>NC_060142.1:648861773-650136773 GCF_021461385.2 Schistocerca piceifrons
TCAGTCCCCTAGAACTTAGAACTACTTAAACCTAACTAACCTGAAGACATTACACACATCCATGCCCGAGGCAGGATTCGAACCTATGACCGTAGCGGTCGCGCGGTTCCAGACTGAAGCGCCTAGAACCGCTCGGCCATCAGCGGCCGGCGGAGACTGGACACTGAAGAAATGGAATGGCCGGCGGCGAATCCCTACCAAAACGCCATCGTGCATGTGTGAGACGCGATCGACAAACGTGTTCGTGTTCGTCGTATTCCACCACCGACTCTCCAATATTTCTCATGGGCCCTCAGTAAAGAATCGGGAAGGATGCCCAAGGGTGACTTCCGTAGACTTATACGGAGCAAGCAACGTAGGTTTCAGGCAGTGACCAACGCTCACGGAGTGCATACACATTATTGAAGTTCTCTAAGTCTAATGATGAGGGGATGAATGATTATTTCCACTTTTTTTCGACAATTGTCAGACATTTAAGTTCCTTTTATGTAAAAGATCGCAACTTTAATGACATTTTGCTATTATTTTAATTTTTGGAAGATAGAAAGTTAGTTTGGTAACATACTCAGTCCTCAGTTATTGCTCAATAGAGTGCGGCAGACGTCCAAAGTCCTGGATGGTGGTCCTCTCCAGCTTTAGCCACAGTATAAACCTCTAAAACCGCTACATACAACCAAATTCTAACCTTTGGTTTCAGACAGGCATCTCCGATGTTGCAGCCCGTCTTGTACGAGCTTCATTATCACTGTACGGCATCACATTTCCCGGAGACCATATTTCATGACCCGTTCAACCCCGCCCTTATGACTCGTTTGAGGTTTGCCAGACCAAATGGGACTGGTTTTCATGATTCCACTTAACTTTCTTCCTCTCTCCGCACTGTACCTGAAGCGGCGCTGACCTTTCCAAACACGTAACAAAGGGTACTGCTAATTCTCCGTAACTTCAGTCACATTTAGTTGTTACAGATTCTACATAACTTTGTAACGCCGGAAATGCATATCCTCCTATTTCCATCTATTGTACTATTATTTTTTTTCCTTGTTTTGTTACCTCAAGATATGACATTTCTGTCTCTTTATATATTGTAATTGTTTTACTGTTTGTATATATATATATATATATATATATATATATATATATATATATATATATATATATATTTATGCACTTATGTCGATGTATAATTGGTTTGTTTCGTAAATATTATTTGTATTTTTACGCTGGGTCTTGCCTAGGGAAAACTGCTATCGAACGATTACATCGATAGGTCGTGTGAAGAATAAAACTGTGTAGGATCTTTGCTAGTGAACTCTGCCGCGTGGAGCGCGGGCAGAGCAAGAGAGAGAGTCTGGCTGGGGTAGTGCAGTGGAGCAGGTGTGTTGTGTGAAGCTCCTGCGAGTTGCCGCGCTTTCAGGTTTTGGCAGAATGTAATTGCGCTCGACTTGCAATGATAGTTTCTGACATGGTGTCGCGGATGGGAAGCATTAGCTGGCACACATCAAGAGCCCGTTTCGTCTGGTGACCGTGTCGAGAAGAAGGCGCGCCAACATCCAGCTTCTGCAACAGCGACGGCCGACAATGAGTGACTGTCACCACCTCCTCGATCGACGGCTTCAAACCTTCAATCAACCAACAAGGAAGACTGGAAGCACGTAAAGTTTTAGAACTGTATGGCAGACCTCAGCTTTTAAAATTGTTGCATCACAAAATTACAGCAACTTAGCATGAACCTTTGTTGCTCATTGTCCCAATTCCATTGCCAAGCAGGGTCCCTTCCTTTTCCGGACTGAACCCAAGTGTCGTTGAAATTCAAACGCCAGCATTAAAATAATATAATTAGATTTCACTGCTTTAATTTCAAAGTTCAGTTAAAGTATTCATAGCTGGCTACAATATTTAGATTACACGAGCACAAATTAAGAGTGCGAGTTTTGTTAGCATATTTTAGCTTACCTGTGACTGCAGCTCAGCTTGGTACGTACTAAATTTTACTATTGTTAATTGTTCAGAATCATTTAATTCAAGCTCAAAGTTAAATCTCTTCTTTCTAAATTGCGTAGATTCAAGTAGCTTTTGAAATTATTGTTGAGGTAGTCCAAGACTAACCGTATTTTACTGAATTTCGATGTGCTTCAGAAAGAAAGCTCACTATTAACTTCAGTCACTAAATTAACTTTCAATTTTCCGGTTTTATTAATTCTTTTGCTAAATTAAGTCAGAGTGTAGCGAAATTTATTACTTCTGACAAACTTTCAGTTTTCACACTACACGTGTCAACCTTCAGTTGCCACGCTTCTAGTGCTAATTATATGTGTAATAACCTTTCTTTTTCAGTTACTATAGTAATTGTCCTTAGGACTGGCGACCGTAATTTCCCCCAAATCTCAAATATCTAATTACTGCTAGTTAATTGTTAACGTAACGGCCACACATTTACTTTCTTTATTAACTTTACCCCTTTTCAAAATTAATTTCCACCAGTTTCATTTGCATTTTTCCTTTCATTTAGATGTAACCCTTTCCTCCCTCTTTACCGACAGATTAACTTCGGTGACGATTGCTTTTCCCAAATTTCCATTAGGTACAAGCGGTTTAATTTTCCACTGTCATTATGATCGATAAGTGAGGGGGAGGTTACACGTGGCGACCTGGTGACAGGACAATCTTCAGATTTGAGGTTGTTCTGGACACGAATTTTGTATGGTGCAAATCTCGTAACAAAGTATTGGTTACGAACAGGTCGTTACGTCAGCGAGATTAAGTAGTGGGAGGAATCCTAATGAGATTTGAGATTTGTCATTTATATTGAAAATTATTAAAATGAGTGAAGGCAACAATTACCAAAATTTGATAGACTTGGATACGAAACAATCGGTCGAACAGTGGGAAACGCGCACCGCGGTACCCATTGTTCAGGGGCAGGCGGCTAGCGTGAAAGACGCGACCGACGAAACGCAACAAAGAGCAGAAATGGAATTCCAAACTTTAGAAAATGTTTCGGAATCGGAAGTGAAAATCAAATCTGAACCCCTTGATGACGAATACGCGGGGACAATTAAAGAGGAAGCCGCTACGGAAGTAGAACCGGTAGTTTCCTGGAATTTAGCTGATTTATTGAATGTTTTGATTAACGAAATCAAGGCTCAGTCTAGCAAGATAGAAACTCAATCGGCAGAAACTAAAGCTCAGGCTGCCAAGCAAGAAGCTCAGTCTGAAAAAATTGACAGGAAGCTAGACAATCAGAACAAAGCTATTAATGTTGTTAACGACAATGTTGGAGTTGTTAACGCAAAAGTTGATAAAATCAAAAAAGATATTGTTGTGATTAATACCGAAATCGGTAATCTTAAACAGGAAATGATAGGCGTTCAGGCGGAAATTGCGAGCACAAATACGCGTTTTAATTCCGAAATTAGCAGAATCGAAAAAAGTGTAGGAGAAGCACTTGCTCCGATCATCGAGAATAAGGTGACGGAACAAATTCAATTAGTGAAAAAAGACGATCAAAAGAAGGTGGAAACTTTAAAGGCTTTAGTGTCCGAGGTTGATGCTAAAGTGACGAAGCAGGCTAATACCTGCGAAGAGGAAAAGAGAGAAGTGGAAACGCTTGCGGCAACCACTTGCCAAGTAATTACGAGAGTGTCGGAATTAGAAAAGAAACTTGACGAAAAACAGAGCTATGTGCCAATCTGTGCACACAGATCGGAATTGTTGACGAAAGAGGATCGGTTCGACCCCTTGAAAAAAGGCGGTATACATGCGACGGATTTCATTAAAAATTGTGAAAGAGTTTTACCCAGATCATGGACTAATGAGAGAAAATTTAATGCGGTTATTGATGTGCTGGCTGGTGATGCCAAGCGTTGGGGCTTAAACCTCAACATTACGAACCTGACTTTTGACGAGTTTAAAAATTTGTTTCTGGCTGAATTCTGGTCAGAGCAAAAACAGCAAAGTGTCTGGCGCGAATTTGTCGTATCGAGGCCTTTCGATGCGAATTCGCGCGGCTCGATGAAGGAGTTTTGTGAGGGCTGGATCCGCAAGTTGGAATATCTGCATGATCGCCGCACGGAATCCGAAATAGTCTGGGAACTCTACAAGAAGCTTCCAGATGATACAAAACGCTACATAGGAAGCAATTACAGGACAATCAATGATTTCCTGGAAAGAGTTGAGGACGAGGACAATTGGCGCAATAATCGCGACAGTGGTAGAGGCCGTGGTAACAACAACGGGTACCACAGCAACCACAACAACGATAACCATGGGAATAATGCATACCGCAACTTTGGCAGCAATAACAGTAGTGGTTCGGACCGTAATAACAATCGGTACAATGCAAATAATAACAGGAATGACGGAAACCAGTATCATACTAACGTGATACGGGCTTCACAGAATAGTAATAACGCCAGAGGGTGCGATAAGCCGCCTCAGCAGCATTCGGGGAGCAGATCTGCTGGGACGAGACAGGGAAACCATTAGCCGCGCCGGTGAGGGGCCGACCGGGCGTGGAGAAATTTTGGCTGCCCAATAACAGGAGAAAACCCAGGTGTCGTCGTTATGAAAATTCCGTATGGAATAATCAACGGCGGGAGAGTGTGCCAGTGTTAGGAGAAAGGAGTGCGCCCACAAGTAGTAGATCAGCTGTATACACGGCAGTAGAAAATACATTCACTGTCAGTGAGAACAATTTAAGTAGTGTTCCGGAAATCGATTATAAAGTGGCAGCTGTAATACCCGCAGCGGAACTGGAGATTGAGTTTAAGAATGATTCGCAAGTGTTGAGAGAAGATCAGATGGATAAAACGTCCGTCATCGAGCGAGGGGATGCAGAGAGGGATGAGGTCTGGTTAAGGCAGTTCGGTCGCTTATACGACGAACTAAGAGATTATAGGGGCCTGCACGGGAGAAGTGTGTATGGGGAGCGCGGGCAGGATTTGCCGCGTCTCGTCCCGCAGGAAGATAGTGTTTGTGAAGTGATAGAAAGTTCTGGCCCTAACCGGCAGACTTTATCAGAAATAGTTGATGTTAATGGGTAGCACGAGCAAGATTCGTCGTGTTTCGTCCCGCAGGAGTTGGATATTGAAGTAGTAACGGAAAGTTATCGCCCTGACCGGCAGACTTTACCGAAAGTTATAGTGGTAGAAGTGGCCGACCCATCCGACGCAAAACCCCAGTTTAAAAATTGCGAAACTATTAAGGAGAAAGATTACGAAAATTTTAGTGATAGCCAGACACGATTGGCAGAAAAGCACGTAGATTACAGCGTGTATGAGGTTAGAGCTGACGTTATACGGTCGTACGGTAGCAGTGTGGGTTGCGCAGATCCAGAGGAAGTAATTGCAGATACTACTGGGCACATTCCTCCAGGTAGATTGGCAGATGAGATCAATCTGACCAAAGAGGAATCAACGAACGTGACAATTTATGAATTGATAGCAAAGCAACACTCGCTAGTTGACGAGTTACAGGAAAATGTTTCGGTATTTGAGGCGAAGCTACAGACAAAGCCTCAGGACAAACGTGTTGAAATTAAAACTGTATGTGAACAGAGGCTGAAAAAGCCGCCAGATAAACCGGATTTAGGATCAAAGCCGGATGGTTTTTTCTGGAATGACCTGGATATAGACGAGGATTTACTGTGGGAAAATAAAGAAACAGTCGAGGACAAGTGTAGACAGATAGCAGTGTCTGTTAATATGCACGAACTACAATTAAACGTGTTGATTGACACCGGTGCAGAATTGAGTGCTGTATCTGGGAAAATATTTGAGTTACTGAAAGACAGACCCGGCATCGTAGTTATGCCAGTAACAGGAGTGAAAATTATCGGTGCTACTGGGAAGGCCAGTAAACCGGTCACAAAACAGATTGTTGTCAACTTCAAGATATGTGGGGCACGATTTGAACAAGAGTTTGTCGTCGTGCCAGACTTAACTACGGAAGTAATTATCGGGTTAGATTGGCTATTAAAGTACCGTGCAGTGATTAATTGCGAAAGCAAAACTTTGACATGTACGTCACAAGATACAACAATAGTAGTTAGTTTTGACGAGGTAGGAGACTGTGTGCATAGGCAATACCAGCCTATACACATTGTTAACTGGCCGGATGGTATTGACGTAGGTATGAATTTGAACTACTGTAATGTGAGGATTCTCGGCATTGACAATAGTGTAGAAAGTGAATGGGAAACTGTTGTAGACGGTGTGTCAAACGTAACACGCGAACAAAGACGAGGCCTGTATGAAGTAATAATGAGGAATAAGAGTGTGTTTCCAGACAAACCGAGTATTGGTGTGAAAAAAGATCGTTTGCCAGAAATAATGAAGCTAAAAACCGATGCTCGCATACGTCGTCATGACGCTAAAGCGCGTTTTGCTATGTTTGCAATCGGAGACGTAGTACTTGTAAAAGATCATGAGAAATCGAGCGAGATAGACAATGAAATCTCTAAATTTAAGTTTGTTTATAATGGACCATATAAAGTCATTGGTATACCTCACACAAATGCTTATTGCTTAGAGTATCCAAGCTCTGGAAAACGATTAGGTATACGGAATATTGTAGACTTGAAATTGTACCAACCTAGGATTGATTAATACCACAGAATGGGTAATTTGTACAGTATGTAAATATAGAGTGTAAGATTTAAACGATTTGCTAGATTGCCATGCTTTTGCCTGACCAAGAGGACATTAAAGAAGTTGTAATTAATAAGTAATTAACTTGTACAAAATGATTTAACAGGGAGTGATTATTTATCAATTGAAAAATCCAAGCTGCTAGTTTAAGTTTTCAGCTGAGTCACTGTAGATTAAGGAATGTAAATATGATTTTGTAACTAGCTGTAAGATTTCATGAATATGTGTTTTACTAGTCGTTGCCGATGTACTTAGACGCTGTTTTAAGTTTCAGGCTAGTACATGCGTGTGATGATGGACAGTGTTGAGTTATCCACTGTCATAGTATTAATGGACTCCTTGAGATTACTCGGGAGTGAGTTTTTCCGAAAGAGTTCAGTGAAACGGACGTTCTGGAAATGCCATTACACAGACGAGTGAGATCAAGTGTGCCGCACAGGCGGGCGCAACAATACTGGCGAGGCGGAGCCACTGTCGGCTCATGTGCCGCTGTCAGCATTCTTTGCACTTGCGAGTACGGAAGGCGGAATTGTTTTTCTTCCCGGACAGCTGAAACAATTCTGCTGTCAATATTTATGGTTTTCTCTATCTGCTGTATATTATTTTCTTGTTTAGCGTTAAGGGGACTCTCATGACGAGAATATTAATAATGAAAAGGTTATATAAAAATGTGTATAATATGTAATTAATAATTAATTTGCGTATTTTGAACTACCTGTTTTTATGGCCATGTACTCTGATTAATTTTGTAAATAATATTCCATTTCTTGATAGTGTAACCAATTTGGACGGTTTTAGAATAGCTAAACCATTTTCTATGTTTTCTATGAATTTTAATATGTTGTCAACCTGTTTTATTTTGTGCAAAATGACAGAGTGGAATAAGATTAGGAGTGTCTCCACTCAATTATTATGGTCTAAAAATTGATTTATGCTTAATTAGACGAATGCTAAAATTTGATGATGTTTTGGCCATATGCATTTCCGCTGTTTCTTTTTTGGGACATTTTCTGAGTCTGTTTAGGTTACACAAACATCCTCAGACAATGTGGGGCACGTGTAATGCCGGAAATGCATATCCTCCTATTTCCATCTATTGTACTATTATTTTTTTTCCTTGTTTTGTTACCTCAAGATATGACATTTCTGTCTCTTTATATATTGTAATTGTTTTACTGTTTGTATATATATATTTATGCACTTATGTCGATGTATAATTGGTTTGTTTCGTAATTATTATTTGTATTTTTACGCTGGGTCTTGCCTAGGGAATACTGCTATCGAACGATTACATCGATAGGTCGTGTGAAGAATAAAAGTGTGTAGGATCTTTGGTAGTGAACTCTGCCGCGTGGAGCGCGGGCAGAGCAAGAGAGAGAGTCTGGCTGGGGTAGTGCAGTGGAGCAGGTGTGTTGTGTGAAGCTCCTGCGAGTTGCCGCGCTTTCAGGTTTTGGCAGAATGTAATTGTGCTCGACTTGCGATGATAGTTTCTGACATGGTGTCGCGGACGGGAAGCATTAGCTGGCACACATCAAGAGCCCATTTCGTCAGGTGACTGTGTCGAGAAGAAGGCGCGCCAACATCCAGCTTCTGCAACAGCGACGGCCGACAATGAGTGACTGTCACCACCTCCTCGATCGACGGCTTCAAACCTTCAATCAACTAACAAGGAAGACTGGAAGCACATAAAGTTTTAGAACTGTATGGCAGACCTCAGCTTTTAAACTTGTTGCATCACAAAATTACAGCAACTTAGCATGAACCTTTGTTGCTCATTGTCCCAATTCCATTGCCAAGCAGGGTCCCTTCCTTTTCCGGACTGAACCCGAGTGTCGTTGAAATTCAAACGCCAGCATTAAAATAATATAATTAGATTTCACTGCTTTAATTTCAAAGTTCAGTTAAAGTATTCATAGCTGGCTACAATATTTAGATTACACGAGCACAAATTAAGAGTGCGAGTTTTGTTACCATATTTTAGCTTACCTGTGACTGCAGCTCAGCTTGGTACGTACTAAATTTTACTATTGTTAATTGTTCAGAATCATTTAATTCAAGCTCAAAGTTAAATCTCTTATTTCTAAATTGCGTAGATTCAAGTAGCTTTTGAAATTATTGTTGAGGTAGTCCAAGACTAACCGTATTTTACTGAATTTCGATGTGCTTCAGAAAGAAAGCTCACTATTAACTTCAGTCACTAAATTAACTTTCAATTTTCCGGTTTTATTAATTCTTTTGCTAAATTAAGTCAGAGTGTAGCGAAATTTATTACTTCTGACAAACTTTCAGTTTTCACACTACACGTGTCAACCTTCAGTTGCCACGCTTCTAGTGCTAATTATATGTGTAATAACCTTTCTTTTTCAGTTACTATAGTAATTGTCCTTAGGACTGGCGACTGTAATTTCCCCCAAATCTCAAATATCTAATTACTGCTAGTTAATTGTTAATGTAACGGCCACACATTTACTTTCTTTATTAACTTTACCCCTTTTCAAAATTAATTTCCACCAGTTTCATTTGCATTTTTCCTTTCATTTAGATGTAACCCTTTCCTCCCTCTTTACCGACAGATTAACTTCGGTGACGATTGCTTTTCCCAAATTTCCATTAGGTACAAGCGGTTTAATTTTTCACTGTCATTAGTTTTTCATTGTTGTGCAGTAAAACAGTTGTGGCATGCATGTAGATTTGCAGCAAGTATTTCGCAGCTGTGCTTGCAATTAACTAGATATTATTTTCAGTGCTATGTTAATGTGTTCCCTTATTTTTGCTCTTCAAATTGTTTTTCTGTGTTGTCATGTGCAATATTGTGACAATAATGGAGTGTGAAAAACGTAATACTAGGCTCCAAAGTAAACTGAGAAATGACAGTGAAGACGAAAGCAGTGTGTTAGCGCCACCGTGTAATGAATTAACTAATGTTCACGTAGTAATTTGGTAATTGTGCATAGGGAAATCGAGCGGGCGGCAAACAATGGCGTAGGCAGTGAAACAATTAGTGAATAGGGAAGCATTATCGATCGATCGCTCGGCAACAGCTCGCCTCAGGAATCCGAAATGACAGGACACAATTTTGCAAATACTGTAGATTCAGGTTTTGCGTCCTCACCGTTTTCTCAAATAAGTCAAGACACATTTTCTGCTTGTCAAAATGTGAATGTTGCCGGTGCAAATGAACTGCCAAAAAGCGTAGAGGAACAGATTCCAGACACTAATGCATTGTTATTACAGCAAATGGAACAAAATCACAGACAAACACAGCAAAAGCTTCAAAAGTTAGACACAATGGAACAAAATCAGAGACAAACACAGCAAAAACTTCAAAAGTTAGACACAGTGGAACAAAATCTTCAAAAGTTAGACACAATGGAACAACACCAGAGACAAACACAGCAAAAGCTTCAAACGTTATACACAATGGAACAAAATCTTCAAAAGTTAGACACATTGGAACAACACCAGAGACAAACACAGCAACAGTTACACGCAATCGAACAAAATCTTCAAAAGTTAGAAACCACACTTGAACAAACACATGAAGATTTAACTACTGAGTTACATAAAATCGAATCGAAATGTCAAAAAGTCTGTAACGACGTAAAAACACAAATTTGTGAGCATTTCCAACCTATTTTTTTCTCGTCATGAAAATGCATTACAGAATCACGAAGCAGCCATAAAAGAACTGCAAACTATTGTTCATGAAAATCACGACACCTTGCAAGCTAAAATTGACTCAGTTGCATCTGCCGATTCGGTTATGCAACTTGCAAAAACTCAGGAAAACTTAAAGGACACAGTAGATATGATATCAACAGAAATGGACACTGAAACTTGATTCAGAAAAACACACAGAGGAAATAATTTCACTAACGGATAAAGTAGCCGAACTTTCAGATCAGTTCACTAACTTATCTACAAAGGTAGATGATGATCTGAATTACACAAGACCTGTAGCCATCACTGACACAGAAGAGTATGAAAAAATTAAGAAATTCAAACAAAATCAGAATCAAATTAATACGCAACACAAAAGAGAAATCCGGGAAGTACGAGATCAGTTGGCACAAGTAATACAAAAATTACATATTTCAGAGGACACTCGCGCTCCAACACGGGAAGAGGGACTTAGAAATACGGAACAACCACAAAACAATAACACAGGACACTTCGGAAATTATGAAAGAAATTGGCAAGGCACACCGAATTTTGAGATGGAACCGCCGAAACGACGTAACAATGACCGACATGTGACTCGCCGACATGATGATTTTGACTATAAGCTGTTCATTACTACACGTAAATTCAAAACATTTAAGAATTCTGGCGATGACATTCATCCACAAGCATGGCTCCATCAATTCTCTCATTGTTTTCCTCCCAACTGGTCGTTAGAGCACAGATTAGACTTTATGTGTGGCTACTTAGAGAATGAACCAGCTGAAAGAATGCGATCGGTCATTCACGATTGTCACAGTGAAGGAGAATTTTACCATGCGTTCCTCTCAGCATATTGGTCTCAAGCTACACAAGACCGAGTAAAACATAGCATCATGATGATGAAACACTTTGAACAATCTGAATTTTCCAGTCTTGTGAAATATTTTGAAGACATTTTGCACAAGAATCAGTACCTGTCAAACCCATACAGCCCCTCAGAACTCATCCGCATTTGCTTAATCAAATTACCTGAACATTTACGACATATTATTTTGGCAAGACGTTGCAAAGACGACATTGAAGCTTTTTACGGGCTCTTACAAGAACTGGAAATTGACACTGACAATCGCGGAACGCGAAAACAGGAGCAGAACAATTACAGGTCACATCCGTCACAATTTTGTGATGACAGAAATAATAAGTGGACACGACAAGGCTATTCTCACAACACAAATCGTGACCAAAATAGACACCACCCGTATCACAACCGTTGGCAGAGTAGTAATAACTACAGGGAAAGATCACCTCTCCGCGGTAATGACTATCACAGAAACAATCAGAGAAACAGACAATATGGAAACCAAAATAATTATTATCAAGGGAGACAGAATAACTTTAGACGCAACGGTCCAGCGCGCAGTTACGATTCAGGGAGAAATTCTCCACCACGTGACCGACAAGAAAGAAACTATGGAATCTACCGACATGACGACTGACGATATGATCATAACGACAGAGCTGAATTGCATCAGAACTGGCGGGATTCAAACAGAGCAGGGCCCTCTCGACAAGGCGAATTTGTAGAAGTTAGGTCTCCAAACCCGAATAACGACGCGCGCCAATAAAGACACAATAGGCAATGACTCATACCGCTGGCAGCCACAAAACGAACTTATGAAACTGACGATGCAGCTGCCGTAGCTAGTAATTACGTAAAAATGGAAGACATTAGGGACATCTTACTCCAGGAGCACAACATAAAACATAACAACATTGCATATCCTGTGATTCACATTACAGTAAATGACGTAAAATTTACGGCATTACTTGACTCTGGCAGTCCCATTTCAGTAATTAGTGAAACAGCCTTTAGCAAATGCAACAAATCGAACGATTGTCCCACACTTCCGTTACGTAAGATTAAATTACAAGGAGCAGTCTTTGGAAAAAGTGTAGATGTACGCCAACAAACCAACTTAGAATTCTTTTGTCAAAGCCACAGCTTCTCTATGAACTTTCTTATTGTTCCATTATTGTCGACGGAAATTATATTGGGAGTAGACTTTTTGAATGAATACAAAGCAATCTTAAACTTTCACGATGCTGAAATAAGTTTAGAGAAAGAAGGTAGGTCAATAGCTTTGAAATTTGAAGATTGGCTCTCAAACCATGACGAAGAAATTAATCGGCTTTACCTCCTGTTAGACAACAGTTCGGAATTTTCGACGGAACTTGACACTAACAATCACTCTGCAAGTACTGACAGGGATGATATCGACGGCGCATTTGATACTAATGAGTTAATTCAGAATAAAATTCAAACAATTGAGAATTGTAATGACACTGATAGGGAGGACCTTTTTGAGATTTTACAAGCACATTCCACAGTTTTTACTCACAAAACAGGAACAATCAAGGGATTTCAATACTAATTTCGTGTTCGTGAGCATACTAAATTTTGTGTTAAACCATACGTAATTCCGGCGCATTATAGGGACCGTGTTAGAACAGGAGTACAATCTATGCTTGACGAGGGCATTATTGAGCCTGCAGTAAGCGCATACAACAATCCATTACATGTTGTTGAGTAGAAAAATGGATCGATCAGGCTTGTCTTAGATTCGAGACAAATCAATACTATCATCATTCCTGAAACAGACAGGCCGCAATCGTTGGAAGAACTTCTTCAACATTTTAATGGTGTAAAAGTGCTGTCTTCCATTGATCTCAGATCCAGCTTTTATCAGATCGAACTTCATCCAGAATGTAGAAAATACACAGCTTTCCTTTGTTTCGGCGTTTGTTATCAGTTTCGGAAACTTCCTTTTGGTTTGAACATTTCTTCGGCAGCATTCATTCGCGGGCTAAATTCCATATTACCTGAGTTCTTAAAACGTCACATCACCTTATATGTGGACGATATTCTAATAGCAGAAGCTTCATGGGAACAACATAATCGCATCCTCAACAGTTTGTTACGTATTATTGCAGAATCTGGAATTACAGTTAACTTGGAAAAGTCTGAATTCGGTAGGTCAAAGGTGAGGTTTTGGGACATATTATTTCTTCTGAAGGCATTCAGCCGGATCCTGAAAAGTTAGAAGCAATCAGAGCCATTCCAGTTCCATCCACAAAAAGACAAGTCCGCAGTTTTCTAGGTCTCGTAAATTTTTACCGTCGTTTTCTGAATATGCAAATTCTTGTTACACCAAAACTTTGCCGAGCGGGATTAGCCGAGCGATCTCAGCGCTGCAGTCATGGACTGTGCGGCTGATCCCGGCGGAGGTTCGAGTCCTCCCTCGGGCATGGGTGTTTCTGTTTGTCCCTAGGATAATTTAGGTTAAGTAGTGTGTAAGCTTAGGGACTGATGACCTTAGCAGTTAAGTCCCATAAGATTTCACACACATTCGAACATTCGAACCAAAACTTTGTTCTCTCACTGGAAAAAATAGTATTTGGAACTGGGACGAACAAGCACAGTTGGAATTCAATTCTTTGAAAGAATCGCTACTTAACGCGCCAATACTAGCTCATCCAGATCTGTCACAAGATTTCTGCCTTAGCACGGATTCTTCTAAAGTCGGTCTTGGTGCCGATTTATTTCAAGAAGCCACAGAAAATGACACTACTGTTCAGAAAACCATTGCTTTTGCTAGCCGAGTGCTAACAAAATCTGAAAAAAATTATTCCGTTACTGAATTAGAAGCTTTAGCTATCGTTTGGGCATTTAACAAATTCCGTTTCTTTCTTTCTGGTAAGCACGTAAAAGTATACAGTGATCATCGTGCATTACAATTTCTTATGTCTTCAAAATGAAATCATGACAGGTTAAAACGTTGGGCATTGTTTATGCAAGAATTCCACTTCACAATAGTCTACATTCCCGGCAAGGAGAACATTGGTGCGGACGCACTGTCACGCGCACCGTCTGGGCTTGAGAAAAGTAACACAGAAGGCAACCTCGAGAAAAATTTCAGTATTCTTTACATTCAGAAAGTTGCCTTTGAAAACTTCATCACCACATCTTTAAAGGACATTGCTCATGAACAAGATAAAGATCCGATTTGGAAAGACATCAAAAGTAAATGGCGTGAAAAGCCGCACACTCAGATTCAGCGTTATTATCTGGTTAGAAACAACATACTCTTCAAACGCTGCACTGTTGATGACAAGCTATGGGTACTTTGCATTCATGACGATTTTGTTAGTAAGCTCATTTGGTACATTCATTTCAGCTATGCACATTTTGGTCCACGAAAATGTTATCATATTCTTCGGACGACTTATTTGAACAATATGGAAAAGTGAATTCGAAGAGTCTTGTCTATTTGTAAACTTTGTCAAAAAGCTAAACCATCTACTACCTCACATCGTGCTCCATTGTTTCCTATCATTCCTTCTAAATTAAAAGAATTTGCTGCAGTTGATCTATTGGGACCCCTTGTCAGAACATCGAATGGATTTTCGTACGTTCTAGTCGCTGAACTTACTTCAAAATTTGTTTCTTTCACTCCGTTACGTAAAGCCATAGGACGGTCTGTATCCAACGCCTTTATTAAAAATTTCTTACGTGAAGTTGGACACGTTAGTAAAGTCATTTCAGATAACGAACCGCAATTCAGATCTGCTGTTTGGTCACGCATGCTTCGGAATCATAAAATCAAACCTGTTTTTATTTCATTGTACTCACCACATTGTAACATGTCTGAAAGGATTATGAAAGAAATCAATAAGCTTTGCAGACTTTATTGTCACAGAAAGCATCAGCATTGGGACAGATATTTACACTTATTTCAAAATGTGCTGAATGAAATGCCTCATGATTCCACTGCTTTACCACCTACTCTTGTACTGAAGAATGAAGAACCACCGAACAGAATCAGAGAGCTTGTACCTTTCCCGAATACACGTAAACTTCGTCACAAGGACATAATTGATTTGGCTATTAAAAATATAAAACCTGCAGCAAACAAAAGGAGAAAACTACACGGTAAAGCAAAAGCAAAGAAATTATACATTGGTCAGAAAGTTCTCATTAAAGCTCATTCATTATCACATAAGAAGAAACACTTGAGTCACAAATTCTTTCTAGTTTACAATGGACCTTACAGAATCCGACGTATACCATATGATAATTGCGTTGAAGTTGAAACTAGGAAGAGTAAAGGATTGCACCACATTTCACATGTAAAACCGTTTATTGAAAGATAATCTATTTTTTAACTTTGTCTTTGCCATATAACTTTTCACTTAACATCGCTAGTATGCTTTGTCAGACTTAGAATCTGTTAACATGCAACAATGTTTGAAGTTAAATATCCAGTCAAGAACCAAGAGAACTTATTTAAACAGAAATTACCAATGCATTGTTATTGTGAACAGACGACACAGTGTTATTGTGTGTGTGCATTCTTGCTTGTTAGTTGCACGATTACGAAACGACTATAAGGCTCACATACTTAGAACATTTACCAGTACTGCTAATGAGATATTAATGCAACATTTTGGTTTACTTGAAAATACATTCTGGATTTAAAGTACTTTCTGTGAGATACCAGATGACACAGTGGTTAGTTTATGTGACAGCTACACGATTTTATCACGACGCTACTAATCAGTGACAATTTACAATGTTGCTTTTGCGGTGTTTCTGTTTTATATCTGCACAGTTTTTCTGAATTATTCTGGAAAGTAAAACATGTTTTAGTAGTAACTTTTGTGGTATAACTACTATGAGACAGCCTCTTTTGTAGCACAACAATACGTTACATTATAGTACTTTCTTGATCACGGTAAGGTACGTAATAACTATGATATCTATACGCAAAGCATTTCACTTTCGTTTATGATGAGGTAAGTACATTGACTTCAGCAGAACTTTGCTTACAGAGGACGATAACTACAACACTTCCACAGAATTATCTTACAGCAAGACGCACATTTAGCGCTACAGGACACGCATTTGAGTGCTTAATTTTGCACTTAAAGCATTTATTTTTCAAGATTTTTGAATTACTAAGAAAGTTTTCCGTGATACATTTCATTCCATTGCTGTAATCTGTAACACCTGAGGGTATAATTACATTAATCCTCAGGGGGATACACGCTTACTTTGTGTACCATGTGTTTGGCAAGCACAGGGAGCCATAGCCAATATGGTATTTGCTTATACAACTTTACACATCAGTACCATATTTCTTTAACACATAAAATACACAGCTATCTGATCATTTAACTGAGAGACACAAACATTTTTTACTACATCAGTGACACATGTTTACACAATTACACAGTTGGATAACTTCACACTTATGAAACTGTATTTTGTCTGTACTTTGTGAACTGTTCATATTTTTTCGGAACCTTAGTGATACTGTGAGAGCTTTGAATGATGTATTTGGTATGGGATCATGATTTTAAAGTACGTTTGAGGTAGATGACACTTTTGAAACAAGCAGAGAATTTTTTGTAGGTTTTAAAATATTCAGAAAGCTATAACGATTTTGAGATGTGATTGATCTGTTATTATATTATTATGATGACGATGTGTATTATGCTGTTGAGGTATGTTTATGATTAATAAGCTGATGCTACATGAGTTATTTGATTATGCTACGTATCTGTTATGATGAAATATTGAAGTGTTGATGAATATGTATATGTGTAAAAAGGTAAGGAATAGTGAGTAGTGGTTAGGGACTCTGACTTGTGAAAAAGGATGTTGGAAACCAAGAGTTATGAAATGTGTGTAAATGCGTGAATGTACCACAATGCCGACGAAAATTTTTGGACACTGTTATATTTACAGGGTTTTGTTTCTACACATTTGTAACGCAAATTCTCGACCTGTGAAATTTTTATATGAGACTCTCACTGTAGCGGAAACTGGTGTCGTAAATATTTCGGTAAGGAAGGTAGGTCACCTTGACGTAATGCGTTTTGGGCGCCCAGCTGAGAGATAGTCGTCTGACAAAAGAAAGCCATTAGGTGGAGAAAAATAAAAGAGGCCATTATCCTCGCTATTGACATTTCTTCGTTGAAATCATCGCAAATAAGACACGCTCAAACTTGAAAGCATATGATTACACTGTGGTGCTCTTAATTTATGATATTCACTAAAATGCCTAATGAAATGCTGGGAAACATTTTATATCTATTGTCTTTCTAGTTGAGAGATTGCCCATTTTGTTTAATATCTGTTCTCCAGCTGTGTTGCAGCATTGGTTTTATAAAATAAAAATTAAGTGCATTTGCTAATGTGAACACTTTCTGCCAACAGATCTATTAAATAATAATTTTATGATCCATATTCTTCGAAAAAGGAGCACTTGGAATGGAAAGAACCATAAGAAGGGATTAATAACAGTAATTGCATACATAATTTTCTTTTCAACTACTTGGTAATTTTTTTGGTTGAGTAAGTTATCGTGATGCATCACTCTAGTGTTAAGATGTGACATAGGTATTAAACATGGCCATTTTTACTGTAATATTTTTTCTGCTTGAGCTTTGTCATGTTTAGATATAAGTTATTGCATTTGCTGCTGCTGTTTGCCATGCATAGTGATACTAAATTTCACTTTGTATTACTCTGTTAAGCTAGTTTTACTACTGATTTATTTTTCTTGTTGCTGCACATTGGCTCATATTAGTTGTAATGTTGCATTGCTTGGTAATTTAGATTTACTGTAGCTTGCTTTGCAATTTTCCATTTTTTTGGTCATTGCTGTTTGTGTTAATTGTTTTGTGCTGCTGCATTGCCTCGTCCCTTAGTTTAGCATCTGAGCTCAGTAGATTTAAGTTAGCCTAAGAGGGGGTAGCCTACAAGAGAATGAGTTGCGATGAATTTGAAGAAATGCACTGAGAGGCTATACGAGAAAAGTACAGAAAGCAGGTATAGATAGGACTTTTGGAAATAATGAAGATCGAAGGGAGATCTCCAAGAAGTAAAAAAGTTTTGTTTGCAAAATACTGCAGTAAAACAAATCCTGTCCTTTCCTTGTATTATTCCGCTATATGTTCGTGTACCCTTGTGTATTTATGTTCTTCCTGTCTTTATATGTTTATCTGATAAGACTTATGTTGTAGAATTTTTCTAATACTCAGTTACATGAACTATGATGAGGAATACTGTTATCTTCAAATATAATTTGCATTAATAATATGTTATTTACTTTGTAAAGATGTTTAGACATTTATTCTGTTTTGTTTTAATGCTCATGTGTGAAGTTGATGTTTCAATAATTATTCTGATCTTTTATTTATTTACTTATGTCATAATTCTTGTAACACTGATGTATATGTTTATTTCTATTCATTTGTAAAGTCCGTGTTACTACAAATGTTATCCGTACTGTTATGTTTTTAATGATGTATTTTGTACCATTATTATTGTAGTCTTATGTTACAAAAATTGTAATTGACACCAGTTCATCAAATTAAGTAACTTGTAAGTTACATTTCGCTGCACACATTTCTGTTGGTCATAGTATATGGACAACGTGTGACAAGTAGGGACTGTTAGTGCTTGCACGTGTGTTGATAATTCAGCAAGGGACTGGATAACAGCATTGCTGGTTCTAAGGACATTTAAAAAAAATTTTTGTGAGTGCACAAGTGGTGGTTTATGGACTTGCTATATTATCCACAAGACTCTTCAGTGGTGATTGTGCACCTTCACTGTCAAACAGATGGCTGCTGGCCATCTCTACAAGGACTACAGTGGGTCTGCATCTTTGATGATCCACCAATACGATTATCTCTACATGGACTACAGTGGATCTGCATATTTGATGCCCCACCAATACCATTATTTCTACAAGGACTGCAGTGCGTCTGCACCTCTGGTGGCCCACCAATACCGTAATCTCTACCAGGACTACAGTGGGTCTACTCTGTGATGACCTACCTACCAATATCCTTCAAAACGTCGAATGACTCTGCTCTGGGGGGTCCTCTGTTGTGGCCCATTACCTGTCTGCATGTCGAGAGTCAGCACTGTCTTTCCGTTGGAAGGACAACACTACTTCTTCAAGACTGCATGGAAATCCACTACTTCCATGTGCATTTTCTTCTACTGCTCAGACTTTGAGAAAAACACTGCAATTTTACTGTGATGAATGATCAGGACTGTCTTTATGGACTGTGAGAAAATTTTAGCCTTTGACCAACATCGTATTGATAAGTGTGTGCGTTTGATTTCTTTGTTATTGTAATTATGAAAAATTTTTTTCAAATCTGTATTGGCCACTGCCCAAAACAATCTGCAAAATTTTTTGTGGGGAGCATAGGCGCTATGTAAGTAGACTGTTTAGGTTTTTTATATTGGTAACGCCACGTACCGCTCTGATGAAAATCACTGGCTGTGCTGTGTGCAGTCTGTGGCTAGTTTGCATTGTTGTCTGCCATTGTAGTGTTAGGCGGCTGGATGTGAACAGCGCGTAGCATTGCACAGTTGGAGGTGAGCCGCTAGCAGTGGTGGATGTGGGGAGAGAAATGGCGGAGTTTTGAAATTTGTAAGACTGGATGTCATGAACTGCTACATATATTATGACTATTAAGGTAAATACATTGTTTGTTCTCTATTAAAATCTTTCAATTGCTAACTATGCCTATCAGTAGTTAGTGCCTTCCACAGTTTGAATCTTTTATTTAGCTGGCAGTAGTGGCGCTCGCTGTGTTGCAGTAGTTCGAGTAATGAAGATTTTTGTGAGGTAAGTGATTTGTGAAAGGTATAGGTTAATGTTAGTCAGGGCCATTCTTTTGTAGGGATTTTTGAATGTCAGATTGCGTTGCGCTAAAAATATTGTGTGTCAGTTTAAGCACAGTCGTGTATAATTTTTCTAAGGGGACGTTTCAAAATGGTTTCATTTTCCATACTCTACTTACCCCTTTCGACTGAAATGCTTTCAGATTCTGAAATGTTTATATTTCCAGTAAAAACTATGTTTGTCTTAGTCCTATATATCTATATGCCTCTAAGCTGAGGAGCTTCCAAAAAGTGGTAGAGACAGTTCTCCCAGTTGTACTGAAGATTTCTGCAGCCACAAACGAAAAGAAAGTCACGCTGACCTAAGCGACTATTCCTAAATGATGAAGAGGCGTTTGTTCCGGTTTTCTCGATGCATGTGGGCTAATATCCAGTTCTATATCATCCACTGTTGACATGAAATTAGAGTAACCACAAATAAGATAAATTAATTTTGGGTGGCAGTTGCGTTTTATCCACTAGGCTTTTCAATGGGCATACCTCGAGTATTAGGTGATACTGTATATCCTTCACATCGCTATCTTTCCAGTGGAATTTAGGTGCTACGTGTCCAGTAAATGGCATAGGCAGACAGATTCAGAGAGAGGAGAGAGAGAGAGAGAGAGAGAGAGAGAGAGAGAGAGAGACAGAGAGAGAGAGAGAATCGTTCACAAATTACAGAGCGTATGAGATCCTTTTGGAAACGTGCATAAGTAGCGAAAGGAAATGATTATTGCCAAATAGAACAGAATGTTGACTTGATTTTGTGAAGTATAAAGTAAATAGCAACTATTCTTTGTGTAAACATGCACAGTGGCGTTTCATAGTTCTTTTGTACGATTTAAAATAGTTCAGTTTGCCTAGAGTATAAGTGCGAACACGCCAGGGATTGTATAATGGTGAACGTTTGTTGTTGATCCACAGAAGGCCCAGAATAGGCTAAAACTATTAGCCGCCATACGTGGGCACCAAATTCCACATCCATCACTCGTATGCACAACACCTTCGTGTGACACATTATCACGAACGTAAATTATATATGGACTTAACCACAGCTCCCAAGTCTACAATGACAAGCCTCTGCCTTGCTTTCCGTGTTAATGTAACTTCTCCCACCCGTATCCCATACGAGGTGTGACCTCTTCCGACACGTAGAACAGATTATTCACGTATCTCATATGTCCCACATGTGGGGTGGTGGGTTAGTAATAAGGAATAAGAAAAATTGTTCGCCGTCTTCTACGAATTACCCAGAAGGCGATGGAGAACATACTGACCATAGTTTACAGTCTGCAAGTCCACATTCTTCTTTTGTACACTGAAAGAAATGTTTCTACTCTTTGCTTACTCAGCGAGATCAGGAACTATAATTATAAATAAAAGTTTTGAGTTCTAACTGATTTAATTGTATTTAAGAAAATTTCACATGCTCAAAGCAGTAATATTCCTAATAGTAATAATAATATAGTCTGTATCATAACCATCACTACGAGCACTTCAGAGGCGACCACTGCAGTAAGTTCCCAGTTAATGGCGTATGGTCCTGAGTTCTGAAAAAGTTAATTGCTCGCCACCAAGTGGGAAATAATGTCACCATTTGCCACGCAGTTTTGTTAACATTACGGGTTGCACACAAACAGTTACTTCCACGAAATCTAAGCGATCGAGGACGGTGTACAGTCCTCGCTAGTTCACTTCCTATTTGAGCCAAACATGCTTTTAGTTGCAGCCTGGCTGAGACGTCACCCGAGGCAGCGCTAGGCCGGCGTTTATATGGCGAGGACCGATTGATAGCTGGGTGTGAAGTGAAGTTCTGTCACTGCCACTCAGGCTGTATTTACGTATGGGCGCAGAGGGCAGCCGAAGGGAACACCTTCCGCCATCAGCTCTATCCCTAAGTAGCAGCATCTAAATGGCCGCTTTCTAGGACACGTGTCATTTTATAACACTGTTGTGTATTAATTTACAATCTTCCCAATTTTTGTATGTATGGGGTTAAGTTGGCTTTAATCACAGAAAAAGTCTTAGCTCGCCTGCATTTAAACTTTGTCGTCTAGAATTTTTAGAAAGAAACTGGTAGCAGAACATGAACTCTGAACTACATCTTAAAGAGATCTGGTATTGATTGGTATTTGCATCAAAGTCTTGAAACATGTTATAGCTCTATTACTTAATAGATCTAATCAAGTGCTGTAGTCAGAACTGTCTATCATTAATACAACTGACACAATCTATTAAAAATAAGGACGTTTTCGTTCTTTTTAATTTTCAGTGAATTACTTGAAAACTAGTACAGGTAGCCTAATGGGGTCACATACTTAAGGTTTTTATATCAAACTGATGCTTCATACCAATTTTCATATTTCTGAGTCTACTGTTTAGCGACTTGTATGTTTAGTAAAAAAGTAAATTCTGACAATACTTTTGTTCCTGTTGTTGTTGTGGTCTTCAGTTCTGAGACTGGTTTGATGCAGCTCTCCATGCTACTCTATCCTGTGCAAGCTTCTTCATCTCCCAGTAGCTACTGCAACCTACATCCTTCATCTCTTGGTCTCCCTCTACGATTTTTACCCTCCACGGTGCCCTCCAATGCTAAATTTGTGATCTCTTGATGCCTCAAAACATGTCCTACCAACCAATCCCTTCTTCTAGTCAAGTTGTGCCACAAACTTCTCTTCTCCCCAATTCTATTCAATACCTCCTCATTAGTTACGTGATCAACCAACCTTATCTTCAGCATTCTTCTGTAGCACCACATTTCGAAAGCTTCTATTCTCTTCTTGTCCAAACTAGTTATCGTCCATGTTTCACATCCATACATGGCTCTTCCAAGTCCTTTTCTGTCTCCGACAGAATTACAATGTCATCGGCGAACCTCAAAGTTTTTACTTCTTCTCCATGTATTTTATTACCTACTCCGAATTTATCTTTTGTTTCCTTTACTGCTTGCTCAATATACAGATTGAATAACATCGGGGATAGGCTACAACCCTGTCTCACTCCCTTCCCAACCACTGCTTTCCTTTCATGCCCCTCGACTCTCATAACTGCCATCTGGTTTCTGTACAAATTGTAAATAGCCTTTCGCTCCCTGTATTTTACCCCTGCCACCTTCAGAATTTGAAAGAGAGTAGTCCAGTTAACATTGCCAAAAGCTTTCTCTAAGTCTACAAATGCTAGAAACGTAGGTTTGCGTTTTCTTAATCTTTCTTCTAAGATAAGTCGTAAGATCAGGTTGAAACTAAGTTAATTTTGACATATATTTTCATATTCTGACCGATTTTTGGCATTTTATCTTCATTACTTAGAGCCACTTTTCTTCCTAAAACGACGTATTTAGGGTATTTAGGGAAAGATATTCATCTGATCACTCTAAGATTTACCAATTCACACATTAATATACTGAAGCGTATGTTGAAAAGTCTGGATATTTCATCCTTAGATTTTGGTGCAATACCTGTATGCTTCGCACTGGAGCGTTTTGGTGTACACACACACACACACACACACACACACACACACACACACACACAAAAGAGTCCCAACACACTACTAAATATCTCATCTGAGAGAACCGTGGCCCAATGCAGAACCTCTATTAATTTCCATCTCATCCTTTCCCTGTGTGCCTATAACTGCTTCCGTTTCGCAGACCACGTAATAATCACTGATGTCTATTCTTCCTGTCATCTTTAACCTACCCTAATCCTTTCACTCAACTGAAGGGAGTGAAGGCCACAACCCATCTTACATCAGATTAGCTGCAATACCACTCGCCTCATAATACCTAAATTCCATACAATATTTTCTTCCGATACACAACCAACAGTTTTCCCTGGATATGCACTACAATCACATCACCTTACCCAACCCACCTAGTATTAC
Source organism: Schistocerca piceifrons (assembly GCF_021461385.2). Taxonomy (NCBI): domain Eukaryota; kingdom Metazoa; phylum Arthropoda; class Insecta; order Orthoptera; family Acrididae; genus Schistocerca; species Schistocerca piceifrons. Next base: position 648,885,720 of record NC_060142.1, read on the forward strand.
CGGGAACTCCCAGCATCGTCGTTACCATACAGCTTACAGATTACCAAAGTCACATAATTAATTGCGTCAGTATTATTTTATCGTATAAAAACGATTCATTCAGGATTTTTATTATTTAATTCTCGATGTTCTTGATCTGTCGTAAGCACATTAGCAAATAAAAAATAAAAAATGCAAACAACCAGTAAAATGCTGGGATGGATATGACCACTACGATACCCAGGCACCAGGAGGACTGAAAACTATGATTAACGGACTCACGACGGTTCTCCTGCTCGTTGAAGAGATTTCAGTGGAATTTAACAACCTTGCCGTATGATACCTTGCACAGAGCATAAAGAGAGTGATACTTTTGTGTTCTAGTCTGTTACTGAGTGAGAGCTTACTAACTTGTAACAAGCGGTAAGTGTTGTTGATCAGCACCAGAAACCGCTGCAGAGGATTCGCAAAAGCGTTCTAGATACAATGTGAATGGCCTGTCGATGTTAAATATTCAGTAGTTTGGTGTGAGAACTATTGAACTGTGGAGCCAGGGTAAACACTCTGAGACCAAAACCACTGGCTTTGGTTTATTCACCCACTAAGTTCCAGCAAGCTTTTGCAACAACTCACTACGCAATAGTATTTTATCCTTCACAGTACCATTAAAGCAAAGTTACTAAACATGGATTTGCGAACTTCCTTCTCCAAAATATATACAATAATTATTGTAGAATTCGTATCAAGATCACCTGTCCACTTCAATAATTTAGAAGTATGTAGCTCCGGTGTAGCGAAGTAACTTGAGTCACTCAATAAAGGTAATTCTTATTGTCCATACTGTAAACTAATAAAGTTTCTTTAGGAGTATGCCGATAAGTAGCATCACTTTTGGCAGTCACGTACAACCATGCACTCTACGAATCATCCGTGCCGGTCTTGGTGGTTGAGCGGTTCTAGGTGCTACAGTCTGGAACCGCGCGACCGCTACGGTCGCAGGTTCGAATCCTGCCTCAGGCATGTTTCTAATGGTTCAAATGGCTCTGAGCACTATGGGACTTAACATCTATGGTCAACAGTCCCCTAGAACTTAGAACTACTTGAATCTAACTAACCTAAGGACAGCACGAGACAGAGAAAATCCCTGACACCGCCGGGAATCGAACCCGGGAACCCGGGCGTGGGAAGCGAGTACGCTACCGCACGACCACGAGATGCGGGCCCTCGGGCATGGATGTGTGTGATATCCTTAGGTTGGTTAGGTTTAAGTAGTTCTACGTTCTAGGGGACTGATGAGCTTAGATGTTAAGTCCCATAGTGCTCAGAGCCATTTGAACCATTAAACACACTAACTTGCAAATAGCACTCTGAAACACATATTTTGGTGTAACATAAAATACCTCTTCTGTTGTTGTCTGTTCTGTCTCTGAGGAACTGGCTCGTTTAGCCGCTATAGAAGCTGTTACCAGCTTACATAAATTGGTGACACACGGTTTTCTGCGCTTCGTCATTATATGCAGTACAGGGGAGAGAAATGAGCCCTGGGGTAGGCCATATTCAAATCTGTGGAATCTACTCTGCATGTGTTTGGAGTAAATTTCAAACAGACTGTTGTTCAGTGTATTATTCAAAAAGAAGTTGGTCTTTATGCAGGCAGCTGTTTTGAAAATTTTCATTGAATGACCCAATCTAAGGACATTTTCGTTTACTCGGGACACGTTTTTCTTGCTTTTCAAAGCCAATTTCCGAATAGGTGGCTAAGGACAGGACCTTGTCACTATACAGTAATTACTAACGTGAAATATAGATAGCTCTGTTGGGATTCGTGGTTCAGTTGGCGGAACTATTCTGTTTAGTATCGATCGTTAAAGTAATTTGCATACGACATAGAGTAGTGAAAGTTCAGTTGATTTGTAGCTTTGTCAAAGTGCGGAATATTTTCTTTGTTCCAGTTGTCAAATAATTTATTCTTGTGTTCTGGTGGGAGTTAAGTTGTTTCACATAAGTAGACGGGAAAGAAGCAATGGAGCGTTTAATAGCGGGCCCACAGTACTTGAGTACTTCTGAGTATATCCCAACGAAGTCAGCAGGTTTTAAAACACAAAACATTAACTTGCGCCATGAACACCGAATGAAAGTCGACGCACCACAGAGACCACTAAAGTTTGCACTGTCAAGATCTAAGGAAGTTACAGACCGCGCAGACGTTCAGTTAGGTACCCATTCTTAAAGAAAGCATATGAAACCGTATTGTTGTAACGGCTTAATGAGAACTGGTGGAATGTGATGACATGCAACACAATGCCATAAAGATTGTCGTGGAGCTTATCGTGAAACTGGCTATCCTTTAAGACGTAGCTGCAGGTGTTGCGGTAATATGGTTTATAGTGACGGAAAAAACACCCAGCGGCTGAATTTGTACAGTGGTTCACGTGGTATGAATTGCAATGCCACACACTTTTGAGGAGGAACAGTTTGTTGTAAAAGAGATTGATTTTTGTATGCAGACGAGAAATCAAACAGTAAGTTATTTTGACCAGCTTTGGCTATAACCAGTGCTCATAGATTAATTGTAGTTCTCTTACAATCATTTTCCTACTCTTGCTTGCTGAGGCATAAATATTCCCTACTGATCTTGTGAGATAACCCACACAAGAAAAAATCGTAGGGGCAGAGCACCTCTAGTCTCCACATCGCAGTAAATAACTTTCCAGCCAATCTGTTATCCAGATTAACAGTTGGCAATGTATTATCCAAATTAACAAACTGGCTCTGAGCACTATGGGACTTAACTTCTGAGGTCATCAGTCCCCTAGAACTTAGAACTACTTAGACCTAACTAACCTAAGGACATCACACACATCCATGCCCGAGGCAGGATTCGAACCTGCGACCGTAGCGGTCGCGCGGTTCCAGAATGTAGCGCCTAGAAGCGCTCGGCCACTTCGGCCGGCCCCAGATTAACACTTCGCTTTATGGTTTACGAATCAGTTAAGGCATTGATGTTGGTTGATCTCGATAAAACTCACCCCGTACCTCTAATTTCTTGGGTTCCTTTCATATACATTTCCTCTTCAAATCCAGATCGGCCAGAGTTGAAAAGAAATACCTTACTGAACGAAGGGATAAGTTTGTTTATATCATCTACAAATTTTTAGGTGATTCAGCAGTTTGCTGAGCATCATCAATTCGACGTTTTCTGTGAAATTTCGTTATCTTATGTCTTCTAATTCTGTAGGAGTGTTTAAAGTTACGCCACCTCATCCTCGATGCACATAATTATCTTAATTAACCGCTTATTGGACGACGAATGTTCTCAAGTACGTTTCACTGGAGAAGGGTTTTGTGGCTCCCTATCCGCCAAGGACGATAAACTACGTTGCTCGACACCTGCTTCGACATCAGTTTCACTTGTTACGCACGTTTCGTTATCATAATACTTCTCACGTACATGGTCCGCACAGTGGAGTGTATACGGCACCAGTCGTTCCACACATCTTGCAGAAACTCTAATATTTCATTTGCCACTTCTTTTTTATTCTGAGAAATTCTTTGGGTTCCTTTCCGATGAATCGTCAACTTCGGAACTAATGTTGTAGACATACTGCAATGTTTGCTTTGTTTATCGTTGCAATTTCTCTGTTTTGTATCAACGCCACTAGCACTGTAGCACTGTTGTGAGTTACTCGTCGACTAAGCAGTTCAACGGTGCTCCGTGGCCCTATGCTGTGCTCACCACTCCGGCAGCAGCCTCCAGTCCCGCCCCTGCTGCCATTAGCAGCCTATATTGTGGTTACGTGGTAGGCACTGTGTGAGGCGTCGAATGCCGTAAACATCAATGACCATTTTCGACTTCGCACTCAAGGGTTCAAAATGGTTCAAATGGCTCTGAGCACTATGGGACTTAACATCTTAGGTCATCAGTCCCCTAGAACTTAGAACTACTTAAACCTAACTAACCTAACGACATCACACAACACCCAGCCATCACGAGGCAGAGAAAATCCCTGGCCCCGCCGGGAATCGAACCCGGGAACCCGGGCGTGGGAAGCGAGAACGCTACCGCACGACCACGAGATGCGGGCCGCACTCAAGGGATTCTTTGTGAGACACTCACTTCGCTTTACTCGGCTCACTTTTAACCAAGGATGAGAGCAGTAGACTACCAGCTGCCGGTCGGTCCCCTTTCAGGAAAATTATAGATGACGAGTAAAACAAGGTGACTTGTTCCTTATTTATATAAATAATATACCCTCTAGTTTTAGTGGTAACCAAAATATTTCTGTTTGCTGATGACACTAGTTTGGTAGTAAAGGATGGCGTGTCCAACATTGGCTCGGTTCAAAATAGTGCAGTATATGACCTAAATTCATGGCTTGTAGAAAACAAACTAACGCTAAATCACAGTAAGACTCAGTTTTAAAGTTTCTAAGACACAATTCAACAAAACCTGACGTTTTAATTTCACAGAACGGGTATAGGGTTTGTGAAACTGAACAGTTCAAATTCCTAGGTGTTCAGATAGATAGTAAGCTGTCGTGGAAAGCCCACGTTGAGGATCTTGTTCAAAGACTTAATGCTGCCATTTTTACTATTCGAACGGTATCAGAAGTGAGTGATCGTTCGACACGAAAATTAGTCTACTCTGCTTATTTTCATTGGCTTATATCGTATGGTACTATATTTTGGGGTAACTCTTCCTATTCTAAAAGGATATTTTTCGCTCAGAAACGGACGGTTCGGGCAATAAGTGGTGTAAGTTCACTAACCTCTTGTCGACACCTGTTCACGAGTCGGGTATTTTGACATTGGCCTCTCAATATATTTATATTCCTTGCTGTCATTTCTTGTTAGCAATATTAGCTTATTCCCAAGAATAAGCAGCTTTCACTCGGTTAATACTAGGCAGAAATCAAACCTGCATTTGGATCGGACTTCCTTAACTCTTGTGCAAAAAGTTGCGCAGTATACTGCTGCATCCATTTTCAGTAAGCTACCACTCGAATTCAAAAAGCCGGCCGAAGTGGCCATGCGGTTAAAGGCGCTACAGTCTGGAACCGCAAGACCGCTACGGTTACAGGTTCGAATCCTGCCTCGGGCATGGTTGTTTGTGATGTCCTTAGGTTAGTTAGGTTTAACTAGTTCTAAGTTCTAGGGGACTAATGACCTCAGCAGTTGAGTCCCATAGTGCTCAGAGCCATTTGAACCATTTTTTGAGTTCAAAAATCTTAGCAGTAATCCACGCGCTTTCAAATCGAAACTGAAGAGTTTCCTCATGGGTCACTCCTTCTATTCTGTCTAGGAGTGCCTTGAAAAATTAAGCTGATTCTTATTGTATGGTTGATTGCGTTTACTGAAACTTTTGGAGTGACTTTTTTCGGGTCCATAAACGTTTATTTTTATCTGTTAGTGCTTTTATGTTGTAATTTCATGTACTGACACGTTCCATGACCTCGGAGATTTGCTCCTCAATTTGGTGCTACGGAACTTGACTTGTAAACAAATAAATAAACTGAACCGGTTCCTAAAGTCTACATGATTCGATATTTCGGCGATCCTTCTCTCCGCCACCTTCGCTGCTGCTGAAAACCTGTATTATCCCGCTGCAAAGGACAACGTTCTTTTGTGCAGTGAGTCTGAAAGGTTGAAAATTGTCTGAGTGATATACACTGACCACCCAAAACATTATGACCACTGCCCATTGCCGCCTGGTGGCGCAGAGGACACATGACGCGATAACGAAAGTATGTCAGCGGAGCAAACACGGACAGGGTATCACCCTAGCAAAGATATGGGCTGTAGATTGGGAAATCCTTCGAGATAATTGACTTTAACGAAGGGCAGATTATTATTGCGCAGAGGCTGAACGAGAATCCCGAAAACGGCGAAGCTGGTCGAATGTTCACGTGCTACTGTGGTGGGCATCTACTTTGTTAGGTAGGACAGTGAAACTACCACTATGCGCTATATGGTTGGACTCCCACGACTCTTCACAGAACGCGGGGTTCGAAGACTGTAAAGTAGCATAGATGGTGATCTGTGGCATTTCTGCCAAAAGAGCACAATGTCGACGCTCGCACAAATGTTTCGGAGCACACCGTTCATAGTACATTGTTGAACATTGAGCTTTGCAGCAGACCACCATTACGTGTTCACATGTTGACCCTACGACATCGTCACTTAAAATTTGCAGTGGGCACGGGACCATCGGGATTCGACAGTCGTTCGATTGAAACGTGTCGGCTGTGCGAGTGAAACACATTTTTGCTACGCTAGGACACTGTTCGTCGCCACAAACGCCGTCATCGAGATTAACGTTAGCTAGAAACGTGCAGCGCGCCACGTACGCAGACCGGTGGGAGCAATATTATGCTGTGGGAGTCATTTTCCTGCGTTTGCATGGGACCTGTGGTAGTAATCGAAGGTATGGTGACAGCTGTGGTCCCCTGCATCCATTCATGCTTCATGTCTTTCCCGACGGCGATGTCACCTTTCACAATATAGTTGTCCGTGCCTCGGAGCGAGAACCGTGCTACAGTGAAACTTCCTAGCAGATTAAAACTGTGTGCCAGACCGAGACTGGAACTCGGGACCTTTGCCTTTCGCGGGCAAGTGCTCTACCATCTGAGCTACCGAAGCACGACTCACGCCCCGTCCTCACAGCTCTACTTCTGCCAGAAGATCCCCGAAGCTGTGGCTAAGCCACGTCTCTGCAATATCCTTTCTTTCAGGAGTGCTAGTTCTGCAAGGTTCGCACGAGAGCTTCTGTAAAGTACTGGCAGAAGTAGAGCTGTGAGGAAGGGGCGTGAGTCGTGCTTGGATAGCACATGGTAGAGCACTTGCCCGCGAAAGGCAAAGGTCCCGAATTCGAGTCTTGGTCCGGCACACAGTTTTTATCTGCCAGGAAGTTTCACATCAGCGCAAACTCCGCTGTAGAGCGAAAATCTCACTCTCGTGCTACAATGGTTTGGGGAGCGTTATAGCGAACTCACGTTGATGTATCGGCTACCAACTTCTCATGATATAATTCCTGTGGAACCTATCTCTGTCAATATCAGGCGACATCATAGCCTACGCAGAACAGCGGCCCGCTATTAACCAGAATTACATGAGCTGTGCGTAGACATCTAAAGCCACATACCTCCACAAACCTACCAAAAAACTTTCGGATCCCTAACACCCAGAATCAATTATGTATTTCTTTCCAAAGACGGACAAACAAGCCATTAAGCAGGTGGTCACGTTGTTTTGGCTCATGGGTGTATATTGCTGCCTCCGTTGTTCTACTAAGGGCGGCACAACCAGAACAGTCTCAGAGGGAAACAGCTGTGATGGGTAGTACACACCCAGTTTACAGTACGGAGGCCTATAAAAGCCGACGATTTGCAGACTTCGCATCAGATTTAAGCCAGACTCAGCAGCAGCGTTCTCCAAAAGAAGGTGGACAGATGGATCGTTCTCCAGAAGAAGGTGGGCAGATGGATCGTCGCAGTATCTGTGCGGCTCATCCTGGGGGGGGTTCGAGTCCTCCCTCGGGTATGGGTGTGTACGTTTTGTCTTTAGGTTAATTAGGTTAAGTAGTGTGTAAGCTTAGGGACTAATGACCTTATCATTTAAGTCCCATAAGATTTCACACACATTTGAACATTTTTGAAGTATCTAATCATGTTGACATTATCAAGAATTATTATGCCAGGAAGACTACGAAGTCAGTTGATTACAAACGTTTGCACGGTTTAAAAAGTTGATTTAAAGTGTTTGTAAGGGGTCAAATAGCGATAAGATCGGAAACAGACATATCTCTACAACTATCATGGTATTCTTGGGGCTCAGAAACATTCACGTGAGTTATATTACAAGGAGAAAACCAAAGAAATAGTCGGTAAGTTACTGATACGTCATAAAAAACTCGGAAAAAAATGTTTCGCTTAGCAAGCATACATATAGTCCGTGCTGGAACGTTACGAAGTGTGAAACGGGCCGGGTTCGAAATAGTTGGGGGGTGCATAGTTCTCGACTTTCGCTAAACTGAAGGGCTGCCGGTTTCCTGTGACAAGATGGCAAGAGTCCTCCTTCCCGCAGGACTCCAGAGAGGAGCGCAGGACGCCTAGGAGCACACTTCAATCGCCGAACACGAGACGATGCAGCCCAGCCCAGTCCATATTTTAGTTCTTGTTACTGGAGTGCCCTCGTGTCGTGCCGAAGGGTAAACAGTGCTGCCACTCGTGGTGTAACGCGATCCAGCGTGCTTCCAGCCTGGATGGGGGAGGGAGATCAAAGAAGCCGCTAGCTAACGTCGCCGTTAACTCGACTCCGAATTAACGGCCGTCAACTCTTGCACGGAATCCTCCTTCTAATACTACCCACTTCAGGCTGTTATTTCCGTCTCAGTACCTAACGCTTCCGTGAGGAACCCTTGCGTTTAACAGAGAAATTTTCTGACGAATAAGAATGAGATTTTCACTCCGCAGTGGAGTGTGCGCTGATATGAAATTTCCAGGCAGGCTAAAACTGTGTGCCGGAGCGAGACTTGGAAAGTAGGAGACGAAGTACTGGCAGAAGTACAGCTGTGAGGACGGGGCGTGAGTTGTACTTGGGTAGCTCAGTTGGTAGAGCACTTGCCCGCGAAAGGCAAAGGTCCCGAGTTCGAGTCTCGGTCCGGCACACAGTTTTAATCTGCCAGAAAGTCTCTAACTAATAGCTTGACCACTGGCTTCATTTTGACACTATATTTCGACGTCTATCCTACATAAAATGAAGTGACAGAAGTCATGGGACAGAGATATGCAAATATACAGATGGCCGTAGCATCACGTATACAGTGTATAAAAGGCCAGTGCAATAGCACAGCTGTCATTTGTATTGAGGTGACTCACGTGAAGACATTTACGACGTGTTTATAGACGCATGAGCCGGCCGCGGTGGTCTAGCGGTTCTGGCGCTGCAGTCCGGAACCGCGGGACTGCTACGGTCGCAGGTTCGAATGCTGCCTCGGGCATGGGTGTGTGTCATGTCCTTAGGTTAGTTAGGTTTAAGTAGTTCTAAGTTCTAGGGGACTTATGACCTAAGATGTTGATTCCCATAGTGCTCAGAGCCATTTGAACCATAGCCGCATGATGGGAATAAAACAATCTTTGAACGCTGAATGGTAATTTGTGCTAGACCCATGGGAAATGAATTTCGGTAATCGTTGGGGAATTCAATATTCTGAGATCCACAGTGTCAAGAATGAGTCGAGAATGTCAAATTTCAGGCATTACCACTCACTATGGGCAACGCGGTAGCCGACGGCCTTCACTTAACGAACGAGAGCAGCGGCATTAACGCAGAGTAGTCAGTGCTGACAGACAAGCAACACTGCGTGAAATAACCGCAGAAATCAATGTCGGACGTTCGAACACTGCGAGGAAATTTGGCTTTAATGGTCTATGGCATTGGAAGACCCACGCGACTCTCTTTGCTAACAGCTTGACATCGCCTGCAGCATCTCTCCTGGGCTGGCGACCATGAAGACTGAAAAACCCTAGGAGACTCTTTCAGTTGGTATAATCTGATCATAGCATTTGAGTGTGGCACAGACCCATGTTGTCAAGAAGGTACCGTGCAAGCTGGCGGTGGCTCGATAATGATGTGGGCTGACTGTACATGGAATGTACTGGGTCACCTTATCAAACCTGTCATTGACTGGAAATGGTTATGTTCGCGTACTTGGAGATCATTTTCAGTCTTTCGTGGACTTCGTGGTTCCAAAGAACGATGGAATTTTTGTGGATGACAGTGCGCCATGTCAAGGGCCATTGGTTTGAAGAAAATTCTGAACAGTTCCAGTAAATGATTTGGCCTCTCACATCGTCCCACATGAATCCCGTACACCATTCATGGGCCATAATCAAGTGGTCAGTTCGTGCACAAAATCCAGCACTGGCAACACTTCCGCAATTACGGACGGCTATAGAGGCAGCATGACTCAACATTTCTGCAGGAGACTTCCAACAACTTATTGAGTCTATGCCACGTCGAGTTTTGGCACTATGTCGGGCAAAAGAAGGTCTTACATGGTGTTAGGAGGCACCCCATGAATTTTGTCACTGCAGAGTAATATGTCGACGTCCATCCCAATCTTGTTGCGAGGGACCGGTTACATTAATTTGAAACGAAACTATATTCTGACCCGAACTACATCACGATAGTTACAGAAATACTACGCTATTTTGTTATTTACTGTGACACAAGCAAACAACATGCATCATAAATATAATCGGTATCTCTCGTAAGAGTTGCCACGGCCTTGCCGCAGTGGATACCCCGGTTCCCGTCAGATCACCGAAGTTAAGCGCTGTCGGGCGTGGCCGGCACTTGGATGGGTGACCATCCGGGCCGCCATGCGCTGTTGCCATTTTTCGGGGTGCACTCAGCCTCGTGATGCCAACTGAGGAGCTACTTGACCGAATAGTAGCGGCTCCGGTCAAAGAAAACCATTATACCCACCGGGAGTGCGGTGTGTTGACCACACGCCCCTCCTACCCGCATCCTCAGCTGAGGATGACACGGCGGTCGGATGGTCCCGATGGGCCACTTGCGGCCTGAAGACGGAGTGCTGCTGCTGCTTTCGTAAGAGTCGTCATGTGATTTTTCTCTGGCTTTCTGCAGATATCTGCAATTTCGATTTTTCGTTGTGTAGCTGGAAACAGCCCATTCAAGTAGTGCTCACCACGTCTTTCACGCGACGCCCATTGTCGATGGCGAGTTCCGGTTCGTCGCCCATTACAAACAAAGTGAAGTTTTACGCATCCAGAGTGGTTGCAGATTTGTCTGGGGCGATGTTTGTTTTATCGACGTGTGTCAACATGGACAGTAAAACTCTAAGAATAACCAGCAGTTCAGCAGTGACAGCACTACCCTGGCTAGCGCTGGCTGCTACCGCTAAGCATGCAGCGCTACTGAACCGCTGCTGGAGTACTGGTTATTCTTCGTGTTTTACTGTCCCAGTTAACAAACATCGGATTAGATTAATTTTGGGACACCCTGTCGAATGGACCAGTAAGATTCAGATTCAAAGATCATTTTATGTGTAATGGTGTGAGGTAACGGGCGAGTTGTGGAGCACTGGAAATATTATTTGTTCGGAGTTGGGGCGGCCGCTCGGCCTGCCGGGGGCCCGGCAGCAAACACGTGATGCCAAACGCTAGCCGGACGAGAGGGGTGGCCTCAGCACATGATCCGACCGCGTGGCTGGGAATTGCGCTGTGACGAGGACGGTGCTCTGTGTCGATGAAGGAGATGTCTATGCTGGGAGTGTCAAAGATGGCGGACTTTGTGAAACCTTAATGACAGACATTTCACAGTTCGTATAGAAATTAATAGTAGCCAGATAAATTATGATAACTCAAAAAGAAACATGTGCAATTCTATTATTTGCACGACGATTCTGATGGTGTAATCAGATTTTCAATATCTTTATTAGTTTAATGTTTAGTGTCTGATGATAAATTATAAAAGCAACACCCAGCAACGAATTTCCAAAATCTAAACGGTTCATCCGATTTCTTCGATCTACGTGTCTTTAGAAACCTATTAGTGTAAACCTTAGTTGGTATGAATTACAGGCATGTAACTTGAATGGTACATGAGTTATTGGAGGTCAAAGTGGCCGATTACTATGGATCGCGTCAGCCTATAAGTACTCCACAGTTACACGAAGAAACGTTATCAGAATGCTTATAAATATACTGATTCATCTATGCCTTTGTTAATATCCGATATAGAAAGCACAGAGACATTAGGCTCCTGGCCTACCTTTTGCTTCTTTTCTTTTGATATGTGTTTATTTAGTTGTTTATCTATTTAATAATGTGTGTTACAGCGTGTTTATGGTCCAGCCCTAGGAATATTTATTTAATTCCAAATATTTAAATGTAAATCCAGTATTTCGAAAATGTTTCATCATGTTTCTGAGTGTGCGTTGACTAGGAGACATGGAGGGAGCGCTCTAGCCAATCACAGCGCTCGTTAATGGTGAGACTGTATGGAAGTGAGGGAGAAAGATCGTTTCGAAAGGGGTGTGACAGTTCTGGAAGGGTACGGCACAGGACACGGGAAGTGCTGGATGCGACGGCGCGACGGACTCTCAGTCGCGAGAAAGAGACTTGGAGAGTGTGAAGCGGTTTGCGCGTGGTCGCGAGAGATAGAAATATTTCGGAGTGGGGACTTGTGAACTTGTGATATTTCCGTGGCTTCTATAGTGAATACGTAGTGTGCGTTTAGAAGTGAATATGTAGCGAGTTGTGTTGTTTTTCATAATTACGTGCCGTAGGAATCTATTTTTTCCCTGTTATTTTATTTAATTGCTGGACCATCGACACCAATAAGTGTTTTGCAGAAATGTACCGCATTCTCAAAAGTACTTCTACTATCGTTCTAATTTAAAGTTGTTAAGATAGTACCTGCAGATTTTATTTAATTTCAGTCTTTCATTTGTAAACTTCAATGTTACGTTCGAAATTAGCAATTGCCGAGTGATAGGAACTTCGACCATTCGGTTTATGTGCATATTCATATCGTATACTGTAGACTCAGCAGTATTTGGCCTGTAATGCGGCAACTACGTATCCCAGCCCCTAGACAACGAAACCAGCCAAAACTATTAATATTGCAACACTGAGTCGGAGGGTGCGTAGTTATTGGAAAGTTCGCAATGGAATACGAACTTGTACTTCTTGTTGACACCGGGCGTCAGATGAAAGACGTGGCGAACTGTAATTATTTAAGCTGACTCCAGCTACAGAACGCAAAAACGAAATTGCAAGTATCTGCCGGAACACCACATAAAATGCGCCTTACAGCTCTTAGCAGAAGCAACTGGTCAGCCACGTGCTGGTGCACGAGATTGGTCATAAGGGGACATTGGAAGAAGTGGGCTGAGATCAGCTCATATCACAACACTGATTCCAAACAGATACCTCAACTTTGTAGTTTACCTCTTTTATTGAGTCCATTATTTTCTGTGGCCGTGTCTTACGCCCCCTTCAGGTATCTGTACTATTAAATGGCTGAAAATGTCACGCACTCTCCCTTGTTCCACTTTCAGGTTGCCTATCCGACGGGCAACCAAAATTTGATTTTGCGATATTTCATTTAGTTATTTCCAAAATTTAAAGATTTTTAAATGTTGTCACAACCCGCTCATTGTGAGGTATAATCTTACCCTAAAGGTTTCCCACAATTAGTCAAGTTTTAAAGTTAGAAACTGCCTGTATGTCTTGAGGTAACATAACTCAGAGCGCACAAATTGTAATCTCAGGAACTAAAGTAGGGATTCTGATACTGTTTTCACTAAACGACAAACTGATTCACGAGCACGGTTTATGGTGTTTTTTGTTATAATTTAACATCACAAGGCCACACAAGTCGCCTGTCCATACGTACTTGTACTGCCCGTGCGAAGACGAGCGTGGGTCGCTAGTACAATGTAACTTCAGCATCATACATGATCCTGTAATTAATTACTTCTTTACTATTAACTTTATTCGCAATACATTTTTCAGACAGTATTTACATATACCATTCAGTGTACCTGGAAACCTCTATCATTCTACGAGGAGCGTTCTGTAAGTAATGCAACACATTTTTTCTGATGTCTGGTTAGTTTCATTCAGCATCCAAAACACATCATTACTCCTCACTCTTTTGGGTAAAAGACTATTTTGCAACATAATCTCCTTTCAATGTGACGGCCTTACGCCACCCCACTGGGAGGATTTGTATTCCCGCATGGTACCACTCCATTAGTCGACGTCATAGCCAAAGTACTGCTGCATCAATAACCCTACAACATCGACGCACTGCTCTCCAGGGAGTGCATCCATCATTGGGCCGACCATATGGAAGTCGGAAGCTGCAAGATGCGGGCTGTAGGGCCAATGAGGAAGAACAGTCGCCGGCCGGTGTGGCCGAGCGATCCTATGCGCTTCAGTCTGGAACCGCGCGACCGCTACGGTCGCAGGTTCGAATCCTGCCCGGGCATGGATGTGTGATGTCCTTAGGTTAGTTAGGTTTAAGTAGTTCCAAGTTCTAGGGTACTGATGACCTCAGATGTTAAGTCCCATAGTGCTCAGAGCCATTTTTTTAAGAACAGTCGGATGAAGTTTTGTGAGCCCTTCTAGGGTGGACGAGTGCCCCAGCACTTCCAACAGAGATGTCCAGTTGAGCAGTAGGTCGTTGATTGTAAACGCTTGATCACCTCGAATGGAAATGTCCGTACGTTCCACCAGTGCAGGAGTCGTAGCTGTGTGCGACAGGCCGGCACGCGGAAGATCGAACAGGTTAGCTCAACCTTGTTGTGATAATGATAGACGCCGAACACAACGGCTCACCAGGCTTTTCTTTACTGCCAGGTGTCAACTAACATTCTGCAAGTGCCTATGAATATTTTCTATGTTCTGGATTTCCGCCAAAAGAAAGTCAGTGACATTGGTTTGTTTGGAACGCAACTCCGTTACAGACGCCGTTTTGAAAGCTACGTATAGTGCCGCCCCCTATCGGATCTTCGTGAAACTGTAGGGGCTGGAGCTGGAGTATTCGACGATGTCCCACAGCAAATCTTGCAGTTTTTCAATCGAAATTGTCCCAGAAAAAAGTGTTGCATTACTTATAGAACACCCTTGGTACGATAAGTAGTTCGAGAGATACGAGACAAACAGTGAGATGCGTGAAATACTAGCTTCTCATAAAATGGAATGAAAATTATCCTGTCTCTGATAAAACTGAGGGAGTCACTGGTTTTGTGTAAGTTAATAAACCAGGTTCTAGCTCGCTAAAAGGTACCCATCACCCAGCAACTTCATTTCCTCACATTATATCTTGTTTCCTTTGGGTCACAGTATTTTCATTCGCAATTCTCATCGCGAATAATGGCTAACCAGTTTCGATCAGTCGATAGAAGCTAGGTACCTCTTTGCTCGGTCTCTGCGACAGTTTCAAGTCACTCGGAGTCCGTTTTGTTTTCGACCAATGGGATTCATCCACTGCCGTTGGGTCAGGTGGTTTTGTTAGTTTTGAACGGAATACGTTATTACGGTACATTCTCTGTTCGGATTCTGCGTGATGGAGTCCTAGGCTTGGTCGGTGCTGTATTCTGATGTTCAGATCTTCCTCTACGTTACGTCCATGCTGCTGAGAAAATACTACACCGTATAAGGAACCGCGTGAGACCAGCTCAGTTTATTTACTTTGAAGTCAGTTAGTTTTTCGTGGAGAGAGTAATCTGTCTGTGTCTAGTGAACACCACTCCGTGAGCACATTTCGGACTGTGTACTTCCGCTCAGTGATACAGGGGCTCATAGGTTGCTAATATCTACAGTTCGGATGCTAATTATTGCAATACATACGGGATGTCAGGAAATTCCCGGTACGAACTTCTTGGACTTTTAGGGGGGCGTGAGTACATAATATGTTGAATAGGAACCCATATCCGGAAACGTACCGTTCACGTTCTACGATTGTTTCAGTTCAGATGTTTAATTCATCCACTTCTGCTTGAAAAACTGAATTAGGTTAGACGCTGTGCAATTATTAGGTTAAAAACTCTAAAGGAAACATGACTAAACATACAGTTATCGGTTAATCACATATGACTGTAGTAACAGATAAACATTACTTCTGTACGTACAGTACTTCTGGAATAATGTATTCACATAACATTGGATGGTCATACAACCAAATGTGCTTAAATGATAAATGGATGTTTAATTATGTTTCCTTTCGAATTGTTAGCTAATGATTGTACTGCGTCACGCCTAATTCAATTCCTCAAGCAGACGTGGATCAGTTAAACATCCGAATTCAAAACGTCGTGGGACGGAATCGGTACTTTTCAGGATGTGTGTTCCTGTTCAAAGTATTATGTAATCACTCCCCTCTACAATCCACAAAGTTTGTATCGGGAACTTCTGAACACCCTGTATACTTTATTTCGCTTCGTAATATTGTAAATTCAGAGATGTTTTCCTCTTCTGAAATATAAAGCTTAATTTTCAAATCAGTTGTAATTGTTTGTTGTGAAGACAGTGTTGCGTATACTTGTGAAACTATGTTTTGGAATAGTAGGTTGAAATATCACCTCGAATCTGTAAAATTATTTTTTATGTTTGATGACAATTTAGTGCTTATTCATTTCCCTTGCATTCATTTCTGTCGCGAACCCTAACACCTACTGTGTTTTTGTTTGATTGTGCTACGTTGTGCGAGCGCCATTTTGTTATCTTACATAAGCTCATTTCACAGGAACTCTCGTTAACAGGCACTCGAATAATGAGCTGCCACTGGAAATTGTTATTAATAATAGAACATCTGTGAATACTATTAAGTTTCAGATGCTGAAAAAGTTAGGTTGACGTGTGCTGCATTGCAGACAGCTGTTTTATCAGACTAATAACGAATGTTGTGTAGAAAGAGGAATCATCGTTTTAAGGCGACGTACTGTTCGAGAAAGATTACTGAAAAAATTCAGAGAACCGGCATTTGAAGCTGACTGACAAACAATTTTATTGCTGGCAACATACATTGTATGTAACGACCACGAACTTAACATTCGAGAAATTAGGACTCATATGGAGGCTTATACACAGTCGTTTTTTCCTCGCTCTATTTGCGACTGGAAAAGCAAGGGAAATGACTAGTTGAAAAATAAGGTACCCTGCTCCACGCACCGTGTTGCTGCATTTTCGGACCATTTCACCCATGTTGTACATACAGTTACTAAATATGTAGGCCCCTACCTCTTTCCGTTGCGTGAATATTTTCTGTTCAGTTCACGAGTCAGATGGCGTCACCAAGTCTGTCCTTATCGGCACTACAACTATATATTTTGCGTAGTTTGAAAATATCAGGACTTGATTAGCAATACTTAAGGGAGTAGTGTATGCTTTTTAAAACACACACACTCTTCAAATTGATGCACCCTGCCTTGATATAGAATTTGGGTTCTCCCGATTGCTTTTACACTAAAATTTCTTTCACTTAATGTTTATCGTAGCAGAGTCGTCTATTACAAATTGGGATTATTCTTAAAGAATTTCTGTTTCTTGTGGGTTCCTAAGTGCTTCTTCAATGACAACTCCTTTCATTTAATTGCAGTGCTTATCGGTCTTTTTATTTTTATTAATATAGCTGCTTGTGATGAGAAGATACAACTGCATTCATGTTTGGAAAATAAACTAACGGGTATCTGTATCTTTATTGGCAGACTTTGGTATGCGCTTAGTTTGATTGGCTTTGTTATATTGGTGAAATTCAGTGAGTTACACATGTGTCCCTTTATTACTGTTATGTTCAAGATTATAAAGGTACAGTGCAGAGAGTTGGTCAAATTTTGTGATGCTGGACTTTGAATGGAAATTTATTTAGGTTATATCTCATTTTTTCAAATACAGTGTCCAATGAGAAAGTGATTATAGTCTGAGAATTATGAAGTAAGTTTGTGTTCTAGTAGGTGAACCTCCTTACACCATGGAAGGTATGTGCTAAGAAATGCAGACTTTGTCAAAAAGCAAATCCTCCCACAAAATTCTGGTCCAGCAGACCAGGGGGTAATGAAAGGTATGTGCTAAGGTCTGATCAGGGTAGATCCAGAAAATAAAGTCGATAGTTGCCAACCGCAAGGTGGAATGAGTATAATATCTTTGAGTAGGAGGACCTTTAAGAGAGCCGAGCGCGCGCAGTAAAAAACTCGAAAGTCGCAGTTAAGTGCCCGGAGAAAGCAGACGTGTGGTGACAGCTTTAAGATAGGAGTCTCGCTGCGCAATTTAGACTGAGCAAACTTTAGCACGTTAATGGGAGAAGATACAGAATGATTCCAAACTGGTTTTTGTTACATAATGTTCAGAGTTAGGATTTGTATGTCCAAGGTCTGACACAGTAAGCGTTTTGTAAAATTTTTTGTAAGAGTGACTCGTGCTACAAAAATGTTGGAAATGGTAGTTTTTGTATCTAACAACCTGAATCATAATCCACATCCTTTGCTTGTACTGAATATGAAAATGAGTAGTAAAGTAAAGTGACCCACCAATGAAAGAACGTAAAGAAAATGAGGCCTCTATGCAATAAATATGTGCAGTTCATGGTTTGAAATGGATTTGGTATAACTAAAGTTATCAGATCAAAGTTATTTCAAATAACTAATTTTATGCCATTGCACAACTGGCATTATTCAAGGCAATATATAATTTCATTAAGTAAACATCAGGGCCAAAAGTTAAATTTTCAGTACCATCTTAATGCCATTGCACAAACGGCATTATTCTCTTATACTTGATTGCTGAGTCAATTACATGCTTCATTATTGGCAAAATGGAGAAGTGCAAGAAACAAGTTCGAAGACGGAGTCAGATGCAGGTTTGTTGAATAATTAATTTGGAACAACCTTATCTTTGATACTTTCACTAATTAAAAAGGAAACAATTTTGGTTAGATACTTTCACTTTTAAAGACAATTTTATCCACGATACTTCCATCCAGTTTGAGTGATCACCATTTTGTGGTAACGAGAAACATTAACATTGGTGCTTCGAAAGCAGGATGTCTGTCTGAAGTGTTGATGTTAGTACTGTTCCAAGTATCCAGCAGTCTGGGACCATTTTTGGTGCTTTACATTCGTATTCTATGGTTTGAGGAAAGAGCAGGAAATATTGTTCACTTTATTTAATTTCAGGAACCATATATTAGTAAAGGGAAACATATCTAAAACTCAGTGGATCTGTTGCAGAAATTAATAGTATAATCAGTCAGTCTGGAGCATAATATTTCTTGGGGAGTCAGGTTTGTGGGTAGAAGCGTAGACTGAAAAAAAAATCCTTCTCCCCCCACTTTCTCCCATGGGGCCTTACGCTGAAGCATTTAACTTACAGAGGTGTTTTAGGGGGCATTTCGCGATGAATAAAGGATGGTAAAATGGTTGGTAATACTATAAATTATTTCATTCATTTATTTAATTGTTGTGTGAAAAACGTATTTGTGGCTTAGCAATTTTGTATTAAGAGGTGATGCAATGTTTTGCATACTGGTGGCATGTTGAGACTACAAGAGCATTTTTGGAGATCCAAGGAGTACTTCTAATGAACAGTTTATAATTTCAAATATTTCATCTCTAAAAGTGTACTTCCTCCAAGTTTAAATATGTTTCATGTCATATAATTTTGTATGTTGCTTTTATGAGTTTGATGTTAATCTTTGCTACTGAGTGAGACGTTTGACCAGTGGGTTTCCTGGTCTTGATAATTAAGTGCTTTGAAGAGAATAATTGGATCAGAAAAGGAAAAAGGAGCATTAGTGTTGGCTTAAAAGAATCTTACATACGGGCATCATGTATGGTCAATGTACGCAGTAGCGACACGTCTTAGGAAGGCGGCCAGTGATGCTGTGGACAATCTTCTGGCTGAGCGACGAATGAGAATCGAAGGAATAAATCTTGAAATTAGTGGTTGATTTAGTAGCCATTTGAAAGGATGCAATGAGAACACGTAATCCCTGGACCCAGATAGGAAATGTCTGTAAGTTCGTCTTTGTACAGATGATTGCGGAACCCCGGCTATTCAGTATAAAATGTCGAATCAAAACACGTTCACCCGACTAAATTTCAAGTTGTTATTTTATTTGAGCAACCAGTTTCAGTGCTACATTACGCCATCTTCAGCCTCCCGGACCGACGTGTAGGAAGAAACTGACGTGCTGGTCCGGTCATACTAGGAGCCAGCACTCATTGACGTATCCGTAGATTTCTTCTTAACACAGCGATCCCTTCGATCCTCACTTGACTGTGTTAACAAGAAATCTACGGATACCAGTCACTTAATGCTGGCGCCTATTTTGACTGGACCAGAGCTGGGATTCTTCCCAGACGTCAGCCTGGAGACCTGAAGACGGCGTAATGTAGCACTGAAAATGGCTGCTCAAATAAAATAACAGCTGAAAATTTAGATGGCTGAAGGTGTTTCGATTCGATATTTCAAATAGCAAATGGCCCTTTCTGACGTCTGAGAGCTCTGCCCTGTTCCTGTGCTCTCTAAGTGTCAACGTCTTCCGACAGCAAGCGTCAGGATCACTGACAGAAGAACAGAGGCGGTGTTCCTAAACGAAAATATTACAGTAAACATTGTTCGAAAGAAAAAGAAAAAGGAAGGGATTTGTGACAGGAGTGACATTACAAATTGGAAGACTTCATGCAATTATAAAAGCAGTACTGCTCCCTCACCGTTTCTCCTGAATCTGAATTGAAACCGATGCAGTACGTTTCTGGTTATCAATTTTTCGTCACAGTGTAAGTACACTTGGTGTAATGAATTCATTCATCGAGTTTTCAAGCTTGGTTCATTAAATATGTTTCGCTAAATTACGACGCATGTCCAGTGATGAGAATTTGGAGCTTTTGATTTTCT
Source organism: Schistocerca piceifrons (assembly GCF_021461385.2). Lineage (NCBI taxonomy): Eukaryota > Metazoa > Arthropoda > Insecta > Orthoptera > Acrididae > Schistocerca > Schistocerca piceifrons. The sequence continues at coordinate 648,906,128 of NC_060142.1, forward strand.
GCTGACTAGTATGTGTACTCTTTCTTACCGTCGTTTGTTGTTTCCAATGATTCCTTCTAGCAGAAGCTAAGATGACACATAGGTTTACAATTAAGCAGTACATAAAACGTGTACCTGTTATCTTACAGAGCGTCGTTTGTACGCGTGGTTTGAGGCGCCATGTCGCAGATTGAGCAGCCTCTACCGTCAGAGGTTCGAGTCCTTCCTCAAGCATGGATGTGTGTGGTTTCCTTAGGTTAGTTAGGTTTAAGTAATTCTAAGCTCTAGGGGACTGATGATCTCAGATGTTAAGTCCCACAGTGCTTAGAGCCATTTGAACCATCGGAGAAGTTAGGAAGTCTCTATTGCCTATCCAGTGGAAGTGATGGGAAATTTCGGCGACAGAAATGCAGTCCTTGTGATGGAAGTTAAGTTCCGTCCACTGCACTTCCAGTTCGTAGATCTTTTGGAGGACGAATGGGTTACGTGATACATGCGGCGTCTGTGCCCTCATGTTCCTTGCCACTCTTCTATTTGCTAGTCATATTCTCTTTCTTCAAGTTCAGAATGAGGTCGGATGCATTGAAATCTGAAATGAGTATATGGTCGTTGTGCCTGCAGCTTCCGGGACTCGTTTTGTTGGAGACTTTCGTTTGGTGATATCCAGAAACAGTTCGTCAATTTTCGCAATTGCTGTGACTCAAAATTCTTCGTTATATTTGTAAGATGGTGTACTATTAATACCGATGGACTGATTAGTGTCAACTGCGTACTTAAAGACTTGTAATATCAGAATATTTTCAGTTCAAGCGATGCGACGAACCACAAACAAGACACGAACAGGCACCATAACAGAAATATCTACTCTTTGTTTAAATTTGTACCTTTCCCTGACTGGCGTTGTCCGCCGTTTTTTTCACAGACCTATCGCACAGTAGAGCAAAGTTTTGGAGTAGAAGAGCTCACAGAGAAACCCACCGCGGTGGTACACCTATCTGTAAATGAGAAGTAACCTAATGGAAGTCCTCGTTACTCCAATCTTATTCAGGGATTAGGTCTTTTCTATATATTATGTTGGGAATATCAGTTTTACTCCAAGTTTTAAGAGTAAGAAACCTACCTTACTAGCAGTGACCCGGTGTTCTGTCGTCGAACATCTGCCGTCGCCGTTTAACACTGGAAAGGCAGGAAAGAAAGAAGCCGACAGGATTTTTCTCAGAATTTTGACAAATACGAACATAAATTTAAGATCAAATGTTGGCAATATGAAGCTGCTAACCCTCCGCGAGTTCGCGAGTGTACATCAGTCCGGAAAAATATCGGGACCACTGCTGTCGGTAAGTCAGATAACTTCTTACGAGACTGTCAGACATAATAAATGCTGAAACTTTTCGACTCTCGCAGCGGTGGATCGCTACGTGAAAACAAACAAAAGACCCGGGACGTGGACGAGGTCGTGACGGCAGCTCATTGTCCGCACAGAGCGGAGGTCTCCTCAGACATATTACGCTTTATCGGTTCCTATCAGTTTTCGCGGCGCTCGCAGCCCGCCGCGTCTTTCTTTTGTCTCCGCCGTTTGACCGCGTCGGCGATTCATTAGCCGCCGGGGAATCCCCGTACCCCTGCACCGTGCCCGGCGTTCGCCTCATACGTTACGTCTCACCCCCTCCCGACCCCTCCTAGTCTCTCCACCGCGACCCCTAGCCACCCACGCAAGAACGCCACGCCCTAACAGCTGCTGCCCGCACAAACTTTTATCTGCGCGTCTGCCCCAACCGCGGAGGCCACGCGCTGTCGTTTCATCAATTTTTCAGAAGTTTCTCGGCCGGCGGGCGCCATATTGTCGGGCTGTCTGGCCCAAATGAAACAAGCCGCTGCCCCCGCCGCGTGGCACCCGAGAAATGTCGTCGGGGCCCCTGGTGGCGGCGGCTAATCGCAGGAGCTGGGGATTAAGTTGTGCCCGTCACAGTTTTCTTTCCCCTGGGTCCTTCAGAAACAGTCGGACCTACGTAGAGGAAGCGGTCCAAATTTGGACTACCATTTACTTTTTAAGGCATTACTCCCGTTCTGCTGAAAATAAATTAAGGAATGTTGCATTAACCAATAATTTGAAGTGTCCTGCTTTAAACCATTGAGGTGAAATACAAGACACTGTGACTATTTTTTCTTATTTTGGATTGTAAAAAGAAATATTGGCATAGTGACAGCTTAGAGGTGAGGTCTAAATTCGCGCTGGTCCAAGGAATGTTCAGTTTTCATTGAGAACACTCAGTCAGATGAATGGAAAATATGATGAAATATTTTTTTAAAAGCTCTAACAGATCATTAAAATTTTCTATTTCTTATTTTACATTTTTTTTTACTTTCATTTTTTTATTTTTGCTAGCTGCACTAGCTGTAGCAGTTCCTTCATTACAGGATCATAAACAATCCGTTTCCTATCCTCAGGAATATACATCGATGAAAAAATATAATATGACTTAGAAGATATAATAATGGTAGCAACGAGAAAATTAACCAGAAAGACATGGGCACAAAAATGGCTCTGAGCACTATAGGACTTAACATCCAAGTTCATCAGTCCCCTATAACTTAGGACTACTTAAACCTAACTAACCTAAGGACAGGACACACATCCATGCCCGACGCAGGATTCGAACCTGCGACCGGAGCGGTCGCGCGGCTCCAGACTGTAGCGCCTACAACCGCTCGGCCCCTCTGGCCGGCCGTGGATCTAAAAACGGAGTTCAAGTAAGTTCTCTGACGAAAACCATACGGCGTGAACCCATATTTGGATAGAAAATTACGGAAATATGCCGCTAGAGGGTGCAAGGATAGAGATGGAAGAAACACGATTGCGTACCAATTGCAGGCTGAGAACTGTTACACAAAAAAATTAAGCAGGAAAAAGACAGTGATTAATGTAACAAATATGTAGAGGGTAATGACAGGGCACGCTATAAGAGCCAGTAAGATAAAACTAATATTAGAAGTACTATACAAATTTTCTGTGATAAAAGGTTAGTAATCTTAGGATTTCAGAGTTACCTACAAAAATGGTTACAGTTGCAATAAAACGCATTAGAGGAACATATTAAACACAGAAAGGTAACCGTGCCATAGTCATACAATAATACTACCCGCGTATTTTAAAGAACTAATGTTATGTTACGTGAGCATCTGTCCCCCTGTCTTTCTGATTAACTGCGTTATTTTTACCATTATTATAACTTCTAATTCATACTTTATTTTTTCATAGGTGTATGCGCCTGAGGATGCGGTTAAATCGCAGCGAAACCTGTCGTACACGATCCTGTAACAAAGCAACTGCTAACAGCCAGTGCGGCTACCAAAAAGTCGTTAGAAGATTTTAGCAGTTTAAGCATTTTTTTAAAAATATTTTAATATCTCCAAGCTTTGCCCAAACCGTAAAATCACATGAATGAAAAACAATTTATTTGTAAAAGGCAGTATTATAAACAGTTTATCAAGAGCGCTCTCAGATAATGTAAAAATTCTATTCACTTGATAAAAGTCGCAAATACGAATGTTTCCACCAAGCCCTGCACATTCATTGTGTGCCATCATTACAAATTACACGTGCACGTCTCCGGAAAAGATTCCGTCACAGACAATACACTCTGTATCATGATACCTGGTTTGTTTTCCCACAAGGAAGTCTAAATCACTCCAGTCGTCATCAACGAGTGGCGTGACCAGTTCATTAGTCTGTGACTCACCTGAACTATCTTCTTTCTTTTGTCGATAGTTTCCATTTGTATTTTTTTCTTTTATTTCCCTCAACCTTCACTTTGTTGGATGAGATTTCACGCTCTTTCTCAATCTTCAGTTTATTTTTCGCAGAGTACCATTTGGGACGATTAGTAGAAACTTTTTCTTGAGTAGCACCCTTCTGTAACGTTGTCCTGTAAGGAGCGCCAGTTATCAGAACATATCCTGCCCCTTTACATTTTTTGTTTGTTTTTACTTTGTTTGCCGTAGGAACAGCAGTAATGCCGTACCTCCTGAAGACTAACAGCCGATGAGGTAGAACTGTTCGGCTGAGGTGGATGGATGAAAGGGGCTGACACGTCTGATGTTTGCACCATAGGAATATCGGATGAGGGTGGGAGGTCCTAGGGATAATGTCCCCCAACGTTCCATCTCTGACTGCAAAACTCGCCTTGGTTACATCTGTTCCGTCCCATTTCTTCCTCTTTCGGCGCAGGACGTATTTTGCGTTGTTTTCCTACGTAAACACACAAACTGCACGAAAAAAATAAGCAATCTATGCCCGCAGAAGCTTTAAATTGGGGCGGAAATGGAGTTTATCTTGACAATAACCGCCCGCATAGTGAAATGTAGTGGCATTTTTACAGAGCAACTGGCGTAGTTTCCGCTAGGATGCAGCACCTCCCAGTACCAAATATGTAGTTAGCCTAAATTTAGACTCCAACCGCAATGTAGACCACTGCCTCTATATATAAAAAATTCACATAAGAGCTACTGGAGATGAATCCACAGAGATACAAACTCACGGGCGGTTCACGATTTTATTTCAAGGTTGGGCATAATCGAATACCTGGATCCTTGTATCGGCTGAAAACTTGAAACACTCAGGTCGTTAGTACGTACGTTCCCGAATCACATTGAGATCGTAGGACGAGACGTTAACCACCCAGAAAATGATTCCGATGGTTTTGTGAGCTATGGATATAACACGACATCCTGTGAAATATACGAAGACCCATCTCTTAACACTAACTAGAACAGATAGTGTGAAATTCCGGTCTTGCAGAAATATATTAAAGCTACTGGCAGCAGACAGACTTGGACATTTCGAGGGTGTCCATAATGAAATTGGCATCGGCAACTACGAAGCAGCTGCAGCAACAATGATAACAAAAGTATGAATCGACCTTCAAACAAATGGAAAAACTTACATGTACATTTACCTAAGTAATGATATAGCACTGTCATATCTCAAGGACCAACTTGAATCGTTTAACTTATGGAATGAGTAACTGCGCTCGAGAAGTGAAGAATAATTCAACAAATGCTAGATAGATACATCGTCTGATCAAAACTAACCAGATACCCGTATGTGATTCGGGACTAACCAATACATGACATGCCGGTATAAAAGGGGGCGGGTGTTATATCGTCAGTAGTGAAGCAGTAACAACAGAATGGATAATTCTGGAGAGCTCAGTGGGTATTAACGCGGTCGAATCAATCGTTGGATGTCACACGAGTAACGTATCAATCACGAACATTTCAACCTTTCTAAAGCTGCCCAAGTCGACTGTTGGTGAAAGTAATTGTGAGGTGGAAATGCAAAGGAACAACCACAGGTAAACCAAGACCAGACAAATCTCATCTAGTGACGAACGGGGTCCGTCGAACATTGAGGAGGTTAGTTCCTAAAGCTCGCGTGAAATCTGCGGAAGGAAACACTACTGAGTTGCAATATCCTGCCAGCAGTCCAACTAGCACGATGGCTGTGCGTAGGGAGTTAAAAAGAATGAGGAACAATATTGGAGCAGCTCCTCATAAGCCACATATTTCTATAGTAAATGCTAAGTGGCGCTTGGAATGGTGCAAACAGCGCTGGCACTGCACAGTGGATGACTGTAAACAAGTGATCTGATGTGATGACGGAGAACGTCACCTGGCATCAGGTGTAGTGCCAACAGCGAAGTACGGACACAGCGGTATTACGGCCTGGGGGTGTTTCGTGTATCTGGGCCGCAGTCCCGTTACTGCGACTCACAGAACAACAAATGTAGAAGGGTACGAACACATTCTACAATATTATGTATTGAGTACAGTAGAAGAAGAGCTCGGAGACGATGATTGTATCAGCCTGACAATGCGACCTGTCATAAAGCAGCTTCTGAGAGACGATGGTTGGTGGACAACAACATTCCTCAAAGTACTAGCATGCTCAGAGTTCCCACACGAACCCAATGGAAGAGCTTTGGGTTGCGTCAGAACGTCGACTTTGCTCCCTAGCGCTGTGTCCAAAACCATTACGATCTCTCACCTCTGTGAACGGGTAGACACGCTAAATGTTAATGTCCATTAATTCACTAGCAGATGTCAGGATACTCTTTATTAATGTCCATTAATCCACTAACAGATATCAGGATACTCTTTATCAAATAGTATATGGACCTAGCACTGAAATCCATGATTGGAGGAACCGACCATGGTGTACCGTCTCTGGAAAGAAACTTCTAATGAAACGGCGAGCAGTGCACAATAAACGTAAAACAAAGCGCAGGCCTGAAGGTAAAAAGATTCCTAAGGAATCGCGTTTTACTGTGTATAGGGTAACGCGTGAAGCATTCAGCAAGTATCGTTACAGAATCTTATCGAAATACTTATCCGAAAAAGAAATACTGGCCTATACATCTGCAGTCAGAGGCACCAAAATTAGTGTCCAGACACCGTAACACAGAGACTGAAACAGTATATTAAAGCAAAAGCAGAGATGCTGAACTGCGTTTTCAAATTCTGCCTTACAAAGGAAAATTAAGGAGCACTGCCCCAGGTAAATTCTCGTACCACTGTGAGAATGAATGATATAGATGTTCCGTTGGAAAAAAGCTGGAATCACTTAAAAATTGAACAAATCTCCGGGTCACAAAAGTATCCCTATCCATAACGCACAGTTTACACCCGTCTACAGTAAGAATACCAGAAGTGAGGCATAAAAATATCGTCCAATATTGTTTACACCCATCTGTTGTTGAATCTTAGAATCTTTTATGAGCTCAAACATAGTTAGGTAAGTATACTGAAAAAAATGACCTCTTCCTTGCAAGCCAGTACGGTTACCGCAGTCATTGACATGCGGAACCCAGCTAGCACTTTTCCCACACTACATCCTGAACAGTATGATCAACTTCCAAAAAGTGTGTGTGAGAGTTCACATCAAATATTGTTAATGAATTTACGACCATATGGTGTATCAAAGGCAGTCTGTGGTTGGACTGAAGACTTCTTGATACAAAGCAAGCGGAATATAGAGCCACAATTATTTTGAATGAAATCGAGATTTGAGCCCAAAAAGTGGATCTTGAGCGACGTATTACATCTATCTCTTGGTATCGATCTTGCTATACAGACTCATGGTGTTCATTGCATTCACCCTCCACATCTTCATCAGATTCTAGAACATAATGTTCTGGAGGGATAGGACCAAGCAGGCCTTCACCATGTGGTACCGGTTGTATATCTGATGACAAAGATGGATATGTTTCAGGTTGGTTGGTTGGTTGGTTTGAGGATTAAAGGGACCAAACTGCAGAGGTCATCGGTCCCTTGTTTCATAAACACACAGAGCACAGGGAAACCATCCATTAGTCATTCGAAGCACAAGATAAAAATTCCAGGGGAAGAAAATCCCCAAGGTCAATAATAAAGAAACATGGAAAACGGAGCACAGCAACAAAAACAACACAGAGAAGAAAGGCAGAAGGAAGTAAAACTGTACAGCAGAGGACTGAGGCTGGCTGATCACGAAAATAATAGGATGAGCCAGCCACCCTGCAACACGTTAAAACCTCCAGCCTGAAAGTTTAGGGTGGAGTCGGATGACAACACAAAACTAAGTAAAATATACAGCACAAAAGAGGGTGACACAATAAAATTAGAGGGACCTATAAAACCCACTTGCTCGAATAAAACGTAAAACACGATCTGCCATAGAGACATTATCACCTAAAAGAGATGATAAATCACCCTGGAGGTTAAAAGTTCGCCTGAGGGCGGTTAAAAGAGGACAGTCCAACAATATATGGGCCACCGCCATATTCGCACCACAGCGACAATGAGGGGGGGGGGGGTCCTCTCGATGCAGCAGATGACCATGCGTCAGCCGAGAGTGGCCAATGCGGAGCCTACACAGAACAACAGAATCCCTGCGAGAGGCCCGCATGGAGGAACCCCACACAGTCGTGGTATCCTTTACCTGCCGCAGCTTGTTGGGTGCAGACAGAGTGCGCCAATCGTCTCCCCACAACCCAAAGACCCGACGGTGCAAAACCGTTCGGAGATGAGTTGCCGGGAGGCCGATCTCCAACGGCAGTTTGCGGGTAGCCTCTTTGGCTAACTTGTCGGAGAGTTCGTTTCCCGTGATCCCAACGTGTCCCGGGGTCCATATGAACACCACCGAATGACAACGCTGTTCAAAAGCGTGAATGGACCCCTGGATGGCACCAACAATGGGATGGCGTGGGTAGCACTGGTCAAGAGCCTGCAGACTACTGAGCGAGTCACTGCAAATGACAAAGGACTCTCCAGTGCTGGTACGAATATGCTCAAGGGCACGAAAAATGGCTGTCAGTTCTGCGGTGTAAACACTGCAGCCTTCCGGCAAGGAGCGCTGGTCGACATAGTCCTCATGAGCATAAGCGTACCCCACACGGCCATCAACCATCGAGCCATCGGTATAGATAACCTCTGAGGCATGGTATGCGCCTAGGAGAGCAAGGAATTGGCGGCGCAAGACTGCCAGAGGAACTGAATCTTTTGGCCACCGGGAAAGTTCCAGCCGAAGCTGCGGCCGACGAATACACCAAGGTGGTGTATGTGGGCGGACCTGGAAAGCAGATGGAAGGGGCAAACACTCGAGTTCATTAAGGAGCGACCAAACACGGATCCCAATTGTATGGCCTGATCGCGGTCGCCGGTGTGGGAGATGGACTGCCGCATTAGCGAAAAGGAGACGATGGTTAGGGTGATGGGGCGAACAACGGACGTGGGCGGCACAGTTGGCTAACAGCTGTTGACGCCGAATACGAAGTGGAGGAATCCCAGCCTCATCAAGGAGGCTAGTAACAGGGCTGGTGCGGAATGCTCCTGTCGCCTGCCAAATCCCACAGTGGTGAACGGGGTCCAGCAGTTGCAACGCTGAGGGCGACGCTGAGCCATACGCCACACTCCCATAATCCAGTCGGGACAGCACGAGGGCATTGTAGAGCTGCAGCAGTGTATTACGATCTGCACCCCACGTTATGTTGCTGAGGCAGCGGAGGGCATTCAGATGCCGCCAGCACTGACGCTTGAGCTGACGAATATGTGGAAGCCAAGTAAGCCAGGCATCGAACAGCAATCCCAGAAAACATTAAGTGTCAACAACCCTGAGCATGGCATCCTGAAGATAGAGCTCAGGGTGGGGATGGACAGTACGACGCCGACAAAAGTGCATAACACAAGTCTTCGCAGGAGAAAATTGAAACCCATGGGCTAGGGCCCACGCCTGCGCCTTGCGTATGGCACCCTGCAACCTACGTTCTGCAACACTAATGGTGGAGGAGCTGAAAAAGATGCAGAAATCGTCAGCATATAAGGTGGGTGAGACAGACGACCCTACTGCTGCAGCAAGGCCATTAATGGCCACAAGGAAAAGGGGCACGCTCAATACAGAGCCCTGTGGAACGCCGTTCTCCTGGATATGAAGTGAACTATGGGATGTGCCAATTAAAACGTGGAATGTCCGAATAGATAAAAAAATCCGAATAAAAATGGGTAGAGAGCCCCGGAGACCCCACCTGTGCAATGTGGCGAGAATATGGTGCCGCCACGTCGTGTCATATGCTCTGGAGAGATCGAAAAAGACGGAGACGAGGTGTTGGCGCCTGGAAAAAGCAGTGCGGATTCCAGACTCAAGAAAGACCAAAGTATCGGCGGTGGAACGGCCCTGACGGAAGCCGCTCTGGCACGGAGCCAGAAGGCCCCGAGACTCGAGCAGCCAACACAGCTGTCGACTCACCATGCGTTCCAATAGCTTTCACAGAGTATATGTCAAGCTGATGGGCCGGTAGCTATCCACATTAAGCGGGTCCTTACCAGGCTTCAGCACCGGAATGACGGTACTCTCCCGCCACTGCGACGGAAAGACACCATCGCCCCATATGCGGTTGAAGATGGCAAGAACACATCGCTGACAGTCCGTGGACAGGTGTTTGAGCATCTGATTGTGGATGCCATCTGGCCCAGAGGCTATATCGGGGCACTGTGCCAGGGCACTTTTGAGTTCCCACAAACTAAATGGGGTGTTATATTCCTCAGGGCGGCGAGAAGCAAAAGAAAGCCGTTTGCCTTCCTCCCGGCGTTTGAGCGCGCGAAACGCAGGCGGGTAATTCCCTGACGCAGAGGCCCGAACATAGTGCTGTGCGAAATGCTCGGCGATTACATCGGCATCGGTGGATACCGCCCCGTTGATGGTAAGCCTTGCGACACCTGTAGAGTGCTGCAATCCAAAGATGCGCCGAATCTTCATTCACACCTCGGAGGGTGCCAATAGTGGAAACGTACCTCTCCCAGCACTCCTGTTTCCGCCTTTTGATGAGCCGCCGTGCCTGAGCACGGAGACGTTTGAAAAAAAATAAGGTTCTCCAAAGACGGGTGCCGCTTATGTCGCTGAAGAGCCCGCCGACGTTCTTTAATGGCTTCAGCGATCTCTGGAGACCACCAAGGCACTGACTTTCGCCGAGGGCACCCTAACGAACGAGGAATGGTACGTTCCGCAGCGGAAGCAATCGCTGCAGTTAGTGTCTCAACCGCCACATCGATGGTACCGTGGGGGAGAGAGTCAACAGTGGCAGCAGAGGAGAACGTTTCCCAGTTTTCCTTGCGAAATGCCCACCTAGGCAAGCGTTCATGGGAGCGACGCTGGGGTAGTGAAAGGAAGATTGGAAAATGGTCACTACCACACAAGTCGTCATGGACTCACCAGTGGACCGATGGTACAAGCCCTGGGCTGCAAAACGACAGATCTATGGCCGAGAACGTGCCATGCGCCACACTGAAATGTGTGGCGGCGCCAGTGTTTAAGAGGCAGAGGTCGAGTTGGGAGATGAGATTCTCGACATCTCTGCCTTGGCCAGTAATCTTCATTCCACCCCACAGGGGATTGTGGGCGTTAATATCCCCCAGGAGAAGAAAAGGCGTGGGAAGTTGGGTGACAAGTGCAGCCAATTCGGTCAGGGAGACTGTACCACCTGGAGGGAGATAGACACTGCAGATGGTTATGTCCTGGGTAGTCCTTACGTGGACAGCCACATCTTCCAATGATATTTGAAGGGGCACGGGAGCACTATATACAGAGGTAAGGACATACACGCAGGCTCCACCTGACACACAATTGTAAGTGCTACGGTTGCAGTAATAACCCTGGTATCCACGAAGGACAGGGGTCCGCATTGCCGGGAACCAGGTTTCCTGGAGGGCAATGCAGAAAGCAGGTGTCATGCTTAGAAGCTGACGTAACTCAGGTAGATGGCTAAAATAACCGCCACAATTCCACTGGAGGATTGTACAAAGCGTGTCCTGTAGGGGCATGCAGGCACTGAAAAATCAAATTACTTCGCAGGGTCACATGCTGCCATCGACTGAGAAATGGACGTCGCTACATCCATCATTTCTGAGGAGACGGCGAGATCTAGGTCATCAGGGGACGCAAAGAGCTCGACTTCATCCTCAGAGGCTGAGCTGACAGGAAGTGGTGGCGTGGGAACCACTGGGTCCTTAGGCTTCTTAGAGAGCTTCCTCTTCTCTCTCTTGTCTTTTGGAGGAGGGTTTACATCCTGGGAGGGCTTTCCTGACGCATTATCAGGAACAGACAAAGAGCATGAAGCCCTTCGATCAGCAGCTGGTGGCTTCTTCAGCCACTGGCTAGTGTCTTGTGAGACACTAGGGAAGTCCTTGGAAGGGACTCCCCCAAGGGATCTCTTCTGAACAAGTGAGACCGGGGGAGGCCCGTGCATCCCCGGCTGAGCAGCCGGAGACGGCTGTCGCCCCTCCGGCTGAGAAGCCTGAGAGGGCCATCGCCCCTCCGGCTGAGAAGCCGGAGAGGGCTGTCGCCTCTCCGGCTCAGCAGCCGGTGAGGGTGGTCGCCTCTCCGGCTGAGAGGTGGGGACTGACGTCCCCAGTTGTTCGGGGCGCACTGCTCCCAAACTGGGTGTTTTGGGAGCAGTGGAAGAGAGAGTGGCCCCCACCTGTGGTGGGGCAGGCGTAACGTGACTGTTCGGTGGGCCAACTGTGAGAGGAATCTTTGCAGGAACTGGTGGCGGCAGTGTTACGGCAGCATAACTCCTCAACATAGGTGTGGAGTTGAGCCGTTTTAATTTCTTCCTCGCCTCTTGGTAAGTTAAACGGTCCAGAGTCTTAATTTCTTGTATCTTCCGCTCTCGTTGGTAGACTGCACAGTCTGGCGAGCAGGGAGGGATGCTCCCCACAGTTAACGCAGGTGGGAGGCGGAGCACACGGAGCATTGGGATGAGAAGGTCGTCCACAATCTCGACACATGGGGCTGGCAGTGCATCTGGAAGCATCGCATAGGGGGCGGGACATAGGGCTTGACATCGCACCGGTAGATCATGACCTTGACCTTCTCAGGCAAGCAGTCGCCCTCAAAGGCCAGGATGAAAGCACCGGTAGCGACCCTATTATCCTTGGGTCCCCTAAAGGCACGACGAACGAAGTGTACACCTCGTTGTACTAAGTTCTCCTGTAGCTCGTCATCAGACTGTAGCAGAAGATCTTTATGAAAGATAATCCCCTGGACCAAATTTAGTGACTTATGGGGAGTGACGGTGACGGGTATGTCACCAAGCTTCTCACAGGCGAGTAACGCCTTTGACTGTGCAGAGGAAGCTGCTTGTATCAAAATGGCCCCACTCCGCATTTTGGAAAGAGATGCCACTTCCCCGAACTTATCTTCAAGATAGGTCACAAAGAACAGAGGCTTCGTCCCCAAAAAGGAATCCCCATCAGTTCTGCTGCACACAAGGTATCGCGGTGAATATGGCTCCTGTCTGCCCGCAGCCCTGCGTTCCTCCCAGGGCGTGGCTAGGGAAGGGAACGATTTGGGGTCATATGCCACAGCGTTAAAGTCGACTTTACCGCGCTTAGAGACGTTGGTGGTCGTGCGACCACCGGATTGAGACTTTACCCGCTTCATTGCGGGGTATCCACCCCGATGCCACCCACTCCGACCAGGGGCTCTCCCCACGGGCGCCACCCAGCCACAGCAAAGGCCACCTGGCAGGATGGCCGTTGCCGGGAGTCCTGATGCCCCAGACAGAAGGGCATCTACTCCTTGGCTTACGTGGGGAGGTGTCAGCGCAGGCATCGGCAGTACGATCCCTGTGTTGTCAGAGGACTACAACCTACAGGGTACATGACGGCCCCACCACAACGGGCTGGCTACCGTGCTGGATTTTGGTTGCCATTGGTAGTCCATAGTGATCGTGGGTGCAGATGGTGACGCACCAAGGGCGTAACTGACACAATCCATCAGGTGTGTATGCCCAAAATGAGGGATGGAGGGTGCAGTTACGACGCCAAGACGATAACGTGTGCCAAGGTCTTAGGGCACAGAGAACTCATGGTGCGCCACGTAAGGTGTCCTTCCCCAAAAGGCTCGTACTTCTGTTGAATTTGGAAAAATGGAGGTCAAACCCCAATGGGGACCATCACATTAAAGGCCGAAACAGTTGAGACTCCTTTTAGTCGCGTCTTACGACAGGCAGGAATACCGCGGGCTTATTCTTACCCCCGAACCCGCAGGGAGGTATGTTTCAGGAATGAAATTTTCACTCTGCAGCGGAGTGTGCGCTGATACTAAACTTAGTGCAAGATTGAATCTGTGTGCCGGACCGAGACTCGAATTCTGGACCTCTGCCTTTCGCAGCCAAGTGCTCTACCCACTGAGCTATCGAAGCACGACTCACGATCCCTCCTCACAGCTTCAGTTCTGCCAAGAAGTTTCATATCAGCACACACTCCACTGCAGAGTGAAAATTTCATTCTGGAAACATCCCCCAGGGTGTGGATAAGCCATATCTCCGCAGTATCCTTTCTTCCAGGAGTGTTAGTTCTGCTAGGTTCGCAGGAGAGCTTCTGTGAAGTTTGGAAGATAGGAGACGAAGTACTGCCAGAACTCAAACTGTGAGGACGGATCGTGAGTCGTGCTTGCGTAGCTCAGTCGACGCAGTCTGGTTTAGGCGGTGGCGCGACACGGACTTGTTTCCCGGCCGCGGGCGCACGTCGACGAGAAAGTGTGTACACCGCCGGTGCTCGCGTGTGTTGTTGTCTGAGTAGATTGTCATGGCACACAATTTTAGAAAGACTATGCTCCAATTTACGTTTGACAACAAATACGCCAGACCCAAGTCTTTCGAACTAGAGCGTTATTTGAGGGAAGAAGCTCGTTTGCCTGGTATAGACCTAATTGAAATACACCTATACATTGTAAACAGTACAACGTACGTCAAGATGACCAATGAAGCTACCTGTGAAAGAACTCTCTCCGCTGCTCAAAGAGGATTTAAACTTCGATACTCTGATGGCGATTTCAGCGATGTAACAGTAGCCCCTTCAGGCTTGGGTGTGACGGTCATTTGTCGTTTTAATTGCCGTTTGAGGTACCAGAATCGATGGTTACTGAATCGCTTGCGACCATATGGAACGGTACTCAGTCATACGCCTGAGTGCTGCGCGAGTTTTAGCACCTTTACCGAGCTGAACGGCGTCCGACAGATGCGCATCGTCCTTAACAAACATATCAATTCTTACTCATATATTGGAGGATGTCCAGCTATTGTGATTTACGATGGCCAGCCACGCACATCTTCTGTCTGTGGTGGAGAATGACATACGCACTCTGAGTGCATACAACGCCTCGTCATTAAACTGCCACATGGAGAAGCGTCAAAGCGAGAAGTTCCCACGCAACTGTCGACGTCGTACGTGTCGCTGGCCCGCCGGGAGGTGTTGTCGAGTTCGAGGCGTGGCAAGGACGTGTTGATGCAAGAGCAGAACGAGCTAGGGGCGCATGGAGGTGACACGGAGAATGCTCCTAGACCCACATCAGCCACATCGAAATGCGTCAGAGGACGTTTCTGGAATTGATGACCACTCCGACTGGGCAGAACCAGTCGAAGAGATACAGGAATTGGCACCCTCAATTGATGACGACTCACTTTCAGGATGCACAACTCGGAACGAAAACAACGGATGGTAGCCCGTTGGCAGGCACCCCAGTGAGCACAAATGGTGGACTAGAGCCCTTGGAGTTCACAATGACATGACACGACCATGACAAAGACAACGGACCGAGCATATAAGGTGGGAACAGTGAATATTAACACAGCACGTTAACTTGCAAAGATGCAACTTTTCCGGGACGTGATTTACGCCACAGACGTGGATATTCTACTGGTGTAGGAAATCTACAATGCTGTCTTCCCCGACGTGCGTGGTTACAACACTTGCCTAGCGCCGACTCCAAACGGAGGACGTGGCAGAGCGATATCAGTCCGGGAAGGGATTCCGCTGTGTGATTACATCCCTTCGGCTCGTGATTTGCCGATGACCGACATTCGTATTGACAACATCCATGCACCCTCCGGTCCTGATAATCGACGGACGCGAGCGCGATTCTACTCTGAGGAGATTGCGCCCCTATTCCATGCGAGATATGACCACATCTTGGTAGGAGGGGATTTTAATTGTGTTATCGCACTGAAGGATCAAACTCCTAATATCTCCTCCTGCCACACATTGAACACGATCTGCCGGCACATGGCACTGCTGGACACGTGGGAAAAGATCCATGGGCAGCGAGAGGGCTACACGTTTTTACTAGCCACTCGGCGAGCAGGCTGGATCGGATTTATGTTTCTGATGAATTAAGGGATCACGTGTTAGCTGCTGAACGTTTTTCCACAGCTTTTACGGATCACCTTGCATATTTATGCACATTGACCCTCCCACGGCAGCGGGTCTGGTGTAGCCGTAGTTCGTGGAAACTTAATTCATCCTTATTGGTGGATCTCGAATGTCGCCAGCGGATCGAAGAAATATGGCAGACTTCCACTCGCCGTCTGCCGATGCACGGTACTGCTCTTTTATGGTGGGTGCAATGTTCAGAACCAGCGATACGAGGAGCTCTCATAACGCATGGCAAGGAAAAAGCGAAATGGCTCCGAAATACACTTGATTATTACTATATGGTGCTCTGTGACCTGTCCTCCAGGGCCCCATCGCCCAACTTCAAGCGGAAGTCCATCGCATTCAGGAGTGCACTTTATCGATCACGAGACGTCGATCCATGCTCGGTGCATGGACAACGTCGATGGAGAACGTATTAGCATGCATGATGTGTCCGAGGGACATGCGCGTAATCACCTACCCTTGATCACAGTGCTCCATGACGGTGATGGTCGGCCCTCGAGGTCACAACAGAACTTTCCTGCTGGGTTTCTGGAGCATCACCGCCTTCTTTTCACTGGGACGCCGACAAACAATCGGGTAGAAGAAGAAATTTTGCGACAGATCCAAACGGAGGTGGATAGTCCGGATGCAGAGGCGTTATTGGAACCCCTAACAGAAGATAACATACGAAAGGCACTCACGAGGGGTGCGGTGCATAAATCCCCGGGACCAGATGGGTTGACAGTCGAATTATATCTCGACTTTGCGGATGTACCGACGTCCCAATTGGTGCTGATGTATAATGAGTTAATGAGCGCTGACACGGACGTTCCGTCGCAATTTATGGCGGGACTGCTTATACAAATACCGAAATCGGCGGGGAGTGACAGCGCCCAGCAATTTCGACCGCTAACAATGCTCAGTACTGACTATAAGATCTCTGCGTGAAAGTTGGCGGCACGGCTCAAGCCTGTAATAACCAAGACATTACCACCAGACCAGTTTTGTCTAGGGGTTCGGAGCAACATCACTTCTATCCTAGGCAAATACCGTGACACAATTTTCCTGACTGAAGCTTGTCGCATGCGAGCGGCGTTCGTATCAGTGGATTTAATTCGTGCCTTTGACAGGATCAACCATGACTTCCTTCATTCGACCATGTCGCGCATGGCGATACCTCAGGATTTTCCTACCGTCCTCATGGCCTCCTCCGAGGCGGCCATTCGACGGTGTGTCAATGGCAGGGAGGTAGGAACGATTCCTGTTTTCAGCTCGGTTAGGCAAGGATGTCCCTTGTCGATGATGCTGTTTGCAATAGCACTCGAACCACTCATGCAGACTTTTAGGCGGACTCTAACAGGCGTCCGACTCCGTGCGAGTTCCTTCGCGTGTCGTGCACATGCCGACGACTTGATGATTGTCGTCTGGTCGGAGAACGAAGTACATAGGTGGTTGCCCCTATTACTACATACGGAGTAGCGGCGGGTAGCAGGGTCAACATGAATAAAACCGAGATTGTGCACATCGGACCAGAGCTGGACGCTCTGCACAGTCCGTTACGACGGTCGACTTCTTGCAATGCTCAGGAGTATTGTTCACCCGATCGCTACGGCAGTCAGAGCGGCGAGCTACCGACTACTGCTCCTGCACGTCCGACTGCGCATACGCAAAAATTCACTCCGAACTGACGAACTGCTCCAATGGGTGGAATACACTAATGTTCATCTGGCCTCGCAGCTGCCGCACCTGGCACAGGTACTGCCAGTGACACATGGTATTGCTGACATCCAAAGGATACTATGCCAGCTAAGGCATGTTGTTTAAGGTCAAATACGAGACTTTAACTCTCCCACACCATTCTGAAGGACTTAAAGAATGTTCGGAACAAGGCTCTAGCTCTATATCTGCGAGCGACGTTACGAACATGGAACCAACGACAACACGACATCACTCTGCGATCCTGGACGTGCTTCTCCCGCCGTCCTCTGATCCGCCGGTGGCGGTAGGCACAATATCGCCCTCTTTTTCTCACGTCGCGAGATTCTTTGTCGATTTTAGTTGTGTTCAGTTACAGATACTTTCTACAAGGTTCTCCACTACCCGTGAGATATATCGATACTTGAGGCGCCGGCCGAGGTGGCCGAGCGGTTCTAGGCGCTACAGTCTGGAACGTGCGACCACTGCGGTCGCAGGTTCGAATCCTGCCTCGGGCATGGATGTGTGTGATGTCTTTAGGTTCGTTAGGTTTAAGTGGTTCTAAGTTATAGGGGACTGATGACCTCAGAAGTTAAGTCCCATAGTGCTCAGAGCCATTTGAACCATTTTTGATACTTGAGGCGTCGTCATGGCAGCAGTGTTGTCGAACTAAAATACCCAGTGAGGAATTGGCGACAGATTTGGTGGGCTGTCCATATTCCTCTCCTCACAACGGCAGCGAGATCGTCTTGGTATACATTAATCAACCGCAAGACAGTCAACCGCCAACGATTGCACTACATTCACATGGTAGATTCCCCGCTCTGCCTTATATGTGGCATGCAGGATACTGACGAACATTCTCTGCAGTGCGGTGAGGCAAAGGATGTTTGGCGGCTGACGCGACGCATCATAGCACTCCTGTGACCCTCTGACGCACCGACGAATCCATGATCATGACGGACGATTTATTTTTCCCAGACGCTCACAGAAACCGTCAGCAATCCGCTGGATTGGAGGACACGCATCGCGCTACGTACTTTCACTGACTGTGATATCGGGCATGGACTATTGGCATTATCTACTAGAACAACACGAAATCATCCGATGTCACTCTAAACACAAAACGCAGTTTGCGAACTTTCTAAAAAATAATAAAAAAGAAGAATTACGTACATGTACATGTTTCTTTCCCGCTGCCTCTTTATCCTTTCAGGAGACGGACACCTTGGCCAGGCCTCCATCCAATCACGACCCCTGCGCACCTGCCCACTTATCAACTATACCTCATAAAAGAAAAGAAAATAAAGAAAATAAAAGTAAAAAACAAGGTCGGCAGCGCACTTGCCCACTAGAGCCAAGGGTCCCGAGTTCAAGACTCGGCCCAGCAGGCCAGCCGCTGTGGCAGAGCGGTTCTAGGCGCTTCGGTTTCTCAATAGATTACGATCAAACACAAAGAATGCAAGACCAATCTGCGGACTTGGGGTTTCTCTGTGGACTCAGTTCTTTGTCAGCGTGGCTTTGAGCAGGCGAACAGCCACTTCCTCATCACCAACCACCTGCACCATGCAACACCTTGTGAGAGCTACACCAAATGCACTTGAAGTGTCCATTTTTTGGTCTTCTTTTGTGTAAAGTTAGGCCAAAGTCCCATAGTGTTAAGAGTCATTTTTTTCGGTCCGGCACACTGTTTTAATCTGCCAGGAAGTTTCAAAGTTGGATATGTCATGGTCGGCTTTTCTTTCTCGATATTCCGTGTTTAAGTGGAGGCATGGTACAAAAATAAGTCACTGACAAGATTTGAAGTTTCGCACCATGTCATGGGAATTATAAATGGCACTGACTTTACTGTTTTGTTTAACTAGCAACTGATATTTACTGCACATGAAATGGAGCAAATGTACCCAAAATTTATCTTCATCTGTTGGGCTTTCGAATTAATGCTAATACGCTGTCTTTATTAATGGAGTCAGTTCATGTTTCTGAAAAGCAATAATCATTTCACCACACACATAGAAAAAGTTATTCACACTGTTAACTCAGTTACATAGGATCATAAAGTTGCATTAGTCGTAAATGTGAATAAGATAAACTTTCTTAAGAAAATTTAAATTACGGATGTATCTTTTCCATCCTTGAATGTAAATAAAACTTTGCGCTTGGTTTCTCATTTACCTGTGTAAGTGTCACTGTTTATACAGCAAATTACTGAGAAAAGAGAGCAGACAGGATCTCTAAGCACAGTTTACTCGTCCATCGTCTTGTGTAAAGTCATTACTCTCCAAAAGCCTAACAAAGTGTTTACTCCTCTATCCCCTAACATAATGTTTTCACTTTCCGGAACACTGTACTTCACTGTTTTTGCCAGAGTAGGAACTCGTTAGCCAATGGTGGTATCCATTGCGAATTCCACTCAGTAAAACTCAAGTAAAGGTATTAAACAAACTAATACTGTTGCAGATTTTTTCTGTTTCCAAACAAAAGTAATATGAGACTGGGAGGAAGGCAGAAACTCTCTTTCACTACAGGGCACAATTTTTAAACAGACCTATGAGATTGCTGACACTTAAGCTCAACCGACAAAATGCGTGTCTACAGAAAGTAACAGTAAGAACCAACCAGAATGCTGGATTCTGAAAATTTAAACCAAACGTTATTTCGAGGTGTTCACACACTAACCATTACAAAGCGGCACCTGGCTGTAGATTCCCTGTCCTTCTAAAAAGCTCGTACAGTACTGTGATCATCCCACAGAGAAAGTCGTTCCATGTCCCGCCCGAAAAGCGAGGAATGAGGGAACTGAATGCCAGGCTGTCTACCTGAGGCTGCTACTTTGTCACAGATTACGAACATTTCTGTGGTAGCCAGCTCCGCTTAAAATGACTCTCTATCTTTCGCTCTCGTAGGCTCCCATCGGTGCAATCCCTGCCGTAACAGACAGCAGTGAAAGGGATTGTCACTGGAGTTACTGAAACTTGTTTGCCATTGTCACGAAGTGCCAGCGATCGACTATTTTTGTCACAGGATATGAGGTATTCTGAAATATATTGGGTGGCAGTTTCGGAATAAAACTAGACACCTAACAGTAAAATTTACACTCCAGCAGCAATATGTTCCGAGACCAGTAGCAGACAACGGCAAGACACACTCACAAAGTTACATCTAGTGGAAATCTAGATTCCACATTCCAACACAGAAGGAAATTAGCGAAGAGGCTTCAGTTGCACTCACATGGAGCAGTAGTGCAGATATCAGTGGTCTCTTTTGTACAGGATACATCTTAACAGTGGCTCGCAACGTACAACCAGTGCCTGACATAATGCATTGTTCGAAAAAACACATCCAAATCCTAACTTCTCAGTCCTTCTAATAGACTCTGGGATTTGGGACAAAAATTTTATTCCAACAGGGATTGGAATGCATTGTATTAGTTAAAGAGGGTAGAAATTTGCTTGGAGATAAAGAGCGTCCTATTTTAGGCAACTCTGTGATGAATGAGAAAAAGATTTCAAGGGTTACATGTTGTGCAGGCTGATACACTATGTCAGTGTGTCAGTGGCTAGTTCATTCTATCATGTGTTGTGGTGTGGTGTGCAGTCCAAAGCAGCAAATGGTTTATTCTCTTCACTTCTGTACATCTACTGCAACGAACGTTTATTTGAATCCTCTTTCCTCTAAAACCTTTTGCTGCCCGCATTTACTTCCATTTCCAAACTGATAATTCGTTGATGCCTCAGGATGTGTTCCGTTAATCGATTATATACAGATCCTACAGATTACGATCTTCTCATCGTCTTGTATAGTTTTACGTCACAGTGTGTGTGTGTGTGTGTGTGTGTGTGTGTGTGTGTGTGTGTGTGTGTGTGTTTTACGATAAATAGAAACTAGTAATTCTGATTTTTTAACTGTTTCGCCTGCCCATCCCGTTTTAACTGCTATTCAACGTGTAAAGGGACATCCTCTAGCATTAGTCAACAGTAGTAGTCGATACCAGTAATATTTTTCGAATTTTAGGACAGGTCATTATTATCTACGCCGTTTTTCTGAAAAGTTTCATATAATTTTATACATAATATGTTATATTTCAAACTAAAGTTTATGAAAAGCAATTACTTTATTTTCGTTGTTTCAATCGACATGTACTAGCTCTGAATGAAATTCTTTTAGAAAGATTTCAAATTACGAAATATTTGGCACATTCAAAATTTCTATTACTAATTACGCAATATAATATTTTTATTGTGTTTATTTCTGGCTTCATTTATAAAACAACAATCTAAACTAATACACTCCTGGAAATGGAAAAAAGAACACATTGACACCGGTGTGTCAGACCCACCATACTTGCTCCGGACACTGCGAGAGGGCTGTACAAGCAATGATCACACGCACGGCACAGCGGACACACCAGGAACCGCGGTGTTGGCCGTCGAATGGCGCTAGCTGCGCAGCATTTGTGCACCGCCGCCGTCAGTGTCAGCCAGTTTGCCATGGCATACGGAGCTCCATCGCAGTCTTTAACACTGGTAGCATGCCGCGACAGCGTGGACGTGAACCGTATGTGCAGTTGACGGACTTTGAGCGAGGGCGTATAGTGGGCATGCGGGAGGCCGGGTGGACGTACCGCCGAATTGCTCAACACGTGGGGTGTGAGGTCTCCACAGTACATCGATGTTGTCGCCAGTGGTCGGCGGAAGGTGCACGTGCCCGTCGACCTGGGACCGTACCGCAGCGACGCACGGATGCACGCCAAGACCGTAGGATCCTACGCAGTGCCGTAGGGGACCGCACCGCCACTTCCCAGCAAATTAGGGACACTGTTGCTCCTGGGGTATCGGCGAGGACCATTCGCAACCGTCTCCATGAAGCTGGGCTACGGTCCCGCACACCGTTAGGCCGTCTTCCGCTCACGCCCCAACATCGTGCAGCCCGCCTCCAGTGCTGTCGCGACAGGCGTGAATGGAGGGACGAATGGAGACGTGTCGTCTTCAGCGATGAGAGTCGCTTCTGCCTTGGTGCCAAAGATGGTCGTATGCGTGTTTGGCGCCGTGCAGGTGAGCGCCACAATCAGGACTGCATACGACCGAGGCACACAGGGCCAACACCCGGCATCATGGTGTGGGGAGCGATCTCCTACACTGGCCGTACACCACTGGTGATCGTCGAGGGGACACTGAATAGTGCACGGTACATCCAAACCGTCATCGAACCCATCGTTCTACCATTCCTAGACCGGCAAGGGAACTTGCTGTTCCAACAGGACAATGCACGTCCGCATGTATCCCGTGCCACCCAACGTGCTCTAGAAGGTGTAAGTCAACTACCCTGGCCAGCAAGATCTCCGGATCTGTCCCCCATTGAGCATGTTTGGGACTGGATGAAGCGTCGTCTCACGCGGTCTGCACGTCCAGCACGAACGCTGGTCCAACTGAGGCGCCAGGTGGAAATGCCATGGCAAGCCGTTCCACAGGACTACATCCAGCATCTCTACGATCGTCTCCATGGGAGAATAGCAGCCTGCATTACTGCGAAAGCTGGATATACACTGTACTAGTGCCGACATTGTGCATGCTCTGTTGCCTGTGTCTATGTGCCTGTGGTTCTGTCAGTGTGATCATGTGATGTGTCTGACCCCAGGAATGTGTCAATAAAGTTTCCCCTTCCTGGGACAATGAATTCACGGTGTTCTTATTTCAATTTCCAGGAGTGTAGAAATTCATTTGTCAAGAAAAACTGTAAACCCTTTGGAATAGTGTCATTACCGCAAAGTGAAGGAGTAGTAAGCATTCCTCTGATGTGATCGGACGTATTTCTGTATTTTGTACGAACAATGTAATTTCAAAAGACAGTGTGACATAGTAAAACGTGAGACAATAAATTATCGTAAAACCAAAAATATTGCAACGACATTCTTCAAAATTATTTAGATCAATTGAACCATGAGAACCTAAAATGTGAGAATTTCAGCGTCAAGAATCACACCCGAAGACCTGAAGAACTGGAGCCAACTGGGCGAGAAAAGATAGTAAAAAGTTTATTGTAAACCTTACTCCTCCCGAAGCTTCTGAAAAGACACCGTCGTGGACAGTAGCAACAACAAAGAAGGGAGGGGTGGATTACAGACGCAAGTCTGAAAGTTCCTAAAAATTAAATTTTATAGTGGTGCCCTGGTTTACTTCACTGCAAAAAGGATGTTGGAAGTGGTTATGGAAAGTTCTTTAGTACTAATTTAGATTTTACGTATACAGACTGAAGCGGCGAGTGAAAATTTGTACAAATGTCTATGTACCTGCACCTGGGTTCAGGCTGTATCCCCCGTTTACTTGGATCCCGAAATGCTATTCAGAACACGGAGAACCTCGGCAGTTGTGTTCTTGTGTAAGGGGGAAACTGATGCAGACTGGGGCGGCAGTGAGAATTGATGGAGGGGGGGGGGACCTGCCAGGGCAATCCGTGCAGTTGTGTGAACCTCTGTGCCAGGGTACCTTAGTGGCTAACACAGCTGCCCTGTAGGCCGGAGACCCGGGTGCGGTACAAATTTTCATCCGCCGTTTCAGTCTATTATCAATAAAATCATATCTGTATCAGTCTCAGAGACTGTGTCATTTCATTTGAATTTAACAGCTTACTTAAACTATTATTCAGATTTCGAACACTTTATCGAAACGGTACACATGTTTTTCCTTTCTTTCCTTTTGACCAGCTAGAGCCCAATTCAAAATTTCTATTCCTTCCCATTGGCTCTCTCTTTTTTCCTCCAGCATTCTTTGATTAGTTCACTATGTGTCTTTTGTTCTTTCTTCAGACCACAATACAGCTGTTCTCTTGCTGCTTCTGCTTGGGAACCATTCAAAAATTATACTTTGCTTTGAAAATATCTCCTTTTGCTGCTTCGTCTGCTTTTAAGTAGTGTTTCTAAATCTTCTTTTAACTTCTCGTATCCAGGTTTCTGTTAATTTCTTTTGCCAGGGATACATCAAGGTTTGCTTTGAAAGCCCACCTCGTATAAATATCAAAAAAATGTCAGGATTCTTTTCCTTATTGTTTCTGTTATTTTCTCATCTTATGGAACCTAACATTTTCTTCATGATTGTTCTGCCTGGCATTTCTAGTTAACATGCCACTTCTGGGATTTGGGGAGCTGTACCTATCCCACCGGATTAACGACAAAAGCCGATAAGCCGTCCAGCCTGGATGTGGTTTTTAGTCACTTTCCCACATTCAGCTAAGTGAATACCGTACTGATACCAACTTTTTGCAGCAGACAAACACTCCACACACACACTTAAGAAACGACGTCATGCTTTAACATGAGATTTACTCAAGATGCACACAGATAGAGTACACAGATTCTACCCAGGGCGGCGTAGTAGCCTCAGGAAGAGAATCCAGCCACCAGCTGTCACTGAAAACATTGGGAAAACCTGTGTGTCATCACTGTAGAGAAACGGGAAAAGGCAAGGTCGAAAAAGGAAGGAAAAGGATGTTTACATTTTTTTATAAGTATTTTTCATAATAATTATGTTTTGTTATACCGTGCGTTCTGTTTTCTAAATCTTTTCATTTATGGCAGATTTTTCTAGTGGACTTTCCTACATTATCTCTCCTAGTCATTTGAACTTAGCACCGTTTCTATTAGCCTCTAAAACTTTTACTTAATTTTTTATATTTGCGATAAAAAGAATTGCGCTTCATTGGCTATCTTACAAGGAAATACAGCAAAATCTTCCGCAAATGTCAGGCAGTTTACTTCAAAAGAGTGCTTACTGCACAGTTTGTCTTACACATTGGGACAGTTCTTAATGTCCATTGTCGATTTCACTAAAAGGTCGAGATAATAGGTCCGTAGCACTGATGCGCTGGCTTCTCGGAAGTGCCTGTTAGTGTTGTGCGCCTTTCTGCAACTTCTTCCCCCCCATCACGTTTTTTAATTTAATTCCGAGACGTGCTCTGAGGCGGCGAGGGGTCGGGGAAGACGGCGGCAGGGGTCGATGCACCGGCGTAAGAGTGATGGGCTGTCGAACAAGATTTTTAATGAACGGCGCGCCGCCCTCTAAATCTCGTTCGCCGAGACCGCAGACAAGAGGCCGAGGGAAGCGGCTGGAGGGGGCGGCCGCTCCTCAATACCGTGCAGTCGGCCTCCAGGGAAAGTTTTATCAGCAGTTTTGGCGCCCCCGCTGAAGGCGGTGTTTTACGAGCCTCTCATATTTACAGCGCGCCGCCATCCCACG
Source organism: Schistocerca piceifrons (assembly GCF_021461385.2). Lineage (NCBI taxonomy): Eukaryota > Metazoa > Arthropoda > Insecta > Orthoptera > Acrididae > Schistocerca > Schistocerca piceifrons. The sequence continues at coordinate 648,931,762 of NC_060142.1, forward strand.
GGGCGATGTTCTTTTTTCGCCGTTCTCTAAGCTGTCGTCCCCTTCGGAAAAGTGTGTCGTGCATCGCGCTTTATTTTATTTTACGAGCCAGGTTGCGGCGGCGAGATCCTCAGTCCCGACACGCTGAACGCTTTCCATCCGCTCCCCTCAGAGACGCCTTCTGCGTCAGCAACAGCTGTAAACGGCGACATCACGCGTTCTCCACTTGTTAACCACTTGTTTATCGCACCCGTTCCTTCTTTAAGGACTATTTAGTCAAACATGCTCGTTTCTTTCCTTTTGTTGTTGATGTAGTCTTCAAACTTGTTTCAAACAGATTTTCACATTGCTCGTAATTTCTTTAAGATTGGTGCTTCTGAAGTTGCAGAGCGTAATTGCCATATCCCCACTGAACACACGCATAATCATACATTACTTCATGCAACTACCTGAAATCTCTAACAGTTCAACGTACAAAGATGAAACCAACATCCATAACAGCGGACATTTTCATTTAAGTATTATTTGCGGCAACAAATTTTTAGATACAGAAGGTTTACGAATAAGCTTTCCATAATGACATTATCGAATTTTTGACATACAGGTAACTTTTTTGTTATTGAATATTGAATTTATGTGAACACATTATCGGAAGGGAATTTCAACAATATGTCACACATTAATCTTTTCCAAAGCATAAGTCTAACACGAGATTATCTGAGTTAAATATAGCCCATGATGCTTTTCTCGTGTGTCAAAGCTGAATGAGCCGCACGTGCCTTCACATCGATTCTAGTCGATGGCTAAACTTCTTTCATTTCGTTTCCTAGAGACGTACTTCCTGACGTCTCGCTAGGGGCAGCCTTGTGCCTTGAAGGAATTTCGATGGTTCAAATGGTTATAATGGCTCTAAACACTATGGGAGTTAACATCTGATGTCATCAGTCCCCTAGACTTAGATCTACTTAAACCTAACTAACCTAAGGACAGCACACGCATCCATGTCCGAAGTAGGATTCCAACCTGCGACTGTAGCAGCTGCGCGGTTCCCGACTGAAGCGCCTAGAACCGCTCGGCCACAGAGCCGGCGAATTTCAATGAAATGCCTGTCTCGATGTGGAGGTCTCGTCCTGTTGGCTGTTCTGTACGCTACTGGAGCTCGCTCTCATACGACAGAGATGTGGCGCCCTGTTGCTATTGCCGCCTGTTTACCTTAGAGACCGTGCTGACGTCATTTGAAGAGGCATTGCTCCCTTCTGCCTGGTTGACGTGGGTTGCATGTTCTTGGGTCTGTAAGTTCCCATTTCTGGGGCTTTGGTCTAGCATAGAAATAAACGGCGAGCACATCACCAACGTGTTAAGTGTTGCAAGCGATTTGCGGGAGCCTCTATTCTATGATGGGTCCTGATTGCTAGAACTTGTTTTATGTTCACAATTATCGCTAGTGGCCAGTATTTGGCCTGCGTTTTATAAGTGGGTCGGAATCCCTAGAAATAAGAACATGTACAAGTTATTTTGAAGACAGTTGTGAGCTGACGTGTGGCCGAGCGGTTCTAGGCGCTTCAGTCGCTACGGTCGCAGCTTCGAATCCTGCCTCGGGCATGGATGTGTGTGATGTTCTTAGGTTAGTTAGGTTTAATTAGTTCTAAGTTCTAGGTTACTGATGACCTCAGATGTTTAGTATCGTAGTTCAAATGGCGTGAGCACTATGGGACTTAACATCTGAGGTCATTATGTCTCGCAGTGCTCAGAGCCTTTTGAACCATTTGAACCACAATTGTTAAGGGGCCACGTTTTGGCTGGCTCTAGTTCCATCATTATTCAATCAAGTGCAGAGTTTCTTCTTTCAGAATATGTATCCGTACTTTATTTAGAATGCACAGGAGTTCCAACCTTGTATTACCTTTTGCATTTAAAGCGTTTGTGCACTTATGCTTTAGAATTGTATCTGCATTTGACTCTGGATGATAAACTTTTCTAACTGTTTAAAAAGATTTGAATTTTCAACTGTTTGTTTTGCTTCTGTGGGCTAAACGGACAGTTTCTCTTCATCTGAGGCCAAGCCCCCGGATATGGTATGTAATTTGTATCTGTTCTTATGTGTATTCTGTGCATGTTTTAGACTCTACACCGAATCAATCTATTGTCTGATAGGTGACCCGTGTTCAGGCCAGTGACCTTACCTTAGTTAATGCATTAAATGTCTGCTCCCTTCTAAATGTGTGCTGAATCTGTGGTGTCACCGCCAGACACCACACTTGCTAGGTGGTAGCCTTTAAATCGGCCGCAGTCCGTTAGTATACGTCGGACCCGCGTGTCGCCACTATCAGTGATTGAAGACCGAGCGCCGCCACACGGCAGGTCTAGAGAGACTTCCTAGCACTCGACCCAGTTGTTCAGCTGACTTTGCTAGCGATGGTTCACTGGGAAAATACGCTCTCATTTGCCGAGACGATAGTTAGCATAGCCTTCAGCTACGTCATTTGCTACGACCTAGCAAGGCGCCATGTTCAGTTACTATTGATATTGTAAATAATGTACAGACAAGAGCTACGTTCAACATTAATGGATTAAAGTTAAGTATTCCACCAGTTACCTCCTTTTTTTCTGAAGTCTAAAGTCCTTGTCCTGTTCCAGACCTCACGCCAGCCTGCGTGAACTTAAACGCGTGCCTTTCGGCTTCCTCTCAATTTAGTGGGTTGGTCTCCTGCCAATCCACAACAGAATCTGTTAACCAAAGCGTTTGCTTTGTGGTGACTTAATCGTTTGTAAGTTTTCGTACCTTAGTAATTTTCATTCCCTTAGTGGATTGAAAAGATTGCCTAATTTAAATATTTTTTTGAAATGTAAGGGATTTCTATTTAAATTTGAATGGTGTTTATTCTAATACCAGGATCAAAAGCTTCTTGTAATTTTCTTTTTAAACTGAAAGCAAACGCCTCTGATTTTTGCCTTTTAAATATACATTTTCTTAAATGTTTCAGATATTAAAGTATCATTCCAAACAATGAAAATTAAATCTCTGTTAGTAGTGTTGAGTGCCTCAGGGTAAAGTTCTTCAATATTTACTAGGTCTGAGAAATCACGGTTATTGAAATTGGATATAAAATTTAAAAAAAAAACATAGAAGTATGTAATGTTTGAGTCGTATCTGCCGAGCACCTTACCACTCAGAGACGAAGGGCCCGTACCATTTTACTAACATCTCTCCTCTTCGGTTTCATTACGAGAAACAAATCTCTACGTTCGTAATGACCAGGATATTGCGTTTTCTGGTCACACTTACAACTTACTTCTGACATAAGAAAAAACGGTATGCTTGCTAAATTGATAACAGGAAACTTATCGATTAGGAAAATTGCAGTAGTGGCATTGCAAACAGTAAGAGAAATCCTTTGGGTAATATAGTTTGAGTCCCTGAGATGAGCTTCGTTCACACTTAGTTCATTAAGGTAATTTTACTAGGCAGGTCCTTCAACGTTTTACTCCAAACATAGTTGAATCCACTTTTGCATCTACCAGGTGGTTATAATTATACTTACACGTTATAACACGGTAATTAATTACCGTACGAGTACTAAACTTGGTAGCAGTAATGTCAAGGAGATGGGGGCAGAGAAATAACACAGAATCAATTCAACTGAAACACTTTTAACGTGCGGCACATCATACCATTACATGCTGGTACCATTACTGCTACAAAAGGTGCTCAATGTGGCGTCCGTCAATGTCCAGAAGAGTTCTGAAAGCGCAGGACTGCATTCTGCACAGCAGAACGAAGCGTATCCCTATGTATGCTGGCTGCCTCTCTTAATATGCTGCGCTTCGGACCAGCACATGTGTGAATGTTCCCCTGGTAAACCCTGTCCTTCAGGTAGCCCCACAACCAGAAATCACAGGGAGTGAGATCAGGTGATCGTGCCGTCCGAGCATTTAGAAACGATCGGCTGGTAATTCGATCGTTTCCATGTGTGTTTCGGAGAAGCAGGAGAATTTCATAAGCGATGTGCAGTGGGGTCCCGTCTTGCACTAACATTGTTGAGTTCAATGCATCACTCATCTGTAGGGCTGGTATGATACGCTGTAGAAGCATATGCAGTAGCGCTGGCTATTCACACTTCACGTCTTTGGTCCCTGAGCGCCAACCTGTTCAAAAAAGAATGGGCCAATGAGCCGTGAAGCCACACCATACGGTGACACTTCACCATACAGAAGAACGTCATGCACAGTGACTGGAGGTGAAGATATCCACACTCATTATTCTGCTTGTTCACCTCACCCGTCAGAGAAAAATGAGCATCATCTGTCCATAGGATGGTCCAAGGCGAGCAGTCTTCAACATCAGTCCTTTAGAGAAAGTGTAGAGCGAAGTCAACACGTCGTTGTGTGTCCTGTGGGGCAAGCTGCTGTAAATCTTGAAGGGATACCATTAGAGAATGGTAAGAACCACCTTCCGTACAGTGGACCTCGGGTTGTTTGACTTTCGTGACACGGAAATTGCGCGCAGCGTTGTCTGCCATAGATACATCGATTTCATTAACCACTTGTGGTGCAACCGTTAGTCGGCCTCTTCCTCGATCAACGCCCAGTTCTCCAGTTGATTCGGACTTCATCGTGCTCCGCACGGCAGGTGGAGAAAGAGAACCCTTCCCTAATCCTTTCAGTCGGCGATATTCTCGAAGTGTAGCTGCAGCATTGCTGTTGTTTGGATGACAGAGCTTCACGGATAATGCCCTGCTCCTTTTTGTCCAAGCTCACGTTGACGCGTCAGTAAGTGCACTGCGACTTGTCAAGTGTGTGAGGCTGTGAATCACAATGATTGGTCACGGCACATGGTGGCCGTAGTTGGAATTGTATGGTGGCGCTGTAACGCATGGAACTCATGCACCCCATACTCTGGACATTAATGCTACCTAATTTGGTACTCGTACGGCAATTAGTTTAATTATAACCAGTATTTTTAATGACAATGGAAAATTCTACCTACATTAATCTAATAGCGCCGCTGATGCTTGAGGTGAGATTGTCAGTTTTTATTTAACGATCATTCCTTGTACTGATTTTTTAACATATACTCTTCCGCCACGTTACTGTACGATGTGCTCCGTGTGACTCACGCCTTTCTTCCTGTGTCATGTGCGACACTGGTAGCAGCTTCGTGGCATTGTGTTTCGACTGCCAAGGGAAGTGTTTTTCGTTATTGCCAACAAGAAAATTTTGGCCGTTATCAAGTATATCTTCTGCCTTAACCATCTGGACAGTTTCTTTTACCTCATCATAGATTCGCTCAATCTACTCATCATCTGTGGAGCTAGTTGGGGTATAAAATTATACTACTGTGGTGTGTGTCTTAGCTACAATAATGCGTTCCTGTTCATAGTAGCTAACCCCTATTTCATTCTGTACTTGTAACCCTTCATTTACCAGACCAGAAGTCCTGCTGTTCCTTCTGCCACCGAACTAGATCAGTTCCCACGAATAGTTAAGGGACACGAAAATGTAACTGTGATGGGGGACTGGAATTCGACAGCAATAAAAGTAAGAGAAGGAAAAATAATAATTTAATATGGAATTGGGGAAAGGAATGAAAGAGGAAGTCGCCTGGTAGAATTTTGCACAGTGCATAATTTAATCATTGTTAACACTTGGTTTGTGAATCATGAAAGCAACGTGTACAAGTGGAATAGACCTGGAAACACCAGAAGGTATAAGATTGATTATACAATGGTAAGACAGAGAATTTGGAATCAAATTTTAAGTTGTAAAACACTTCCAGGAGCAGATGTGGACTCTGACCACAATTTATTAGTTATGAACTGTACATTAAAAGTGAATCAATCGCAAAAATGTTAGAAAAGTGCGGAGATAGAACCTGAATCAGTTGAAAGAACCAGCGATTGTTGAGAGTTTCACAGGAAGCAGTAGGCAACAATTGACAAGAAGAGGGGAAAGGAATACGGCAGAAGATGAATGGATAGCTTTGAGAGAATAGTAAAGGCAGCAGAGGATCGAATACGTAATAGACAAAGGCTTGGTAGAAATCTTCGGATGACGCAGGATATATTGAATTTAACTGATGAAAGGAGAAAATGTCAAAAAGTATTAAATGAAGCGGCAACAGGGAATACAACCGTCAAAAAAAGTGAGACTGACAAAATGGCTAAGCAAAGATGTTTAGGCGACAAATGTAAGGGTTAGAAGCATATTCACTGCGGGAAAGATAGATACCACCTACAGGAAACTTAATGAGGCCTTTAGAGAGAAGAGAAGCAGCTGTGTGAATATGAAGAGCTCAGATGAAAAACCAATCCTAAGAAAACAAGAGAAAGCTGAAAGATGAAAGGAGTATATAGTGTGTCTGTACACGGGAGAAGTACCTGTGGGCAATATTACAGAAATGGAAGAGAACGTAAATGAGAATGAGATGGGAAATATGACACTGCTAGAAGAACTTCACAGACACTGAAAGACCAACATCGAAACAAAGCCTTCGAAGTAGACAACATTCCGTCAGAAGTACTGATAGCCCCCGGAGAACCAGCTACGACAAAGCTCTTCCATCTCGTGCGCAAGATGTATGAGGCAGGCGAAAACCATCAGACTTCAAGAAGAATATAATATTTCCATTTCCAAGGAAATCAAGGGCTGACAGGTGTGTATATTACTGTACTATCAGTTTAGTAAGTCATGGTTGCTAAATACTACCACGAATTCCTTACAGAAGAATGGAAAAATTCGTAGAAGCCGATCTCGTTGAAGATCAGTCTGGATACCGGAGAAAGGTAGGAACTCACAAAGCAGCACTGACCCTACGACGTCTCACAGAAGACAGGGTCAGGAAAGGCGAACATACGTTTATAGTATTTGTAGACTTAGAGAAAACCTCTGACTGTGCTGACTTGAATACTCTGTCTAAAATTCTGAAGGTACCAGGGGTAAAATACAGGGAGTGAAAGGCTATTTACAATTTGTACAGAAACCATAGGTCAGTTATAAGAGTAGAGGGGCATGAATGGGAGGCAGTGGTTGAAAAGGGAGCGACAGAACAGTAGCCTATCCCCGATGTTATTCAATATTTCTACTGAACAATCAATAAAAGGAACAAAATGGTTGGAGGAGGAATTAAAGTTCAGAGAGAGCATTATATTTCTGTCTGAGACAGCAAAGGAGATGGAAGAGCAGTTGAACGCAATGGGCAGTATCTTGAAAGGAGGATAGAAAATGAAAATCATCGAAAGCAATAAAAGGATAACCGAATGTAGTCAAATCAGATGATGCTGAGGGAATTAGATTAATAAATGAGAGACTAAAGGTAGTAAATAATTTTTGCTGTTTGTGCGGAAAAATAACTGATGGTCGAAGTAGGGAGATTATAAAATGTAGATTGGCAATGGCAAGAAAAGCGTTTCTGAAGGAGAGAAATCTGTTAACATGGAATATAGATTTAAGTGTTAGGAAGTCTTTTCTGGAAGTACTTATACAGAATGTAGCCATGAATGTAAGTGAAAAATGCACGATAAATAGTTTAGACAAGAAGAGAATAGAAGCATCTGAAATGTGGGGCTACAGAAGAAAGCTGATGATTAGATGGGTGGGTAACGTAACTAATGAGGAGGTACTGAACAGACTTGAGGAGAAAAGGAATTTGTGGCACAACCTGACTAGAACAATTCTGTTACATTGAACCGATTTCCAAAAAACTGAATTCTGAGAAAGAACATAGGTTGCTTTAAAAAAGAAAAAAGAGAGAGAAAAAAAGAAAGAAATGACTCCCGAGGGGGCGAAGCGAAATACTGAATGGAACATCTTTTTTGTGTCAGTGAACATGAAGCATGATAGAAAGTAACTAACTCTGTTGCACAATGCATACATTATATAACACATAGCTACTTCAGTAGCATGATGTATAGAGGGCATTCCACATGCACTGTTCAGCAGCCACGCTGTTTGTTGGAGGTGGCGTGGAGGGGAGAAGGGGTTGCTGTGTGCACATCACGAGCTATTCTGACTAGAAACGGCAAACGTGTGAGGGCAGCCGACGTTACTGCAATAGCCTCCTTACTCACCATGAATCATCATAACAAAACTACCGATACGCGAGCGCAGCTGCTGGTAACACCCTATTACAGATAAAATATAAATTATGCAACTGTAATAAAAGAAAACCAAAAGCCTCTTTATCTCTGAACCACTACTACAACCTAAATTCATCTACACCTGCTGACTGTATTCATTCTTAGGCCTCCTGCTGCAATTTTAACCACCCCACATCCATGCCCCCTGCATACACACACACTTCTTTTCTTTACCAAACTGATGATTCCTTGATGCCTCCATGTTTGTCCTATAAACGGGTCACGTCTGTTTCTTAAGTAGTACCGGTACCGTAGTTTTCTTTCAGTTCAATACGTCTTCATTAGCTCTCACATCTACCCATCTAATTTTCTGCATTCGTCTGCAAAAACACATGTCGAAAGGTTCTAGTCCCTTCTTGTCTGAATTCTTTACTGTTACATTTCTCTTTTCTACAATACTACTTTCATAAATGACTTCCTAACTTAAATTTGTATTCTAACAAATATCTTATTTTCAGAAACGTTTTTCTCGCTATTTGCATTTTGTATTCTCCATACTTCAGCCACCGCCATTTCTTCTTACGCACAAATAACAAGACTCATCTACTACTTTTAGTGCCCAAATTCCTAGTGTAATACCCTCAGCATCACTCGATTTAAGTCAGTCACACGCCATTACCCTCTTTTTACTTTGGTTGGTGTTCATCCCGTGACCTGTTCTCTAGAAACTATCGATTCTCTCCATCTCATCTTCCTAGTCCTTTGCCATCTCTGATAGCATCATAATATCAATGGCAAAACTTGAAGCAGCTATTTCTCATCTATGTGCTTTAATTCAGATTCCAAATTTCTAATCCGTTTTATTTACTGTTTCGTCGATGTAAAGAATCAGATTCTTTATAGGCTATTATCGTGCCTCACTCCATTCCCAAATAGGTTTCTTTAGTTGGTACTCCGGTTTTATCTGTTGATTGTCGTTTTTGTTTTAATTTGTAATTGTGAAGATACACTTCAGTTTGCATAACTTAAATTTTCACCTGTGATTATAATTTTGTCAGTCAATTCCTCTGTATCGTTTAACAATTGTACATGGACGTCGTAATGCTGCTTACATGGATATGGTACTTGTAAACAGCTTTCGTAATGGAAATGAACCTGTTGCTTGTGGACAACGTAGCAGATGACAGCCGAACTGCAGAGTACCTGATTCAAGAACAATTAGTGGTTTCACCAAACAATTGTCATATGGCAGTTTTTGCCAAACTGACCTGCAACCTAATTATCATTCATTTATTTGAAGTAAGAGACTGAAGTCATAATAAGAGTAGCGCATTTGAGTATGCCTGCAACTACAGATAACTACAACGACTGTGAATCCCTTTAGATTTTCTTCTCTCTTTTTACACTCTGTAGTCTACTCCTTCTGTCAGAAAGTTATGTCAGGTGCCGTAGCACATTTCTGGGCTGAGTACAGTAGGGGTCACAAGTGTGTGTCTTTTTCAAAGTCCTGAACGAAGATGTGGTTGCCACAGCTGGGAGCTGAAAGATGTCAGAACCATCAAAGACTGTATCAACATGGGGAGACGTGGGAAAACCAGCAGACTGTACTACTTCAATGCTGCTGGGAGCCTTAGGGAGAAGCAGGACACACTTTGGAAGGGAAGAATGGTGCCGCACGGAGAAACATAGCAGCAAGGAGGGCACAATTAAACTTGAAAAATGAACTCTGATTGGTCCATCAAAATTATTTGGGTAGCTGGAGGAGAGACGTGTGTATCGGCGCCTTCTCTGTAATTGGGTAGGACAGAAAGTTACACTATTGGTGTAATATAACTCCAAATCTATGCCCCTGCTTTTAGAGACAGTTTACATCATTGGTTAATCAAGTCAAAATATGTAAGGGAAGGGTCTTTTGTAACATACTTTTGAATTATCGGTTGCTTGAACCTTGTAATCTTCACCGTAACTGGATAGTGTGTTTTCGCCACTGGGAGAGCTAACACAATTTTTATAAAGCGAGCAGAGAATATTTCACCTTAGGTGGGCACCTAAATCTCTTCAATTTCATGAGCTCAGCAGCTATCTCCGTCCCCATCTTGCAGAGACTCTGTCGCAGAACGAATGCAGAAGCCACGGCCAGTCTGAGACTACGGTTAACACTTCAGTCACCTGCTACAGGAAAACTATATGAATATGATTAGGCGCAGCAACTGCACATGACATTATGACATGATGAGGTGGCGATAAACATGCGTATTTTGAGATTGATTTACTTAACTAAATTCACACTGACAGATTACTTGAATAACTAAGCGCTTGGTGGAGGGAACTAGTGCTTGAATATAACTTACTATGTCTCTTATTTATTTTTTGGTCATCAATTCACTTGTTTAGTTCCATTCACAATCCCCACTGGTGTTTATGTGAGGATTTTTAAGCACTGGACCAGCATTCATATTTTCTGCCGCTCCTACTGAGCTCTGAACGTGTCGAGTAATGAATCTCAGACAGTCATTGTGCGTTCTAGGCTGATTGTAAATTCAGTCCATGATTATTAAAGAACCTTTGCGTTTCTGTAATAAATTCAACTTCAGTGAGACCATTACTTTCGTTTGGTGGTTAGATAAAACCTTTCTGTAATACCTTTGTCGCTTCGTTTGTGTGGGCCGCCCATACTGTCACTCCAGACGGCAGAATTTTCCATTGAAGGAATTTTTCATTAATTAATTTCGCATGGTTACGTGGGAGGGGTGATTTGTTTACTGATTATGTCATCAGCTGACACGTCTTACTAGCATCTTAGGGACGTGCTGAGAACCCAGCTGTAGTCTCACGTTATCTGAGAGTGCTACGGTGCCCAGTGCAAAATGTTTAATCAAACGTTTAGCTGTCAAGTGTAACCTGAATGTTTGTGAAAACCTATCGCTAATAATATGAAAGTTGTATTCTAAAATGAGATTACAGGGTTTGACTAGAACTGCTGTAACTACCCAACTGCTGCACACAAACTTACCTATGCAAACTACTTTTTGTGTATATGATTCTAATTAATCTGAAACGCATCTGACTATACATAAATCAGACTACACATAAAGTATGGTTAACAAAAAAACTCAGAATGACATTACAGTGGAGTTAATCGTACACAGTAAGTGTTATATCATGTAAATGTGCTCTGTTGCTAAAACGCATCTATTAAATTTGAAGAAATTTTGGTAATGGAAACTAAACTTATTTGACTCCCAAAAGGTTCATTTAGGCTCTTTAGTTGCTTCTTACCTTGGCGACGGATAACTACCAGTGGAGGGAAGAAAATAATTTAACCACTGAATATAAGACTGATAGTTCTCCCTGGACACCAACAAATCTTTACAAAAAAAAAAAAATGGTTCAAATGGCTCTGAGCACTATGGGACTTAACATCTGAGGTCATCAGTCCCCTAGAACTTAGAACTACTTAAACCTAACTAACCCTAAGGACATCACACACATCCGTGTCCGAGAAAGGAATCGAACCTGCGACCGTAGCGGTCGCGTGGTTCCAGACTCAAGCGCCTAGAACCGCTCGGCCACACCGGCCGGCAAATCATTACATTATAGTTCGCTGTTTTCCTTCCTAATGAAACATGCTTTTTAATTAACTGAAGAGGTAGTAAGTTAATTAGAAAACTGAACACGTAACTAATAATTCACTCTGGATAGCAGTAAGTAGTTATTGTTAAACACAACGTGTACAGATTTCAAATTACTCAACTAGCGCTTGCAGCAAATAAAACTTGATACAGATTACCTTAATTCCAATGAGCCGTCTATCTATAAATCGTGTCAAATCATCCTCTATCCTCACTTACGCAGGTAACATCTTGAATGCAAATCTTTGCGTGGCACATCCGCCACCCAGGTTCCTTACTCAACTATCACACAACACTCTCTCTCGCTTTCCACGACTTGACCCTACTGGTGGCATGTGCAATTCGTCCGCCTCGTTCGCCCGATCTCTACTGAAAAACACAACCCATGGTAGTCAAAAAATGTCTCACTCATGTGTTCAGGAATACGAAGATGTTTGTAGAGGCTAACCTCCAAACAAACTAAAATTTCTCATGATTGGGTAAGACCGTGTAATTTGCACCAACGTGTAATTCTGACCATTCCTTAATTCTCTGCAAGGACGATAGATAGCCCCAACTCTCAGACATTTCTGTGAACGGCCATGCCAAACATATGGCACCGCCATCCGCCGTCACTCGAATACTAATAGCTGGGCCGACTGGGTGGTGTGATTTCGCAAAACATGTTACTTATAAAATGTCACCGTTAATAGTCTAGTGTATTGTCCACTTTATTAGCTCAAACCCCCAAACAACTTTGCCTGGTTTTTAATAGAACTGTAAGGAAAGTAATTTCACTATTATATTTAAAATATGTTGTGGTGATCTAATGCTATTTCTCTTGTAATTCAGTCCACACTGAAGTGTGTAATTTGGTCCACTGGTCCAAATTACACATCAGTCTATCAACTCGTGTAGTTTTCCAGATGACCATCAGGGAAGCCAGAAAAGCGAAAGGAAAATATAATATATTAAATCATGACGACTTTGCATTGTCCTTAACAGCAGTGAACAACGGAGAAGGTGTTAAGAATTCGGCGGCAAGGTACAATATTCTCAAAACGGAAGTCAAGAGATACATTCCCCGCAAAAAGACCACTGCATGTGACGTTCGCACTGGCCGTCCAATGGGTTTGTCTTCCGCAGTCGAAAATGACCTTGTTCAGCATCTGCTACACCTAGGAAGCATGTTTTTTAGGTGCGTAATTTCAACTACCTTACTAAACATTTACCAAAAATGTACAACTAATGAAATTAAATTAACGCAAAGTTTAATTAAACTTGCCACAATCAATATTCTTCATTGATACTTCTGTTTGGTTAACCTTTTAAAACGTAGTTTTTCGTTCTTTTCAGTGCGACCAGGTGACTAGGTTTCGAAATAACGAAGGCAAATAAAATCAACACTCGCTTCAACGGGGACCAAAGATCGGCTGGTAAGGAATGATATGATGGTTTTATGAGACGGCACCTCGGACTGAGCTTCCGACAGCCGAAATTAACATCATAAGCTAAGCCATCTGGCTTCAACAAGGTAGTAGTCGATAAGGTTTTTTGGAGAAGATCGTTGATGAACATAAAATCATAGCCACAAGAATGTTCAACATGGACGAAACTTCGAACACGGTTGTGCAACATCCTGAAAAGTTGCTTGCTAAGAAACGAAAACATCACGTAAGAGCTGTCACAAGTTGGGAACGAGGGCAAAATAGGACAGGGGTCTACCGTGTTTGTGCGTCAGGAGACTACGTGCCACCGACGCTCGTCTATCCTAGGAAGAGAATGAAGGAATCTCTTTGATTCGAAGCACCTCCTGGGGCAATAATTGCTTGCCAACATAAGGGATGGATGAATGCGGAAGCTTTCTACCGATGGTTGCAGCACTTTGTGTCTGCTGACAAAACTTCTCCAGAAGCAAAAGTCTTGTTAATACTTGATGGACATAATAGCCACACCCAAAGCCGCCATAGAAATTGCTCGACAAATGGGATAATTATCTTATCGCTGCCATCTCATTGCAGTCTTTGGATGAGGCTTACTCCAAATCGCTTAATACATGCTTTGTGTCAGCAAACGCAACAAGACTAAGTCGGAGACGACTGACAACAGATGAGATAGCGTCCTTAGTGGGAGAGGCGTTCCCTAGGGCAGCGACTATGGAAACAGCGATAATGTTCAGCGACAGTATAAATGCACCCGAGATTGGACTGTAACAAAGTTAAGTGTCTCATCTTATTCAAGTTGTAGTAAAGTGATATAAGATTTTGTGTGTTGTTGAATCACCTCGGATCCCTCCAGGAGTAAAGTAAGAACCAACCACTGTACCGACGAGTGTCATTTCGTTTGGCCCAACAACGATTTCTTGAAAACGAGCTCCCAGAATTATTGGGAGAAAAGCGAAGTCTGCAGCGTCCATCCAAAAAATTTTCAGGCTGATTATTTTCTTGGCGTATAAGCAACAACAGTGCAGTAACTACGTCGCAGCTTGAACAAACAACGGATATGTGTTCTATCAGTCGGTAATGAGCAGGTAGTACTAAGTACTGGACGTGGAGCTGTAGTGTGTTAATGTTTTCGTGTCGGAAACACTACATCAAATGTTCGAGACGTTCTTCTCCAGAATGTTTTGAAGAAGAGGAAAGTGTGTTCATGGTTTGTATTGCGCACCATGATTGCCGAAGAAAAACAACGACGCTTGGACGTGTACCGCGATTTGATCGAAATGAAAGACGTGGACAGTTCTTATCCGGAGAAAGTCATCTTGTGAGACGAGACTTCGTGATATCAATACCATCTTACCGAAGAAGGTCAAAATTCAGAAATTCACATGAAGGGTCAACGCACCGTTAACATAACTGGTATTCAAACCAATATGACGCCCGATTTGAAACAGTTCCACATGGTTGTATGAACGTTGTTCGCTTTGTACTCTAGAGAGAGATAATGTAGAACTCCTGAACTATTAAAACCACCATTTTAACTTTTCTCTGTTTTTGATTAATCAAGTGTCCAATCTTTTTGGACTGGCAGGGTATAAAGGAAACGTAGAAACAAAGCCAGATGGATCGTTCGGAATATGAATAGCGCCGCCCTCGTAAAAGAATGCCAAGCCGACCTCAGAAAAGCTACACGTTTTGTTCTGAAGAGAAACAGAAAGTATAACGGAGTATGATGGGGAATTTACGAAAATCAACTTGAAACTTAACTATTTGCATTTGCTTTACTTCTCCCTGGAGTGTTTATTTGGTTGATATTCTAACAGCTGTGTCCCTGCAAGCAATAAAAATTGTACACATATTATATGGAACGTGTTATTCAAACTAATCTACTTTACCACCACCAAAAATATTTAGTGTTCTTCCTGAAACATAACGAATATAGTACTTATACCGGTAGTACACAGAGATTGCAGCTTTTATAGCGTGTGGATAATGTCTGTAGTTTCTTTGCTGAATTCATTCCGGACACTTTGCAGTCTGGAATGAAATTTTCACTCTGCAGCCGAGTGTGCGCTGAGATGAAACTTCTGGCAGATTAAAACCGTGTGCCGGGCCGAAACTCGAACTCGGGACCAATGCCTTACGTGGGAAGTGCTCTACCGACTGAGCTACCCAGGCACATCTCACGATCCGTCCTCACAGCTTTACTACCTCCAACCGATACACAGTTTTGATCTTCCAAGAAATTACATTGTAGTCTGTTCGGAATCTACCGTCCTACTGAAAGGGAGGCCATTAGAGGCGAAGAAAAAACTCAGCTGGAGAAGACTGCAAATTGGAACAAGGATAGGCACTATCTACTGAAACAAGCCAACAATCACGCGGATAACCTAAGTTACGATGGTCAGAGAGAGGTGTGAAACACGGCCATGATGTCTGCATTCAGTATTTTTCAAAATAAATAGGGAAACAGTACACACATGGTAGCCGCACCGATATGTACGACTCATGTTCCATTCTCTTCTACCGAAGTAGGTGGTGCAGTCGTAAGGCACAGGCCTTGCATGAGAGAGAAAGGCGCTTTCAGGCCTCCGCCAGCCAACCAGTTTTAACTTCGATTACCATAGATCGCCTATGGTGAATTCCGAGGTGTTTCTTGAGAAAGGACATGGACTAATACCTTCCTCATTCTTACCCAGTCGGAGCTTAAACTCCGTTTCTACAGGTTTTGTCGTTGATGGGACCCTGTAACCTAATCTTCTTCTCCTTCATTATCTTAGGAGAGGATTAAGGATCCTCCAACGCACAGCAGGCTCAACGTTGCTTGCAATCAGGTTCTGGGCGTCTGAAATTACGAGCATTCTTAATTTGGTCACTTCCAGTTCTTCTTTTTAACTCAAAATTAATGCTGCTTTCGACCACTTATGAAAATTTTAGACTCTTTGACATGTCGAGCGGGGCATGAAGCAGCCAACAAAACTCCCATTTTTAATACTGTGGTAGTAGCTCCCACGAGACTGGGGACGAAGTGGAAAGTTCAGTTTCGTTACGGACTCAGAGTTGTTGGTGAGGAAGAATCTCTCTTTTATCCTTTGGTACAATAAATCATATTTTGTCGTGTAAATTAATGTGAGTGTTCAGCTGACTCTGCAGGAAGAAGGCGTATATTCAGTTTTCACTTTTGGCTTGGATCAATGTGTTAACTTGTCACACCCAATCAAGAAGGAGGCTAACCGGGAAGTCTTGATTGGAATTGCTGCCTTGGTGAAGAAAATAAAATATGCCAAGTAACAAGTCTGAGTAATCTGAAGCACCGTTCCCAGGCAGTCAGACCGAAGAAAGGACGAAAGGAAAATGGAAATTTAATGTGCTGTCGACAACGGTATCATTAGGGAGGGAGCACATGTTCGATTGTGAAGAAACGTAGGGAAGGTAACAGATCGTGTCCTGCGGAGGAACCATTCTTGCTTTGGTCTTCAGCAATTTAGAGAAGGCTCGAAAATTCTAAATCTTGTTTCACAGCTGAGAATTTGAACAACGCATCTCCTAAATGTGATTCCATTGTCTTAACAACTACGCGAACTCATTCGGTCTCAGACAGATGGCGTTGGGTGTGAAATCTTTCGCTACCAACACGCATCCTGGTGGAAGAATTGAATTCACATGTTCTTCCAGGATGGGTACTTAGGTCAGCGTTTGCAGTCAGGGAAGTTAGCACAAAATCTCGAGCTTCAGCTTCTTACTGACCATAAGAGACCTTGCAGAAGACATTCACTACAGGGGATATAAGATGTACGTAACTACAAATATTCTAATTATCATAGTAGATATCTCATAACACCTGAAATAGTCCATTAAAAAGAAGTATCTAGGCGGTTACGTTAGTATGGAAAACGGTCAGCAGCGTCATAGATGTTCTGAAGAAGAGGCTTTACATGAGTTTGTATTAAAAGAGCTGCTACTCCTTTATCTTCCTATAACATGTGGAGCATCCAGCTAGCCATTTACTGACACGAATATGTCTGGAATACGGTCGACGGTGGAAATCACTTGTTTGACAGACACAAAGTGAAGCAAATATAGTAATCGTATAACTTGCAAGAAAGTGATCCCATGAATTATCATGGATCACAGTGCGACGATTTGTATCCGTCATGTGCATTGTGTCTCCAACCCATATCTTTGTAGGAGGTCCACACTTTTCTTAGCGCATTAGAAAGCGCATCTGTTACTTTTAGGTCTCTTGGTGTTCAAACGCGTACACAGCTGTTCGATAATCACAGCACGTACTTTGAAATAAATTTAACTTTCATAGTAAAATAGCGAAATCAAACATTCGCTTTCCAAATGTTTTCCCAAATTCAGTGATATCTAAGGTGGAGTGACGCATCTCGAAATTCTGCTGAACGTCACAAAAGCCGTAACTCTGGTCCAAAACCACAAACAAGCATTAACAAAAATTCGATAGTAACTATAACAGCACACAATCGCACGTGATTCGAAGTTATCCTAGGTGGCCACTATTTTCTTGGAGAACACTACTTGTAAGGCGGTTAAGAGGCGACGGTTCCCGTTTCATTAAGTAAATATTTACTGATGTTGAGTCAACTATTGAGTTTTGTCTAGGTAGTCAGCTGGTTTATGTTGTATATTCTGTCATTACTGGGCAGACGATGACATGTGCAATCTGTTTCTGTGACCATAATGTCGACGAGATGTTAACGCACCGCGCGATAAGCCTGTGAGAGACGGGGCGCGATAACAAGGCCAGTGGCCATAACACCTCGTACCTGTCACACCTCAGTACCGCAGGCCACCCCCTCCCTCCCCCCCTCCGCTCCCACAGCCAAACAACCCTAAGCCAAACATAGTATTCTTCATTCCAGAGCACACGTAAATTCGAACGGTCAACGCAAGTAACGAGTTCCAAACCGACCACATTTGTACAGATAAAAAGACTGCTCCAGACTGGAGTATGTCGTCGTATGTTTCAAAGAACAGAGGCATGGATAGAAACGTATACAATGTGAATCAGTAACAATTTTTATTTAAAATCAGTAGCATACAGACATCAAACGGTAGTATAGTCTATCTTACTTACAAAACCCTCTAAATGTCAAAACAACTTCTCGATTTCACGTGTGAAAGAATATCCTGGTTTCGTGATGAGTATTAAGTGTAAATAAGGGAACAGCCCCATTATTGTTTCATTACGCCGTTGACGTTCAACTGCTGGTAACCGTCGTAACCGTAAAATGTCTGAGAGTATGGGTCACGAACTGTCCCATTTGCAAAAACATAAGAACGAAAGCAACTTTCACGTGACGTGTCACCAAGTAACATGGCTCGATAAAACTTTGACCATACAAAGGAAGAACTGCTATAGTATGGTACAGAAGATTACTGAAATAAAGACGCAATGACTCGAACGGAAATTATATTTTTATTCGAAGACAGCAACTACACTGAAGTCACCGCGGCGTATGATGGTCCTCTGGACATTACAGAAAGCGGGACACGGTTCTTAACAGGAATTACGACAGCCCCCAATGCATAGCCTCCAGCTACCATGCTGGCCAAAAGGTTGGTACACGGTTCATGTGATAGGCTGTTCCATTCGTCCAACAGTGCGTGTAACATCTTCTCGATGGTCGTCAGTGTTGACGTGGTGCAGCACATATCCCCTCACCCCGCACGTGTTTGGTAGGATTTAATTTGGGGGAAGGGGCAGACGATTCACTTCCCCGAGTGTCCTCTCATAGTCTTACAAGATCTCTGCCTCATGTGCTGTTTTATGCGGTCATGGATTGTTATACATTAAAATGAAGTCACGGCCGGATGCACTTTTCAAATAACGCACTTGGGGAAGGAGCGCGGTGTCAGAATAACGTTGGCTGTTGGTGGTGTTTAGAGGTCAGTACACCCACGCAAAAGTATGCTTTTCCACACCACAACACTTGGACCACGAAACCAATCATGTTCGACAGTTCTGGAAGTACCCTCGGATGGCGAGAGCTGCGAGCACGTTACGCACCCAGAAACATTGCCGAACATAATCGGTTTAGTGGTTCAGGTGTCATGGTGTGGGGAGGCACAGTGTTGCATGGACTCACTGACTTCCACATGTTTGTACAGGGCACACTCACCGGTCAATGTTATTCTGACCCCGGAGCATTCTTTCCAGGGGCGCACTTGGCATCTGACTTCATTTTTATGGACGGTAATGAGCAGGTAGGAGCTCTTGGAACGAGAGCATATTGGCGAATCGACTGACCTGCTCATTCCCACGACTTAAATCCCATCGAGCACTTATGCGATGCGTTGGGCAGATATGTTGCAGCACGTCAGTATGCACCAGCAACCGTCCAGCAGTTCCCAACCGTGTTGGTGGAGGAATGGAACGCCTACGATTGGTTGGTTGGTTTAAAGGCGGGAGAAGGGACCAAACTACCGCCTACGATTGGTTGGTTGGTTTAAAGGCGGGAGAAGGGACCAAACTACGAGGTCATCGGTCCCTTGTTCCAAATGAAACAACGCCACAAGGGTGAGAATAAAACGGACGAAACATATGACACAAAACGGAAAGAAAGGAAAAGCCACAAGTAAGAAGGGAAGGCAACGAAAACTAAAAGGAACAAAAGAGGACAAGAAAACAGAGAGACGCTAGAAACACAAGGGAGTAAAACATGAAAGCAGATTACAGTGGGTGGTCAACCACGAGAATAAAAAGGGAAAGCCAGCCACTCTGCAGCACATTAAAAACTCCACCCTGGAAGCACTAGGGTGGAGGACACGGAGGGACAGAGGACATGCGCTAAAACCTACATAGAAGTATAAAACCCATTATCACGGATAAAACGTAAAACTAAAGCTGCAGTGGAGGCAATTTCGCCCAACACCGATGGCAGGGTGCTGGAAAAGTTGAAAATCTCCCGCAGAGCGGCTATAAGTGGGCAGTCCAGCAATAGGTGGACGACTGTCACTTGGGAGCCACAGCGACACTGAGGTGGGTCCTAGCGACGGAGTAGGTAACCATGCGTTAGCCACGTATGGCCAATGCGGAGCCGGCAGAGGACAACTGATTCCATGGGAGAGGCCTGCATGGAAGACTTCCACACATTGTAGTCTCCTTAATGACACGCAATTTGTTGTGCGTGCTGTTATGCCATTCCGTCTCCCAAAGCCGGCAAACCCTGCGGTGTTCGACACAACGCAGGTCAGCTTCGGAGATGCCTATCCCCAGAAGCGGTTTCCACGTCGCCTGTTTGGCCAGCCTGTCGGCAAGTTCATTGCCGGGGATTCCGACGTGTCCTGGCGTCCACACAAACACCACGGAATGGCGGGACTGTTCCAGGGCATAGATGGACTTCTGAATGGACGCTACCAGAGGGTTGCGAGGGTAGCACTGGTCGATAGCCTGTAGGCTGCTCAATGAGTCAGTACACAGGAGAAATGACTTGCCAGGGCATGAGCGGATGTACTCAAGAGCACGAGATACGGCCGCCAGCTCTGCAGTGAAAACACTGCAGCCAACTGGCAAGGAGTGCTGCTCAACATGTCCTCCATGAACATATCTGAAGCCTACGTGACCATCAGCCATTGAGCCGTCGCTGTAAACCACTTCAGATCCCCGGAACACATCAAGAATCGAGAGGAAGTGACAGCGGAGAGCGGCGGGGTTAACAGAGTCCTTAGGGCCATGCAAGAGGTCCAGACGAAGCTGCAGCCGAGGCGTACACCATGGAGGCGTACGTGAACGGACCGAAAGTAGGGTGGTAAAGGGAAGAACTCCAGTTCGGAGAGAAGGGACCGCACGTGAATCGCAATAGTTAGTCCTTATCTGGGCCGAATGGCCTATGACAAGAACTCCTTACCAACCTCGTGGGCAGTATGGGAGCACGACGCGGGGAATGCACTGTCCTATTTAGAACCATGTCCCGCTTTTTGTAATCTCCAGTGGACAGTCATAAATCGCTATAGCTTCAGTATAATTACAGTACTGTATTTAAATAAAATTGTTGTATCTACTCCTCTCATTGCGTATTTATTTTAGTTACCTTCTTTACTATACTGTACCAGTTATTTCTATATATGGTCCAAGTTTCATCGAGCTAAGTTACTTGGCACTGACATAACGTGCGAAAACTGCTTTCGCCCTTGTTTTGCACAGTGACCGTCAGGTGTATTTTCTGTGGTGTTTCGGCATATCTTTACAATTTCGTTTTTGCATCGTGTATGTGGAGTAAACCCAAATAACTTCTGCTCGTCACGTCTTTAATGCGACGCTCAGTACCGAGGAAGAACATTGGTTTGTTTCCATTTACAAACAAAATTACTTTAAAGTGGAAATTTACGCGCCTATTCTATAGAGTGGTCCAAAATTAGTCTAGTGCGATATACGTTTCATCGGTATATATTAACAGGGACAGTGCAGCAGTAAGAGCATAGTGTACTCCAGTAGCGAGAGAGCAGCGTTTTTGCATGGCGGCAGCAGTCCGCGCGGGCCAGGGCGCTGCTGTCGTTGCTGGAGAACTGGTTATTCCCCTTGCACTGTCTTTTTAAACACGTATCGATAAAACGAGTATCGCGCTAGACTAATCTGAGATCGCCCTATCGAATGGCCGAGTAAAATTCTGCTTTGAAAATAGTTTTGCTTGTAACGAGGAACAAGCGAACGCTTTTCGTTGACACTGTGCGTGGCATGAAAGACGTGATGAGCAATATTTGTTGCTTGGGCTGACTCCAACTACACAATGAAAAAACGAAATTGCGGACATCTGCCGAAACACCTGAGACGTATAATAAGAGGGACATCTTATATAAGTTGTTGTGATTTCATATTTGTACTCACAGTTTTATTTAGTTGTGTGTTTTACGAGGTCTGTTCGGAAATTAAAGAACGATAGGGTGCGAAATGGAAACAGTAGCGAAAATCCATTGAAGCTTAGCACAAATGTATTGGACAGTGTCTCTAGTATGCCCGTCAATTGTGTCACGCCGCTCTTTCCAGTTCTCAGTGCACAGTGAGCACATAAAGATGCCCAGAACAGTAGTGTCTCTCCCCATGTGTGAGGGCCTGGTGAGAGAGGCCGCCAGATGTCAAGTAACCCGCATGACACAGCTGTCATGTGTCTCCTTCATGACAGTTCACGGACGCACTCTACAGGAGCAATGAAGATTCTCCTGCTGGCAAATGAAGGCAACTTTTGGCACAGACAACGTGCTGCAGACCAGTTTAGACAATTGGCGGAAGGCACAGGGGGCTGCCTTCTGTGACAAGGATATCGGAAAGTTGGTACAACCATACGAGCCATGTCTGAGTCGGAGCGACTACTACGTAGAGAAATAGCCGGAAGGTGTAGCAAACTGATGCCAATAAAACATTTTTGATTTTCATAATGGTTTCCATTTCGAGATCGATGGCCCTCGCACATCATCGGTACTAGGCCAAGGCAGCACTGAAGCTAGTGGGCAATAGGTACCAGCACGGAATTGTTTTCATGAATCTGAGGCCAGCTAAAAGTGCGCCATTTTGAGAGGTTTACCGACACGAAATGCTCAACAGCAGTATTTTTAGGTTACTTGTCTACGCAGTTAGTAACAGCACGTTATATTTTAAACGTTTTGCTTGCAGTAGACAGCAAACCAATAGTACTAGGCTGTACTCTGACGGCCATCACAGGTGTCACATTGCATGATAATAGTAGTGCAGTGTGTAAAGCAGTCACATAGTGGCGGTACATCACAATATCATTGTCAGTTACAAACGATCTGATAGTTAAAATATTAAACCGTTTCAGTCCATCGTTAGGATTCCTTCTGGACTATTCGACTAAGCTAAAACTTTATTGCAAGTTCCCAGCCTTTAGCCTAACGGACTGTACTTTCTAAAGGTTTTCTGTGAAACTTTCATTATATCTGATACGTGTCAGGCTTTCGAAAGAGTGGAGGACTAGAAACAAGCTATTTGTAAGATTTGTGGGCGGCACTCCACAGATATTTAAAATGACGTGACATTTACAATAAAGACGAAGGACCAAAAAAATAAGGAATCTCTACATTAAGAAATGGCGCGCTCGCCCACAGAGCTCTGTAAATCTTCAACAGTGACACACATACGCCTGTGTATAACATAATTATTTACATACAATCGTGAATTCAGCGACATGACAATATCACATATTTGGCGAAGTTGAGTTTTCACTGGAATAAAGAGGTAAACCACAAGAGAAATCCTACCATATTATAGTTTTTCTGTTTACAAGTTGAACTATCTGTGGCTGTAAAGTAGACCATTGCGGGAGAATGTATCTGAGTTTCACTTCTAAAGATACTGCACGGTTAAATAAAAGCATAGAAAGAAATTGGAGGAACAATGTCAAAAGAGGTAGGAGAAACAGTGAAAAATCTCACATTCCTTTATCTCTTAAAGATGTACCTGATAAAAGCACGTTAAAAGTGGTACGTACAAGAAAGTTGTATATTATTATAACATAAAAATTGTACACTGGAGTAATTTGGTTTGGGCGAAGCAGCAACTGGAGAACCATACATGTGAACTACCTTCTTTTGATAGGGTATTTTACTACAGTCGAGCATAAATTTGTTTCGGGGCATAGCTTTCTGTCTTGGGACCGTACGTTTGCATTAATCGAAAAAAAATAATAGTGGACGTCATGATTATCTATGAATAGAAGAATGTAATATCTGAAGCTTGTTTAAATACCCTTTCATTATAAGGGAAATTAACCGAAATGACTGTTCCTGTCTGTGTTCTTGAGAGTTATCAATTCTAACCCAAACTTGAAAATTACTAGTTACATCATTGAATATCAATGCAGATGATCCAAATGCAGCTTATCTGCGTCACAAGCATCACGCCATTCAACCTAGAATACGTCTTTCTCTGCTAGAAAGAAGAAAAATCAACCTTAAGTAAGATCCCTATACCTATTACTTCCTCTGTGATATAAAGACTTTCTTGCTTCATTGACAGAGAAAATGAGCGGCTTGTTGGGGATATATTCAAATACCTTGACGTACCATGCAGGGAATTTTATGTGAACTTACCTTCTGAGTAAACAGTTCCATTTCTTTTCCCTCTGGTTAATTCTTTCCTGTTATTGTTTCTTGTCCTCTAAGGAGTTAAACTTTTTAGTTTGGAATGTAATTACATAAATACGTCTTCAATAGATTGGAAATAGCACAAACAATTGCAAAATACAGGTTTATTAACCCTTAACTATGGTTTTGACAGTTTTAAAACTGTCTTCTTTAGGAGGTATTGTACGCAGAATCACATTATCTATATCCAATGCGGTAGTCGTAGACTCTGCCTAGTTCATGTGCGCCTCAGCCACTTAATCATCATT
The DNA here is from genome assembly GCF_021461385.2 of Schistocerca piceifrons. Lineage (NCBI taxonomy): Eukaryota > Metazoa > Arthropoda > Insecta > Orthoptera > Acrididae > Schistocerca > Schistocerca piceifrons. The sequence goes on from NC_060142.1 coordinate 648,956,238, forward strand.
TAAAATACTTGATTTAGGAATAGCAACTCTACTATAGAGCTTTGTCTTCCACGGATATACTTGTGCCATTAAGCCCTTTGGGACCAGATGTTTTTGTCCTCGGGTACGACGATCAAACCGACTTTTTTCACACTGACTGGTGAGTTTGGACCGAGAATTCTAGAATCTCTTTTTGAACCACGACTGTCCTCGTAACAGCATCGAAATCTAATATACAAACGTCTCACCAGGCCAAAGATATTTGAAAGCTGTTTTCTTTTACAGTGAGGGAGAGATATCTGTGTTATTGTTAGATCGTTGGTTTGGTCAGTGTAAATGAACCGTTTAAAGCATCGTACCTAAGGCCAAGAAAATTGTTTATCTAGTGATCACAAAGGGCTTGACGTCACATGTACAATCAGGATACTTACAGGACCACCCCGTGACAGTTTTATATCCTGCTGAATTCTGTTTTATATTGTCTTCTCCGTCGTGTATATTATGTAAATAAATTTCGTTAATTTCATGTGCACAGTGTAAAAAGTGTTATGTTTCAAGAATTTCCTTACAAATTGTCATTATTCTAATTATTTTCTGTCATAATAATGAATTACTTACTATTCTCAATGAAAGAACACATGTATGTGAAACGGCAAACAAAAAAACCATGACTGTAAAACGTAAAATAACAATTAAAAACATAAAACAGATCTAAGTAAAATAACTACTTAAAAAATTTATGACTTAATACATTTTAATTAGGTACGTTTGTATGGCTGTAAGGAGGTCATGTCACTTTGTTTTTTGTGTGTTATAGAAGTGCACGTCAGAAAGAGAGCAAGTTACGTTACTGTTAATCTCGGGACTCCTCCTGGCACAGTGTTTGCCTCTGCGCAGTCTGATACATTCTTAGCTGAAGTGTGGTAGGTGATGGACATAATCAGTAGTGCTGTGTTGACTTGTAATGGTATCTGTTAGATGAAGAAAGATTTATTGCAAAAGAGAACAAGGATGAATATTATGTATACATTGGATGGCGACAAGGATAATAATTTTGAATAATGTTGTTGTTCTTGAAGAGAGGAAGCTTGAGGTAATATTTCAGCACTCCGCAGGTAGGAATGATTATATTCAGCTAGTTAACTTGCTCAGAGCTGAAGGATAGACCACTCCACTCCTGTGGGTCATGTATTAACATATTAATTGATCAAGCTGTTTGATTTTTATAGAAATTCTCTGTTAACATGGTAACCTCTTTAAATCATTGTTCACTTCGTTAAGCATAGTATTATTCACCCCAATGTTATGCGTGAAGACCACGCGAAGTTTTACTCCGTCTTTCTGATTATTTCAGATGTGTGAGGAACATAGAACAGTGAGCCTGATATCGCATTCAGCCAAAGGCTATATCGAAAGTTGAATTGCGTAATAGGAGATGAACAATTTGGTTTCAGGCGATGAATGGGAACTAGAGATGCCATTGGGCTACGGAGAGTGATAGGGGAGAGGTACACGGAGAAGTAAAGGAAGGTGTATGTTGTGTTCATTGATCTTGAAAAGGCTTTTGACTGTGTCATATGGGACAAATTGATGGAAGTCCTAATGAAACATGAAGTTGAGTGGAGGGATAGACGGCTAATTAGAAATTTATATTTGAACAAGAGAGCAAGAGGAACAATATATATCTGGAGGAAATTATTAATGAACGTTTTGATGGAAGGAGAGGAGCTTGTCTAGGGGGTCGGAGAGTGGATTGTATAAGATTTGCAGCCGACATGGTTGTGATAGCAGAGAGTGCAAGAGAGATGGAACAAATTTTAGATGATCTAAATACACAATTAGAAGAATGTAGAATGAAGATTAACAAGAAGAAAACGAAAAGCATGGTAACTGGAGGAAAGGGGAGAAAATGCCATATGAAAATAGGGGGAGAGGAAATTGAGCAAGTGAATAACTTCAATTACTTGGGAGGGGTAATAATGGATGATATGTATTCCTCAACAGAAATTAGGAAAATAATTGCAATGGCAAAAGAAGGATTCAACAGGAGACAGAAATTACTTTGTGGACCACTAAACAAAGATCTGAGGAAAAGACTTGCCAAATGTTACATCTGGAGCGTTGCATTATATGGTAAGGAGACCTGGACATTGAGGAAGGAAGATGAAAGAAGGTTGGAGGCACTAGAGATGTGGATATGGAGAAGAATGGAAAAATTGAAATGGGAAGACTGAGTAAGGAATAAAGAAGTATTAAGAAGAGTTGGAGAAGAAATAAACATGCTGAAAGTTATCAGAAAGAGAAAACGGAACTGGATTTGACATTGTTTGAGGATGGACTGTTTATTGAAGGAAGGAATAGAAGGAATGGTGGAGAGAAAAAGGGAAAGAGGAAAAAGCAGATATCAAATGCTGGACAATATAAAAGGAGACAAATATTCAGAAATGAAAAGACTGGCTATGGACAGACGAAAGTGAAGAGCCTTAACTAATAACAAGAACTGCTGTAAGGCAGAATACCATATTACTACTCTGAATACATAATTCATTCTAAAAGCGTTGTCTTGGAACATCATTTGATAGCAATAGTTACTCTCCCCACCCCAGCGCTTACCATTACGCATTACCACATGTAACAGTTTGAATATGTATTTAGAAACAGAACCCTAGATTAGCCGCTGTTTGCTTGTTGTCTCCTGTTTAGTTTCTGCAACAATGCTTTCAAGAGGCGAGGTAAGTGGAAATTTTGGTTGGGGCCAGATAATTGTCTTACTTTAGTTGCGCATTCAATATAAAGTTATTGAAGTGCACTGTTACCTGTTTGGTCAAAGGTTAGCATACGAGCTAAAGTTGGATAACAGTTTGTGGGTACATAGTTTTGGTACTATGTAGACTTTTATAGAGTGGGAGGTAAATTTGGGCTAAATTTCAGACAGAACAAATATAGTGAGGAGGTCAAACATTTGGAATTACTCCCACAGCACACTGTGTACAGCTCATTTTCCAAAAACTGTATCCCTGAAACCAGCTTTATTACACAGGGATGTAGGTGACCTGAAAGTTTCTTTAGTTTATGTTTTAACATAAGTTTTCATGCTTCAAAATCAATTAAAGGCGGCGGAGTGCTTTTCAAAATTTCAATTTATTACAAAAGTTGATTGCACAGTTTTCAAGAATATTAATTACATATAAACTTTTGTATTAAAAACCTTTTTTACATTGTTTCGAAGATCTTTCCTCTAAACCTAAAATGCTAAATTATCTTTCGTGGTGTGTTTTACTCCTTAAAACTGAAACTGGGTACAAACAATAATATATGTATTGCCTTATTTTATATCCTCTACACACCACCAAGTTTATTCAAGGCCTGTTATTGACACTTTGGTATGTTCCACTATGAGTGAGTTCGACAGCCGATCGCGTCCGCTGAAAGTCTCGTCCAAGTTGAAAACCAGCACATCGCTATTGAGTCTCATACAGTTCAGACTTGTTTGTTCAACTAAGCCTTCCTTGCTGAGTGGCCTTCCCCCCTTTTCTTTCCTATACATAGCTTAACAACGCGTTTTCCGACAGATACTGCTCTCATCATCAGGTTTGCAACTTAGCACTTCAGGACATGGTGTAAAAAAAGATCTGAGGATGGTCATTACGGACTGAAACCGGTCATCGTCTAAAGAATTGATGTGGTGATCAAAGACTGGAATAAAAAACATGCGTCAGCTCATAACGTTACAGCATTCAAAAGGCTACCAACATACGACTGTGGGCCCCCGTCTTCCATCAAAATCGTCGACTTCTGTCAGTGGTCGTCCCTTCGCACGCTACACACTACACCAGACCAAGAGTGTCAAGTTGACGCTGCTCTAGGTTGCCCGGAGGTGGTTTTGAACTGACGTGTCCGCGGTATTACTGCGTAATTTCAGCTAGAGATCCCACCACAAAGCTAGTAATGTCAGTAATGACGGAAAGTAGGCTGACATTTAAGAGACTAGACAGGAAGAATCAATGCGCAAAGAAGTGGGACAGGGATATTCTAAGGAATTAAGAAATGCGCTTTAAATTCTATGAGGCTATGGATACTGTGATGATGAATAGCTCAGTAGGCATTTCAGTTGAAGTGGAATGTGCAAAGGCAGCCACAGATCTTGGGAAGAAAACTAAACAACCAGGCAGGTGGCTGGGAAGAAAGCACGGGTAGCGGAAGAAATACTTCAGTTGTAACACGAAAGGAGGAATTACAAAAATTTTCAGAGAAATTCACGAATACAGAAGTACAAGTCACTGAGGAATGAAATAATGAGAAACAGCAGGGAACGTACGGCGAAATGACTGCATGGCAATTGTCAAGAAATCGAAAAGGAAATGAATGTCGGAAGGACAAAGTAAAAGCGAGGGCGGCGGAATTCCACTGATAGATGCAGAGGAGAGCGCAGACAGGTTGAAAGAGCACACTGAAGGTCTCTCTGAGGGGGATGACTCGTCTAATGACTTGATAGAAGAGGAAACAGGATTCGGTAGGGAAGAGACAGGGGATCCAGTATTAGAATCAGAATTTCAGAGCCCTTTAGAGGACTTAAGCTCAAATGAGGCAAAAGGGATGGATAAAATTCCATCGGAATTTCTGAAATCATTGGGGAAGTGGCAACGAAACGATTATTCGCGTTGGTTTGTAGAATATTATGGACTAACGAAATACCATCAGACTGTCAGAAAAACATCATCCACACAAATCTGAAGATAGCAAGAGCCGATAAGTGCGAGAATTACCTCGTAATCAACTTAACAGCCCACGCATCCAAGTTCCTGTCGAGAATAATACACAGAAGAATGAAAAAGAAAATTTAGGATCCGTTGGATGACTATCAGTTTGGCTTTCGGAAGGCACCAGAGAGGCAATTAAGTTGGCTGTTTCTAATGAAAGCAACACCGAAGTAAAATCAAGACATGTTCATAGGACTTGTCAACCTGGAAAAGCGTTTGACAATGTAAATAGGTGCCAGATGTCCGAAATTCTGATAAAAATAGGAATAAGTTATAGGGAGAGGTAGGTAATACAATACGTACAAGAACCAAAAGGGATCAATAAGAGTGGAAGACCAAGAACGAAGTGCTAGGATTGAAAAGCGTGGAAGACAGGGATGTATCCTTTCATTCCAACTTTTCACTCTACATTTCGAAGAAGTAATGACGGAAATAGAAAAGAGATTCAAGAATGAGATTAAAATTCAAGGTCAAATGACACTAACGATAAGATTCGCTGATGAGATTGCTATCATCAGTGAAAAAGGAGAGGAAGTACAGAATTTTCTGAATGGAATGAATAGTCTAATAGGTACAGAAAAAGGAAGGAAAATAAATCGAAGAAAGACGAAAGCAACGAGAAGTACAGACACAGCGACAGCGAGAAACTTAACATATGAATTTGTGATCACGAAGTAGACGATGTTAAGAAATTCTGCTACCTAGGCACCAAAATGAGGATGGACGGAGCAAGGAGGATATCTAAAGCATGCCAGCACTGGCGAAAAGAGATTCCTGGCCAAGAGAAGTCTACTAGTATCGAACATAGGCCTCAATTTGAGAATGAAATTTCTGATAATGTGTATTTGGAGCATGGCACTGCATGGCAGTCAAACATAGACTTTGAGAAGAACGGAACAGAAAAGTATGGAAACATCTGAGAAGTGGTAACGTAGTCGAACGTTGAAAGTTAGGTGGACTGATAAAATAAGGAAAGAAAAGGTTTTCCGGCAACTCTGCATGGAAAGCAATACTTAGGGTGAAAGGTCTCTGTTGGATTCCTTTCAGTTAATTTCTTAAATCTGTTGTCATTTACGGCATACATTCCACTTCTGAATTTACTGTGGTGTTTCTGACTCCATCTGGGAGGAGACTGAGCAGTGGAATGTGTTACTTTTACACATAAACAAGAACGACCTGTCACACTACTACACTTTAAAACACAGTTTATATGTAATTCATGTCACACAGTCTCATACGGCACCCACATCCGCTTTCTTTTATATACTGTATATGATAAGATACTGTCATCCCCCTTCCCTTCTGTGTGAAAGGACGAATGAATCAATGTATTTATAGTTGCGTGCTTGATGGTAGCAGACAAGCCTGTCTGCTAAAGAACAGTAGGACCAACGTCGGAACAGGTAGCTACACTTTCTAAAAGCAAAGGGGTTTCTATTCTTAGTATGGTCCTGTCCGTCCCTTGTCATGTTGGTATAGGAAGCTGCCTCTCTCGTCACTTCCGTTTTGTATCTGGAAGCACCCTTGGTAGGGGCCCACGGCAGTCTGTCCACGGCGAGCGTCTGAAGTGGTAAGATCGCCGGCTAAGCGCGTCTCTGCTAAGTCCGTAGGACAATGGATTTCTTAAGTTCAACCTAAATGAAAATTTAATCACCTTTAGTTCAGGTTTAGATCTAAAGTATCTAATGTTATCTTAAACTGCAACGCAGTGTAATTTGAGTGTGAAGTTCAGAATATCTACCATTAGTAGCTTTGTCACTACTTTGTGAGTAAAGTGGAGCCACGTGTTGATGATACGTAACTCTAACTAAGATCATCAATCTTAAATGCGAATGTGCGTGTGATTATAACGTCTCGTCTTGACAATATTTTTCAATATAGCAACTTTTCTTTATGTTCAACCCACGTGGGGTGTTCTTTGTGAGACCAGTACTACATGCTTATACAATTGTTTGACCCATCAGGTTAATAGTAAGGCGATAGTAACCAGTTCGAGGTTTTTCTTTTGTAATTTGTGTTTCGATGTAATTGATTTTAACTATCAAAATTATTGTGGAGTTACACTCTTTGTGTAAACCAAGTTGACCACGTGAAGCATTTAGTGTAATCATCAAAGTAGCCCTCGGCTATTCTTGTCGGGAAGATTTCACAGAGAGTTAGTATGAATTTAATATACAAGTTTGTGGTAATTTCATGACGGACAGGATTGCGCTACGAATGTAACATCTTTGGGTGGAAATTGACTTGGTTGGTTGTGGTTAATTTCCTCTTGCATATGTTTGAACGTTCTTCGTGTGTTATTTTATGAATGCAGTGTTGTATGCAGTCTCCAAATCGTGGCTCCATATTTGATGTGTTCCGTGAGATTACAAACTCACATTTTCACAATCCTAAATAAGGCACCAGTTTAGTTATGAATCAAGTTTAATATGCTGAAATTTTAACGGAACAATGATCAATGTTAAAATAAATGCACAAATATAAACTAATTTATTTGTTTTTATTTAAATTGTCATATATAATCTTTTGGTACTCCTCTTACGATAACCGGTGTGATTATATATATAATCACACCGGTTATCGTAAGAGGAGTACTAAAAGATTATAATTAATATTAGTCTGGTTGGGAATTTGGTAAGCTACACTGGATTCCTGCTGAAACAGTTGCTCAGTGATGCTCGGTTAACTTCCCCAGATGGCTCACAGCTTTTAACCCGCTTTTATTGTCTTGAATATCGGCAGCGCTTTCAGAACAAATTGATGCATCAACATTACACATGGCGACCCTGTTCTGTGATTCCGCTAGACTCTGGAATCTCTGAAACGTTAGATTGCGAGCGTTCTATAATCTTAATTTTTTTTCCCTGCTGCGCTCAAACAACTTCTGTGTTGCTTCTGAACAGACTTTCAAAAGATTCACGGCGTTGTTGAGCGGCGTTGTGTTGTTTGTCTTCTTGTTTTGTTTTCTATATTTGTGCGTTTTATGTGTGTGTGTGTTTTTTTTTTTCGCTTCTAAATTGCACTGACTTCGATCAAAGACAAATTTGTTTTACGTCTGAAAAAGTGTGTAATAGGTTGGGTACCTTTCGTGTAACTGTCGTAATTTTTGGGGGATACATTTATTGTGATTAGTGTGATTAGTGTGTTGCGTGCCGGATATAAATTGAACTAATGCAGACACGTAACGAAGCTAAAAGTAGGTGGTCCACCAACTTACGCAACATCGACCAAGGGGATAATTTGATTTCGAATAATAACACGTCAGACGGTTCCGAAAATGCATTGGGGAATACTTCAGAGGAAATGCAAAACAGAACGAATGGGCTTACATCAGAATCAGAAATTAATTTGCCTCAAACTAACCAAATTGACTTGGCAGAACTCATGAAAGCCTTATTGCAACAAAATAAAGAAAACGCAGAGAAATCTGAAAAATCGATCCGAGAGCTAGGCGAACAAATGACGCAGAAATCTGAAAAATCGATCCGCGAGCTAGGCGAACAAATAAACGAAAAACTAATACAGCAGACAAATAAAGTCGACAAGTCGATGCAGAGAGTGTCCGATGATATCTCACAAAGAATAAACAATCTGGCTAGTGAAATAAAAAGTGATATTATGAAAGAATTAGGCCGTACATTTTAACAAATCGATGATCGTCTGCAAGCCTTAGAACAGGGAAAGCGGAGTCGCGATGCGGAATCGAAAGAGAGCGAGGAACAGCTACTCAGGAATTCCCAAGCGCTGAGAGAAGAATGCAAAGGGAACACCAGCAGGTACTCTCCAGGGTCCAGGAGGCGGAAACGAATTGTCCCTCGTCCGTTAGCAACACAGTAGCGGACAACAGTCAAGCGACTCGTGCAGTCGAACAGCAAGTAGAACAATTGAAGCAGACTGGGGCGGAGGACAACAGACAAATACATGATAAGAATGCGGCATTAGTGGACATCGTAGGCACGGTGAAGGTGACCGAGAGCGATAACAATACTACACCGGTAGCGGTCGCAGAGACTGAAGAAGTGCGTTAGCTTCTTAGATTTCGGAAAGGACAGTTCGAAGTGAACAGGCGACACAAAGCTGTAAGAGGCGAATTAGAAGAATGCGTGGCACATCTGGAAATCCGCATGGGGTGTGATTCCGAACTCGCCAATAGCACTAAAAATAGCTGTACGAACAGTGCAGAGAGGGATTCCGGCCACGAGGGAGATTTTGACGACAGGGAAGAATGTATTTTGAGGGGCAGACGTGAGAAAAATAGAAACATTCAAGGGCTAAGCTGGGAGGAAATACGGGGATTTGATTTCAAACATTTCCTTACAGTGAGAAAGTTTGAGATATTTCGAAATTCGCAAAAAGGAATACATCCACAAGTATTGCTGGAGCAATTTGAATTCTGTCTTCCCCCCGACTGGGCAAGTTCACATAAGATAGAATATATGTGTGGCTATTTGGAAGGCGAACCGGCGATTCGCATGAGGTCGGCAGCGCGACACTGCAACTCCACTCAAGAGTTTCGACAAGCCCTTCTGTCCGCCAATTGGTCGGAAGTGGCACAAGATAGGGTCAAGCATGGCATAATTATGCTACCAAACTAGAACCAGTCTGGTTTCGGCAGCCCAGCACGCCTATTCGACCACATGCTGCAGACGAATCTATTTCTATACGATCCATACGGGCCTGCGGAACTAATTAGGATACGCATCACCAAATTTCCGATGCACTTGCGCCACGTCATTCTTGCGGGTCGATGCAAAGAGGACGTGGAAACGTTTAAGGCACTTCTCCAAGAGTTGGAATATAATACAGGAGAATGCCCGCCTAATCAGGCACAAAGTTATTACGGGGCACAGCAGCGCGACTACAGTCATGGCCGTAGTACTAATCAACGGCGTGACTGGTCGTCGCGACGCGAACGGAACAATAATCGGGACAGGCCGTATAGAAACTGGGGTAACAGTCGCGAACACAGGTGGAACAACGGAAATGATCGAGGACGTGGACAGAATCGTGAACACAACAGTTACAGCAACCAGAACCGATACTACGATGAACACGGTGGGAATAGGATTGTAGGCGGAGCACCACATGTTGAAATTGGGCCGGCTAACCCAAGGCATAATCCAGCAAATGGAAATGAACAAAACTGGCAATGACAAATGATCAGCGCAGAAGGCGCCCAATCGGAACAAATGAGCGACATGGCAAATGAGTACATAGGGTATATAAAGAGGGAAGATGTTAGGGAGGACAGTGAGGAGTAGAGAGGATGGCGAAGAGAGAGAAATGCTTAGTTTACATTTGTGACATATGCATTTTGAATAATATGTTGGTAAAAATAATAATAAAGATGTTTCTACGTGATTGTTTGAAGTGATGTTTGTGGTTTTTTCCTTTCCTTGTGCAATCAGGATTTAGGTTGGTTCAAATGTGAAGATTAAAGATTTCTTTGTGAACGAGTGAAATGCTATTTATGGTTCAATGGTTCAAATGGCTCTGAGCACTATGGGACTTAACATCTGTGACCATCAGTCCCCTAGAACTTAGAAATACTTAAACCTAACTAACCTAAGGACATCACACACATCCACGCCCGCGGCAGGATTCGAACCTGCGATCGTAGCAGTCACACGGTTCCAGACTGAAGCGCCTAGAACCGGACAGCCACAACGGCCAGCTGCTGTTTATGGTTTTTTTGTGTAAACTGAAAAGAGTCGTTTCTGAGAGAAGCAAGAGATGTGTTGAATTAATACAAAACTCAGGGGAATATCCGAACTGTGGGTATTATGGGTCTGGCAAACCTAGGTCCCCAGCTGTTAGTAGTCTTGTTTCCGATTTTCTGCTTTCAGTGCTACTATCTACCTGTTACTATTCTATATCTGTCAGTATAAGTGAGGATCTCTTACTATAGTATGCATGCTGTATGAACATTTTAAGAACTCTGAGAAAGGAATGAGTAAGTTTAGAATCTTGAAAACAGGATGCAATAATACGATTGTTTAACCATTGGCTTCCCAACATGCAATGATATGTTAATATTGATGATATATGTCTTTTTTGTTCTTTATGGCTGAGTATGTAAAGTGCTGTCTGTGGATTTCGTCAGTATATTGATTCCCTTCAAGGTGAAAGAAGAATTGTGGTTTGTGTAATTTACATGACCCTGAAATATTATTGTGGTAGTCAAATACGAGCAGTTTTTCAGGAAATGGAGAATGGAACACAAATATGGATCCTTTCTGTAGTCTTGATTGATGTTGAGCCAGAGGCTGAAAAATTATTCTGCGTTAATACTTGTCCTAGAAAAATGATGTTTATGTGTTTTGCTGATGCTGTAAGCATTACAGCTTACTGTTTTCGTTGGTGCGGGATGTACTGCAGCCTATATGAGTTGAACTGAAGAAATTTCCCTCTTTAAGGTAGAGAAAGATTACATAATTTTGATTATGGGACCGAAGGAAAGCTTAGTTTAATGTAATAAGGATGAAGCAAAACATTTGTCATTTAAACTACAGGAGGATTCGGATCTTTTGTGTCAGTTTTAAGTTCAATATGTTAAGATGAAACTGTTTTACAGAATAGAGGAGACCACAATTATGCCATTCATGAGAAATGAGTCCAGAATAACCACCACAGGCGAAATAATTGATTTGGAAGCGAAAGGTAACTTAAAGAAGGAACGAAATTGGAGCAAAATGGGTAAGAAAATGTAGTATAACCTATATCATGAAAATATTTTTACCCTTCTCAGAGTCATCTGTGTGATTAATTCTTGTGATAACTTAATTTTAGATGAAATTGTCTTACTGTTTTATGTATAAACATGAGTATGATAAATGTATGATTGCGAGACTCTTATCAGGTGTGTCAACTGGTATAAATGTTTTGGCGTCTAAATAACCATTGTTCTTTTTACTATGTATATTTAAGGAAATTTTCTCCATATTTATTATGTGACAAGACATATGCCGCGAGCGTCAAGAAGAGGACGAATTAGAACAATGTTGTAGTGGTGTAAACACTGTGTTGACGTAGGAATGAAGTAGCTTGTTGGATTAACTAGTAGTGGATTGAACTAAAATTTTGAGTAATTAATGTTTATGGGTAGTTAGTTTGAAGAATAGACAACAGGTGTGCATGTCTGTGCGTGTGTAAATAACATGTGAACTCTATGCTGTCCTGACCCATACTTGTGCAAGGCATAATCCTGTTCATTTTAGTGAATTAATAAGTACGGTTTGATTTATTAAAATGGAAGTAATTTTTTTAAATTTGAAGCATACCACATTAGTGATGTGGATTTAGATATTATATTGTCAGTTCATTTGATTTTTATTTTTGTACTGTCAAGTCAGTTCAATTTTTTTTTTTATATTGTCAAGTCATTTAACTTTTATGTTTATATTGTCGATTCATGTAACTTTCTTATTTGCAAAAAAAATTAAGTCTCACTTTTGTTCTTAAAAATTATTATGTATTATGTATGACATTTTGTAATCACATAACTATGATGAACAGTTTCTGTGAATGCAGTTGAAAACGTGAAAGTGAACCGGCTAAACTCTTACGAGACAGCGGGAGCAGCGAGGAGGAGGACTAGTTGTAAACAGGCGGGTTCCCAGCGGGACACACTGTCACCCAGACCACTTCTGGAGCGCGCTCGACAACAAAAGATTGGTGCGGGGCAAACACTTTCCCTTGCACCTGGAGCTAATGGCCGGCCGCACCAGTGCGACCCTTCGTGGAGGCAATGACCTGAGATGGCCGAGCGGTCCCCTGCCCAGAAATCCATCTGCTGGCAACACACCACATGCACACGACCATGACTAGATGAGCGCTGTGAAACTACAATAGACAGGGGATAAAGGGGCGTGGAGCCTTTTGACAGGTACTGTCCAGAGAAACTTGCAGACATCAACGACGCCTATCAACATTTCCTGGTAGAAACCCATTGTCAAGCGACAGTAAATCATGGTTCAGTGTTCTCTGGTTGCTAGGGGTGGCACAAAGAAGAGCCATTAAGTGTCATCCCTGCCCAGGAATATCAACCTGGCGAGTCAAACGAGGATACCGCACGAATTTGACAACACAAGCATGGAACTAAATCGAGATGTACGTGACACGGGCCACTAAGTGAAACTTCACGAAAGGGCAGAGACGGCGGGATTGCACACAACAGATGGACAAAAATCCCTACTGACAGCTGCGGAAACGAGCCCCCCTTCCCCCTCGCTCCCCTATATTGTGCCTTGGAGCACTGGAACTACTGAGTGTGCCAGTGAACAGTGATTATATGTTTCTTACTCCAATGCATATAAATGTGTTTCTTTCTGAAAAACGGACTCGTGTGTTTTGCAAGGGTTTGATTTATTGGTATTTCTTTTATTAGACTGACTCTTGTACTTTGCAGATGTTTTATTTATTGGCGTTTTTTTAGATGTTGATTATTGTACTTTTAGAGCTGTTTTATTTATCAACTTTTGTTTTTGTGTGGTTTATTAGATTTGTGATATTCTGTTTCGTAAATTCATTCCTGTGGCATTGCTTCGTTTATCAGTCAGATAGCTATTCAGTCTCATTGGACTGTGATCGATAAGCCTTTGCATGGGGCATATTTATAGTGAGGAACCCCATAAGGGTAACAATCACATAATTAATTGTAGTTTCAATATAACAACACAGTGATCATTGTTTGCTAACTACCTGAAATACGGATTGAGTGATTATATTAGTGCCACAAAGTTATTTTAATTCCACATATTATTAGTTTTATAAGATTTAGAATTTTTTGTGGTAACCACTTCGTAAAACATGTTTTTTTCTCATATTATCATTTTCTTTTTTTTGCTTTTGCTGATTGTGCATTGTAATGTTCTGCTTTATAATACTGATGTTATTTTCATGTTTTTTTTTAATTGCTATGGTACCTTTGCTATTTTCAAAAATTTTACTTATTAATAAACAATCATAAATTTTTCTGTGATCACTTGGCTATTGCAATGAGCAAATACTGGTGAACTCCATAAGGGTAGCAATCAGAAATTGTTTTCATATTAATGACACAGGGACCATGTTTTTACTTGCTGACCGAATTAGGACTACACTGTATTTAAATAGGTGTCAGAGATAGTTTTCTTTTTCTATTTGAAATTGGTAGATTCCAAAGATGTGTTGAAATTATTGTGTTTTAGCAAATAGCTTGTGACCTTTTGCCTTTTCTTTACATTTTGGTTTACGTTGTCTGTGAGAAGCCTGCTTGCGAATGTCCTAGCATGGCCAGAAAATTCCCTGCACAGTCTCTCCCCAGAGCATTGGGGTTATGAAAGGTCTCTGTTGGATTCCTTTCATGTAAATTTCTTAAGTGTGTTGTCATTTACGGTATACATTCCACTTCTGAATTTACTGTGGTTTTTCTGACTCCATCTGGGAAGAAACTGAGCAGTGGAACAAAGAGGTTTCTATTCTTAGTATGGTCCTGTCTGTCCCTTGTCATGTTGGTATAGGGAGCTGCCTCTCTCGTCACTTCCGTTTTGTATCTGGAAGCACCCTTGGTAGGGGCCCACGGCAGTCTGTCTGCGGCGAGCGTCTGAAGTGGTAAGATCTCTGACTAAGTGCGTCTCTGCTAAGTCCGTAGGACAATGGATTTCTTAAGTTCAGCCTAACTGAAAATTTAATCACCTTTATTTCAGGTTTGGATCTAAAATATCTAATGTTATCTTAAATTGCAACGCAGTGTAATTTGAGTGTGAAGTTCAGAGTATCTTCCAGTAGTTGCTTTGTCACTACTTTGTGGATAATGTGGAATCACAACTGGATGATCCGTAACTCTAACTAAGATCATCAATCTTAAATGCCAATGTGCGTGAGATTATAACGTCTTGTCTTGACAATATTTTTCACTATAGCAACTTTTCTTTATGTTCAATCTACGTGGGGTGTTCTTTGTGAGACCAGTACCACGTGCTTATACAATTGTTTGACCCATCAGGTTAATAGTAAGACGATAGTGACCAGTTTGAGGTTTTTCTTTTGTAAATTGCGTTTCGATGCAATTTATTTTAATTATCAAAATTATTGTGGAGTTACACTCTTTGTGTAAACCAAGTTGACCACGTGAAGCATTTAGTGTAATCATCAAAGTAGCCCTCGGCTATTCTTTTCGGGAACATTTCACACAGAGTTAGTTTGAATTTAGAATACCAGTGTGTGTTAATTTCATGACGGACAGGATTGTGCTACGAACGTAACTTCTTTGGGTGGAATTTGACTCGGTTGGTTGTGGTTAATTTCCTCTTGCATATGTTTGAACGTTCTTCGTGTGTTATTTTATGAATGCAGTGTTGTATGCAGTCTCCCGATCTTGGTTCAAATGGTTCAAATGGCTCTGAGCACTATGAGACTCAACTGCTGTGGTCACCAGTCCCCTAGAACTTAGAACTACTTAAACCTAA
Organism: Schistocerca piceifrons; assembly: GCF_021461385.2. Lineage (NCBI taxonomy): Eukaryota > Metazoa > Arthropoda > Insecta > Orthoptera > Acrididae > Schistocerca > Schistocerca piceifrons. Next base: position 648,971,425 of record NC_060142.1, read on the forward strand.
CTAACCTAAGGACATCACACACACCCATGCTCGAGGCAGCATTTGAATCTGCGACCGTAGCAGCAGCGCGGCTCCGGACTGGAGCGCCTAGAACCGCACGGCCACCGCGGCCGGCTCTCAATCTTGGCTCCATATTTGATGTGTTCCGTAAGATTACAAACTCACATTTTCACAATCCTAAATAAGGCACCAATTTAGTTATGAATTATGTTTAATATGCTGAAATTTTAACGGAACAATGATATATATATATCACCGTTTATCGTAAGATGAGTACGTAATTATAATTAATGTTAGTCTGGTTGGGAATTTGGTAAGCTAGACTGGATACCTGGTGAAACAGTTGCTCAGTAATGCAAGGTTAACTTCCCCAGATAGCTCACAGCTTTTAACCCGCTTTTATTGTCTTAAATACCAGCACCACTTTCAGAACAAATTAATGCTCAACATTGCAAGGGAAAACTGACGAAAACAAACAGGATGGTAGGCGACCTATTAAGACATCAAGGAATAACTTCCGTGATACCGGAGGAAACCACAGAGTGGAAAAACTGTAGGGGAAGACAGAAAGTGGAATACGTATATCAGATGAACGAGGACGTAGGTCGCAATTCCTCTTGTGAGATGTAGAGATTGGCTAATTGCGTCTTATCTTTTATTTGCTCGTTTAAAATGCTGTCACCTTTCTTTTGACGAATGGTGATTTTAAATTCGTCCAAACAAGTCGAGTTTCAATGCTTTCTTTGCTAAGTCATCTCGTATTCCGTTAAACGGATGGTCTGTTTCGTACAGATGATTGACAACTTCTACTTTGGCCTAGTTACTTATTATGAACGCATGTTTATGTTCCTCGTATCTGACGTTGTTCTTGTCTGTCCAATGAACTTTAAATCACAGAAATCATCGTATATTTTACAAATTCCCGATCTTTCGAATGTATTTATCTTCTTACCTAAATCATGTTTCAGGTTATTCTTCAGTAGTTCATTCGTCTGGAACGCTGCTTTGACATCGTGAGCCGCGGAGAATTAGCCCAGCGGTCTAAGGCGCTACAACCATGGACTGTGCGGCTGGTCCCGGCGGAAGTTCGAGTCCTCCCTAGGCCATGGGTGTGTGTGTTTGCCATTAGGATAATATAGGTTCAATAGTGTGTAAGCTTAGGGACTGATAACCTTAGCAGTTAAGTCCCATATGATTTCACACACATTCGAACATTATGTATATTTTACATCTTGAGATTTAAAAATGTTCGTGATTGTTGCGAGGCTGTTCCATAGTACGTCGTAGACCACTATCGCTTTTTCTTCGTTTAGTTTGCTCTATTTGTTCTTATTCGTGCAGCATTTAATTAACAATATTCTATAGATGCGCACGCACAGTAATACCGCGGACATGCCAGTTCGCAACAATTTCCGGACACCTTCAGCAGAGTCCGCTTGACACCCTCAGAGCCCACAGCGCTTTACGGCCTGGTACTGTGTGCTGCATGACAAACGACGACAACGAATACAAGTCGAAGGTTCTAATGAAAGAAGAAGACCCCACAGCCCAATGTGTTTTACCTACTTTATGAACTTCGCAAATGTCATGGTAAGGTGCTTAGTATTTTATCGTAAAGATCTGAGTCTGACAACCTGATGACGTGAATACTGTCTCTCGAAACACATTGTCCAGTTGTACGTACGACAGAAAACGGTTGAATGTTACCAACGCTACCAGGTCTTAGGGACTAGTTCGGAAATGAAATGCAACGACTGTCGTTTTATCCCAGCAGATGTCTCCGGTATCCGGATGTGGAACGTCAGAGAACATTTAGAGGATATACGTTCCACCTTTTTGCAAACAGGCTGTTTTTTCATTTTGCCCAAACATGTTTCAACACTTCCCTGCGAAAATCTGTGGGTGTTTGTTTGTTGGAGACCGTAAAAAGTGAACACATTTAGGTTGTAATTGGTCTAACAAAGCGAGGCCTAAAGAAAGTTTTCGTTCGTTATGCTTCTTACCGTTGGTTTAAATTATACGGTTTTACAGGGACAGCTGTGTGGTGGTCTGCACTGATAGCTTGTCAGGTGAAAAAGCAGACGATGTAAATGTGAATTTCATGTGCAAGTTAACACACAATGCTAACGTGAATTTCATCGGCGAGTTAACGTATCCCAACGGATGGGTTAACCCACCGATGAAATTCACATTTATATCGTTTGGTTTTCAGGCGACAAGCTATCAGTGTAGAACAGTTCGTCTTGCTAAACCATATAATGTAAAATAACGGTAAGAAGCAAAACGAACAAAAGCTTTCTTTAGGCCTCGCTTTGTTAGACCAGCTACAACGTACAATGTGTTCCCTTTTTACAGTCTCCAATAAACAAACACCCACTGATGATGGCGCAGAGGCCCTGAAATATATTTAGGTAAAATAAGAAATCAGTGTGTTTCCAAAAGGGCGGAACCTATATCCTATGATTTATCTGAAAACATGGAAGGAAAGACAAGAGCTACAGATCAAAAAGATGAATATGTCAGGGAAAAGTTATACATATCGACAACTGCCTCTCAGCCCAGAAGTTTCAACAGAAGAAAACACCGCCAGCGGGAAGTCGCATTGTCTAATTGTTCAGAATAATGTTCGGCAGACCAAAGATTTAATTCCCAACTTATTTTAAAACAAGAGGAAAAATGGTGATGACAGCTGGAACCCTACCTTAGAGGCTGGCAATCGGCGTTGTGGAAGCAGACTGCATGAAGTAGGAAACTCCAGTGTTGCTTGCCCAGCGATCCATTCCTTACCTAGAAGAAGAAACAAGTTACACGTCACTTTCAATTCTCAGGCATCCTACATCTGGTATAAAGCCTCACGAATCAAAAAGGTTTTTAAATACGTATTCGAAACAGGAATTTCTGTCAGTAGGAACCTCTAGAATAATAGCAGGTAGCACAATAATGGTATTTCATGTTGTGTAATTCCAGTATTCCGACAAGTCGTAATCAGGAATATTCAGTGCCTCATAGCTATATATCGTTTCTGTTTAAAGACGAAAATATGTTTTTCTATTTGAGCGGAAAAATAGTTCACAATGTTTTAAGGATATTAAATTCGGATTGACAATCCCAAGGAAAGGCTTTCCTCAAAAAGGTAACTAACTACATTTAAAAAATTGCAAATGTTCATTTATTTGAAATCGTTAATCATCGACATTTCATGACCGATTGCTTTGACAATGTTGGATTCTAATACAGGCGTGTTTTTAGGAATCTATTTCCTAAATATATCATATTTATGTGTATATGCTATTTTTGACAACTTTTGTAACAACCTTTTCCTATTATTAAATTTATATAAATATATGTATTATATATGTTTAAAAAATAGGTAAAGAAAAAGAAGCGCATATACCAACGGAACGCTGTGTCAAAATTTCAAAGCAATAGGTCAGAAACTTTCGTCGATTTGAGATTAGGAATGTCTACTTTTTCTATATCAGTACATCCGCTTTTTGTTCAAAATATTCATAGATTGGTTCGAAATTTTGACAACGTTGCATTCCAATGCTAAAGTGCTTTTATGTACCATGCTAGAACCGCCTTCTCGTATACAGGGTGTTACAAAAAGGTACGGCCAAACTTTCAGGAAACATTCCTCACACACAAATAAAGAAAAGATGTTATGTGGACATGTGTCCGGAACCATGTTACAGCTCATTTTAGATACTTCAGTATGTACTGTACTTCCTCGATTCACCGCCAGTTGGCCCAATTGACGGAAGGTAATGTTGACTTCGGTGCTTGTGTTGACATGCGACTCATTGCTTTACAGTAATCAAGCACATCAGTACGTAGCATCAACAGGTTAGTGTTCATCACAAAAGTGGTTTTGCAGTCAGTGCAATGTTTACAAATGCGGAGTTGGCAGATGCCCATTTGATGTATGGATTAGCACGGGGCAATAGCCGTGGTGCGATATGTTTGTATCGAGACACATTTCCAGAACGAAGGTGTCCCGACAGGCAGACGTTCGGAGTAATTGATCGGCGTCTTAGAGAGCACGAAATATTCCAGCCTATAACTCGCGACTGGGGAAGACCTAGAACGACAAGGACACCTGCAATGGACGAGGCAATTCTTCGTGCAGTTGACGATAACCCTAATTTCAGCGTCAGAGAAGTTGCTGCTGTACAAGGTAAAGTTGACCACGTCACTGTATGGAGGGTGCTACGGGAGAACCAGTTGTTTCCGTACCATGTACAGCGTGTGCAGGCACTATCAGCAGCTGATTAGCCTCCACGGATACACCTCTGCGAATGGTTCATCCAACAATGCGTCAATCCCCATTTCAGTGCAAATGTTCTCTTTACGGATGAGGCTTCATTCCAACGTGATCAAATTGATAATTTTCACAATCAACATGTGTGGGCTGACGAGAATCCGCACGCAATTGTGCAATCACGTCATCAACACAGATTTTCTGTGAACGTTTGGGCAGGCATTGTTGGTGATGTCTTGATTCGGCCCCATGTTCTTCCACCTCTGCTCAATGGAGCACGTTATCATGATTTCATACGGGATACTCTACCTGTGCTGCTAGAACATGTGATTGTACAAGTACGACACAACATGTGGTTCATGCACGATGGAGCTCCTGCACATTTCCATCGAAGTGTTCGTACGCTTCTCAACAACAGATTCGGTGACCGATGGATTGGTAGAGGCGGACCAATTCCATGGCCTCCACGCGCTTCTGTCCTCAACCCTCTTGACTTTCATTTATGGGGGCATTTGAAAGCTCTTGTCGACGCAACCCCAGTACCAAATGTAGAGACTCTTCGTGCTCGTATTGTGGACGGCTGTGATACAATACGCCATTCTTCAGGGCTGCATCAGCGCATCAGGGATTCCATGCGACGGAGGGTGGATGCACGTATCCTCGCTAACGGAGGACATTTTGAACATTTCCTGTAACAAAGTGTTTGAAGTCACGCTGGTACGTTCTGTTGATGTTTGTTTCCATTCCATGATTAATGTGATTTGAAGAGAAGGAATAGAATGAGCTCTAACATGGAAAGTAAGCGTTTCCGGACACATGTACACATAACATATTTTCTTTCTTTGTGTCTGAGGAATGTTTCCTGAAAGTTTGGCCGTACCTTTTTGTAACACCCTGTATACATTTCCCCTTGGAAACGTTATCAAAATGTAATTCTTGATTTGTTCAAAATCATTAGTCTCTGAAATTTTTGGTTCATTGCTTTGAAATTTTGACACAAGATTAAACTGTAATACGGGTGTGTTTCAGGAACCTAATTCTTTTGGGGAAGACGTTACCAAAAACCTCAAAATATATCTTTCCTATTTACTTCAGAATTTTACACATTGCTGTAATAAACGTTTAGACTCGCACAGACCATGGACGACGTTTATTGAAATATATGAAATAAAATCGTCATAACTTCTGAACGGTTTGCGTTAGGACGTTCAAACTGGACTGTTGGCCGCGCGGCATGACGGGAATGGTTTGGCTTAGCGACGAAGCCCACTTTCATTTGGTTGGGTTCGCCAATATGCAGAACCGGCGAAGTTTGGGGAACTGAGAATCCGTATTTCGCGATGGACAAGTCCCTTCACACTCGACGGGTGACTGTGTCGTGTGCAATGTCCATTCACGGAATAATCAGTACGATTTCCCTTGATGGCTCGGTGACTGCCGAACGTCACGTGAAGGATTTGGAAGATGATTCATCCCCATTATCCAAAGTGACCGTGAATTGGACAAGATGTGTTCCATACAGGACGGAGCTCGACCACATCGAGGCACGAGAGTGTTTGATGTCCTGGAGGAGCTCTTTGTGGACACCATTCTGGCGCTGGGATACCCAGAGTCCGCTGGCATGGGCCTCGATTGGCCTCCATATCCTCCGAATGTGAACACATGCGACTCCTTTTTGTGTGGCTATATTAAAAACAAGGTGTACAGCAATAAACCCAAAACCATTGCTGAGCTGAAAACAGCCATTCAGGAGCCCATCGACAGCATCAGTGTTTCGACACTTCAGCGGGTCATGCAGAATTAAGCTATTCGTCTGCACCACATCATCGCCAATGATGGCAGGCACATCGAACATGTAATAATCTAAATCTGAATATGTGTAGTGGCGTTTACATGTTGAGTAAAGTGACTGCAAGGCGTAGTTTGTAAGTAATTTACATTTTTTCATATAGTTAATATCACCCTATATATATATATATATATATATATATATATATATATATATATATATATATATAAAGTTTTATTTACGACTCATCGGTTCGTGATTACAATAATCAATAATACTGCTCCTGCTACTAATGAATCTGAATTTGCAATAACAATAAACAAGGATCAAGGTTAGAAAGTGGTGGGAAGAAGAGATGAGGAGAGCAGTGGAAGGAAATGGACATAAATAACGAGAGAGGTGAGGGGGAGGTGGGGAGAGAGAGGAGGGAGAGGACAAGATGGACAGAGACAGGGGGAAGGAGGAAGAGATGGATGGGGGAGGGATAGATGGTCAGAGAGAAGGGAGAGAAGGAGACTAGGTCGTATGTCCAATCAGCAACGTGTGCTTTCTCCTTTTTTGTTTTCCATTTAAGCAGACAGAGCCACAGCAAAGTGTGGCCAGGTACAGTTAGTGTTAATACAAGATAGAGTTTTTGTGGTGATGATGATGATGATGAAGAGGATGACAACGATTTCTACGATGATAACGATTTCTACGATGATGACGGTTGTTATGATGGGTCCAGGGTGCTCAACAGCATGGTTATCAGTGCCCTTGTGATGAACTAAATGGACTCATGTTGCGGCAATTCCCCGACGATGTACTGTCTGGCGGTGACAACAAACAATGTGACTGCTTATCAGTACACTACAGTTGTTGTTGTTGTAGTCTTCAGTCCAGAGACTGGTTTGATGCAGCTATGCATGCTACTCTATCCTGTTCAGGTTTCTTCGTCTCCGATTAACTACTGGAAGCTACATTCTTCTGAATCTGCTTAGTTTATTCATATCTTGGTCTCCCTCTTCGACTTTTAACCTCCACGCTTACCTCCAATACTAAATTGGTGATCCCTCGATGTCTCAGAACATGTCCTACCAACCGATCCCTTCTTCTAGTCAAGTTGTGCCACAAGCTCCTCCTCTCCCCAATTCTATTCAGCACCTCCTCGTTAGTTATGTGATCTACCCATCCAATCTTCAGCATTCTTCTGTAGCACCATATGTCGAAAGCTTCAATTCTCTTCTTATCTAAACTGTTTATCGTCCATATTTCGCTTCCATACATGACCACACTCCATACAAATACTTTCAGAAAAGACTTCCTGACACCTAAATCTATACTTGATGTTAACAAATTTCTCTTCTTCAGAAACGTTTTCCTTGCCATAGCCAGTCGACATTTTATATCCTCTCTACTTCAACCATCATCAGTTACGAGGGCCGTTCAGAAAGTAACCTCTGGTTGATTTAAAAAAATACACCAAGTTGAATAAAAATATTTTAATATATACATCTTACAACTACATCTTTGCACTATTTTTCTACATAGTCTCCATAGCGATTGAGGCACTTATCATATCTCTTCACAAGCTTTGAAATTCCTTCTGCATAAAAAGCACCCGCTTGTGCCTGGAGCCAGCCTGTGACCGCATCTTTGAGCTCTTCGTCGTCATCAAACCGCTGTGACCCGAGCCATTTCTTCAAATGCATGAAGAGGTGATAATCACTTGGCGCCAGGTCTGGGCTGTAAGGTGGATGGTTGATAACGTCCCACTTGAAGGACTCAAGAAGGGCCGTTGTTCTGCGAGCAGAGTGAGGACGGACGTTATCGTGCAAAAAAACGATACCGGAAGTCAGCATACCACGGCGTTTGTTCTGTATAGCCCGTCGTAACTTTTTTATTGTTTCACAGTACACGTCTTGATTAATGGTCGTACCACGTTCCATGAATTCAACCAACAACACCCCTTTGGCATCCCAAAACACCGTTGCCATCAGTTTTCTGGCAGAAAAATCTTGCGAGGCTTTTCTTGGTTTGGTAGGCGAATTTGAATGTGCCCACATCTTTGATTGTTCTTTTGTCTCAGGGTTCACGTACTTAATCCAGGTTTCGTCACTGGTCACGATTCTGTTTAACAATGGTTCTCCTTCGTCCTCATAACGTGACAGAAAGTCTAATGCAGAGGCCATTCTTTGAGTTTTGTGGTGGTCGGTAAGAATTTTGGGCACCCATCGTGCACAGAACTTACGGTAACCCAATCTTGCTGTCACTATCCCGTACAAGAGAGTCTTAGAAATCTGCGGAAAACCAGTAGACAACTCCGACATTGAGAAACGTCGATTTTCACGAACTTTTGCATCAACTGTCTGAACGAGTTCGTCAGTCAACAATGATGGTCTACCACTCCTCTCTTCATCATGAACGTTTTCTCGTCCACTTTTAAATAAACGTACCCATTCACGGACAACTCCTTCACTCATAACTCTTGGTCCGTACACGGCACAAAGCTCATGATGAATAGCTGCTGCAGAATATCCTTTGGCTGTAAAAAACCTTATGACAGCACGCACTTCACATTTGGCGGGGTTTTCTATTGCAGCACACATTTCAAACTGCCACAAAAACTAAACTAGCGCAGGTACGACGTTCACTCGACCACGGCTTGATGTCGACTGACCTGTTGAGTGCGTGAACGCACAGATGGCGTCGCTACTCCCCCCATAACCCGCACTGTGACCAATCGGAGGTTACTTTCTGAACCGCCCTCGTATTTTGCTCACCAGATAGCAAAACTCGTCTACTACCTTAAGTGTCTCATTTCCTAATCTAATTCCCTCAGCATCACCTGATTTAATTCGACTACATTCCATTATCCTCGTTTTGCTTTGTTGATGTTCATCTTATACCCTCCTTTCAAAATACTGTCCATTCCGTTAAACTGCTCCGTTCAGCTGTTCTTGTAGGTCCTTTGCTGTCTCTGACAGAATTAACAGAATTACAATGTCATCGGCAAATCTCAAAGTTTTTATTTCTTCTCCATGGATTTTAAATCCTACTCCAAATTTTTCCTTTTGTTTACTTTACTGCTTCCTCAAAATAGAGACTGAATAACATTGGGGATAGGCTACAGCCTCGTCTCACTCCCTTTTCAATCACTGCTCCCTTCCATGCCCCTCGACTTTTATAACTGCCATCTGTTTTCTGTACAAATTGTAAATAGCCTTTCGCTCTCTGTATTTTACCCCCGTCACCTTCAGAATTTGGAAGAGAGTATTCTATTCATCTTTGTCAAAAGGTTTCTCTTAGTCTACAAATTTTAGAAACGAGGGTTTGCCTTTCCTTAACCTATCTTCTAACATTAGCCGTAGGATTAGTAATGCCTCGTGTGTTCTAACATTTCTATGGAATCCAAACTGATCTTCCCCGAGGTCGGCGTCTAGCAGTTTTTCCATTCGTCTGTAAAGAATTCGTGTTAGTATTTTGCAGCCAGGACTTATTAAACTGATAGTTCGGTAATTTTCGTAACTGTCGACACCTGCTTCCTTTGGGATTGGAAATATTACTTTCTTCTTGAAATCTGAGAGTATTTCACCTGTCCCATACATCTTGTTCACCAGATGGTAGAGTTTTGAGCAGTCTGGAACCGCGCGACCGCTACGGTCGCAGGTTCGAATCCTGCCTCGGGCATGGATGTGTGTGATGTCCTTAGGTTAGTTAGGTTTAAGTAGTTCTAAGTTCTAGGGGAATGATGACCACAGATGTTAAGTCCCATAGTGCTCAGAGCCATTTTTTTTGGTAGAGTTTTGTCGTGGCTGGCTCTTCAAAGGATATTAGTAGTTCTAATCGAATGATATATACAGCTCAAGTACATCGAACTTGTGTAGACCCTCTATATACTCCTTCCAACTATTTGCTTTCCTTTCTTTTCTTAGGACTAGTTTTCCACCTGCGCTCTTGATATCGATATGGGTGGTTCTCTTTTCTCCAAAGGTCTCTTTAATTTTCCTGTAGGCAGTATATCTTACCCCTAGTTATTTATGCTTCTACATTTGTCGTCTAGCCATCCTTCCCTAGCCGTTTTGCACTTGCTGTCGACCTGATTTTTGAGACGTTTGTATTCCTTTTCGCCTGCGGCGTTTACTGATATTGTATATTTTCTCCTTTCATCAATTAACTTCAATATATTTTGTGTTACCCAAGGATTTCTACCAGCCCTCGTCTTTCTACCTACTTGATCCTCTGCTGCCTTCACTATTTCATCTCTGAAAGCTACCCATTCTTCTTCTACTGTATTTCTTTCCCCTGTATTTGCCAATCGTTGCCTAATGCTCTCTCTGAGACACTCTATAGCCTATGGTTCTTTCAGTTTATCCAGGTCCTATCTCCTTAAATTCCTAACTTTTTGCAGTTTCTTCAGTTTTAGTCTACAGTTCATAACCAATAGATTGTGGTCAGAGTCCACATGTGCCCCTGGAAATATCTTACAGTTTTCTCCTGCCACCGAACTTCACTAATTCCCACTATATCTAACTTTAACCTATCCATTTCTCTTTTTAAATTTTCTAACCTACCTTCCTGATTAAGGGATCTGATATTTCACGCTCCGATGCGTAGAACGCCAGTTTTCTTTCTCCTGATAACGACGTCCTTTGTGAGTATTCCCCGCCCGGAGATCCGATTGGGGGATTATTTTATCTCTGGAATATTTTACCCAAGAGGACGCCATCATCATTTAACCATACAGTAGAGCTGCATGTCCTCAGGGAAAATTACGGCTGTAGTTTCCCCTTGCTTTCAGCGGTTCGCAGTACTAGCACAGCAAGGCCGTTTTGGTTAATGTTACAAGGCCAGGTCAGTCAATCATTGAGACTGTTGCCCCTGCAACTACTGAAAAGGCTGCTGCCCCTCTTCAGAAACCACACGTTTGTCTGGCCTCTCAACAGATACCCCTCCGTTGTGGTTGTACTTAAGGTACGGCTACCTCTATCGCTGAGGCACGCAAGCCTCCCCACCAACGCAACGTCCATGTTTCGGGGGGGAGGGGAGGGGTACACTAGAGGGTCTAATAAAGTCACGCATGGCCGCCTGCATGTCTGTTCATGCCCTTTTCACGGAACTGCAGTACTGTCATGACATCCACAAATATTATAAAAATGTTTGCTTGTATGTATCTCTCTCTCTCTCTCTCTCTCTCTCTCTCTCTCTCTCTCTGTGTGTGTGTGTGTGTGTGTGTGTGTGTGTGTGTATGTGTATCAACTACAGGGCTGTTTTCAACCGAAAATGGTACACATCCACTATATGAAAATCAGAGCGCTTAGCGACTTGCGAAAAATTGTACACATAGTTTCAAATCTTTACGAAATTGTTTCTCACTGGCAATCACTACTAAATGCTGAAAGGAAAAACGTTTAGCGCTTACCACGTTTTCGCTGTTCATGCAGTAAAAGTACCTCACGAGGTACGACGCTGTAATTTGCTTCTTCCTTACTGCGAACTGTATGCGCGACACATTTTACAGACAGTATGCGTATATGCCCCTGAATGTATGGATAAAATTATATCACTGTACGGCACACATATCAGGAGATATGACGTCACAAACAATGAGACGGTGAGTGGAACGGGCATGGACGCACAGCTATAAATAAATATCTGAGTTAAAGCGAGTTTTTCTGCCAGTAAAACACTAACAGAACGAGGTGTGGCTTAACAGAAATGCTAAACGTTTCCCTACGCTCACCATTAATAGCATCAGGAAAAGAGCCAGCCACTGGGCAAAGAAGTAAATGTTTAAGAACAGTGAAAAGATGTTAAAAGTGTTTCAATAAAAACTTACTTAAGATTAACAATTGAAACATTAAAACGGAACTGGGCAGCCGGTGATAACTGACACTGATTGTGATAACTGCTAGGTGTGGTGAACCAGGCACACTGATCCACGTGAAAATAAATCATCCAGTAATTTGGACACGTGTCCTCACTATACACAAAACCTTAAGGCATTTCCCCCACTCGCCACAGTTTTAAAGAAAGGGCAAAACGTTAAAAAAATGTTGCCGTCTTGCCATAATATAAAACGCCATCAACTATCACGTGTCGCACCGTCAATGGTACGAAACGCCACGAGTCTCGCACATTGTTGGTGGGGGTTGGAGGAGGCGAGTCGGCCGGAGTGGCCGAGCGGTTCTAGGCGCTACAGTCGAGCCGCACGACGGCTACGGTCGCAGGTTCGAATCCTGCCTCGGGCATGGATGTGTGTGATGTCCTTAGGTTAGTTAGGTTTAAGTAGTCCTAAGTTCTAGGGGACTGATGACCTCAGAAGTTACGTCCCATAGTGCTCAGAGCCATTTGACCCATTTTTTGGGGGAGGCGAGGTACTAGACAACAACGCCTGCCTGTCCTCAGTCGTGTCAGAGACACCTCTTGCCTCCTGGGTCAAAGCAACGATATTTGTCACGGAAGAACAGTATGATTCACCCGCCATAGTTTGTAACTTTGTATCTCCAGCCAATATTCTTCTGACTGGTTCGATGCGGCCCGCCTCGAACTTTTGTCTTGTGTCATCCTCTTCATCTCTGAGTAACGCTTGAGACCTACGTCCTCAGTTACTTGGTGGATATTTTCCGACCTCTGCCTTCCACTTCCATTTTTACCCAAGCATTCGTGAATGGACACTGCAGAGACGTTCAAAATCGCTACATATTTTCAGCGAGGAATATGAAATTAAAGCAAGGCTGTTATAACACAGCGCAATAAGTAAAAGAAAAAATGACCTTCAGAACGTTTGTGATCATGTCTCATATCCCATAATGCATTTAAATGTAAGTACAATTACGATTATTGAGAATTTATTCAACCGCTCACACAGAAAACACAACAACACTTTGTCAGGAAGTAAGTGTCACAACTTTTGGGGTCGCTGACGGAGTCAACAAGCTGAAACAGACGATCCCGACACGAAGTGTTCCGTACGTTGTCGACTTTTAACGGTCAGTACTTGGGAGCTGCAGACCGACTTACCGCGCCTTCGCTACGGTTAGTCTACTGAATGGTCCTAACACACTAATTTATGTAGGCTACTAATAAGTAATTAGATCGGTACATAGGCAGCCCGTGGAGTCGCCCCAGTGTGTTAGTGTCGGCTCTCTAACAATAAAGTTTGACCATCGCTGCCCTAAACCATTCGATGCCGATGTACTGATGGTGTCACCAACATTGCAGAGTTACTAGCCTCAAGAAACGACCAAAGCATGACGTCATTAACAAAACGAAATGTACCATCAAAACGAAAGCCGACAAACCAACTGGACCTCCACAGAAAATAGAGTGGTTTTGGGGCAGGGGCTGGAAACAGACAACTGAAATTTAACAAATTTTCAACGATTAAAAGAAATAAAACTATATATCGACTAACAAAATGTTCTGATACAAAAAAAGTAACAAATGAATGAAAAAAATTCAAAAAAATTGAGAAATAATTTTATATCAATAACCATTTCCGCTAAACTTTCATAGGGTTCTCTTGCGTGGATCGCCATCCTCAGGGAAGTCATAAATGCCAAGAAAAGAACATGAGCCCAGGCATATCTCAGAGTGTTCCGGAGGCGAACACCACCAGGACCTGAGTGGGGTAGCCGAGCGGTCTTTGGGCGTCTTGTCACGGTCCGCACGGCTTCCCCCGTCAGAGGTTCGAGTCGTCCCTCGGGAATGTGTGTGTGTGTGTGTGTGTGTGTGTGTGTGTGTGTGTGTGTGTGTGTGTGTGTAGTATGTAACCTTAGGGAACGATAACCTCTGCAGTTTGGTCCCATAAGACCTTACCAGAAATTTCCATTTACCACCAGGACCGTGACCAGGAACCGTAACAACAATAGCTGTACAGAAGGTGTACACCCCATTGCAGGTCTTCCCAAAACTATCACACCCGTCAAACCAAATGCCAATCAACCGCGAGAACCAAACGATATATTGTAAAAATAAAAGACACGAAAAAGACCGGAAAGTCAGATACACGCTCAAAAACAGAGCAGAAACCATTTACATGATATATGATTTCCCACTTCAACGAAGGTACGAGATGAATGGCGATATTTACTACAAGTCTACACGTTCGGCTAGTACTGAGGCGTATCTCTACGGAACGATGGAAGGTGGAACGACGCCTTAAATCTAACCAGACGCCAGACAGATCTAACAATGTAGTCGTAAGGTAGTGTAAGCCATCCTCGAAGCTACTGTTTTCATCCTGCAGTCGCAATGAATGAAGAATCAAAGGGATTAAAGATACTATGTGTCAGTGGGCATTGATTTATATCAATGGGGAAAGTTGAAAATTTGTGCAGGGCTGGGATTCGAACCCAGGTCTTCTGTTTACTAGGCAGGTGCGCTGATCACTACGCCATCCGAAAACAGAGGTCAAGACATCTGCACGGACTACCCTAGCACGTCTGCCGTCACACTCAAAGTCTCAACTTATCCACACACTACTAATGTAGTGCCTCTTCCCCATTATCCTCATCACTCGCGTCATTTCTCAGATGCAGGTAAGAGTTCGAGCTTTGTGTGCATCTGCACTCACGGGATCATTGGCCGATTCCTCTTTAATTATATATACGTATGGTGTCTGTTCTTTCGGTTGGTGTGCATCTCTCCTGAAGGAATCATTGACAGTCTTCGCATTAATCATATACACTGAAGCGCCAAAGAAACTGGTATACGCATGAGTATTTAAATACAGAGAGACCTATAAACACGCAGAATACGGCGCTGGGTCGGCAACACCTATATACGACAACCAGTATCTGCCGCAGCTACTGCTGCTACAATGGCACGTAATGAAGATTTAAGTGACTTTGAAAGTGGTGTTACAGTCGGCGCACGAGCGATGGGACACAGCATCTCAGAGGTAGCGATGAATTAGCATTTTCCCATACGACAATTTGACGAGTGTCCGTGAATATCAGGAATCAGATAAAACATCAAATCTCCGACATCGCTGCGGCCGAAAAAAGATGTTGCAAGACCGGGACCAACGATGACTGAAGATAATCGTTCAACGTGTCAGAAGTGCAACCCTTCCACAAATTGCTGCAGATTTGAATGCTGGGCCATCAACAGGTATCAGCGTGCGAACCATACAACGAAGCATAATCGATATGGGCGTTTGGAGCCGAAGATCCATTCGTGTACCCTCGATGACTGGACGACACAAAGCTTTACGCCTCGCATGGTCCCGCCAGCACCGACATTGGACTTCTGATGATTTCAAACATGTTGCCTGGTCGGACGAGTCTCGTTTCAAATTGTATCGAGCAGATGAACGTGTCCGGAATGGAGACAACCTAATGAATCCATGGACCCTGAATGTCAGCAGGGGACTGTTCAAGCTGGTGGAGCCTCTGTAATAATAAGGAGCTAGTGCAGTTGGAGTGATATGCGACCCCCGAATACGTCTAGATATGACTGACAGACGACACGTACATAAGCATCCCGTCTGATCAGCTGAATCCATTCATGTTCATTGTGCATTGTGCATTCCGACATACTTGGGCAATTCCAGCAGGATACTGCGCCACTCCACACCTCCAGAATTGCTACAGAGTGGCTCCAGGAACACTCTTCTGAGTTTAAACAATTCCTCTGGCCTCCAAACTCCCCAGACATGAGCATTACTGAGCATATCTGCGATGCTTTGCAACGTGATGTCCTAAAGAGATATTCACCCCCTCGTACTCTTACGGATATATGAACAACCATGCAGGATTCATGGTGTCAAGTCCGTTAAGCACTACTTCAGACATTGGTCGAATCCATACCTCGTCGTGTTGTGGCACTACTGCGTGCTCGCGGTGGCCCTACATGGTATTAGGCAGGAGTACCAGTTTCTTTGGCCCTTCACTGTAGACATAACCCTGAAGGATGGCAAACACGACAGGCAGGACAGTTTGTTCCGAATTGGAGGCGTCCTGCCACACAAAATCAGTTTGTAAGTAACCAGGAACAAGGTAACTCAAAGGACAAGACATTCACTTAATGCTCCGTAATCAGGATCAACGAGCAAGAATAGTGGAGGTCACATATGATAGCCGACCTGGTCCATCTACTCATTTAAACTAGAACCGACTGCACCTTTCCTTCCGGTAATGGTCTTGGATTGCAGCGAAGGCACGTCGTCATATGATGCACATGTTAAGGTACAAGGACAGTAATGATACACTGTGCCGCGTGAGTGTCAGAAAACGCAAATATGTAGTACAAACTGCAGCCGATGTAAGGATAGAATACATTTCACTTACCGTGGTAATCGATACTGGAACCTCTACGAGTGTGTTGAGTTACGCATTTCATGAATATTTACGTCAGCTATAGACAATACAGTCATTTCCACTCCAAAGATGTAGAGTAGGTGGTGATATTGACGCCAAATCTCAGATAGTGAAGAATCTGGTAAGGTGGAGCCGTTAACGGGAAATGGAGCCTTCAAACTCACTGATAAAGCATTTATCAGAGCCTCGTATTAAGTGTTGCGATTTTATCAGCGAGAGGAACGGAATAATCGATCTCTCGTCTGGTACTTTTACATGGGACAATTTAGGTGAATGGTACTGGAATTGACTGCTGCTGAGGAGGTACATGGGAAACACCGTCAGCGTACCTGTGTTAAGTGTACGAGCAAATATTACTGTATATGGACAGTACTTTATCTGCGAAAGAGAACTGTTGCTCCAGACTGAGTCAGGTCACTGAAGTAAGCTCCACAATGGAATTTATTAGACAGAAAGTTGCCGAAATCTTAATGTTTGGATGTGCGGCAACAATTAAAACTTGCTAGTTTACATCCAAAATATGCAACCGTCTTTTACGAGAAACTGGGAACGATTGAAGGATATGTTTATGACTTGGATGTGTAGCCACACGAAACAGACTGTCGTAAAACCTGGACTGATTCCGAGACATCTACTGTGAATGAGAAAGTAAAAAGTGCCAAAAGCCGTACGAAGGCTCCAATAAAATTTTAGACATCCTACATGAAGGTAGATATAGGTTAGCGAAACCCAGAAAGCATGAATATTAATGAACTTTTTCCGTACAAATATTTAAAAATGTATGTAGAATAAACCTGTGAAATATATTTGAATGTAAATACAAGGGTTGTCCAGAAAGTAAGTTCCGATTGGTCGTGAAATGGACGCCACAGTGAAAACCTGACAAAGCTTTGCACAGATGTGTTGGGTAGTCTCTAGTATGGCCGTCGATCGCATCAAGACGCTCTTTTCAGTTGTGAGTGCACTGTGAGCGAGTAAAGGTTCCTAGAACAACAGTGTCTTCCTCCAAGTAGGAGGGCCCGCTGAGAGGCTTCGCCTTAATGATTGCAACCCACCTAACAACACTGCCACGCACTTCCTTCTTCATGGCAATTCTCAGCCGCACTCCCCAGGGGCAGTGAAGACGGTCCTGCAGCCTTTTCGACAGGAAGTGTTCGGTCACCCAAAACACAGCCTTAATTGGCTCGTCATGAGTATCATTTCTGTTCACATGAAACGCTGGATACGAAGACAACACTTGGGCGCAGGCGACGAGCTATAGACCAGCGTAGAGAATTATCGTAAAGCACAGGTGGCTGCCTTCTATAGCGATGGTGTTGGAAATTTGGTATAACGTTCCGACAAATGTCTAAGTCGAAGCGGCGACTATTTTTTTTTTTTTTTGTGGTTTTAGGGCGCACAATGTCAATGGTCATTAGCGCCCAGACTACGTTAGGAATGCACCGTGAGGAACAAGTTTAAAACAGCAACTAAAAGGGAAAACACGATAAAAGACAGATTGGCAGGCATATGATTAAAAAAACAGCATAATCAAATGTACTTAGACAGGTTTGTCAAGTTGATAAAACGAAGAACGCGAGCAGCTGCTCCTGGGTCATCCGCTAAAATGGCATCTAGAATACATGGCAGACCAAGATCAAGACGCAGTGTATTAAAATCCGGACAGGACGTTAAAATGTGGCGGACCGTCAGCAATTGCCCACATGGGCAGAACGGCGCCAGCGCAGCCGTCAGCAGATGGCGATGGCTGAACCGGCAGTGTCCAATTCGTAACCGGGCCAAAACTACCTCCTCCCGCCGAGAAGGGCGTGAGGAGGACGTCCAAGCCGCGGGAAGAGGTTTCAAGGCCCGAAGCTTGTTGTCCGTAAGTGCAGCCCAATCGGCATGCCACAGCGATAAAATGCGCCGACAAATGACCCAGCTACAATCTGATGAAGGGACACAGCAAGAAGCTGTCCGAGGCTGGAGGACCGCAGCCTTGGCCGCGGCATCTGCAGCTTCGTGCCCAGGGATACCGACATGGCCAGGAACCCACATAAAGCTAACCGGAGACTAACCGGAGGACCGCCGACCGCCAGCTGCTGAAGAGAGCGTTGGATCCGGTGCACGAAAGGGCGAACCGGATACGGGTCACTGAGGCTCTGGATGGCGCTCAGGGAATCGTAGCAGATGACTTAAGCAGAATGTCGGTGGCGGCAGATGTAAAGAACAGCCTGGTAGACGGCAAATAGCTCAGCTGTGAAGACCGAACAATGGCCATGGAGCCGGTATTTGAAACTTTGTGCCCCGGCAATAAAATAACACCCGAGCCCGTCATTGGTCTTAGAGCCATCTGTATAAATGAAGATCATATTAATGAACTTCGAAAGAAGTTCGACAAAACGGGAGTGGTATACCGAACCGGGGGTAACCTCCTTTGGGAGCGAGCTGAGGTCAAGGTGAACGCGAACCTGAGCCTGAAGCCAAGGTGGCGTGTGGCTCTCGCCCACTCTAAAGGTTGCGGGGAGTGAAAAATCAAGGTGATGATGGAGGCGACGAAAGCGAACTCCAGGGGGTAGCAGGGCAGAGACATACAACCCGTATTGACGGTCGAGAGAGTCGTCAAAAAAGGAACGATAATACGGGTGGTCGGGTATTGACAGTAGCCGACAGGCATACCGACAAAGCCGTATATCGCGCCGGTAGGTGAGTGGCAATTCACCGGCTTCAGCATGAAGACTCTCGACGGGCCTAGTATAAAACGCTCCGATCGCAAGACGTAAACCCCGATGTTGTATGGAGTTGAGGCGGCGTAAGATGGACGGCCGTGCAGAGAAGTATACGAAGCTCCCATAATCCAGCTTTGAGCGGACGATCGACCGATATAGGCGAAGTAGGACGGTTCGATCCGCTCCCCACGACATACCACTGACAACACGGAGGGCATTCAGAGAACGGGTACAACGGGCAGCCAAATATGACATATGGAGACCAGCTAAGTTTCCTGTCAAATGTAAGACCTAAAAATTTTGTTGTCTCCACGAATGGGAGAGCAACGGGACCGAGTCGTAAGGACGGTGGGAGAAACTCTTTGTAGTGCCAGAAGTTAAAACAGACCGTCTTCTCGGCAGAAAAACGGAAGCCATTGGCGACACTCCAGGAGTAAAGACGGTCAAGAGAACGTTGAAGACAGCGCTCCAGAAAACATGTACGCTGCGCGCTGCAATAGATGGTAAAATCGTCCACGAAAAGGGAGCCTGATACATCAGCTGGGAGGCAATCCATTATTGGATTGACCGCTATGGCGAAGATAGCGACGCTCAAAACTGAGCCCTGTGGCACCCCATTCTCCTGGCGAAAGGTGTTTGACAGGACAGAATCCACACGTACTCTTAACTGTCGATCCATTAAAAATGAACGAATAAAAAGAGGGAGGCGACCGCGAAGGCCCCATGGATGCATGGTGCGGAGAATGCCCGCCCTCCAACAGGTGTCGTAAGCCTTCTCCAAATCAAAGAACACAGCCGCGGTCGGGCCTTCTCCAAATCAAAGAACACAGCCGCGGTCGGGCGCTTCCGCAAGAAGTTATTCATAATGAAGGTCGACATGGTAACCAGATGGTCAACAGCAGAGCGGCACCTACGAAATCCACATTGTACATTGGTAAGTAGGCTTCGAGATTCGAGCAGCCAAACCAAACGAGAGTTAACCACTCGCTCCATCACCTTACAGACACAGCTGGTAAGCGAGATGGGTCGATAACTGGAAGGCAAGTGCTTGTCCTTCCCCGGCTTAGGAATCGGTACAACAATAGACTCGCGCCAGCATGCGGGAACATGTCCCTGAATCCAGATGCGATTGTAAGTACGAAGAATGAAACCTTTACCCGCAGGAGAAAGGTTCTTCAGCATCTGAATATGAATAGAATCAGGCCCTGGAGCGGAGGACCGTGAGCGGGCAAGTGCATTTTCGAGTTCCTGCATGGTGAATGGGGCATTATAACTTTCACGATTCGAGGAGCGGAAGTTAGGTGACCTAGCCTCCTCTGCCCGTTTTCGGGGGAGGAAGGCAGGGTGGTAATGAGCGGAGCTCGAAACCTCTGCGAAAAAGAGGCCGAAGGCATTGGAGACATCCTCAGGCGCCACAAGGACGTCATTCGCGACCGTCAAGCCAGAAACTGGTGAGTGGACCTTAGTGCCAGATAGCCAGCGCAGGCTACCCCAGACAACTGAAGGAGTAAATCTGTTGAAGGTGCTTGTGAAAGTAGCCCAGCTGGCTTACTTGCTTTCTTTAATAATACGACGACACTGCGCACGTAATCGTTTATTGGTTGGTTTGGGGGATTAAAGGGACCAGACTGCTATGGTCATCGGTCCCTTTGTCCAAGTACTAAAAAACACCCACAGAGAATAAAAAACGAGTAACAGAATAGAGCACAGACGACACTGAACAAGAGAAACTGAGACAAAGACCAGACAAAACGAACTAAAAGAACACAGAGTGTGACGGTGGTTGGCCGACCAGAGAAATAAAAAAGGAAAAGCCAACCACTCGAAACACATTAAAAAATCAGTTTAAAACCGTAGGCCAAAGGCCAGAATCAACACAAAACAATAAGATAAAAACAGAAACACTCAGATTAAAGAATAAAAACCCCCTGCCCGAATAAAACGTAAAACTAAGTCAGCCATAGCCGAGTCATCTGTTAAAAGGGCAGGGAGCGAGTCAGGCAGTGCGAACGACTGCCTGAGCGCAGCTAAAAACGGACACTCCAATAAAACATGAACCACGGATAAAACGGAGCCGCAGCGACATAGAAGCGCGTCCTCACGGCGCAATAAGTGGCCGTGCGTAAGCCGAGTGTGCCCAATGCGCAGCCGGCAGAGGACAACAGACTCCTTGTGAGAAACCCGCAAGGAGGAGCGCCACACACCGGTAGCCCCCTTGATGGCCCGAAGTTTGTTGCGTGAAGGCAGGGCGCGCCATTCAGTGTCCCAAAGGTCCAGAATTTTGCGGCGTAGGAACGCTCGCAAATCTGTCTCCGGGAGGCCAACGTCCAGAGATGGTGCACTAGTAGCCTCTTTCGCCAGCCGGTCAACAGTCTCGTTGCCGGGGATCCCAACATGGCCTGGGGTCCACACGAAGACCGCAGAGCGGCCGCAACGCGCAAGAGTATGCAGGGACTCATGGATAGCCATCACCAGACGGGAACGAGGAAAACACTGGTCGAGTGCCCGTAAACTGCTCAGGGAATCGCTACAGATAACGAAGGACTCACCTGAGCAGGAGCGGATATACTCTAGGGCTCGAAAGATGGCGACCAGCTCAGCAGTGTAAACGCTGCAGCCAGCCGGCAAGGAACGTTGTTCGGAATGGTCCCCTAGAGTGAGCGCATTACCGACTCGACCAGCAACCATCGATCCGTCGGTGTAAACAATGCCAGAGCCCTGATACGTGGCCAGGATGGAATAAAAGCGGCGGCGGAAGGCCTCTGGAGGGACTGAGTCCTTCGAGCCCTGTGCCAAGTCTAGCCGAAGGCAAGGGCGAGGAACACACCACGGGGGTGTACGCAGAGGTGCCCGGAAAGGAGGTGGAACAGGGACAAGCCCAAGCCCGGAGAGAAGCTCCTTGACGCGTATGGCGATCGGACAACCCGACCGGGGCCGACGTTCCGGCAGATGGACGACTGACTGCGGGAACAGGAGACGATAGTTAGGATGCCCGGGCGAGCTTAGAACATGGGCAGCATAAGCGGCCAGCTAACGTTGGCGTCGGAACCGCAGTGGAGGGACACCTGCCTCCACGAGTAAGCTGTCCACAGGGCTGGTGCGGAAAGCACCAGTGGCAAGGCGTATCCCGCTGTGGAGAATTGGGTCCAGCACCCGCAACGCAGACGGGGATGCTGAGCCATATGCCAGGCACCCATAATCCAGACGGGACTGGATTAACGCCTGGTAGAGCCGTAACAGGGTAGAGCGGTCGGCTCCCCAGCGGGTGTGGCTCAAACATCGCAGTGCATTGAGATGCCGCCAACACGTCTGTTTGAGCTGCCGGATATGAGGCAGCCAAGTCAACCGGTCATCGAAAACCACCCCCAAAAACCTGTGTGATTCCACCACCGAAAGAAGTTCACCGTTAAGAGAAAGCTGCGGCTCCGGGTGGACAGTACGTCGTCGGCAGAAATGCATAACGCAGGTCTTGGCTGCCGAAAACTGAAACCCATGCGCTACAGCCCAAGACTGCGCCTTACGGATAGCGCCCTGTAGCTGACGTTCAACAGCTGCAATGCCAGTAGAGCTGTAGTAAATGCAGAAGTCGTCAGCATACAGGGAAGCGGAGACAGAATTTCCCACGGCCGCAGCAAGCCCGTTAATGGCTATTAAAAACAGACAGACACTTAAAACAGAGCCCT
Source organism: Schistocerca piceifrons (assembly GCF_021461385.2). NCBI lineage: Eukaryota > Metazoa > Arthropoda > Insecta > Orthoptera > Acrididae > Schistocerca > Schistocerca piceifrons. The sequence goes on from NC_060142.1 coordinate 648,994,170, forward strand.
GTGGCACACCGTTCTCGTGGACGTGGGAGGAACTATACGAGGCCGCGACGGAAGGTACGACACGCCAGAAAATTGCGGATAAAAATCGGCAGAGGACCCCGAAGACCCCATCCATGAAGTGTAGAAAGAATGTGATGACGCCATGTCGTATCGTACGCCTTCCGCATGTCGAAAAAGACAGCGACCAGGTGCTGACGGCGGGAAAAGGCAGTACGGATGGCCGACTCCAGGCTCACCAGATTGTCGGCGGCGGAGCGGCCTTTATGGAACCCACCCTGAGATGGAGCCAGAAGGCCCCGAGACTCCAGTACCCAGTTCAAGCGCCGGCGCACCATCCGTTCAAGCAACTTGCAAAGAACGTTGGTGAGGCTAATGGGACGGTAGCTGTCCACCTCCAGAGGGTTCTTTCCAGGTTTCAAAACGGGGATGACAATGCCTTCCCGCCATTGCGACGGAAACTCCCCCTCGACCCAAAGACGGTTGTAAAGATCGAGAAGGCGCCGCTGGCAGTCCACTGAAAGGTGTTTCAGCATCTGACAGTGGATGCCATCTGGCCCAGGAGCGGTATCAGGGCAAGCAGCGAGGGCACTGCGAAATTCCCACTCACTAAATGGAGCATTGTAAGATTCTGGGTGGTTGGTGCGAAACGAAAGGCTCCGACGTTCCATCCGCTCATTAATGGAGCGGAAGGCCTGGGGGTAATTCGCAGAAGCGGAACTCATAGCAAAATGCTCTGCTAAGCGATTTGCAATGACGTCGGAGTCAGTACAAACTGCTCCATTAAGTGAGAGCGCAGGGACGCTGACAGGTGGCCGATAGCCGTAGACGCGTCGAATCTTGGCCCAGACCTGCGATGGAGTGACATGGAGGCCAATTGTGGACACATACCGCTCCCAGCACTCCTTCTTGCCTTGGCGGATAAGGAGGCGGGCCCGCGCACGCAGCCGTTTGAAGGCGATTAGGTGGTCGATGGAGGGATGTCGCTTGTGGCGCTGGAGCGCCCGCCGGCGATCTTTAATCGCATCAGCGATCTCAGGCGACCACCAAGGCACAGCCTTCCACCGAGGGGACCCACAGGAATGGGGAATGGCAGATTCGGCGGCAGTAACGATGCCGGTGGTGACCGATTGAACCACCGCATCAATGTCATCGGTAGAGAGAGGCTCAAAAGCGGCAGTGGAGGAGAACAAGTCCCAGTCAGCCTTATTCATAGCCCATCTGCTAGGGCGCCCAGAAGAGTGGCGCTGTGGTAGTGACAAAAAGATCGGAAAGTGGTCACTACCACACAGGTCGTCATGCACACTCCATTGGACAGACGGTAAGAGGCTATGGCTACAGATTGAAAGGTCAATGGCGGAGTAGGTGCCATGCGCCACACTGAAGTGTGTGAAGGCACCATCATTTAACAGCGAGAGATCGAGCTGCGACAATAAATGCTCAACGATGGCGCCTCGACCTGTTGCCACTGACCCACCCCACAGAGGGTTATGGGCGTTGAAGTCGCCCAATAGCAAGAAAGGTGGCAGCAATTGGGCGACCAGTGCAGCCAGGACATGCTGCGAGACATCACCATCCGGTGGAATGTAAAGACTGCAGACGGTAACAGCCTGTGGCGTCCACACGCGTACAGCGACAGCCTCTAAAGGCGTCTGGAGAGGGACAGACTCGCTGTGCAGAGTGTGAAGGACATATATGCAGACGCCACCAGACACCCTTTCATAAGCTGCTCGGTTCTTATAATAACCCGGATAGCCACGGAGGGCGGGGGTTCGCATAGCTGGAAACCAAGTTTCCTGGAGAGCAATGCAGAAGAAAGGGCGAAGGCTGATAAGTTGGCGGAGCTCAGCTAAATGGTGGAAAAAACCGCCGCAGTTCCACTGGAGGATGGTATTGTCCATGGCTGAGAAAGACGTGAAAGGACTGGGAAGGCAGTTTACGCCGCTTGTTCACTCACTGCCACCGATTCAGTACCCGTACGAGAGGCATCCATGGCGTCTGAGGGACCAGCGAGATCAAGGTCCTCAGCGGACGCGAGAATCTCGACTTCATCCTCAGACGCAGAGCGCGAAAGGTGCTGTGGGGTTGGTGGCACCGCAAGTTCTTTGGCCTTAGAGGTCTTTCTCTTGGACTTCTCTCGCTGAACCTTGGGTTTCACCGGCTGGAAAGGCTTCACCGATTCAGTCTCCGGGACAGAGGAGGATCGTGAAGCCCTACGCCCGGCCGCTGGTGAGGACTTATGCCACTGGCGGCCGTCATCCTTCCCGCTGGTGGAACCCTGGGAAGGGAGGGTCCCAAGGGAACTCTTACGGGCGAGAGTAGCCGAAGAAGTTGGACGCTTTTCCGGCTGAGAAGCGGGGACGGACGTCCCCGACGGGTGGGAGGAGGTTGCTCCTGAGGTAGGTGGTGCAGGAGCAACCGGTTGGGTAGAGCCCCCCACGGGCAAGGGGGCAGGAGGAGTCTTACTGCTTATCGAGCTGGCTGGAAGTCTCGAAACTGATGGAGCTAGCACAGTTGTTGTAGCAGCTGCATAAGAAGATGTCATTCTCACAGGATGGAGTCTGTCATATTTCCGTTTGGCCTCAGTATAGGTCAGCCGGTCCAGGGTCTTATATTCCATGATTTTGCGCTCTTTCTGAAAGACTTTGCAGTCAGGCGAGCAAGGTGAATGGTGCTCCCCGCAGCTGACACAGATGGGAGGCGGGGCACATGGAGTATCGGGATGAGATGGGCGTCCGCAATCTCGACATGTGAGGCTGGAAGTGCAGCGGGAAGACATATGGCCGAACTTCCACCACTTGAAACACCGCATCGGAGGAGGGATATAGGGCTTGACGTCACATCGGTAGACCATCACCTTGACCTTTTCCGGTAACGTATCACCCTCGAAGGCCAAGATGAAGGCACCGGTTGCAACCTGATTGTCCCTCGGACCCCGATGAGCGCGCCGGACGAAATGAACACCTCTACGTTCTAAGTTGGCGCGCAGCTCGTCATCAGACTGCAAAAGGAGATCCCTATGGAAAATAACACCCTGGACCATATTTAAACTCTTATGTGGTGTAATAGAAACGTTAACATCCCCCAACTTGTCACAAGCAAGTAACCTGCGGGACTGGGCGGAGGATGCCGTTTGTATCAGTACTGACCCAGAGCGCATTTTAGACAAGCCCTCCACCTCCCCTAACTTGTCCTCTAAATGCTCGACGAAGAACTGAGGCTTTGTGGAGAGAAAAGACTCCCCATCAGCTCTCGTGCAAACTAAGAATCGGGGCGAATAACTGTTACCTCCATCCTGAGACTTACGCTCTTCCCACGGCGTGGCCAGAGAGGGGAACGTTTTCGGATCGTACTTCTGAGCATTAAATTGAGCCCGAGAACGCTTAGAGACTGCTGGCGGCTGGCCGCCAGCGAGAGATGATGTACCACGCTTCATTGCGGGTCATCCGCCCTGATGCCACCTACTCCGACCAAGGGCCCTCTCCACGGGAGCCACCCAGCCACAGCAAAGGCCACCTGGCAGGATGGCCGTTGCCGGGAGTCCCGGTGCTCCAGGGAGATGGGCATCTACTCCTTGGCATACGTGGGGAGTTAACGGCGCAGGCATCAGTAGAGCGATCCCTGTGTTGTCAGGGGGCTACAACCAAGAGGGTACATGGCGGCCCCACCACAACGGACTGGCTACCGTGCTGGATCTTAGGTGCAAAAATGGCCAAGGTCGTCGTCGCAGTTAAAAGAAACACTGCAGAGTGCAGCGTGGTAATCGCCCAAGAGATCGAAAACGAGCGGGACACCAGTGCAACGACGAGAAAGACGGCTAAAGGTCTAATTGCACGACGGATACAGTGCACCATGTAAGGCGCCCTTCCCCAATTGGCTCGCTCTTCGGAATAATTTAGAAAGATGGAGGTCAAACCCGAGAGGGGACCATCACATAAGGCCGAAACATGTGAGACTCCTTTTAGTCGCCTCTTACGACAGGCAGGAACACCGCGGGCCTATTCTTACCCCCGAACCCGCAGGGGGACGTAATCGTTTATAATTGATACAATTCGCCACTGTAGGGTGGCGTTTAAAGGTGCGTAAAGCACGTCGACGAGCACGTAAAGCGTCTCTACATGCTGCGGTCCACCAGGGGACCGGTACGCGACGTGGAGAAGAAGTAGTGTGAGGGATGGAATATTCAGCAGCAGTGAGAATGACTTCCGTGAGGTGTGCGACCTGACTATCGCAGCTCGTGAAGGTTTGATCTTGAAAGGTCGCCCTAGAAGAGAAGAGCCCCCAGTCTGCTTTGGAGATGTTCCAACTAGTTGAGCACGGAGAGGGGGTATGATGCAGAAGATGGATAACACACGGGAAGTGGTCGCTCGAATATGTATCAGAAAGTGCATACCACTCAAACCGGCGTGCAAGTTGGGTAGTACATATAGAGAGGTCTAAATGGGAATAGGTGTGAGATGTGTCCGAAAGAAAAGTAGGGGCGCCAGTATTGAGGCAGACAAGATTGAGCTGGTTGAAAAGGTCCGCTAACAGGGAGCCCCTCGGGCAGGATGCTGGAGAGCCCCAAAGGGAATGGTGGGCATTGAAGTCTCCAGTTAACAAAAATGGTGCAGGTAGCTGAGCAATAATTTCCATCATGTCTGCCCTGGTAACGGCAGACGACGATGGAGTGTAAACGGTACAAATGTAAAATGTAAAAGTGGGGAGAGTAATTCGGACGGCAACTGCCTGCAGGTCGGTGTGCAATGTGATGGGATCGTAGTAAATATCATCCCGGACCAACAACATAACCCCTCCATGAGCCGGAATACCTACCACAGGGGGTAGGTCAAAACGCACAGAGGTGTAGTGTGCCAAGGCAATTTGATCGCATGGGCGTAGCTTCGTTTCCTGGAGGGCTACGACGAGCGGACGGTGCAAGCGGAGCAGCAACTTTAAGTCCTCTCGGTTGGAGCGAATGCTGCGAATATTCCAGTGAATAAGTGCCATCGTGAGAAGAAAAGGAAGATGAAAGAAGGGGTCACCTCGAAGGCCGCTGAGGGCCTGGCTTCGAGCGAGCACTGCCGCCGCTATCAGTAGACGGACAGTCATCGTCCATTGGTTCCATGTTTTCCATGTTTGTGTGTCTTAGCATGTAAGAAACATCTTTTAAGTTCCGGCATTAAGTGACATATATCATCTGTAAGTAAAGTGAATTATAAAGCTCATTCGAAGAGAATATTATATAGGATGCATAGGGGACAATTCCCATGAACACTGGGATAAATGGGAATCTTAGTGTAGCCGCATCTTCAGTGATAAATTTTCTTATCTTACTGTATACGAGTATAGATAAAGAATTCTGTTCTTTGAACTGATACTTTTAGTTAACGTCAGTAGGAATAAAGTAATGTTTTTTTTCTTTGTGTGACAAAGCTATCATACTGACAGAGATAACCTTAAAATAATATAAATGAAGCAGAACTCATTTTGGAACGCTGACTAACAAGAAGGTGTCCTCAGCAGTGGGATCGACTTTTTGAAACCAAATATACGGTGATGTAGGTTAAGATCCCAGGCATCACTCTCTGCAGCTATTCACCCTGGTGGGCTGTATTTGCATGTAACTGACGAAAAAATTTCGGAATTTTGCGTGAATCTCAATAACGTTCAAAAAATCAATAAATAGCCTGGTTGAGTGGTGTAATGGACAAGATAATAGCTTCACATGCAAGATGTAATGGGTTTGAGTCTCGTCAGGAACACAGAACTTTTTTTAGATCTTTATCGAAATGACTTCAATATTAGTTTCATTCAATTAATTGGTTTTAATTTAATTTTTTTCTATTCCCTGTTACATTATTTTAATCATCTCATGAATTTCTTCATTTGTTTCACTTTCCTTTATATCACTCCTTTTCCAATCGGAATTTTTGAGAGTATGAATTTAATTATATTTCTTTATTATAATATTCAATTATCTGAAAATTTAGATCTATTAGTTAAAAATCAAAGGGCCAAAGAATCTACTTATATTGACTGTGCAGTGGTGTGAAAAATGTATTTTGCTTTACCTGATGTGCATTTTTCTTTTGCTTGGTAATCGTCATACAAACATTTAAAACACAACCTAAATTCCTGTTGGACGATGGACAAAATAACGCAGATGATGATTTAAATGAAAGAAGGCTTTAAAAGGATAACGAAATGCAAACAGAATGAGAAACAGAGATAACGAAAGCCATAATGTGGACGAAAAAACAGGATGATAAAAGAAATTAAGACTAAATTGATACACAAAATTAATTAAGAACACGAAAAAAGATTTCAAGTGGAAAAAGAATGATAGGAAGAAAAAGGAGGGTAAATGAAGATGATATTGTGATTAAAATTATTTACAAAGCAATGGAAATAAAAAATTACATATATATCACTTAACTGAATAAAAATGATGATCAAAGTCATTTCGACAAATATTAAAAAAAATCACGAATAGCGGGATTCGAACCCACAACCTTCCGCGCGGAAATCTACTATCCTGTCCATTAAAACACGAACCCAGATTTTACCAAGCAACTTTTTTAACACTTGTGACTCGTCACACAAAATTCCGAAATTTTTTTCGTCAGTTACTCTCAGATGAGAGTCAACTAGGGTGAAGGGCTGCAATGTGTTGATCTGGGATCTTAACGTACACAATCGTGTAGATGGTTTCAAAAAGTCGATACCATCTCTGGGGACCTCGCCTTGTAAGTAAACTCCAACATAACAAAGATTCTTTTGAATATAGTAAACATATTTTGCTGAAAAGTCCGTGTGTGGCCTAAAGACAAATAAAATGCACCGTGGGTTATTGGAGCACAGCAAATAAAAGAGAAAAAGATGTTCCACATTTCGAAAATAGTGAGAGATTTGGGCTGTAAATTTCGTGGGCCTTGTGGTCATGTTTTCATCTGTGGGTCACGAATCGGGAGCTGCGGCACTCGTAGCGAATGAAACATGCACTGCTGTCCTACACAAACACATATACCACTGAAAGCAACATGAAAAATAATACAATGAGCACTGCTTTGTAAGATCTGGCCAGAGCCTTGTATCGGTGAAATCCAAATAGTCATTTGATCGTATCTAATAAAAATAATGTCAAACTCTGCACGAACTGAAGTTGTACAGATAAATAGCATGAACTCTAGTTCAAAGTGTGTTACTGTATGACCAGAGAGACGCATCGTACTGCTGTGGTGCGTGTCCGTTGCCTGTCCGAGTTCGATGCCCGCGCTGTAGACGCGACGGGGAGAAGCTGCCTGTCAGCTCAAAATCGCGTTGTATTATTGCTTGAGGGAGGCTCGCGAAGTTGCCGCGCCCAGCCTATAGCAAATATCACGGAATAACTTACGTCGACGTAACTGTAGTCTGGAGGGGTGCAGGCTGCCACGCAGGTGTATCAACCTCGCGCGCCCTATGCAGGTGCGTAGCTGACCAGCGGCGGGAGCATTTCGCTGCCGTCGGCGCCTGCTAAGATCGCGCAGCGACACCGTCGACCAATAATTTCTTATTATAAAACAATGTAACTAACTACCTACTGCTCAAAGCAGACGAACTTCAATTTTTTTCTTAATGAATGAAAACATCTGCTGTCAATATAACAGTATCATAACCAATAACGACAAGAGTTTTCTATGTGTGTTGTATCACATGTTGAAACTTGTGGCCGCGCGCGATTAGCCGAGCGGTCTCAGGCGCTGCAGTCATGGACTGTAGTGTGTAAGCTTAGGGACTGATGACCTTAGCAGTTAAGTCCCATAAAATTTCACACACATTTGAACATTTTTTGAAACTTATGAGAACTTGCCAGCCAAAGGTAAAGGTCCCGAGTTCGAGTCTCGGTCCGGCACACAGTTTTGATCTGTCGTGAAGTTTCACATCAGCAGAATGAAAATCTCATTCTGGAAACACCCCCCAGGCTGTGGCAAAGCAATGTCTCCGCAATATACTTTTTTTTTAGTACTATTTCTGCAAGTTTCGCAGGAGAGCTGTAGGTGTCAGGCAAGTCCAACACCTTCCATGAAGACCCTGACATAAGCAAATCCAGTAGTATGTCACATAGCTCCGAATAAATCGTGACATTAAATTAAACAAAGTAATACAAGTAACGAGTGAGCAAATGGAATACCACAGACTAACACAAGAATGCCTAAATGCATGTCATCCCTTCCCAACGTGAGACAGACGCAGTTCCGAGGGGAGAAACGTTAACAGAAGCCGAGAGCAGAACCATGTTAAGCTGGAAGGCCCTACGATAAGGGACGGACACCCAAGTTGCCAGCTAACCGCTAGGACCACCCCCCAGCCCATGTTAAAAGCTAGAGCCCTCCAGATGAACAGTATAGATCTTACAATAACACTAAAAGGACCACACCAGCTGAAAGTTGTAGCGCGAGACTTTTTTGCGTCTCTGTTACGTTGCAAACGTTAAAAACATTGCCCCACCACGAAAAGTATAACGTTTCTCACTGGATAGGCAGAATTTTTGTAAGCGGAGCTTAAGGTTAACATTGAGACCCTGATTGGTCAAGATGAAAACACAGCCAGATAGTTTTTTTAAACCAACTTCAGTAAATTGTAGAAAGGAGAAGTTAGGAGAGAGTTGCTTCCGAACCGGCGAGGTGAGTGGAGCTGTGCTGCCCGCCGCCCCCTGACGAACACCAACAAGGTAATGAACGCACGCGATGCCGCATAACAGCGCATAAAGCTTCACTCAGAACTGCAGAAGTCTCATCTGTTACACCCCCTTTTTGCATAATACTAGTGTCGATCGTCAATTAAAGCTCATGGTGTTCACATTTGCCACTTGAAGCAAAAATATCATCGCTAGTCTCACTGAACTCTTCTGAACCCTACATGTCACATGTGGTCTGGCGTCTCCTTACCAGCAACAGGTCCCAGGTTCAAACTAGTCAATTCCCTAAAAAACACGCTCAGAGCGTCGTTGCGCGGAAGTGGTAGGGGGACACGACTTAGAACAAACAAACACCACGCAGAATATTAAGAGTACCTAGGTAGCTAGGTAGGTGTACCTGGTACACCATGCAACAGGAGCAGCGTGATACGCCAACATGTGCTAAGCTCAAGAAACCTAGGTTACAAACATTTAAACACACAAAAAGTACCTATATCTAGTTCGATGACGCCATTTCGCTAAAAGAATTAACAGAGAGAGAGGACAAAAATCTGACGTAGAGGTAAAATGTTAGTTTTACTTTAGAATTCACATTTGATGTACTTAACAAGCAAAAGAAGAGCTAATTGTAAAGCAAACTTTAGTTCCAAAAAATCTAGCTGCGAACATTCTGTCTCAGCGCCACGTTTGAACACCAATTTCTACAGCTTTCAATATTCGTTTCCCGTCGGCAGTTTCCGGTACTTTTCGTAAAGTACAGCGTAGCGTTCAACCGCTCAGCTATGAGCAAGCCGCCAATGCTTCCCGTTACTACGTAACCATCACGGCCGCGTCCTGAGCCTGAAGTGACAATGTAGCAGCGAATCGCCCCTCGTCTGTCATTGTGGCCCATTTGAACGAGCCGCGCAGGCGCAAGCAGGGCAAACCTCGGGTTGCTTCGGAAATCTCAGCAGTGCGCTCGGCCTGCTAATGGCCAGCACTGACCGCACAGCGTAATAGATTTTAGTTCCACACAAGCCGGAATTTTCCAGAGCGTGAGAGCCAATAAGCAGTGACCATAAAAACCGATCGGTCACTGTGATTCCCTGACCTTTTAGACCTTAAGCCTAGTAATCATTTTGCGCAACTGTTTCAAATTCTGAAATTCTTAACTCTAGTGAGAAATGCAAGACAGAAATAACAATTTATACCCAAGTACCATCCCTTTAAATATAGTACAATTACTAACGATGTTAGTTCAACACAATTTCTAGAAATTTCTCTGTCCACAATATGTTGCAAAGAGTAGGCACTAAAAGAAACAGCAGAGAAACATCGTTAGGAAGATCATGTCGACTACATTTAACATTGTCTTGTGTTTGTCACTGTTCGATTACTTTGTCTACAGCCTATATACGTGTAACTTACAAGGGAACCTCCCCATCGCATCCACCTCAGATTTAGTTATAAGTTGGCACAGTGGATAGGCCTTGGTAAACTGAACACAGATCAATTGAGAAAACAGGAAGAAGTTGTGTGGAACTGTGAAAAAATAAGCAAAATATACAAACTGAGTAGTCCATGGGCCACATAAGCATCATAATGGACAATATGAGCTTAGGAGCGCCGTGGTCCCGTGGTAGCGTGAGCAGCTGCAGAACGAGAGGTCCTTGGTTCAAGTCTTGGAATCGACTGAAAATTTTACTTTCTTTATTTTTGTATAGTTATTATTTGTCCGTTCGTTCATTGACATCTCTGTTCACTGTAATAAGTTTAGTGTCTGTGTTTTGCGACCGCATCGCAAAACCGTGCGATTAGTAGACGAAAGGACGTGCCTCTCCAATGGGAACAGAAAACATTTGATCGCAAGGTCATAGGTCAACCGATTCCTCCACAGGAAAACACATCTGATATATTCTATACGACACTGGTGACGGCATGTGCGTCACATGACAGGAATATGTTGTCGACCCACCTAACTTGTACACTTGGCGAATGGGTAAAAAGATTCTTCTACCTTGCCCGATTTAGGTTTTCTTGTGGATGTGATAATCACTCCCAAAAAAGTGATGAAAACATAAGAGTTTGTCACATAAACTGAAAATAACAAATTAAACTTTTCATTCGATGGAAGATTTGAACCAAGGACCTTTCGTTCTGCCGCTGCTCACGTTACCACGAGACCACGGCACTCCTGCGTTCCCATCGTCCTTAATGTTGCCTATCTTCCGTTGAACTACTCAGTTTGTATATTTTGCTTATTATTTCATAGTTCCACACAACTTCTTCCTGTTTTCGCAATTGATATGTTTTCCACTGTGCCAACTTATAACTAAATCTGAGGGGGGTACGATGGGGAGGTTCCCTTGTTAGAACAAGTCTGCACATTAAAATACTATACACTCAGGTCTCTTAGTGGGAGGCAATTCATGGGAGTGTTAAGTGACAGAGTTCTCAAATACTTTCTGAAAGCGTATACCGTCACGGAATAAAATTTACCAAGATTACTACGTTAAAATTATACGAAATTTTCGCAAATGTGCCATATGGTATCCATCACGTTTTTTGTTCCTTGCTGAAGGTTGCAGATGTACAGCGCTTTCATAACATTTCGCGAAATACATCTTTAATACTAGTACGATATAATGAAAAAAATTTTTGTGGACATCATATGGAGCTACGCAAAATAAATGTTCCTAATGAGACACCTCATACACAGTTAGCAACATTTCTCTAAAATCATCCACTCTCGCAATCGGAACTCCAGATAATTCAATTGTCGTAGATCTATTTAAGAATTCGCGAGCTCATCGCACAATTAAAGAATTACTCGAGCCACACGAAAGCATTAGCAGTCAGTTTATCAAAACTGCTATCCTAAGCAAACTCTGGCACGGATATTTACTTGTTAGAGTGTGCAAAAGCCCACCTTCCGATTCGCTCTCCGCCGATGAAACAGCGACCCGAGTTGGGAAGATGGAACACGGAAACCGACCGCGCAGTTCAGAAGCTTCGAAACCGCCCACTCCGAACACTCTTCGTTAACTGCGCCGCTTCGAATGCTTGATCCTGTCACATGACGTCACGTCTCTCACATGACCAATAAGCTTGCGGCTATCACGTGCCAGAGACATCCGTGCGCAGCTAACGGGCACCACTTAGGCCGGTATTACACTATCAAATTTATTTGTCCAATATCTTTGTCCAATATCTTTGTCAAAGATTTTTGATAGTGTAATAGGGACTTTGTCAAATGTCGTCCAATATTTGACCAAATCTAGGGCCTCGCTGTATATTTGATCAAAGAAACCGCTTGTCTTCTGTTCACTGCAATGTGACATGTTACCACATGGAGCGCTAGCATCGCTGCAGCGTTCTGTCGTCTGTAGTGTTTTTGTAACCATTGCCGGTACATACAATTGGTTTGATTTCTATCTCACCATCTATGGCCGTCCTATCGCCCTCACTCCCACCCTTACGTACCTTGGCGTCATCCTCGACCGTCGCCTCTCCTGGACTCCCCACCTCCGGACAATCCAAGCCAAGGCACGCTCCCGACTCAGTCACCTCAAGTTCCTCTCCGGCCGTACGTGGGGTCTGGACCCCTCCACCATCCTCCACACCTATAAGTCCCTCATCCGCCCTATCCTTTGTTATGCCCATCCGGCTTGGATCTCCGCCCCCCACCCCTACCTCTTATAAATCCCTCCAAATCCTTGAACGTCATGCTCTCCTCCTCGCCTATCGCATCCGTCTCCCCTCCCCCACGCGGCTCCTGTACGATCTCATCCCCTTCCCCCACCTCCTCCTTTTCCTTGAAAGGATACGGCTCCTGTACACCTCCCGCAAACTCGATCCTCCTCACCCGCTCATCTCCGCGATCCTCTCCCACCCCCGCCCGCTGCCGCGCCTGTATTCGCACGTCCCACCCAGTCTCCATCTCTCCACCCTCCTTACCCTCTCCCAAGGTGGCTTCCATCAGCTCCCCCTCCCTGATGATGCCCCTCCATCTACCCCTCCTACCAACTTTGATCCTCCTGCCCTCCTCCTGTGCTTGCTCCTCTGGGCACCCTCCCTCCCTTCTCTCCCTTTTCCCTCCCTCCTCGTTTTCTCCCCCCTCCTCCCCTGGGCCTCCCCTCCCCTGTCCCTCTCCTCCCGCCCCCGTCTCCTCAGCCATTGGCATCCTTTTTCTCCCCTGTCCCCCACCTCACCCCTGTTCCCCTTTTGGCAGGTGGCTGACTCTGAGCACTATGGGACTTAACATCTGTGGTCATCAGTCCCCTAGAACTTAGAACTACTGAAACCTAACTAACCTAAGGACATCACACACATCCATGCCCGAGGCAGGATTCGAACCTGCGACCGTAGCAGTCGCGCGGTTTCGGACTGAGCGCCTAGAACCGCTAGACCACCGCGGCCGGCTCTTGGCAGGTCCCCGGACTCGCACACGCTAAGTGGACATTCGCGCGCCGGAGATCACCGCCATCAGTGTTTCGTGTGTGCCGTCGTGTTTAGTGTTCAGTGTTCACCGTCACACTCCATCGTTCACCAGTGTCATCGTCATCTTCAGTGTTTGTGCGTCGTCTCATCAGTTAGCAGTGTGGATTGTCGACGAGTGTGAACGGCTCCGTGTTTGTCTCTATATGTCTCCTGTTTTATTGCCCACCGTTCTGTAACTTATGTGTCTTCTCACTGTTTTGGCTCCTTGTGTATTCTATGGCTGAAGAGCAGTGTAGTGTGCTGCTGACAGCCTGCCTGTTGTACAGGTTTTAAAACAACAATAAAGTAAAAAAAAATACAATTGGTGTGTGCCGACAACTACAAAATTAATAGAGATCCCTGAAGCTGATGAGGCGCTTTACAACGTGGGGCACCCTGAATACAAAAAGACCTAACCTGACCTAACCTAACCTAACATAACCCTCTCCTGTAGCAAGGAATCGGAGTGTTATAGTGAGCCTGTCTTCTGAAGATGTAGCAGTTCTTAAGTGAATATTGTGCTTTGTGATATGAGCATACACTTCATTGAGCACATACAGAAATGTATGCTCATCCATTCTTAAGTAATTGATGTACGACTTGACGTCTTCCACTGTAAGCTCACATAACAAGTTTTGTTGAATGCTTTTATCGTGTCGTCGTAAAACCCAAGGCTTCACCCAGATTAGATTAGTTTTTCGTTCCATAGATCCGTGCTGAGGAGATCCTCGTGGATGTGGAACATGTCGATTTTTTAAAGCTGAAATAACAATACTAATAGTATGAATAAATACTATACATCATTTGTTTCTATTAAAAATTTCGCCAGTGGAGTAGAAGGAGTTGGCCAGTAGTAAGTCTTTCATGCTCCTTTTAAACTGATCTTATTTCTAACTAAATTTTTTATGTTTCCTGACACATTATTGAAGATGAGTGTTCCTGAGTAGTGGACCCCTTTTTTAACCAAAGTAAGTGCTTTTAAGTCCTTGTGCAGATCATTTTTGTTCCTGGTATTGTATGTATGAACTGAGTTGTTTGTTGGAAATAGGGATATATTATTTACGACAAATTTCATTAAGAAGTAAATATACTGAGAGGCAGTAGTTAGTATACCCAGTTCTTTGAAGAGGTTTCTACAGGAGGTCCGTGAATTTACTCCACAAATAATACGTATTACACGCTTTTGGACCTTGAAAACTTTTGTTTGACTTCAAGATTTACCCCAAAATATTATCCCATATGACATTATGGAATGAAAGTATGCAAGCTTTTTCATTTTTATGTTGCCTATGTCTGCTAACACTCGAATTGCAAATACAGATTTGTTAAGGCTTTTCTGCAGTTCTGTGGTGTGCTCCTCCCAACTAAATTTATTATCAAGTTGTAATCCCAGGACTTTTAAGACTGTCAACCTCGTATGTATGGTTCCATCCCCCCCACCCCCCAACTTCTTTTCCGCATGTGCACACAATGCAATTGGAGTACGTAGAACTGCTGCGGTTAATAACAAGTTGTTGTCAGCCATCTTGAACTTTGACGAAAAATTTGATGACAGTGTAGTACCCCTTGTAGCGCTACGTCAAAGATCTTTGTCAAATATATTGGACGGAATATTGGATCACATCTTTGATCAAATCTTTGACAAAGAAATTTGATAGTGTAATACCGGCCTTAAAAGTCCAGGCGCAAATTGAGACGCGTATAGCGCGACGCAGCGCAGCGCTCGTTTTTGTACACTGGTTCAAATGGGACAGAGCAATTTGGGACGCGACGCGACTAGGACGCGACTCGCAGCTGCACCAGTTCGCGCGGCGTTCTGGTTGCGGCACAGTTTCTCGCGCCGCTCTCCACGCGAGCACTTAGGGAGGGGAGAGGCGGGGAGCGGAACGCAGTCCTGCCATATGCTCACTTCGGCATGGCGCATATTGGCAGTGGAAGTATTGCCCGTCCTAAAAATGCAGTCTTACGGTATATTGAATTTTATTATCACTGAGTACTGTTTCTTTTTTCGCCGTTTAGGCGCTCCCTCTATTTTCGTTAGCACATAATATCTGTACAGTTCCTTTGTTTTGTTTTTCTTTTGTCAAGAACAATGCACAGTTCAGTAACTGGTGAGCCATTAGCTACTGGGTCCGCCCCCGGTAGCTGAGTGGTAAGCGCGACAGAATGTCAGTCCTAAGGGGCCCGGGTTCGATTCCCGGCTGGGTCGGAGATTTTCTCCGCTCAGGAACTGGGTATTGTGTTGTCCTAATCATCATCATTTCATCCCCATCGACGCGCAAGTCGCCGAAGTGGCGTCAAATCGAAAGACTTGCACCTGGAGAACGGTCTACCCGACGGGAGGCCCTATTCACACGACGTTTATTTATTAGCCACTGGGATTATATCTTCTGCCTCCACAATGTTTTCAGGTCGTAAGTAGGGAGAGACGATTCATCGTGAGGGTAGTGAATAAACGAGTAAGGAACATTATAAAATCACGTGATTTAGAAGCAAGGCAGGAAAGTATAACAAGGTTACCTACTTGCTGCCTGTTATGCTGACGTATCTCTACGATCTGTTGCAAGAAAGTCGAAAAGCTGTAATTTCCATAGATATGACCCCTTTTTGTTCTTGTGAAAAGCGTCCAAGATATGAAGTACATAAGTTTCACTATCGTTACTTGGACATGGATGTAATAAGAGACATTATGCTGTGTACATGTGGACATCACATTTCCACTGCAAGCTAGAAACAGTCGAAAAACAGTCACAAACAATAATGTTTTAATTGGCTCTCCGTGATGAGAAAAAGCATTTCAATTGTTGCGTGCACATTATCAGCATTAATAAACTAATTGCCGGCCGCGGTGGTCTCGCGGTTCTAGGCGCGCAGTCCGGAACCGTGTGACTGCTACGCTCGCATGTTCGAATCCTGCCTCGGGCATAGATGTGTGTGATGCCTTAGGTTAGTTAGGTTTAAGTAGTTCTAAGTTCTAGGGGACTGATGACCACAGCTGTTAAGTCCCATAGTGCTCAGAGCCGTTTGAACCAGCCAATAAACTAATTATACAACAGGCTACACAAATGAATACAATAGTCGTTATTATTACGAAAGTAGGACTATCCTAAAAGAGTGTGGTGATTAGATATATTTAATTTGTTGATACTTACTGCTGAGAAAGGCAGATCTACTTCCATGACAATGTTTTCCGAACTCGAGCTCACAAGGCACACATGGCTAGCTTCTGCATTCTTGTCGCGTGCATTATCTCTCGATGCTGACAACACACAGCCACAGGGCTAGGAGAAATAAAGTTAATTGTTGGGTGTTATTACCGGCCACCAGGTTCCACCGTAACAGTTCTAGAATCATTCAAAGGGAGTCTACATTCTGTATCACAGAAGTACCCGGATCATGCTATATTAGTCGGAGGCGACTTCAACCTACCTAGTATAGACTGGGATGTCTATGGATTCATTACAGGTGGTAGAGACGAGCCGTCGTGTGAATTACTTTTGAACACATTATCCGAAAACTGTCTTGAGCAGCTAAATCGACAGCCAGTATTTTAGATCTGGTAGCCACGAACAGACCAGACCTCATCGACGGTGTCAATGTTGAGACAGGGATTAGTGATCGTGATGTTGTCAATACGACTATCGTTACCAAAGTTAAAAAGGTCGGACAAGAAGGCTAGTAGAGTATTCTTACTAGGGACAGTAGATAAGTAGTTGTTAGCATCCCACTTAGTAAATGAATCGACTTCATTTACCACCGAGCGAGGTGGCGCAGTGGTTAGACACTGGACTCGCATTCGGGAGGACGACGGTTCAATCCCGCGTCCGGCCATCCTGATTTAGGTTTTCCGTGATTTCCCTAAATCACTCCAGGCAAATGCCGGGATGGTTCCTCTGAAAGGGCACGGCCGACTTCCTTCCCCATCCTTCCCTAATCCGATGAGACCGATGACCACGCTGTCTGGTCTCCTTCCCCAAAAACAACCAACAACAACTTCATTTACTTCCGGTGCAATGGACGTGGAAGATGTTAAAAAATATATCGGGTCAACCACTTGTTTATAGTGTGAAACTCTAAGATTGACGCGTTTCGGAAGTCAAGCTTCCATCATCAGAATAATAAAAAGTAAAAGAACCTGTTAAAATTCGCTAAAATGGAACATGCACCAGGCACAATGAAATTGCTAATAAAATTAAAACATCGTGGCTACTTCCCTTGTTGCAGCCGTGTCTTCCAAGGTGCCTGTCCACATAGTGGTCAAAATATAAATAACTCTAAAATGGTGTCGTCAGTGGTGTTCAGCATCTAACCACATGCCTCTCTCCTCTATCGTCATAAACCGCCCGTGCGTCTTCGTTGATACCACACACCACGTAGCCAAACACGACACTGAAACCCGAGTGAGCCCACGCGCAAGTAAACAAGGAAGTCACAAAGATGTCTATACAAACAGATAACGTATACATGTTCCAAGGACCTCATGAAAAAGGATGGTATCCTGCCAATTGCTAAAAATGTAGTTACTAAAAGAAACCAGTGAAATGTTTGAAAAAGTTATTTCTATCACCAGTTAGCTGTTCATTCAGTGTGTTCTGATTATCCACGCTATGTATCGTAATTTCCAGCTGATCTAGTAGATCCAGTTCTAGTAGATCCTGATCTATTCCCAACATGGGGTGTCCCGTTTCCCAAATATGCGTGGCTGCAGCTGACTTTTCGAAATTATTAAGCCGGAAAGCATCGCTATCTTCTTTGTAACGTACTTTAAAGCACCTACCAGTCTGGCCTACATAGCTTGCCTTGTACGTGTTACACTCAGTTTTATAGACCCCAGCTCTCTCATATTTGTCGCTTTCCTGCTGTAAATTATTTCTTAGTTTAAATCGCAAGCGTATTATTGGTCTGAAAAGCGGTATCAACTTTAAAAGGTTTGAAAATGTTAGGCACTTTTTGCGAAATATCACCGAAGTATGGTATTATGACTCTCGTAATACTGTTTGCGGTATTCTTCCTTTCATTCGCGCGCTGTTTCTGTCGTATTAATTTATTTATAACGTTTTGGTGATATCCGTTAGCTCTGGCTAGTTGTTTCACGATGTTCAGCTCAGTCATTCTGTCTTCTTCATTCATAGGAACTCTCAAGGCTTTATCTATCAAATATCTAAAAGCAGAAAGTTTCTGGCTATTAGTATGGAGGAAGGTATTTTGTATCAACACATCAGTTGTGGTTGGTTTCCTAAATATTGTAAAAACATGCCTACCATTTTGTTTCCTAATACTTAGGTCGAGAAATTGCAATTCACCGTTTTTCTCTTCTTCCACAGTGAATTCAATTTTATCGTGTAATTCGTTAACTTTATTTGCTATTCCTGCAACTTCTTTTTCTTGTCCATCAATAACAAGCAGGGTATCATCTACATAGCGTTTGGAATATACAGCTTTATCCACGGAATGTTGCGGGTTAACGAGGAGTCTTTTTTCCAAATGATTTATAAAGATGTCTGCTGTGGTTCCAGATATACTGGAACCCATAGCCAGTACATCTTTTTGCATATACAATTTATTGTTAAAAGAAAAATAATCATATTTCAGAACGAATTCTAACAGTTCGATGAATTCGACTATTTCTTGCTGAGACAGTGTTTTGTACTTAAGAAAATTTTCTTTGATGACCTTAACGGCCTCATTTACCGGCATATTCACATAAAGGTTTTTATTGTCTAGAGATAGTAGGCGGGCCGTGTCAGCGATAGGCTTATCCTTAATTTCATTTATCAAAACTGAATTATTAGTGATTGAAAACTTATCCTCGAACACGAAAGATTCTTTTAAAATTTTATCGAGCGTTTTAGTAATATTGCATAAAGGACAGTTTCTAGAATTCATAATTACTCTAGTAGGACAATTTTCCTTATGTACCTTTAAGTGGGATCTATGTTGTGGAGCTTTGGGCCCGCATCTCGTGGTCGTGCGGTAGCGTTCTCGCTTCCCACGCCCGGGTTCCCGGGTTCGATTCCCGGCGGGGTCGGGGATTTTCTCTGCCTCGTGATGGCTGGGTGTTGTGTGCTGTCCTTAGGTTAGTTAGGTTTAAGTAGTTCTAAGTTCTAGGGGACTGATGATCATAGATGTTAAGTCCCATAGTGCTCAGAGCCATTTGAACCATTTTTTGGAGCTTTGGGATTCATGACGGACCAGGGTATTTTTTCGTTTTCTGTGAAGAGGAAGAAAGTCCTCTTCAATAACTTTTCTAACTCGGCTTGTACCTTTTTTGTTACATCCATGCCGAGATCAGGATCTCGTTATTTTACATAGACAGGACAAAGCCAAAAACCTCGATCTACTAGAACAGCTGGAAATTACGATATACAGCGTGGATAATCAGAACACACTGAATGAACAGCTAACTGGTGGTACAAATAACTTTTCCAAACATTTCACTGGTTTCTTTTAGTAACTACATTTTTAGCAATTGGCAGGATACCAACATTTCATGAGGTCCCTGGAACATGTACACGTTACCTGTTTGTATAGACATCTCTGTGACTTCCTTGTTTACTAGCGCGTGAGCTCACTCGCGTTTCAGTGTCGTGTTTGGGTACATGGTGTGTGGTATTAACGAAGATGCACGGGCGGTTTACGACGATAGAGGAGAGAGGCTTGTGGTTAGATGCTGAACACCATAGGCGACACCATTTTAGAGTTTTTTTATATTTTGACCACTATTTGGAGATGCACCTTGGAAGACACGGCTGCAACAAGGAAAGTAGCCACGATGTTTTAATTTTATTAGCAATTTTATTATGCCTGGTGCAAGTTCCAGTTTAGCGAGTTTTAGCAGGTTCTTTTACTTTTTATTATTCTGATGATGGAAGCTTGACTTCCGAAACGCGTCAATCTTCGTGTTTTACACTATAAACAAGTGGTTGAGCCGATATATTATTTAACATTGACATTCACAACCACGACCTCTCATCCAGTATGGATAAAATCAAAGGACGTGGAAGAATTATGGGCAAATTTTAAACACATTGTAAATCACGCATTGAAGAAGTATGAGCCGAAAAAGTGGGCTACGGACGGAAAAGACCCACCGTGGTTCAACAGCGCAATTCGGAGAATGCTCAGGAAGCAAAGACAGTTGCACTCGCGGTACAAGAATGATCTGGAGAATGAGGACAGGCGAAAGTGAGTAGAGATTCGTGCCGCTGTAAAAAGACCGCCACGCGAAGCATACAACCACTGCCACTGTCATACCTTAGCAAACGATCTGGCTGAAAACCCAAGGAAATTCTGGTCTTACGTACAATCGGTAAGCGGGTCGAAGGCTTCCATCCACTCACCCACTGATCAGTCTGGCCTGGCAACGGAAGACAGCAAAACGCAAGGTGAAATTTTAAATTTAGCCTTTGAGAAATCTTTCAGGCAGGAGGATCGTACAAACATACCGCCGTTTGAGTCTCGCACAGATTCCCGTGTGGAGGACCTAGTGATAGACATCCCCGGGGTTGTGAAGCAGCTGAATGGGTTGAAAGTAAATAAATCGCCAGGTCCTGATGGGATTCCAATTCGGTTTTACAGAGAGTACTCTACTGCATTGGCTCCTTACTTAGCTTGCGTTTATCGCGAATCTCTTGCCCAACGTAAAGTCCCGAGCGACTGGAAAAAAGCGCAGGTGACACCTGTATATAAGAAGGGTAGGAGGACGGATCCTCAAAATTACTGACCAATATTCTGAACATCGGTTTGTTGCAGGATTCTCGAACATATTCTCAGTTCTAATACAATGAATTTCCTTGAGACAGAGAAGTTGCTGTCCATGCATCAGCACGGCTTTAGAAAGCATCGCTCCTGCGAAACGCAACTCGTCCTTTTTTCACATGATATCTTGCGAACCATGGATGAAGGGTATCAGAGGGATGCCATATTCCTTGACTTTCGGAAAGCGTTTGACTCGGTGCGCCACTGCAGACTCCTAACTAAGGTACGAGCATATGGGATTGGTTCCCAAATATGTGAGTGGCTCGAAGACTTCTTGAGTAATAGAACCAGTACGTTGTCCTCGATGGTGAGTGTTCATCGGAGTTGAGGGTATCATCTGGAGTGCCCCCAGGGAAGTGTGGTAGGTGCACCGTTGTTTTCTATCTACATAAATGATCTTTTGGATAGGCTGGATAGCAATGTGCGGCTGTTTGCTGATGGTGCTGTGGTGTACGGGAAGGTGTCGTTGTTGAGTGGCTGTAGGAGGATACAAGATGACTTGGTCAGGATTTGTGATTGGTGGAAAGAATGGCAGCTAACTCTAAATATAGATAAATGTAAATTAATGCAGATGACTAGGAAAAAGAATCCCGTAATATTTGAATACTCCATTAGTAGTGTAGCGCTTGACACAGTCACGTCGATTAAATATTTGGGCGTAACGCTGCAGAGCGATATGAAGTGGGACAAGCATGTAATGGAAGTTGTGGGGAAGGCGGATAGTCGTCTTCGGTTCATTGGTAGAATTTTGGGAAGATGTGGTTCATCTGTGAAGGAGACCGCTTATAAAACACTAATACGACCTATTCTTGAGTACTGCTCGAGCGTTTGGGATCCCTATCAGGTCGGATTGAGGGAGGACATAGAAGCAATTCAGAGGCGGGCTGCTAGATTTGTTACTGGTAGGTTTGATCATCACGCGAGTGTTACGGAAATGCTTCAGGAACTCGGGTGGGAGTCTCTGGAGGAAAGGAGGGGTTCTTTTCGTGAATCGCTACTGAGGAAATTTAGAGAACCAGCATTTGAGGCTGACTGCAGTACAATTTTACTGCAGCCAACCTATATTTCGCGGAAAGACCACAAAGATAAGATAAGAGAGATTAGGGCTGGTACGGAGGCATATAGGCAGTCCTTTTTCCCTCGTTCTGTTTGGGAGTGGAACAGGGAGAGAAGATGCTAGTTGTGGTAAGAGGTACCCTCTGCCACGCATCGTATAGTGGATTGCGGAGTATGTATGTAGATGTAGATATGTAGATGTAGATTGTGTTGTGCTACAGATAAATCGTTTATTTTTCTCAGTAAAAACTATTTTATTCGCAATCACACATTGTCAGTTTGGCAAGCCGTAGGTGAGTAACCAGCATATGGCATGTGCCCATCATTCCGCCTGAAGGAACGCTCATCATTATTTTAATACTGTTCACATCAAGAGAAGGAATATAATACTTTGGTAAGTTTCAAGTTTCCATTCCAGTCGCTCGGTGTTAAAAATACGATGGATTATAGGGATTCAACCAAAATTCCAACAGAATTGGCAATTTATTTTTGTATGAGTTGTTTACCTTTTCTCATTCGAAGAAGCATAATCATTTATGAGTAACGGCCACATTTCTCTTGTTGATAGCTTTAATTGTACTTCCTTTGTCAAAACACAGTGTAATTTGAACAAACTCATTTCACGGCAGCTATAGCGACAGAATTCTGAAACACAGTGCCTCATCAAAAAAGTAATTGGCAATCACAGAGCTCAATAGCTTACGGAAAACCTCATAGTGTCGGTTTGCAGTAACACAAGAGAAGAAATTCCATGTTTATTTACATACTAGGAAACTCTTGTTTCGAAAGCTGTCGATAACTCTTAAAAAATTACAGTCACTGGAGTGAAAAAATAAAAAGGGAAGTGTAAGTAGTGATATATCACGATAGATAAGAACGTTCAGTGTGTTTACGAATTGCTATCATCCGCCCAACTTTCGTTTCGATGTCTCGAGCGGTTTAGGAGATATGAGAGACATTCAAGTATTTCATGCTCACGGACGTGAGATTGGAAGTGAGCGCGCTACATAGGACCCATTTTCTCGATATCGGTGGCAGATAGACCTCTCCTCCCAAGTCTAAACAAAAATTTAACATGTCAGCTAAATTTCATACGCAGCAACATATCGTGTAATACTCACCAAACGCAAAATCGTAGCGAGCCCTATTTTTCATTGCAAACTTTATGAATTTTGCGTAGTGTCTTACTAAAATGTGTATACCATAATAAGTATGACCATTAGCGAGATGATGGGCACTTCGAAACGAAGCTGACATATAACGCTACATGCAAGGTCACCTACCGCCACACCTCAAGGAATCTCCCCCGTCCTTTCTAGCTGCCCATGCTACGTTGTACAACGTCCTCCTCTCCTGACCTGTGGAAGACTTCCCATGTCCTGCTGTTCCCTAAACCCAACAAACGCCCCCTCTGACACCCCTTCATACCGTTCCATCTGGCTCACCTCTGTGTTCAGTAAGGTCTTCGAGTCTATCCTCTCCCGCCATATTCATCACCACCTTAACCAGCACCACCTCCTTCCCCTTACCCAGTTTGGCTTCTGGCCCTCCTTCTCAGCCAACGGCCAGTTCCTTAACCTTACTAATCTTCTTTCCCTCCAACTTAACTCCAGTCGCTCTGATATCTTTGTTTCCCTCGACTTTCAGAACGCGTACAACAGTGTCTGGCATCCCAGGCTCCTCATCAAACTCCAGACCTATGCTCTCCCTATCAATTTCGTCAGTTTCCTTGCTTCATTCCTCTCCTGTCGTCCCTCCTACATCACTATCCACAATTCCAACTCCCATACTTTCTATCCTTCCACCCACGTGCCCAGAGGCTCTGTCCTTTCCCCTCTCCTCTATCTCCTGTTTACTGCTGATATGCCAAAACCTCCCCCACCTGTTCATCTCCTCCAATTTGCTGCTGACACTGCCTTCGTGGCCCATTATCCTACCCTTCAACAATCCCAAGATACCCTCCAATCCCACCTTCACCAATTCACGAAATCGTTCCTTTCTATCAATCCCTCAAAGACCCAGGTAATGAGCATAGGCCACACCACTCAGACCTTCCATGATTTCTACCTAACCATTTATGGTCATCCTATCCACCTCACTCCTACCCTAAAATACCTCGGCCTCACCCTTGAGAGCCACCTCACCTTGACTCCCCATCTTGTGATCCAACGCAAAGCCCACGACAGACTTCGCCTCCTGAAACTCCTGTCCACCAGTATATGGGGACTGCATCATTCCACCATCCTTCACACCTACAAATCCTTGATCCACCCCATCCTTTGTTATGCCAGTCTCTCTTCGATTTCTGTCCCTCCCAGATTCTATAAAGCCCTCCAAATCCTAGAATGCCATGCACCCCACCTCACCTTCTGTATCCACCTTCCATCCCCCACATGCATCCTCTATGACTGCATCCCCTTCCCCCCCCCCCCACAACTTCTTTTCCTTAAACACATCCGCACCTTGTATATCATCTGCCAACTGGATCCCCCCACCCCCTGGTGTCCTCCTTCCTCACCATCTCTAGCCCACTGTTGTGCCTTTACTGTTGTGTCCCATCCTCTCTCCATCGCCACGTCCTCCACCTCCTTTCCCAATGCAAATTCCAATACCTACCCCTCCCAGATGATGAGCTTCACCCTAACATCCACCCCTCCTACCGACTTTAAACCTTCCTCCCCCCTACTCCCCAGGGCTCCCTCTACCCACCCATTCCCTTCCTTTGAGGGGTTTTCCCCCTTCTAAACCGCCACCCTCTCCCATGCCCCCTTTCTGTGTGTCTGCATTCCCTCCTGCCTTGTCTTCCCGCTTCATCTCCTGCCGCTTGGTGCGCCTCCTACCCCCCTTTTCCCTCTTCATCCTGCCCTCCCCACAGCTCCTTCCCCTCTTTTTCCCTCCTCTCTGGCTTCAGCATGTCCCTATGAGCGGGTTTTGTTCTTCCTGAGTGCTCTGTCATTTCCAGTAGTTTTTTAAGTCTCGCTCTGTGTGATTTTTATACTGTGGCTGACTTTTATCTTGTGTTTGTCTCCAGTGTATTTTAAATGTGCAACCAATTGCCAATTGTCTTCTTTTAGCTTTATGTCGACTTTTTAACAGTCCCCCCATGCGTGTCCCCATATTAGTGTATATTTTAACTCCCGTCATCTCCATTTACTGTGTTTTTATGCCCCACTTTTATCCCCCTTTTTATGTAAGTGTTCCCCTTTTCATGTATTTTTGTAAAGCAGTTTGGGTAAAGAGTGGTTGACTGTGCCACATCCAGCCCTCCCATGCCCATGTGGGGCAGGGGAATGAAATAACAATAAAGGAAAGGAAAAGAGCATTCATAGGCGCAGAATGAGAATTCTGTATGCAGCATCTGCTGCAGCTCAAGTCACGCAATTTTGTGATGGCGCATTTTTGCCTTTATAGCACTTAGTACTTTGTGTTATTGCTTCACTGTTACAGACAGATCACCTTCAGAAGTACTGTGGAACTTTGTATATGAATTTGACAGTCATCTTAATAATCAGATACCAGGAACAGAAGTTGACTTAAAGACGTGAAGAGCAATACTATTGCGCTTTTTCGCCATAGTATCATAGCTCAGATTCCACTTTATTTGCGATTTTTCGGTAACAGGATATGGAGCGACAGCCAACACTTTTTTTTTAAATTTTTTCATTGCACGTAGTCAAATTGTCGAATCTCTGTTCCAATAATTATGTTCTAATAACACTGTATAGAAAACTGTCTTATGCAGAAATACTTAGATACACACAACGGTTTGAAAACCTGCATAAATTGGAGGAAATTGATGAGTCTGTCACATATAATTTTTTTTCTACATATTAACACAGCACCAATACATACACACTGACAGTTTTCTCAAACACACTTGTAGATTTATTTATATGGCAGTTCTATCGTAAACATATGGCCACAAAACAGAAATTATCTCCACCATACAAGACTTTATAATACTGTGTGTCGAAATGTTTCAACATCTGAAGTGTCTCACTCTAATATGACATTTACAATTGTACACATGTAGTACACGCCTATGAGAAGTAACTGGTCCTCCTTTAACATACTTCTGCTAACATCCGTAGCAACGAGAATACTGCTGTTACTTAAACTCAAGCGTGCAGAAACATATATTTAGCAAGGCGAATACGTGTAATATTGTAGACAAGCAGCGTCGGGTCAGAATCACGTGACTGGACTGATTTGATGTTGAGAACATGCGCAGTAGGTTATTCTCACTCCATAGCTTTTTATAATCTATGGGCTCAACACGCAGGCGTCTGTTTCGTGGCGATAAACCGCCTGTGATCGGTCGCTCGCTTCTGCCAAGCCAAACAAGAGCGGCTTATCAAGAAATTTCAACCACTATTTCGAATATCACTCTGCGGTCAAGTTCCCATAGTGAAATTTAGCCGCGATGCTTAGCAGCAGCAGCTGCAGCTGATCTGCGTATGTCGACTAATGCTCGTATCGAAATAAGGAAAAACCTGGAGTTGAAAATTGTTAATTTTGTTTTGGAGCGCTTTTATTAGGTACACATTAATATGCGTATTATCTGTTCTTTTGGATATGCCCGAATTTATGTGCGTCAGCAGCCGTGCGTATAGAATGGAAGAGAAATTTTCATATCTCAGTTGCATTCGTCCATTGCCTTAAATGCAGCAGCGAAATGAGAAAACTTGCGCTGTAGTGGAACTCAAAACCGGATACTCCGCTTCTCTAAATGGTTCAAATGGCTCTGAGCACTATGGGACTTAACAGCTGTGGTCATCAGTCCCCTAGAACTCAGAACTACTTAAACCTAACCAACCTAAGGACATCACACACACCTATGCCCGAGGCAGGATTCGACCCTGCGACTTTGTAGCAGCCGCTTCGTTCCGGACTGAAGTGCCTAGAACCGCTTCAGCCACAGCTCATATGCAGACAGAGGAGCGTATTGGGGACAGTGGCATGGACGGGGTTGGAACATTCGCACCGAGTGACATTTGCATGGAGTGACACTTTCTCGGAGCCTGGGGCTCCCGTCTGCCTAACCAGCTTTTCACGGGTGCAGACACACAACGAAATTTAACAGTTCAGCACAGGTGCTCGTGCGAGGTGCGTGGCGCTCACACCACAGCCGTGAGCAACCGTGTATCGCTTCAGGGTGGCTTATTAACATGTTTCGTGACATGTCTGGTTTCAAGACTGTTGTATTAACGAGAACTGACAATGAAATTTAACATAATGTGAAAAGACACTGAAATTCAACATCTCTTTCAATATTTTAATGACGCAATGTACGGTGGCCAGCTAAGAGAGAAACAAGGTATTTCTGACAACGTTGCAGTCTTATGGTGACTGCCGTTTTAGGACTGGAATTGATTTGACAGATTTAAATGTCGTTACCATTTTATTTAACCGTTAAACATAAAAAGACTCAATATCAACGAATATTACTTAGTTATGGTTTTCACTGAAGAATGGATGTCTGGTCTGCGAGTGAGCTTCTGTGGCAGAATCTCGTTCTCTTCAATAAATAAAAATGCAGCATGTACACGTAAGTCTAAATATCAATATAATCGAAGCTGCAGACTTGTAAAGTCGTGAAAATTTACATTGAGGGAACAGAAGTTTAGGAGGCTGCTTTTACTGTCAAACTAATCACACACACGTCACACTGT
Organism: Schistocerca piceifrons; assembly: GCF_021461385.2. Classification (NCBI taxonomy): domain Eukaryota; kingdom Metazoa; phylum Arthropoda; class Insecta; order Orthoptera; family Acrididae; genus Schistocerca; species Schistocerca piceifrons. Next base: position 649,021,770 of record NC_060142.1, read on the forward strand.
TGCTGTAAAAGTTCTAGCTGCAGCCCAGTTCCCACGCCGTCGACATAACCCGAAACTCAGTAAAATTGCACAGCCCTTTGCAAACTGAAACGTACTACAGGAACTTGATCTAACTACAGATTTATTCGTTGAGCGCTTCTTCTCAAAACAAAAACGCATTTTCACAGTGAAAATATTGAGACCTTTATTTCTCCACTCCCATATGATGAGCACTTTCTTCAATCATATCGCTTAGAAGCATTTTCCTTATTTCTTTTTTTTATTTATTTTTATTTTTGCACTTCAGCTTCTCGCTGGTCGTCATCCAAGTGTCCATAAACTTTTGAACGGAATCTATTGAAATGTTGTAAACTGGAGTTTTTCGCTGTTCAAAGTTTGAAGAACATTAGTAGAACACTAGGTATATCAAGACACATCACATTAATAAACATATGGACTAAGCATCCTGCTCTGATACGTTGATACTCAAGCGTCCTACCGCTTTCAAATTTCCAAGCTGACAATTATGCTACTTTTCATCCCTTTAAAAACAGCAACTCTCCGTTTTAAGGGAAGACTCCACGCTAAAAATTCAATTTTGTTTAAAAATAAATTTAATAGCTAAGTTCCATGTTTGGAGTGCCTACTCTTAGATCCCAAAACGATTTCACTGTATTCGAATTACAAGTAGATCTAAGAAGTGTTTTAAGTACGGACATACTAAAGGGCTATGGCACCGAAAGACGCCGAAGATAATTTTCGTTTTCTATCATCATCAAAAAGAACCATATTTACTCCGAACTTGCCATAATCTCGAACTGGCAAAAACAAGTCGCAATATTTCCAGGAAGCTGAAGCGAAACAATTGGAAGCCACTCGCTGGAAATCAATTAATTTGCCCGTTGACTATGTAAATACAAATTTAGGGAATACATTGAAGTTCTGTTCAGCAGAATCAACAACCTCCAAGAAAAAAGGCATTTCCTTACAATCCGGTAACTCTACCACTGCACCTCCTCAAGAAGACTGTGAGTAGATTTTTACTCAGAAAATTCAAGAAAAAGACTACCCTGATCTTCTACATCTACATCTATACTCCGCGAGCCACCTTACGAGAAGAATCCTCATTTAAGAAGGTGGAAAAACGTTATGGTGAATTTTAATGGGTATGTGTCCAGCAATAACATTCATTTTTTGATAAAGTGTTAAAATCCATTTTACCGTAAGTTTCTTTGTCTCCAGTGCTAACTTCTTTTTATCATAAACATTAACCAACCTGAATGAAATTTTTGCAGGAAGTGTTCTTGATATGTTTGCATACTTATGTGCATTAATATTATCGAAAATGTAGTTTGTTTATTTTATCATCACTTTTATGTACCGATAGTCATAGAAAATTTACGCCTGAATTTGAAATAAACACTGGAAGCAAATTATTAATATTTCTCACAGACTAAATACACAGAACCGTTGAAATATGTATTATGAATGTAGCTACAAAGTCTGGTATGTAAAAATTGTGACGTGAGTTCCAAAAGCTGGTTTTCAACAATACCAGTAAAATCATAATAAAAATTCAGAACTCGAAAACTAATGGAGTTATGGACTTCTAAACTTAGTTATTTCTACATCTTTACAAAGGAGGCACGATTTTTAAACTTGGTTGCTATCGGTGAAGTAGAAGAAATGTTAAATTTTAGGCTCAGAGATGCAGGGTTCCATCCAGGCACGTTAGTGTTGATAGCTCTAAAAAAAGGTTTGCGTGTTTCTCGCTGTTTATTTGCCAGCAAACCGTAAACAACTGGAATGGTATTTGTTTCCTTCCGGGGACTATTAAGATCCCCAAACTACTTGTTCTAACTATTGAACGTTCAGTCTACATAGAGTGATTCACATCTGTATAAACGGGCTTTTGCCTTTTCGCTGGCAAACACCAGTATTCTGTCATTCGGTCTCCTATTATCATCTGCAAGTAAAGAATTATTTTCTTGGAAGAATATTCCTCAAGAATCGGTGGGATTGTGTATCATTCCCATATATATTCGCCTAATGCGATGTAAGAATTGTTTCGCATTTCTGTGTGATGGTAACGATGTTACTGAGTCCTAGCATCGATTGAAGAGCTGCCTACTTTTTCAACATATCTGATAACACTATAGTGTCTTTTCTTTTGCCCGCTTCTTTGCTCTGGCAAAATGTTTTCGCACTTCATTTGCTGCTTCATCTGAAATACAAATATAGCTACCTTCCCCTAACACTGTGTTGTTTTTGGTGGATGGTATTCCGTTGCATTGATTTTTTTTTTTTTTAAGTTTACACAACGCCAGTAAGTTAGTTCCTGTTTGTTTGCAAAGTTCACTGTATATGATACGCTTTGTAAATCTGTAAAGGCTTCCCTTTGGTCGCCTCGGTGAACTCCAATACCTCAGCATTAAAACACGGAACTCTACTTCTTGCCAGTCAGAGGCCAGCTGCAGTATTGAACTCTGGGAGAAAGTCACTCACACAACGAAATGGTGCGGGGGCAGGGAATTTTGTGTAGGAAATGGACTTTGGTCACCCCCACGTACGTCGCAGGTATCGGCGGACAGGTAGATGTACCCTACTTTTGGAGCACCGTGTCCACTACCTACAGTGTCCTGGGCTCCGTACAAACGTCAGCACATTCCGTCTCCGTAAAAGTGTCACTCCATGCAAGTGTCACAAACTCGTGCAAGACAATAGAGGATGTGGAAGGAGTGGTAAAGCGTGGGAGGGAAGGAGACTTAAGTGATGTTTACATCAGTGATGAAGGGACGCATAGGAGTTCTGTAGAGGCTTTCTTTTGAATGATTTTGGTCGACTGTTGGTACACGGAATTTCAGTGATTTAATTGGGTGAATTTAACAGTTCCAAACCACGAGGAATTGATCTCCAGAGTGCTAATAGAAGCATGGGCAGCAGGGAAGTCTGTGACGTCAGCATGATGAAGCAAATATAAGATAGAGGGTGATATAAGATTGTTGACCGTGTTTTGAGCAGCCGTGACTGGACGGATCCTTGGGAAACACCTGTAGTTTGATGAAAATTCAGAAGTTGGTATTCCTTAAAGCTAGAAAAGATGAATGGTTAGCTAGAAAGAACGTTAGCTAGAAAGAACGTTAGCTAGAACGATGTAACTGACTACAAGCGCGTGCTACGGGAGTTCGAAGAGGAGGCCAGAGTTGTGGGTATATTTTATGTCTAGGGATGGCAAGAGGCAAGTTACTGCCGATACAGGAGGTGGACTAGGTGTAGTGATGGCAGCCAGATGAAATGAAATGAAATGGCGTGTGGCTAGGGCCTCCCGTCGGGTAGACCGTTCGCCTGGTTCAGGTCTTTCGATTTGACGCCACTTCGGCGACCTGCGGGTCGATGGGGATGAAATGATGATGGTTAGGACAACACAACACCCAGTCCCTTAGCGGAGAAAATCTCCGACCCAGCCGGGAATCGAACCCGGGCCCTTAGGATTGACAGTCTGTCACGCTGACCACTCAGCTACCGGGGGCGGACGGCAGCCAGATTAGACGATGAGAAGAGAGGTTTTGTTCAACGTGTTGTGGATGCATTTAACGAGCGTGGATTCAAGGGCCTTGCTGAAGACTCGGGTAAGGCTGACGGTTGGGTAGTAAATAGTTTCACTAGACGGTTTGTTCGGCCTTAGAAAAAGGAGAACTTTTGTGGTCTTTCGTGGCCCTTGGTTAAATCAGTACAGGACTATTCAAAAACAAGAAACAGATTTCAAATATTTGTTGTTTACAAACTACAAAAAATAGAGACACAATTCGATCGTTTGTGGAATGAGAAAAGTTCAAATATTTATGCATTCAATGTGTGCACCATGTTGTAGTAGCACCACCGTTTAGGATAGGGAAAGTTAGTTTTGTGCGATATTTGGAGAACGAAGTTACAGCCAGGTGCAGGCCGGATTGCAGTAAGTTACGCATACCAGCAGTTGCGAAGGCAAGAGCAGTTGATGTGAGTAGTAGTACTTTCAGTCACGTTTTGTTGTAACAAGGAAATGATGTAGGGATATCTTTTAGTTTTCGTTGCGCAACAGGGTGACTTCCGAACAGGTGAGAATATCCTCTAAATAGGCATTCCAGTCATCTCAAGGTTGTAATTGCGGATTAGTTTGAATGAGATGTGGTGGGGTTGTGGACGTTGGTGTGTGACATGGGTTATGTTTGATATTAGCACAGTGTCACGGACTCTTCGAATTGGATGTAGGACCTCTGCAAGTAAGAGTCTAAAGAGATTTGTAGATACTGTTATAATAATTGGAGTGGAATTGCTTTGAGGACGGATATGGAGAAAGGACAGTATATTGACGCCACCGCTTAAGCTGAACTTGAGAGAGGCTACTGAATATAAGCAAAGGAACAGACGCTCTTACGTTATGAAATAGTAATACTTCAATTTTCTGCAGGATTGCGTAAAGGTTGTGACCGCACAGGGATGTGCTTACGTTAACCAACTCCGGCTCTGGCCGCTGGGTGGGTCTTGTCATTTTATTCAACGTTGTGGGAAGATATTCGGATGATCTGGTGGGGTTGCAGGAAGGTTACATTGAGTATCATGGAAGTTTTTCTCGGTGACGGTATTGGTGAGCGAGATTCTGTTAAAGTTTGGGGGAGCGGATATTGGAGAGATGGAGACAAGGTTGTTGCTATGCTGTCGAGCAATTATTAAAGTTAGGGAGGTAGAACTGTAAGTCAGGGTAGGTGGGGTTTAGGGGCGGGGAGTAGAGAAATTATTGAACTAAAGTGACGAAGTGAGAGTGCTTGTGGGAGCAGACGTACTGTATCATGGGCTACCTATTTATTTCATGCATCTGACAGGGGACGTCCACACGTGACATGTCATATACAACAGTAGTGTTGAGTGCTGGGAGCACAGCACCTGAACTAGCTTGACGTCATAACGGCTCCTGGACGAGGACGTTAAAGAAGTCTGAAGCTACTTGTTTGTGATACGGAAGTGGATAAGATAGTAGAATTAGATGCCGAACTTTACTACCCATAGTGACATTCGTAATGTATCAAAGATATTCAGCGACGCAACAGAAATCTGGACGTTGTTGCTCTCTGTGCCTTTTCAGGTTTGTGGTCTCATTTCCAACAGGTGATTTAATGTAAAAAAAATTTAGTTCGTTACCTCGGATTTGCGGAAGATATGATGATACATTTTGTTTAGAGCCACGATCTTTCGAGTGGTAGGATTCCACCCACTCACTCATCCCTTATTGTGCTAATTTTTTTCATTTCTAGACCTACCAGCTTCCACTCTGTGTGTAACATATTTTCTCTCCATCTTTTTCCTCTCATCTGTTATTCTGGTACCAAAGAATTTTCCTTCTGATGCGTTCCATAGATTTCTCTCTTCACCTGTTATGTGCGGCACCATTTGACTCTCTATTTCATCTGCATACTTTATTTTTAACATCCTCCTATGGCTTAACGTGTAAAATGTTACCACATTCTTCTCTTTTAGACTCCTCAGTGAGGGCATTTATAATTTACGCCAGTAAATAAGTGAGCTCTGTAATATAATTTTGTGAACCTCAATATTAGCGATATGAGCACATAAATGTAAATAATACAAGAACGAAAGGAGTTTAAATATAATTACCATGTGGATCAGTACCAATGTTAGATCTGTTCAAGTTCATATCTCCTTAAATCAGCATAACATATCCCTGATTCATCTCAAAATGTTCATTAGAGCATATATCATTTACTTTTCTGGGGTTTACATTTATGTCATTACGTGTATTACTGCTAAAAGTGTTTTGTGACTAAAAAAATGTTTAGCATTAAGACATTTGAAATTAGTGCACGACTTCATACAGTTTCCGTTCTTCACCGAAAAAATATATTCCCATGACATCGGTTATCGTCTGTAATTGTAATTTTTTATTTGGTGTGCTGTGTCGGAAATTGCATCTTGTAGTATCTCTTTTTAATTACGTCTGTACAAAGATGTTCCACTTAATGGATTCTTGTCATTATTCTGAAGGAAGTGTCACTGAAGGGCATATTCACCTTACTAAAACATAACGTTTTAATTAACTGATTGTCTTAAAGTTGATCCTGCTTTCTCCTTATGAGGACTATGGCTACAGTTCTTGATTGTGCAAAAAACAGTAAAATGTTTCCTGGATTATGACTCTTTGGTGAACCAGTAATAATAAAATGAAATTTAAGTATGTACACTTTTAACCTTATTATCAGAAATAAATTTACATATTTACATGTTGAAACTTCAAAATTATCCTGATCATATACAATATAAATAGTTACGTACCAAATAATGAATTTTATTTAACGTAGTTTGAAATGCAGCTCGCCATATGTCTTGGCTCTTTTCTTTCAACATGATAATTAATTTAACTAGTGAAGAACGAGGAGTTAGTGTCTAACAATAATAGTTCTGAAAAGTATATATGACTGCATTGATTGTATCTGCTGAGTTCTTGTTGACTTCTTGTCTTAATTAGCGTTTTCACTTATGACTTCGTGCTGGGTCTACTCTCTGCTTTTCTGGGAGAGTTTGAGAATCACATGCACGATGAAGTCAAGAGAAGCGATACAGGGTCTTACAAAAAAAAAAGTGGGGCTTGGTGTGGAGCTGAGACACAGGCATTCACGGAAACAAAGTCGGACCATGCTACAGCTAGACATAGAAGCACTTCCAGGCAAAAACAGCATCGCTGTCGGCTTCCTGGCGGACCGCTGATATTGTTGAGTTTTATGGTAGATTTCTACTCTGGCCGAGCAGATAGATATGGAGTAGGAGAAAGAAATTGTATCACTAGGGGGTTGGTGCTAAGAATAGTGCCTTCAGCACCGATTAACGTTGTACGTTCATTTCTGATCAGGCTGGAGTACAGTAGAACAGACAGTCCCCTCTTAAACAAACAAAAAAAGTCTTTTTAGATCGCTGCTCCATATGGTTTCATAGCTTCCGTTATTTATTCTAAGAAGGGTTTGATGCGGTTGATGTGGTGCACACCAGAAGATCTCTCTGACTTAAATGATCACTAACACGAACGCATTCGTACGAGCAATTTTTGTTATTCTTACATAATGACAAGAACATTTTATTTTTAGCTTCATGACTCTGGTTTCATGGATTCTGCTTTGTATCTATTGGTTTTCGGCATTGCTGGTTCAGCGTAGTAAAATTTTGGATGGGTTATGTTCTATATTAATGAGTTTTGTGATATATTATGATGAAGGAGAAAGTTGGTTGTGATGTCGTTCATTCACTTTCGTTAACATTATAATCAGTAAGTGAGATGCAATTTCAACTACAGTAGTCTAAAAGTAAAGCAATTAGCAACAGGGAACAGGGTCAAGTTATGAATTACTGTGATTCATGAGAGAAACATATGAATTTTCCCACAGAACAACTAATTCCTGTCAGCAGCAATAATGAAAGTCGTGTGACAGATAGCACATAGGCAGAACATGTAGAAAGTAAAGTGAGCAGTAGTAACAGCGAGGGGGAAGGTGAGGTCTCACAACTAAATGTAGAAGTGGTAATAACTATTGACATTTGTGAAAAAGAGAGCAAGAGACCGAACGTGTCAGTGAGAGCAGATCCTCCATTGTGTTTGCATGTATCTTCGAACAGATGTAGGGAGAAACAAAAGATGATAGTTTTGGCATCTAGAATTTGTGAAGGAAGTGAGGAAGAAAGACAAGGAAATGGGAGAAAAGGTATGGAACAAAGTTGAGGAAACAGAGGGAGAGACAAAGTAAATTTGGAAACTGGCAGAAGAAAGTAAGAAAATGAAGCAGGATGCAAAGAACGTAGCACACAAATCTGAGAAAGTAGTGATGGAAGCGAAAGAAGAATCGAGAAGAATAGTAAAGGAAAATCACGAATAGATTTTAAAAACGTCCAGTAGCGTTGAAAACGTGGAGTGGAGACTGGGGTAACTCTTGGATGTCTAGCAGAGTCATTCAGAATTGAAGGAGTGGCACGTGAAATTAGAGAAATGGGTTTGTTTATAAGATGCACGTTGGCAAGGTCTAAGAGCCTATTGACAAAATGTTAGAAGCGACAAATCTGTTATGAGTTGAGTATTTTGGGATAATAAAAGATGAAATTTGCGAAGTTGGTACAGGCTCTGATATTACTAACATGGTATCAGTAGCGGAAACACAAGAGTTACAGTCACTTTTTGCATTCAAGTTACACAGAAAATTGGCCAGTGTTGTCATTAAGAAAACAAATATAAAAGGAGCCATGGTGGGCAAATATACAGAATCAAACGGCCAGGGCAGACTATACTGGTTTGTTAAAGACACACTCTGACAGAAATTTCTTGGTGGTACACAGACCAGCCATCCATTTACTTATTGCCATGGATTTCCTCAGTGACTAACGCACAGTGTTAGATCTTGGATGAGATGGGGTTATTTTACAAAAGGGAGCAAAGATCCAAATCTATTTCAGAGAGTAAGCCATTTGTGCTCAAATCCTGGCGAGTTATATAAAGCTTTCTCTTCATCTAGAAAAATACATGGAAAAGAGTGTGAACTGGAAGAAGAATTGAGAAAGACAATAAGAAGAAGACAAGAAGGTGAATAAGAGAGCAGGCTACAATTATAGCTGGTTGGAGTAGATGAATGACATCGAGTCATAAGGAAGATAATAATTGTGAAGAACACTATTTGCAAACGGAGGTGTATATTTTCCGACACCAAGTACCATCAGAAATTTTCAATATGCGTTCAAGGTAAAAGGACATTCCAAGTTTTGTTACCTCCATACCCTGTCTCACTTCTATACAAGAATATGAAAATGTTAAAAGAGGGAGTGATTGAGCTATAGTTTCCACTTATTATAGTCCGTTGCAGGTTGTCGACTGGAAAGATGGGTTCGTATGCCTCATACTGGACTATAGATAAATTAGCACCATAATTGCATTAGGTTCCTCACTGCTGCCACTGCTGCCACTGCTGCCACCTTCCTTGTTGGTGGCCCGTTGACACTGAAAAGAATTTGTGACACAATTTCTTCTTTTTATTTGCAAGTTGGAAGAATTTAACACAATGTTGCTTCCCCATCAAAACATGGTCGTGCTGCAGCCCGGGATGACAAAGCCATTGTCATCTGCAAGTGGACCTTGTGCACTACGAGTGCGCTCCTCACTGGTCGTGTTGGTGTTATATCACAAGAAATGAACATTCTTACCAACACCTATTACTATATAATGTGTCTAAAGTATTAAGATGCAAACTCACCTTTCTTCCTTATGAAGTTTTATAAGTTAGCCACTGCGTACCACAACACGGTACTGTGCTAATTGGCCATAACCTATTACTATATATTTGTTCTCTTGCTGAGAATACCCCACATACACTTAGTACTGATCAGCACACCCTATTCGGTTTAAGCGCTTGAATACAGGGACTTACCTCCTCATGCTACTCCATGACTAGGTACTATTCAGGTCAGTGGAGTAATTAGCTACTCACCATCTTGGTACACAAGTGTTGACAATGTGCGCAACAAGCACCATCAACGGCTCACTGATCCTTGGGAAAAACCACAGACCATTTGTTCCTTGCCACTTACACATGATGTCATGGGGTCGATACTGTGGGAAAATGGAGCAATGAACCAGTAATATTTTGTCCAGTGATGTCTCACCTGTCATCACTGATGGCCCTCTTTGGACCATATGTGGGTGGACCTGGCAATGATAACCTGCTGTGTGCTGCCGATGCTGAACCTGCCAGGTGCATCATGCCCACACTGCTAACCATGACTTGAGGGAGTTAAACTCATCCAAGGCCCGCCCCCTGTACACTGTGCATTCATGAAGCCTCCACCGAAATCGCGAGACAATGGAAACATCCCACATTACTCATGTGAAGATACAGAGTGATTTCAGCCACAGACCATTCCATTCTGTTATGCGCTCTCCTCTAGCAGACCATTTGATGACTAAGTTTTTTTTATTATGTATTATTTTTCACGTTGTATTAATATGTATTACGAACACATTGTAATTTTCGCATTACACCTTCGAACGAATTTATTTTATTATTTTATAAGGATTTATGAACCAACATTAATAATAATCAGCACTGTTTGTTTGATCTTTTTGGTATTTGACACTATAGCATATTAGATAAAATTATCAGATCTCCCACAACACCTTTTTACAAATTTCGTGGCACGCTTAAAGCTTACAATTATTATTGTCATTATCATATTTGAATAATTATACATACTTAGTGTTCACAGACCACATTATACAAGTATTCTTTCTCTAGAGTTACTTTTAGCATTTTTTTACCGTATGGAAATATCGTTTCTCTCATACAAGGAAACACAGGTAGTTAGAAGGACGTAACTGTGAGGGTACAGGGTGAATCACCGCAAAAATTGCGGGAATAGACGCGCGGAATCCACAGAATGGATTGCTAGTCAGGAGCTCGTACCGATAGCCGATAAACAGGTTGTAATAATATTTAGAAAGTGTATTTTTGTGTAAACAGACAATTTTCAAATGGACAATGCTTATTGCCATTAACAGACTAAAAGTAGGGTAAATTAGAATTTCAGTGCTGTTTTCTGCAGGATTGTAATGCGAGTCGTTTACGAGATACCGTGGTTTGAAAAGTTTCCATTTCGACCCTTGTGTGTGCCATTGAACCTGCGTAGTTGCTGGGTGCGATGTTACTATGTTTGCTTACAGTGTGGCTGTGTGTTCCTTGAGTGCACTGCGACTTGACAGTCAGTTAGCGCGTGGCAGTCCAAGCAGTAGGTCGAGAGTGAGCGATGGGATTTACCAATGCAGAAAAAGCCGACATGCTCATGGTGTATGGAGAGTGCAGGAAGAATGCAGTTCGTTCTGGTGTGGTGTATATGGCAAGATACCCCAGTACACGTCAGCCATCTCGGCAATTACTTATCAGCCTCTTCAGCCAGTTATATGATAATGGTAGTGTAACACCTAGAGAAATTAACAGATGGAATTAAGTGATGACATAAGGGGAGGAAATTAATGTTGTTCCCACTGTTGCAGTTGGTCCGCACGTTAGACACCGCACAATCGCACAAGGAAGTGGCATCAGTCAGGCAAGTGTTAAAATGGCTCTGAGCACTGTGGGACTTAACATCTGAGGTCATCAGTTCCCTAGAACTTAGAACTACTTAAACCTAACTAACCTAAGGACAGCACACACATCCATGCCCGACGCAGGATTCTAACCTGTGACCGTAGCGGTGCACGGTTCCAGATTGTAGAGCCTAGAACCGCTCGGCAAACCCGGCCGGCCAGGCAAGTGTTCTACACATTCTCCATCAGCAGAAGTTCTGTCCCTATCACGTCTCTCTCCATCAAGAGTTGCATGGAAACGCTCATGAGAATCGTGTTAACTTCTGTAAACGGGCATTGAGACAAGATAATCCATAATGAGATTTTCCCTCTGCAGCGGAGTGTGCGCTGATATGAAACTTCCTGGCAGATTAAAACTGTGTACCGGACCGAGACTCGAACTCGGGAACTTTGCCTTTCGCGGGCAAGTGCTCTACCAACTGAGCTGCCCAAGCACGACTCACGCCCCGTCCTCACGGCTTTACTTCTGCCAGTACCTCATCTCCTACCAGTAGCGAAGCCGATTACGAGTGCTAAGTTTGAGTCTATGGAAGAATGATCGTAGTGGTGTACTTCAGATAGCCAGTGACAGAGACAACAATCTGCTCATCTTGCATACCAGAACGTTATGGCAGTCCCAGATCATAATTCATTCTGGGCAATGCAATTACCTGTTCCACATCCATAGGAGTATTACTAGACGGAAGTGTGTGTGTGTGTGTATATGTGTGTTTTCTTTTTTCGATTTAACATTCAGACAAGAAGTCACTGAAATCGACCAGCAGAAATTCGTGAGATATTTCAGAGCACCAGTGGTGGTTATAGGTGTCCGTTTATAACTTTCGGAATAACTTTGTCAGCCAGAAGATTTCCTTTACATGAAGCTAATGGAACATTTTTGGATTTTTTAATTTAGTTTGTTGTCAGATAGTCAGATGCTTTTCTGCGTTTGTGCTTTGACTGAATAAATTAACGTGCTCATTCAGATTTTATCTTTGTTAACACCATAAATATTTTCATTTCTGTTACTAGGCAATTCCCCCCCCCTCCCCCCTCCCCCCATAGGATCTACAGCTAGGTCCTCAACATTTCATTGTATTAATTAATCCATCTGCCTACAGTGATTTTTTGTATGTCTCATAATTATTTTTCCCATTCACGAACTTTCTTACTTATAACTAAAATTATCTACACCCCCTGGTATCAAAGGCTTAAAATGTGTATCAGACTTGATTACATCATAGTCTTCAATAACTTTCCAGATTTGGTAAAACCTGAAGTTGTTTAAGAGCTAAAGAAATTGTAGTGTCAGCTCAAAAGAAAGAATGCACACTTTCTTCGTTTTCTTATTTTCACACATTATGCACAGGTGGCAAAAAGGGAAAGCGACCTGTTACATTCCCACTTTGATGTACTGTGCACGATTAGAGTAGATGAAGAACTCTTTATCCATTTCATTCACATCAGTCAATTCTAGACCCAAAAATGAATTGTCTCTATTCAATATCTGTGCAATATGTCCACTTTGCAGCAAAATTCCAATAAATGTTGTGTAGGTGTAGGCGACTCTTTTAGAGAAAACCACATTAACACAGTGTTCAAAATAGTATCGAATATTTTGAGGAGCGATACTACCCACCAAATAAAGAAGTATAGTAAGCATTGGTTGTAAAATGCACTGGTTCTTCTCCGATACTGTGAAACTCGCCTCTTCTGCTGCAAGTTTTTGGTTTACCATATTCTGGGAGGAGGTAATATGTACCAAAACACGTGAAACATGTCCAGTGAATATGGGCTCTAATATGCATACCTTATGAGCCATGAGCTACGGTGAAACACATTTCTACTGAACATGTGTGTTGTAGAGCCCCTGTTTACTGAACATTTCTGCGTGATTTGGTCCACACTGCTTCCTTCAAAAATATGGAAAGCGAATATCTTGTTGTAGAAGTTATGTACACTCCTGGAAATTGAAATAAGAACACCGTGAATTCATTGTCCCAGGAAGGGGAAACTTTATTGACACATTCCTGGGGTCAGATACATCACATGATCACACTGACAGAACCACAGGCACATAGACACAGGCAACAGAGCATGCACAATGTCGGCACTAGTACAGTGTATATCCACCTTTCGCAGCAATGCAGGCTGCTATTCTCCCACGGAGACGATCGTAGAGATGCTGGATGTAGTCCTGTGGAACGGCTTGCCATGCCATTTGCACCTGGCGCCTCAGTTGGACCAGCGTTCGTGCTGGACGTGCAGACCGCGTGAGACGACGCTTCATCCAGTCCCAAACATGCTCAATGGGGGACAGATCCGGAGATCTTGCTGGCCAGGGTAGTTGACTTACACCTTCTAGAGCACGTTGGGTGGCACGGGATACATGCGGACGTGCATTGTCCTGTTGGAACAGCAAGTTCCCTTGCCGGTCTAGGAATGGTAGAACGATGGGTTCGATGACGGTTTGGATGTACCGTGCACTATTCAGTGTCCCCTCGACGATCACCAGTGGTGTACGGCCAGTGTAGGAGATCGCTCCCCACACCATGATGCCGGGTGTTGGCCCTGTGTGCCTCGGCCGTATGCAGTCCTGATTGTGGCGCTCACCTGCACGGCGCCAAACACGCATACGACCATCATTGGCACCAAGGCAGAAGCGACTCTCATCGCTGAAGACGACACGTCTCCATTCGTCCCTCCATTCACGCCTGTCGCGACACCACTGGAGGCGGGCTGCACGATGTTGGGGCGTGAGCGGAAGACGGCCTAACGGTGTGCGGGACCGTAGCCCAGCTTCATGGAGACGGTTGCGAATGGTCCTCGCCGATACCCCAGGAGCAACAGTGTCCCTAATTTGCTGGGAAGTGGCGGTGCGGTCCCCTACGGCACTGCGTAGGATCCTACGGTCTTGGCGTGCATCCGTGCGTCGCTGCGGTCCGGTCCCAGGTCGACGGGCACGTGCACCTTCCGCCGACCACTGGCGACAACATCGATGTACTGTGGAGACCTCACGCCCCACGTGTTGAGCAATTCGGCGGTACGTCCACCCGGCCTCCCGCATGTCCACTATACGCCCTCGCTCAAAGTCCGTCAACTGCACATACGGTTCACGTCCACGCTGTCGCGGCATGCTACCAGTGTTAAAGACTGCGATGGAGCTCCGTATGCCACGGCAAACTGGCTGACACTGACGGCGGCGGTGCACAAATGCTGCGCAGCTAGCGCCATTCGACGGCCAACACCGCGGTTCCTGGTGTGTCCGCTGTGCCGTGCGTGTGATCATTGCTTGTACAGCCCTCTCGCAGTGTCCGGAGCAAGTATGGTGGGTCTGACACACCGGTGTCAATGTGTTCTTTTTTCCATTTCCAGGAGTGTATTTCATAGTACCAAAGACGAACAAATCCTCTTAGCTCGTAAGGTATGCATTTTAGAGCCCATGTATATCAGACTTTTATTCTTGTTTTGGTGGGTAAAACCCCGTCTCAAAATATTCGACACCTTTTTATAACACCATGCATAATGATACGTGCATCACTGCCCGCCCTTCGTCAGCTAACTCTTAAGTACCACTCATTACTATATAAAATCGGTTCAACTGATCAAAAATGATAGCTTTACGTCTACATATTTGTGTTAGTGGTGGACATGGCAATTAGAACGGATAGTTCAGAACCCTACTCATGATGGAAATATATTAGATCTAATGACCAATCAACGGATCTAACTTCTTTGAGACTATCCTTAACGAAACTGGTATCAGTGTTCATGAGGCGGTGATCGCAACACTGAATACCAACAGAAAGTGTAACCAAATGAAACAGAAATATTTATATGTTCAGAAAGCTAGACAGAGTAACAATAGTGTCATACATACCTCAGTTAGGAGCTACGAACTCTTACCTCCGGACGGGAGCATGTAGAGGAACTGTGGCTCAAGTTTAAAAGAATAGTTGATCCTGTACTTGGGTAGGCACGTACCCAGAAGGACAGTTAATAATGCGAGAGATCCTCCATGGTGTACAATCATTCTAAGAAAGTTTCTTAAGAAACAGAGACTACTGAATATAGGTATAAAACAAAGCATAGGGCTATATATACAGAAATTGTGAATGAAATACGTTCCGCAGTCAAGAGGGAAATGGGTGAAACCTGCAATGACTGTTATAGCCCTAAGAACTGTTACAGTGGGACGTACCCTCTGCCATGCACTTAATGGCAGCTCACAGAGTATAGAAGTAGATGTAGATTTATAACGTTAAAAAATGAATGAGCTCGAGGCATACCAAAGAGCAACAACTATACTAAATTTCCTTTGCATTCACAGAAGACGTTGTTAATTGTCTCATGTGACGAAAATGACACCATTTAGAACAAATTTCGTACCAGAAATATTTTCGTAATTGATGACGTTTGTTACCATGAACTCAGACATCAACTGACCAAAAATACTAAAAAGGGAGCACCGAGATAAATTACAACATGGTAACCGACATCTGCATGCCGCTAATATCAGAAAGAACGGATATTCCTTTACGACAGCGTAATACAACCTTCATATGAGCACTACCTCGCTGCGTCAGACTTCCATCATCAGCGTTTTCTATCCAAAATTCTTCGAGAAAGCGTCTTGAATACAAAAGATCCATTTCATAGTTACCGTGACGACATTAAGCCCACACGGATAGTTTCCTTCAGAGGTACAATCTAGAAACTGCGTTAGCGTTGGGAGAGAGTCGAGGAGATGGTTCAAATGGTTCAAATGGGACTTAACATCTGAGGTCATCAGTCCCCTAGAACTTAGAACTACTTAAACCTAACTAACCTAAGGACATCACACACATCCATGCCCGACGCAGGATTCGAACCTGCGACCGTAGCGGTCTCGCCGTTCAAGACTGAAGTGCCTAGAACCGCTCGGCCACCAGCGGCCGGCACGAGGAGATGCGACTAATTTCTGCATAATATTCTTTTAAAACACAATCTTTCATCACAGCCAGTATTTGTTTCTAATTTTTGACTAACCCAATAAAGAGAGCGGATCGTTTCCTACAACTGATTAATTTAGAAATAAAAGAGTCGGTCTAATATTATGACTGTATGTGACCTGTTAGTGAAACTTGTAACTGGCAACTACCGTCCGGAACTTTTTCTAACATCTCACAGTCAGCGCCAGAGTATGTAATAACGGGAAAAAGTAGTTAGGAAAATCCAATTTTCTAACTAAATTTCCATCAACTGTTGACTCCATATTTCACAACTTCGTACCTCATTGATAAGATGTCGCCCATTGCTTCTACGCGACGCACATATTCGACTACGAAGTCACATCGCTTCTGAAAAATTTACGGCACCTTAATTAAAATTATGTCAATATTTTCAAACAGTTCTTGGAATGTCATCCAGACGCATCGTTAAAACCTTGTTTGCGAAGGAAACGTTTGCTCGCTGCCGAATGATTCACGATAACTATTTTGTCTCCGTGTAATAAGGCGGCGAGACATTCCCTTGCCACAGACAGAACATTTCGTGCGACCATTCATAAAACAAAGTGCAAAGCAATATTCCCGGTCGCAGCTGTCGAGGTGCTGAAAATGCAGATTTGAGATTCACGGAGGAGGAGGAGGAAGAGGGGGAGGGGGGGTGGTTAGCGGCTGCTCCAGGCTTCCGTGCCCTCTTTCCCCGAACCCGGCGGAACTCGCTCGCGGGAGCGGGAGGAAGGAATAAAAAATAAAGAGAAACCGGTAGGAAGATTTTAAAACTCATCAAAGTCCGGAAGGGTGGCAAGGAAGAGGGGAATGAAGGGAGTTGTAGGTTGGGGTGGGGGGGGTGAGGTAGGGTGGATGGGCGTAGGAGGGTAGTGGGAGGAGCACAGGAACGACGTACGAGCTGGTTAATATTAACATCGGCCGCCAGGGGCGCAGCTGGCGCGCCTCAGCGATTACGTAAACAAAGTGGCCGACCGGGGTTAACGGCGGACGTAATGAAAGCAGCGGCCGCTCTGGCCGAGGCTGGGTGCAGGCGCCGGCGCGGGGCCGCACGCAGATGCGGATCCTCTTCCCCACACCTGCTCCAGCCTCTATGGATCTTGTCCAACGCTCCGCGTGTAGGTCCTCCTGATGCCAAAGTTCCTATGACGCCAGCAGTTCAGAGGGTCACGCCGCGTCCGTGCCCATCCGAAGTGCTTCATTGATGGTATAATTCAGGGTGCTCAACCGCGCTTTGTTTCTGTTTTATGCTCAATACTTCGCAAGCTGCGACATGGTTGCGAATTGAACCGTGACCCGAATATAAAATAAATTTCCTTTACTTCACGTCTATATCCACAAATTTTTTGTCATCATACTACCGGTTTCGGTCTATAACGACCATCTTCAGATGTTTTATGAAAACATGTCCTAATATACGCAACTGGCCATTAAAATTGCTACACCACGAAGATGACGTGCTACAGCCGCGAAATTTAACCGACAGGAAGAAGATGCTGTGACATGCATATGATAAGCTTTTCAGAACATTCACACCAGGTTGGCGCCGGTGGCGGCACCTACAACGTGCTGACATGAGGAAAGTTTCCAACCGATTTCTCATACACAAGCAGCAGTTGACAGGCGTTGCCTGGTGAAACGTTGTTGTGATGCCTCGTGTAAGGAGGAGAAATGCGAACCATCACGTTACCGACTTTGGTAAAGGTCGGTTTGTAGCCTATCGCGATTGCGATTTATCGTATCGCGACATTGCTGCTCACGTTGGTCGAGGTCCAATTACTGTTAGCAGAATATGGAATCGGTGAGTTCAGGAGGGTAATACGGAACGCCGTGCTGGATCCCAACGACCTCGTATCACTAGCAGTCGAGATGACAGGTATCTTATCCGCATGGCTGTAACGGATCGTGCAGCCACGTCTCGATCCCTGAGTAAACAGATGCGGACGTTTGCAAGACAACAACCATCTGCACCAACAGTTCGACGACGTTTGCAGCAGCATGGACTATCAGCTCGGAGACCATGGCTGCGGTTACCCTTGACGCTGCGGCAGAGACAGGAGCGCCTTGCGATGGTGTACTCAATGACGAACCTGGGTGCACGAATGGCAAAACGTCATTTTTTCGGGTGAATCCAGGTTCTTTCACAGCATCATGATGGTCGCATCCGTGTTTGGCGACATCGCCCTGAACGCACATTGGAAGCGTGTATTCGTCATCGCCATACTGGCGTATCACCCGTCCTGATGGTATGGGGTGCCATTGGTTACACGTCTCGGTCACCTCTTGTTCGCATTGACGGCACTTTGAACAGTGGACGTTACATTTCAGATGTGTTACGACCCGTGGCTCTACTCTACATACGATCCCTGCGAAACCCTACATTTCGGCAATATAATGCACGACCGCATGTTGCAGGTCCTGTACGGGCCTTTCTGGATACGGAAAATGTTCGACTGCTGCCCTGGCAAGCACATTCTCCAGATCTCTCACCTACTGAAAACGTTTGGTGAATGGTGGCCGAGCAACTGGCGCGTCACAATACGCCACTCTCTACTCTTGATGAACTGTGGTATCGTGTTGAAGCTGCATGGGCAGCTGTACCTAAACACGCTATCCAAGCCCTGTTTGACTCAATGCCTAGGCGTATCAAGGCCGTTATTACGGCCAGAGGTGATTGTTCTGGGTACTGATTTCTCAGGATCTATGCACTCAAATTGCGTGAAAATGTAATCACATGTCAGTTCTAGTATAATATATTTGTCCAATGAATACCCGTTTATCATGTGCATTTCTTCTTGGTGTAACCATTTTAATGGCCAGAAGTGTAGTTCCCTGTCATCTGCTTGTGGTGCAGCAAAATGTGCTGTTACACGTACTCGTTGCCTGAAGTCAAGTCAGTGAACTTTTTTTCCTGTCTGTTGTCGAAGGCGTCCTGGAGAGACATTCACTTCTTGTTTCCCTTTAAGATAAGGGTTTGTTTGCACTACATTTTTTACACTTTGAAGGCTGATCGGAAGGGTGGCAGGCAGGTTCGTAAGCTTCCTCCTGACCGCATTGTTCTAAAAGGTTCGTTTTACAGCGTCAGAAGTAACGCCTTTCGAAATCTGTATCTATAATAGGCAGTGGCGGTCGCATTGCCAGCCGCGCCGCCCCCGCCAGTCAACCCCCACGCTATTCGTTCGTTTCTTTCGTCAGTCGACTCGACTGAATCGAGTTATCGAGTGGTTGTACCTTCCTATGTAAGACGCGCAATCGCGTCATCATATTGTATACGTTTCTATCTGGCACATAGATAGCTAACACATACCAGCGAGAAAAGCCGCGGCCATTCTAGTGATCTCGATACGTTTTCCCGTCTGCATTTGTCCGAGAAGAATCGCGAATTTTCATTTTTCTTGTACAGAGAACCTTCCATGAGTAGCGTTATGATTACGGACTATTCGCCGAACAGGAAGCTAGTTTACATTCAGAAGCAGAAATATTACGACTGTAGAATGAATAAGTGAAAAGTCCTTGTTGTATCAAGTGCAGGCGTGAAGATTATTTCAATAGTGAGAGGGACAGTTGATTGTGAAGTATTAATAATAGTAATTCATAGTAATTTCTCGGTAAAAATATTGTTACGAGTCTCTTAACAATATTGTTAAGAGAATCATAACAATAGTTTTACTAATAACGTAACAATAGTTTCCCATACCTAACTCGTATTATGGGTATTGATGAGTATATCTCCGGTAATAGTGACTTTCGAGAAGATTCCTAAAAACTCATTTTTACTGTATAGGCCGTCTGTCGAAAGCACTATAAAGGAACTAAATCGTTTGTGTTTATAATCAGTTAAAATAAAACTTTCTTAATCTCTGCATGTGACTTGCTTATTTTTTATAAGGGTAGAAGTAAAGGTAGCTCAAGATATCTTTAGCGCTCCCTCCTTGAGGTTTTTAAGTATCCGCCACTGATGTCAGCTGGGTGGACTTGTTCTTTTGGTTGTTCATCTACATCTGCATACATACTCTGCAAACCAACGTATGGTGCGCGGCGGAGGGTACCTCGTGCCACAGCTAGTCATTTACTGTCATAGAATAAATTTCATTTAGTTCCCGTCTATGGTTACAATTTTTTGTCATCAGACTACCGGTTTCGGTCTGTAATGACCATCTTCAGATTTGCTTTACAAAAATATGTCATAATATTCTGGAGCCATAGTGAAATCGTCAAAAGCTAAATACATAACCAGTAGCAACGTCGTCACACATATATAAATAATAGTATACAAAAGAGTCATGTTATCAGCAGCACTACTACCAATAAGTCTCCAGCACGTTAGGAAATGTTTTTATGAAACAATTCTGAAGATAGTCATTGCTGACCGAAACTGGTAGTCTTAGGACCTACAAGTTTGTGACCGTAGAAGTGAAAGAAAAGAAATGTATTCTACATTTTCGGGTCACCGTTCCATTCCCGACCATGTCGCAGCTTGCGAAATTTACTATCGTGTTCCACTCGCAAATAGAGCGAGGGAGAAACGACAGTCTGTATGTCTCCGTATGGGCCCTAATCTTTCTAACCTTATCTTCGTGGTCGTTGCGCTAAACGTACGTTGGCAGCATTACAACCGTTCTCTAACTTTTCTGTGCAAACGGTCACAGATTAATGATTACGCTTTACGTCAGATCGTTTATGTATATACAGATCAACAGCAATCCTACCATTCTTCCTTGGGGCGATCCTGACGATACCCTTGTGTCGTATCAACAGTCCCCGTCCAGGAAAACGTACACTAGTGGCCATTAAAATTGCTACACCAAGAAGAAATGCAGATGATAAACAAGTATTCATTGGACAAATAAACTATACTACAACTGACATGTGATTACATTTAAACGCAAATTGTGTGCATAGATCCTGAGAAATCAGTACCCTTAACAACCACCTCTGGCCGTAATAACGGCCTTGATACGCCTGGGCATTGAGTCAAACAGAGCTTGGATGGCGTGTACAAGTACAGCTGCCCATGCAGCTTCAACACGATACCACAGATCATCAAGAGTAGTGACTGGCGTATTGTGACGAGACAGTTGCTCGGCCACCATTGACCAGACGTTTTGAATTAGTGAGAGATCTGGAGAATGTGCTGCCCAGGGCAGCAGTCGAACATTTTCTGTATCCAGAAAGACCGGTACAGGACCTGCAACATGCGGTCGTGCATTATCCTGCTGAAATGTAGGGTTTCACAGGGATCTAATCAAGGGTAGAGCCACGGGTCGTAACACATTTGAAATGTAACGTCCACTGTTCAAAGTACCGTCAATGCGGATATGACGTGACCGAGACGTGTAAACACTGGCACCCCATACCATCACGTCGGGTGATACGCCAGTATGGCGATGACGAATACACGCTTCCAATGTGCTTTCACCACAATGTCGCCAAACACGGATGAGACCATCATGTTGCTGTAAACAGAACCTGGATTCATCCGAATAAATGACGTTTTGCCATTCGTGCACTCAGGTCCGTCGTTGAGTACATCATCGCAGGTGCTCCTGTCTGCGTCAAGGGTAACCGCAGCCACGGTCTCCGAGGCATCTCGACTGCTAGTGATATGAGGCCGTTGGGACCCAGCACGGCGTTCCGTATTACCCTCCTGAACCCACCGATTCAGTATTCTGCTAACAGTCATTGGATCTCGACCAACGCGAGCAGCGATGTTGCGATATGATAAACCACAATCGCGATAGGCTACGATCCGACCCTTATCAAAGTCGGAAACGTGATGGTACGCATTTCGCCTCCTTACACGAGGCATCACAACAACGTTTCACCAGGCAACGCCGGTCAACTGCTGTTTGTGTATGAGAAATCGGTTGGAAACTTTCCTCACGTCAGCACGTTGTAGGTGTCCCCACCAGCGCCAACCTTGTGTGAATGCTCTAAAAAGCTAATCATTTGCATATCACAGCATGTTCTTCCTGTCGGTTAAATTTCACGTCTGTAGCACGTCATCTTGGTGGTGTAGCAATTTTAATGGCCGGTAGTGTACTTGGTTGTGTTACTTAAGAAGTCTTCGAGCCACTCACATATCTGGGAACATATTCCGTGTGCTTCAACCTCCGTTAGCAGTCAGCACTGTGGCACTGTGTCAAATGCTTCGCGGAAATCTAGAAATATGAAATCCGCCTGTTGCCCTTCATCCATAGTTCGCAGTAAATCACGTGAAAAAAGGCTGAGTTTCACAGAGGAGTTGCTTCCTAAAACCTTGCTGACTTGCTGAAAGAAGCTTTCCGTCTCCAGAAAATTTATTATATCCGAACTGAGAATATGATCAAGGATTCTGCAGCAAAGTGAAGTTAAGGATATTGGTCTGTAGTTTTCATGGTTCGTTCTTTTACCCCTCTTATATATAGGAGTCACCTGTCCTTTACTCCGGTCGCCGTGGACTTTCCGCTGGGCAAGAGATTCGCGATAAATGTAAGCAAAGTAAGGGGCCAGAGCCGTAGAGAACTCTTCGCAAAATTGAATGGGGATTCCAGTCGGACGTGGCAACTTACTTGCTTTCAACTCTTTCTGTCGTTTCTCTATACCAGGGAAGCATATTACTATGTCCTCCATACGGGAGTCTTTGATATGGTCAGATGACGGTGTGTTTGTACGATTCTCCTGCGTGAACGATTTCTTAAACGTGAAATTTAAAACTTCGACTTTACTTTTGCTGTCTTCTACTGCCACACCACACTGGCTAATGAGTGACTGGATAGAAGCCTTAGACGATTTTACGTAGGATCAGAAATTTCAGAACTTTCTCGGGTTCTCGGTAAGACCTTTTGTTAGGGTATGACGTACCTGGGTCACGTACGGTATGGTCAGCTACAGCAACAGCAACCTCGTCAATAACTTCCAACGGGATAGGCCGCCTTCATCTTTCAAGTGCCACTCCAAGCTCACCAGTGTTTTCGTATTTCGTAATCATCTTCTTTACACCTGTTAATGATATCGAGCCTCTCCTCTGACATTTCAGTCGGCGATAATCTATCAAGGCAGCACTGTAACTGCTGCCGTTCTCATAGAAATGATTCCCTAATAGCGCGTGGCCCCTCTACTCGATACCTAGTCTGTTCATTCACTTTATGGCTTGTCAAATGACCGCGTGGATGTTATACCGTCATACAAATAGTATACAGCGCCACATTTGAACCTGGTGCCCCAAACTGGAACTAGTTTTTTCCAGCGTAAATTTGTTGCGCGTTAGCACGTTTCCAAGGTTTCGCTGCCATTCGATAATTACAGCCCACACCTCATCTCTGTGAGTAGCTGCAACTTAATTATTACCACCCGGTACGGTATCCAAAACGTGCAACACAGAAATAAGGGTGATGCAAAAGCTCTCAGATGAAAAAGTACTGTGATGTCGTTGCCGTAGCTGACAAAAGGGCTCAGAGTCGCACTTACGGTGAACTCATACACGAGGTGACAGCGGGAAACTTCTCATCAACAAACGTACCTACAATGCTTTGTATCACTGTTAACGTACAACTAACTCTGCCGGAAAAAGAACCCTGTGTCGGGAACAACAGTAGTGCGGGTGACGGGTAATGTGGGTATTGGTGTTTTCAACGGCAAGTATCATGAGTGAACTGGAAACGTCTGCCTCCAAAGAAGACTCACATCGCATACCGTAAACATTAGCAAGACTGTGTAGATATTTTCAGTGCAATTTCAGTTAAGAATTCCACCACAATACGAATACTAAACTCTGCAACGATCTACCGCGACCACAGGTGGCATACACGAAATTACTCTGAAAAATCCCAGAAAACCTCCAATTTTTTGTTTGGTTTATGGGAGGTAGTGATAGAGAGCACTCCGTCTTAAGGCCACGAGTGGTCTACCAGGACCATCCGACCGCCGTGTCATCCTCAGAGGAGGATGCGGATATGAGGGGCATGGGGTCAGCACACAGCTCTCCCGGTCGTTATGATGGTATTCTTGACCGAAGCCGCTACTATTCGGTCGAGTAGCTCCTCAATTGGCATCAAGTGCACCCCGAAAAATGGCAACAGCGCATGGCGGCTGGATGGTCACCCAGCCAAGTGCCACCCACGCCCAACAGTGCTTAACTTCGGTGATCTCACGGGAACCGGTGTATCCACTGCGGTAAGGCCGTTGTCCTAGTGATAGAGAAGCTAGTATTTATTTATATTGGCGAGAACTGCGAAAAATCGGTTGAAAGTCACCTCTAAACTTGCTAGTGAACCGTATTATCAAGCGGCGTGGGAAAAATAGAACTGAAGCTTAGAGTTCAGTAACAAGTATAGAGCGAGGTTACTACAGGAACGCCGAAGTACCTACATAGTGTTTATAAAAGAAATTTATTTGCACTCACAAACGTCAACAATATTTCAGTTATTATCGATTTAGACAGTCGTGTGACCTTTAGACGTGACTGTCGGTCTTTTAGAAAATTTCGTCTTCAATAGTTTACGCATATTAAAGTGTGTGGCGGAGGGTATATGAGGAGCCTTTATCGGTCACCGTGTCCGGTTGCGTTTGTGGACAGAGAGCAGAAAGGACGGCTGTCGGTAAACCTCCGGGTTAGCTCAAGTTTTTTTGATTTTTCTGTTATTGAAATTTGAGTGTGGTATCTTTGGGAGTAATAGGTTCGTTGATCCTACTCGCAACATCCGCTCTCAGGATTTTTAACTAATCACCTCTGTGATGCTAATCGCCTCTCTTGTGGTGTCTGTCTCAGGAACTGGATGATCGATTGGTGAAGCTCTTACAGTTTACTAATATAATTCCTGATGAAACCCGCAGTTCTTATTGGAGTGCGTTTGTATAGTCTCTATTAACTCCACCTTATTACGTTTCCTGACTTAAAAGGTTAATGAAGATTCAGCCGAAATATGAGTTTTGCAAATAACTTCATTCTTGGATGAACTGCATTTGCTAACGATTCTTCCAGACAGTCTCAATCTCGCATCTGACATTCCTACAGTTTTTTTTTTTTTTTTTTTTATTTCGTCCGCTAGTCTAATATCGCTCCGGACACTTATCTCTAGATATTTTACCTTCACGGCTTTTTACCATTGTTGACTGCCAGTGGTGTAATCCAGGAATAATAAACGTCTCCATTTACAGGTTTTTTTGCGGCTGAAGCTCGGCTTTCGTATCTGAGAATACACTGAGAACGACATAGTAAGTTCTGTATACAGTAAGTCGTCAGACCACCCACAAAGCACATCCTGCATTGTGTTAAGTTCCTATTTCGCGCACTTAGTGGACGATTGGAACTGTACTACATGCCTTCCTGAAGTCAAGGAACTCAGTATTAACCGGAAAACAACTGCATTCGATGTCTCATGGGCGAACAAACAAAATCCGTTGCAAACTATCGCTGTTTGAGGTTCTATATTGAATTCTGTAGTGGATATACACAATTTCCATAAAAAGCATAGCAAGCAAGGGTAAAACATTTTAATGTTTCAACAGCTGATATACTTCGATAATACGGGCCTACAGTTACGTGCGCTTGTCCCACGAATATCCTTGAAAACTGGAGTGACACGCAGCTTTTTTATATCCATCTCTAACGCTTCATGTACCTATTGCCGAAGATGAACGGTTACTATGAAGAGAAAAATTACTTTGGCATAATCTGTACAGAATCGAACAGGCATTCAAGCAGGGCTGTGACCTTTGCTCTACTGAGTGATTTCAGATGGTTTTCAATTCCGCCATCACTTAGTCTGTCATTTCAGTATTCGTGGGTCAAGAGATGGAATCGTAATAGGATACTCTCCAGTACAATAATTTTGGAAGATATAATTCTATACTATGGCTTTCTTCCTGTCATCATCCAATTCGATTCCTATTAAGAGCAATGTCCTACTGGACAGATGACTTCGTTGCATTGACTAGTTTTAGGGTCCTACCGATTCTTCATCAGTTCGGCTGATAACACATCATATTTACATTTATCAAGTGCTTGTCTTCTTTCGTTAACTTAATTCATTTGGGTGGTGAAACTTTCTTTCTTTATATAGGTCTAGAAACGTTCTAGTATGGTTACCGAGTAAGAAGGTTAAGCCATTGTACTCAAGCAATCTTTGTCGGACCGTTCAAATATTTGATTTTTGTGGCTTCCCTAAGACATTTAGAGAAAACCAGAAAATGATGCACCATCGATTCTCTAAGGAATCGTACGACCATGTGTAAAACATGATATCTCCCGAACTGTGTGTCGTACAATAATACTATTTTGAACGTATGTACAGTAGTGTATGTGAATTCTGTCTTGAAACTGTCTTGTGGATAGCGTTATTAGTAAAGAAAATTAAGAAATCAAGCCTCACCCTGAAGTCTTGACACGTGAACAGGGCAAATGACTAAAGCGATAGACTTTTTTATTTACATTATTTTGTGGTGTGTGTCAACGAGAAAAAGTTTCGATAAGTTTTGAAACTGTGTGTAAACTTTGCTGGAAGTCACTAAGTGCTCTATTTCTCAAATATTGTATGACTATTGTTTCGGTAATTTGCGGCATTGAATTACGTTGCTTCTGGAGACATATACACAGTTCCAAACTTTTAATACTTGACTTCTGTGTTAAACTTCCAATGTAAGATTGTACCTCCTAACGAGTAGATAGCGACAGGATTTTAAATTTTTAAATTCGGACAATATATGAAATACTGGAAATCAAATTTTTGTTGCCTCAGAAAGTCTTTAGATAGGCAACTTGCAAGTGGTATTTTGCACCGCGTACCATGTTAGCTGCTTTGCAATAACTTATACAGGGTGAACCAGAACTCAGTTAACAAAGTTCCAGCGGGATGGATTGGAACAAATTTGGAAAAATGTGCAGTAGATATGGACACTAAAACAGATTATGATTCAGACATGACGCCAGCTAGGCATGAATTATAAAAGAAAAAAACGACCACAGAATTAGACACACGCCATTTATTATTGCTCTCAAAATAAGTGAGGGAGTAGAGGACAGACATTCCAATTTGCAATCTGTAAGTTTTTCTAGCTACATTCCGCCATTGAGATTTGAATCACGTGAGCGTCTATCGCGTACAGATGATACACACTGAAGCGCCAAAGAAACTACTATTCAAATACAATGGCACGTTATCAAGATATGAGGTTGAACGTGGCGTTATAGTCGGCGCAGGAGCGATGGGACACAGCATCTCCGAGGTGGTGAAGAAGTGGGAATGTTCCCAAACGACCATTTCACGAGTGTACTGTGAATATCAGGAATTCGGTAAAACATCGAATCTCCGACATCGCTGCGGCTGGAAAAAAATCCTGCAAGAACGAGATCAAAGACGGCTGAAGAGAAACGTTCAACGTTATAGGAGTGCAACCCTTCTGCAAATTGCTGCAGATTTAAATGCTGGGCCACTAACAAGTGTTAGTGTGCGAACCATTCAACGAAACATCATCGATACGGGCTTTCGGGGCCGAAGGCCCACTCGTGTACCCTTAATGACTGCATGACACAAAGCTTCACGCCTCGCCTGGTCCCGTCAACACTGCATTGGACTGTTGATGACTGGAAACATGTTGCCTCGTCGGACGAGTCTCGTTTTAAATTGTGTCGAGCGGATGTACGTGTATGGGTATGGAGGCAACCTCACGAATCCATAGACCCTGCATGTCACTAGGGGACTGTTCAAGCTGTTGGAGGCCCTGAAGTGGTGTGGGGCGTCTGCGGTTGGAGTGATGGGTGACCACTGGTACGTCTGGATACGACTCTCACAGGTGACGTGTACGTAAGCATCCTGTCTGATCGCTTGCATCCATTCGTGTCCATTGTGCATTCCGCCGGACTTGGGAAATTCCTGCAGGACAATGCGATACCCCCCCCCCCCCCCCCCCCCACGGTTAGAATTACTACACAGTGGCTCCAGCAACACTTCCGCTGGCCACCTAACTCCCAAGACATGGAGATTACTGAGCATACATAGGATGGCGTGCAACGTGCTGTTCAGAAGAGATCTCCACCCTATGGTGGTTGATCCACCCTAATCAGCCAATTGTTGTTGAGCGGGAGGGCCGGGCCACATAAGCAATATTCACAGTTAAGAACAACAATTTTAGTAACATTTCTTTGGCCAAATAAAATTTTATCTTTAAAATTCAAAATCCTTACAAGCACAGACAACCGCCCTATTCAAACAACAGCATTAATTGAGAGGTGGCATGAGCCCCCTCTCATATTTCTATCTTACGATTTTCCTCTCTAATTGCATGCAGTGAAAAGTCGCTATTCCTTCACATACGGACTTCCCACGCAGCGTCTCTCGTCACCCGGGTGGTCCAGTGACAGGCGGGCACTGCTGATCTGGAAAGGTTTAAGCCGACGGGTGTGAGGAAGTCGAGTGAATGCTTTGCACACGCAGACATTGTCAAAAGACACGCCTGGGGGGGTCTGAAGTAGCGGCTGGGCTAGAGGTTCCGTTACTTCGCAGAAACTTAGCGAAAACACTTTCTGGCGGGCTACCAGCGAGGCGTGGGAATGACTTGTGTACCCAGGCAGTTGACGCGGGAAAATTCCCGCGCTTTCTGCAAAATAGTAACTGTGATTGGCTTGCTCAGGGCATAGCTCCGTGACGTAGCAAAATCAGCGTAGAAATTGGCGCCAAGAATCTCCATTGGTGGAATGGTAGTGCTTCGGCAATAGAGTGGAATTTTCCGCCAGCTTTCGAGTTGCTGATTGGAACGTTTAACCACGGCCACTGTCGTGGGGGCGGGAATGTTGTGTGTTCGGCCTGTACGGGTGCTCTGGGGAGTCGGCTCTCGCTTTTCGGTCGAGGACGTCGAAGCAACCAGCCATCGCCTCCGGTACGCCAAATCGTGTTCTTGCAGTCAAGAAGACAGATTGGTAATGTATGTCCGCAGCACCGGCAGACAGGGATTTTCCTAGGTGATAATCAGAGCTCAGCAGAGCGCGCCTGTTCGTCTTTTTCTAACTTTGTTCTGTCTTGGGTAACAGCAATTAATGTTGGATTGGCTATGTGTTTTCTCTTAAGATTTGAGTTGCAAGGAATTGGCTCCACATACCACTTCATCATAATCCTCACAATCTAGTTTAGGGACAACTTCACATTCACAGCGTTTGTTTGAGTATCCAATTTGAGCCAATTTGATGTATTGTAAATGTTTCATGTGTTTTTGTTTACTATTTTGTGTTTAGTCTTAATAAATCATATTGTTATTTTGGACAGAACTTTCATTCTGTTAATCGGTAGAGCAACCCTATCATTCCTCACTATGTTAATGAAACCTTCGTTTATTTAACTTATTTATCAAATTAAATTATTGCAGGTGCCAAACTCTCTTCTACTCCACTGGCAGGGTTGATTAGAGTCAGTTCGCGTTTTTTTTTTAAATCCTTGTGCAACAGCAAAAGTCGGAGTTAGAATTGGGGGGGGGGGGGGCTTAGAGCATCATTTACATATGTAGATTCTAGAAGAATTTAGTGTTAAAAACACTGCTAGCCCCGGCACCTCACATAATCTGTAACCAAGCATTAAGTGACTTGCAAGTTAATTAAATTCTATACACAGTAAAGCTGCCAAAAGGAGACTACAATAATGAGATAATGTTTAACCAACAATGGATATCACAATTTTTCTAACACAAAATAAAATACAAACAGATACGCCCCTTCATGACACATTTTCAAAACAGGTTTCGTCACATAGGTACGGGCTAATTCAAGTAGCAGAAGGGGGTCCCACTGGACCCAGACTAGAGACGGCTAGACGCAGCACCCACAGCAAGCGGACGAGCTGGACAGGGTGCCACACACAGTACACTATAACACACTGAAAAAAAAAGATCTTAGAGGCCGTGATACTATACAATTTCAGAGAAAGGGATGGGGGGGGGGGGGGGGAGAGAAAACGGCGAACATTAATTCCTCAAACGTAAAATAACTATGATGTATAAAATGATAGCCTATTTCACAAACACTGAAATAAAATAGTCAAGAGCGAATCATTGACTAATGCCCTTGACGTAACTTTGAAGGATGAGGGCGAAGAGCATAATACCAAGTCGGTCTAGAAATTTAAACTACACTAGTATGTTAACATATGCCCACTGAAACTGTAGAGCTCATATAAATTACCCCTTAACAGAATACTGATAAACTTAAACGATCAAGTAAGGCTACCACTTCACTGTTTACGAGTGAACAAGTAATGCAATTAGATAACACAGAACGTACAGATTCAATGTTAAGCCTGTGCTTTGAACCAACTATACCAACGTCCACACCCCTCACTGTACCAGGAAAAATATTACAGTTTCACCACACTGGCTTATGCCGTCTGTCACTCCGAACAGCAATAGTAGCAAATAATACAGCTCCCTTGCTCGGACTGTATCACATCACCAAAATACAGATAAAGCTTTAACCAAACACAATAATACGTGCTTACTTAAACAGCACTAAACAGAGGGGACCTTTTGGTTGGCAAGACAACAGTTTCCGGTCATGGTGCGGATACTTGGGAAGCAAGGATCAGTATAATATGCGCACCAAAAACCTGACGAGCAACTCTCACCAAATCTTTTATGAAATCCTTTACAGATCCACATCAGGGCCGCACGACTCGGTTCGGGTAATGAGGCCGAGTCCAGTCCCCACACTACAAGCCAGGTTCGGCCTCGCAAACGTGTCAAACACACCACAACCTCTGCGTCGTGCACCGGCCTGCTCAACCACACTCGCCTCCGATTCTCGCACGCCGCGCGGCTATCCGGCTGTCCCTCTCTAGCGCCACACGCCCGTCGCGGCCAAAAGCCACGTCAAACGGCCGAGCCCAAAGATCGCACCATGCTGACCTGATCGATCAATCGATACGAGCCGGCAGGATCACACCCGTTCGTACTGTTACGGATTTATGGACAGCCCTGCAGGACTCATGATGTCAATTCCCTCCAGCACTATTTCAGACATTATTTAAGTCGATGTCACGTCGTGTTGCGGCACTGTTGCGTTCTCATGGGGGCCCTACACGATATTGGCAGACGTACCAGTTTCTTTGGCTCTTCAGTGTATTTTTACGTAACGAACTGGTGATACCTTCAAACGAACAATAATTTCAATCAACGCAAGATGTAAGGAAGTATAACAACTATGCTAATGTCCCTGTCTGAAATTTGCACGGCGTTTTCAGCAGCAAACGAGCTTGGGAAGGGTGACGTGAGAGACGGGTGGAGCAGGGGAGGGCTGGAGAGGACTTTTGTCTCTTTTTACTGCGAGCCGGCGGGGTTCTGCACTCCGCCGACTGCGGACGCAACTGGTGCATCAATCATGAAGGCGAGACGTAATCTTTATAAATGTTGGGGCCGGCGCCACAATGGCCGCCCCCGCACACCGCCGCATTAGACTCGCGCTCGTCCGCCTCGCCTCCGCGCCCGAAACAAAAGCGCGCCGCCGACCCTCGGCCGGCCGCTTAACAGGTATTGTGTGCTGCGCTGCACCGCGGGGGACCGGCAGTCGCGAGCCCGCGAAATGCCACACACCGGCCCTGCTCGAATTAGTGCCGATGCACATACCGCAAATTCACCTGCCGAGAGAGTTACGAAAATCATTGCTATCCGCCAACTGTGTTGAGTATAAGAATTGCAAAGAGTATGTAGCCAAATTTACACCCGCAGACACATCAGACATCTACTTACAGTATATTTCTGTACTGTGCAAGGTGCCTCTTGGTGTGTGGTCGAGAATACTTTGTGTAGCACGCTCGCTTCTCCGTTACCTTGTAAGGTGACAGGCAAATCCAACACCTTCTATGAAAATCCTGACATGATAGCGAATCCGGCAATATGTCACATAGCTCCGAATAAATCCTGACATTAAATTAACCAAAGTAATACGATCAACGAGGGAGCAAATGGAAAACTACAGACTAACACAAAAACGCTTAAATGCATGTCATACCTTCCCACCGTGAAACAGACGCAGTTTCGAGGGGAGAAACGAGACCAGAAGCCGAGAACAGAGCCGTATAGGCTAGAAGGCCCTACGATAAGGAACACCCACATCGCCGGCCGACCGACAAGAGCACCCCCCAGCCCATGTCAAAAGATAGAGCCCTCCAGAAGATCAGTATAGATCTTACGATAACACTAAAAGGGCCACACCAGCTGCACGTTTTAGCGTGAGACTACACGCGTCTATGTTACGTAGCAAACATCACCATTGCACCACCATTAAAAAGTATAACGTTTCTCATTGAATGGACAGAATTTTTGTAGGTGGAGCTTAAGGTTAACATTGGGACCCTGATTGGTCAGTTGAAAACACAGCCAGATACCTTTTCTTAAACCAACTTCGGTAAATTGTAGTAGGAGAAGTTCGATAGGGTTGCTACCGAGACGGCCAGGTGTGTGGAGCTGCGCCGCCCGTCGCCGCTGACGCTGCCTAACCACCGACAAGGTAATGAACGCACGCGATGTTGCATAAGAGCGCATAAGGCTTCACTCAGAACTACAGAAGTCTCATCTGTTACATCCCCTTTTTGGGTAATACTAGTCTCGATCGTCAATTAAACTTCGTGGTATTCACATTTGCTACTTGAAGTTAAAATCTGAAACGCGATTATTTTTCTGTTATATAATTATTGAGAAGCCACATCAGCCACTGTAATTTACGAAAAGTTAAATAAATAATTGAAGATAATTGAGGGTCACTGCAGACCACTTTTGATAGTTCTCTCTTTCAGAAACTTAATTTAAACCTAGAGTATAGATGTGATATGGCATAGGTCATCCTTCGATCCATTATAGAACTTGGAAACCCATTCAGGGAATATTCGTTCACATTTTTGTTGAACGCAGTTGGTTTTTATCATCCTGTATTAAAATATTTCCTTTTATCAATAGTGCACTGTATAAACAATGTTTTGTGAGTAGAATAAAAATTCCAGTGGTAACCTTTACTGCTTTTTCGACGTTATTTTACATGCTAACTAAAAAGAGGAAAGCCTGAAACCCCTTCCACTAAATTTAGTTAGTATTAGGATTCTTCTAGGG
Source organism: Schistocerca piceifrons (assembly GCF_021461385.2). Lineage (NCBI taxonomy): Eukaryota > Metazoa > Arthropoda > Insecta > Orthoptera > Acrididae > Schistocerca > Schistocerca piceifrons. Next base: position 649,054,944 of record NC_060142.1, read on the forward strand.
GGAGTGCAGTGGAGCCGACGCTGAAATCATGAAGTATTTCATTATATCATCGCTAGTCTCACTGAACTCTTCTGAACTCTACATGTCATGTGTGGTCTGGCGTCTCATTACCAGCAGTAGGTCCCAGGTTCAAACTAGTCAATTCCCTAAAAAACGCTGGAAGAAGGATTGTTGGTAAGCCCCCTCCGTGTGAGCTTGAGTCTCACCGATTCTACCTTCACAGTTTTTTTTCGTGAGATACGAGGTGTTGAGAAAAGTAATGAAACTGACAACGCTGGAGTGATCTGGCAGCGTTGTGTTGTTCTCCTGTGTGTTCATCCCTTCCAGATGCTCAGTCCGAGTTGCAGCTCCGTGCAGCCATCACGTGATTTGTGAGAGCTTCATCAGTGATGTGGTTACGCATATGAAACAGCGGAATTCCGAACTATGATACGAAATCAAGTTTCATGTTATATTTGTGGAGCCGTGTGTGTGTCTGTCCCTTTAAAAGTTGGATAAGACCTATGGGAAACTATCCTTATCAAGAGTACAAGTTTTTCGTTGGCACAAATTATTTTTGGAAGGCCAAGAATACGTTGAAGACAAAACTCGCTCAAAGAGACCTTCAACTTCAAAAGCCGACGAAAACGTCGAACACGTGCGTGCTCTTGTGAGATTGTTCCTCCCGGACAAACTGTCAACCAATTAGTTTAAAAAAACGTTTTTGAAAGTTTCTGAAAAGTGGCGAATCTAGTGAGAGTGGACATTTCAAACAAGTGGATGCTACACCATGACAACGCCCCATATCACATGGTCACTTCAGTCACGAATTTTCAACCTCAAAAGGCACCCCTGTTGTTCTACAGCTCTCTCCTCCCCCCCCCCCCCCCCCTCCCTAGCCCTCTGATCTGAGTTCTTGTGACTTTTCCTTTTCCTGAAATTGAAAAATGTCTAAAAAGGATGTCATTTTTGGACTTCGGTGCCTTTGAATGCTGCTACCAAGACTGGGAACAACGACTCCACCGGTGTATAGCTGCCGAACGGAACTTCTTTGAAGGGGACAATACTGCTGTTTGAAAAGAATAAAATCTTTGGAGGATAAAAACTCTGTCTTGTTACTTTTCTTACAAACCTCGTTTAGGATGACAATTATTGAACTATGTGAAAAAAAACATAAATTAATTACAGACTACGCCGTGCACACACGTTATTAAACATGTGAACCTCTTAACAGGTATTCGTATTTAGGTTATGACATGTTCGACATGCCTGTCATCATTGGCGATGATGTGACGCACACGAATAGCGAAATTCTGCATGACCAGCGGAAGCGTCGGAACGTCGATGACCTCCTGCCTCCTGAATGACTATATTCAGCTCAGCAATAGTTTTATTGCCGTACACCTTGTCTTTAATATAGCCCGACAAAAAGGACTCGCATTTGTTCAGATCCGGAGAATATGGCGGCCAACCGAGGCCCATGCCAGTGGTCTCTGGGTACCCCAGAGCCGGAATGCGGCCCCCAAATTGCTCCACCAGGACATAACCCTCCTGCTTCGATGGGGTCGAGCTCCGTCTTCCATGAACCACATTTTGTGGAAATCAGGGTCACTTTGGATAATGAAGATGAAATCATCAACCGCGCGACTGCTACGGTCGCAGGTTCGAATCCTGCCTTGGGCATGGATGTGTGTGATGTCCTTATGACGAGTTTGTTCCATATAGTTCAATAACAGTCGCCCTGTATATGTGGGAGGAAGCAGTATACGGGTTGACTCTTCCAGTAACACACGCTCTTGGAAGTTTAAAATAAAGTCAACACGCTGATGCACAACGCACTTCTCGTAGTACTTGCCACTAGAGTTGGATGAGCCTCGCCTTAAAGCTTTCGCGCTTTCCAAACGAACCTTTGATGAAATGCGCAGCTCTCCTTTGGATCTCATCCACCCTTCTGTCAATCCTATCACGTAATTGGCCGACGCTGACCAGCAAAACTCAGGTATCGATCGAACGTCGCTTTTCTAAGCTGCATCCTTCGGAGGTGGACTACACTTGGTCAGTATTCTTCCAGTGAAGCCCAGTTTGACACTTGCCTTTCCTACGATTAGTTTTATACGGTTGTTCCACTTCAGATGGCGTTATAAGTGTAGTCGTAGATATGACTGCTTCCATATATTGCCATCGTACAGTAACGGGTCTTTCCGTCTATTTATGCACAGTATGTTACGTTTGTTAATGCTTTGGCTTAACTGTCAATCTTTGCACCAAACATCGATCCTCCTCAACTGCAGTTTTCTCGCATTGTCATTTCTGTGTTCGTAGAAGTACATCCGCAATCAACCTCATGAAGCTTCCAAAGTTACCCGCTAGATCATTTTTGAAAATATTGTGAACAGAAATGGTTTTGTAACACTATGCCGGGGGATGCCCGATGTTACGTCTGAAGATTGTCCCTGTCACCCTGTCAACAATGAGGTTTTGTGCTCTATTTTCCAGGAAACCTTCAATCCACACATATTATAAAAATCTACGTATGTATGTGCGCATGTACGTTACAGATTTCCTCCTAAACTACTGGACGTATTTCAACCAAATTTGGTAGGCCTGTCACTGATTGTCTGAAAACAATCGATGTGGGGTAAGAACCACCTACCTATGAAATGGGTGGTGTTTGGAGTGAGATAGTAATGTAGGGCACGACATGCGAAAAACCATTATTTACTCAGACAGTATTTGGTAATGGGAACACCTAGTGACTTGCGACAAACTTGACTCGTAATTTCAAACCTTTGCGAAACATTTTCTCGCCACGGGCCCCCACAAAATGTGATCGCTATAGATTTTGCAGACAGTATTCACATCTACCGAAGAATTTATGGGAAAAATTATATCATTATGCGACACGCAGTTCAGAAGTTACGATTTCATAAACTCTGAGAAGCATGAACAACTGCCTCAACATACATGACGTTTCTGTTTATTGCTTCTTTCCTACCATCTCTAGTAGCAACACATTACGCAGACAATATGTACATACGTTGCTCAAAGTACCTACAAAATTATATCACTGAACGATACGCAGTTCAGAAGATACTACATCATAAGCATTGAGCCCTGTGAAAACGGAAGTGCAAGGTGAAATTCGCTACGGATACAGGTGAATCATGTGTGCAAATTGTGTAAAAGATGTAAAGTATGTGTGACGTGAGCATACACGGACAGGGTCATAGGCCCAAATCTGCTAAATCCTCGCCTCGACATCAACTTGGTGCACATCCTACTTACTGTTTGGAAAGCAATACTGTGCGCGTAAAAAGCAGCAACCTCCCATTGCAATAGGGATGATAACGTCGAGAGAAGTGAGTGGAGGAAATGAGCAGACAGAGAGAGGCAGGAGAAGATGGACAGAAAGTGAAGAGGAGAACATGGACAGAGAGTGGGAAGAAGAGAAAATGGGCAGAGAAACGGAAGAGAAGGAGATGGACAGACAAAGAAAGCGCAAGAGATGGACAGAGAGAGGAAGGAGGAAGAGATGGACAGAGAGAGGGGTAAGGAGGAGAACCACAGAAACAGGTGGAGGAAGAAATGAAGATAAATGGATAGATAAGGGGAGAGGACAGACAAAGAGAGATGACGAGATTGATAGAGTGAGGTGGGAGGAGGAAATTAATAGAGAAAGGGGGAGAGGAACTAGTAGGAAGGAGGAACTAATACATACATGGGAAACACGGCTACTCAGGTAGTTCTGTGATAAAGATGGTCTCACCTTCCCTGCGTTCGTATTTTGATCGTCAAGTGAAAATGTGGAACTCTTTCCAACACCGTCCGGAAGTCAAAAAATACAGCATCGACCTGAGTGCCGGTATTTGATGCCGTCTTGGCGTCGTGGACAATCAGAATGAGTCAGATTTCATACGATCCGAGTTTGCAAAACCAATTTTGATTTCTGTAGAGATTTTTTATCTTCAGAAAGATCAAAATACGCTATTATAAGACGTGATCCGAAGTCATGGAACAGGCTGACGGCAGCAATATAGACCCACAGCTTTGGCGGCCAGCCGGCCAGCTCATCGATTCGTCTTGGAAACGGGATTGACCAGCACATGTCTCCATACGCTAGAAACGCTTCGTTCCACCACCAATCAATGACCGACTACTGGTAAAACAGGAATAAGTTATTTCGCGAACTTTATGTAGAGCTGCCTACACATCAAACCAAGTAAAGCTGGCGTTTCTGTGAAGAAACTTCTTAATTGACGTTCCCTCCCACGGTCATTATTTCGAAATCTGTCATTCTGTACAATCATCTTCAGCGCAGAATTTTGGGGAAAATGAATATCGTGAATTGTAAAGATCCCAAGACAAATTGCTTTATTCTGCGCTATTTCTTACTTCACTGTTGTGTTCACGGTAGTAACAAGCGTCCTATACGTTAAAGCAGACCAAGTAAGCCAGTGCGGTCCATGTAGAATCAATGACACGTTGAGTGACATAACACAGCATTTACTCTTTTTATTTATGTAATATACTACTGGCCATTAAAATTGCTACACCAAGAAGAAATGCCAATGATAAACGGGTATTCGTTGGACAAATATATTATACTAGAACTGACATGTGATTACGTTTTCACGCAATTTTAGGGAAAATGGCTCTGAGCACTATGCGACTTAACTTATGAGGTCATCAGTCCCCTAGAACTTAGAACTACTTAAACCTAACTAACATAAGGACATCACACACACATCCGTGCCCGAGGCAGGATTCGATCTTGCGACCATAGCGGTCGTTTGGTTCGAGACTGTAGCGCCTAGAACCGCACGGCCACTCCGGCCGGCGAATTTTAGGAAAGAGTGGTTCACCTGTAAAGGAGATCCCATATAGGACACTGGGACGACCTATTCTTGAGTACTGATAGAGTGTTTGGGACCCGTACCACGTTGGATTGGAGGAAGACATCAAAGCGATTGAGAGGAGGGCTGCTAGATTTGTTACCGGTAGGTTCGAACAACACCTAAGTGTTGCGGAGATGCTTCGGGAACTCAAATTGGAATCCCTGGGGGGAAGGCGACGTTATTTTCGAGAAACAATATTGAGGAAATTTAGAGAACCGCCATTTCAAACAGACTGCTGAACGTTACTACTCCCCCAACATATATTGAGCCTAAGGACCACGAAGGTAAGATACGAGAGATTAGGGCTCAATCATACAGAGGTATGTAGCCCAGATCACGTAAGAAACAGATTGACCGTCCTTACGGCGGAACAGGCAACCGTAACAATAGTTTTCACGTCTGTCAACAGATGTCGCAGGCGACGCTACAATGCTAACTGACCTGTCCATGTCGCGGAATTGGCAACGCTGTATCTTCGGTGACGTGAATGACGCTGATTCGTGTTCAGCTAGAGCGTTGCGCGCGAAATTCATTCGTCACACAGCTGACTGTAGACTATGATTGGCTATGGTGGTTTTTCCCGAGTTTTCAATCGAAGAATGTAGATTAGCTCCTGTAATTCTACAAACCAAGTTTATTTCTACTATAGGGATACTTCTCACAATCATATGCGAAATTAAATAAATGAAAAGTAACACACAAATATTTCTTGTGAGTTATAGTTTAAATCCATACTGTATTGCAGTCGCATAGGTTTTACACTCGCCTTCCATGCCGTCTATTTCCTCTTTGTTATACAGCTCTTCTGATACGGATTATGGTGGTAAAAAAGACCTCCACGTGCAGGTTAACACTAGAAAGTTTTTAAAACCTCAACGTCTTTGAAATATAATCCGTTAATTTACTGACAAATATTGCACTGAGCAGTGGGTTTCGCGTCCTGACATTACCGACATAATTATTTATTTTGCATAAAGTATGTATAGGGATTAGGTGAGTTATAACTACAAGATATTTTTCACATTGAGACTGTAAATAAGTTTAAGAAACAGATTTTGCTTCCTTTCTAAGTATTTCTGTAAGCATTCTTAAGTATAACCACATTTTGCATTTGCTTACTGTTAGTTGTAAACGAATATAATTTCATGTACGCACTTAACAACGATATCTTCGAAAAAAAAAAAAATTGTGAAACTTTAAATATCGTGAGTAAAAAAAATTCCGTGATGGTAAACATCTTAACTTTGCGGTCAGCACATCTACTATTGTCACAAGCAGTACTGTTTTTCTCAGATTTAACACTTTACTTCTTTCTAGTTAAACGTGGTAGAGTGATCAAGGAAGGGCAACGTAACTTATTTGTGCAGCCTAACGGAGATTCTTTATTTGGTACTTAAATACAATATGAATAAACTACAAATTTTTTATAATTTTCAGTTTTGAGACAGTTCTACTACACTTGTCTTTGAACATTTAAAAAAGTCCAAATTGCAGCAAAGATTTCATTTAAAAATTATATGATATGATCCTTGTACAGGAAAGGTTGCCACGCTATATCAGAATATAAGATCGACAAAATGTAGATAGGATCCAATGCTTAGGGCTCTTCATTTATTCTTACTCGTAACTAATTTATTGATTTACCTGAATTTAAAATCCACTCACGTAACCTTTCTTTATCTTTGACGGGAAATCTGAACATTTTTAAATCAGGATTTGTTCGTCTACTCCTTCCACAGTTGATATACTCGCAGGCCCTCGACATGACGACTCGATCCACTACCGCTGGTATGTCAGAAACAGCTGTACTTCACAGACGCCAAATAGTGGAAAGCTGCACGCGTTCGGCCGATGTTGCCACATATTTCACAGAACGGAGTGCCATCTAGTGGTTGATTCCATAAGTAAGGGTTCGACGCTATTGCCGCCTGGTGGCCGTTCCCTGACAAGGGTTGCCTGCTAGACCAAGCGATCGGGCAATCTGTTTCTTACGTGATCTGGGGTATGTAGATGGACGTTTTTTCCCTCGCTCTATTTTCAAGGAATGGCAAGTAGTGGTACGGGATAAAAAATGGTTCAAATGGCTCTGAGCACTATGTGACTTAACATCTGAGGTCATCGGTCCGCTAGACCTAGAACTACTTAAACCTAACTAACCTAAGGACATCACAGACATCCATGCTCGAGACAGGATTCGAACCTGCGACCGTAGCAGCAGCGCGGTTCCGGACTGAAGGGCCTAGAACCGCTCGGCCACAACGCCCAGCGGAGTTCATTATGTTATTTCTTTTATTAGTTTGAAAATTCGACCTCATCGAATGAGGAACTCTCATTTTTCCTTCTTTCAAGGCATCCTAGCGATTTCAATCAATATCATGTTAGTTTTCTGTGTTTTTATCTTTGAGAGTAACTTCGCCTTGAGATTTCGTGTTGATTTTTAAAACTTAATAAAAATTTGAAACTTCCTGGCAGATTAAAAGTGTGTGCTGGACCGAGACTCCAACTCGGGACCTTTGCCTTTCGCGGGCAAGTACTCTACCAAGAGCACTTGCCTGCGAAAGGCAAGGGTCCCGAGTTAGAGTCTCGGTCCAGCACACACTTTTAATCTGCCAGGAGGTGTCATATCAGCACACACTCCGCTGCAGAGTGAAAACCTCATTCTCAATAAAAATTTGTTAATTGTGAAATCGAATTCCATTTGTGAACACTATCGGCTATCCTTTACTTAACAAATACAAACGTTGACGTTTTAACGTAACGGTTTTTCCTTTGTGCACAGTGGCCAAATAATGAGTGGCAGGGATACACAATATGGAAAAGTGTTTAACCAGGTGACTAGTGGCTAGAGCTCGCACATTTTACAGTAGTGTTCTAAAGCAGTTGCTAATATAAATTAGTTTGATAGTGCTTCAGAATTTCTTCCGAATTTGCTCTACGTCTTCACCCAAGATCCGAGTAATTACTTGACGTTCACTACTCGGGCACCTGGAATTCGTCGCACAGCAGCCCTGGCTGTCAGACGTAGATGTCTGTGACTTGGGGCCGCTCCTGTGGAATGTCGACGTTTGCGGGCACCCCTGTGGCCCCCGACTAGGCGACTGCCTTCTGTCGGGCCGGCAGACCGCTACAGCCCTCGAATTTCAAGTGTGTTTCCTCGGGAATCCCCGTAATGAGAAGATGGAAGAAGGACGGGATGGGGAGAGGCTGAGGGGACGAGAGCTGCTGCGAGAGGGGAGCGGGTACACGGAAATAAAATGAAATAGAAAAGAAAAGGAAGAGGCGAAGGAAAGTCGACTACTGGCGGAAGAATTGTGTTGGAAGGGGTGCGGCAGCGGCGGCAGCGAGGAATCCAGCGGCGCCGGGCCAGAATCACAAAGCCCAACCTGTGGCCAAAGGAGCAGCCGTGGGCCCGGCAGGTAGGGCGCGCCGGAGCCGTGCCACAGTGCTGCCACCGGCGCGGCGCCGAGTTTCCCCACCCAAGTCACGAACTATGTGCCCGCCAAGCCGGCAGCGGGGTTGCGCAAATTGTTAGGAGAGGAAAGAACCGGTGCTAGCCGCCAATTGGCAGGTTCGTGGCCGCCGTGCACGACTTGAACTAGTCCAGCCCTCGGCGAAAGCGTAGACTCTCATAACGGAGTAAAAGATCATAGGAACTGCAGTATGGATGGCATTTGCACGGAGTATTAAAGTTACAACTAAGGCTCTTCACCTCTTAGGGCGGGGTAGGACGTGAAACGGGCCGACTTGGAGCAGGAGAGGCACCACAGGACGTTTTAATTTACACAGTCTATACTTTTACAAATAAATTCATAAAACTTTGTTAGCATGACCAGGAAGGATTCAGGATTCACACTCATAGCAGAGGAAGTTCGAAAGCATACCAAAATAAATTTTGTTTACATGTGAAACTTCATCATTTTTTTCACTTGGTATTAGCTGCATTTGTTGCTGTAGGTACACTTTTCTTCATAAGTAGAAGAGATTTCTAGATTAATTTTGCACAGCATACAAACAATACTTACAGGTGTATGAAACTCTAGAATTTCACAAATCTGTTAAAAACTGTGGTAAAAATTGAGATAATTAACTATAAAATTCGAGTTTTCTCTAAATACGAAGTTTAAAACGTAGCAGCCCATTCATATTTCCATAGGTTAAATAACTTCTAGAGTTTCATACACCTGTAAGTATGGTTTGTAAGCTGTGCAAAATTCATCGAAGAATTTCTCTTACTTATGAAGACAAGTGTACCTATAGTAACAAATGCAGCCAACAGTAAGTGAAAAATATCGTGAAATTTCACATTTAAAAAATATTAGTTTTGCGTGTTTTTGAATTTCCACTCCTATGAGTGTGAATCCTCAATACTTCCTGGTAATGCTGACAAAGTTTTATACATTTATTTGTAAAAGTATAGACAGTGCAAATTAAAATGTCCTGTGGTGCCGCTCCTTCTCGAAGTCGGCCCGTTTGACGTCCTATCCCCATTAAACGAATGCTGGAATAGAAGGGTGCTACCTGAATCGTGGAAGACAGCAAGGGTGATACCAATCTACAAAAGTGGGGGAAGATATCTCTATGAGAACTACAGAGAAGTAAGCATACTAAATGTTTCTAGCAAGCTATACATAGGATACATTAATAATTGAATGAGACAGAATACTGACGCCCTTCTAAAGGAGGAGCAAAACGTTTTTGGAAGGCGGCAAACTTGCAGTGATAATGTCACTACTGCACGTCATTTAATTAAAAAAATGACCAGAATACAACCTGGTGACTCACATCTCATTCATAGATTATGAAAATGCTTTTTTACAGAGTGAACAGAAGCAAACTTCGGATGATCACGGAGAAAAAAGGGTAAGCATGTCCTTTAATACATTATGGGAACACAGAAATTACAATAAATACAGCGAAAGTGAAGACAGGGCCAATGAACATCAAAAGCGGAGTGCCACAGGGGTGTATCGTTTCACCTTTTGTACTCACTGTGCGAGTTCTAGGACGACGTCGTTAGACACTGGAATCGGGAAATTAAGTAAAGTGCGTAAAGTGTCATATTAATACCAGGACCGAGCGAGGAGGCGCAGTGGTTAGACACTGGACTCGCGTTCGGGAGGACGACGGTTCAATCCCGCGTCCGGCCATCCTGATCTAAGTTTTCCGTGATTTCCCTAAATCGCTCCAGGCCGATGCCGGGATGGTTCCTTTGAAAGGGCACGGCCGACTTTCCTCCCCGTCCTTCCCTAATCCGATGAGAACGGTGACCTCGCTGTTTTGTCTCTTCCCCCCAACAATCCAATCCAATCCATTCCCAAGTGAACTGTAAGTGTATTAATACCAGGTGAATACGCTGCTATTTCTCGATGAGCAAATAATTATTCTGAACAGCGAAAATGACCTTTAGTTTTCAACACATCCCATAAATCAAATATGTAAGAACTATCATCTCAAAATGTCACTGAAAAACCTTGAAGTAATTGAGTGCAAAGGGAAATTTCCAGTACACTCCATGAATGACACCAGATAAACAATCAACGGAACAGGTATCATATTTTAAGCTCTTAAGCTGTGAAATTAACAGTGAATATGAAAATGACGTCAGTAATAAATAAGTTTCAAACGATATGTGGCAGAGTACACTGAACACAGGCTGATCATACAAGGAAGGATAGCAAGCTAACATTTTACGAAATGATCCCTGCCTCTATTCTAATGCAGTACATGAAAGCGAATCTTGCATGTTAACTAAGGAAATAAAAGAAAAATATAGTCCGATGAAACGCATTATTTAAGGAAAGTTAAAGTCCTCAAAAATAAAATACAAAACAATGTTGTAAGAGAATAATTTAATACATATTGCTTAAATGAAAAATGTAGAGTAACTATGCATATAAAGGAATCAATTTGTCAATATAGAGTAGTTAAACAAGTAATAAATTACAAAGCAATAGGAAATGAGATGTGGGGCGACTGAGGAACAGATGGCTGCAGTCAAGACAGACAAACTGTAAGCGAACTCCATGAAGCGAAGAAGAAGATAAAGCGTGAGAACACTTGAGGTCAGAATTTTGCAGCATAGGCTAAAAGGAAGAAAATATTTTTGTCAAGAGAGCTATTTAGTCGCTTTTACTACCACAATTTCTGAAATTTTCTTCTACATCTACACTCTGTTGATACAATCAGTTCGCCCCTTAAGATTAAAGAGTGGAATCAATTGACTGAGTCTGCGTTATCAATACACTACTTTTACATTTAATGATATCACGAATAAATGGTATCATTTCTCATTTAACTTAACCAGACCAACTGCCTACACGCACTGCATTCATGAAATGTATGTTTACTAGACCAAATATTAATACGGAACGTAATTATTAATGAGGACTCAGATTAAATAATTTTTAAATCAGTTTAACATCAAAATAAGACTAAATCAGAACAACTGGATCCAACCACCGGATTCGTAAACGAAGTTCCAAAATTACAGTATTAACACCAGGAAAAAATTATGAAATAGGAACTGAGATTTAATAAAATTCAGATGGATTTACATCATAATCAAAACAGCAATAGCGTGACGAAACGAGAGGGTGGTGGGGAACTTCAGCAATATATATAGTCTAAAAGATCAACCGCTCGCCATCAATGCCATAAAAATTAAGAATACTTGTATCCCTTCGAAACTGAGTCCACATGTGCACATTCAAGGCACAAGAAAATAACACAGAAACTAATCTGAAGTATGTCAGTGTCAGAAACAGTAGTATTGGAAACAGAAAATAGCCGTAAGCTACTCATAGCGCACAGTATAACAGGGCCATTAAGCAAACACACAAAATCACGTAGCAAAGCGACTGTGCAACTGGTACCATACAAACGGTACACAATTTGTATAATATACAGCAAACAAATACACTGTAGGCCGACACACCACATCATCAGTTATAAACACAGGCTAAAGTCGCACAGTCGGTGGATAGTTGTTAGATAATCACAGTTTTAGCAAACACCTGATTACGGTATCTGTTAAGTATACACTGTTGCTTGGCACAGCTAGCTACATACACATGATGGACATAGTACGCAGTCCAGTCATATTAGTATGACTACCGCACGTTTTCGACATGAATGGGCAGTAACAGCTGACAGACGACAGGTGGCAGCACTAGCAATGGAAGGTATGTAATGCGTGTCGGGGGAACGAGGGAACAGTGCAGTCGTAATACAGAAGCGGAGTGATCTATGTGACGTCCAAAACGGCATGATTAGTGGATTTCGGGCCGTGGGTGGAAGCATTTTGAGAAACGGTTTAACTCGTTAACTGTTCGCGTGCCCCTGTGGTTGACGTATACCGTGCATGGCAAAATGGCGCTATCCAAACCCGGCGCTGAAGCAACTGTGGTGCACCACGAGCCAAAGCTGACAATGGAGACCGAGGGCTGCGGTGATTGTACGGGCGAATAGGCGTGCAACTGTTGAGCGAGTGACCGCCCAGATAAACACAGGGGCTACCAACCGTGTCTCATCAACGACCGTTGCTGCGTGTGGGCCTCCGCAACAGGCACCTGGTTCATAGATCTGTGCTGACTGCTGTTCATCAGAGATCAAATCTGGAATTTGGACTCCAATACCGCAGCTGCACGTTCACTGAGTGGCAACAGGCGACCTTTTTCAGGCGAATCACGTTTAATGCTCCATCGTACGGATGGCTGTTGTCGTGCGCGGTGAGAAACTTCTGAAAGAAAACACCCTGCAGCAACAGTCGGAAAAAGTTTGGGCTGCAGGAGGGAGCTTTATGACCCGGCGAATGCTTTCGTGGCATTTCCTGGGTGATCTGGTCATTCTGCATGGCATAGTGGATCAACAGAAATATGCATCTATCCTTGGGCACCATGTCCACCCTTACACGTAGTTAATTTTTTCCCTGGCACATTGCCACCTACCGAAAGGACACCGCAATGTGGCATACAGCTCGCAGTGTACGTGCAAGGTTCGAAGTGCACCAAGGTGAGTTTACCCTGCCTCCCTGTCCATAAAAAACCCCAGCCTTAAACCCAACCGAGCCCACCGGTGTGGCCGAGAGGTTCTAGGCGCTTCAGTCGGAACCGCGCGACCGCTACGGTAGCAGGTTCGAAACCTGCCTCGGGTATGGATGTGTGTGATGTCCATAGGTTAGTTAGATTTAAGTAGTTCTACGTTCTAGGGGATTCATGTCCTCTGATGTTAGGTCCCACAGTGCTCAGAGCCATTTTAACCATTTGAGCCCAATCGAGAATTAGTGGGACCGTCTTAATAGGGCTATTTGTGCAAAACCAGCGCAGCTGGTAACGGCGCTCCAAGCGGCTTGCCCCACCCTTCTTTCAGCACCTTCCACAAACACAATGACCCTGTTCCCGCACATCCACGGCGCAAAATTCGGTTGTTCAGGCTTTCGACAGGTGGCCACATTAGTGTGACGGGACTGTGTGTAACTCCAAGTCTATAACATGTAAAGATCACCAACACACCACAACAACTATCCGCAAGTTACAGGGTTTCAAATACACTACTGGCCATTAAAATTGCTACTCCACGAAGATGACGTGCTACAAACGTGAAATATAACTGACGGTAAGAAGATGCTGTGATATGCAAATGATTAGCTTTTCAGAGGAATTCACACAAGGTAGGCGCCGGTGGCGACACCTACAACGTGCTAACATGAGGAAAGTTTCCAACCGATTTCTCATACTGAAACACGTATGTAACATAGCAGCGATGGCGAGGCATTGTAGCATCTGTGACCAGAGAGTATGCGCTTGACCGCGCGAGTGTTGCGAGTCGGTTAGTAGTCGTTGCGAGTCTGTAGCTCTGTCTAGTTGAGAGCAGTACTCTGTCAGTAGTCGTGCAGTGCAGTACGCTAATAGTCGTCATGCAGAGCGGTCGGTCAGTAGTAGCAGTCCAGTGCGGGTGATGTAGGCGGTCGGCAACACTGGTCAAGATGGTGAATAAGGTATACTGTTAATTAATATAATCATTAGATAATGTAAAAATTTATTTATTGTAATTATTCTCCAACAAGTGCCCCAATAATAATTTTTAATTTCAAAAGCATTTTTTCAAAAATTTTATTTTTTTATTGAACTAAAGATTTCGTTGCACTTCCCATTTCATTCCACTTCTTTTAAAGAAAATTTTCAGTAAAATTACAGAAAAAAGGAATATTATTATTTGCAATGCAGTTCCTCCAAGCCGTGCGCAAAGATAAGAGCAGAAATTTGACATCCAGTTATTCTGAGGTAAGACTTTAATTCTGATTGTTTTACACAGGGCCAAAGACCGATATTTCGGTTTAATTGAATTTTCTTATCACTGAATGGACTTTAATTTTTTGTGAAGAATTTATATTTGGGTCAGATTGCGAATTTCACATTTTTTTTGTCATTGTCAGTACATTTCATTGTGGGCAGGTTACGCTTAGAGCAGTGTCCATTAGCATTTCTAATTAGTATCGTCTTTCCTTTTAAAATTACGGTGGGGAGGTTACACTTGGCGACACCCAGTCCAGGATCGTATTTCGTTGAGAGTCTTTTGAGCGACAGTCAGATATCTGCTCTTATTTGCTTAGATATAATTAGGATTTGGCGCAACGCTTTTATTAACTTGTGACTTTTTTCTACAGGTCAACGGCAATTCGTTGCTCTGTTGTATTTGTGTGTTGTTTTTGCATTTGTGATTATTTGTTTTGTGAATAATTGACTGTTGTAAAAATGCCGCGAAAGACTATGAATAGTGTATCGCGAGGTATTACGAACGAAACTACCGATTTAAACAACTTTACCGAAGGACATGTGACACGCAGTGTAATCATGACAATCCTGCGTCCACTAACAATCAGTGCATTATAACCACTAGTGATGACTTTTATATTAATGATGAACAAACGAGCTCAATTGTCTCGTCTGTTAATTTGACGACAATTGATGACGCGGGACGCTCTATTGTAATGAGCGCTGCCCAGCTTAACACACCCGATTTGGAAAATTCAAGTAACATACAAACAAATTTTTCGAATGAAAATGGTCAGTGTAGTGAAAGTACGACGGATTTATTTAATTCCGAAATAGGGTCTGACAGTGTATGTTTAACTGGCAAACCTTTTTGTAAATTACAGAATGACCAAATGGTCACGCAAAACGAGACAATTCCAGATCGACCATTGAACAGCACAGAGAATAGAAATGCTAATTTTGAATCGGATCCAATTATGGCATTTTTGCGGCAAAATTTCAAACAGTTTAATGAAAAATTTAATAAAATTGATGAAAATTTCAAACAACAGAACGAAAAACAAGACAATAATAATGCGGATCTCAAACAACAACTTAATGAACAGGTCAAACAACTTAGGGAAGATAACAAACACTTAAATGAGAAACTTGACAATAATGACGAAAATCTCAAACAGCTTAGCGAACAAATTAGAGCCGTTGCCGCGCAGTGCCATGACACTAAGGAACAGTTGCGCGTGGAAATTGAGGCTTGTTCACAAAAAAATAGCGAAGAAATTAAGTCTGTTGCGCAAGAATTAAGGGAAATGCAAACAGCCGCAACAGAAACACTCAGAGACGAAATTAGCGGAGTCGCTAAACAATGCTCTGAAAAAGCTACACAATTACGGGATGAGTTTAAAGCAATGACGGTAGAACTTTCGCGCTCAGTGGACGCAAAGATGGACGCGAAATTCGAACAGCAGAACACTCAGATAAACGAGCGCTTTAATCAGCACATACAGAACAGTGATACGCGTTTCCGCAGATTTATTCAAGATCAAAACAAAGTAAAACGACAAGTCATGGAAACAATCACTGCACAAAGACAAGAGGACAAACGTAAAATATTCGCGAAAGCGAAGACGTATGTAGACAATAATATTACTACAGTGTCCGACAAAATTAATACCATAGAACAATTGAACGCGGAATTACGAGATGAAATTTCTGATCTTAAATCAAAAACAGATACACACACAGTAAATATTCAAACAGTGACAGACAGATTCGAACAATTAGATCTAACACAGGATTGCGATGTCATCAAAGCTGATGTTAAAAAACTGAGCGAAACTACGCATAAGTTCCAAAAACAGATTAATGCGTCCGATTCTAAAACCGATGATCAGGCAAAACTACTGACAGAAAAATATGATGAATTGGCCAGTCGTATTGATGCTATCGAAAGTGCTAATGACAATAAATCAGACGATACTGCACCGGTTTCATTTAACCAAACACCTGAATTTCAAAATTTACAGCAGACAATTAATGAGATCGATTCATCTAACAATACGTTACGTAGGAAGTTGTCAAATTTACAACAAGAAGTAACAGAGATCAAAAACATTTCAGTTAATAACATACCGCAACAGACGCCACTTTATGAACATGTGTCAGACTCACGCAGCGCGTATAATTTGGGTAATCTACAGAGAGTACGGGACTTAGATTCCGATCAACCACAGTTCAATAGATTCTCTTACGATCCTGAACCTGTTCCATCACACAGAGATGATAATTTCGACTACAAACATTTTCTGTCAGTGAGAAAGTTTAAAGTTTTTAAAAACGATAGAACGCAGATTCACCCACTGGATTGGATTCAACAATTTAGCTTTGCTCTTCCACCGAATTGGCCTGTAACACACAAACTTGAATTTATTTGCAGTTTTTTGGAAGGCGAACCGGCAACTCGTATGAGACCGATCGCGAGGCAATGCTACTCAGTAGAGGAATTTCAGAATGCTTTTCTGTCAGCGTACTGGTCGAAGACGACACAGCGCGGAATTAAAGACCAACTAATTAGTTTGCCGAATTACGAGAACTCAAATTTTCCCAGTGTGACGCAATTTTTTGAGCACATGGTACAACAAAACCAATACCTGAGTGAACCGTACAGTGAATCCGCACTTATACAATTATGCATTTCCAAATTACCACGGTCATTACGAGTGTCACTTCTAACGGGTCAGCAAAAAGAAAACATTTCAGCATTCAGAGATCTTTTACAGCTCTTGGAGGTACAGCAATCTGATTATTCTTTTGTAAACAAAAACTTTTTGAGTAACAACCAAGGTCAACAGCAGTACTGCAATTATGATCAGGGACGTAATTCCAATCGGAAAGATAACAGACGTTTTAGGAACGACAACTACCAAAACTTTAATAACAGGCAAAATTCTAATTATCAATACCGTCAAAATTTTCAGCAACAGGAACAACACTTTAGTAACAATAGAGGTGTTTCACAACAACAACATCAAAACCAGCCGGTTAGCATACCTAACCAACAATGGAATACACAAGGTCAACCAGGCTTTAATGTTTCGCCGCGTGGACGTATAGCCCCTGGTCCAACAAATAATAACGTACGGCGTCAAGGAAACAACTACGTACAAAGAAGACAGTATTTCAATTCCTATCGTAATGCACCGTATAGGAATGACTATTACGATAGACGTAAAATTAATGAGGACAATTTTCAGCGAACATCTAACAACAGTCGGTCATACCAACAGCAAAATCATACGCAAGAACATATTCTCATGAATGAACCCGACAGTAGGTACCATCCAGAGCGTAACACGTCTGGAAGAAGTAATAGGACAGTTCAAATAGTCGAAATGCCACAGAATCCTCCTAATAATAATAACACGTCAGATAGAATCTGAGTAGATAATGTACAGGACGCATCTTCCAATAATACAAGCACTACCTTAGACACGCAAAATGTTGTTCACGAAAATGTAATTACTTTTGACGACATCAGAGACACTCTTTTACAGGAAAGACCAGTTATTCAGAAAACCATTTCACATCCTGTTATCGAAATTAAAATTGGTTCATCGAAATTTTCAGCAGTAATCGATTCCGGATCACCTATATCAGTAATTAATGAGGAGACTTTCAACGAGTGCAACAAAGAGAATACTTATCCGACGTTACCTTTAGGCAAAACAAAAGTGAAAGGAGCAGTATCGGGTAAAGGTGTAGACGTTAAATTACAGACGCATTTATCATTTTGTATTGGAGGTCATACTTTTCACTCTAATTTTTGGATTGTGCCTTTATTGACAACAGACGTTATTTTAGGTACGAATTTTCTGGTACAACACGACGCAGTCATTGATTTTCAGAATTCTTATTTAATGTTAAAGGATGAAAATGTACAACTTGCTTTAGAATTTCAGCACTCATTATCTGCGGAAGAACAAACAATCAACCGCACAGAGGTCATTTCCGCAACACGTGACATAGACTGTAATCCCACATTGTTAACGGATACGTACGTACACAACTATAATACTCCAGATGAAGCTGACTACGACGTTATGCAGTTAATTTCTGATAAGGTTAAAGAGAGCAGTGCAACTACAGACGACGAACGAACGCAATTACACAAAATTCTTTTACAGCAAGCTCCAGTTTTTGACAACATTCCTGGTACTATGTCCGGCTTTATGTATGAATTTCAAGTGAAACAGCACGACGCATTTAAAGCAAAACATTATCCTATTCCATATATCCACAGAGAACAAGTTAAAAAAGAATTACAGGATATGCTTGATCAAGGAATTATTGAACCAGCAGTTAGTACGTACATAAACCCGCTACATATTGTTAAGAAAAAAGATGGCTCACTTCGCCTTGTACTTGATTCTCGTCACATTAATGACATTATTATTAATGAAACAGATCGACCACAGACACTAGAGGAACTTTTACAGAAATTTCATGGTACAGCTATTTATTCTACATTAGATTTGAAATCGGGATTTTGGCAAATTCAACTTCATCCGAACTGCAGAAAATACACCGCTTTTCTCTGTTTTGGCGACTGTTATCAATTTTGCAAATTACCGTTCGGCTTAACTATTTCTTCTGCAGCTTTTATTCGCGGTTTGAACACAATACTTCCGACAGAACTTAAGGACAGAATCACGACG
The DNA here is from genome assembly GCF_021461385.2 of Schistocerca piceifrons. Lineage (NCBI taxonomy): Eukaryota > Metazoa > Arthropoda > Insecta > Orthoptera > Acrididae > Schistocerca > Schistocerca piceifrons. The sequence continues at coordinate 649,073,802 of NC_060142.1, forward strand.
TATGTAGACGACATTCTTATAGCAGAAGCTAATTGGTCTGAACACAATCTGGTTCTTGAACAACTGTTACAAACTTTTTATGCACAAGGACTTACAGTTAATCTTAGTAAATCGCACTTTGGCAAAACTTCTATAAAATTTCTTGGACACGTGATTTCAGCGGAAGGCATTGCGCCTGATCCAGAAAAACTTCAGGCTCTACGTGACATTAGTGTTCCTACGACGAAGAAACAATTACGCAGTTTTTTGGGCTTAATTAACTTTTTTCGTAAATTTATTCACCATTCTGCTTTAGACACGCCTAGACTATGCCAATTAACGGGTAAAAACACTATTTGGTCTTGGGATAAGCAAGCACATTTTGAATTCATGAACCTGAAACATGCTCTGTTGAATGCTCCACTGTTATCGCACCCCGATCTTACTAGAAATTTTTCCATTGCTACCGACAGTTCCAACACCGCTTTAGGCGTACACATTTTCCAGGAAATTGAAGAAGATGGTTCTACTATAATTAAAAACATCGCATTTGCAAGTCGCATTTTGTCACCTGCTGAGCGAAATTACTCCGTTACAGAACTTGAAACATTATGTGTTGTATGGGCTTTTACGAGATTTAGGCATTTTCTTTACGGCAGACATACCACCGTCTACACAGACCACAGAGCAATACAATTTTTGCTTTCAGCTAAATTTACTCACGACAGATTAAGCAGATGGAAACTTTATTTGCAAGAATTTAATTTTACGATTGTTCACATTCCCGGCACACAAAATGTTATAGCAGACGCACTATCGCGTTCTCTCGGCAACAATCAGCAAGACGTAGCAACCAACTTCTGTAAAACAAATTTCAGTGTCATGTACATTCAGCAAGTCGCATTTGAAAACTTTATTTCATCGTCACTACAGGACATAGCGCAAGAGCAAAATAAGGACAATGTGTGGAAAGAAATTAAACACCTTTGGCAAGATAGGAAAAATGTTACGATTAGGAACCACTACACTGTACGCAATGACATTCTGTTTCGCCGCTCTCATCCTGAGAGCAACAATTGGTTATTATGCATTCCTGACGAACTAGTTAACAAATTAATTTGGTACACTCATTTAAGTTACGCACATTACGGAGCACGAAAATGTTTTCTTATACTGAGACAGAACTCTTATTTTACTAACATGGAGAAACGTATACGACGAGTTTTAGCGTCTTGTAAAATTTGCCAGAAAGCTAAATCAGACACCACTTCACATATTCCTCCATTATATCCCATTATACCTGTTAAATTAAGACACATGGCCGCAGTAGACATTTTTGGTCCGATTCCGAGAACTAACAGAGGGTTTTGCTACATCTTTGTCGCTGTTGAGCTCACTTCAAAATTTGTTACTTTCACTCCATTACGTAAAGCTACTGCTAAAACTGTTTCGAAAGCATTTGTAAAATATTTCTATTTCATGTAGGGCAAGTGATGAAAGTAATTTCTGACAATGGATCTCAATTTCGTAGTAGCGTAAGGACACGCATGTTACGAGCTAGAAACATTTCTCCGATTTATATATCCAAGTACCACGCTTCTTCGAACCCCTGTGAAAGATTAATGAAAGAAATTGGTAAACTGTGCCGAATATACTGCCACAAAAGACATATTGATTGGGATACACAGATACTCTCATTCCAAGACGTAATTAATTCCATTCCAAATGAATCCACTATGCTATCTCCGTCTATTATACTGAAAAACGTTGAACCACCGAACAAAATTAAAGAATTAGTAAACTTCCCTAAATGTCGTCGACTAAGACACCACGAAATAATTGACATTGCGCTGAACAACATCAAACGTGCCGCAGAGCGCCGGAGAAGACAGCAAAGACAGGTTTGTAGACGCCGAGACTTTCACGTTGGACAGAAAATATTAGTACGAACACACTATTTATCCAGTAAATTAAAAGGTAAGTGCAGTAAATTTGAACTTCTATACGCAGGTCCATATCGGATTCGCAGCATCCCTCACCCCAATGTTGTACACGTCGAAACTTTGAGAACTAGAAAATCGAAAGGCAATCACCATATCTCAAACATTAAACCGTTTATTGAGTGAAGACACTTTATGATTCAACACACTATGATGTCATTTATTAATGCAATTATTTCACTTGACTAGTTACTGATGATTATCGTATTTTTTCTTGGCAAGTGCCCGGCAAGGTAAGGTTAGCAGGTCGCTTTTCTTGTCGTTACACATCAGACCGTGCACATTTTCCACTCTTTTTGTGTATATGATTGTACTCCAGTTTTGTTTGTATGCACTGTGAAATAGTTAAGATATAACACACCTGTTGACTTTGACATTTTTTGCCTTATGACATCTCAACATCGTGACTGTTTTACATTTTTGCTGCTGCTTTGTGATATTATCTGTACATTTTGCATCTGAACACTGTCAATGTCTTTGACATATTACGTTGTCTGTCATGTTATGCTGTATGGTTAATTATGTCACCATAAACCAGTCATTGTTTAGTGGGTATATGATTTAAATGCAAGACATTAATCTCTGTTCATCAATTTCAGAAAGAAATGATGCTTGTAAGAAATAAATTCAACAGAAATGGGAATTTCACCTACGGAATAAACGAAAGAAGATGCAATAACTTTATGAGGAAGAGTAAATGGATCAGGATTAACAAACATTAACAAGAATATACTATACTCATCGTAGAATAGCAGTTTTAACTAATTTTTTCTTTCAGAATACAAGGTGATTGATGCAGGCTGTCAGACAGAACTACACATCTTAGTTTTAGTGATGAAATATGCTAGAGATAAGGAATAGTTATATAATGAGTAATGAAGTGATTTTTTGCAGATGATAATGAATGCTGACGAATAATGATGAAGAATATGCTGTTATGAATAATGAAGTTTTTCTTTATAGGTGATGATAATAATGCAGTAATGATAATATGGATAATGAAGTGATGGATAATGAAGTTTTTTCTTTACAGATGAGGATAATGTTGAAGTTATGTATTTATGCTATGTAGTTATTTAAGTATTTGTTGCAGTTTGTTTTGACAGCAGGTGTTATATTGCATAGTAGGATGACAGAAAGTTTTGGAAAGGACAGCTATGGAACACATTTTATACACATTTCACTACCTGTTAATTCGAAGTTCACTACTTTTCAGCATAGTGTGCGTTTCTTCTTTCAGGTCAATAATCCATTTTGTATATTTTTTTTCAGGAGAAGTTTTTCATTATACTTACTAAACCTGTTAGTTATTATACCTGTTCTAGTACTTGCATTTTATTTTTTTACCCATTTGTGTTTATCATTTATAAATGTGATCACATATACTGCCTTGTTGCATAACCTTGCTACAGCTGACTCATGACGAATGACGTTACCTATCCTCATTTGCAGCAATAGGTCAAAAGCAAATAGTGTTATGCCTCAGCAATTAATTATCGATCTCAACGCAATGCATTGCTAACAAAAAAAATGTATTACCAGTCCCAAATAGTGATACCAGTTTGAGAAAATTCTGAATAATACTGATCAACTCTGAATAGTATGTCACTTCAGTAATGACTTCTTAATGAGACAAAAAAAAGTATATATTTAAAATAATGCTTTGTCACTAGCTAATAACTGTCACTGTTTATTGTAATGAGACTACTTATAGTGCCTGTGATTATTAATGCTTTGATTGTAATTAGCTGATTTTTAATAATGACTTTGTAATGATCTGAATACTACTGAAGGAGAAACACTGTTTATTGTAATGAGACTACTTATAATGCCCATGATTATTAATGCTATGACTGTAATTTACTGATTTTAATAATGACTTTGTAATGATCTGAATACTACTGAATGATGAACTATGTTTTATTCCATTCAATACTTGCTGGCCACTGAGTGCCAATAATTAATGTCGCTCGATGAATTGTTATTAATTATGCCATTAATTAGCTCTTGTTTTCCATGTTGAGTTTTCATGTTTTGGTTAATGGCCAATGAGTGCCAATAATTTGTATCACTCAATGTATTATGTTGATGCTAGGCCAGTAATTGACTCTCCTTTTCAATTAAGGCTTCTGATGAACATTATTCTGTCTTACTAAATATACTTTGTAACTGGCCAAGGACTACCACTGTTTATTGTAATACGATTACCCATGATGCCAGCTAGTGATTCTTAATAGATTGGAATGACACATAATTAATTAACTATGGTACTGTTTAATAATGCTTTGTAATTAGAAGAATACTAATAATTCTTACTATTGGAATGACAAATGATTAATTAACGACAAATGATTAATTAACTGTAATTAGACAAATGATTAATTAACGACAAATGATTAATTAACTGTAATTAGGAGAAGGTTAATGATTCTTGATTACACTCTGTAACTGAAAAGAATGCGATTATTTCATAATGCTTTGTAACCAGGAAAAGAAGGCTACTGATTCTATGTAAAACAATTAATGAACATTTTTCTGTAATACTACATACTTGGTACAGAAATGTTCAATAACTAGGCTATGAATGCCACAAACTACTCATGAAGACTGTAATTGTCAATATTATGTGACTTGATGTCCTTCACCTCATGAGTTAACTACCCTGAATTACTGCAATGTCCATATGTCCTGTTTATCCTAGTGATCATGGAGCACTATCTTTGGTTTTGCACTAATTCTACGTTGGTGCGCCTTGTAAGGGTGTGGTGTTGACACGACATGCTGTCCACCACCATGAGCGATGAAGACATTATTATGGTCCCACTGTTTGGTGTACGTAATGTACTGCCAAAATGAAAACATGGAACATTACTACGACAGTTCAGTGTCTTGGCTACACTGATAAATTCTGATGGGAAAAGAACTTCAAGTTGTGTCACTTGGTGTTGTACTACTGTGGAAAGATATGGACTTTCAGAACAGCTATGTGCAATCTAAAGTGCTACAACCATGATGCAATCCTTCCCTTTCCTATCCTGATTCTTGTAACATAAGGAAAAAAATTTTTTGGCTAACATTATTTATGTTCATGGCTATACATTTTTTTTTTTTTTTATTTTGATTTGCTCAACTCCAGTGCGAGTACACTTATGGCACTGGTCGACATGATGTTTTGCCATTATGTTTATTTGTTGTGAAAATGCTAAAGACATTTTTCAGTGCGTGTGCACTTTGGACATGATTTTTTTTTTGCCATTATGTTTATTTATTGCAAAAATACTAAAGACATTTTTTTTTATTTGTTCTGAAGTACAGTATATGTACACTCTTGTCTTTTATATAGTATATACATTTTTATTGTAATGATATGTTCTGAACTACAGTGCATGTGCACTTATGTTAGGTGTTAATATGTTTTCTACTGAACTTCAGTGCCTGTGCACTTTTCTTATTTTTCAATATGATTTGTACCATACTGTATATTCAATACTTCAATGCGTATGCACTTATGTCATTTGTTACTAATTGTATATACATTTCATCATTTACTGATATGTTCTCAACTCCAGTGCGAGTGCACTCATGTCACTTGTCAACATAATATTTTGCCAGTCTGTTTATTTGTTCTGAATATGCTAAAGAATTTTTCAGTGCCTGTGCACTTTGTTATCTATCAAATAATTTGTATATACATTTTTCTGATTTGTTACTATGTTTTGTACTCACATTTTGTCTTTGTCTGATATATTTTGTACTTAGTGCGTGTGCACAACATTTAAATAATCTGTAAGTTGTAGAATTTTATTAATTAATTAAAAAATTTTGCCGCGATTGGCAAGTACAAATGACTCACCATCGCTGCCAAATTTTTGCCCCCCCAGTGGAGGGTTATGAAACACGTATGTAACATAGCAGCGATGGCGAGGCATTGTAGCATCTGTGACCAGAGAGTATGCGCTTGACCGCGCGAGTGTTGCGAGTCGGTTAGTAGTCGTTGCGAGTCTGTAGCTCTGTCTAGTTGAGAGCAGTACTCTGTCAGTAGTCGTGCAGTGCAGTACGCTAATAGTCGTCATGCAGAGCGGTCGGTCAGTAGTAGCAGTCCAGTGCGGGTGATGTAGGCGGTCGGCAACACTGGTCAAGATGGTGAATAAGGTATACTGTTAATTAATATAATCATTAGATAATGTAAAAATTTATTTATTGTAATTATTCTCCAACAAGTGCCCCAATAATAATTTTTAATTTCAAAAGCATTTTTTCAAAAATTTTATTTTTTTATTGAACTAAAGATTTCGTTGCACTTCCCATTTCATTCCACTTCTTTTAAAGAAAATTTTCAGTAAAATTACAGAAAAAAGGAATATTATTATTTGCAATGCAGTTCCTCCAAGCCGTGCGCAAAGATAAGAGCAGAAATTTGACATCCAGTTATTCTGAGGTAAGACTTTAATTCTGATTGTTTTACACAGGGCCAAAGACCGATATTTCGGTTTAATTGAATTTTCTTATCACTGAATGGACTTTAATTTTTTGTGAAGAATTTATATTTGGGTCAGATTGCGAATTTCACATTTTTTTTGTCATTGTCAGTACATTTCATTGTGGGCAGGTTACGCTTAGAGCAGTGTCCATTAGCATTTCTAATTAGTATCGTCTTTTCTTTTAAAATTACGGTGGGGAGGTTACAATACACAAACAGCAGTTGACCGGCGTTGCCTGGTGAAACGTTGTTGTGATGCCTCGTGTAAGGAGGAGAAATGCGTACCATCACGTTTCCCACTGTGATCAAAGTCGGATTGTAGCCTATCGTAATTGCGGTTTATCGTATCGCGACATTGGTGCTCGCGTTGGTCGAGATCCAATGACTGTTAGCACAATATGGAATCGGTGGATTCAGGAGGGCAATACGGAACGCCGTGCTGCATCCCAACAGCCTCGTATCACTAGCAGTCGAGATAACAGGCATCTTATCCGCATGCCTGTAATGGTTCGTGCAGCCACGCCTCGATCTCTGAGTCAACAGATGGGGACGTTTGCAAGACATCAACCATCTGCACGAACAGTTCGAACAGTTCGACGACGGTTGCAGCAGCATGGACTATCAGCTCGGAGACCGTGGCTGCGGTTACCCTTGTCGCAGCATCACAGACAGGAGCCCCTGCGATGATGTACTCAACGACGAACCTGGGTCCACGAATGGGAAAACGTCATTTTTTCGGATGAATTCAAGTTCTGTTTACAGCACCATGATGGTCGCATCCGCGTTTGGCGACATCGCGGTGAACGCACATTGGAAGCGTGAATTCGTCATCGCCATACTAGCGTAACACCCGGCATGATGGTATGGAGTGCCATTGGTTACACGTCTCGGTCACTTCATGTTCGCATTGACGGCACTTTGAACAGTGGACGTTACATTTCAGATGTGTTACGACCCATGGCTCTAACCTTCATTCGATGCCTACGAAACCCTACATTTCAGCAGGATAATGCACGATCGCATGTTGCAGGTCCTGTACGGGCCTTTCTGTTCGACTGCTGCCCTGGCCAGCACATTCTCCAGATCTCTCTCCAATTGAAAACCTCTGGTCAATGGTGGCCGGGCAACTGGCTTGTCACAATACGTCAGTCACTACTCTTGATGCTCTGTGGTATCGTGTTCAAGCTGCATGGGCATCTGTACCTGTACACCCCATCCAAGCTCTGTTTGACTCAATGCCTGGGCATATCAAGGCCGTTATTACGGGTAGAGGTGGTTGTTCTGGGTACTGATTTCTCAGGATCTATGCACCCACATGTCAGTTCTAGTATAATATATTTGTCCAATGAATACCCGTTTATCATCTGCATTTCTTCTTGATGTAGCAATTTGAATGGCCAGTAGTGTATGCATCACTCTGCAGGCCCACAACTACGACCACCTGTGCGGGTGACCACACACAAACCACGTCCGCTCTCGACTTGTGGTCAGAGTTCTACCGGTGACCGGCCAGCAGAGTCAACACTCTTGCACCGCTCACAATCCTTTCTCTCAGACCTCTACACCAGCAGAAAAACACTTCCTCTGCCAGAAAGACCAGACGCTACCCAGTGGTCAAATCACATTCAGCAGTGCCAACGTACGGAACCTACGCTAAATAGTGCCACACTTCATAAACCACACAAAGCGACGAAGCGTTTCGCTTCTAAAAAAAGGAGGAGACCTGTTTGAAAGTAGACAGCTTACAATCTCAAGAGCTATTGCTTCAGCTTAAACGGAATTTCGTTGTATATAATGTGGCTTGGATGAAACGCCGAAATAAGAGGCTTAATTTAGAATACGCAGGGAAACCGATATTCAAATCGTGGCTGGCGACTATATTGTAATGTGCCTGTATCAAAAAAGTTCCGATGCACTGGCTCCACTAGCAAAAAAATTGATGCAGAAACAGCAATTGCAAGGAGGTAGTGGTCGTCGTGGCTTCACACAGAGACATAAAAACTACATACTTCGCAGAACTGCTGAAAATAAAACGAGCACACTTTGTAACCTCCCCACAAAAATTTAAAAAATGAATGACAATATTATTTAAGAATGGTAATGGACATTGCGCTAAGTGTAACCTCTCCACTGAAATTTTAAAGACAGAAATAATAAATGAATAGGAGCCAAGAAGCAATATCGTCCCCACAGAAATATTTAAATAAAAAATATAATAATAAATGGGACCCAAGAATAACCTCCCTGCAATGAAATATACTGACAAAGCCAACAAAAATGTGAAATTCGCAATCTGACTCTGGTGTAAGCTCCCACAAAAATAATGAAAAACAATTCAGTGCTAATGAAACTTCAGTGACAATGAAAATTCAATTAAACCGAAATATCGGTCTTTGGCCCTGTGCAAAAATCAGAATTAAATTCTTACCTCATTGTAACTGCTAGTCAAATTTCTGCTCTTATTCTTGCGCACGGCTTGGAGGAACTGCATTGCAAATAATAATATTTCTTTTTTTTTTTTTTTTTTTTTTTTTTTTGTAATTTAACTGAAACTTTTCTTTAAGGGAAGTGGAACGAAATCGTTAGTTCAATTAAATAATTTTTTTTTTGTAAAATGCTTTTGAAATCAAAATTATTATTGGGGCACTTGGAAATTAATTACAATAAATAAACTTTACATTATCTGATAATTACCTTAATTAACAGTATACCTTATTCAGCATCTTGACCAGTGTTGCCGACAGACTACATCACACAACCGCACTGGGCTGCTACTACTGACCGACTGCTCTGCATGACGACTACTAGCGTATTGCATGACGCAACTGAACTGAGCTACTGCTATCGACAGACTGCTGCTCGCAACTCTCGCGCGGTCAAGCGCAGACTAACCACGATAATAGGCTCTCTGGTCAAAGATTTTAACGTGCCTCACCATCGCTGCTACGTTACATACGTGTTTCAACTTTCAGTTCACACAAAATTAAAAACATATTATATTCTTCCAATAACACCACAGGTACTGCGCCTCATAGAACTAATTTCTCCAACTGTTTGAACAATAACTTATAATAACTGCAATAGCACTGGTTTGGCATAAGCATAAGCATGTCAGTATAGAACGCTTACAACACAAAGACTGACTATATCCCACTGTCATATCAGTGTTAATTCCTGAGCGAACGACAGGGGTCGTGGATGCAGAGCCTCTTGTTCTTAGACCAATATTATCCGCCTCTGGCGCATCCACATCAGTCTTTCACGTACTCCATTGGCCGGAAAGCGAAACTAGGTAGCAGTTCGGACGTTCTTAAAAGTAGTAACATGAACAAATTCTTATAGACAGATTGAAACATGTAGGTTTGAAATGTAAATGATATTAGGTAACTGACTGTAGTCTGAAACACAACTGTCAGAATGAGAACGGCATGTGAACGTGTATTTTATCTCGTAGCTTATGCCCTTTGCCTTGTACTGAACTTTCTGGCTGCGAGAATGAAAATTTAATTTAGCTGCGCGAACGTAAACTGTCAATAACTTTAAACCAAACCAAAACGAAAACTGAATCTGATGTCACACTATTGATTTGAAATTGGGCCTGGTAATAAAACAAAACTCTATCAATTTTAAAATGAAAGTCCCTGTGCCTAATGAATGCTATCCTTGAAATAATAAAATTTCTTACCTTCATGTGCGCAAGTGTAACACTTTTCGCACTGGTCTCTGTTAGTACTTTAAACCGTATAGTTAACTAACAGCTATTGTGCACGGCTGTTGCTTAGCTAACATTTTAATTAAATCGATTGTGACTGAGACAATAACTTCTTGAGAAAAATAATTAATCATAAGTGACATGGCTGTGGGAACTGGTATTCACTTGGGGTAAGTAACAATATGGCACTAACTTTATAATTCGTATTTTGACTCTTTGAAAATTAATAATGCTCACAATTAACACACTCAATGAGCTGATTATGCATCAACAGTTAGCTTTACAAAATCAGTGGATCTGAATGCTATACATTGTCTCAATCATCGCTTATGAATATGTGCATTGCATTAGTAACAAAACAACCTTCTTGACCTTAATTATTTCCAATTTCTGTTGATATTCCTTTTACAGTTAGCAAACATCGTAGTAGCTTGCAAACGAAAAAAAAAATCATTACCGCCCGTAGCGAGTAAGTATATATCCAGCACATATCAGATACAAGTCTTTACACTTGAGAGTCCTCCATACATCTCTCGATCTAAAGTTATTCAAACACATTACCCATAACACCTTGAATCAGCAATCGCTGTTGAGCAGCAATGCTGTTCCCCAATCGATATTGCATTTCACCATCTCTGGTTCAATATAACATCTTCTTGCAAAACTTGAATTAATTTACCTGATGCTCATACCTTTCAAGATAAATTAAAAAATCCCTTTTTCGCCGTTGTGTTCGGTTTTGTATGGTAAATTAATACTTCAAGCAAAATACAAATCATATGTAAACCGACAGATACAAAGACGAGTAGGGAATACGTGGTACTTTCTATTGAGCTACACATTAATGCTTATTGCTATTTGATCCATCGGTCGAGCCTAAGAACAGCGATTCCTAGTTAGTCATTATGCGATCTGTTATTAGCTTAACTTTACCTTCATTATCTCTGCACAATCCACACATAGAGGGCTCAACGGAACTAGCTCTTGACACTGTGTCACACTAGATAAAAACTTATTCCTCCCCTTCTACCTAGCTCTTCCCCGTCCTCCTCCGCCAGAATTAGTCACTCTTACCCCTTACCCTCCAAACTGCTGCATATTCTTGCAATGTTATGTGTGTTATTATTTTTAACAGTTTGCGTGATTTAATTAAATTAACAATGGCTAAAAAATGCTGTCTGAACTATTGGAGAAAAGAAAAACACATGGTGCATAGGTTACCAGTGTTTTCCTATAATTTTAATTAATACAACAAATATACATAACAGAGCTTTTAGTCGTTAATAATTTATCCTCCTTCACTATTTCAAAGAGTCTTCCGACTATACGGTAACTTTTAGATTCCACGACTGTAGAAATCACGTGGTTTTGAGGTGAACAGGTCGAGTCATCTTGGGAGCACATTTTCATCCGGAAAGGATGTTCCTTGAAGGCTGTTCGATAACAAGCGGAAAAGATCTGGTGAAAAAGGTGGGTGGGCAATGATCTCCAAACCCAAATGCTTTCTGCCAGTCAAGTAGAACGCAGGCAGGTATCATCCTGTAGCAGCCTAACTTCACGCTGTGTTCCTGGCCGTTTTCTACATCTACATCTACATTTATACTCCGCAAGCCACCCAAGGATGTGTGGCGGAGGGCACTTTACGTGCCACTGTCATGATCTCCCTTTCCTGTTCCAGTCGCGTATGGTTCGCGGGAAGAACGACTGCCGGAAAGCCTCCGTGTGCGCTCGAATCTCTCTAATTTTACATTCGTGATCTCGGGAGGTATAAGTAGGAAGAAGCAATATATTCGACACCTCATCCAGTAACGCACCCTCTCGAAACCTGGCGAGCAAGCTACACCGCGATGCAGAGCGCCTCTCTCGCAGAGTCTGCCACCTGAGTTTGCTAAACATCTACGTAACGCTATCACACTTACCAAATAACCCTGTGACGAAACGCGCCGCTCTTCTTTGGATCTTCTCTATCTCCTGTGTCAACCCGACCTGGTAAGGATCCCACACTGATGAGCAATACTCAGGTATAGGTCGAACGAATGTTTTGTAAGTCATCTTCTTTGTTGATGGACTACATTTTATAAGGCCTCTCCCAATGAATCTCAACCTGGCACCCACCTTATCAACAATTAATTTTATATGATCATTCCACTTCAAATCGTTCCGTACGCATACTCCCAGATATTTTACAGAAGTAACTGTTACCAGTGTTTGTTCCGCTATCATATAATCATACAATAAAGGATCCTTCTTTCTATGTATTCGCAATACATTACATTTGTCTACGTTAAGGGTCAGTTGCCACTCCCTGCACCAAGTGCCTATCCGCTGCAGATCTTCCTGCATTTCGCTGAAATTTTATAATGCTGCAACTTCTCTGTATACTACAGCATCATCCACGAAAAGCCGCATGAAACTTCCGACACTATCTACTATGTCATTTATATATATTGTGAAAAGCAATGGTCCCATAACACTCTCCTGTGGCACGCCATAGGTTACTTTAACGTCTGTAGAAGTCTCTCCATTGAGAACAACATGCTGTGTTCTGTTTGCTAAAAACTCTTCAATCCAGCCACACAGCTGGTCTGATATTCCATAGGCTCACTTTGTTTATCAGGCGACAGTGCGGAACTGTATCGAACGCCTTCCGGAAGTCAAGGAAAATGGCATCTACCTGGGAGCCTGTATCTAATATTTTCTGGGTCTCATGAACAAATAAAGCAAGTTGGGTCTCACACGATCGCTGTTTCCGGAATCCATGTTGATTCCTACAGAGTAGATTCTGGGTTTCCAGAAATGACATAATACGCGAGCAAAAGCATGTTCTAAAGTTCTACAACAGATCGATGTCAGAGATACAGGTCTATAGTTCTTGGATTGTGTCTGCTAGATCTCTCAGTTCCTGACAATAAATATCAACAGTGATCGTTACACTTCGCGGAATCAGTTGGTGGTACAACACACCGTTTCTGTTCCAGCAGATGCAAAACATTATCGTTCGTGGATGCGCGTAGGTCTTACGGGGAGTTGCTGGTTTGTTTGGATTCGACCACTGCTTTTTTTAAAATTTTGTTAGCATAAACACACCATTTCTCGTCACAAGTACGATATAAAATAGGAATAATCGGTGTTGTTCACGAGCCAGTTGATGACTAATAAGAAGAGATACACATATTGTTCAGGTGGCTATTAATAACACAGTTAATTAGAACACTTTGAATAAGTAATACTTTATCAATCACAAAAAAACTGATCTCTGCCCACCAAGCTCGGCATTCGCTAAGAAACTGCACATTAGAGCTCGCGGTTCACAGCACACTAAGTGAGCCACAATTATGAGTGACGAATAGAAACAAGTTCAGATTGGTCTTACTGTGACTCCACTACAGTCACTAGAAAACACAAGTTCGTAGCCACTTGTTGACACAGTTCTGATAGCGCTGGCATGTAGGCACAGTTCACAAGAGACGTCTTCCCTCCCCGGCAGCTGGTGGCTCTCGCTGTCCCACAGCGAGTAGGCAGCACAACGACGTTACCCCGACGGGAACTTCCTGGAAGTGGGCAGCATCCGACCGCGAACAGGACTTGCAACACTATTCTAGGGCAGAGTAGCGGCCGTTGCGCCTCGGAACTACGGAAGACACGGCTTTTTCCTAGCGGTTCCTTCGTGCCTCGTGACATCGCTTTGCCGTGAGGTTTCCCTGCGGGGGTCGATACTTCTTGCGCCGTTCTTAATACTCGGCGACACTGTATTTCTCCACCCCCCCCCCCCTTTTCCTCCCCACCGCAAACATCGGCGCCAGCGTCGGGAATGGAGATAGGTCACTACGGCAGGTGGGAGGACGTAGAACCGCCGTAGTTGCGGAGGTAGGTGGCGAAACTTCAGTCGGCGCCGAACTCCCATCAGCGTCTCGGTATCCACCATGCGCTTGGCTGGAAACGTCGACCGGAAAACCAACCACAGGTTGCGCGCCGGCGGCCGTAGGCATAGAGGCAGAGGACGGGACAGGCGGTTCACTGGAGACGGCGTCTGGGCCCACTGGATCGTCCGACCGGGAGAACGGGCGTGACCCTGTTGCCGGATGTCAGCACGAGTGCAACACTGGCGGTGGCGCCAGGTCGACGTCTCCCGCTGAGGAGACGACTGTGCTGCCGGAGGCGAAATCTGCGACTGTGACAATGGCTGCTGCATACCTGGCTCTGTGTTGGATCTGTGAACAGAAAGAGAGTGGCAGAATCTCTCGATTGGATTGGCCGAAGCTGATTCCGATACTACCTGTGCAAATCGGTCGGACCGTGAATGGCGCAGGTGGAACGGGAAAACACATCAGACACTGTGGACGCTCCCAAACACATTAAAGAACACTGACTGCTGAGGTCAAAATTGTGACTGGGAAGGAAGGCCATATGGTCTCTGTGGTGGAGATTGTAAAAGGAACAGAGTCCTATGGCGTCGACTATGCTGGACCCTCCTGTCTCTGGACAGGGAGCGATACAACGACAGAAAAAACTTCAGTGCCTGGTCCTGCGTGTGAGTGGCTCGCAACTTTATGTGTCTGTGACTTAAAGGTCCCTACAAAGCGTTTAGTTTCGCCAGTCGACTGCGGATGAAAGGGTACTGTAAAGACATGCTGATTACCATTGCCTGTACAAAACTGTTCAAACTCCCGAGACGTGATCTGCAGCCTATTATCCAACACTTCAGGTAAGCCTTCAATGTAGAAAATCGATATAAGAGCTGATACTGTGCTGAGTCATGTGATGGACTTCATTGGAGTGATGTAAGGAAACTGGCCTTTTCCTCCCGATTCATCAGTCCTCTGACATGTTTGATGAGGCCCGCCACGAATTTCTCTCCTTCATTTCAGAGGAGCACTTGCAACCGACGTTCTCAGTTATTTGCTGGATGTATTCCAATCTCTGTAGTCCTGAACAATTTTCGCAATCTACAACTCCATTTAGTACTATGGAAGTCATTTCCTGGTGGCTTAACAGATGTCCTATCATCCTTCTCCTTGTCACTGTTTTCCTCATATTCCTTTCCTCTACTATTCTGCGCAGAACCTCCTCATTCCTTATATTATCAGTCCACCCAACTTGCAAGATGCGTCTGTAGCATCACATCTCAAATGCTTCGATTCTCTTCTGGTTTTCCTACAGTTCAAGTTTAACTGCTGTGCTCCAAACATATATTCTTAGAAATTTCTTCCTCAAATTAAGTCCTATGCTTGATACTAGTAGACTTCTCTTGACCAGAAATGCCCTTTTTGCCAGTGCTAGTCTGCTTTTGATGTCCTCCTTGCTCCGTATGTCATCGGTTATTTTGCTGCCTAGGTAGCTGAATTCCTTAACTCCATCTACTTCTTCACCAACGATCCTGATGTTAAGTTTCTGCTGCTTCTCAATACTTTCGTCTTCCTTCGATTTACTCTGAAACCATATTCTGTACTCATTAGACTGTCCATTCCATTCAGCAGGTCATGTAATTCTTCTTCACTTTCAACCGGGATAGCAGTGTCATCAGCGAATCGTATCGCTGATACCCTTTCACACTGAATTTTAATTCCACCCCTAAACCTTTCTTTTAATTCCACTATTGCTTCGTCGATGTACAGATTGAGCAGTAGGTGCGAAAGACTACATCCCTGTCTTAGACCATTTTTAATAAGAGCGTTTCGCTCTTGGTTGTCCACTCTTAATATTCCCTCTTGGTTCTTGTATATGTTGTATATTATCCGTCTCTCCCTATACCTTATCTCTATTTTTCTCAGAATTTCGAGCATCTTGCAAAATTTTACATTATCGAACGCTTTTCCCAGGTGGACAAATCCTATGAATGTGTCTTGATTTTTCTTTAGTCTTGCTTCCATTATCAGCCCAACGACAGAATTGCCTCTCTAATGCGTTTACGTTTCCTGGAGCCAAACTGACAGTCATCTAACACATCCTCAATTCTCTTTTCCATTCTTCTCCATATTATTCTTGTCAACAACTTGGGTGCTCGAGCCGTTAAGCTGATTGTGCGATAATTCTCGCGCTTGTCAGCTTTTTCAGTCTTCGGAATTGTGTGGATGACATTTTTCCGAAAGTCACACTGTGTACTGCCAGACTCACACGTTCTACACACCATTGTGAATAGCCGTTATGTTGCCACTTCCCCTAATGATTTTAGAAATTCTAATGGAATGTTATCTACCCCTTCTGATTTTCTTGATGTAAAGTCCTCCAAAACTCTCTTAAATTCTGATTATAATACTTGATTCCCTATCTCTTATAAATCGCCTCCTGTTCTTCTTCTGTCACATCAGACAAATCTTCCCCCCTCACAGGGGCCTTCATTGTACTCTTTCCACCTATCTGCTGTCTCCACTGCATTTAACAATGGAATTCCGGTTGCACTCTTAACGTCAGCACCCTTGCTTTTAATTTCACCCAAGGATGTTTTGACGTCCCTATATGCTAAGTCAGTCCTTCCGACAATCATTTATTTTTCGATATCTTCACATTTTTCATGCAGCCACTTCGTCTTACCTTCCCTGCATCTCGTATTTATTTCATTCATCAGCTACTTGTATTTCTGTATTCCTGAATCTCCCTGAAGATTTTTGTACTTCCTTCTTCCGTCGATCGTCTGAAGTATTTCTTCTGTTATCCATGGTTTCTTTATTGTTACCTTCTTTGTACCTATGTTTTTGTTTCCAGCTTCTGTTATTGCCCTTTTTAGAGATGTCCATTTCTCTTCAACTATACTGCCTACTGGACTATTCTTTATTACTGCGCCTACAGCCTTGGAGAACTTGAAGCATATCTCGTCATTCCTTAGCACTTCCGTATCCCACTTCCTTGTGTATTGATTCTGCCTGACTAATCTCTTAAATTTCAGCCTACTCTTCATCACCACTATAATGTGATCTGAGTCTATGTCTGCTCCCGGATACACCTCACAATCCAGAATCCGATTTCAGAAGCTATGTCAGACGATGATTCAATCTAACTGAAATCTTTCCGCGTCACCCGGTCTTTACCAAGTCTACCTCCTCCACTAGTGATACCTGAACAGAGTATTTGCTATTGATAGCTGAAATTTATTACTGAACTCAATTAGTCTTTCTCCTCTCTCATTCCTTGTCCCAAGGCCATATTCACCTGTAACCTATTCTTTTACTCCCTACAACTGCATTCCAGTCCCCCATGACCACTAGATTTTCACCTCCCTTTGAGTATTGTATTGCCCTTTCAATATCCTCACATACTTTCTCTATATGTTCATCTTGAGCTTGCGATGTCAGCATGTATACCGAACTATCGTTGTCGGTGTTGGTTTACTGTCGGTTCTGATAAGAATAACCCAATCACTGAACTGTACGCATTTCTCTGTCGTACCTTCCTATTCATAACGAATCCTACTCCTGATATACCATTTTCTGCTTCTGTTGATATTACCCAATACTCATCCGTCCAGAAATCATTGTCTTCTTTCCATATCACTTCACTGATGCCTACTATATTTAGAACTGAGCCTTTGCATTTCCCTTTTCAGATTCTGTATCTTCCCTACCACATTCAAGCTTCTAACACCCCTCGCCCCTACTCCTAGAACATGGCCCTTTCCTTGTTTATTCACTCTTTTTCTCATTGTCACCTCCCTCTTGGTAGTCCGCTCCCGGAGATCCGAATGGGGGACTATTCCGGAATCTTTTGCCAATGGAGAGATCATCATGACACTTTTTCAATTTAGGCCACATGTCCTGTGGATACACGTTACGTATCTTTAATGCAGTGGTTTCCATTGCCTTCTGCATCTTCATGCAGTTGATCATTGCTGATTCTTCCGTCTTTTGGAGCAATGTCCCACCCACAGAACGAGAGAGTGCCCTGAACCTCTCTTCGTTCCTCTGCCCTCTTTGACAAGGCCCTCGGCAGAGTGAGGGTAACTCCGTATGCTGGAAGTCTTCGGCCGCCAGTGCTGATTCTTAAACAAAATGTAAGCGGTGGCACGTTTTGATTATGAATCAAAGACACTACCCCTACCAGAAACTTCCTTTATGCATCGACAAAGTCTAGCCAGCATATGTAAAAGGTAAACTCCGTCCATACGCCCTGGCGGGCCCAGCGGTACCGACCGTCCGCCATGTCATCCTCAGACCACAGGCGTCACCGGATGCGGATATAGAGGGACATGTGGTCAGCACACCGCTCTCCCAGCCGTATGTCAGTTTCCGAGACCGGAGCCGCTACTTCTCAGTCAAGTAGTTCCTCAGTTTGCCTCACAAGGGCTGAGTGCACCCCGCTTGCGAACAGCAGTCGGCAGACCGGATGGTGACCCGTGCAAGTGCTAGTCCAGCCCGACAGCACTTAACTTCGGTGACCTGACGGGAACCGGTGTTAACACTGCGGCAAAGCCGTTGGCAGCATATGTACCACTATGGCGCAGCAAATCTATGTGTTGGCATCGCCAAGGTCCGTCTGCAGGCGACCATTCAAAGTGCCGCTGCACACATTGCAAACTGTGAAGTCACGCCCTCTTTGTTTACATCCATTTCCGGCAACGTACAGTGGTGCCTTGGCAGCTGATTGGGTTAGACAATACCCTAATATGGTCTTTGCAACAACCGAAGAACATTCCACTAGAGGGACAGAGGGATTATAACTCTTGCATCGTCACTTTCAGTGTGTATCAGGAGGAAGCCCATCTGTACAGAGATGGCACGCTGATGATCAAAGTAGTGATGAACCGTCGGGTAGTGGAGCTCCTTCAGACTTCATGGCCCAATCACGATTAATAAACTTGAGCCACGTTAGGTCTGATGCTGTCTCCTGTGACACACGGCGGAAGATGACCGGAAATTCTTCCAAAAGCCGGATTTCTTCTATATCAGTGTGATGATAGGAGTCCTCAGAGGAATCAAACGCAGCACTGGAGGCAGTAGGGAGCCTCAACAGGAGGTCAGTGTGGGAGTGTTTGCTAGTGGGCTGACATGACAACTCATACTGGGAATTGGACAGGAGAAGGGATCACTATTGTAACTTCCGGGCTGAACGGGCTGGGAGAGGCTGGGAGGACCCAAACAGAGCCGTCAATGGTCTGTGGTCCGTAACTAGAGAAAATTGGTGGCCACACAGATATTGATAGGAGTGTCTGACCCCATAAATGATAGCCAAGCCTCCTTTTCGAGTTAACTGTAGTTGTGTTGGGCCTCGGTCAACGACTTTGACGAGAACATAATTGGCCCCACTGGGTGTGACAAAACCAGCACCAGTGCTATTAGATGAGGCATCTTCTGCAAGTATGACAAGCTTGTTGGGGTCAAAGGGGACCAAACACTAATCACTTAGTAGTGCGTCTTTCAGCTGCTCGAAAGGGGCCAGACATTCAGCCGACGGTACAAATTGAACATCCTTACCGCACAACCAATTTAGAGGCAATGTTATCTGAGCAGCATTTAGGATAAATGGACGTAATAGATTAGCCTCCCCATTACAGCTTGCAATTCCGATAGATTGGTTGTCGCAACAGATGCGAATGGCCATTAAGTGCAGCTGTAATGGATGGATGCCACGCGCATTAATAACGTGTCGAAGATATTCTGTTTCAATGAGAAAGAAGGAACACACAGAACGGTTGCATGTCAGTCCTGCTTTGGTGAATACTTGAAACACTTCCTCTAAATTTGTTAGGTGTTCTGTTGGCATACAACTAAAGAGAACTATTGATCTAAATAGTTAAAACGAGAAATTACTTAAGACGTCAGTTGTTCAAGATATCTTTGAAAATATCTGGGGCGGAAGTGCTAACGAAGGGTAGCTGCTGAAACTGGAATAATCACTTGTGTGTGCCGATCACAAAAATCTTTGACACTTCAGCTAAAGGCAGTAGCAGGCAGGCCTCACGGAGATCAATTTTTGGAAAGAAATAATCCTGACTAAATTTTTCCATCAAATCCTCACGGTGAGACGACGAAAAGAATCAACAATAGTTTGTGGATTGAGGGTTGATTTAAAGTCTGCACAGAGGCTCAATTGGCGTGTCAGTTTTGTAAGGACCATCAGGGGTGACCTCCATAGCCTAGCTGACACTGGTTCATGAAGTCACTGTCCTGCAACGGCTGCAACTCGACAGCAACCCGGTCCCATAATGCACGAGCAACAGGATGAACATGAAAAAACTTGGACTGCACATTGTCCTTCAGTGTCACATGGGCGTCGAACCCTTGGACCTTTCCTAAACTACCATGGAACAGGGAACTGTACTTGTCACATAATGCATTGATATTGGCCAGAAACCCAGATGAATTAATTTGTAACACCTTTCCGTGAACTGACAATCCAAACAGATCAAAGCATCCATCTTAGAAATGATAGTAGACATGCGAGAGTACAGCAAGTGAAATAACACTGTTTCAGTAGTACGGTACCACAGAATGTGGCTGCTTTGCACTGGAATAGGTTGTCCATTGCATTCTGACAACAAGTTACATTGTTGCTGAAGCTGTGGGCTACCTAACCATTCACACGTAGTAGTACCTGACTGGAAATTGGCACATCTGTCTAACACGTACAACCAGACATACAACTTGTTGGATTGCCGATTGATAAGTTCAGAGTTTGTGTCCTGGAAAACAGGTGAAATTACAACAGGATAATCGTACCGCTGAGCAGCAGACGCAACATGCACCTCATTAGAATCGCTGTCTGACATGCAATGTGAAAGCTGCCTAACGCAATCTATACTTAAACATACCGTCTGTATGTGGCCTTGTGTGCCACATGCGAAACACTTGGCTTTGTGGCATGGGCACTGTGCCATATCATGAATTTGAAAGCAACGCAAGACTTCAATGATTGTGCGGCTGCGCCGCGGCCCGATGTTGCGACTGGTGTGAACGTGACCTAGACGTCGGGCGACATCTGACCTGAACGTGGTGGAGACTGGCCCCTCAATTGTCTTACTCTTGACAACAGATATAGCAGATCTGAATGTATGCTTTCCCGGCGTATACAGCTGGCGAAGAGTTCTCGGGCTTCCAGCCGGGTGGCGGTGTCTTCAAACTGCGACGTATCGACGCTGCTGCTTTCATCTGATACTTTCCCGTCTCTGGGGAAGTGTGAGGGGGAGTTTGTAGCCTTTCGGCTTTTACTCCCCTGTGTACTTGTGTGTGTGATTATTTCTGTACCTTTTTGGTGTCTGTGAAATGTGATGATTGTTCTGTGTGAGTCTGGTACTTGCCTGAGGTTTGGCGAGATAATTGTAGTAATTTGGGTAGGAGCAGGATTTGGGAATGGATGTTGGGATTTTTTCTCTTCGACTTAGTCGTCGAAGATCGTCATGGGGCGATTGTGTTTATCGCGGGACATGTCATACCGACCTAGGGAGTGGATGAGGGCGTTTCCCAACCTGGAAGTACCTTCATAGAAGGCCCTTGCCAGGTCTTGAAAACGCTCTCTCAGGAGTGGGATTTCCGCAGCGGCATGCAAATCGCCAATGGGGAATCCAAGAGGTAAACGCAGTGCCCTCCTGAGGGCGCGGTTCTGCAGCCTCTGGAATTTGTCCAGGTGCTGCTTCGCCGCGTATCCCCAGACAGGACACGCGTATTCCATGACTGGCCGGATCAGGGCCTGGTATACGTTCACTCCTACTGAGCAGGAAAGGGAGCTGGATGAGTTGAGGATTGGGTACAGGATGGACATTCTGGCGCAGACCTTCCTGTGGACCTCGTCTATGTGGGGTTTCCACGTAAGACGAGAGTCCAAGGTTACGCCAAGATACTTGGCGGTTCTGCGCCAGGGGAGTTGGGTTCCGTTTAGGTGAAGGTGGAGGGGGGGGGGGGCGTTGAGGAGGTTCGCGCCTTCCGAGCCTACGGGTAATCAGCATTGCCTGCGTACGTTTCGACGAGTGACATTCTCATCATCTTCTGGCGAAGTGCCGAGACTTTGCGGATGCCGGTCCCTTTATACCTGCGGTGTGCCCACCACCACCTGGCCGCGGGAGGCTGGGTCCAGAGGAACCGGAGGGCGGGGTGGAGGGGGAAGCGGGTGCGCCGTTCGTATCTCCGTCAGAGCATTCTCATCGCGTCTCGTGAGCTGGACGGTTCTTGTTGCGTTCCTGGCATATTGCGGCTAATGCTGGATTCCAGGCCGCGCTCAGTTGATAGCCTTCGTCCCTGTTCACAAGATTCTCGTGGACCCGTAATTCTATTGATTCTTTGATGACGCTATCCCAATAGCTCCCGGCTCGGCACAGCACTCTGGTGTTTTCGAAATCAAAGGTGTGGTTTTCTTTGATGCTATGTTCAGCTATAGCAGATTTCTCTATCTGTCCAAGTCGAACATGCCTGATGTGTTTCTCGCACCTTTTAGAGATGCAGCGCTGCGTTTGACCAATGTACTGCACACCACATTCGCAGGCAATGCTGTATATACCAGGTGTGTTTAGTTTGAGTGGGTCTTTAGCTGAGCCCAGCAGCTCTTTCGTCTTCGGCGGTGGTCAGAAGATGGTATTTATGTTTGATTTTCTTAATAGCCTCCCGATTTTGGCTGATGTGGGCCCCAAATATGGAAGAAAGGCGAGTCTCTTGTTAACTTCCTCTTCCTCTTCCTGAAATTTGTCAGCGTGTCTCCTCTTGAAGGCCCTGCCAATCAGTGTTTCACTGTACCCGTTTTTCCGAAATACCTCTCTTAGGTGGTGTAATTCGTCCGAGAGGCTTTCTTTGTCACAAATGACGTGCGCCCTATGTACCAAGGTGGTCAGTACTGACTGGCGTTGCGCCGGATGGTGGCAGCTGGTTGCATGGAGGTACAGGTCTGTGTGCGTCTTTTTCCTATATACTGAATGGCCCAGCGTGCCATCCGCTTTCTTCCTGATCAGTTTGTCCAGGAATGGAATACAGCCATTCTCTTCTACTTCCATCGTGAAGGTGCTAATCTCATGTATGCCGTTTAGGTGGTCCATAAACTCGTCCAGTGCCTGCCTGCCATGCTGCCAAATCACGAAAGTGTCGTCCACATAGCGGAAGAAGTGCCTGGGTTTACGGTGAGCAAAGTCTCGGCACTTCGCCAGAAGATGATGAGTATGTCACTCGTCGAAACGTCGCAGTTTGAAGACACCGGCACCCGGCTGGAAGCCCGAGAAATCTTCGCCAGATATAGCAGATGCTTGAAAATCATGCTCAGTTACATTGACAATGTCCTGTGACTCAATAACTGACAATACCATACTAAGGTCACGGTTTGGACGCTTTAGCATCACAGCACCAATACGAGAATCCAACACGTTCTGAATAATCGCATCTCTCATCGCAATGTCGCTGTAAATTAATCCATATCAACACTAAAAGTGACGTTCTCCAGTAAGGCTACGACGTTCTGTTACCCATTGTTTGCAGGACTGTTCTGGCTGCCGTTTTAATCTGAAAAACTTATGACGAACAGCCGCTACAAGCATTTGTGTTTGAAACTGACTGGACAGTTTCTCAGCTAACTAGTCGTATGGAACCTTATGAGGCTGGCGATCTGGAAACAGTTGTACTACCAACCGTAATACATCTGCGCCTACGAATAAAAGAAAATGGTAAATACTCTGATTACCTGTTACGCCGTAGGTGCTAAAATGTGCCGTTCACTGCGCAACATAATCCGCCCAGTCTTCGCTTTTCCCCAGAAAGTCTCTGAATTAAAGCGCTTGATCCATTTTTTGAGTTGTTTCCAAATGAACTGGCTAGGGTAGTGGTCGTGGTGCCGCCACAATTTCTTACAGTGCTTGTAATAATTGTTCAGTCCTTTGTCCCTGCAACTGTATAGTTTGCATTAAAGATACATCCGCAGACACATCGTGAACACTCAGTATAACAACACACACGAACAGAAAAGTAACACTGCTACAAGAGAAGGTTAGTTACATAATTTGCCACGGTAAGTTAAACACCAAGCTGCATCCTCAGCATCAGTTTACTTGTTGTGTCCGACTTTTCAGACACTGAGGTGGCTTGTAGTAACGTAATTAACTAGGACGCTCTGAATAAGTGAAACACTGTTAAGCACAACAAAACTATTTTTGCTGGCCAGACTCGGATTTAGCTATGAAACTTCACACGTGGACTTGTGGTTTAGGACACACAAAATGAGCCACTATTACTGAGTCACGAATTGATAAACGTTCAGAATGGCGATACTGTGGCTTCAGTACAGCCGCTAGAAGACACAATAGCTCCACTCACTATTTGCATATGACAAAATGACAATACGTAAACTCAACTAGCAATAGTGAATTACAAATAAACAATGATAGTCGATAAATAAACCCATAGCAACTGGAATAGCAACATGCAAAACAAAAACACTACAGACTTCCGCACCAACCTTATAGCACCAACTTAATAGCAGTGCCTCACTTCTGTTTGGGTTCTTGGCGTCATCTGACTAGTCTTAAAGAGGAAAACTAAATTATCTGGTTCATTCTCCATCGTATCCTAGGATACATGGCATTAGCCCTTGCAGATTTTATCACTGTGTGCCACGATAATAGGGATAGCTTAAAATGTACTGTGATGGTGTTGCAAATTGGCCATGTACTTTTATAGAAGCTATACCAGCTTTATCACTGCCCGATTTACTGAAAGCATGCAAAACCAAAACGAACGTGACCAGACGGGATTCGAACTCTGGTCTTTCTTAATGCAACCAAGTCACTTCGTTTTGTGAGATGGGGAAGTCAACAAAGAGCAAATGTTAGCCGACTGAATACGTAGCTTCTCCAAAGACCCTGAGGTCCCGTTAACTGCTACAATGTTGTCAGTTTGGTAAAGTTACCGGCTTCCCAACTGTTGTCAAAAGGAGAAACGTCGTTTAGTAACAGCACTGGTGCCTCCTAAACTGAAAATTATGCAAATAAACCTTACACAAGCAAGCAAAATATTTTAGGCACAGTTTATAACAAGTTATTTATCTTGAATCAAAAGAAATTTCTAAGTTCGGTTTAAATGATGGAGTGTAATACCTCACCATATGATCGTTTACGAAGAACTGAACTTGGATATCCAGTCGCTTACACCACACTCAAGTGAAAAATACTTACAAATAATTTTATTTCACGGTAGGGAAGAGTATTGTACCTGGAGGACAGTGTACGCCTACATGATTTTGACCCCTCTAGTGACTTGTTTTAGAATCACATGCAATAAAATGTACTAGAGACTGACATAAGCAGCTCTTGGCATCTTCTGCTCTTTTTATTGTTGTGGGCCACGTAAGACTTGTGGTTGGTGTTTGAATTGTCTGCCCCGTCGTGTCGAGTTAGCAGTTTCCTGTCAAGTTTAGTAGAGGGCGCTGCTGGGTTAAAAGGGCCCTACCGCACTGTGACGCCAAGGAACGTCTGCTGGCAGAGACGCCAAACAGGGAAGTATGGAAGGCGATAGAGCCTTCCAAACCTGTGCGCCCTATTCTGTATCATTCGGCCGCTTGCGAGGTGCCGGGGCTAGCAGTGTATTTAACACTAAATTCTTCTAGAGTCTTCATATGGAAATGATGCTCTAAGCCCCCCCCCCCTTTTTCTAGCTCCGACTTTTGCTGTTGCACATGGATTAAGAAGAAACGCGAACTGACTGTAATAGACCCTGCAAGTGGAGTAGAAAAGAGTTTGGCACCTGCAATAATTTAATTTCATAAATAAGTTAAATAAAGGAAAGTTTCATTAACGTAGTGAGAAATGATAGGGTTGCTCTACCGATTAACAGAATGAAAGTTCTGTCCAAAATAACAATATGATTCATTAAGACTAAACTCAAAATAATAAACAAAACACGTGAAACATTTACAGTACATCAAACTGGATACTGAAATAAATGCTGTGAAGGTGAGGTTGTCCATAAACTAGATTCTGACATTTATGACCAAGTGGTGTGTGGAGCCAATTTCTTGCAACTCAAATCTTAAGAGGAACACCCAGCCAACCCAACATTAAATGCTGCTACAGTAGTGAGAACTCAGGCAATGAACACCCAAGACGGAACCACGTTAGAAAAGACGGGAACAGGCGCGCTCTGCTGAGCTCTGATTGTCACATAGCAAAATTCTCTAATCTGCCGGTGCTGCGGACATACTTTACCAAGCTGTCTTCGTAACTGCAAGGACACGATCTGGCATACCGGAGGCGATGGCTGGTTGCTTCGACGTCCCGTCGTGGTGATGATAACGTCGCGAGTATAGTCCGAAACAAATTATCCTGGTCTGCTTGTTCCAGACTAAAGATTTCCCAGCAACACAAATGCGTC
Source organism: Schistocerca piceifrons (assembly GCF_021461385.2). Lineage (NCBI taxonomy): Eukaryota > Metazoa > Arthropoda > Insecta > Orthoptera > Acrididae > Schistocerca > Schistocerca piceifrons. Next base: position 649,100,238 of record NC_060142.1, read on the forward strand.
TCTGAGGGAGACGAAGAAGACTGGATACACAATCACTGACGGCACAGTGACTGATTTTAACAAGCGAAGTCACACAGTAACTCCGATACCCTCCACTGCTCAAGACGGACAACGTAGGCCGCTTGTACGCAGAACGCTCAATTGCCAACTGTATTCGGAAAGTTACGTTAAAGTCGAAACTTCAGAAACTTTGTCAAACAGTTACAATTAAATGAAAGTACATTAGACAGCCAACGGAAGGCAGGCTGTCCAGAGCAGCGAGAGCTCAGTCTTGTAACCTACTCTGACCGAAAGGCGAGAGCAGCTGTACAAGCCGATCACAGAATATTCCCACCCCACGACAATGGCCGTGGTTAAACGTGCCAATCAGAAACTCGAAAATCGGCGGAAAATTCCACTCTATTGGAGAAGCACTACTATTCCACCAATGGAGATACTTGGCGCCAATATCTGCGCCGATTTTGTTACGACACGGAGCTATCAACTGAGCAAGCCAGTCACAATTATGATTTCGCAGAAAACGCGGGAATTTTCCCGCCAAGACTGCCTGGGAACATAAGTCACTCCCACGCCTCGTCGGTAGCCCGTCAGAAAACGTTTTCACTAAGTTTCTGCGAAGTAACGGAATCTCTAACCCCAGCCTCTCCTACAGGCCCCTGTGGGCGTGTGGCCCCCGATCTTATGACAATGTCGGCGTCTGGACAGCATCCATTCGACTCCCTCACACCAGTCGGCATAACCCTTTCAAGCTCAGAAGAACCCGCCAGTCACCGGATCACTCAGGTGGCGGAGAGACACTGCGTGGGAAGTCCGCATGTGAAGCAATACCAACTTTTCACCACATGGAATTAGAGAGGAAAATATTCGTATCTTCTATGTTCTCAATACTAGCCTTCTAATGACAATACTCGGCCATACTTCCCCAAATCGAATTACTCAGAGTAAGATATAAATTTGAGAGGGGGCAAGTCACTGTATGCATTGTAAAGGCATACCACCTGTCACGCTCTGCCGACCGGGTCAGTCAGCGAGCTCACCGATCGGCGTTGTTTTCGAAGGAGATCCACCACGTCATTCTGTAAGTATTTCGCAAGTGATGCCGAACGGTTCTAGTGAACAGAGACTCTACTTTTTGTTTTATTCGCGCCAACTAATCAAAAGCTATCTGCTGCAGATCCGCACATGTGCACTGCAGCGCGCACTGCGGCAAGAACCCGAAGCGGCTAGCAGCCGACACAGGCAAGCTGTTCTTCACAGCACCAAAAAGTGTATTTAGAGTACGTAACACTGTTCAAATTTCGCCAACCACGTGCTTTCATGCATGCCTAATAACGACTGTGTTCTGGAAACTGTCGTAAATATCATATTATGTCATTTTACGCTCATTCAAATCGACGTCTTTTTTTGTATTTTACATTTCAGAATATGAGTCAAGAATGGAGTGAAGTATCACATTGTACAAAAACATCTATAAAAACACCCGAAAAATTCGTCATTTTTTTCTGTTTTCCATCGTTCCTTGGCTGCTTCAAAATTCATGGAGGTACGTTCCGTCTGTGGAACTAATTGGAGGCAGTTTGTTTTGTTGCCATACGCGTTTCGCTTCTTTTATTTGTGAACACCTTCACAAATAAAATAAGGGAAAAGCATATGGCAATAAAAAAACTGTTTTTAATTAGTTGCATAGACGGAACATACCCCTTGAACCTGCAAAATTGTTTCAGAGAGTGTCAAAGAATAAGAAGAGGAATAGAATGTGGTTGTAACTCGCTCCTAGAGACCCAGATGATGCCTACTTCCCTAAAGGATACATCACCGATTTGGTTCTTAAAAGCAAAATTTAAGAAAAACTTTTTCGAGAGTGTGTGGCGAGTGCAGCAATTGAAGTTCGTCATAGTTTATAACATGCACCTGTTGAATCAAAATATTTCACGTATCGTGGTATCGTCTAAAAATATTATGGGGGTAACTTTTCATCTCTCTTTACTATTGTTAAAGACTCGATGGCAGATAAATTCTTGAGAAAAGCAATAGTATAAAGATGATTGCTGCTAGTTTCATTCTCATTAACTTTGGCTGTGCTCGTAGATTCCCATCTGGCCACACACTCGGAAATCGCTACGTATTCAGAAAAAAATGGTGAATTATTTGTGACAAGAAAAAATATAAATGTCACTGCCAGTTGTTTCACGCACAGCAATTTTATCCTTCATTCCTTAAACATATGGAAGTTATCTAAGATACTCATTACGGATAAAGCGCGCACTTGCATGTAAATAACAAAGCATATTTCAGAAAAATACGTAAGTCTGACGTATAAAGAAGTCTCAGAATGTGTTTCAATCATGAAGAGAAACAAAATCTATGTCCCCAGCGGTATGCAGCTCCACTGCAGTTCGTTTCACTGACTGCTTGGCTACTACAACTCAAATGTACCTAGCACATTATTCCAGGTTATTCCGATGAAGACTCACGCAGGCTGACTTCTTTGTGGAATGATGCGAGTATAAGCCGTAAATGCATGAAATTTTGGAAGGTTTCCTCTATCAGGCTTCACAAAATCCCTTTCCATTGTTATTCAAAAATTTTAAACGCATTTCGATACTTAATAAGTAAACCATTTGCTGGAAAAGAACGTGAAGTCACTAGTAATTTCAGCTGACACTAATGTGATACATGTCAGCAGAGACCACCTTTTGAAATTTAATGATTTTTTAAACTCTTAATCACGTAAAAATACCAGGTATCTTGTGATATTATTGACCGAATCTGCTTTTTCTTTGATGTTACCGTCATTCAAGGTAATAACAATACAAACCATATTTATAACAAAGGAAAACAGTCTATTAACAACTCACTTTCCACTCAGATGAATTCTGATGATTCTTCAGTTAAACACAATCACTAAATCAGAAACTAAAGCCGCTCAGTAATTCTAAAATAACAAATTTTAGCTGTAACAGTTCACACAAAATCGAACAAATGGCCATATCGAAAGCTAACCATCTATCGGGACAGTTGTCCGAAAATCGGTGGCAGGACCGATCGGTAACAGGTCTGAGAAGCTTACAGCATAGAACCGAAAAATGACCTCACTGCCGAGGCTATCCTACCGTCCCGCTTGGTAGGAATGATACAGAATAAGGCCCCAGTGGCCTCTACCCAACTCTGGCGGCTCTGCCGACAGGTCTGACAGCCTGGTTGCGCTGTCAGCGAAACAAACACCGGCGCCGGCCTGTGTGGCCGAGCGGTTCTAGGCACTTCAGGCTGGAACCGCGCGATCGCTACGGTCGCAGGTTCGAATCCTTCCTCGGGCATGGATGTGTGTGATGTCCTTAGGTTAGTTAGGTTTAAGTAGTTCTAAGTTCTATGGGACTGATGACCTCAGATGTTAAGTCCCATGGTGCTCAGAGCCATTTGAACCAAACACCGGCTTACAGCCACTCCAGCACAAGCACGCCAGCAGAACTCCAGAGCTAAGCCTGCCGCTCACGTGTACCTAGTTATCTTCGCGCACATGAGCGCTATGGGTAGTTTTCACACCAAACTTTTGTCTGTGGGACTGAGGTGAGACCAACAACTTGGGACACTCCATCTCAGGACTACTCAAATCGCGAATTAAAAAAAAAAAAATGTGCTGGGAATTATGAGCGTCATAAATGGAGCCAAGTTCAAAGAATAATCTCCTCCACTTTAAACATAGCTGCGCTACAGCAATGGTTCCACGTAAATCAAACTAAGAACAGCCGACCAGTTGCAAAGGATAAAGCAATCTTTACCTAGGTTTCAATAGATATAAATCTATCTTCTTCAGAAGATGCAGTATTATAACAACATGAAGTGATATGTCCTTATCGTTTAGGCAAACATCTCCTCCACCTTATAATGACGTTCCAAGTACTTACAATTACGCCGCTTCTGGAATCTGGCCGGATGGAGATCGTGGGAATTACCGAGTCTCAATTTTCTCACAGCCTGTTCCTGATGCTCCACTCCAGTCACAAGAAGTTAACGCAGCAGACAAAACACATTTCACTATCCAGGCTATGGAAGTTTACCTCAAAACCAACTTCCAGATGGAAATAATACAGCTACATCTCCTGCTGCAGAAAGTGATGTTAGTGGGTCCCATACATCAGATATGAAAATAAGATACCTGGACAAATGAGGTACGTTTCCTATTTTTATCTAAAACATTTATAAAGTGAATTTCAATGTATAAGAACGTATTTTTCAAATAAAAACCGAAAAATAAGTTCTATGTATACTTTACATTACAACTAAAACGGTAAATATCACTGGAGACAACAAATAATTACCTACCGATTAGACAAGTCATGAAAATCGTTTCCTCTGGTGAGACTACTTTCCTTAGAAAGAGTATCCTTTTCCATCAGTTTATCTCACGAGATATCCACTAACTCATAAAGGAACATAAATCATCATACAGCGGGCGAATTAACAGGTTTATGTCACGATCAGCAATGAAGGGATGTACGCAGAACTCCTTTTTCTGCTTTCTCTTTTTATTTAGAACTTGCACACAAAACTTCTACCTACTCCAGACTGAAGGCATTCCTCTCCCGGCGTCTCATGCTGCCAGACCTGAGCGCTAGAGATGGGTCGTTCGCTAACTAACGGGTCCAAAGGAACTGTTCATCGAGATGAACGGAACGAGCGGTGAACCAGTTCTAAGGAACGGTCTTTCATAGTTAACTTCGGTCGAGGCTTTCTACTTTTAGTTCCCGGGAATAGGAAACAGCCGGTCTCGTTCCCACAACGGCATGTCGGCCGGCTTCGTTCCAGCATCCATCCCATTCCCGTCTGTCTCGGTCTCGGTCTCTGGAATATGTGGGTGTTTTATCGATTGTTCCTATCTGTGACCTGTGTTGTCTCTAATTCTTTTTCAAAGTTTTCTCTGTTGAGAGAGATTTTGTTCATTCTGTGCATATTGTTGTGGAGAGCTCCTAGTTTTACGTTCTGTGGGTGATTTGATGTGGCATGTATAGATATCTCTATTGCAAATTCATGCTCATTGTTGTTTTGATTTATGGCTGTCGTAGGAAGTGTATTTGTTTTGTGTTTCTTTTCCCTTGATGAGCTTTGAAGCCGGGTCCCAGTGGTGACTTTCTGCACAAAGAGTCGTCGGCACTGACAACCGTGCAGTCACTCTGCTGCCGGTGAAGCGGAACAGCTGGCCACGGGAGCGAGTTGTTATGGAGGGAGCTGTAGCCCCCGCGCAGCCCCTGGGGGATTTTTGCGCGAAGGGGCGGCCCGCTACTCGCGCCACCGTCGGATCTAGTGGGAGGGATCCGGCCGGAGGATTTGGGGTACTACGTGATCTGCACCCGATAATGAAACGGGGTTAGCACCGCACCGCCACAGTGGGGAAGGCGAGGACCACCCCGTGGGCTAGTTGAGGGAGGGAGGGAGGGAGGCAGCCAGCGTGTGGAAGGGGACGTGGCCCTCACTCTAATTGCGTTTCGCAGTGTAGCCGCGACTACGGCGGGGCCGCCTATGACAAGGGATCTTGCCCTAGCCACTACGTGAGACGTAACAAAAAAGTAACATAATTACCTGGGACAACTTTTAATGATTTAGAAAAGGAAGCGTCCAGTCTACACCAAAATGAATCTACAACTAACACGTGACTTTTTCTTCATCAGAGGTTTTGGAAAAGATCCACTGAGGAGCAATTTACAACACATGTAGCAACTACTGGTGCGATAGACAATTTTGACAACCAGAAGAATTAAGACTTCTAATGATAGGCATCCGACGTTTTCACAACGCTAAAGGCTTTGTCAGTCTTCTCTCACGTCGGCGAATTGCCAAAAATAGAGCACTGGTGGAGAAACATGGACAATGACAGAAAGGGACTGGAGCAGCCTGCAAGCAGGGGAAATGAAATTTCTCAGAGCAGTTCCGGGAAAAACAAGAATGGACAGAGTAAGGAATGTAGAGATTAGAAAGGGCCTTAAACAAGAAAGTATGAGAGAAGAAATTGAAAAAAAAAGAGATTAAGATGGTATGGGCATGTTAAAAGGATGCATGGGCAGAGACTCCCCAAAATTATGGAAGAACTAAAGATGGATGGGAAAAGACCTAGAGGACGCCCAAGAACGTGGTGGAAAATGGGAGTGAGAATATCAGTGAAAAGGAGAGGTGTGACCTGGCAGCAAGTGGAGGAAGAAAAGTGGTTGGAGGACCGAGCCAAATGGAGAGGACTCGTCAGCACCCAGACCCGGCAGTAGCTGGAGCGGGATTAGGATACAGATAGATAGAGCACTAAATAATTTCCAAGATGTTGTCGTGGTGTAATTAACAGCGAAGGTAAAAACATACATTTGAATTTCAGTATATTCATTGCCAGTAACGAACTGCGACTGTCATTTAAATTGGCGAATCATCTGGTAATAAATATGCAACCAGTCGCTTTTTTGAGATTTATTTAACCATAAATATCTTTCCGAACCACTGCAGGCTCGGCATCAGATGGAGGTTTTACAAGGACATTATGTTGTGGACCAAGTGTAGCCAAATGCAGAGCTGGTGGTGCTGGCGGAAATGACCGAAATTTAATAATCGGAAACGAAACGTCTACGATATCGAAAGTTTTTTTTATGTTTTATTTACATACAGTGCACTATCTTGTGGTATTCATATCAGACTGCTTCTTATAACGTACACTATTAAGCTACGTACACAAATAAACACAGTATTTGTAGCTGCATTTGGTTTTACACTGAGTCACAGAATTTAAAAACTCGATGTTTTTTTTTACAAAGAATATGGATATGACAGATATTACACTTCGCTACATAATAGTCTTTGATAAGAGATACATCCCATATAGCGACTATGGTATTATGTAACTTCCAAAAAGTTTTTAGTTACGTATTAAATATTCCACTGCAGATGTTTACCTTCTGTATAACTGTTAACCCATATCAAAAATTTGGTCGCCAATATAAAGTCACTCCTGCAGCTAGCAACATTTACCGAAATGTAAAATCTATACTAGTTATATTAATATTTGTACTATGACACAATGTGTCTCTTGCCAAAGACTATTGTGCAGAAAAGTGTATAATTTCTATCATATCCATATTCTTTGTAAAAACATCGAGTGTGAATCACTGTAAAACCAAGTGTAGCTAAGTACAGTGTATAACAATGTACGTTATAAGATGCAGTCTGATTTGGATACCACAAGTCAGTGCACTGTAAGTACCTAAAACATAAAAAACTTCCGAGTTCGTAAATGTTTCGTCACCGATTACTAAATTTCCTTCATTTCCACCAGCAGCACCAGCACTGCATATAACTACACTTGGTCCACAATGTTCTTGTAAAACCTCCATGTGATGACGAGCCAATGAACTTGAATGTTTTCAAATGCAACTATGTTATTTCTGACTACGGAAAAGAAATTGTAAATGAAACGTGGTTGGCGATGTAACTACACTCCTGGAAATTGAAATAAGAACACCGTGAATTCATTGTCCCAGGAAGGGGAAACTTTATTGACACATTCCTGGGGTCAGATACATCACATGATCACACTGACAGAACCACAGGCACATAGACACAGGCAACAGAGCATGCACAATGTCGGCACTAGTACAGTGTATATCCACCTTTCGCAGCAATGCAGGCTGCTATTCTCCCATGGAGACGATCGTAGAGATGCTGGATGTAGTCCTGTGGAACGGCTTGCCATGCCATTTCCACCTGGCGCCTCAGTTGGACCAGCGTTCGTGCTGGACGTGCAGACCGCGTGAGACGACGCTTCATCCAGTCCCAAACATGCTCAATGGGGGACAGATCCGGAGATCTTGCTGGCCAGGGTAGTTGACTTACACCTTCTAGAGCACGTTGGGTGGCACGGGATACATGCGGACGTGCATTGTCCTGTTGGAACAGCAAGTTCCCTTGCCGGTCTAGGAATGGTAGAACGATGGGTTCGATGACGGTTTGGATATACCGTGCACTATTCAGTGTCCCCTCGACGATCACCAGTGGTGTACGGCCAGTGTAGGAGATCGCTCCCCACACCATGATGCCGGGTGTTGGCCCTGTGTGCTTCGGTCGTATGCAGTCCTGATTGTGGCGCTCACCTGCACGGCGCCAAACACGCATACGACCATCATTGGCACCAAGGCAGAAGCGACTCTCATCGCTGAAGACGACACGTCTCCATTCGTCCCTCCATTCACGCCTGTCGCGACACCACTGGAGGCGGGCTGCACGATGTTGTGGCGTGAGCGGAAGACGGCCTAACGGTGTGCGGGACCGTAGCCCAGCTTCATGGAGACGGTTGCGAATGGTCCTCGCCGATACCCCAGGAGCAACAGTGTCCCTAATTTGCTGGGAAGTGGCGGTGCGGTCCCCTACGGCACTGCGTAGGATCCTACGGTCTTGGCGTGCATCCGTGCGTCGCTGCGGTCCGGTCCCAGGTCGACGGGCACGTGCACCTTCCGCCGACCACTGGCGACAACATCGATGTACTGTGGAGACCTCACGCCCCACGTGTTGAGCAATTCGGCGGTACGTCCACCCGGCCTCCCGCATGCCCACTATACGCCCTCGCTCAAAGTCCGTCAACTGCACATACGGTTCACGTCCACGCTGTCGCGGCATGCTACCAGTGTTAAAGACTGCGATGGAGCTCCGTATGCCACGGCAAACTGGCTGACACTGACGGCGGCGGTGCACAAATGCTGCGCAGCTAGCGCCATTCGACGGCCAACACCGCGGTTCCTGGTGTGTCCGCTGTGCCGTGCGTGTGATCATTGCTTGTACAGCCCTCTCGCAGTGTCCGGAGCAAGTATGGTGGGTCTGACACACCGGTGTCAATGTGTTCTTTTTTCCATTTCCAGGAGTGTATTTGAAACATGTTTAGCGATGCAAAAATCGATAGACAAGGCAAGAAGTTACGGTCGAAAGTTATGTACTTAGTGTGAGAGGCGAATAACGCACCACCTGTAAGTTTATGCAATTCGCAGCAAGAATACGCTCATCCAGATAAGACACTTTCGATCAGTTGATGCTCTTACCTTGCGAATGACACCAAAAAATTGTCATGAACTCATAAGATGCAAACCTAAAACTAAACTAGAAGGAAACCGAGTCGACTAACAGGAAATTAATATCCTTAAAATATGAAGCGATATAAGATAATATTGAGCTATTAGTTCAGCTTCCTAGAAAATAAGATTATTCGGATATGGACGATTATTCACACATAGAAGAATGCAGCGATCATTTAATAGGTGAAATGTATTACAAGAACAAAGGCAATCTCAATCGGAACGAGACAGCTAATAAACAGAAAACGAGAATTTCAGGCAAACGATATCAGGAACATAGTAGAACATGCTGAATTAAGCAATACAGTTCGGAATGTGAGAACTTACAACGAAAATTTGCTTAGAGGAAACACTGAACAGAGTAAGAATACGAGAAGGCAAAACAAAACGCTACAGGGCTTTTAAATCTTATTTAGTTTCCTAAGATGGAACTTTCCTGAAGTGTTTGTGTAGTTCAATAGAGAAACCAGAAACACAGACAGTTAGTAATGAAAACAGGCTTCACCACGATGGCAAAATATTCAGAACTGAATGAGGAATCAGGCAACGAGATTCCATATCATGAAAAATAGTCGGAGCAATCCTTCACGAAGATTCCAGACCTCTAAGCTGCTAAACGACCGCAGGTTCCCTGTTAATGAAACGTTTCTAAATCACCTTAGTTTTGCTGATAACAGTGTAGCTGCTGCTTCTAGTGAGGTATAAGTAGAAAACGAATGGAAAAACTTAACAAATAAAGTTTGACTTCGGTCCTGAAAATGAATTATTTTAACTCTAAAGTGATGCATAAACAACATATCGCGAACAAAATATTACAATGAAGACGCAGACGCAGTTGACGACTTTAAAGAAAATAATAAGAAAAATAAAAGTGACTGGAATGGCTCTGAGCACTATGGGACTTAACTGCTGTGGTCATAAGTCCCCTAGAACTTAGAACTACTTAAACCTAACTAACCTAAGGACATCACACACAGCCATGCCCGTGGCAGGATTCGAACCTGCGACCGTAGCGGTCGTGCGGTTCCAGACTGTAGCGCCTTTAACGGCTCGGCCACTCCGGCCAGCAAAAGTGACTGGAGGGGTTGTGTTTAACTAATCTGGATTTTATAAGATAATTTTCCGATACCTCTCAAAATGAAACTTTACAACCGAGGTACTGGTGGCTTTCACCTACGGCAGATAGAAACGAATTTCTGATGCGAAAACTCATTAACTATTGAGAGTAGTTCAGCAAGCACGTCTTTTGGGAGTAAGCCTGCAGCGAGAAGATTTTCGTAAAAGCGTAGATGACAGTGTCTAGGAATTATTGAGAGCTATATAATACTTAAAAACTCGCTGTTCACTGTTGAACAGACTATGGTTTTCCTGGAGATTACTGAGCTTAAAAGCCACTTTCTTTATAATGACCAAATTATTAGAAGCTATAATTGTCTCAATAATTTTATTACCTGCGCTATCGTGACACCAGACAGCATCACTATCGGTTTCTACAGTTTTGTTCAACTACATTCTGCAATACTAGCTTAAAGGAAAATTTGCAGTACTTAAGCAAGCACTGGCTTGCATATCTAACTTACAGAGTTACTGAACTCACTTTGTAGCGTGTACAGCCCAGGAATTCGTTGGCCGCTCCCGACCATCCCGGTTAGGTCAAAATCTTAGCCTGTAGAAGTAACTTTGGGGCACACGCTTCTGAAAAGAGTGAACGTTGCCGACGCTTGTATAATTCATCAGCACCTCTAAACCGTCTCGTAGCCAAATATATGTAAGAGATTAAGGTCAGGTGAATGAAGGGGACTTCTCATACCAATCCACAGCTCATTAAAACATTGCAAAGTTGTAGAAAACAGGGTGCTGTCTTGTTTTACATAAACCACATGTGTTGTAATTCTTCAAGGGTAACGTTCTCGAATGAGGCAGGTAATTTGTCGCGCAGATTTTGAGAATAAGCACTGAAATGTGCGCCCTATGAATCTGTCAGCCGTAACTCCTTGTCACTTGTTGGTAAAGTGAACCTAAGGTCTTGTTTCGACGATCGGTTTCAGAATGGTTCAAAATGGCTCTGACCACTACGGGACTTAACATCTCAGGCCATCAGTCCCCTAGAACTTAGTACTACTTAAATCTAACTAACCTAAGGGCATCACACACATCCATGCCCGAGGCAGGATTCGAACCTGCGGTGCAGTCATGGACTGTGCGGCTGGTCCCGGCGGAGGTTCGAGTCCTCCCTCGGGCATGGGTGTGTGTGTTTGTCCTTAGGTTAATTTAGGTTAAGTAGTGTGTGAGCTTAGGGACTGATGACCTTAGCAGTTAAGTCCCATAAGCTTTCACACACATTTGAACATTTCGAACCTGCGACCGTAGCAGCAGCGCGGTTCCGGGCTGAAGCACCTAGAACCGCTCGGTCACAACGTTCGGCGACGATCCGGATTTACATCTCTCCATACGAGGTAATTTATCATCTTTCTAGGTGTTAACTTCGCCTTAACAGTAAACAAAATCCAAGTTCAGTATTCATTGACAGAACTGTAATTTTTCACCGTGGTAATGTGGCCTGAGAACATCCTCACGCTTCAGATGAAGAGCATAGAGTAGCTGCTCATTGAGAACTGACCAAGCAAGACCGTGGTCCTTGCTCTCAGTAGAGACTCGAACAATTCTTCCCACACTTTCTGAGGGTCATCTTTCACTTGCCACAACACCCTCTCCTCCACAACCAGCTTGCAAACTGGGCGTTGTCTGCCACGACAGGTAGTCGCTAATGCGAATAATCCAGTGTCTCCAGCGCGCAGGAACCCGGAATGCGGCATCGAGGAGGGCGTTTAGCGAACACAGCGATTAAAGCAGCTGGCTAAACTGTAGTCGAATATCATGTCTTCCTTTTCCTGCGTGGAATGATAAGTCTGCATTTCACTGCCGACACTTCAAGGAATCAAAATTCTTTTTCTGATGCCTGCAGAACGTGAAAGCGATACGTACGGAATAGCCGATGCAGGATCAATTATAGGAAAAAGGCGTTAGTGCTGTGTGTGACGAACTGCGCCAGAGACGGATAAATACGATAATAAACACAACCAATAAGGATCGATGGACACGAATGATGTAGTATCGCGAGCTCGCAGCGCCTTTTTTCGTGCGCGTTTCATCAGTGCGTGCGTAACAATGGAGCAGCGCACACTACGGCAGTGACATTGCGAACTGGCCGATAGAGAGCCGTGAGAGAGGTGTGTTCACCGGCCACTGCTGCATCGCTATCATCTAGCCGATTGCCTCCATGAAACAACCGTTGAGGGTGCATGGGACAGTGCAAACGCATTCACAACCCCATCAACAGCTGCCGTCGACCTGCCAGGGATGTAACCTGTTTGGACGCTGAATTGTTCACTGTAGTGTGCGAAAAAATACCCTGAAGTGTGGGACAGGTCTCACAAGGAGTATAATGGCAGGATTAAGAAGACAGCCGCATGGTTTAAGTGTGTGTAAAGTTTTTTGAGGCTTTCTTTGTGAAATAGAATCAGAAGAGAAATGACGTGGTTAAGCGTCACGGTTAAACTGTTTTACGTTTGTATTCGACAGGTGGTGCGACTCTTTAAAACTTGAAATATCGCTAAGCAGCAAGTGCTTTGCTCACTGGCGAGAGCCCTTTCATCAGTTAACAATAAATTCAACAAAAAAATTTTGTTACCTCAGCTGGCGTAAAGTAATGAATGCATTGTCGTATTGCAGCCCCAAAAAACATAAATGCGCACATTTCAATATTGATATAAATCGAATAGGCTTTGGTGTTCGGGAATAAATTGATTCAGTGTTCACTTCTATTGGTACCGACCAGATTGAGATATGTTCATCTTTCCATCGTCCTTTGCCAGCATTTTCTATAAAATAATGAAGGAAAATATTTCTTCTACAGTCGCACGAACTTCCTCCTTGGGTTATAACATTTCATTGTCCATATCACATAGCACTCTTTTCAAATTACCTGGCTTTTCCATACGATTCGGTATGTGCAAGACAAAAATCACTTATGTACAACCTTCCCTGTTTCACAAAGTATTTTGTGCCTGATCCTGTGTCGATAATGCAGATAAATTAGATGCAATTACTACTTATGACCTGTAAAAGATAAACAGTTGACATTACAGCTTTTTTTTTACTGTTAATTCATCAAACGACTCTACCTTCAATCGTCTTCGTCTTTCGTCTTCACTTAAATCAGTAGCCGTTGACTAACCACTTCGTGAGCCCAAAACCTCCTGTTGCTTTTCTTGATGTATCCATAAACGAAATAGGTAAACGTCCCCTGCTTTCTTCTGTGTACGTGCATACTGCTTGACTCCCAGCCTAGTACTGCTGTCCGATTAAGGCTGCCATGTGTGCACTGAAACGATTTCTGACGAAGCGATCTCGCTGCGAGCGAGAGCGACTGTTGCTCGCTCGCGTGCACAGAGCTTAAGAACCGAACATTGAACGACCACAGAAGGGCAGTAATTCTAGTACAGATCAGTAGAAACAATGAAATCAAAAAATTTCTTCGTCTTCTCATTCTTCTTCTTCTATAAGTGCTTCGTCCTCCGAGAATATTGGCGACGAGTAGCATGATCTGTTGTTTGTTCATGGCTTTTCTGAACAGCGATGCTGTGCTCAGTCCAATCAACTGACTTCAGTTATTTAGCCAGGATAATCTGCTACGGCATCGATGACTTCTGCCACCCGTCTTTCCTTGCAGTATTAATTGCTTTACTTTTCTTCTTGTAGCCATTTCGTCTTAGCTTCCCTGCACTTCCTGTTTATTTCATTCCACAGCGACTTGTATTTATCTTTTCTTGAGTTTCCCAGATCATTTTTGTACTTCCCCCTTCAATCGTTCAGTTGAAGTATTTCTTCTGTTACCCATGGTTTCTTCGCAGTTACCATCTATGCACCTATGTTTTCCTTCCCAACTTCTGTTATGGCCCTTTTTTAGAGATGTCCATTCCTCTTCAACTGGACTGCCTACTGCGCTATTCCTTATTGCTGTACCTATAGCCTTAGAGAACTTCAAACGTATCTCGTCATTCCTTAGTACTTCCGTATCCGACTTCTTTGCATATTGATTCTTCCTGACTAATGTCTTAAATTTCAGCCTACTCTTCATCACTACTATATTGTGATCTGAGTCTACGTCTGCTCCTGGGCACGCCTTACAATCCAGTATATGATTTCGGAATCTCTGTCTGGCCATGATGTATTCCACCTGAAATCCTCCCGTACCATCCTGCCTTTTCCAAGTATATCTCCTCCTCTTGTGATTCTTGAACAGAGTATTCGCTATTACCAGCTGGAACTTGTTACAGAACTCAGTCTTTTTCCTCTGTCATTCCTTGTCACAAGCCCATATTCTTCTGTGACCTTTGCTTCTACTCCTTCCCCTTACAACTGCATTCCAGTCTCCCATGACTATTAGATTTTCACATCCCTTTACATACTGTGATACCCTTTCAATATCCTCATACACTTTCTCTTTCTCTTCATCTTCAATTTGCAGCGTCGGCATATATACCTGAACTATCTTTGTCGCTGTTGGTTTGCTGTCGATTCTGATAAGAGCAACCCTATCACTGAACTGTTCACTGTCTCATTCGGATAATTCCTTCATGATGAGTAGTGTTTTACATCTTAGAGTGTATTTACTTATGCGTTTCAGTACTGTCACATATGTGACTCTCTCTCTGTCCCTGATATCCTTAACCTCCCTCGATACGCTCCCATTTCAGATGCTGTCAGTTTAATGCGTAATACTGCGGTAAGTATCCGTGACTCAACTCCGTAGAATAGGGTACTGAAGACGCAGCGTTGAAGCAGCTGAGTGGGAAGTGTAATAATTGGGTACTGGCTAGTCAGAACGTTCTGCATTTTCTGGAAATAACATCGTGGCTGTTCAATTCTGCATCGGATTTCTTAAGAAAAGCACCATCCATTATTGTTTTGAACCCAAAATGTTTACACAACGAAACCAGCCCAATTTTATCATTACCGAGTGGAAGAGGACTCAGAATTTCATATCGGTTGTGTTGACAGCAGTCCATTTTATCTTTTTGGCATTTAAAAGCAAACTCGTTGTGTTGATCTCTTCAGCAACAGTGTTTAGTAATTCTTGCATATGTTCAGACCTGGTTGCAAGGAAGACAGTGTCATCAGCGGATCTGATGTTATTCCTGATAACACAATCAACACCATTGTTTCAAACATTGCATCAAGTGCATCCACTAAACTCTTCTTAGACTGTCTGACTTATATAAAAATATACGTCCAGAACGATCTGAATTGGAATGATGATATAAAACCAGTCTTCGGAAAAGCACTTATCAGGCTGAGATTCATTTGAGGAATCCTAAGGAAACGTAGTTCAATGACTCTTGTGTATTCATGTCAGTCTGAGACCTTACCACGTAGAGTTAGCAGAGGGGAGTGCGGTCTGAAGAAGAGTGGCACGTTTCGTCGCGATTTCGCTAAGGAACAGCGTGAGCATTGCAGAGATGCACTTGAATCTCCAGTCTCTACACATTTACTGCTAAAAAGCTGAAAGCAAGTGTGCAAAGATGAACAAGGCAACACATTTGTTTCTCCCGCGTACATTTCCTGAAATGATCACAACGGAGAAACGAGAGTTGTTATGGAGGATTACCGACAGCCAGACCATTCGCAAATGGGAAGAATACGTCCCCAAGTGACAGTGGTAGCAGAATACCCCTTGCCATACACAGTATGGCTACTTACGGAATATAGAGGGGGATGTGGAGGTAGGTGGAGTTGTATATGTGTAAGAAGGCTGCTCCCAGCTTAGGAACACACAATGGTCTGACATGGTGTTAAGATCTAAACGGCTAAACAAGTTACTGAAAAAACGTCAAAAGCTGATTCAACTTAGTGACAGTGTCAACACAGTTTTTCTTCCATTAATTCTCAAAGGTATCATAACATCAGCTCTAAATGGCAGTAGTGTGCGTGTTCGCGTGTGTGTCTGTGTGTGTGATATATGTAACACACGCAACGATGCCGAAATCAGCGTTCATTGTGCACATGTCAGGTTCAAAACGATAACGTACCAACAAGTGCAGCCATCACAACCTTTTTGGGATTCTGCTCGCTTCCGCATCTGTTATAGTGAAAGAGCACAGGCGAATATAACTAATTCTAGTGCTGAAAAGAAGGGAAACTCAAGGATTCGCAGTCTAAATTTGGAACTATTTTTTTTGTTATTACTGCGTATCAATTTCAACTTTCTGCGACCAAAGCTGGAGCCTCTCTTGTTTGGAATACTTGTTATGTGGTCGTGGTACAAAAACTTCTTAGAATAATTCTAGTGAGTTACTCACAAGATACACACAGCAAAAAAAATTTTTGCATCACCGCAGTTCCCAGAAATCCTGAAGATAGACGTTGACTGTGGATATTTTATCACAGACACAGTCCCTTTGACTGTTCAGAGATGTCACTAAACTCGTCCAAAGATGTAAACAACCATGCATGAGCAGTTTCTATCAGACGGGCAGGGTCCGAGAGCCGATCAGTTCCAGTCAGGAAGGAGGTACACGGCACGTGCTGTCTGTAGTTCAGCCATGCCTAGACGGTCAATACCGCGGTTCGATCGAGTCAGCATTGTTACTTTGTGCCAGCAAGGGCTCTCAACAAGGGAAGTGTCCAGGAGTCTCGGAATGAACTAAAGCGATGTTGTTCTGACATGGAGGAGATACAGAGAGACAGCAACTGTCAATGACATGCCTCGCTCAGGCCGCCCAGGAGCTAATACTGCAGTGGATGACCGCTACCTAAGGATTATGGCTCAGACGACGCCTGACAGTAATGCCATGTTGAATACCCTTTTCGTGCAGCCACAGGACGTCGAGTTACGACTCAAACTGTGCACAATAGGCTGCATGATGCGCAACTTCACTCCCGACATCCATGGCGAGGTCCATCTTTGCAACCACGACACCATGCAGCGCGGTACAGATGGGACCAACAACATGCCGAATGGATCGCTCAGGATTGGCATCACGTTCTCTTCATCGATATGTGTCGCAATGCCTTCAACCAGACAATCCTTGGAGACGTGTTTGGAGGCAACCGGTGAGACTGAAAGCCTTAGACACACTGTCCAGTGAGTGCAGCAAGGTGGAGCTTCCCGGCTGTTTTGGGGTGGCATTACGTGGGCCGACGTACGCCGCTGGGGGCCATGGAAGGCGCCGTAACGGCTGTACGATACGTCAATGACACCCTCCGACCGATAGAGCAACCATATCGGCAGCATATTGGCGAGGCATTCGTCTTCATGGACATTTCGCGCCCACATCGTTCACATCTTGTGAATAACTTCCTTCAGGATTACGACATCGCTCGACTAGAGTGGCTAGCATGTTCTCCAGACATGAACGCTATCGAACATGCCTGGGATACATTGAAAAGGACCGTTTATGGACGACATGACCCACCAACCACTCTGAGGGATCTACGCCGAATCGCCGTTGTTGAGGAGTGGGACAATCTGGACCGACAGTGCCTTGATGAACTTGTGGATAATATGCCATGACGAATACAGGCATGCATCAATGCAAGTGGACGTGCTGATGGGTATTAGAGGTACCGGACCACCATCGCTGAAGGTCTCGCTGGTGGTACAACACGCACTGTGTGGTTTTCATGACCATTAAAAAGGGTGGAAATGGTTTTTAGGTTGATCTCTATTCTAATTTTCTTTACAGGTTCTGGAGCACTCGAAACCGAGGTGATGCAAAACTTTATTGACGTGTGTAGAACGCAAACTCTGAGACAGAGTTCTCATTGGCTTCTACACTGATCTTGCAATATTTCATTTCAATGACAGTGTTTTAAATTATCTTATGACTATGTTTCACCTATTGGAATTTTTGTGATGCGTATAAGGCGCTCGCCTATGCAAACTGTAACATTGTTTTCAGGGAACTAAGTTTATGAATTTCATGGTGTACTCAACAATCAGTCTTGCCATGTTTAAATTGACAGGGAGGAAAGAGCCACGTTAAACAGCTCATAGTACAACGAAAAACCAGCCAGAGTGGCAAATTTCACTTTTTTTTATTTACTCGGTGACTATTTTCGGTGCGGGACCCGTTTTCAAATCATCGTGCCACATAGTCAGAATGGTATGTGGCACGATGATTTGAAAATGGGTCCCTACACGAAACTAGTCATCGAGTAAATAAAAAAGGTGAAATTTGCCACTCTGGCTGAGTTTTCGTTGTACTGATTAACAGAAGTAGCTGACCTGAAATTATTCCAGCAAGCCGGAAGTTCGTAAGTAGCTCTTAGTTCCCATGATGAACCTTCCTCAGGCTGGGGACAAATTACTACCGGTATTAACACCTGTTCTTCATGCAGAATGTTTCAGGAGGAATGGTAAACCTTTTTAGAAATTGGCAATACAGAATGATTGGATTACAAGATTTATTATCAAATGTCTGCAATTTTTATCGGTTACCAGCATGCATCTCTTAGAGTGTAATCCAAACAAATACTTACAAAAGGTGTAAGGCAAAGGCAAACGATCAAGTTCAATTGGCTGTGGTCTGGGGACCTACGTAGCCAAGAAACGTGACCAATTCTGCCCATCCATATTCCGAGGAATGTTATATTTAGATGGTCCGTCACCTGACGATTGGAATGTGTAGAGTCTCTGTCACACTGGAAGAATATACCCATCTTTGTAGCAAAAGAAATCTCTTCCAATAATGATGGAAACTTGTCTTCAAGAAAGGCTGTATGAAGGGATCATGTAAAATGACACGATAACACAGCAGGCTCAGTCAACTGATTGTCTGTCAGACTACACCAGACAATTTCAGATGACTGTCCTTGAAAATGAGTCTACACAAAGGCGTCTGAGTTTTTGTTGTACCACATATGTAACAAGTGTTGGTGATACCGTCACGAGGAAAATAGGCTTCATCAGCAAACAGTATAGAAGCGGTTAGTCGGAGAATTAGAATCATTCAACGAAAAAATTTCAGTCGTCTACCGTCATCTCCTTCTCGAAGGCATTGACTCATTTGTACATTGTAAGGATAGAAGACGTGCATTCGTAATGTGCACCATATTCTTGTATGTTAAAAACAGTTACCTGAAGAAATTCTGCTTGTACGTGCTGTGGGATTACACTCTAGCAACTGATTAATGCCTTCTACTTCAACTACGCTCCGTTCATTTACACATTCAGATGAAATATTACACCTGGGTACTTCTTCAGTCTCACGTAGTTCAGTGAAAACACCAGTAAATACTCTTCAGTCTGGTATTGTGCGATTAGAATATCGTTTTCCTTATCCTCTGCAATCAGCAGCAGCGTTTCCATCACAAAACCCGTACAGAATTGTCATACTGGCGTACTCAGTATTCGTAAATACGTCTGGCATGTTGAAAAGATGATGTCGAATTGGCCAACAAAGGACGATCAGAATTGAAGTTGAAAAATACAATTACATAAACTTAGTCACAACTTCACGACTTGAACATCAAAATGAAAATGACACTCGGTAAAGGGACCCATAGCAGCTGGACTAGACCCTACCAACACCCGTTACCAAATCATATCTCTATAATAAGCTGTGTCACTGTAAACAATTAACACGTGCTGTACGCAATGTTTTATTCACATTAGCCTACACTCTCACGCACCCAGATACATTTCAGACAAGTGAATACAGCTTCAGAAAAATTGGATGATTCATTCAAGAGAAAGGACTTCACAAATGGAGTAAGTCAGCAACAGCTTTGGTCTGCCTCTGGCCCTTATGCAAGCAGTTATTCGGTTTGGAACTGATTGACACAGGTGTTGGACGTCCTCCTGAAGGATATCGTGCCAAATTCTGTCCAACTGGCGCATTAGTTCACCAAAATCCCGAACTAGTTGGGGGTTCTGTACATAATGCTTCAGACGTTGTCAGTTAGAGATCCGGCGACCTTGCTGGACGAGGTAGTGTTTTGGAAGCACGAAGATAAGCAGCGGAAACTGTTTCTGCGTGCGGGCGGGTATTATCTTGCTGAAATGTAAGCCCAGGATGGCTTGCCACGAAGGGCAATGTATTTCCACTTATATTTGACCTTGCACCCTGTCCTGAGAGAGCAGAAATAGAGGTCTTTGGTGATGGTGTAAGCAACATAATTAAGTGAAATAAACACAAACAACAGAATCAAAAATAAACGAAATCTTGAGAAACAACATTGACTGATTCTAGTTAAACTTTTTATTACTTCACTTAGAAAAGCACACAGTTCATTCTATTCTTTGAAACGCTGGACATTTCATCGTCAACAACAATAGAGCACGGGGAAATAAAAATACTTAAAACTGAATGTTCAAAATTCCTGCATAGTGCATACTGATTAAAACCTGAACTGCAAATAACATATTTCAGTTATTCTCAGGAGATTCTGTTGGGCAACATTTTCTTCACACAAAGTTGCCAATTTTTAAGGTGACAACAGTAGACATTTGGTTTAAATCGCTTATTTCAATTCGTTAATGCCATATGGAACAATATTCTGGCGTAAATTCCACACAGGGACATAAAACATGCATTTCTGCAAAAAGTGTCTCAGGGGTAACATCTGACGTTCGTAGTCCAACATCATCCAAGTAAATATTTTAAAACTTTGGTGTACTAACAACAGCATCACACACATTTATGCCCTTAGGCAGTTTGAAAATGTACGTACCATAAGTAACTACAACACTAGGAACGAAAAGAGCCTCCACAAATCACCACTTAATCTTGCTCTAGACGTGAAGGAGTCAATCGTGCAGCTATAAAAATATTTGATCACCTCGCTTGTGAATTAATGATTCTGCCAGATAATGCATATTTGAAAGTTTATTCACAGTCGTAAAAACTACGGCAACTTCTCCCGGTTCTTCGATTAAATTCTGAAGAGACAATTTCCCTACACGGCTGTATTGAAATTATTAAATTTATTGCAAACCGAGAATAAAGTAAACATCCAGTTGTGTTAATGGCTAAAACGCGCCCACGTTTTCAAAGAGAAGACCTATATTGATGTGCATCTTGATGTTTTCGCTGTCTAATAACCGATCCATTACATTTCTGGAGTGGAGAACCATAAATTTTGTTTCTTATTATTCAAACAATTCGACCTTATACAATAACTTCCGGCCATCTTCACAGTGAGCTGACCGATAGCAGCTAGAATACGCTGCAGTACTCGTTCTGTCATTTTAAACCACAGAAGACGCAAGTTCCAGGGACGTCCATCGACAACATAGAGAGTTTACAAATAACAGAAATATCCAGAAATAATACTGAACCGAGAAGAAGACACAGAGAGATTTAAACAAATGGCTTTCTTGCCATCTATGGGAAACCTATCGGCAAAAATAGGCCTGATTCTGACAAACATAAAATTAATGTGATTTCTCGCACTGGAACCGAAGACAGCAGCACACCGTAGGTACTCCCAACTCTTCAATAAATCGGCTGTAGCAGAGCACTGTCCTGATACCGATCCCTCTATGCGATGTGAAAACGTCAAAATTCTGGAGTCAGCTTCATCTTTTTGGACCTCGTGGTGAAAGAAGCAGTTGAAATTCTTTTCGTAAAGAATTTAACTAACGAAGATAGCGGTTTCAACCTAGACAAACCATGGCTTTAATTAACTGGCAATGACGTGGCTGCAGTGCAGCTAATAATGACACATCGATATCCCAGCACAGATCGACCTCGTAGCAACAGATTCAGAGTGCTCTTTGCCGCCTATCAACGTCTCTGGCCCACTCTGAAGATGGCCGGAAGGTAGACGGCCGAAACAGAAGAAGAAATAAACTTTTTGCGGCTCCACTCCCGACATTTATTGGATCAAGACGTACCTTCTTTGTAAACCTACTCACATGTTCCGCTTTATCAAACGGAATTGTCAGAATTGTGGTATAATTAACGTTTTATCATCCCTTCACAGTAACAATAGTTCTCAATGTAGGGTAAGTCCAAGTGACATTAAGCTCTTAGGGAGTCTACGTTAAGCATAGGGCTGACTCTGATTTCTCCATCCATAGTTTTTTCACGTCCCATGTAAGGGAGCGTGGGACAAGATGGTGTAGTTCTTACTTTCTGTTTTTTATATTTTCCACTGCAACAGGCACCGTTTGTGAGACTGATGTTGCTGTCCCTGTACTGACAGAAGAAGTGCATCAGGCATGGAACTCCATCCCACAAAGTGACATCTGGCACCTGTACAACACAATGCATTACATGCTTGTATTCAACATTCTGGCGGGTACATCCGTTAATAATGTACAAGCATTTCAAATTTTCAAAGGCTTATCTCGCGCCTACATTAACCTTTCGCTTTCCAGCGTTAATAATTTACGTATGTTACTTAGACAAGTGTATTCCCGAATGCCGGCCGCTGTAGCCGGGCGGTTCTAGACGCTTTAGTTCGGAACCGCGCGACCGCTACGCTCGCAGGTTCGAATCCTGCCTCGGGAATGGATGTGTGTGATGTCCTTAGGTTAGTTAGGTTTAAGTAGTTCTAAGTCTTACGTTACTGATGACCTCAGATGTTAAGTCCCATAGTGCTCAGAACCATTTGAACCATTTATTCCCGAATTTTCATTGCTCTACATTGACTATCGTTGGGTTGCGATTTTATCCGTCAGTTCGTCTCTTAAATTTATACGCCATATGCATGAAATGTTATTCAAGGTGTTCGGAAATCGTCGTTACAGACTTGTAGGACTTGTACAGGGTTCTGATTAAATAGTACGGGGTGTTCAAAAAGTCTCTCCGCAGTGCCGTATGATTGTTAGCCGCGTGTGCCGTATGCCGCAGTGAATATACCGAAATGAAACTCAGTGAAATACAAGTTATTAATTTATTGTATATTCATTTTTACTTACAAATTTTCTCATTAAATATTGAAACTGTCCCCCTGTAGTTGAATACACAATTCAATTCGTCTAATCATGTTTCCAAACACAAGCTGTAGCATTTCTTCTGTAACAGAAGTAGTGAAAGTCGATATTGCTGTGTTCAATTCATCGATGGAGTTTGGACGGTTTTTATAGACAGTTGGTTTCGTTGCACCCCAGAAGAAAAAGTCAGGTGGTGTTAGGTGAGGCGATCGTGGAGGCCAAAGTCTCTGTGAAATTATGCGATCACCAAAAACATCAGCAAGCAGTGACATCGAAACACGAGCTGTATGCACGGTTGCACCATCTTGTGAAAATAACCGTTCAGTATTTCACTTAACACAAGTTCTCCCATGAATGAGTGCAGAATATCACTGCAATATCGTTATGCGTTTATTGTTTCGTTGAGAAATCCAGGCAGACGAACAATTATACGGCAAGCGTGGCTAACAATCATACGGCACTGCGGAGAGACTTTTTGGACACCCCATATTTCGCTTTTGGTACCGTTTCCGCGCAACGACCATTTGAAAACATGCTGGTAAACGACCACCTTTCCAACTAATTTATTAGGCGTGATCCAGTGCACCCCTTGTTTCGTAGTGCCACATGTTACTAACCAAAGTAACAAAAAGGAAACAATCAGTTTTCACAAACACTGTTGTTTACAGTACGGCCTTTTCCAATCCGGGTGTGCGGCGTCTCCTTGTAGCTCTGCAGTCACGCCTGCTGACTGTGAAGGCACTTCTTTCTCGAATATGTTGCGTAATTATGGCGAGAAAGGTATGCGAAGGAGATGGACGTTGTGGATAACAATCTTGATCAAGACGGCGAGCAGCTCTTCCATTACCGTGAGCTTCGTCGTGCGGAAGATCATGTCAGTGTAAAACGTACCCAGCCATGTTTCTCTAACACTCACAGATACGTGAATGAGACTCGAACCAGATCATAGAGGTAGGATAGACGTCAAATGATATTAACCGATCGGAAGTAACCTCCCCCCACCAAGACTAATTATCCCGTCGCATACTTACCGAGCAAACATGTTTTCCAACGGTTGTATAACGGTACGTTTCCGCATATGGGTTTCAGATCAAAATATTATCATTTCCCTCTGCTAGTTCTAGACGTTTGTAAGGGGAATTTTGGAGCACCCTGTATATAATATCGTGGCAACCAAGCAATCTTACCCCAGGCATGGGCAAGTTTGCTTACCCCCTGGGGTATGCTGGCACAGATTAATGATTAATGTGATCTGAAAAGTGAATCTAAGTTGAAAGTTCCTAGCTGATTCAAACTGTCTGTCAGATCTAGATTATAGCTCGGAACTTTGTCTTTCATGAGCAGCAAAGCTCTTATTGGCTGAGCTACCCATATAGAACCCAACGCTCACTGTATTAGCCTATTTCCGCCAGACTTCTCAGACTTACTCTGTTAAACGTTAGTAACTACAAAACTTTTATTTCATTACCAAATGCTGAAAACAGTGATGTACATATGAAGAATCATGGTTACAATATATGTAAGAAACAGTTACATCGAAAAATTACATGAAAGATCAAATAGTGCAAGAATTTATCAACCGCAGCTTCATGTACTCCAAGCAACTAGGCCACTCGTTCATTTGAATGGGGTGTTTCAATTTTTATACAGTTTTGTGCAGATGATATGAAATCATATCAGGAATGTAAGGCTATCTCCAAACTTTCTCTTCTTTCACCATTACGGAAATAAAAGATTCTATCATATAATCGATTTCCATTATCCTCCCCGTACACTCTACTTTACCACCATGAAAGCCATTTGATACTGCCCCGAATTATCGCGCCAAATTTCTCAGCTTTACTTGCGTATTTGTGTTTCTAGTAGCCACGTCTTCACGTCTTGATTACTGTGTAGTGTGTATTTCCTCCGGTTGTTTAGCGATATGGATTTGTTCTCGTGTGAGCAGTTATTTTCGGTTGTAGAACTCGTTAATTGGGCAGCAACCCCCGTCCATGCTGCAGTAGTTCAAAGCACAGCGTTTCGGTCCTGACGTGTAAAGAGCTTCCAGTAACAAGAACCGACTCATAGTTTTATTTACTGTGTGTAGTTCAGTCTAAAATCCTTAGTAACTTGCGCATTTGTGTTTCTAGTAGTCACAGTTTCGGGTTTTAACTGCTGTGTGATACATAATTCCGCTGTTTGTTTTGCGATAGACGTTTGTTTTCGTGTCAGCAGGCAGTTTCAGTTGTAGCTCTCGTTAGTTGGGCAGCAGCTCACATGTAGGCAACATTACTTCAGAGTTTCGTTTGTGAGTTCCGCGTTTTAGTTACAGTTTATTCTATAATTCTTCCGTCTTTCGTACAGGTAGTGTCTGTGATTGCTATGTTCAGATGTGACTGGGCTGAAGTCCCTTATCTTGCAGCTCCAGGCTGTGCTGGCTTCGATCATGCTGCTTGAGACTGTTACCAATGGGCATCGTTTACAGGGGGGTTGAAAGTGGAGATGCAAGGTATGTCCTGCACGTCCCTCGTGTCCCCCAGTTGTTTCATTATTTTGACCATCCTGGGAACTGCCAGTATGAGGGATGATCCCTCACCCATGGCCAGTGAGGGGTTGTTTCAAGGTATGGTAGGTAGGAAAAGACTTTCTGTGCGGCTGATGGAAGGGCCTCCCCAGTTCGTCTGACAAACAGGTTTCAGGCATTACCTGTGGCTGAGAAAGATCCTCCCTGTTCAGGAGGAAGTCTCTCAGACTGCAGGATATGGGCATTCGCAGAGGATTGGTCTACTGGTAGCTAGGAGCTCCAATGTCAGGCGTGTAATGGTGTCCCTTAGGAATATGGTTACCAAGGAGGGGAAGAAATCCAATGCACTCTCCGTGTGCATGCCACGAAGAGTCATTCCAGGTATGGAATGAGTGAAGATCACTGGGTGAAGCCAGCTGGAGATGGTGGCTCATGTAGGTACTAATGATACGTGTCACTTTGGATCAGAAGAGATTCTCGCTGGTTTCGGGCGACTATCTGAAGTGGTATAGACTGCTAGTCTTGGTTGCAAGATGAAGGTAGAATTCAGCATCTACAGAATAGCTTACAGTATAACACGTGTGTCGATTAGGAGTAGGTTTATTCTATGTTACTGTGTATCTGTAATTTATGAAGTGTGTATTCTGTGTTGTTTAAACTCCAAGAAAATTTGAGTTTCGTAATGTACATATGAAAAAAAGCAAAAGAATTTGATTAAATTTCAAATTATTATAATGTGAATATGTTTATAAAAAAGACTATGTTTGTTAAAAGCTGGTTCATGATCAGCGCACTTGTGTTCGTAACACGTAAACGCTGTAGGGAAGTCCCTCCGCAACGAAAGTGGCATGGCGCGATGTAAAAGGTTGGTCTGGCGGTCGAACTGAGCGGCTCCTTTGTGTGAACGACACACAGTATGTGGCTAGCCATAGCACGGTACACTTCGATGGTGCTAAGAGAGGTAATTGGAAGATGCATTAAAAAAAATCTGCCTCTGATGTGAATCTGGCTATTATTTGGCATTCGCGGAATAATAGAATGGCTGTAATATGTTGAAAATCCGACGCCAAGAAGAGATTTTATAGATCATTCGCACATCAAGAGCAATGAGTACCGTTAGGTGCCATGTCGTCTGCCACCGATCTTCGTCACTGCTTCACAAACTTCATACATACAGTTAAGTAATGTATGTGTTCATGGACTGGTTAATTTGTGTGTTGTTTCAATAATAATCACATAAAACATAAATTCGTGTCCAGAACCATATTTTCAATCCTGATTACGAACCTACGCAGGGCACTCACCTAAGTGCTACTAAAACCGAGCATCCTGATTTAATTCAACAATTCTTGGATTCATGTGTTTAAATGCGTTTTTTTGTCTAAAGTAAAAGGAGTGGTAAAAGTTAAAGTAAGAGTAACATTTGGATACTTTGTTAATGAAGTACTTCAAGTGCAATTGTTAAAGTAGGAAATTTAAGTACAAAAATTCAGAGATCAGTTAATAGGAAAGTGAATTTGGATAAACTTTTGCTGAAGTATCCTTAGATTATTAAAGAATATAGTTTTGTACGTTTACAGTGCAATATTGTGTAAATATTACTGCCAAGAATACCTGCTTCACAGGTGATTAAAGTACAAGTACATATAAATCTTTAATGAACAGAAATACGGTAGTATTGTTAGAAGAAGTATAATGCACAATTTTAAAGAAGGTGTATTTTTGGTACCCATCTTGAAAGGTTCCTTTTTTTAACGTTAATTGAGCCCAGTGTTGCATTTTATTGTCTTGCAAAGTAATTTAAGTGAATGATTACCTTTTTAAGTTAGTCTTTACTATTGTAACAATCAAAGAGCTTTGACTAGTGACACTGTACTAGTTTATGGGTCCCATCATATTCTCCACCTATTAAGAAAAAATTGAACTATTACTGTTATTAAGGAAAACTGCTGTTTGTAGAGGAGCTTAAACAGTGTATTTATGATGTTATTCATCTTTATTTGTGTTTTTCCTGTCAGACAAGATAGGAGCCCCTCATGTCCAAATTCAGCTCTGCACTTCATGCAGTGATATTTCAGTATTTGATTAAGTAATGCTCTTGGGTGTGGCTGTCTTTAGTATGAGCTCTGTGCAGATTTGCACCCCATAATTTACTGGTGTGTGTGTCATTGGAAACTGTTGCTACACGCAGTACAGAGTGCACTGTGTCAGTTTGTATCCTGTTTGCTATTCAAAGGGAAATCTAAACAAAAGTAACTTCAATAACCAATATTCAATTTTCTCAAATACCTATTTCCAAATTATTGTGCCTGATTGGGCTGGCGACCGTTCATTTTTTTTTTTCATTCGTTTATGATTTTACCACCTTCGTTTACTCCCAAGATTAAAGCCCGTTTGGTTTTTCTGTTATTTCACCAAATTCGAAATTATAGTCCGATACCCTTGTCCATTAGACATACGCGCGGTCGAACTTCGAAATCCTCTCAGAGGGTAACATTATCGTGATTCACGCCAAGTTAGTGTTACAACTGGACTGACCGTGGGTCTTCGGTACAGAGCCGAGTGGAGGGTCTAAATCAAAGCCCTAGGTGCTTCTGCAATCGTACAGGCAGTAGATTTCTCGATTTGCGCCATAGGTTGATGGGTAGTTCGGGTTCAGCTTAATAGGTCAAGTGTCCAATACACACACAAGGCGGCTACACTGACAATGTGGGCTGTGTGGAATGGACTGAGCAGATTTCAGGGTAGAGGATCTCGGGAAAGTGCAGAAAGGGATTCAGTTTCAAAGCGTGCATTAACTGTCGTTGCTGTGTTGGGAAAGAATCAGAGCTGTAAGCGCTAATAGAAAGCACTGAAGATCGAATCTTTGTTGGTACCACAAGCTAGCTGAAGTAGGAAATAAGTGCAACAGAAATTTCTATGAAGAACCTAAAGATGTTGAGAAAGAATAAATTAAATATAACTGGTCGTTACACCTTCGTTGCAGTTGCTGTTGGAAATAGTTTATCTTGTAGCGAAAGTGCAGGAGATAGTTCCTGTGACCTAGTATGGGTACTTGTCAATCATCATAAATTAATAATTGGTTCGTTTTAAAGATCCTCGTCTCAAATGATTTAGTTTCTGAACAGTTAAAAGAAAATTTGAGTTTCATCCCAAACAGGTACCTCTGTCATACTATTATAGTTGATAGTAACTTCAATCAACCTTCGATAAGTTGGCAAAAATACGTACTCAAAGCTGGTAGTAGGTATTAGACATCGTCAGAAATTGTGCTCAGTGCTTTCACCGAAAATTATTTTGAATAATTAGTTTAGGGGCCCACTCGAAGTTTAAATGGTTGCGAAAACGTACTGGACCTCTAAGGAACAAATAATCCTGAGCAAAATGGGGAACATCATGACGGACGCAAGTATCAGAAAGCACATGGTCGTTGTAACGGGACTGACCACTACAAAATTCAAATCTACTAATAATAAACTCGAAATATAATTATTTCAAAGAATAGATAAGAATTTGCTTGATGCTCTCCTAAGAGAGAGTCTCCACTCCTTACAAACTAGCTACGCAAGTATACACCATATCTGGCTCAAATTCAAAGAAATAATATCTGAGGCAATTAAGAGAATTACGATTAAAAAAATTAGTATAAGGTGGTACCGATCCACCGTGGCAAGCAATACATGTCAGAATTCTGTTGTAGCAGCAACAAAAAAAGCATACCAAATTTAAAAGACACAAAATCTCCAAGTTTGGTTACGTTTTTCTGAAGCTCGAAACTTAGCATGGACTTCAAAATGAGACATTTCTAATAATTTAGGAACCAGAATGCGACCGACGAAAAACCCGAAAGACATAATCAACATCGCCACTGCACGATACCAATGGTAATATTACCGATGACAGCACCGCCAAACTGTAGTTAACAATCATAGTTTTCCGGAATTCCTTCATCAAAGAAGACGAAGTAAATATCCAATAATTAGAATCGAGAACGACTGCCAACTCTGCTAATTTTCATCTGAATAACATGGCAGAAACGCCCATTCCCTTCGGTGCAAAATCCTTTTTGCCATGTATCATTTTTCATTCACTTTCTCTAAGTCCTTCCCAGCAACAAGAACCCGACTCTGGAATAAACTCCAGCATTATATTAGACAACTGAATAACATCTCCAGCTACAGACGACAGCCAATGACATACCTATTGAAGCAACAATAAGGATTACAATTTCCCTGTACATACCTGGTACCCTTGTACGTCCTTATTTCCAGCCAGATCATCCTCTTTTCCCAGTATTCTTAGCTGGTGCAGTCTCCTTAAATTTCCTTTTTCCAGGACTCGCTAGATGAGAAAACATCTGTATTGAACATCTATAATTTCTTTATATATCTGTCAGTATCACTATTGTTATTATAGTCATTATTACTGTCAGTTTAATTACTATTATTAATATTAGTGACAGCAACTGCATTAGCACAAGTACTGCCAGTATGAATTTTATCAGTTCATACTCAACATTATTCATTCACACACTTAATTCATTTTAATAATATTTGGCGTATTAGTATTGTTATTTCTCAGGATACTAAGATGTAAAAAGAAAGGTGTTGTATGTGTGAAACCCTGGTCCAATGTAAGCGAGGGTCTGATATGCCTAATCAGATCAGATTACATAAATAAATAATTTAGAAGTAGATATCCTTGGCATAACGATGCAGCTTAAAGCATTTAATAAGGGCAAGCCTTCCGGTTCAGACAGCATGCCAATAATGTTGCTTTCAGAATATGCTAATACAATAGTCCTATACGTAATAATTATATACAACCCCTCGTTCGGCGAAGTATCCACACAAAAAAAAAAAAAAAAAAAAAAAACTGGAAATTTGCTTGGGTCACACTAATACTCAAGAAAGGAAGTAGGAGTAATTGGCTGAATTACAGATTCATATCACTAACGTCGATTTGCAGTAGGATTATGAAACATATGCAGTGTTCGAACATTATCAGTTACCTCGAAAGTGACGGTCTAGTAACGCACAGTCAGCGCGGATTCAGAAAATATTGTTCTTGTTCCTTCGGAAACACAAGTAACTCTTTATTCACAAGAAGTAATGAGTGCTATCGATAGCGGATCTCAAATTGTTTCTGTATTTCAATATTTCCAGATGACTTTTGACATCGTTACTCACAAGAGACTTATAATCAAATTTCTTACCTATGGAGTATTGCTTCATTTGTGTAACTGGATTCGTGATTTTCCGTGAGACAGTTCACAGTGCATATCAATAGACAGGAAAAACATGGATGAAACAGAAGTGCTATCCGGTATTCTCCAAGGCAGTGTTGTAGGTCGTCGACTGTTCCTAATCTACATAATCGATTTGGGAGGCAATGTGAGCTTCCCTTTTATTGTTAGAACTTTTATAGATTATGCTGTCTTTTCCTTTCTAGTAATGTCATCAGAAGATGAAAACCTATTGCAGCATGACTTAGAAACAACATCCGTGTGGTGCGATAAGTGGTAATTGTCTCTCGGAAGGAAAAGTGTGAGAGTTCATCGAGACGAGTAGAGAAAGAAATCCGTTAAATTTTAGTTACACGATAAATCAGACAAATTTAGAGGCTACCAGTTCAACG
The DNA here is from genome assembly GCF_021461385.2 of Schistocerca piceifrons. Lineage (NCBI taxonomy): Eukaryota > Metazoa > Arthropoda > Insecta > Orthoptera > Acrididae > Schistocerca > Schistocerca piceifrons. Next base: position 649,131,418 of record NC_060142.1, read on the forward strand.
AAATAGCTAGGAATTATAATTACAGGTAACTTAAATTGGAACCATCACATACGCATACGAGTAATGTTGTGGAGAAGGCAAACTAAAAACTACGTTTTATTGACAGAACGCTTAGAAGACTCAACAGATGTACTACAGAGCCTACTACAGTCTGCTTGTTCGTCCTCGACTAGAACGTTGCTGTGATTAATGGGATACTATCCAGAGAATATTGACGGAAAACATCTAAATAGTTCAAAGAAGAACAGTCCGTTTTGCAGGGGATACACTGTCATGGATATGATAAGTGAGGTGGGATGACAATCGTTGAAGGAAAGACTTTATCGTTCGGCAAGGTCTTTTCACGAAATTGTAATAGCCAACTTTCTCCTCTGAATGTGAAAATATTTTACTATCGCATACGTAGGTAGGAAGAAATGATAATGATAATAAAATAAGAGAAGTCAGAGCCCGTACAGAAAGATTTAAGTGTTCATTTTTCCCACACCCTATTAGAGAGTGGAGCGGCAGAGAAATAGTCTGAATGTGTTCCGAAGAACCCTCTGCCAGACACTCAAATGTGAAATGCAGAGAAGTCATGTAGAACTTCGTTCGTGGTGTTACCGTTTGTAGTTTGCTGTATATGGGCGCTCTTCAGATACTGAAGACTTTGGCTTCCATTACTTTTCAGAGTCGGCGTCTAATGGGAAACCAAAGCTATCCTCACGTTCAGCATAGTTCATCAAATCTGTTGTCTCATCTACAAATTCTTTCCTTTCAAAACCCGATTTCCCTTTAGACGTTTGCCCCCCTTCATTTTTTGTTTCAGCGCTTACTCCCTTCTTGACTGAAATAGTCCTGTTAAATGTACGTTCTTTCTTATAGACATTCCTACTCCGGGAGCATTTTTGGTAGACGTGTACATCAAAACAGGGAAACCGCCATTTGTTCACACGGATGGACAATTTTCATGGCGCTGCTTTCAGAAGGATGAATATCTGCTGGTGTGGTAATTTGCCTTGGTGTTGTGCCTGTATCAGGTGCTGGTATCACTAAAATGTAGACGGAATCCACGCTACGAGGAGGCGGATCATTCGCGTAAGCAGAGAAGAATGCTCCTCGCTTTCAATCTTCCTCTTGTCATTCCTCAGGGCAAAGCTGCAAGTAAAATGATCGAAAACTAGTTAAAATACGTTAAAAGATATCTATGTATAAAAATGAGACTGTGAAGAGAAAATTGGGGTACTTCACTTTCTCTCTGCCAACATACCCCTCGGCTTGAGAGATGCTAACTTCACCCAGGAGGACTTTCTAGACAAGGTGGCATCCTCACTGTAATTGAGCACTTTCACACGAACTGTTGTTGATACTTCTACGCATCAAAACGGCTTAAAACGTCTCGTAATATTCAAGAGCTTCGCGGAATAACGAAAAATTTATATGAAAGAAAATTCTTACTTGGTAGGTAAGCAGGAAAGCAGCATTCCTAGTCTCTGGCTGTACTCATCACACTGAAAGATGTAGCATCTTCAGATTCTTTGACGGTGGTGATATTGACGCTCAGCGCAGGGCTAGATTTATAGACGTCACCATTCGTTCCTCGTTGGTTTCCATTTTCGGAGTTTTCATACTTCTTTGCCTTACAAAAATTAAGATTTCCTATTACAAGAGACGTATCAACAATGGAATTAGCCCTCCACCGACCGCACCGTTTTATTGTGTACAACGCCTGGCTTAGTTTACTGCCTATCGTTTCTGGTCAGCCTCTCAGAATAATGGTGTCAGCTATTGCTCGGGACAATACTCTTGCCGCCTGCCCTACCCCTTCCTTTGTTGCAGGTGCATAAACAGTCTGCAGACTATGTGCTTGGTTGTTGCACCGAATGCAACGTGCGACAAGTGGGTGATTAAATCAAACGTGTCATGAATTTTGCTCTGTTCTCATCAAGGTAGAGAGATTGCGTTTTTAAAAATAGGGTAGTAGTTAAGACGTGCTATACTAACAACTGACAACTATGCCGCTAGAAGAAATGATAGGACTGGTCGAGCTATGAGTGGCTTTTGCCGTTGCTAAAATAATTTTATGTTATGTAAACATTCTTTAAATATTTCTTTGGCTATACATACAGTAAACTTAAATAAATTTTAAGACAGTAACACTTACCAGAAAGAGAATTAGTTCACCATTAAATAATAAGTCACTCTGTAGCAGATTTACAGAACAGACGGATACAGGAGAAATAGTTTCAAACCTTTACAACAGACGACATATAAAATACTAATTGTTCTTCGGTTCTAAGATCAATTAAAATTAAATCGACATGAAGAAATAACTCAGTAATTTATTTCAAGCTTGATAAAATAATTTCCAAAAGATAATACAGGAGCCGTAATTGAAATTATCTGTCCAAGGAATTTACAAAAGGGTACCAACACAATAGCACAAGCTTAACCACACAAGGAACAGTTAAATATTCGTAACTTTAACCGATATGGCGAGGAGGTAACAGTGATCCGTTCTTTATGACCAATTAGAGAAAAAAAAATCACTCAAGATCTCAGAGTTTCTCCTCTGTCAAAATGACCGATTTTGGCAAGTTTAATCGGCATTACCGTTATGGCCACACACAACTGTTGACCTCGTCGCCAGCTCCAGGTAGGAGCAGCTCATAATCTGAAGATGTCCGAGTAAACGTCGCGAAACCAGTCATTTTAATAGAGAACAGATTCTGCTATCTTGAATGCTTTTGCTAATTAATGTTAAATATTCAGTAACAGCTCTCTCACAAATGTGTCTGTATTTTACATCAGACACGAAAACAGTTGTCGAAGGAGAAAATGCTACTTAAAATTGTAAAATGAAGTAACAACATAAAGGCAAATTCATAATAAACTAGACAACAAGCATCTGCGCACACAGGAACATATGAAATGGAACTACAGGCGTTCACAACGGTTATCAACACAGGCACTGCGCTAGAAAACCTTCCACAAAACTCAGGTGAAGTCTGGCAGATTAATAAAGGTCGTGTTTGTTACAAAAAACACGATTGAAAGCTCAGATGATATCAAACTGGAAAGCGTGTCAAATAAGTCGGCAAGTGACAAACTTGGATATTGCATCTGGAGAGTTCAGACATGCGGACACGAATCAAACAACAAATGCTGTTAATGTAATATGTGCTGATCAGGCTGAATTACACTCAGTATACAGGGTGAAGAAAAATTCGCGCACTCAGACTTCGCAGAGCAATTGCGCACATACTAGCAACACAAAAATGTGTTTCCAAAATTTCGTCCTGCGCATATTTCTGGCAGTAAATGGACGTTAAATATCGACAATCTGGCAACACTGTATTCAAATGTACAGTAACTACCTCTTCTACCAGGGAAAGGTAGTGCTGTGCAGTTGATGCAGTGGCTTGCGTGTTCGGTTAGTATACAGGAGGTCGAGGTCTCGATTCTGGGTCGAGGCGTATTTGTTTTTACTTGCTGAATGTAGTTTGCGTGGTATCGTCATACAGCGATAACAGTGGGTCTTCTACAAAACACTTGCACGTCAGCCGGCCGGTGTGGCCGAGCGGTCCTAGGCGCTTCAGTCTGGTACCGCACGACCACTACGGTCGCAGGTTCGAATCCTCCCTCTGGCATGGATGTGTGTGATGCCCTTAGGTTAGTTAGGTTTATGTAGTTCTAAGTTCTAGGGGACTGATGACCTCAGATGTTAAGTCCCATAGTGCTCAGAGCCATTTGAAGCATTCGCACGTCGTGGACGAGAATTGCTTCGCACCACTGCATATACTAGATGCACTTATCTTACTCAATATCGAAAGGCATAATTAATATCCATGGTGATAATACAAACAAATCCCAACCGAGTTTGAAAATCATTGCACGTTGCCAGCCCTACTGGTCCTACTCAGCGCCTAAATGGCAGTACACACCTCACATGAATCCCTGGTAGACTGACCGCTTTATCCACATAAACACGCTGATTTTCCGGTATCCAGTGCACGCTGTTATGTCGATTCACGGTTCCGTTAAGTTTATATTGTGCCTAGTCACGCCGCAACACCTTTATCACAAATTGTTCGTCATCAGTTACCATTTTCAGATGCCATTCGCAAAATAGCATTCGGCGATCAGGATCGTCATCACTAATCGCGTGCAGTAATCGTGGAATGTAAACTTTCCAGCCGGCCGCGGTGGTCTCGCGGTTCTAGGCGCTCAGTCCGGAACTGCGCGACTGCTACGGCCGCAGGTTCGAATCCTGCCTCGGGCATGGATGTGTGTGATGTCCTTAGGTTAGTTAGGTTTAATTAGTTCTAAGTTCTAGGGGACTGATGACCTAAGACGTTAAGTCCCATAGTGCTCAGAACCATTTGAACCATTTAAACTTTCCACTTTGTGGCTCTCAGAATTCTTCGTACACCGGTACTGCTAACCCCCACTTCACGTGCAAATTGCGTAGCAGACTTCCGTAGAGAATTAACAAACGTTTCCAACATGAGATCCGACGAAGCAAGACTTGTAGCTGTAAGCTGTCTTGCTGATCTTCCTTTCTGAATATCACAAATCGTTCCATGCAACTCAAACTTGTCAATGATGCGTTCAATTGTCAGGCGGGTTGGCGGTTTTGTTTCAGACTCCCGCCTCCACTGATGTTGCACTCAAACGGCATTATCAATGTCTGGCACACAACTCTGCTGTGTTTTTTCTCACTGCCCATAAACTACACACTCGAGACAAAACTTTCCTCAGCTACTTGTTCAGATTCGCGACTTCAATCAACTCTTGACAACAGTTTGTAACACCGCAGCACTAATGCTCTATTGATTTATTTTGCCTTTTGTTTTATTTAATGTTACATCGTTGAGAATCTGTAAATGTTTTGTTTGAATTAAGAACACAAAATTGTATACTCCTTTCTTTGTAAAAACTTTGATATCATAGTTTGATTCTATGCTATGTAGTGTATCTATCATTTAAATTCTTTGTCACATTTGGACTTAGGCAAAACTTAACGTATGGTAATTTTGTTTAAATACATTTTGTAGAAATGTCAATATATGCAAATGTTCTGTTTTATTTAAAATGCTTGTTTGCTGTTATGTAAATTGCTGACCTTCACTTAGGGTTCTTAGTTATTTTGTGCGTAAAAGGTGTTGTGGTTCCCCTCAGGAATGGAAGCATGCAGAGCGCGCAAATGTGGTTGGCCTAGGTAGAAAAGGTGGAATTGAGAGTCAGTCGGGGACGAGCTACCAAACTGTCAACTGTTCATGTAAAAGTTGCATATTGTGCTGGTGCCGGAGAGGCTTTCCGTGGCGGTTTCCAATGCCTCGGATGGATGGATAAAGAGCTGGAACTATTTTCGAATTGATATCTATCATCGCCACCAAGAAATGACAGAGTCCAGCAATTCTACCAGCAAATCCACCTACCAACATGCAGTCGCCACCACATTGCGCAATCACTGAAATTGAACACTATAGTAATATACAGTGAAGGATCAGCTCATAGGATTTTATACTGTACCCAAATATAAGGTAAAATTTGACTGAACTCTTGTACTTACCGTGATTTATCCTTAGTTACATATCCACTTAGGGTCCCTCCCACGCTAAAGTGTTTGCCGAGTGTCCTTTACTGAAGGCATATTAAAATTAATATGGCAATAGAGTGCGCTAAAATTAATATTGATTTTTGAAAGAATCTTACAAATGTCTCAAATTTGTGTTTCACTGCAGTAAAAGTTCAGAACTGCAACTGTTGAAAGTTATATGTTCATGCTTGCTAAGTACTTGTTTCTCTAGTGTATTGAAAGTGTGTTTAGTTTGTTCTACTACAGTAGTCAAGATTAAGGGCTTCCCTCCATTGAAAGTAGTTCAAATGCACCAAGTTACTTAATTATAGAAAGTTTCAATTACTCTTGCTATTCAAGTCAAATTCTGTACAATATTTGGTTTATCGTGTGTATTAAAAGTGCATATTAATGTTGTAACATGCTCAACAATTTGTCTATTGTCCTTATGCTAGGTAACAAGTAACAGGAAAACCACTACCTATGAAAACAGTAACTTCTTTATTAAAAGGACAGTGAGAAGTAATTTGTTAGTGAACTCCATTTAATTTTCATTCTAAGCAGAAAGGTGTTTGGTGTGAGAGAATTAATCTATGTGCAGTAACTAAATTTGCTGTGAACCATATCCATATTTCGTGTCAAATAGGAATTTGTTTGAAAAGTAATACAAAACCAATGACCAATTTACGATTCTACAGTGAATATTAATAGTAACGTTTTTCAGACCATTCAGTTTGACTAAGTCCTCAAGGTAATAGTGTGTTTTTTTATCTATTATATTCATGCAAATAGTTTGTTCTGCTCTGTCAGATCCAGCCTTACTGTGAACATACTGTATTCAGGTGCCAGAGTTCATTGCACTCGCGTGTGGCATAATATAGATTGCGTTTGTCCGTTAAAGTTACTCATACCTATTTTCTTGAACAAGAATGTCAATCATTCTCATGCCTAATTAGGCTGGCGGCTGTTTTCTTTATTCTTTGAACAGTGTAGATAGGTAAAATATTGTTTGTTACTGTTCGAATGTTTACGTAATTCTGACTTGTATTTCCGATAAGCCACATCCGTTAGATACAACACGGTCAACATAACAAAATTCCTCTCAGAGGGTAACACTGCTCTGTTGGTTTATACCATAATTGCTTTAACAAGATAGTTTTATTTCACGACCTGCCTCCAACTTTAAGGTTATAGTACAGCAGACGGTAGTGTTACACGTGGCTTTTCCGTGACAGGACTACTTGTTCTGTTGGGGCATTGAACGTAATAAACCAAATTTGGTATTTGATTTCACAAGCTACGTGAAAGCAGTTACAGTGTTATAAGTTCAAAACTAAGTCAAACTTCGAGCTGAAAAGAGTTGTCAACCGAGTTTGTTGGAACTGGTTTTCAGTGTGAAGGTAGCGTAACAGCTACGGAAGCAAAAAGTGAAGAAGTTTAACGGCTATGCAGACTAGCGCTAATGTCTCCTGCACATTCGCGCAGATGGCCAGTTTCCGCCACGAGCTCGTCTTTACGAAACAGATCGTGCGTGCGGGAACTGCGGCAAGCGGCCCTCCGACGCCACACCACCCTGACCAGGACCCCTGTGCTGCTGCAGCGCCGGTGACGTCTTAGTTGCGACGTGGGATACCATCTGGTATCGCCGGCAGTGACGCGCGCACAATGGCGACCGCGGATTGCCGGAACTGCGCCACCTGTGCCGCAGTCGCGGCGAAACCTTTCAGAAAAATTAGCCGCGCGGCGCTGCGCCGAGCCGCCGGCCCGGATTAACCACTGTGCGTCCTCAAAGAGGCGGCCGACTCCACGATCCAGTCGCTGATTATATTGGCAGGCAGTCCATTTAATTAAAGTACAATGCCGGCTGCGTCATGCGTTACGTCGCCCTTTGTCCGCCCTCGTTGCACGCGTTTGTTCCTCGGATAATCCTCGCTGCGCCGGCTTACGGCTGCCGCTGCTTCTTCCCATTAGGCTATTTTTATTTCCGACCTACATTTGTCTCTGCTGGGTCGGCATACCTCCTGCTTTTATGTTGTCTCGCGTAAGGACAGATTACAGTCGGCTACCCACTGCCATTAATGGCGATGTGACTGACTAAATTAGAAGGGGGAAAATGTAAAAACTATAGTCAGTGCCTATCCGTCCTTCCTGCTATAGTAATGCAGTTTTCGTTATTTCGTCTATAAAGCGCACCTTAATTTCGCGTAAGCATAGTGAAATCGAAATGTTTCTGGCCACAAGAACACACTTGTTCGCACATCATTCATCATCTGGTCCTGTCTCATTAACTCACTATCGCCCAGCCAAAACCGCCACGAACAGAAACTTGACACTTTGAAAGGGTGTTGATCTTGTAGTGTTGGCATCGTTTAAGAAGGGATCTTAAGAAATTTCCCCCTTATTTTGAAAATATGTTGCTAATACATCAATTTTGAAGCTAAAACTATGAACCTTGCCATTTGGTTTCTCGGTCAAAAATTAAGAAACATTGCAATTTTGAAAATTCAACTCGTAAGGGGTTGAAATAGCGGGTGAATTTTCTTTCGTTTTTTGGAAATTAATAATCATAGAATTACTAAAGTACAGGGCTATTACAAATGATTGAAGCGATTTCATAAATTCACTGTAGCTCCATTCATTGACATATGGTCACGACACACTACAGATACGTAGAAAAACGCATAAAGTTTTGTGCGGCTGAAGCCGCACTTCAGGTTTCTGCCGCCACAGCACTCGAGAGCGCAGTGAGACAAAATGGCGACAGGAGCCGAGAAAGCGTATGACGTGCTTGAAATGCACTCACATCAGTCACTCATAACAGTGCAACGACACTTCAGGACGAAGTTCAACAAAGATCCACCAACTGCTAACTCCATTCGGCGATGGTATGCGCAGTTTAAAGCTTCTGGATGCCTCTGTAAGGGGAAATCAACGGGTCGGCCTGCAGTGAGCGAAGAAACGGTTCAACGCGTGCGGGCAAGTTTCACGCGTAGCCCGCGGAAGTCGACGAATAAAGCGAGCAGGGAGCTAAACGTACCACAGCCGACGGTTTGGAAAATCTTACGGAAAAGGCTAAAGCAGAAGCCTTACCGATTACAATTGCTACAAGCCCTGACACCCGATAACAAAGTCAAACGCTTTGAATTTTCGGCGCGGTTGCAACAGCTCATGGAAGAGGATGCGTTTAGTGCGAAACTTGTTTTCAGTCATGAAGCAACATTTTTTCTTAATGGTGAAGTGAACAGACACAATGTGCGAATCTGGGTGGTAGAGAATCCTCACGCATTCGTGCAGAAAATTCGCAATTCACCAAAAGTTAACGTGTTTTGTGCAATCTCACGGTTTAAAGTTTACAGCCCCTTTTTCTTCTGCGAAAAAAACGTTACAGGCACGTGTATCTGGACATGCTGGAAAATTGGCTCATGCCACAACTGGAGACCGACAGCGCCGACTTCATCTTTCAACAGGATGGTGCTCCACCGCACTTCCATCATGATGTGCGGCATTTCTTAAACAGGAGATTGGAAAACCGATGGATCGGTCGTGGTGGAGATCATGATCAGCAATTCATGTCATGGCCTCCACGCTCTCCGGACTTAACCCCATGCGATTTCTTTCTGTGGGGTTATGTGAAAGATTCAGTGTTTGAACCTCCTCTACCAAGAAACGTGCCAGAACTGTGAGCTCGCATCAACGATGCTTTCGAACTCATTGATGGGGACATGCTGCGCCGAGTGTGGGAGGAACTTGATTATCGGCTTGATGTCTGCCGAATCACTAAAGGGGCACATATCGAACATTTGTGAATGCCTAAAAAAACTTTTTGAGCTTTTGTATGTGTGTGCAAAGCATTGTGAAAATATCTCAAATAATAAAGTTATTGTAGAGCTGTGAAATCGCTTCAATCATTTGTAATAACCCTGTACTTTTTAAACTACATGTATGAAGATTGGTAGTTGACTTCTCCAAAAGAAATAAAAGTATGTGTTTCAGTGCTTCTGGAAAGTTAGCCCCTACGAGGGTAAAACACGATATGAGAATTTTTCTGAAAATATTTCAATTTTAAAGCTCCATCTACGAAAACTTGTATTTGATTCTCGGTTAGAAATTTAAAAAAAAATTTGTTTCAATGTTTACATAAATTCGACATCTAAGGGGGTCAGATACGGACTGACTGATTTACCGACTCATCATTGATTAGCCCAAACCGCCAAAAATACGAACTAGACATTTGTAGAGGGTATTGATCCTATACTGTAGGCATCGTTTAGAAGGGATTTTTTTGAAATGCCATTCATAAGGAAGTGAAAGAGAAGATGAAAAGGTTCTTCAAAATGTGTCACTGTTAAGATAATTTTGAAGCTGTAATTACAAAAATTCGTATCTGGTTTAATACTGTTGGCACATTGTGGTAGCAATGAGAGTAACAACATAAAAATTCGACAAAATAAAAACGAAACAAGAAACTGTGCAGACTGTACAGTCAACGCAAGTGAAGAAGCATGTGCAAAGCTAATACTAGTGCACTAGAATGTCAAAATATAACTGCTTTGCGTGTGTGAGCAAATAATTGTTTACCTTACTTTTTGAAGTTCTAACGGCCTACACTGTAGCTTCAATATTTGGGTGGCGTAACCTTAAAGTTTGATAAAAATAGAAAATTTTGACGTGTATTGGTATGCCAGAACGTACTTCTCGTTTCATTAGCGAACAACCTGTGCACTCGTGAAGCCTCTGATCTGCAGAGTATCTAAGATTTGGACACGTAACTTTAAAATGACGGCAACCACAACCGAAATTCTGCATGTTGAATACAAAGTCATCCGCTTTGGCTGTTGAGGCATTTATTGAAAGGCCAAGATCCTTTTCACATGCTTGAGATGCCACTCAGGTTCACTATACAATGGACAAATAACATATTTCATCTTGGGAATAATCAATTTTTAAAATAAGTGATCATAATAATAGTACGTTTAGATTACCTTTTAAATCATTGCACTATACGGGAAAATAGCTACAGCCAAGTCCCTCCGTTTATCAAAATGGCTCTGATCACAATGCGACTTAACTGCTGTGGTCATCAGTCCCATGGAACTTAGAACTACTTAAACCTAACTAACCGAAGGACATCACACACATCCATGCCCGAGGCAGGATTCGAAACTGCGACCGTAGCGGTCACGCGGTTCCAGACTGTAGCGCCTAGAACCGCACGGCCACTCCGGCCGGCCTTCCGTTTATCGTCAAAGAAAAAAAAGTAATTCGATGTAAAACGGGACTCCAAATTAAATATATTGGGCCCAAAAAGCAACCTATAAAACAAGGGGTCCTACGAAAACCGGAAGAAATCTGGAAAACCGTAGGTACCGAAGAACTTCCGAAGGAATACGCCAAATAAACGTAGCCTCATTTCAGATACAGACCAGAAAGAAAGTAACAGCTAAATTCCTATACATTATACGTAGGCTGTTCAGGGACATAAAACCTCTAAACTACCAAAACGCTGTTATGAGACCCTGCGGTAAATGGCACATGTGCAAAGTTACACAGTGGCCGAGTCGTATGTACTGACATGAAGGATGGAAAGAGTCTGCACAATGTTGCTAAACTAGCTTTCCAACAAGCAAGGGGATGAATATACTGATATCTAACGGCAGTGCTTAAGAAATATGCTTCTACGAACCAATAAAGTTCTGTTTAAACAATCAAAAGTAGCGAAAACGTTTTTTGTTTGTCCTTTTTTTTTGCGTAAATCCGTCTGTGCATCAACTGTTTCATCAGAAAATATTTTGAACGAGATATAAATTTCCACCTCTTCGAAAATATTGAGGATATTGCCCTTACTTTCTCCATGAAATATCTAAGGATTAGAGGGGAGATCCGTAATTGAATGCCCAGTTGTCTGTGCGTGGGTACTTAAGGCTGATTTGAAGCCTGGGTTATTAATGTGCTGCTTAAAGCGAATCTGAAAATTCCTACCGGTTTGGCCTATATAGCTTGAAGTATCATACTGGTAGCTCATAAGTCTTCGAATCATCCAATACAATACAAGAGCCAATATAAGATGGCAGCGTGAGATCAGTATTGTGCAGACTGCATAATGCCCCATTGGCTCAAGAAGCCTGCGATCCTGAGTTCAGGGAAATTCACTCCAGGGGATACAAGGCTGAATTTGTCACTAACGTTATTATGAGTGTTTTAAAGACCAAGAAAGAGAATTGTAACCATTCTGTGGGCTGGGGATAGGTTGACGGGTCCACTAGCCTTGCCTCCATGAGCAGTAAGGCACTTAAGGATAAGGTCTGCCATAGGTACCTTAATACGGCAACGTTTCCACAACGACTGGCAAACATTTGAGTTCTGAAAACTTAGTTCCAGCCTAATTCATTCTTAGAAATAATTGCCAGAGGCTCAGACACCGAAAAATTCGAAATTTGACAGTCGTAAATCTCCAGGAGTATATTGCATTACATCTGTTGGACGTATTTCAAGGCATATCGGTCAGACCGGTAGAAACTTTGAGATATGCTTTACGGAGCACATTAACAACCTAGGCTCCAAATCAGCCTTAAGTACTCAGCTATAGGTAACTATAGGTAGTTGGGCATTCAATTCCGGATCTAACTTCTAATATTCAGAAACTGCATCGAGAAATAATAGCTTTCTGCAGTCGGCCACGTCAAGCCCCTGAGCAGCCTATGGATAAGTCCAGCCTTCAGCCTTGCTTCGTTCTTTCTGTTCCTACTTGAAGTGAGGTTTCGTTTATTAGACTTATTTATATTTGGAGTTGTTGTCCCCCACAAGTCCAACTCCTCGTCCAAGTTGTGGGAGACGGGCAATGGCATGAAGTAGGGGATTGTCTGTAGGAGCGAGGTACAGTGGGGACTGTGCGTGCCCCGGGACCGCTACGGTAGCTGTGAAGGTCCTACAGGAACCCTGAAAGTGACGGCTAACGGGGCTCTGGTGAAGCTACGACAGGCCCAGCAAGCCAGTAGTGGATTATTATTTCTGCTTTCAAAAATAGAACGGGCCTCGGAAGGACGTATTTAATCGACGTTCGACTGGACGTTGGCAAGGACTAAGACTTGGATCATTAAATACACAAACATTGACTGGAAAGGTGGAGGAGATGGTAGACATCATGGAAAGAAGGAAGTTAGACTTACTGGGATTAGCTGAAACGAAATGGAAAGAGGAAGGGAGCAGAGAACTGAGGAAACGCTACCGACTGTAATGGAGTGGAAATGAGGAGGGAAGGAGAAATGGAGTCGGAATAGTAGTAAGAGATGGATTAAAAGAGGAAGTGAAGAGAATAAGTGATAGGATGGAAATGAAATGAGCGTTTGGCGTCAGTGGCCGGGAGGCCCCTCGCGGGGCAGGTCCGGCCGCCATATCGCAGGTCTTATTACATTCGGCGCCACATTGGGCGAACTGCACGCCGGATGGGGATGAAATGATGATGAACACAACACAACACCCAGTCCCTGAGCGGAGAAAATCTCCGACCCAGCCGGGAATCGAACCCGGGCCCAGAGGACGGCAATCCGTCACGCTGACCACTCAGCTACTGGGGCGGACAGTGATAGGATGATGGATACCAAAATATCACTCAAAGGGACGACCATAGAGGTAATACAAGTGTATGCGCCGCAGGTGGGTTTCACTTCTGAGGAGAAGCAAGAGTTTGAAGAGGAAATGCAGAAGCAGATGGGAAGGAATAATGTGACTGTAATGGGAGATTTAAACGCACACGTTGGAAGAGAAAGACAAGGCTGCGAAAGTGTGCTTGGACTAGGGGGTTGGGGCTGCCGAAATGAGGAAGGTGAAAGACTATTGGAGTTCTGTCAAAGGAATGGCTTTCGGGTTGGGAACTAGTGGTTCAGGAAAAGAGAGAGCCACAAGATTACCTGGCACAATCAAGACTTAAAGAGAAAGTCGATAGTTGACTACTTCCTGTACGACTATGAGATGAATAGGAACGTCGTTGACATTAGTGTAATACCATCAGAGGAGTTGGATAGCGACCACTGTTTGCTGTTAATGAACCTGAAAGGGACTAAGTATAATAAATGGACAAAAAAACAGGAAAAACGTATAAGGGTATGGAAGTTGAAGGGGGCAGAAATCAGGCTACAGTAACTACAAGTAGTAAAAGAACGCATTCCAAAGGATGAACCAAAAACGGTTGAAGAGGAATGGAGTATATTCAAGGGAACATTAGTAAGTGCGGCAGAGGCAATATTTGGGTGGACAAGCAACAAAAAGAGATGGAAAGAAACACCCTGGTGGAATGATGGAACAAAGGATATATCACAAAAGAAGAATAGAGCATTTATGGTATGGTTCCAGAAGAGAACAGTCGAGACAAGAGAAGAGTATCAGGCAAGTAAGAAAGAAGCAAAAAGAGTGGTGGTGGAGGATGGAAAAAGTGGATGCAACAGTGGACCAGAATGATGGAGGAGGATAGTGAAGGTTCAAAAAAGGTGTTATATGGGATGATTAAAAGTAAGAGGAAGAACGGTACTACAGATTATGCTAGAAGGGTGAACAAAAGTGGACAAGATGTAGAGAATAAGGAGGAACTCAAGAATATGTGGAAGTAGTATTTTGAAGAACTCCTGGACCCAAATGGAGATCTGGTTGAGGAGGAACAAGCCGAGGAGAAAAAAAGAGGATTAACTGCAAATAGAAAAAGACCTTACACGGGAAGAAGTGGAAGAGGCATTGGGCGAGATGAAGGGAGGGAAGTCACGTGGTCTGGATGATATAGCGTTGCTCTTGGGGGACGAAAATAAAAAGAATTGTCACTTTTTTTTAATGTCGAAAAGGTGAATATTTTTGGTGGGCCACTTGGCAACAGAATCAGGGATTTATTACGCTATTATAATAACATACGTTGACCATTAAATACCTGAATAAGAGCAGCATATTGATATATATATTTGAGATCGCTCGGAAGAAACATTATCACTTCTGTGCATTTTTTTATAGTCGCGATGTAGTCATACCCGGATCAACACTAAGGGACCAGAAGATTTTTAGACTTTAAAAGAAATGCAACACTACACAAAAAAAAAATTGGTTCAGAAATAATAGGAAAACGATAATGTTCCTTCTGCCTCATGCTGCGTTCGGCCCATCAGCGTGATCGTAATTTCTGATGATGAAGTAACACAAAAATAATTATCATTCAGGTAAATAAGGAGATGGAACCATCAAGGTTAATTTACGAAAATAAGCACACTTATCTTTAACACACTTTTTTTTTAATGCTACGTACCTTTTCATATTAAATTACAATAGATGACCATTGTGGTTAAATACTTTATACATAACAGTCAAAATGTCCTCTTGACGCTGTTTGTTCGATATCAGTTACAAGAAACTACATGTTTTCTGATTGGAAAAAATAACAATTAGCATATTCACTCAACATTTTCACATAGAATATAAAATACAGTTGCGGTACGCAGCAAGTCCGCGTCCGCCTCTCATGGAATACAAACAGTAAAAGGGTGAGGCGCCAAAAGCCTCATTTGTCTTGAAAACAACAGAATTCTTTTTTATACCATTAATCGATACATGTACATAGAGATTTACTGGCACCGCGCAAGAACGGCAAAGATAAAGAATAATAGATTCTGTCGCTGCTATGCGATGGTTCATTTCTTTTACTTTACAATTGTTCGATAACTTTAGGCCATCAGGCGTTTACTATTGAGCGTATATTAATGTTTGTGAGGCGAAAATTACTAATATTACACTGCCTCCCATGAGGACGGAAGGAATACCGAAGGTATTACTTTCATCCTCATGCCCATTGGAATATTTGTAATTTTCGGGTGTAACACACAGGTTATTAAAAGTTTCATTTCATATTCATTCCATAATAAAAGAATTAACGTTTCAATTTGTAATTACTGACGGTGGATCATTGTGAATTTGTTCTGTTTTTCTGTCAGTGTTTGCATGGATTCAGTCTTTTTTGATGATTCTTAAAATTAAGGCTACAAGTACACATATTTACAAAATTTATAAGGAAATAGAGTCACACTTCATTTTTCATCGCTGCAAAAGTAATTTGACTATCACAACTGGTACACAACTTTCTGTTTTGACAGTATTCATTATATTGTCATCGTCTTGTCGATTGATTGCCTTGTCCGTCGTCGCACTTAATTATATATTTATTTTCGTCGCACATACACTATTTATGATAGACTTGGATTGTAGAGCGGCCACTGGTGATGGCTTCGACAAGGAAGTCCATGTCTTTCACTTCCAGGGCTCGAGTGTGGCTCTCCGAATTATTTTGCATATGAAACAGATAAAATATCTTATATTAGAATAGCTTACAAAACTAATTTTATATACATGTGGGATGGGATATAGGAAGGATCGGATCCTTTGACGTATTTTCGTGTGCTTATTTTCATTCGTATCGTGACCTCTCAATAAAGTTTACATTTCAACAGTGTTCAGAGGTGACCTTGTGACTTGTCTCTGTGTACAATCAGTCATTATAATAATTACGTTAACTTCTCCATCTTATAGTCTCTCGGAAGGTTTATGATACATACAAAATGTTTTCAGTACTGGGTATGAATGATTTTGCTACAGAATGTACCGCACAGCAACTGTGTTGGCGGTTGAACGTTTACATTACTTCGTCACGTGGTGGCTGTCCGCCTCCACTGTTGCGAGCAATCTTGAAATTCAGTCTGTGCGCGCGCACGTGACCGGAGCTTTCTTGCAGAGCGTTGATTTCGCGCTTGAGGTGCCGTGCGCCGCTTTTGTTCGGCGGATCGTGGCTTTGTGCTTTTTAGATTGCTGGAGGGAGCTTCTGCCACCGAAACTGCCTCACATCACTTCCTGTCCACTATCGAGTTACGGATTCACAGGTAAGTGGTAGCTACCGCTGCAACTGCATGTGTGGAATGACACTGATTATTACACACTGCACACATCAACGAATTTTTCACACATATGGTGCAGTAGAATACTGCCACTGAAAATCGTCAAACTTTAAAACTTCACTTGCACTGTGGTGAGCGTCTGCGTGAACGGTGTATTAAAAGAAATTCTCGCTTCATAACATCACACGGTGTTTACAAGTTGATTTACATACTAATATTTACAAGAGTTCATTTAAATCGAGAGATAATCTAATTGACCACTTTGAATCAAAACAATTGTTTCTTAATTAGTCTTTTTTTTTATTTATGCCTACGGTCACAGGTAGGCTATTATAAGTCCTTTTTCTTTGACCAAATCCATTCCAATCTCCTTTACAAATTAATTTCATTCATAGTAATCTTTATCACGCTTGCTTATTCATTTTGTAGGTCCAATACATTCTTTTTTTTTTTTTTTTTTAGTGCTCGTCTTATTTAGTGACTTGTTAGGGGAGCTTCATTTATGTCAAAAGTTTTTCTCGTATGTGCTTGTCTTTAAAGAAAGTTCGAGGACAGATTTGAAAATAGCAATTCCGCCTCTGAATTTCGTGTAGAAATACAAACAGTCGAAAAAGAAAAGGTGGGAAAAGCGGGCCTACTCGCGGATCGTCGACAGAATTTAAATTACTCCTGAACCAGGTCGAAAATTTAATTTACATTGCGCATTACAAAAGCAATATGCGCGTCGCGAACCTACTCATTTTTATATGTAGTGCCTCACTTCCTAAGCACACGTGGATCTTTACAAGTTGATCCTGAGGAGTGGATAGGATCAAGGATCTTGAAGGATTTGCACTTAGGAAAGGGATTCAATAATCACAGAGAAAACAGTAAATATTGCAGTGCGCACTTAAAAGAAAATCTATCACTTCAAGCATTTATATCTAATATGTATCTTGCTGCAGCTTCCTTACTACTCTTTGCTCATTTCTTAGACTAAGTCAAGTTTATGCATTACGCATTTGGGTATTAATTATCATTTGTATATATAAGCCTCTCACTAGAGTGTTGTTTGCTGCTGTCGCGACCTGTGAAGCTTGGGCGAGATCCTTATTCTATTTGCTGCTAGCTTGTGAATTTGCAGTATCGCTAATGCTCAATAGTACCGTGCAGTTGCCATAATAAACCATGTTACTCATATGTTCTTTTACTCAGCTTATATATAGTTTGGACTCATCTTACTTTGCGTTATATAATAAACTTCCTTTTCATTCCATCACGCTTTTACTTAAGGTTAACGTCTGGCCTTTTTAGAACAATTGCACTGCGTTATCAATCTGTTCATGCTTAATGCTAGGTATCTGTTTACTTCAAAGAGATGTTATTTCATCGCTGGCACAGCACTGTGCTGGAACTTACAACAGGTGGTGCCTTATTTACGTCACATTTGAAAATAGGGAATAACCTCATGGAATAGAATCTTCTTTTGTCTGGACGTTTAAGTATTTCCTTTTAAAACAGGTCATTAATTTGTCCTCGATTAAATTTCACTTACTAATACTAAGCACATTTAATCATCATTTTCATATTACTATTTAGTGAGAGAAGTGCATTATTCGCTCCTTCCTGCTCATTCTCAAATTACTATTTAGCGAGAGAAGTGCATTATTCGCTCCTTCCTCTTTCCTTATTTTAGTACCACAGGGCTAATTTATACCTCTCGAGTACATCATTTTTTTTACATACTAACTTACAACTAAAATTGAAAATCGCCTCTAGGACATGTCCTCCTGTTTACATAAAGATTATTCATGTAAATACTTGTCTACAATTTATTCTGTATTTTATTTTCCAGACACGTTGTTTTAATACATAAGGTTTCCTTTTAGCACCGGTTAACGTCCGTAGTCACTTCAGTTCCGTTCTTGTTACTCATTGGTTAATCCTGATCTCCAATACCTTAGAATTTTCTTACAGCTTAAATTAACTTAATTCCTGGCGTTATAAAATTTTCTTAAATCATGATGGTGGGACAATCCTTTAATTTTATTCGTGGCAGGGTCAGATACCAAATAGCTACCAATGTGTGGTTTCCTCATTATCACAAAGGGACCTTCATAAATGTGTTGCCACTTACGATTCTTCTTTAACAACAGGAATGTTTTAAAGTGAGTCCTGACTAATACCTTTTCTGCTTCTTTGAAATCTATAACTCTGTTTACCTTCTTATCAAATGCCTTTTTTCGGAGGTTAGCATACGTTGTCAATGCTGTGAGATAATCTTGCATCTAAGACTAGCCTTACGCTACCTTCTGATTTTAGTACAGACAGTAAAGGACTCGAATAAGCTGAATGAGATACTTCTATCACATTCCAGCGTAACATTTTCCTGATCTCGCACTTGACAGCTTCGCGTCTCGCATATGGAATGGAATAGCTAGTTCTACAGTAGGTTGAATGGGGAAGGACATCCATTCGATATTCAAAGCCTTTTAGTAGTCCAGGTTTCTTAGAAAATACTTGAACGTAATCTGTTAACAAATTGTAAAGCTCATTCTTCTGTTGTTTGGATAATTCAGTGGACTCACTAGCTTTACAGTATAATTCATTCTGACTGGGAATTAGGTCTTTATACTCATCGTCATTAACACTTTCAGCATCTGTCACGTCTTCTGTCTGACTGTACTGTTGTCTTTTAGTCCATGGACGTACTGCTATTTGAAGCATCCCAAAGTATGTCTTCACCTTACTTCTTAACAAATTTACAGTTACTTGTTGATGGCTCGCTACTAGAGTACAGATTCCACACTCGATGTCAATTTTAGCTTTCGTCTGCCTCAAGAATTCCATACTCAGGATACATGGCACTGACAGGTTTTTAACAATAAGAAAAATGCACGTTACTGAAATAGACTCTTATCTGGATTTGAAGCTGAGTCTGAAGATTTACACGTTGTGTTAGTGGACCAATTGCTCCCGATACGGTGCAACCTTGAATTGTAAGTGATAAAACTTTGCATACAGAGAATATTTGCTTAAATAAACATAAAGATAAGACATTCATATTAGCTCCTGTATCTACAATGGCTGTTACTGGTATGTTGGCAATTGATACTCTTATGGAAACTTGAACTTGTTCGTCCCATACGTCATCATTGTCTTTCGTCTCACTGTCTGCTATTAGATCATCCCGTAAGTTTGTCTCTTTGTCATACCTAATTGTTTTAATTTCGTGTGGACTATGGGACAGGGTGCCCCCATTCAAACCTGCAGCATCCTCTAGGAGGCTCAAAGGTGCTGCTTTCAAATTTCCGCTCGACGCTTACTTTCCTGCTGATTTATATTTCTTAAAGTTTGTTCCGTCTGGAACCGGTGTTGGTTTTGTGGTACGAACTCGGTTGGAAATGTATCTTGTTGTCCTGGCGTATTCGCTTGCGCATAATAAATTTGCGTATTATGCGGGCGTTTAGGCTTCAGACTTCCCAAAGGTCCGTTCGCTTGTTGGGTGAAGTGTATATTTTGTGGCTGAAAGGTATTTTGCTGTGGCTTGTGTTGATTGTAACCGTTACTGAAAGGAGTACATTGGTCTCCACCTTGATTATGCCATTTATTTCCTTTCCACTGACGATTTGAATCGTAAGACTGATCGTTTTGATAATTACCGTTGATCGGTTGCGTGTTTCCATATTGCTGGGGCTGTGTGTTATAATGTGCATTTTCGTACTGAGGTGGTGACGAATTATATATTGGATTGTATCTCTGGCCGTTATTGTACTTATTTTGGTATTTGCTGTTGGAGTACGTAGTGTGTTTATTTTTGAAATCGTTGTGGGGTTGGTACTGGCTGTCGCTATGACGCGCTTTCGTTCGGCCACCATTGTTGCCTGCGTATTCTGTATTGTGCTGGCCGCCTGCACTGAAGTGGGCGTTGCCAACATCAACTCTAGCGTCCTCGTAAATCAGATCTGACGAGTCTAACACAGATAGGAAAGTGTCCGTATCGTCCTCAGGCACGTTTACTAACTTTTCTCTGATCGCAATCGGTAGCTTAGTTTTTAGAATCATAATAACGTCTTTGGCGGTGATCGGCGAATCCCAGAACTTGATTTTCGCTAAATACTTTTCAAAATATCTTCTCAAACTACCGCGCTTACTGTTAAACACTTCGGCGTTGTAAACCTCTTTTCTCAGGCGCTGCTGCACACCAGAACTCCAGAATTTAGCTAAAAACATCTGTTCAAACTCTTTGTAACTTTTACAAGAGTCGACCATTTCGGTTCCCCATAAGGCAGCATCGCCTACGATAAATCCACTAACGAATTGAATTCGCTGGCGGTCACTCCAGCTATTCGAGAAAATTCCTGAAAAATTTCGGAGGAACACTATAGGATGAATTTCTCTTTTCTGTGGGTGAAAGGTCGGAAAAATACGATGTTTGATCACGCTTTCCACCTGCATCAAACTGACAAAAGTGGGTGGGCTGGTACTCTGGTTAAATTGTGCTTCTATAGAACTATGAGTTAGAGCGTTATCAAATGGTGAACGGTAATGTACCTGCTGTTGTTCATTACATCGTGGTGAATTATTCCACTCTCCTGACACAGAAGGTGGGGAATTTTCAATTTGACATTTTAATGTACGAACTTCATCAACTATCTGTTGACGCCATTCAGGTAAATCTTGAGCTATCGTTCGTCTTATCTGGCCTAATTCTGACATTACCGTGTCTCCTGTTTTTCCAGGGGCTGCCAACATTTCAAAGGTCTCGTTTTTGACCGTTTCACTGAGTTCGTTCTTGACCTTGTTTTCTATGAATCCGTTTTTGTTTTCAATCCACTCTTAGTAGTGGTCGGACAATGCTTCAGCATGTGCCTTAACAGTATTCTTTATTTGATCCTCTACATTAAGAGTCTCAATCTGTTTGGAAAGATCATCAACAACATTCTCGATCGTGTATACTGCGGTTTTAACTCCTTTGACCTCATCAGAGATTGCAGTATAATCTTCTTTTAAGGTCGCAGCTTGTTTTTGATATTCCATCACTTTCGAATTTATCTCTCCCTTGGCTGCTTCGATTTTCTTATCTAACCGTTTTGAAATATCCTCCATTTTTGACTCTACTTGTGTGTCAATTTCTAGCCTCATGGTCGTGATCTGACTACTGATTTGGCTTTGGACATTACCCAACAGGGTATTTAAATCAGCTGTTATGTCTGCCTTTAGTTCGGCCTTTACCGAATTTAACCGTGTATTTAGGTCATTTATCTCCGTTTGCAGATCTGTTTTTACTGAATTTATGTCTGTTTTTACTGAATTTATGTCTGTTTTTACCGAATTTATTTGTTTTTACTGAATTTATGTCTGCTTTTACTGAGTTGCACAGATTTGTAAGGACCTGATTTTTATTATGCCGTCTTTCGGCCTTCTCTTTTTCTTCGCGGGCCTTTTTATCTAATTTTTCCTGCTTTTCACGTTCGTGTCTTTGCGCTTCTCTCTGTCTTTGACTTTCGAACTTGCGTTCCATTATTGCTTCGATCATTGCGGCCAAGTCATTTTTTTCAAAAGCGGGAATTGTTTGCACACTAGGACCGGCTTCTAAAACTTCGGTCGAGGCTGCTTCTGCCTCCGCTCGTGTACCTGTCGCGGGCCCCCATAACCGCATGAGTGGTCGACTGTGAAGAGCGGACAAATTGAATAGCTGGCCGGCGGCCATTAGAGTGGTAAACTGACGCGCGGAGTTCGAATGTTTATACATCGCTTTTGGTTATAAAATGCCTTCCCTTGAGTTAGGTCACAAACATAATGCCTCATTTAAATACGTTACTACAATATACCTTTTAATTTATGAACAAACAGCAACTAGTCACTGTTTATGAATTTATCTTACATACTACATGGTATCTGCCGTTGCTAAACGTTATGTACTGGACCCCTAGCATTTTTCTTAGTTCATTTACGATAGATGTACGCAAAATGCATCAAAATACTCGAAGATTTGCCCACTATATTAATAGATATTTTCTGACTCTACCTTGTTTTAGATTTTATGACGAGAAGTGCGTTATATATGGCATAGTGCTTTGGCAACTCACGACCAAATTATCAAGTTTCAACCTAACCTAGACCATGAAAACACTACCGATCAGCCAACTTTCTTCAAAATGATCAGAACATATAAAAAGTTATTCTGTCGGTGGGAAATCTTGCCTCCTGACAGCGTGTAACCATTTTTGTAACAGCTGTGGTTTTGAGAAAGGAAACCTTGCAAATAGATGCACAGACATTATGCTAATACCGTGTTACAAAAATATTTATTAAACAAGTGCGCTGACATACAAAAGAACTTAAAATATCCACATACCTGTGAAATGTAATATTCGTTCCTTTCTCGAATTTATTTGTACAATTAATCGCTGCACGACTCTTCACCACTGTACTTCTTTTGATTGGAACGTACAGACAGTAGAATTACTAGTAACAAATACTGTATGTACGCTCAAACAAATATACAACGTTGAATAAGTGTCTTCATAAACAACTATACTACACAACACATCAGACTACAACCACTAGAATGGCGTCCATCCGAAGCTTCAAATTATCCCGCGACTGCAGCGCCGTAAGTGAGTCTAGTTATCTTTTACAAGGTCTTTGACCTATCGCGCGTGATCGTAATGGATAGTGAGGTCCATTCGCATCACCGCTGTCGTCTGGTTTTGTTTGTGTCCGCTGTTTACCGTCAGCCATGTTCATGAATTATTTGTCAAACGTCAAAATGCTACAGATATTGTTTGTCACTGCCGTCAGTCGTTTGTCTGTGACGTAGTGCTATGGCTTACTGGGACCTAAGATGAAATTTTAACTCTGCTGACGTTCATGTACGCCAAGAAGACAAGATGGTTACTACTAATTACAAACAAATGAAATATCACACGTTTTACCAGTTTTGAGCGTAGTTATCCGCCATATGGTAATTTATTTTTATGCACTGACAACAATGGTACACTTTCACTGAATTTAACTACATAAGAATTGACTATGGACAAATTGAAATAAAGCTGTTTCAAGGCAAGGAAAGACAGGTTTACGTTCTGATCAACTCGAAAGATGCAACGTCACTACGAAAGCTTGGCTACTGCGTATAAAAATTTGACTTACTATGGCTGCCTTGATGGTGATACGGATGAATACTCGCGTTTTTTGGTAATTTCATCAATCCTTCTTCTGAATTAATTAAAAGGTTTTCCCACTTCTCTTTCTCGGTTGAATTGCATCAACATGAAAAAAAATGAAACAATTACTAGAACGAGCACTGAAAAAATTTTTAAACACATACATGAAATGATTTTGGATCAAGTCCCTCTTCGGTCGCCAAGTGTAGCGTTGCTCTTGGGGGACGAAAATAAAAAGAATTGTTACTTTTTTAATGTCGAAAAGGTGAATATTTTTGGTGGGCCACTTGGCAACAGAATCAGGGATTTATTACGCTATTATATTAACATACGTTGACCATTAAATACCTGAATAAGAGCAGCATATTGATATATATATTTGAGATCGCTCGGAAGAAACATTATCACTTCTGTGCATTTTTTTTATAGTCGCCATGTAGTCATACCCGGATCAACACTAAGGGACCAGAAGATTTATAGACTTTAAAAGAAATGCAACACTACACAAAAAATTGGTTCAGAAATAATAGGAAAACGATAAACTTCCTTCTGCCTCATGCTGCGTTCGGCCCATCAGCGTGATCGAAAATCTGATGATGAAGTAACACAAAAATAATTATCATTCAGGTAAATAAGGAGATGGAATCATCAAGTTTAATTTACGAAAATAAGCACACTTATCTTTAACACACGTTTTTTTTTAATGCTACGTACCTTTTCATATTAAATTACAGTAGATGACCATTGTGGTTAAATACTTTATACATAACAGTCAAAATGTCCTCTTGACGCTGTTTGTTCGATATCAGTTACAAGAAACTACATGTTTTCTGATTGGAAAAAATAACAATTAGCATATTCACTCAATATTTTCACATAAAATATAAAATACAGTTGCGGAACGCAGCAAGTCCGCGTCCGCCTCTCATGGAATACAAACAGTAAAAGGATGAGGCGCCAAAAGCCTCATTTGTCTTGAAAACAACAGAATTCTTTTTTATACCATTAATCGATACATGTACATAGAGATTTACTCGCACCGCGCAAGAACGGCAAAGATAAAGAATAATAGATTCTGTCGCTGCTATGCGATGGTTCATTTCTTTTACTTTACAACTGTTCGATAACTTTAGGCCATCAGGCGTCTACTATTGAGCGTATATTAATGTTCGTGAGGCGAAAATTACTAATATTACAATGAGCAAAGTGTAGAGATGGTGAGAGCAGCAGGAGAGATGGGGATACAATGGCTATATCGAGTAAGGAAAATTGTGTGGAGACAGAAGATGATCCCAGAAGACTGGAAGAAGGGAATAATTGTCCCGATCTTTAAGAAGGGAAATAGAAAAGAGTGCAAGAACTATCGGGAGATAACATTGATGAGTCATTGTGCAAAAGTTTTTTAGAAAATTTTGGAAGCATGAATTCGGGCAAAATTATAAGGAAGAATGAGAGAAGAGCAACATGGCTTCAGAACAGGTAGGTCCACGGTAGATCTAAGTTTTGCTGTATGAAAACTACAGGAACGGCACAAGAATATGGAATAGATTTACTAATGACCTTCCTGGACATTGAAAAAGCGTATGATAGTGTACGTAGAAGCAAAGTGTGGAAAGTCCTGGATAACAGAGGAGCAGCAAAACAGATTATTTGGAGGATAAGGGAAGTGATCCATGGAAGTGTGAGCTGTGTGAAAGTGGGAGGAGAGAGATCAGATTGGCTTGAACAGAGGAATGGTTTGAGGCAGGGAAGTGCACGTTCATGATTGCTCTTCATTGTAGCGATGGATGATATAATGTGTACAGTAGCACAACTAATTGATGAAAGAAATATGAAAGTTATAGTGTTTGCAAATGATCTGATGATTTGGGGGAATAAGGAGGAGGAAGTACAAGAGCAGTTGGACATATGGGAACGAACAGTGCAAGAAAATGGGATGAAATTTAGTATAACTAAGAGTGGGATGATTATCATAACAACAAAGAAGGAGAGAGAAACAATGGGAATAGCAATTGGTGGGGAACGATTGAGGAGAGTGGAGAGTTTCAAGTACCTAGGAAGCCTGATACAGGAAGACGGAAAAAACGACAGAAAAATGAATGGGGGAGAAAAGAAGAAGCATTTCGGAAGAGTGTCAGAAGCCTGATATGGAGCAAGGATGTACCCCAGATCAGTAAAAAGGTTATATACCAGTCATACTATGTTCCGATCCTGACATATGCATCAGAAGCCTGGGTTATGAAAGGGATAGAAAATCAAAGTACAAGATAGTGTGTCCGCAGCTCGTGGTCGTGCGGTAGCGTTCTCGCTTCCCGCGCCCGGGTTGCCGGGTTCGATTCCGGCGGGGTCAGGGATTTTCTCTGCCTCTTGAGGACTGGGTGTTGTGTGATGTCCTTAGGTTAGTTAGGTTTAAGTAGTTCTAGGGGACTGATGACCGTAGATGTTAAGTCCCTGCCGGCCGAGGTGGCCGAGCGTTTCTAGGCGCTACTGTCTGGAACCGCGCGACCGCTACGGTCGCCGGTTCGAATCCTGCCTCGGGCATGGACGTGTGTGATGTCCTTAGGTTAGTTAGGTTTAAGTAGTTCTAAGTTCTAGGGGACTGATGACCTCAGATGTTAAGTCCCATAGTCCTCAGAGCCATTTGAACCATTTTTTTGTTAAGTCTCATAGTGCTCAGAGCCATTTGAACCATTTTACAAGCTAGTGAGGTGAAATTCTTAAGAAACAGCATTGGAGTGACAAAGATAGACAGGTTAATAAATGATAGGATTAGAGAGTTAATGGAGGTGGAACCATTACAGGAGGAGATAGAGAAATCAAGGCTGAGGTGGTATGGACACGTTAAGAGAATGGAGGAGAAGAGGATGCCCAGGAGGATACACAAGATGAAACTGGAAGGAAAGAGATCAAGAGGAAGACCGAGAGACAGATGGATGAAAGGAGTAGAGGAATGCGTCCAGAAGGAAGGAGAAGACTGGACCAAGGTGAAGATGGAGAGATGGTGGCAAGACAGAAGACGATGGAGTGGCTGATGTTCCATAGAGACCCGTCCAGAGGCTGGAAACTGTCCAAGATGATGATGATGATTTATTTGGTATTGTTACGACACCTATGGTTTTCCCGATTTCTTCCGTTTTTCATTGTAACTGAGATATGCCCTTATTTTACGTGTTGCTTTCTGGCCTCAGTCATTTTCAGTTGCACTATCGCTTTACAGCTAGTTACTTATTTTTATTGCTTTGACAGTGAACGATGATATTTGGCTGTAATTGTTTTTCTTCTGCACTTCATCTAAGCGGCCTTGGCTTTAACTGTTTTTCTTCGATACTGCAATGATTTTAAGATAGTGTAAGTGTATTATTCTTAGCGGCGTTATATGATTATGATCACTTATCTTAAAAATTTGTTATTCCTCCAATGTACTGATTACCTGACGATGCATTTTAAGAATGTGAAACTGGTCGTGACCTTTCAATAAATAACTTCAACAGCCTCAGCAGCAGACAAAGACTTCACTCACGAGGTACTCATGAAACTGAAAACTGCGCAAAATACAGGGAATAGTTGGCTGAATGAAGAATGCATCTATATACCTCTCACACCAATCAAACGCAATGCATGGAGAAAACGAATTCTGGCCCACATTGATCGAAGTTGGTTGTCCCACAGAGTCACTCATGATGGCTCACTAGAGACTCGAATACCTTGCATTAATATGGCACGCTAAGTGGCATTTTTCATCATGTATTATCTTATTACTTGTCGCTCGTGACCAGATAATGTAGATCTGAAGTCCCAGTTTAAGATTTCACATACGAACCCAAGATATAACCACCAACAAAATTTCTATTTCGGTACTACTCGGGGCAACCACATTTTCACCTCGCATGGAACGCCCCACCGAACAGAGCCTCTTTGTTTCCGATTCAAACGTGGACCATGCTGCTCCTACACTGACCGCGATGAATTCCTGCTGGCCGATCTTTACTGCTCTTCAAAGGGCGTTATTAATAGAAATCACTACAGCTGATCAAATTAACTACAGCACAGATAAACTCGTGGTGAATTGGTATTTTCCTGACAAAACAGCCAACTTTTAAGTTTACCTTAGTTGAAATAACAGCTGGCAGGTTAGCTGACTACAAGAAAAAAATTGTGAGAACATCAGCAGAATTCCTCAAATGCTAGTGGTATATGGGTAGCGTCTTTGATTAGTAATCAGAAACGTCCTCGGTCCCGGGTTCGAATCTCGCCGCTGCTTAAATTTTGATTAATAATCTGCATTGGCGGCCGAAGACTTCCGGCATAAGAAGTCATCCTCGTTCTGCCAACGGCCTTGTCAAAGAGGGTGGAGGAACGGACAGAGGTTAAGGCACTCATTGTCCTAGGTGTGGGAAATTGGCCCTAAAGGCGGAAGAATCGGCAGTGGTCAACGGCATGAGGATGCAGAAGGCAATGGGAACCACTGCATTAAAGACATATAATGTGTATCCATAGGGCATGTGGCCTGTAATTGTGAAGTGTCATGATGATCACTCCATTGGTAAAAGATTCCGGAATAGTCCCCCATACGCAAAGAAGTGGGGTACAGAAGTACTAAGGAATGACGAGATACGTTTGAGTTCTCTAAGGCTGTAGATACAGCGATATGGAATAGCTCAGTTGGCAGTACAGTTGAAGAGGAATGGACATCTCTAAAAAGGACCATCACAGAAGCTGGAAAGAAAAACATAGGTACAAAGAAGATAACTGCTAGGAAACCATGGGTAACAGAAGAAATACTTTATTTGATTGATGAAAGGAGGAAGTACAAAAGTGTTCCGGGAAACTCAGGAATACAGAAATACAAGTCGCTAAGGAGTGAAATAAATAGGAAGTGCAGGGAGGCTAAGATGAAATGGCTGTATGAAAAATGTGAAGAAATCGAAAAATAAATGATTGTCGGAAGGGCAGACTCAGCATTCCGGAAAGTTAAAACAACCTTCTGTGACATGAAATGCAAGGGTGGTTGTGGTGTCACCGCCAGACACCACACTTGCTAGGTGGTAGTTTAAATCGGCCGCGGTCCATGTAGTACATGTCGGACCCGCGTGTCGCCACTGTGATCGCAGACCTAGCGCCACCACCAAGGCAGGTCTCGTGATACGAGAGTGGACTCGACCCCAGTTGTACGAGAACCAAGCTACCGCCCAGTTGTACGCGAACCTAGCTATCGCCCAGTTGTACGAAGCCTTTCTCTCTCATTAGCCGAGAGACAGAATAGCCATCAGCTAAGTTAATGGCTACGAACTAGCAAGGAGCCATTTGTATCAGTGCCTATAGCTTCGAGTATTCAAGAGAGATGTATTCCAAGGAATTATTAAAAGTTAAGTAAAAAGCATCTACATACTTTTCTTCTTATTCATTCATAAGTTTTTATGTTCCAGACTTCACGCCCGTATGCTTATTGCCGTGCGTGCACTATCGGCCACAGCTTTAGTTTAGCATTCCTTTTCAGCAATCAACCTCACGGTGTCGGTCCAGCTACCGACACTACAATTATTGGCGACGAGGGAAAAGTGACCTTTTTCTGCTTGCTTACATTTATTTCTGATTGCTTACATTTATTTGTGTCATGGCTTCGCCACATTCTCCAGATGTACTGTCCGAATTTTATCGCTTGCAGAATCAGCAGACGCAGGCGTTACTGGATGCCCTTGGACAGCTCGTCCAGGGTCAACGTGCGCTGCACACCGATGCGGCCGCAGCCGCTTCACCGCTACCGCAGCCACAACCTGCCGTTGCACCGCCTTTTAGGCACTACGACCCGAACCACGAGACCTGGCAAGAGTGGTCTCGTCAGTTCGCCTTCCACCTTGCTGCCTACAGAATTCAAGGTAATGAGCGGCAGCCGTTTTTGCTTTCTTGTGTCGGTGTGTCCACATACCGTGTGATAGTGAAATTGTTTCCCCGCCGCGACGTAGCAACATTGCAAGGACTTACTAGGGACTGTGCCTTTGAATGTGACTGTGGTCTTTCTTATTCAGATACAATGGTGCGTGATGCAATTGCACAGAACGTTTCTGATGTTCGCATACGGGAGCAAATTTTGAAACTAGTTAATCCCTCCCTTCAACAAGTGATAGACATATTGGATAGACAGGACACACTGGACTGTGCTCAGGAATCTTTTGCAACTTCGCCAGCCGTGTGTAACATTAACCGGCCCGCTGGACGCGCTGCGCGGCCCGGTAACCGGGCCTCGCGCACGGACGCACAGCGACCGCCGCGTGCTAAGCCAGGTGTGCCGCGCCAGCCCACAAATGCAGTGAAATCATGCCCGCGGTGTGCTACTAGACATTCGCGTGAACATTGCCCGTCACGCCAAGCTATTTGCTTTTTCTGCAATAAGAAAGGACATGTTCAAAGTGTTTGCCAGAAAAAGCTCAGATCAGACAATCACAATCATTCCAGGCCCTTTGCTTCGCGCCGGAATCGAACCAAGGACACTCAGGCTCGTGGACCTTCGCCTATGGACATTCATGTCGTTAATTCCACTTCGTCCAGTGACACTTTCTCTAACAGTGACTGTGATCGTCCCACAAAAACTGTGCGTCGACGTCGCCGGAAATCACGTCAATTAGCAAGTGATTCTGTACCAGTGTCTGTTCCCATTGCACAAAACAGTCGCTCTTGTCGTCAGCAGGACAATAAACTTTTTGTGGACTTAGACTTTGAAGGCAAAGTGATACCATTCCAGCTCGATACCGGAGCTGCAGTTTCATTGCTCAATCACGACACATACAAACAACTGGGCGCACCTCCGTTGCGTGCCGCACATGTTAAACTCACTACATATTCCGGACAGAAAATTCCTGTGTTAGGACAGTGCAGCCTTCTTGCAACATTCAAGGGACAAACAAAACTTGTGTCATTTTACGTTCTTCGTTCTTCTTCTGCAGTGAACTTATTTGGTCTAGATTTATTTAAGTTGTTCAACATGTCTATTGTAAATCAGGTCCTATCTGTGAATCAGACTGTGCCTACAGACAGTGTTTCTCGGCTGTGTGACGAATTTGCAGACATTTTTGCACCGGGCTTAGGTTGCGCTAAAAACTATGAAGCACATTTAGAACTGAAGGTAAACGCGCAACCGAAATTTTTCAGGGCGCGCAATGTTCCCCACGCATTGCGAGATGAGGTCGCAAGAACGTTACACGATCTCGAATCACAGGGTGTAATTGAACGTGTGCAAGCTTCTCTCTGGGCCTCACCCTTAGTCATTTTGCCAAAACCTTCCGGAAAATTGAGACTTTGCGTGGACTTCAAGGCCACAGTGAATCCACAGCTAGTGACTGCTACTTTTCCTTTGCCCCGCCCGGAAGATCTTTTTGCTAAACTGTGCCCGGGAAAATATTTTTCAAAGTTGGACCTAGCCGATGCGTACTTGCAAATACCGGTGGACGACGAATCCCAGCGCGTATTGGTGGTTAACACGCATCTTGGATTGTACCGCTTCAAAAGACTGCCTTTCGGGTGTGCATCCGCCCCTGCCTTGTTTCAGCAATATTTACAAACTATTTGTGCGTCGGTCCTTAATGCAGCAAACTATCTGGACGATATAGTGATCTCCGGACAGACAGAAGAAGATCATCTTGCGAATTTACGAACATTATTTCAGGTTTTGCGGCAAAATGGTCTTCGCTTGAGGAAGGACAAATGTGTGTTTTTTGCTCGTGACTTACCATACCTGGGACATGTCATTAATGCCCAAGGCATACATCCGAGTCCAGAGCACCTCCGTGCCATACAAGAATTGCCTTCCCCTCAAAATGTGAAACAGCTACAGAGTGTGTTGGGTAAAATTAATTATTACCATAAATATGTGCGCAATGCCTCTTCCATTTCAGCTCCGCTTCATCGCTTACGCCGTAAAGGTGTTCCGTTCGTCTGGACGACGGAATGCGAACGCGCCTTTCGCCAGTTGAAATCGGCGTTGCTTTCTAATACTTGCCTTACGCCATTCGATCCCCAGAAACCCCTTTTGTTGATGGTAGATGCATCGGATTTCGGGATCGGTGCTGTGCTTGCGCACAAAGTTGGCTCCCATGATCGCCCTATTGCCTTTGCGTCCAAATTGCTCTCGTCTGCGCAAAGAAATTATTCACAGATAGAGAAAGAAGCTTTGGCTCTCGTGTTTGGTGTTACTAAGTTCCATGATTTCTTGTATGGTCGTCACTTTACCATCATCACAGACCACAAACCTTTGACATCGCTTTTTCATCCGACCAAGCCTGTACCTCCACGTACAGCGCAGAAATTCATTCGCTGGTCTATTTTCCTCTCGCAGTACCGCTACGATATCTTGTATCGGTCCACTGCTAAGCACGGAAACGCCGATGCGTTGTCCCGTTTGCCTGTTGCTGAGGATAAAGCATTCGATTCTTCCGAACTTGCTTGCATGTTCATTGATTCGGAAACCGATGAAGTGGTCGAATCGTTTCCGATTGATTTTCGTCGTGTCGCTACAGCCACAGCTGCTGACCCTGTCCTTGCTACTGTTTTACGTTTTGTTGCTACGCAATGGCCTTTGTCAAAGTCTCGGATCGAGGATCCGTTGGTTCGCCGATTTTTTGCTCACAAGGAGAGACTTTTTGTTCGACGTGGTGTTTTGTTGTTGCGTTCTGATAATGATCAGTCCCGAGTCGTGGTCCCACGTTCGTTACAGTCCTCTGTTTTACGGCTTCTTCATCAAGGACATTGGGGTATAGTGCGAACGAAACAACTTGCTCGTCAGCACTGTACTTGGTTCGGAATCGATGCTGCGATTACGAATATGTGTTCTTCGTGCCCGGCGTGTGCCGAACAACAGTCCGCACCGCCGCGGAAAGTCTTTGCGTGGCCAAAAGCCACTTCCCCTTGGCAACGCTTGCACATTGATTTTGCTGGTCCATTCTGGAATGCTCGATGGTTGGTTCTGGTCGACGCCTTCAGTAATTTTCCTTTTGTTGTCCGGATGTCTTCCACGACGTCCTCCGCCACCATCCAAGCGTTGTCTGCTATCTTTTGCATTGAAGGTCTTCCGCAGACTATTGTTTCCGACAATGGCCCACAATTCATGTCCGCAGAATTCCAGTCTTTCTGCCAGGCCAATGGTATTCAACATCTGACATCCGCGCCGTTTTCGCCTCAGTCCAACGGTGCTGCTGAACGATTGGTCCGGACTTTCAAGTCACAGATGTTGAAATTGAAAGAGTCGCATTCTCGGGAGGACGCTTTGTTGCTCTTTTTGTCTTCGTATCGCTCTCAGCCCCGAGATGGTCGCTCGCCGGCTGAGTTGCTCCACGGTCGTCCTCATCGCACCTTGATGTCTTTGCTGCATCCGCCGCATCAGGTTCCTGCGCAGCGGCAGACTCCTGCTTTTGCTCCGGGCGACGTTGTATTTTATCGCAACTATCGAGGTTCACGGCGTTGGCTCGCAGGGCGCATTCTTCGCTGCCTCGGCCGCGCGATGTATTTGGTTTTGGGGGCCTCTGGTGAGGTGCGTCGGCATCTCAATCAGCTGCGCCTCTGTCGTCGCTCGGGTTCTGCCGCTCCCCGTCTGCTTTCAGCGACGGTGCCGTCCGGTCAGCGCCCTGGGGACCCATCTACTGGCTCGCCTCATCCCCAGGTGTTACCGACGATGCCTTCCATTTTGCCCCATGGCGACGCGCCGCCGCCGCCGCCGCAGCAGCAGCAGCAGCAGCCGCCGCCGCCGCCGCTTGTTCTCCCGCCGGCGCCGACCGCATTCGACGCTTCGTTGCCGCCGCCAGGCGCCTCCCAGGGTCACGCGCCGCCGATCGCTTCCCGTGACCAGCTGTCCGCCGCCATGGAACTCCCGCCCGCTCCGGACCACGTGACGTCATCGCGCGTCGGCTACCCCGACGCAATGGAGGTCGACACTTCGGCCCCTCATGTTTCTTTACGGGCGCATACACCGCATGTTGACGTGCACCCTGGACTAGTTTTGCAGGCGTTTCCTAGCTCCCCTCGGACCGGATGGCCGGGTGCGGGTGGCACAGCCTCGCCTGTTGTTAGGCTCCCCACCTCATCGCATACGTCAACATGTGGTCCTCCCCACGGCGGGCGGAAGCCTTATTACACGCCCGTTCGCCGATTTGCGGGGGAGGAATGTGGTGTCACCGCCAGACACCACACTTGCTAGGTGGTAGTTTAAATCGGCCGCGGTCCATGTAGTACATGTCGGACCCGCGTGTCGCCACTGTGATCGCAGACCTAGCGCCACCACCAAGGCAGGTCTCGTGATACGAGAGTGGACTCGACCCCAGTTGTACGAGAACCAAGCTACCGCCCAGTTGTACGCGAACCTAGCTATCGCCCAGTTGTACGAAGCCTTTCTCTCTCATTAGCCGAGAGACAGAATAGCCATCAGCTAAGTTAATGGCTACGAACTAGCAAGGAGCCATTTGTATCAGTGCCTATAGCTTCGAGTATTCAAGAGAGATGTATTCCAAGGAATTATTAAAAGTTAAGTAAAAAGCATCTACATACTTTTCTTCTTATTCATTCATAAGTTTTTATGTTCCAGACTTCACGCCCGTATGCTTATTGCCGTGCGTGCACTATCGGCCACAGCTTTAGTTTAGCATTCCTTTTCAGCAATCAACCTCACGGTGTCGGTCCAGCTACCGACACTACAATTATAACATTAAGAGTGCGACGGGAATTACACTGCTAAATGCAGAGGAGAGAGCGGATAGGTGGAAAGAATACATTGAAAGCCTCTATGACTCTATGAGGGGGAAGATTTGCATGATGTGATAGAAGAGGAAACAGGAGTCGATTTAGAAGAGATAGGGGATCCAGGATTAGATACAGAATTTAAGAGAGCTTTGGAGGACTTACGATTAAATAAGGCAGAAGGGATAGATAACATTCCATCAGAATTTCTTAAATAACTGGGGGAAATGGCAACAAAATGACTATTCATGTTGCTGTGTAGAATGTATGAGACTGGTGACCTACCATCTGACTTTCGGAAAAATGTCATCCACACAATTCCGAAGACTGCAAGAGCTGACAAGTGCGAGAATTATCGCACTATCAGCTTAACAGCTCATGCATCGAAGTTGATTACAAGAATAATATACAGAAGATTGGAAAAGAAAATTGAGCGTGTGCTGGATGACGATCAGTTTGTCTTTAGAAAAGCTAAAGGCACGAGGGAGGCAATTCTGATGTTGCGGTTAATAATGGAACCAAGACTAAAGAAAAATCAAGACACGTTCATAGGACTTGTCGACCTGGAAAAAGCATTCGACAAAGAAGTAAATTGGTGCAAGATGTTCGAAATTCTGAGAAAAATATTTGTAAGCTATAGGAAGAGACGGGTAATATACTAAATGTACAAGAGCCGAGAGGGAATAATAGCAATGGACGACCAAGAACGAAGTGCTCGAATTAGAAAGAGTGTAAGACGGGGACGTAGTCTTCCCCCCTACTGTTCAATCTGTACATCGAAGAAGCAATGATGAAAATAAAAAAGGTTTAGGAGTGGAATTAAAATTCAATGTGAAAGGATATCAATGATTCGATTCGCTGATGACATTGCTATCTTGAGTGAAAATGAAGAATTACACGATCTGCTGAATGGAACGAACAATCTAATGAGTACAGAATATGGATCGAAAGTAAATCGCAGAAAGACAAAAGTAATGAGAAGTAGCAGAAATGAGAACAGCGAGAAATTTAACATCAATATTGATGGTCACGAAGTAGATGAAGTTAAGGAATTCAGCTACCTAGGCAGTAAAATAACCAATGACGGACGGAGCAAGGGGGACATGCAAAGCAGACTGGCAATGGCAAAAACGGCATTCCTGGCAAAGAGAAGTCTATTAGTATCAAACATAGTCCTTAAATTGAGGAAGAAAGTTCTGAGAACGTGCTGCTTGAGCGCAGAATTGTATGGTAGTGAAACATGGACTGTGGGAAAAGCGGAACAGAAGAGAATCGAAGCATTTGAGATGTAGTGCTATGGACGAATGTTGAATATTAGGTGGGCTAATAAGGTAAAGGATGAGGTGGATCTCCACAGAATCGGGGAGGAAAGGAATATGTGGAAAACGCTGATAAGGAAAATGGACAGGATGGTAGGAGATCTGTTAAGACATGATGGAATGACTTCCATGGTACTAGAGGGGTCTGCAGAGGGCAAAAACTGTAGAGGGCAAAAACTGTAGAGGAAGACAGAGATTAGAATACATACAGCTAATAACTGAGGACGTAGGTTGCAAGTGCTACTCTGAAATGAACACCGCTGGATCTCTCCCGAATTGAGTATGTTTCGAACATTATGGGTAGAACCCCTTTAACCAGCTCGGGATTTGGACTAACTGACGGGTAAATCGGACGGAATTTGGTACGATATCTCTCGGGAGAAAATCCAACTCAATCGATAAGTGCCTTGCAGGATAAATACTTGCGTAAGGGCCATAGGTGGACCAACGCGTTACTGACTAGCTCAATATGAGAAACTCTTTCTCTTGATTAAATCATCCAATTTCTCTTAAATTGTAATCATTTGTCTGTCTGTACATGTACATCACGTCTACCGATTTTCGTCCCATATTCGGATTTCTTCGTGGTACGTCGCCTTTTTTCTTTTTTTTTTAGAGTGTTTTTCAGGAGCTTTGCCCTTGTGCGCAAGTTTTTAGATGCAGTTAGTTATAGACCTATTTTAGCAATACTTATTGTTGCGGTCTAGGGCGCTTGACGAAAGGATATCTGTGGGTAGATAGCGGAAGTTTGATATAGGTGGCCTAGGAGTCAAGGAGTCATTTTCTGAAAGAGACTGATAATTTTTAATGAAAATAAATAGTCGGTGATCGCAAATGATATTTTGCTTCATTACTGGTGAACGGTTCCATCAATCCAAACGGTGACCCTGAAATTTTATAAAATTTCTATGAGAGAGTCAGGAACTACACAGTTATTCACCTTATAGAGCAACCAAGATAGAAGACGGTTACAAAGGTAGAATGCATAAATATTACACGAACTGGAGACGTGCGTAGACAATGAGCAGAGTTGCGGTAAATGCCGAGCGGCACCAGTCGTCAACTGTTGAGTAGCATGTGAAGCTACAATCTGTGAAGGGAGGGCCCAGCTTTTACTAAGAGAGAAAACGGTCATCAGTGATGAAATAAAACATAATTCGCGATCATAACTGTTTATTTTCATTAAAATGCACTCTAAGAATAAAGGAAATAAATATGAAAGAAACACTCTGCGTGGTGTCTGCAGACGCGCCATCGACCTGGAACCTCACTGACTGTAGTAGAATTGTCTTCAGTGACGAGTCCTGCTTCGAAGTGTTCTCCGACGACAAGCGAAGACTTGTCTGGAGACATCCCGGACAATTGTGGAGTACCAACCTGAAAGTCGCCCGCCATACTGCCCGACAACCTGGTGTGGTGGTCCGGGGTGCCAATTCTTCGCAGAGTAGGGCCCCTTGGGTTGTCATCCGCTGCGTCCTTGTAGCACAGAGTTACGTCCACGATATTCTACGCCCCGTTTTGTTACCCGTCATAGTAAGCCACCCTGGGATTGCATTTCAGCAGGTTAATGCCCGCCCACACACAGCGAGAGCTTGTCTTCGTGCTTATCAGACCCTACCTTGTCCAGCAGAAGGGTCGCCGGATCTCTCCCCAGATGAGAACGTTTTGAGCATTACGAGCAGGACACTCCCACCAGTTCGGGATTTTGGAAATCTGACGTGCCAATTGGAGATTATTTGGCACGATATCCATCTGGATGAAATCCAACACCTCTGTCGATCAGTGCTAAGCCGGATAACTGCTTGCTTGAGGGCCAGAGGTGGACCAACGCTTCACTGGCACTTTCAATTTGTGACACTCTTTCTCTTGAACAAATCATCGAAAACTTGCGAGTCGTAATTTACGGGAATATCGTGGCCTTGTAGACATGTCGTGCCACGTACCTCCGTAAAACACCCGAGGGGTGGTCGAGTCCATCCTATACAAAAGCGCTGCTGTGTTGCACTACAAATGTGGATCGATAGGTTTTTAGGCAATGCTCATAACGATCTTGCTAGTAAGTGTATTTAGCGTTTTACCACGTATGGTCGGAACGTGATTTTCTTACAACGTTAACGCAAACAAACTTGAGTGTTAAACATTTTTAGGTTTTTATTTTTTAACCAGACAGCCCATTCAAGCCTGCAATTCAGTCGATTTTTCTGGACTAACTAAACTTTGTAATCTGAATTAAGCGAGACTGCGCCATAGCCACCTGCCGTACCAACGACGATTAAAGCCCGGTCACATAATTCTCATTAGTCCTGAACTATAAGGAGGACATACAGTCGCAGCACCCCGTCCACGAGGAGATGATTAAAGGCTCACCAATAGCGCTAACTGGACAAGGATGATGTAAATCGCCGGCCGAAGTGGCTGTGCGGTTCTAGGCGCTGTTGGAACCGCGAGACCACTACGGTCGCAGGTTCGAATCCTGCCTCGGGCATGGATGTGTGTGATGTCCTTAGGTTAGTTCGGTTTAAGTAGTTCTAAGTTCTAGGGGACTAATGACCTCAGAAGTTGAGTCCCACAGTGCTCAGAGCCATTTGAACCATTTTTTGATGATGTAAATCAGCAGCGCTCTTATCAAAGAAACCAAAAGGGGCTACTAAGCTAAATCTAGTATTGTTCGGTTACTCGTTGGTGATAACTTAAATACAAGCTGAACTGTTTCTCTAATCACGAGCTCAGCTTTACGTTACCACATGACAGAATACCACTAGGTATGACTATACATTACTATGGAACAAAAACCAATTAGGCACTTTCACAAGCTGTTCGCTAATCAAGAAGAGGCTATTGTTAATAATGAATTTCACTATAAGAGTTATATCGCACCACAAGCAACTAACTGCAAAATAAAATCTAGTCAATATTTTCATTTTTGCATAATGGGCATGTAAGCGTAATAGTAACGTTTTTGGAACATGAAGAAAAGCAAGTGCTGTATCGTGTGTGAGATGCAGAGGTGAGCGAGAGTGCCGGGCCTTACCCCAGTTCACTGCTAAAAGCGCCATGTCATCTTAACGTATCTGCGCATAGCGCGCAAG
Source organism: Schistocerca piceifrons (assembly GCF_021461385.2). Taxonomy (NCBI): domain Eukaryota; kingdom Metazoa; phylum Arthropoda; class Insecta; order Orthoptera; family Acrididae; genus Schistocerca; species Schistocerca piceifrons. The sequence goes on from NC_060142.1 coordinate 649,170,172, forward strand.
TATTGCACCACAATTAAGTATGAAATTAAAAATCTAAACTTAAAACTTTGTTAAAACATATTTTAGTATAATAATGTTCCAAATACCAAGTTTTATGTACCTAATGGCGCTAAATAATAAAGCTAGAAAGCCAGAATTTGATCAGAATGTGCCTTTAGAACTCATAGATAAGTGGTGCCAGTTTCAAAAACATAGAACAAAAATTATCACTGGAATCTACGTATTTATGAAAAATCAAAGACGCTAAATATTGGACTTAGAATCGTAAAAATTTGTTTTATGCTTTAGTTCACAATAAAAATCATAACTGAGAGACCACGTTAAGCTACCTGTGATAGTTTTGAGTAATGAAGTAAAAACCAATTTTGTAACTAAAATATACCTAATTGTAGTAGATTAAGTATCTGTAATTTTAAGATAAGAGTACTTTGGTTGAAGCAGATGATAAAACCTGCTAAATAATAGAGCTGTACCAAATTTGAGAATTATAGTATTAATAACAGCCAATACAAGTTCTAGTAAAGGTATGGCTCAGAGGTTATGATCTACCGTTAGTTCCAGTATAAAACTTATAGAAGGCAAAGTTTTCATTCAAGCGAGCTGAAACTTTTTCTGTGCTTTCAAACAAAAGAAGTTTCTGAATCAATTCATAGCTTTGTTATTAAAGATTATGTGTCCAAGAAAGCGGTCGTTCGGAGGCTGCTACAGTATGCAGAAACCCGTAGACAACAGATGTTCCCTCGGCCTTCCGCTCCGGCACCTATATAAATACAGCTCGAGAGGCAGTAGAAAGGTTAACTTCGCACTCAGCCACGGTAAGATCCAAGTCGGTTAAACGTCGGATCGCGCTCTGCCTCGGATGACGTCAGAGCTGGACTGTGTCAAATCGTATATTTGCGGTAAAAACGGATAGTGAACTTGCGACGACTGTACACCGTCCTGGATCGCTTACAATTCGCCAAAGTAACTGTTAGTGTGCCGTCCGTGAGAATTATAAATCCGCGTGGCAAGTGGCCATTATTATTTCCACTTTTTGTGGCGAGCATTAATTTTGAACGTTTATTTCCAACATTATTTGAGTATTATTAGTCAGGGCGAAAGACAGTTTGGTAGGAACGTACCGTAGAGGTCGCCTCTGAACTGCTAAATGTGCTGTTGGATGAGAAAGATTTACCTTCAGTTGAACATAGTGAATTTCTAATTGTTGTAAGTGCGAAACTTTACTCAATATATGTTTGAACTAGGAGCTTTATAATTTCATTTAAAATCGTAGTCCTGATCCCGCTAATCAGAAGCAGAATAGAAACTTTTCTTTCAGTGGGGTGGACCAGAATGTGGCCGTGCAGACTGGGAACTAAGGTCAGTATGTTTCCCTTCGCTTTCCGGCTGACCACAAAGTTAGTTGCCAGGCTCGCGTGAGAAAGACGGCGAAGTGTACAAATAATCGTCAATGTTAAATTATATTTAGCCGACGCCCCACAAACATTAGTGTGCTTTTAGTCAATGTGTTAACTTTGCGAGTGGAACTTTATTCACTATCAACAGGGTACTGTTCTCCTCTCCACAATTTCCGAGAAAGTCATGTATGAAAGAAATAGTTATACGAAAACAGATTCCATTAGGCAATAGTTATTTACATTCTACTGCACTACTACTGGAGCCAATCAGTTCAAACGGAAAGCGGTTTAAATACGGTTGATATTTCTGTGACAGAAGTATGCTGCCTCTCTTGTAGTAGTAGTAATTTTATGATTTTATGTTGTGTTCTGCAAATTATAACATGTACATACGTTTACATAACCTTAGTACTGATAAATATTTGTTGCTATGAAAGAAAGCTCTTAAGACAGCACTTGAAAAATAATCAGGAAATAGAAGTAATTAAATATGGTCATGATAATTCAAACATCCTAATAGACAGCATTAACGTGAATTACTTAATACAGTACAGTTTCGTGAAGAGTTCCTTGTTGTTGTATGTTATTGGATTTGATAATTAAAATTAACACCACCGCATTCAAATTAACGACCTAAGTGTTTAAGTTACCTGTGTTTTCAGCATCTGAGCTCGTGCCAGTGCTTCTTTTCCACATTTTCTTTGCCACATTACCATTCGCTGTCAGTATTTGCGAGGTTTCAGAGTCGTTACAGCCATTCACCAAACTTAACTTATACTCCTTTTGGAGCTGGAGACTATTTTTATTCTACAGTCTGAATCGATTCAAACGATTATGGTATACAAAATCACAGGTAACTACAGTTCAATTTTAACTCATAACCATTCTTTCTTACATTTCGATCGTTGTTGTACACAGTGAGCACACGTGCGACAACAAGGAGGCTGTAACTATCTACCTCTATTGATCTCCGAAGAAGAGTCCTTGTTTCCGTTAAGTACACAACATTATATGTATGTGTCACAAAAAAAAAGAACAAGCCTTTGGATACACCGGAGAATACAGGTATGTTATACGTGGAGGTGAGTCAGTGTTACGAATACGAAAATCACTGACAGAACAATTTTTTTAAAAATTGTCTGTTAATGTTACGTAAAGCTGTCCAACATCCGTGCGCGCTAGAACGCTGTTTCCGATATTCGTGGAGCCATGCGCGCAGGGCACCTCATCGAATCCAGCCAGCGTACTAACGACGAGCACCGGTGAGCCAACCACACTATCTGTGGTTTTTAGGCGGTTTCTCGCATCCTAGCAGGTGAATACTGAGTTGGTTCCAAAGCTACACCTCAGTTACCCGATTCTAAAACGTTCTCGCATTTCAACACAGATAACACTAGATGCAGAGTAGTCGGGTACATGAACTCCGTCCTGGTGGTGAAGGGGCTGGAGAAGTTGTGACAGGGAGGCCATCTGGCCACCCTGTACCACTGACTGCCAAATCCAGATTAGTATGTAGACGTTGTGACGACACGGGACAAGGAAAAGAAGAAGATCTATTTGTGTCATATCCATACAAAACTAGGTGGGATTACCCATTTTTAGTACCATCGGCCATTTTCAGTGTGGGGTCTTGCCCACTCGCCGCTAATAGGATGCCTACGGGATGCAGCGTTCTCGGAATGTTGTACAAAAATTCAAACAAATTACATTAGTATGTTCCATTAAGTTTCGGGTGTGCAGCCGCAAGAATAACATTAGTAGTTTTTTTCTATAAAGCAACTGACAATACTTAACTCTGGAAATGTACAAGTACACTACTGGCCATTAAAATTGCTACACCACGAAGATGATGCCTCGTGTAAGGAGGAGAAATGCGTGCCATCACGTTTCCGACTTTGATAAAGGTCGGATTGTAACCTATCGCGATTGCGGTTTATCGTATCGCGACATTGCTGCTCGCGTTGGTCGAGATCCAATGACTGTTAGCAGAATATGGAATCGGTGGGTTCAGGAGGACGCCGTGCTGGATCTCAACGGCCTCGTATCACTAGCAGTCGAGATGACAGGCATCTTATCCGCATGGCTGTAACGGATCGTGCAGCCACGTCTCGATCTCTGAGTCAACAGATGGGAACGTTCGCAAGACAACAACCATCTGCACGAACAATTCGACGACGTTTGCAGCAGCATGGACTATCAGCTCCGAGACCATGGCTGCGGTTACCCTTGACGCTGCAGCACTGACAGGAGCGTCTGCGAAGGTGAACTCAACGACGAACCTCGGTGCACGAATGGCAAAACGTCATTTTTCGGATGAATCCAGGTTCTGTTTACAGCATCATGATAGTCGCATCCGTGTTCGGCAACATCGCGGTGAACGCACATTGGAAGCGTGTATTCGTCATCGCCATACTGGCTTATCACCCGGCGTGATGGTATGGGGTACCATTGCTTACACGTCTCGGTCACCTCTTGTTCGCATTGACGGCACTTTGAACAGCGAACGTTACATTTCACATGTGTTACGACCCGTGGCTCTACCCTTCATTCGATCCGTGGGAAACTCTACATTTGCAAGACAACAACCATCTGCACGAACAGTTCGTCGACGTTTGCAGCAGCATGGACTATCAGCTCGGAGACCATGGCTGCGGTTATCCTTGACGCTGCAGCACAGACAGGAGCCCCTGCGATGGTGAACTCAACGAAGAACCTGGGTGCAAGAATGGCAGAAGTCATTTTTTCGGATGAATCCAGGTTCTTTTCACAGCATCATGATGGTCGCATCCGCGTTTTGCGACATCGCGGTGAACGCGCATTGTAAGCGTGTATTCGTCATACTGCCAGTATACTGATGGTATGGGGTGCCACTGGTTACACGTCTCGGTCACCTCTTGTTCGCATTGACGGCACTTTGAAAAGTGGACGTTACATTTCAGATGTGTTACGACCCGTGGCTCTACCCTTCATTCGATCCGTGCAAAACCCTACATTTGAGCAGGATAATGCGCGTCCGCATGTTGCAGGTTCTGTACGGGCCTTTCTGGATACTGAAAATGTTCGATTGCTGCCCTGGCCAGCCGGCCGCGGTGGCCGTGCGGTTCTAGTCGCTCCAGTCCGGAGCCGCGCTGCTGCTACGGTCGCAGGTTCGAATCCTGCCGCGGGCATGGATATGTGTAATGTCCTTAGGTTAGTTAGGTTTAAGTAGTTCTTAGTTCTAGGGGACTGATGACCACAGCAGTTGAGTCCCATAGTGCTCAGAGCCATTTGAACCATTTTTTGCCCTGGCCAGCACATTCTCCAGATCTCTCACCAATCGAAAACGTCTGGTCAATGTTGGCCGAGCAAATGGCTCGTCACAATGCTCCAGTTACTGCTCTTGATGAACTGTGGAATCGTGTTGAAGCTGCATGGGCAGCTGTACCTGTACACGCCATCCAAGCTCTGTTTGACTCAATGCCCAGGCGTATCAAGGTCGTTATAAGGACCAGAGGTGTTTTTTCTGGGTACTGATTTCTCAGGATCTATGCACCCAAATTGCGTGAAAATGTAATCACATATCAGTCCTAGTATAATATATTCGTCCAATGAATACCCGTTTATCATCTGCATTTCTTCTTGGTGTAGCAATTTTAACGGGCAGTAGTGTAGTAACGCAAACGATAGGCGACTTGCAGTATAATTTAGAGTCCTTTATATGTGAAATGTTCAGGCAACATAACTAATGTCCGTAATCCGCTGCCGACCTGAGCCCCATGGCTGGCAGGAGCGACGCTTATGTTGACTGCTTCCAGGTGTCGCTCTTAGCGCGGCCCAATTCCGCGCACCACTGGTCGGCGTTTCCTCGCAGACTTCTCTGTTCCTGCGTTCTGCATCTTCGTTTCGGCGCTTGTGGTTACGCCACAACATTCCTCCCCCCACAAAGAGACGGACCGTCGTTGTGTATGGAGTGTGACCACGGTGGGGGACGCACGAGCATGGACGCTCTGATGGACCGGAAGCTGTGGCTGCAGGTTACGTCCAGCTTGAGGCCGTACCCCGCCATCCGGCCTGCGCTCTGGCGGGAACGTCGCGCCCAGTAAACGACCAGAAGGGTACGCGTCCACCTCCTGCTGCCATGAACCAGATGAAGAAGGCGGCTACTGCTGCGGTGCGGGCAGATCCAGCTCCATCGGTAGGACGGTTGGACACGGAGGAGGCGAAGGCTCTGTCTCCTTGGGGTCATCCCGCGGTGTCGTGACGACACACTCTGGCGGCTGCTGCGGCTGCGATGTCCTCTGGACCCCTGAATCTGGGAGAAGAGAGAATGAAAGATCATCCTGTACGAGACAGAGGTGAAGTTTATATTGATGGCGGCGCTGCAAACCATCTGGACCTGAAAGAACATACAATGTAAGCGCCAAGTCAACGGACGATCTCGCCTCACGCCCACCGTCTGCTGCCGCTAAAAACCCTGTAAAACACAGTATCATGCGGCGCGAAGCGATACTTGCGGCCTTCAGCCGGCGCCGGATGCTGAGGAGGGTGGAATAGCTGGAGCAGTGTGCGATGGCGGCGGCCGTCAAGCAGTTCCGCCGGCAATGATCCATCTCGTGGGTGCGAACGGTACGAGGCAAGCACCAGTTGCAGTGCTTGTTCCCAGGCGCGTGCGGAGCGAAGTTTGGCCATCTGCTGCTTGAATGTTCTGAAAAAACGTTCCGCTTCGCAGTTTGACTGCGGATGAAGCGGTGCACTAGTTAGATGCTGTATCCCACTGCGTTCACAGAACGTTTCAAATCCATTTGACGTGAACTGAGGTCCGTTGTCTGACACCATAACTTCAGGTTAACCTTAGAGGCAAAAAATCGATAACGACATCTGAATTGTGATACGTGACGTTGTCGCGTTCATTGGCACAGCAGAAGGAAATATGCTGTATGAGTCAACCACAAGTAACCAGCGAGTGTTCCGAAATGGTCCCGAGAAGTCTATGTTCACTCGTTGCCATGGAGATTGCGACTTAGGCCAAGCAGAGATTTTTTGTGGTGGAGAGGATGATTTTCCGCACATGCGTGACGCTGGGCCGTTATCTGTTCTATTTGGGTCGGCCGCTGTAGCCGAGCGGTTCTAGGGGCTTCAGTCCGGAACCGAGCTGCTCCTACGGACGCAGGTTCTAATCCTGCCTCGGGCATGGATGTGTGTGATGTTCTTTTGTCAGTTAGGTTTAAGTAGTTCTAAGTCCAGGGGATTGATGACCTCAGATGGTAAGTCGCACAGTGCTTAGAGCGATTTGAACCATTTCTTCTATTTGGGCGTCCATGCCCTGCCAAGTACAGTGTCCACCCGCTAACTGTTTCGTACAAACAATCCACCAGTCTTCTTGGTGAAATGACTGCAACACTTCTTTTTCCAAAGCTTTAGGGAACAACACACCTGACTGTCCACTGTCATTTTGTACAAGAATTATACCTTTCTGTACAGCGAAGCTATGCCAACTTGCAAGGTATCGGTGCAATACCGAATTTTTTATGCTATTAAAGGAACAAGGCCAAGATGTGCGAATGTATTAGAGTGAAATGTTCAAATCGGGATCAGCTTCCGTGGCCTGTGCAATTATCTTATAGTTCAGCGGAAATGATCCTGAGCATCAATGTGTCAACAAGATGCAGCAGAAGCATCAAACTCCGTATCAGGGCCAATCGAAAGACGTGGAAGTACGTCCGCACTACCATTTAGAGCAGTCGGACGATATGCAATGTCATACTGATATTGAGACAACAACAAAGCCCATCTTTGCAATTTTTGGACAGTTCGTACAGGAACCGCTTTCGTCGGATGAAACAATGGCTGCAAAGGCTTGTGATCCGTTACCAAGTAAAATTTTCTGCCACACAAATAGTGGTGGAATTTTGTGACACCATACACAACAGTCAATGCCTATGTTTCAGTTTGTAAATAGCGACACTCTGCTTTGGACAATACTTTTGATGCGAAAGCAATAGATCTCTTTTCATCACCAATTCTGTGTGAAAGCACTGCACCTATTCCGTAAGAGGAAGCGTCAATTGCAATATAACTAGTTTTTCAGGGTCAAAGTGAACCAAGCATCGATCACTGAGCAATGCAGCTATAAGTTTTTGAAAACCTTCTTGGCACTCATCCGTCCAAACAAAGGGGACATACTTGCGACGCAAGCGATGCAATGGAGCTGCGATTTGTGCAGCATTCGGTATGAACCGAATGTAATAGTTCATTTTTCCTAGAACCGACTGCGAGGAACTGGCAAATCTTGTATGGCTAACAAATGAGACTGAAAAGGATGTACACCTTGCCTTTTTATTACAGATACTGCAACTCAGGTTTTAAAAAATCACACTTGTCCAGTCTGCAGTTTTGTCCTGCATCAGATAACATACGAAACAAAGCACGTAAGTTAGCAATATGTTCTTCAGGTGCACGACCAGCGACCACAATATCGTCCAAATTGTTTGAACAGTTTGGCACTTGTGCAGTCAGTTATTCCGAATACCGTTGAAAAATGGCGGGTGCGGAACCACTGACAAAAGGCAAACGCAAAAATTTAAACAATCCCATCCTCATCGCCCGTTGTGGGGTCCTGCCCGGGTGCCAACTGGATGCAGCGTTCCCGGAATGCTATACAACAATTTAAACAAATAACATTAGTTGTTTTATTTCTATAAAGCAATTGAAAATACTTAACCTTGGAGATTTACAAGTACACTATGTGATCAAAAGTATTCAGACACCTGACTGAAATTTACTTACAAATTCGTGGCGCCCTCGATCGGTAATGCTGCAATTCAATACGGCGTTTGCCCACCCTTAGCCTTGACGACAGCTTCCACTCTCGCATGCATACGTCCAGTCAGGTGCTGGAAGGTTTGTTGGGGAATGGCAGCCCATTCTTCACGGAGTGCTGCACTGAGGAGAGGTGTCAATGTCGATCAGTGAGGTCTGGCACGAAGTCGGCGTTCCAAAACATCCCAAAGGTGTTTTATAGGGTTCAAGGCAGGGCTCTGCGCAGGCCAGTCCATTACTGGGATGTTATTGTCGTGTAACCACTCCGCCACAGACCTTGCATTATGAATAGGTGCTCGATCGCGTTGAAAGATGCAATCGCCATCCCTGAATTGCTCTTCAAGAGTGGGAAGCAAGAAGGTGCTTAAAACATCGAGGGCTGTGCTGTGAAAATGCCCAGCAAAACAACAAGGTGTGCAAGCCCCCTCCATGAAAAAACACGACCACACCATAACACCACCATCTCCGAATTTTACTGTAGGCATTACACACGCTGGCAGATGACATTCGTCGGGCATTCGCCATACCCCCACCCTGCCATCGGATCGCCACATTGTGTACCGTGATTCGTCACTCGATACATTTTTTTCACTGTTCAACCGCCCAGTATTTACGCTCCTTACACCAAGCGAGGCGTCGTTTGACATTTGCCGGCGTGATGCCTGGCTTATGAGCAGCCGCTAGACCATGAAATCCACGTTTTCTCACCTCCCGCCTAACTGTCATAGTACTTGCAGTCGATCCTGACGCAGTTCGTAATTTGTGTGTGGTGGTCTGGATAGATGTCTGCCTATTACGCATTACGACCCTCTTCAACTGTTGGCGGTCTCTGTCGGTCAACAGACGAGGTCGGCCTGTACGCTTTTGTGCTGTACGTGTACCTTCACGTTTCCACTTCATTATCACATCGGAAACAGTGGACAGACCTAGGGATGTTTAGGAGTGTGGAAATCTCGTGTACATACGTATAACACAAGTGACACCCAATCACCTGACCACGTTCGAAGTCCCTGAGTTCCGCGGAGCGCCCTATTCCGCTCTCTCACGATGTCTAATGACTACTGCAGTGGCTGATATGGCGTACCTGGCACTTAGAGGCAGCACAGTGCAATCAACATGAAAACAGTATGTTTTTGGGGGTGTCCGGATACTTTTGATCACATAGTGTAGTAGTCGCAAACGAGGGGTGACTTGCAACATAATTTGGAGTGCTTGATATGTGAAATGTCACTGATAACTGAGGTCCGAGATCCGATGCCAATCTGAGCCCCGAGGCTAGCAGGAGGTTCCGGGTGTCGTTCGTGGCGCGCCACTGGCTGGCGTTTCCTCACCGCCTTCTCTGGTCTTGCGTTCCGAATCTTCGGTCCGGCGCTTGTGGTTGCTCCAATCCATTCAGAGACGCAAGTTGTAAGAAATTTTAAAATCAAACCAACCACTTACTCAAAAATTTAAAAAAAATGGCAAGAAAGAATGGTGGCATAGCGGATCAATCAAGAAAAACGCTGATGAAAACACGCTGTCTACGATAGTGAACTCACATAACGGAAAATTATAGGCGGGATAAAATGACATATGTTCGTAAAGTCCCAAGAAAAACATTCAAAGATGAATCTCAATTTTTTTATATTTTTTTGTTATATTACGTAGAGCTAGGACTCATTCTTGTTTGCGCACAGAGCACTTTAAACAAACGGATTGTATACATCTATGGATATTTACGTGGATTATATCATGAAAATGAAACATTATTATGAATAATTCATGCTGACTTCCACTATGCGTCGGTATTAAGAACTCCAAGTATTTGAAAGTGTAAATTCAAACAAGAAATTTATGTAAAACGTATTTGACAAATAACTGATGCGCCAGACTATATTTGGAACCGGTGTATATACCGCCAGGACGGCGGACATCAGCTTGATCTCACAAGAGAGAATATCATGGCTTCTAGTGCTCGAATTTCCATGTTTCTTCATTTATGTGGTCATTTTCTCTGACATTTCGTCTGGACCCCATACCGAGCTATTTTTCTCTCCACGACTCGTAGGAATGACTACTTCTTTTAATGCGTTATTCTCGTGTGCTGTCTTCTTTCATTTTGAGTGATGTACTGCCAACAGTAGTTTTTGTGTCTGCATCATTTTCTCTGGATGTGGACTATCTGTGAAGCTGACTTCCCCCTTCATTTTTGTTGTCATTGTTTATCTCATTTTTCTTACAGATTATTTTCTTTCATTTCTTTCATACCACCCATCATGGAAAGCCCGATTCGTAAACATTTTCTGAATTATCTGTTAGAATGTAGTGTCCAACATAGTTTACATGTGTGGATATTTCTTCTCACCTTGTACGTCATATTAATTTAATACCCCTTTTCCTATAGCTCATTACTTAAATCTTGTAACACCGTCTGCTTCAGTGGGGCATTCTAGCAAGTGCCTTGTTCTCCATGTTCATACACCAATTTAGCTTTTGCCTCCTCTTATGTGGAATACGGCACGGAAATTATAACAAGTTCTAACAATTAGCTGTTCGAGAAAATACGTTTTAACCTTGGCTCTTCCACAGTATTTGAAAATATAATGACGTGTTCTAGTCATTAGCCAGTCCAGTCGCTGCGACTTCGGTATTCTCCACGCTTTCCAGTTCTCCGCTCACCTTTTTGTAGCTTGTAAGAGGTCCGAGCAGATGTAATGCAGATGTAATTTTATGTAAGAGGTCCGAGCAGATGTAATTTCGATGTATTGCTCATGCGCTGCCTGCGATATGCAAGGTATAAGAGAATCGCTGACCAGAGAGCAGTGTTGACTGAGTACGAACTGTGTATCTGTAGCAGTAAGTTGTTGCTAGTGGCTAGTCTGCGCTAGTCTGGAGTCTGCTCTGGTCTGGTCTGGTGTATCGTGTTGGCTGGGCCTGTCGCGGTGCAGCGATGCCGGAGCCTGAGTGTTATTGTATAAGGTAAAAAGCAGCCTCGCGCAATTCTAGTAATGTTATCTGAACTCCCATGTAAATTTTTTAAAAATGCCCTAATAATAATCTTTGTCATATAAAGTAATTTCTAACAAGCATTCATTTCAATTTAAAGAATTTACTAATTTCTCCAATCCATGATCATTCCGATTGTTGCAAAAGAAAAATCAGTTGCTTCCTTTCATAAATGACAAATCCATCGGCCAGCATTTCACAGAGCAGTGCCGGAAAAATTTATTGTAAGAGCAGATATTTGGCGACTTTATTGAGGTAAGAATTTTTCCTTTCTTATTCAGAATGATCTTACAGGGCCATGACGCAGCACTGCTGTCGTCCAAAATTTACCAGGTTACTGAATTTATTTTTTATTACGAGGTTTAAGAAGTTTTCTGTTTCGAGCTTACATTAAATGAGAAAAGAATTTTGTGGGTACATTAAATGGGAAACAAATTTTGTGTGGAGGTTAGATGTGAATGAATTTCTGTAGGGGGGTTATAAATGGGAACCAATTTTGTTCTGAGGTTACACTAAAATTAGAATCATATTCATATTATTATTTATTCAATTTTGTGGGTAGGTTACAAGTTGAGTGCGATGCATTTATCTTGATGTTGCCTTAATGGTATCTTCTTCTACCTCTTGCCCTCTTGCAATCGCCACTGATTGTAGTTCATCCTTTATCTATTATTATCCATTTTCCTAATCAATTTCTTTTCTATTAATCTTTTGCAGTACTAATTTTCTCTCATTCAAGCTTGTAACACAAACGCATTCCATATTTTAACTGTCCATCTCAGACCTTCCGTCCACCTCCAAATCCACACTGCATCAGCCTCTAAGCATCTGTCCTCTCTCCAGCACAAATTCCATGTTTCGGCACTGAACAGGGCAACACTACACACAAAAAACTTCGCTGAAATTGCTCATTTAATGGCCCACAAAACTGCTCTTCCTTCTGTATAACACCTCTTTTGAAATAGCTATCCTTATTTTTATTTTTTGCTTCCACGCCATGTTGAGGATTATTTTGCCCCCTATGTACCAGCAGACATGAAAAATATCAGAAACGAGAGGGTTATCACTGCGGACGCTGATATGTGTCATTATCATGCTGCGCGTCTTGTTACTTCTGTCTTTGAAATCCGTACTTTGTAGTCCAGTGATATCCCCCTCACATTGACCGCACTCGTTCCTCCTGAGGGACTGTAGTGAGGTCAGGCACCTCACTGAGAGATCTACCGGGCATAAACAGAGTGTTACCAATAGTACCTATACAGGTGTAGTCGCAAAACAGACGGTACATCCACGTACATACTCCGCGAGCCGCTGTACGGTGCGTGGCGGAGGGTACGCTCTACCACTACTAGTCTCTCTCTTCCTGTTTTACTGACAGACAGAGCGAGGGGAAAACGACTGACTCTATTCATTCACATGAGCGCTAATTTCTCGCACCTTATATTCGTAGCCCTTAAGCGAAATCTATGTTGGCGGCAGTAGAGTAGTTCTGCAGCCAGATAAGAACGTCGATTGACTAAACTTCTTTGATTGAATTTCGCGAAAAGAAAATCGCCTCCCCTCCAATGATTCCCATTTGGGTTCCCGAATCATCTCCGTAATACATCTCCATCTACATCCATACTCCGCAAGCCACCTGACGGTGTGTGGTGGAGGGTACCTTGAGTACCTCTATCGGTTCTCTCTTCTATTCCAGTCTCGTATTGTTCTTGGAAAGAAAGATTATCGGTATATCTCTGTGTGGGCTCTAATCTCTCTGATTTTGTACTCATGGTATCTTCACGAGATATACGTAGGAGGGAGCAATATACTGCTTGACTCCTGGGTGAAGGTATGTTCTCGAAACTTCAACAAAAGCCTTACTGAGCTACTGAGCGTCTCTCTTGCAGAGTCTTCGACTGGAGTTTATCTGTCATCTCCGTAACGCTTTCACGATTACTAAATGATCCTGTAACGAAGCGCGCTGCTCTCCGTTGGATCTTCTCTATCTATTCTATCAACCCTATCTGGTACCAATCTCACACAGGTGAGCAGTATTCAAGCAGTGGGTGAACAAGTGTACTGTAACCTACTTTCTTTGTTTTCGTACTGCATTTCCATAGGATTCTTCCAATGAATCACTGTCTGGTATCTGCTTTACCGACGATTAATTTTATATGGTCATTCCATTTTAAGTCACTCCTAATGCCTCCTCCCAGATAATTTATGGAATTAACTGCTTCCAGTTGCTGCCTGCAATACTGTAGCTAAATGATAAAGGGTCTTTCTTTATATGTATTCGCAGCACATGACACTTGTCTACATTCAGATTCAATTGCCATTCCCTGCACCATGGATCAATTCGTTGCAGATCCTCCTGCAATTAAGTACAATTATCCATTGTTACAACCTCTCGATATATCACAGCGTCATCGGCAAAAAGTCTCAGTGAACTTCCGATGTTATCCACAAGGTCATTCAGATATATTGCGAATAGCAACAGCCCTACGACACTTGTAACCTCCACCTCACTTATCGACCTTAATGACAGTGAAAAATTAAACCGCATGTACCTAATGAGAATTTGGGAAAAGCAATCGTCACCGAAATTTATCTGTCGGTAAAGAGAGAGGAAAGGGTTACATCTAAATGAAAGGAAAAATGCAAATGAAACTGGTGGAAATTAATTTTGAAAAGAGGTAAAGCTAATAAAGAAAGTAAATGTGCGGTCGTTACGTTAACAATTAACTAGCGGTAATTAGATATTTGAGATTTGGGAGAAATTACGGTCGCCAGTCCTACGGACAATTACTATAGTAACTGAAAAAGAAAGGTTATTGCACATATAATTAGCACTAGAAGCGTGGCAACTGAAGGTTGACACGTGTATTGTGAAAACTGAACGTTTGTCAGAAGTAATAAATTTCGCTACACTCTGACTTAATTTAGCAAAAGAATTAATAAAACCGGAAAATTGAAAGTTAATTTTAGTGACTGAAATTAATAGTGAGCTTTGTTTCTGAAGCACATCGAAATTCACTAAAACACGGTTAGTCTTGGGCTACCTCAACAATCATTTCAAAAGCTACCTGAATATACGCAATTTAGAAATAAGAGATTTAACTCTGAGCTTGAATTAAATGATTCTGAACAATCAACAATAGTAAAATTTAGTACGTACCAAGCTGAGCTGCAGTCACAGGTAAGCTAAAATACGGTAACAAAACTCGCACCCTTAATTTGTGTTTGTGTAATTTAAATATTGTAGCCAGCTATGAATACCTTAACTGAACTTTGAAATTAAAGCAGTGAAATCGAATGATATTGCTTTAATGCTGGCGTTTGAATTTCAACAACACTCGGGTTCATTCCGGAAAAGGAAGGGGCCCTGCTTGGTAATGCAATTGGGACAATGAGCAACAAAGGTTCATGCTAAGTTGCTGTAATTTCGTGATGCAACAATTTTAAAAGCTGAGGTCTCCCATACAGTTCTAAGACTTTACTGCTTCCAGTCTTCCTTGTCGGTTTGAAGCCGTCGATCGAGGAGGTGGCGACCGTCACTCATTGTCGGCCGTCGCTTTTGCAGAAGCTGGATGTTGGCGCGCCTTCTTCTCGACACGGTCTCCAGCCGAAACGGGCTCTTGATGTGTGCCAGCTAACGCTTCCCGCCCGCGACACCATGTCAGAAACTAACATAGCAAGTCGAGCGCAATTACATGCTGCCAAACCCCGAAAGCGCGGCAACTCGCGCGAGCGTCACACAACACACCTGCTCCACTGCCCTCCCCTAGCCAGATTCGCCCTGCTCTGCCCGAGCTCCACGAGGCAGAGTTAACACTCCCAAAGATCCTAAACACTTTGGTTCTCCACACGATCTATCGATGTAATCGTTCGATAGCATAGTTTTCGCCAGGCAAGACCCAGCGTAAAAATACAAATAATATTTACAAAACAAACCAATTATACATCGACATAAATGCATATATATATATATATATATATATATATATATATATATATATATATATATATAAGTGGTAAAACAATTACAATATATAAAGACACAGAAATGTCATATCTTTGGGTACCAAAATAAGGAAAAAATCTATAGTACAATAGAAGGAAATAGGAGGATATGCATTTCCGGCGTTACACACTCCCCTGCGGCAATCTTACTTCAGAAGACTTCTGTCCATTGAAAATGACATGCTGCGTTCTGTTATCTAGGAACTCTTCAATCCAATCACACAATTGGTCTGGCAGTCCATATGCTCTTACTTTGTTCATTAAACGACTGTGGGGAACTGTACAAGAGTTCCTGCGGAAGTCAAGAAACTCGGCATCTACCTGGGAACCCGTGTCTATGGTCCTCTGAGTCTCGTGGACGAATGGCGCGAGCTGGGTTGCACACGATCGTCTTTTTCGAAACCGATGCTGATTCCTACAGAGTAGATTTATAGTCTCCAGAAAAGTCATTATACTCGAACATAATACGTGTTCCAAAATTCTACAACTGATCGACGTTAGAGATGTAGGTCTACAGATCTGCACATCTGTTCGACGTCCCTTCTTGAAAACAGGGATGACCTGTCCCCTTTTCCAATCTTCTGTCACTACGTGTCACTTTCGTGTTGTTCGAGCCTACCGGTAACAAATCTAGCATCCCGCCTCTGAGTTGCTTCGATGTCTTCCTGGTACGGATCCCAAACACTGGAACAGTACTCATGAACAGGTGAAACCAGCGTGCTATATGCAGTGTCCCTTACAGATGAACCACTCTTTCCTAAAATTCTCCCAGTAAATCGACCATTCTCCTTCCGTACCACAATCCCCACACGCACGTTCCATTTCACATCGCTTTGCATCGTTACACACAGATATTTAAACGAAGTGTCACGCAGTACGCTACTATTGCTCTATCCGACCATTATGAGTTTCTTTTTCATACTCATATGTACAGGGTGGCGCAGGGGTACGGGAAATTTTGAACGTTACAGTTGGCAGAACTGTAGCGCCGGCAGATGTTCGAAACTTTGCACAATTGATGTGAACGCATTGCCATTTAGTAATCATGGAGAATTGGACTGGTGCGGAACGTGCAGTAGCTGTGAGAGCGTTTTACAAAAATGGCGATAGTGCGACTGCCGCGCAGAGAACATTTCGACAGCATTACCAGCTTGGAAGTCATGGACGTGTCCCATCTGCGCATGCGATTACAGCGTGGGTGCGTAATTTTGAAGAAACAGGATCTGCCTTGAAAAAGAAACCTCCAGGTGGCATTCCAACGGTACGTACCCCGGAGAACATTGCAGGTGCTAGAGCTGCAATCGAGAGAAATCCTCGCCGCTCCGTTCGACGGCATGCATCTTCGCTAGGGATTATGTGACGAAGCTTACAAAGAATACTGCACGAATTAGACTTCCATCACTATATGTTGCAGATTGTGCAACACTTACATGAACGAGACCCAGCGTCACATATGAAGTTTAGTAGACAGATATTGGCTAAAATCAACGAGGACGCGTATTTCCTTGGTAATGTTGGATATCAGACGAAGCCCATTTCCACCTGAACGAATTCGTGGACAAACAGAATTTTCTTTATTGGGCACGGGACAATCCTTGTGAGTTTCACCAGCGACCACTATATAGCGCCAAGGTCACAATATGGTGTGCTGTATCATGTCATGGTGTTATCGGTCCTTATTTTTTTTTTAAAGTGAGGATGGTAGTGCAGTGACAGTAACATCCGCTCGATATGTTGAAATGCTTCAAACATTCTTTACACCGAGACTGTGCGAGCTTAATCTTAACGTCGAAAACATGTGGTTTCAGCAGGACTGAGCCACGTCACACACTGCTCGACAATCGATGGCAGCAGTTCGTCAATTGTTTGGAAGACGCATTATTTACGGTAACGGTGACTTTGCGTGGCCTGCGAGATCCCCTGATCTTAGTGTGTGTGACTTCTTCCTGTGGGGATATCTTAAAGGCAAGGTGTACCGTACACGTCCTGCAACAATCCATGAACTGAAGGAGAACATTGAAAACGAAATCACTGCCATTTCCCAAGATTTGCTACAACGCGCATTCCAGAGTTTTCATAACAGGCTGTTAGAGTGTGAACGCCGAATGGGAGCACATCTTCCCGATGTCATCTTTAAAAAGTAAAGAGATACTTTTGGACATCTTGATTGTAAAGACATACTGAATAATGGCATATTGAATACATTCACTTTCGTTCATAAATTACTAGTTTTATGAATTTATTAATGGAAATGACGTTATTTCGAAGTTTCCCGTTTCCCTGCGCCACCCTGTATTCGCTTCTGTTTTGTTCCGGCGTAAAAGTGAAGCACTTGCGCGACGGTCAGGAACGGGAGAGCAGAGACGGCGGTGAAGGCGACGTCGGCCAACAGTAAGCTCACAGACCCCTCTGTAAGACGACACTGAGAAAGCAGCGGCCTCCAGGCGAAGATAACATATGCGCCGCGCCGCCTGGCTGCGGCCCAGTTCTACGAGCTCTACAGCAGCGACAACTGTATTGTATTCCTTGTACTAGCAGTTGTGTATACAGAAGAGATTTTCTTATTTTGCCTGTCGCCTATCGCTTGCGACACAACAAAGTAAATTCTCAAAATTAAGTACTGTCATTTATCTTACTGTAATGAAATCTTATTATTACCATTTGCTTGAATTATTGTCTAGCGATCCGAGAAAGCAGGTTTCCTAGGCACCCAATATTGGACGAGTGGGCAGGACACAACGCAGAGCCAGCTGACATTCATCACACCAACTAGAAATTTTGTCTAGGCCATCTTGTGTCAACGTTCAGTCACTTCAACTTCTTCCTGTACACCACGGCATCATCAGCGAATAACTGTATATTGCTGCCCACCCCGTCTGCCAGATCATTTCTGCATACTGAAAATAGTAACGGTCCTATCACACTTCCCTGGGGTAGTCCTCCTGATGTTACCCCTGTCGCCGATGGAAAGTCGCCGTCGAGGACAAAAATACTGGGTTCTATTACGTACGAGCCAGTCTCTTGTCTGGGAGCCTATTCCGTATCTTCATTAACAGTCGGCAGTGGGGTGCCGTGTCGAATACTTTTCGGAAATCTAGGAGTACAGAATCCGCCCGTTATCCTTCCCCCGTAGTTCACAGTACATTATGTGAAGCGCTTATTTCAGTAGTGGTACAAGTCCATTTTTGTTCATTGTCAGATACAGAGCCCTAAAGTTAAATGAGCGCTGAAAAATCTGCAGTTTAGATACCAGAAATTTTCAAGCATATGGCCTCTTGCTAGAGTTGTATCTTTCTTTCTGTTTGTTTGGATCATTAATTGCAGAAGCATTATAGGCAGAAAAGTGGAGGTAATGGACTTGTACCACTATTGAAATAAGCCCTTGATGTGAGGAAGGAGTAAGCTGGGTTCTGCACGGGCGATGCTTTCTAAAGCTGTGCTGATTCGTGGACGTGATCTTTTCGGCCTCTAGGAAATTTACTGTATTCGAACTCAGAATACTCTCTAGAATTCTGCAGCTAACGGATGTTAAGGAGTCCGTTCTTTTACTCTTCTTATGTACATGGGCCACCTGCGCTTTTGTACAGTCCCTTGGCACATTGCGCTGGTCGAGAGATCCGCGATAAATGCAAACTAAGTGAGCTGTCAGTAGCGTGGAGTGCTCTTTGTAAAACCGAAATGGGATTCCATTCGGGCCGGGCAGAGTGGCCGAGCGGTTCTAGGCGCTATAGTCTGGAACCGCGCGACCGCTACGATCGCAGGTTCGAATCCTGCCTCGGCCATGGATGTGTGTGATGTCCTTCGGTTAGTTAGGTTTAAGTAGTTCTAAGTTCTAGGGGACTGATGACCTCAGAAGTTAAGTCCCATAGTGCTCAGAGCCATTTGAACCATTTTTTGATTCCATCCGGACCGGGCGACTTCCTTGTTTTCAACTCTTTCAGTTCTTTCCTTACACCAGGCGTTCTTATTACTCTGTTGTCCATATGGGATTCAGTGCGATGGTCAAATGACAGTACGTTTATACGATTCTCCTGAGTGAACGATCTCTCAAACGCGGAATTTAAAAGTTTGGCTTCTGTTTTGCTACCTCCAGTCTCTCGTTTTCGAACGTCAACGTATTCTGATATACCTCCAGTGTCGCAGTTTGCGTGCCCACGTACTCGCTGCAAACGTTAGCCGTAGGAGGAGTATGTTGGCGTCGATGAAGAGAGACGGCTGCCCGGTGCCTAACTACCAGTGGAAAAAGTTCTTGAAATGCCGGGGGAACGCCGCCGCGCGAAATTAAGACAAACTGGAGGTGCCTTCCTTCCCGCGACCGCGCTGCGCCATTATTCCTAATTGTTATATCCCTCCCCACCCCCCTCCATTGTGGCCGTTCCTTCCCCCCGTTCGTGGCGCAGCATTCACTTTTACGGCCAGAGAGGAACCGAATCCAATTAAACAATTAGCGGGTTATCCCTTCAGTGTTCTAGACCTAAAAGCCTAGGTCTGTTTCCTGTTGCGAACGTGAGCCGTAAATGAGATGTCTGGTGTAGAAAAAAGAGGAATCGGTATTTTGGGTTTATTTAACTTTCAGCTTCTGTAGACGAAACATTAATTTTTATTTGCTGCAAGTTCTCTGCATATCACCTACATATCCATCTCAAATGATCCCTCGCTGTCCAAATCTCGCCCAGTAACCTATCATTTTCTCTCTCTCTCTCGCTCTCTCTCTCTCTCTCTCTCTGTCTCTCTCTCTCTCTCTCTCTCTCTCTCTCTCTCTCTGTGTGTGTGTGTGTGTGTGTGTGTGTGTGTGTGTGTGTGTGTGTGTAGGTGGGTGGGTGGGTGGGTGGGTGGGTGTGTATGTGTGTTTGCAGTGCGCAGTCCAGTCTCCACCATTGTTTGTAACTCCTGTGTTACAATAAACAAAGTTAACGCTTCAATGCTGAACGTCTCGCTGTTTAACACTCAGAAGGAGGTGCAAAAATTGCTTATCATCGGTTGTGACATTTGTACTTTTGTAACTTGGAGTTATTATATTTCCGTCGACAGTGTGGTGGGTCATTAGGGTCAGGAGAAGGGGTAAGGAACTAAGTTCAGCGCATAATGCCCAGAGGATGTTACTGACCGACACAATGTCGGATTGTTTAATAACTGGTAAGGAAATTGTGTTTCTTCACTGAAAGAAAGCATCTCAGTGTACACCTTCAGCTGCTGTGGATGGCCATTTGTGGGATTGTGAACCCTGATACTCCTGAATACGACCCAGTGCTTTAATCACTGCGCCACCGTTCCATTCCGTGAAAGAAGTTACAACTGTGTAATTCCAGAAATTTAGCACGCCTGTGCTTTCGGAGCGAGCAGAATTTTCCGCTGTCGTGCAACTGTGACATACATTAACAGTTTTAAAATTGTAACTAGGCTGATTTGGGGACAGCTTTCGTATATGTGTAATTATCTCACTAGATAAACGTGTTCACGAACTTAAAAGAGCGTTAGAAAATTGGCAGCTGGATAAAAGTAAGAAGTACTAGTGCGATTAGCTTCGTTACTACCAATTAACTGTCTTATAGTTTACGACGATGTGTCATTAATGGTCCGCTTCATGTGCAAATGGCAGCCATTTGTATGTTGCTGATTTTTTAAAAAGAGTAAGAGACTCTTTCAGTACCTACAAAGTTTGAAACGTGATAGCCAGGTTTTTTTGTGAATAGACTTGTGACAATCATTTCACTATCTTGGTTTCCTTCTGTATGCTAAGTTAGAAGTGTGTCAATGAATTATATAATAAACGATTGTGTTAAAGATTGTATGTCATTAAGCGGTAACGTTCTCTCTTCCCACACCCGGGTTCCCGGGTTCGATTCCCGGCGGGGTCAGGGATTTTTCTCTGCCTCGTGATGACTGGGTGTTGTGTGATGTCCTTAGGTTAGTTAGGTTTAAGTAGTTCTAAGTTCTAGGGGACTGATGACCGTATATGTTAAGTCCCATAGTGCTCAGAGCTATTTTTTTGTATGTCATTAATACTGTGGAAAAGTAACTGAACTGTCCGAGAAAAGTATATACCTTGTCAAGGGGAAGAGTAGCTCTTTTTTGACCTGGGTTATGATTGGGGAACGGTCCGTATGACAGCTGATTTGTGGTAATCTTCAGAATAAGACAATTTGGTTTCTAGCACGGCGCAAGAATGTGTGGGAGTGGAGAGTGTCTGGGGGTTGAATGGGAGGAATTTAAATATGATTGTTCATCACTTCAGCAGCTCCAAATGTACACGGTATGACACAAGAATACCGTATGCAGCACTCATCTCACCAAAATGTAAAACTAATATCTAACACAACGGAACACATGATACAATAATGTGCCTCATTGCATTTCACCAACCTTACAGTAAATGAAACCAGAAATATTATTTAAAAAAATAACGACACAACAGTAAAAGGAGAACGAGAAGACAATATAATCAATCTCAGCCCAGGACACAGAAATCTAAAATACAGCGAACCAAATCTGACGCCCTAACTAACAATAAACAGTAGATTAAAAACAGACCTAATACCAGCACCTGAATAAATCACTGTGCACTAAATGAGAACAAGAAAGGAGTAAGTGCCAGCAACAAGGAGAGATTAAAATTTCGTCGAACTCAACAAGAATAAAATAAAATGTCCCAACCTTAATACACCACGCGCTACAGCGGTCTTACTGTAATTGAAAGTTGTTGACAACTTACTTTCGCAAAGCCAGTCACATTTGTCTGCACTACAATACTGCAGTGGGACCGATGACCTCAGCAGTTTGGTGCCTTAGGAATTCACACAACACTGCAGTGTTCACAACCGGCACACTACCCTTTAAGCGTCGTACCTGAAAGCACACCACAGTTAACAGCACTGGACTTCATGGCATGTTGCGCTCCCTGGATGCACGAAACCAGGCACCGTTCCCTGCTCCAGGAGGGAGCAATGCTGACAGCAGACTATCGCCGCCCCGACTGCAAGCCTGCTGGGGTGGCTCGCTGCTTTGCTCCAGAACTTCTTGCTTTGTCGTGTCCATCCAGCAGCACTGTTTATTTATTTAATTATTGCACCCATTTATAGCCTGTTACCTATAATTCAAACTCAGGTTGTATTGATTCTTACAGGAATTATACAGTATATATTAAGACCCAGTTTTATCCTACACGATACTATCTCCCATCACCACAACTATTTCTGATAATAGTGTCGCAGCAGAAGCCGAGTAGCACCGTGGTGTACTGGTTATGATACTAAACTGTTACATGAAGGGTCGTGAGTTCAAAACTCCCCTGGACCATACAATATTAGTTTCTATATTCTGTTCGAGTACATTCTAGAAGTAGCCACAAATGTCAAGAATTATTGTACAGGAATGTTCTGTAGCTGTATATATACTGTATGTCTTCGGGCTGCAGGCAGTTTGTTCCGCACTCTCGTATGGGCAAGTGCTGAATAAACCACCTTCGTTAAGTGAAGTTAGTGTTCGTCATTCATCTAATTACACCTTCTTCTACGTGACAATAGTAATTATAATAATAATTAAAAAAATATTTGTGAGAACTGTGTTTACCACCAAATCAATGTATAGTACTGTTACGGTAAATTCAGGTTTTATCTGTCACATTCCACAATGCATTTCATCGCATCCCAGCCCGTAGGTAGACCCTGCTGGTTCCTTACGAGCTTGGAGCATGTTGTGGTTATGTCTGCCTCTTCTGTTGTTCGTTGGCTCCATCGTGGCAAGGAGCGAAACCCCTGTTCCAAGGGAGCGCCGCTGTTCCGGTGACAAGTGTAGCCAAACGCGGATCACGTCACCCCAGTTCTGTTTCCTCGCTTGGCGAGTTGCGTTCCTCTCAGGTGGTGTTACGATGGTTGTACGCACGATTTCGGCGGTCATTTTGCCGCA
The DNA here is from genome assembly GCF_021461385.2 of Schistocerca piceifrons. Lineage (NCBI taxonomy): Eukaryota > Metazoa > Arthropoda > Insecta > Orthoptera > Acrididae > Schistocerca > Schistocerca piceifrons. The sequence continues at coordinate 649,193,262 of NC_060142.1, forward strand.
ATTGGACCTCAGCTGCTTTGACTGCATTGCTTTCGATCTTCTGTCGCGAACTCTCGTAGTGCAGTGGACGGGCGTTGATTGATAAGATAACGCGCTGCCCAAGCCTTTCACGAATTAGCGTCAGCAATATTGCCCAAGGTCGACCATTCTGTTTCGCAACACAGTATCTCCTTGGTAGCGAGTCTTCCATTCCGATCCAGTTGCTGCCGATCAGTACCAGGTACATCGAAATACTGTGGACATCTCCAAATACTATGTTCTGGTGTACCTTCTTCATCACAGGTGCACTAGGATGTCTGTGTTCTACCAGTAACATGCCAGTAGGGGGCGTGAAGCTCGTCACCAGTCAACCACTATGCCTCCTTTTTATGCAGGTGAAAATCTCAGTGTAACTCAAATTATTCTCGGCAGGCAGCTCAGATACACAAAGCACAGCTGGTTTCTATGCGAATCACAATTACGGGAAAAAGTTGCTTGCTCGGAATGAACTACTGCCTGGACAGAAGAATTTGGTGAACACTCCTCTTCTAACTCCCAAAACGTGTATCTACTTCCACCTTAAATGAAACTCTGTCTCTCCAAATGCTTTGTGAAGGCCGCGGACAAACTTCATGCGGATTCATGTACTTGCGATAGCAGTTTCCAAAAATTAGTCAAACAAAAATAAAGCAAGGAATATATATGTAAATATCAAATTAGGAAATTGATGCCTGATAAACATTTCCTCAACGTTTAAGTGACTTTCAAAAAATGGCATGAACTTTTTAGGCAGTTATGTGGCAGAGAGCTCTCGCGATATTGTTCAGTAATATCTAAGGTCACACCATTTGACACTACATTTCTTGAATGACCATTTGGACTTTTTCCTGGGTAGCACTGGTGCCTTAGTGACGAATATGGAGAACGGTTCCCTCAGGCATTTCCGAAACAAGAAAACTTTAACAAGGCAAATGGAATACCGCAATGTTATCCGGCTTCTGCCGGCCGTTAAGAAGAGGTTTAACTAAGCGAAGTATCGAAGGAAATCAGGAAGGAAATATTCACGCTTGTTGGTTATTTCTTTGACTCCTCAGTGTACTTGTCGTTGTATTTGTTCAGCGATGTCGCTACAAACCAAATCAAACTATTCCTCACATCAATACCACTGGATAATGCTACGACGCATAAGAATCTGGACAGAGGCAAACGAATTTAGCAGTGGATAGAACTAGTATAATTAATTTTGAAATATATAACAGTACGTTCCATAACCTATTAGATGAATAATATTGATAAGGTCGTAAGCCGTTCGACAATAATCTGACACACAAAATTATTTTTAAAAATGACGCATTCCACTAATATTACTCATATCCGCAATATTTCAAGACAAAAATTCATTCTTCGAGTTAAATTACACTTCAGTGATTAGGAATATAATATTATATCGTTAATGTGTTTCTCCAGTAGATATTTAGATATAATTCTGGAAATACAGATTGAAAATTATGTAAACCGACAAACAGTGGGAGGTTACACGGGATACCAAAGCACATTTTCCTCTAATGTTACAATTTCCCCGAGCACTATTTAATGTAGTAGAAGGCGTCTTCGCTCTTCAATTGTAATCACTGATTTCTTGTTGTACTGGTACAGAGCATACTCTACTCTTCGGTTGTAACATCTGTTTCACATTCACATTCAGTTGTACGTCTTGACCCAGCAAAGCACTTGTTTACCAATGGAACAATACAACTGGATTTGGTGCTGATGTGATTGGTGCTTAATATACAGCGAACCACAACAGACGATCAATACAGCGGTTTATCAAGAACAATATCCCAATGCCACGCAACATTCCACGTTTACTCCCGTGTGTCAACATCTTCGTGAGACAGAGTCATTTAGCAAAATATCTGGACGGTGACGAACACAGTACGAACTCCGAAATTTGAGGAAGCTGTCTTTCAGCATGAGGAGCAATGTCCTTCTACCAGCACTCGTGCAATTGCGCGTATGATTGAGACGAGTCAGACGAATGTAAGAAGCGTCCTTCATGAACATTTTTTACATCCATGTCACTTACAGCGTGTGCATAACGTGGAAACAGATGATTATCCACTGAGACCACGATTTTCAGGATAGTAGCTGGAACAGTGTCAGATTCATTGTGCATGTCCAACCTCTGTGCTGTGTACACATGAAGCACAGTTCCGTCGTGATGGGGTCTTAATAATCTACAATTCTCGTGTTTGGAGTGAATTTCATCCACATGCCACGTTTCCTAGTGCCCGTCAAGTGCGGTTATAAGCGAAAGTGTGGGCCTGCTATTAAACGGCAGGTATTATTACAATTTCCTCGCCAGAGCATTGTCAGGATTTCTGGACGATGTGCCGCTCCCTACAAAACAGCGCATGAGGATCCAGCATGCCGGGACGTCTGTACATTTCAGTCAACCTGGGCGTCGATTCTTGAACCGATAGATTCCAGAAAAGTGGATTGACAGACGTGGTCCTGTACCATGTCCTTCTCGATCCCCTGATCTGAACCGTTGGACTCTTTCGTGGGAGGAGTGATATACAACTCTATTTGCAAGACCCCTGTTGAATCAGAAGAGGATGTTTTTGCCTGGACAGTAGTGACATAAGGACACTCCTGCAGTCTTTAACCATGTTAGACAAACCATGACCCGCCGGTATAACCTTTGTTTACAGGTCATTGGACTTATTTTAGAACCTCTAATGTAACTGAACTAATTGCGTTCTATTGACCTTGTTATCTCTTGGTAATAAAAAATTAAAAATTGTTTTTGTTACATCTTGTCTGCTGTAAGTAAGATTTGATGCCCTCGTAGAATGGTAATTCACAGAAAAACTCATTGGAAGTAGTGTTTTGAGTATCCTGTGCAGCCTCCCAGAGTTGTCAGTTTAAATAATTTTCACCCAGTATAATATCTGTCGGATTTCCTGTTCTGTGAACCGCGAGTGGCTATTGACTGAGAAGTGAACATTTCACTGTCTTTGGTTACAATACATCACAAGCTCTGCGGTTCATAGTTGCTCTGAATAGGCAATTACAGTTTCCGCTGGGTCTCCCTGAGGGCCTTTGCATGACTGTACGTACAATGGCCCTTCTCCTACCATCATAAATAAGTGCTTTACAGATGCCGATGATTGGCCCCTGTTCGCAGCAGTAGCTACACCCAGTGAATGGCGCCGCTGAAATTGAAACCACCCTCAGGAACTGCCCAGCTACCATTGTCGGCGCGACACGTGTGTCGCAGGAGCTCCGAACTTTGGACACGCGCCTTTATTCTCGTCAGCAGCGGTCCCAGTGCCCCCTTTAGGCGTCTCTCCAGTGCTCTGCGGCCTATTCAGCCAACTAGTAGGTTTCTAGTAGGATATTGATGCCTTTAGAGGAGAATTTCAGCCAGAGCAATTTCCTCGACATGCTTCATTTGCCAAAATCTCCCGCTGACGTTCGTAGCTGCGTCCTTGCCGTAACGAAACGTGCCCCATACAGACTATGTTACTTAACATGTGATATGAAGAAGCATCCACTTGTAATTGTAATTCAAAGACTTATTATTCAGGTGTTCTCTTTCAATTTCGAATAAAGGACAGTTGCGATTTCTGCCCTATTGCGAGAAATATTTCACTGAGGCTTTCTGAAAATGATAAAAAACACAAATGTCATAGTAACAAAAACAAACAATCTTTATGTTATGTACGTACTGAACATTGTGAGTGAAGCTTATATAAATGACAGAACACTACTGTTCTACTAATATCAACACGTTTCTCATAAATGAGCGGATATAAATTTCCGTGTATTTTCTATCACACAAAACTTTCACTTAAAGTATTAGTAGGTTATGCCGTAAGTAAAAAAAAAATCTGTTGTGGCACTTACAGTTAGGAAAGTATCTTATAGGGGGTCATACTGAATGGCTGACGGAGAGGGGATGTAAAATGAAGGTTGGCTATAGCAAGAAAAGCGCTACTCAAAAAGACGAAATTGTTAACATCATATGTGCGTAAGTTTAAGTGTTTGGAATTCCTGTCTGAAGCTATTTGTTCGGAGTGTAGCGTTGTACAGAAGTGTAAAGTGTACGATAAGCTGTTCAGACAAAAAGAGAATAAAAGATTTTGAAACGTGGTGCTAGAGAATAATGCTGAAGATTTGATGGGCAGATCGAGTAACTAATTAGGATGTATTCAACCTAACTGGGAAAAAATAAATTCATGGTGCAAGTTGGCTAAAAGATGAGACTGGTTGATAGGACGCATTCTGAGGCTTCAAGGATCAGAAGTTTGGAATGGAGTGAAGTGTGCGGGGTAAGAATTGTAGAAGAACATCAAGGATGAATACAGTGACCAGACTGAAAAGCATGTAGGCTGTAGTATGGAGAAGAAGAGGTTTGCACAGTGTCGTGAGTACCATGGAGAGCTGCATCAAACCAGTCTACAGACTGAAGACCACAACAACAGCCGCACTGTTAATGAATGATAAAGACGCTACCATCAGACACGAATGTTGGAGTTTGAGCTCGGATACAAAGCCAAGTTAAAACATTGTTTACAACTGTAAAATCATTTTATTTGCTCCTGAACAGTACTATATATTGCTTATTCTAGTTCAGACAAAAGAGGAACTGTTTTCCGCAATACAAACGCATAGTCATTGGTAAAGATTGCTCTTTCTTGGCGCAGTAATTTAGCATGTCGGTTACCGTTCAAATAAGACAAAAGCAGTTAAACTCGATTACCTCTGCCTTTTAAGAGGGACAATATCTCAGTCCCATGTTTTAAACACTAATATCCACGGTAATATCCCGTACAATCTTTTTAGTTGCACTAAGTATATTTTATACGCGTTAAATTCAAGAGCAGAGACAAAACGCTCTTATTAAAATTAGATTATTTTTGTCTTACCTGGAAACAATATACAATGACAGCAGATAACGCAGTAACGTAAAAATAAATTCTACGATACGGTAAGTAAATAAAAGTAAATTGTAATAAACTGGTATTCGCAGTCTGTGGATATGGTCCATTACACACCTACCCATGTTTGTGTTTTGCCTGAGCTGTTCCCGAGGCATTTGGCCCACGCCTTCAGGGTTTACCACCTGTGGTGACAGGTGCCGTAGCTTCACAGAAATCATTAAGTGCAGCTGTCGTCAATGTAGAGTCTCCCAAAGAGGCATAAATACTTTCCTACATTTCGTCGGACATCCTGATGTCCCGCCCTGGAACACCGCGACCATTTACGAAGCGGTATTCAGAAGTTCCCGAAATATTTTGCTTAAACTTGCTACGTCTCACCTTGATCCTTCTGAACACCATGATCTTATAAAGTAGTACCCCTATGAGCGAAAACACCGATCATGACATTTCTATCACTTTTGAAATGCATACTGGAAGTCTCTATGTTAGGGTGTTTTTTTTTAAGTACCCTCAGCGATTCATTGTTCAGTCCCCTCTAATTGAATTTTCGTCTTGTAACGAGAAATAAGTCGCTTGAAGATAAGTCTTGTGAATACGGTGGATGTGTAATAACTGTGATTTTGTTTTAGTCATTAATTCCTGAACAATGTAGGCCGTATGCGATCTTTCGTTGTCACACTGGAATACACACTAATTCGCACGTCACATCTCTGAACATCTTTTCCTCGTGTCTTCTCCCAAATGTCTTATCGCGTTGCTATAAAACTCATTATTGACCGTCTGACCGCGGGGGACGTACTCTTTATCAATATTCCCATCAGCATATATTTGCAGGGACCTTAACGTTGATGATTAAAATATAACCAAACAAGTCCTTTGGCAATGAGTTTAACCTCCCGCAGAGAATATATTATTGACTTGTTCAGCTCGTTGTTTGCAATAGTATTGTGAGCGCGTTTCTTTGTATGTCCGTACTTAGCAATCAATTATACTGGCGCTCTGCTTCATGCTGCCAGCATTCCCATCTGGAATTCCCACTTACTTAAAAAAAGTAATGAGGACTTCATGCTGCTCTTGAAATGACGAGCTTTTTTTGGCTGAGGAGAAGGGTCTTCTGCTGCGACGATTGCTGCTTAGTTTCAGGACCATACACACAATCACAGCTTTCGTCACGAGTGACAACTGTTGAGAAGAAGTTGTAATCGTTCTCACTCAGTCTGTATCCATATCTGATAAAACGTATAGAGATTGTCTACACTTAATTCATTCCAAAGTAACTAGTTAAAATGTTTCTGACTGAATCTTGGAAATTTTGATAGTGGTAAGGTTTGTATTTCTTTCTTAGGATATATGTGTGTTACAAATTATGCAGTTCGTACCAGATGTGTGAACTGAAATAAAGAGATTAACTGTCAGTTAATCAACTGGTTGAGACGGTGTAATTTGTCCTTATTGGACTGGTGTCCGTATTATTATTAACTATTCAGTTTCTGCAGGAGAAAATACGGCGTGAGCATCAGAAACCATGTTGTGTTCAAAAATATTAATTATTAATTAATTAGAATTTCATCGTTAGAGGGTTACTGTTATATCTGACCATAAGCTGTAGATGTTCCCCATTTCGTTTTGGCCTGTTTCGATTCCGATGCGTTGTCTACGATCCATCACAATCATTCCAGCTAGGGTTTAACCAGTAGGAGGTAAAAAGGATAAGTTTCAACGTGACTTCCAGTGCTCTGTATAAAAATGTTTTAATCACATTTCCTTACTTTCCGTAATACAGTAGAGACAGGGGGCGGGGGGAGAGAGAGACAGAGAGAGAGAGAGAGATTATAAATTAGCTCTTGTATGGCACGCAGACAAATTCTTTTGTCAGTCCCTGAACACAATGCTGTAACGGATATCTTTGTTCTAAGTTGTAAATGTCCTAAATTTTATATCTAGCGACGGCATTAATTTACCTGAGTTGCCTGATAGTTTGTTCTCTTTGTTTTTCTTTTTGTAGGATTAGTACGTCACTGAACGCTGGACATTAAACAGGAACGTCGGTCCTAGAAGACTGTCATTAACAATGCGGAAGCAACGAACTCGGAGGAGTGGTTAGTATTTGTTGTTTTCTAGGAGAGCGGAGATGTATCGAGAGATGGCGTACAGACTTCGATGGGAAACTGGAAGTGGTAGTGGCGTGAGGTGAAACACTCCTTGATATCTAAGGGCCAGCAAAATCGCTTTGACCCGCGAGACCAGGTTGAAGTAATCACTTGTTCTATATCTGTAATTAGTACCCTGTAGAGACCAAATTATTTTTAAAAGACTTCTAAATCCCATCAATGATTAAGAAAACGAGTACCAAAACGGTGACTACACCGTCTACGATTGATAGTATCTTCACCATGAACAGAACTGGATAACAGGCAAAGAAATGATTGAAACTCATGAGGACCTAGGGGACGAGAGTCTAATATTTCAACAAGCTGATGCATCTGTGTATGTTTCTGCAACAACCAAAAAGTGGCTTGAAGGTCAAGAGTTCGATAGCTTGTCTTGGTCTGAAGGTAGCCCAAATTTTAACCGCCTGGAAAATCTTTGGAGAATACTTGCAAGGCGCGTTTTTCATAATAGAAGCCATTTTTAGGCTGTATGTGAGCTGAAAAGAGCGATACGAGAAAAACTTGTGATAATTTCACTGCAAGAATTACAAACTCTAAAAACATCAATGGCGAAGAGAATTTTTGAGGTAATTAGAAAGTAAGAACTGCAAACCCTAAAAAAACCAATGAAGAAGAGAATTTTTGAGTTAATTAGGAAGCAGAGAGGATGGCCTAAGCACTAACAATGCAATAACACTACATGACAGAGAATGTCTTTATATTAGTTTCCATCCAGGAAATGCAAACGCCTTATTTTAGTATACGTGTTACGAAATTCCGTCTTGATTGTTTATGTCTTATATGTATCTACTACTTTCATACTAAATTCGATACGTGTACGGTTCACATATTGTACCATTACTATCGTGGCACTGTATAGTAACCGGCACTAACCAACGGTCAAAACCCGGAACTGATGCAACATCTGGCGTATGCGTTGTTGCATCCGCCTGGTAGACGATTTCGCCGCACATCACACATGTCGTGTGGGCCGGCACACCGTCAGGAGGACTTGCATAAACGGCTCTCAAAAACTCTGAGATATGTGCAATGGTAACCCAAAAATTATGACCACTGCTTACCGTGACCTTGGATGCCACCTGGTGCTGCGGTAACGAAAGTATGTAAACGGAGCAAACACGGACGGCGGATCACCGTAGCGAAGATAGGGGAATCCACTGAGATAAAGCGACATTGACAAAGGGCAGATTATTGTCACGTAGAGCTGTGAACGAGAACCTCGAGAACGGCGAAGCTGGTCGAATGTCCACGTGCTACTGTCGTGAGCATCTGCGAAAAGAGACAGAAGGGCAGTGATAGTGCCACTAGGCGATAAATGGTTAGACGTCTCTTCACAGAATGTGGGGTTCGGAGGCTTGTCTGCATGTACAGTAGGACAGATGGTGATCTGTGGCATCTCTGATTAAAGAGCTCCATGCTGGTGCACGCACAACTGTTCTGGAGCACAACGTTCATTGTACACTGTTGAACGTGGAGCCCCGCAGCAGACCACCGCCAAGTGTTCACTTGTTGACCCAACGACACCGTCAGTTACGATTGCAGTTGGTATGGGACGTTTGTGATTCGAAAGTTGATCAATGGAAAAGTATCGGCTCTTTAGGTGCATCATATTTTTGCTACACTAGGTCGATGCTCGTCACCACAGCGAGCCACTCCGGAGATGTGTCTCATACATTAGTGATGAAGGCAGTGCGGGAAGAAGTAGCACTATCATATGGAAGAAATACACGTATCAGTAGCAACAGAGAGAAAAACCAGATGACTTAGGATTCGACCACAAGCATTTGATCTCTGTTGAGAATTTCCAGAACTAGCGAGACAGTGACAATACATTACATCCTAAGCCCTGGCTAGCTCCGCTTGATAATCTATTCCACCCTCTTGGCCTTTGTAATACTCATCAGAATTTACCTGTGGACACGCGAAGGGTCGGTAGCTGAGAAAATGCGAGGTATTGCGATCACGTATAGAATGTGTAAGGAATTCAGAGACGCTTTCCTCTCTAGCTGTTCCTCACATGACTCTCAGAATAGAATAAAACAACAAATCATAATGTCTAGGGATCTGGAATCATTGCGATTCAGAAGGTCTTTGAAACAATTTTGTTCATTTGTGAACAAGAATCAGTTTCTGGACGAACCATGTAGTTGAGCGAAGTAATCTACTTCTGCTACATGAAATTAACATTCAGTTGCCAATAAGTACTTCCAGGAAGGGGTAGAGATAACACAGATCGTTTAAAAGCGACCTCACAGAGCTAGAGTTCGCATATGACGCACACAACATGAGAGCGAAGAGGAGGAATCACAAGAGAAACTTCTGCGAGCTGTCAGTGAAAGAAGGAGTAACAAAGAAGTAGATTAAAGATCCAGATAGGAAACACCAGCAGGCAGAAATTGTAGAGGTGCGTCCTCTGAATCTGCCACATGATTAGCAGAACGTTGGTATGAACAAAATTAAAGTAGGATTACTTCGTCTCAGTTTAATTTGTTGTTGTTTATTTGGAATTTTAGTCTTAACATGTGGTCGCCTTTTATTATGAACTTGTGCTGCCTGAGAGTTTCCAATGATTAATTAATGAAAGCGCCATTGAGTTCAAAAGAATCTGTGATGTATAATTTCCGTACGGTTTTTTTGATCCCACTGTGTTGATCCAAAAAAGTCAGTTGGTGTGCTACAGACTTATCAGAGTAATTTCCGTGATAAAATTAAGTGACAGGGTCGCATGGAGGTGTGTTCCTTACATTTATCGTTGTTATTGTTAGAATTGGAAAATTTGTTATCCTATGCCCAGTTCGGAGTGTACAAATCGTTTATTTACTTATTTACACGTCAAGTTCCGTAGGATCAAATTGAGAAGAAAATTTCCAAGGTCATGGAACGTGTCAGTACAGGAATTTACAACATAAAAGTAATAACAGATAAAAATAAAATGTCTATGAACTCGAAAAAAGTCAAGCCGTAAGTTTAGGTAAACACAAACAACAATACAACAAGAATCAGCTTGATTTTTCAAAGAACTCCTCGACAGAATAGGAGTGAGCCATGAGGAACATCTTCAGTTTCGATTTGAAAGCGCGTGGTTTGCTGCTACAATTTTTTAATTCTAGTAGTACCTTATTGAAAATGTATACAGCAGTATACTGCACACCTTTCTGCACAAGAGTTGAGGAAGTCCGATCCAAATGCAGGTTTGATTTCTGACGATTGTTAACTGAGTGAAAGTGGCTTATTCTTGGGAATAAGCTAATATTGTTAACAAGAAATGACAGTAAGGAATACACATATATTGAGAGGCCAACGTCAAAATACCCAGACTCGTGAACAGTGGTCGACAAGAGGTTCGTGAGCTTACACCACTTATTGTCCGAATTGCCCGTTTCTCAGCAAAAATATCCTTTTACAATGGTAAGAGTTACCCCAAAATATAATACCATACGACATGAGCAAATGAAAATAAGCAAATTAGACTCATCCATGTCGAACGATCACTCACTTCAGATACAGTTCGAATAGTAAAAATGGCAGCATTAAGTCTTTGAACAGATCCTGAACGTGGGTTTTCCACGACAGTTTACTATCTATCTGAAAACTCTACCTGAAACCTTGAAATCTGAACTGTTCAGTTTCACTAAGCACATGCCCAATCTGTGAAATTAAAACGTCAGGTTTTGTTGATTTGTGTGTTAGAAACTGTAAAAACTGAGTCTTACTGTGATTTAGCGTTAGTTTATTTTCTACAAGCCATGAACTTATGTCATGAAATTATGTCATGAACTGCACTATTTGAAACCGAGCCAACGTTGCATACAGCATCCTTTACTGCCAAGTTAGTGTCATTAGCGAACAGAAATATTTTAGAGTTACCCATAGTACTAAAGGGCGTATCATTTATATAAATAAGGAACAGGAGTGGCCCCAACACTGATCCCTGGGGCACCCGCCACTTGAACGTAACCCACTCAGACCCCACATCACAGCCATTCTCAACACTAGTGACTTCAATATAAATTTCGTATATGATGGTGCAAGAAAAGCGATGTTGCTAGATCTCCTAAATTCATACAATCTGATGCAGACTATGTTTTTCCAACTAGGGTGCAGGGGAACAGTAGCACAGACATAGACAATATTTTTGTTCATTCTACATTACTAGATTGGCATTCTGTTAGTAAATAGGTGAATGACCCTTCAGACCATGATGCACAAATTTTAACAATAAAAGGCCTTTTTACTCAAACAAATGTCACATACAATTACAAACTATATGCGAATGTTAATCCAACAGCAATAGGGAGTTTATTAAACCTCGTCAAGGAACAAGAGTGGCAGGATATTTTTAGTGTCTATAACATATATCACAAATATAATGCTTTCCTTAACACATTTCTCATGCTCTTTGAGAGTTGCTTTCCATTAGAATGTTCTAAACGGGGTACTATTAGTAAAAGGTGGCCCAAATGGCTGACTAGTTGGGTAAGGATGTCGTGTAGAACAAAGTGGGAATCACATCAAAATGTTAGAAGTAGTCACAATCAAGATACAGTAGCCCTTTACAAATAGTTCTGTAAGGCGCTTAAAAATCTTATTAGGAAGGCAAAGAGTATATGGTATGCAAATAGATTAGCTAATTCACAGGATAAAATTAAGACCATACGGTCAGTTGTGAAGGAAGTGTCTGGCAACAGCACGAGGTGAACAGTAGAGGGTCAGTTCGTATTAAAAAATTTCTGTTACTGATAAATCAGATATATGTACCGTATTTAACAATCATTTTCTGAGCCTTGCTGATGAATTAATTAAAAATTTAGTTTCTACTGGGAATCACATAACTCTCTTGGCAAATGCCTTTCTGAGATTGATGTCTGAAATCCTCCTCTGTGATAGAGACAAGGGAGAGATTGAGTCAATAATAAGTCAGAGGAGACTAAGGGCTCTCATGGATATGATGAAGTGCCCAGCAGAATATTACAGTACTGTGCTGCTCATGTTAGCCCTATTTTTAACCATATTTGTAATTTTTCCTTTAGGAATGGTCAGTTTCTTGAACGATTAAAGTATTCTGCAGTAAAGCCGCTTTATAAAAAAGGGGAGAAAGGAATATGTAGACAATTTTAGACCTATTTCTATACCATCAGTGTTTGCTAAAGTTACTGAAAAGGTTGTGTATGTAAGGATAATTGATTATTTTATATTACAACATTTGACAACAAATGAAGAGTTCGGCTTTAGAAGTCGTTCAACAACTGAAAGTGCTATATTCTCTTTTCTCTGTGAGGTACTCAATGGGTTAAAGAAAAGGTTTCGAACGCTAGGCATATTTTTTTATTTAACTAAGGCGTTTGATTGTGTTGATCGCAAAATACTGCTTTTCCTAGATTTGGTTGTCTTTTCACTTGCACTTAGCGTCCACTGATATTCGTCAGTGTTGCTTTGATTTTCCACGCCTGTGTTTTCACTTATGTTTGTATTATGTCCACTGTAAGAATGCATGAATGACATGATCTCAGCTCTGAGCTTGGTCCATACTAATTTAGCGTATGAACCCCTTCGTACAGTATTTTTTGCGAGCGCCTCACTGTGGAGTAAGTGTGATAGGCCATTGGCTTCTTTTTTATTTGAGTATTTGGTAGCATTGGCAGTGAAACTCATTCTGAGCGGCGACTCATCATGCAGCATCAAAGAAATTTGATGATTTGCTTTGGCGAAAATCAATAGCACCTACAAACTTCAAAATGCATGACACTGTGCTGTTTATTGTAATACCTATTTGCAAACGGTTTTAAACCATCTTTTTCTAATGTGAGGATGGTTTAAAACCAAAACCAGCTGCAAATAAATATTATTATAGACAAAGTGTCACGCATTTTTTTAAGGATGAAAGAAATTGCTAGACTAAGAGTAGGGATGTTTCAGACCTCGTGTAACAACAACAACGCTGTACTATTGTACATATAATAATTTTTTCTTCTGATTTTCGATAAATTAGTGTAATCGATGTTCTGATTTCATTTCTTTTTTGTTTCATGCCATTATATTAAAGAAACTGCAAACAATTTTCGATGTGAATATTAATGTTTATGTCAAATTTCAAACAATATTATAACAGAATTGAAATGTAAGAAACGTTGAAACTGTTGTAAGATGTAAAATTGTAATTGTGCGTCTGGTCCATACATAGGCAATGTATTAGGATATGTAGAATGCAAAACCTCGGGTGAATACCCTGTCTGTAGGGGAGCAGTAAAAGGTGGATGGCAGGCGAGCGCGGGAAAATGCACACGGGCACTGCACGGCATAACGGGCTCAGCAGTAGTAGTCGGAGTTGGGCATTGGTCTGAGCAACACGATCTGGATCGAGGAGGCTCTCCTGGAAGACGTAGTTTCATTGAGCCTCGGATATGCCGTTCCGACGCCTATACAGCATGGCAAAATTCCATAGGCACTAAATGGAAAAGTATTGCGACGCTATGAAGAAGTGAAGTGCCGATACATCAAGAGCCATTGCTGCGGTTGTATGTGCGCTCTGTGCCTCGCCATCTCACCGCCTGCCAACCGCCACATCGGTACAAACAGGCTGAAACTTTTAGTACTGTATTCATGTGGACCAGTGTTACTTTTGTTCTATACTATTCAATAACAACTTAAATTTTACCAGAACTGTCCTATCATTTAATTATCCTCGCAACTAACCTCGACCGGGCGCTTTCCAAATGTTGTGCAATACGAGTGTCCCAAGATGAAAAATTAAAGTTTGTGTTAATAATAATTACCTGCAGACCTAGCTATGTTAGAATGATGTTTAAAGAATTTTTTTGTTAATGAACTAATAGACGAATAACAAAGGTCTGACGAAGTGGGAAGATAATTTTGATATTGATTTAGTAATGAAACTTAATTATTTCGAGACAGATATAATGGTATTTAAATGAGCAGGAAATAAGACAAAAAGAGTAGTAAATCATATATTGGAATTCTTGAGGGCATAATGATTTCAGTAATTAATTGTTTTAATACAGTGATCATAACAGTTTCAGGGTCCCCCCCCCCCCTTTTTATTCATTTGAATTCTGAAGTGTTCTAAGCTGATTTGACCTGCAAAGTCAAAGCCAAAATAGAAACCAAAATTTATTAGTGTTTTACCTTTATCAAAATTGACATTGTGTGTGTGTTTCGAAAGTGCTATTTCTAGGGAAACCTATGCCCGATTTTAATCAGAACAGTAGACAGTACGAAGTTTTGCAGTAAACATTATAGTGTAGTGTTATGTATTTATGGTTTATCCCTATCAGTACAGAGAGTGAAATTATCAGTTCAATAGATTTTCTGGTTCTAAAATTTACCATATTATGCTGTGTTACTACGTGTTGTTTTGCTTGAACGTACATCAACTTGTACAGGGAAGAAACTCAATTAATGCCTAATTAGGCTGGCGACCGTATTATTAACAAATTGGTAGCATCTTCTGTGTTGTTTCTTGTCCGTCCTGACGTGTAGTTGTATTTCGGACTTGCTTGACGTATCATTGTCATTACAAAGTGGGTGTAAGTCTGATTTGCCTCCATTCAGGTACACGCGGTCAATTTCTATACAAAAATCCTTTCTCATAAGGCGAAACCCGCCAACTTACCATAGAACAGGCTTTAACGAGTATCGTGTGCGAACAAAGCGCAGCGTTACACTCGCACTTTGAACGCCAGGAGTCTTTCCTATTAGTGTACCAACTGTCACTGTAGACTGGAACACAACTTTTTTTTTATTTAGGAGGGTCTGTATTGTATCATTAATGGGTAGTTATGAGTTGCGGGAAACAGAAGATGTAATGGTGATAACTACTGAAGAATATGTACGTCATTTTTACCACCGCTACAAGGAACCAGTAGATCTGTCAAAACAAACTCAGGGTATTGTCACCAAGGTACTTCAGATTTGCGGAAGCAGTGAGTATACATTACTTGAAAGGATGGGAGCCCAGTTTGACAGTCACGGTTTTTGGACTATACCAATACAACCGTGTGACTAGGATCACATGTAATCTACTCATAGCGGTTTAATATTAATTAGTAACTTTTTCGTTCTACACGATTTTTCGTTTTGTGTGTGTGTATGAGAAAATGTTCATAGACTGTGCAGCTGCTACCTCACCACAGGGAATGCTCAACTCACGGTAGGTGTGCACAGTCTTAAGTATCTGGTGTGAAATGTTGTAATTTCATAAAACCGTATCTTACTTTTGATGTAGAATATGCAGGATTTACAGTAGTGGTGATAGGAATAGCCAAGCTTGGTACGTATTAGTTGTAGATAAATATGTGGGTTAAGTATTTGGAGTTGCATGTATGCGCCCTGCCACATGGTTGATAACAGGGTTAGGTAAGTTGGTAATATGTACGCTACATTATGAATAAACATCGCACACATGGCGCTAGATTCCATAATTTTAGACAATGGTTGAATGATTTTAAGTAGTTTATCAACTTTTGTATGCATGTACATTATTTTACTACATCGTAGTGAATTCTCATTTTGTATTGTCATATTCAATATGTTTTGTTTATACTGTTGTAAAAAAACTGTTGTAATTAGTCAGTCCCTTGATACGGAATGTATGAGTCACAGGTACGCGTATCTCCTAGTACAGCCTGGTGCAGTGTTCTAGCAGCAGAGCAGTGGGGCCAAGAGGCGGTCCAGCTGATGACGGGCAGTTGCTGATCCTCATTCCAGGAGGTCGACGCCAGGTTACGGAGCATGAGGACTTTCCGAGGCGCGTGGAACTGGCTGCCTGACTACTCCCAGGGAGGAAGAAACTGAAGTATGACAGACGTCCCAAAGGGGCAACCCGGTGTTGGCAAACACCAGACGGAGCAAACAGCCTGGCACTTAGGGCAGTGCGACCACAAAGCTCTTCCTTTCAGCTCACCCATGTCTGGAAGGTTCCTGAGAGGCTTAATATCTCCTTATCTGGACTTTACCTAGACCCACTACAGCGACATTGTTCTGTACTGACATCCCGCAATCTACACTGACACCTTCTCGCCAAATCGAGTTTTGTAATCCATCCATTCAGCCAGACTGTAGACAAACACAGTTCTGTACTACTACGAAATAAACAGTAAAGTACAATCATTTGTTTTCTCCTTGCGAGAATCTCCACCCCCAATCGATCATGAATTTGCACTTGGGTAGCTAGAACATGCCTGTTGTGCTGCTCCATTCCCGAGAATACAGTTTGCTCCTTACTGCCAAGACACCTCGAAAAGCTCCATATGACACCAAACTTCGATAAGGTCTTCATCGTGATCATTTCGAGAGACTTTTTGGCAGAGAGTGATATTTTTCCTGACTGTTTTTGCAACATGCGTCCTCGAAATTTCAACGGCAAACCTCTCCGTGATGCACAACGCCCCTCGTGCAGGGTCTGCAACTGTAGCATCCATGTAACACTCTCGCATCATTGTACGAAACTGACCGCTCTTAGTTGGATCTTACGTACATCCTCCATTAAGTCGTTCTGGTTAAGCGTGCCAGGCTGGTGAACAATACACAAAAAGTTGTAGTACTAATGTTTCGTAAGCTACCTCATTCGTGGATGACTTACATTCTTCTTAATGAATCTGAACCTGGGATCTACTTTAGTTAATAATTGTGTGATCATCACACTTTAGGTCTTTCCAAATAGTTACTTCTAGGTATTTTACGGTAATTACTGTTTCAAAAATGGTTCAAATGGCTCTGAGCACTATGAGACTTAACTTCTGAGGTCATCAGTCCCCTAGAACTTAGAACTACTTAAACCTAACTAACCTAAGGACATCACACACTGTTGCGCCTAGAACCGCTCGGCCACCCCGGCCGGCCAGTTACGGTTTCCAACGAGTTGTCGTCAACTGGGTAATCGAATAGCAGTGGATTTCTCCTCCTGCTTATTAGCCATACCTTATATTTATTTACGTCCAGAGCAACTCCGAGCCCCTGCATCAGTGGTTTTCTTGCATTTCACTAACTTTTTCTGGCGTTTTGAGCGTCTTATAGCTGGCAGCGTCGTCCTTGAATATCTTCATGGATCCTCAGCCGTTATCAACTAGTTCATTATGTAAGCTTTAAATAACAGTAGCCTTGTAACATTCCGTGAAGAACTCTCTATCTGCACATTTGTTGATTTTCCTCCGTTAAGAACGACATGTTGAGTTCTCTCTCCAAAAAAAGTCGTGGATTCAATCACAAATCTAGCCCAATTCTCGATAATCTCGTATTTCGTTCACTAAACGACATGGTGGAACGTGGCGGACCAGGGCTCGAACACCATAACTTTCATTTCGAGGACAACGCTTTTACAGGCAGGTCTATCCAGTTTGTTATCGTGACTCTTTCTTTGCTTCCGCCAGTACCTCACTCCTATCTTCGAAACTTCATAGAATTTCCCCCGTATATCCGGTGTTACTAGCACTCCTAACGAGGAAGAGTCTTAGTCGAATTATTTCCCCGATGATTTATTCTGAAAAGATTCATGCTAATATGCCTATTTTGGAGAGATTCATTCTGGAAAAATTCATTCTGGATTCATTCCCCATAGCTTTAGCTAAGCCATTTCTCCGCAGTATCGTATTCTCCACGAGTGCTACTATAACAAGCTACATCTACATAGATATTCCGCAGGTCACGGTACAGTGCGTGCCGGAGGGAACCCGGTGCCGCTACTAGTCACTTCCTCCTGTATTCCAGTAACAAATAGAGCCAGGGAAAAACGACTGTCTATATGCCTCCGTATAAACCCTAATTTCTCTCATCTTACCTTCATACTCCTCAGGCGCAGTATATGTCTGCAACAGCAGAATCGTGTGGTGATCAGTCTCAGATGCCGGTTCTCTAAATTACCATAACAGTGTTTCTCGAAAAGAAAGTCGACCTCCCTCCAGGGATCCCAGTTTTAATTCCCTAACGGTAACATATATCATGTGATCGAAAGTATCCGGACACCACCAAAAACATACGTTTTTCATATTCGTTGCATTGTACTGGCACCTACTGGCAGGTACTCCATATCTGCGACGACAGTAGTCGTTAGACATCATGAGAGAGCAGAATGAGGCGTTCCGCGTAACTCACGCACTTCGAACGTGGCCAGCTGATTGGGTGTCACTTGTGTCACACGTCTGTACGCGAGATTTTTCTCACTCCTAAACATCCTTAGGTCCACTGTTTCCGAACTGATAGTGAAGTGGAAACGTGAAGGGACACGTACAGCACAAAAGCGTACAGGCCGACATCGTCTGTTGACTGTACAGACCGCCGACAGTTGAAGAGGGTCGCAATGTGTAAAGGCAGACATCTATCCAGACCATCACACAGGAATTCCAAACTGCATCAGGATCCACTGCAAGTACTATGACAGTTAGGTGGGAGGTGATAAAACTTGGATTTCACTGTTGAGCGGCTGCTCCTAAGCCGCCCATTACGCCGGTAAATACCAAACGAAGCCTCGCTTGGTGTAAGGAGCATAAGCATCGGACGATTGAAGAGTGGAAAACGTTGTGTGGAGTGACGAATCACGGTACACAATGTGGCGATCCGATGGCAAAGTGTCGGTATAGCGAATGGCCGGTAAACGTCTTCTGCCAGCGTCTGTAGTGCCAACAGTAAAATCAGGAGGCGGCGGTGTTATGGTGTGGTCGTGTTCTTCATGGAGGGGGCTTGCATCCCTTGTTGTTTTGCGTGGCACTTTCACAGCAGAAGCCTAAACTGATGTTTTAAGCATCTTCTTGCTTCCTACTGTTGAAGAGCTATTCGGGAATGGCGATTGCATCTTTCAACACCATCGAGCACCTGTTCATAATCCACGGCCTATGGCGGAGTGGTTCACGACAGTGACATCCCTGTAATGGACTGGCCTGCACAGGGTCCTGACCTGAATCGTATAGAACACCTTTGGGATGTTTTGGAACGCCGACTTCGTGCCAGGCCTCACCGACCGATATCCATACCTCTCCTCAGTGCAGCACTACGTGAAGAATGGACTGTCATCCCCCAGGAAACGTCCCAGCACCTGGTTGAACGTATGCCTGCGAGAGTAGAAGCTGTCATCAAGGCTAAGGGTAGGCCAACACCGTACTGAATTCCAGCATTACCGATGGAGGCCGCCACGAACGTGTAAGTAATTTTCAGACAGGTGTCCGGATACTTTTGATTACATAGTGTATGTAGCAGCCCGCGTCTGAATTACTTCGATGTCTTCGTTCAATCCTTGCTGACATGGATCCCAAACACTCGAGTGTTACTCAAGAATATGTCGTACCAGCGAAGTCGACCATTTGCCTTCCTACAACGGTTCTGACATGTTCATTCCATTTCATATTGCTTTTCAACGTCATTCCCAGATTTTAAATGATTTGTCTGCGTCAAGCAGTATACTACTAATGCTGTATCCAAACATTACAGGTTTGTTTTTCCTACTCTTTAATATTAACTTACATTTTCTCAGATTTGGACTATCTGACATTATCGCACCAACAGGAAATTTTGCCTAAGTCGTCTTATATCTTTCTACGTCACTAGTATGTTGATATTACCACACTCCACAGCGTCACAAGTAAATAACCAAAGATTGCTGCCTAACCAGCCAGGCAAAAAAATTGTGTGTCTAGAGAACAACAGCGGTCCTATCACACTTTCCTGAGGCACTCCTGATGATACCTTTGTCTCTGATGAACACTCGCTGTCGAGGACAACATAGAGGGTCCCATTACTTAAGAAGTCTTCGAGCCACTCACATATCTATTAACTTAATCTATACGCTCGTACCTTCGTCAACAGCCTGAAATGCGACACCGTGTCAAATGCTTCCCGGAAATCAAGAAACATGGAATCTGCCTGTTGCCCTTCATGCGTAGTCTGCGGTATATCATGTGAGAAAAGGGCAAGCTGAGTTTCGCATGAGCGATCGTTTCTAAAACCGTGCTGATTCGCGGACATAAAGCTTCTCAGTCTCCAGAAAGTTTCATCTATTCGAATTGAGATTATGCTGAAGAATTCTGCAGCAGACCAAAGTTAGGGGTATTGGTGTGTAATTTTGCGGGTCCGTTCTTTTATCCTTTTTATAAACTGCAGTCATCTACGCTTCTTTTCAGTCACTTGGGACTTGGTGTGGGGTGAGAGATTAACGATAAATGCAAGCAACGTAAGGTGCCAATGCCGTAGGTTACTCTTTGTGAAACCGAACAGAACTTGCGAACTTCAAAAGGAGGAGACATACAGGTAGTGGCGGTAGTGAAGCTGTGAGGAAGGCCTGTCGAGCCGTGCTTGCGTATCTTAGTCGATAAGCGCACTGAGCACGAACGGCAGGGAACAGGTTCGAATATCGGTCCGGCATACTGTTTTCAGTCTACCAGGAATTCAGTTGTAGAATGTAGGATTCATTCTGCACGCATTGTGATAGCTAGGAAGGTCTGTGATTCAAATCTCAGGTGCTGTGAGCCTTGAGAGAGAATACCAGGGACGGAGGAGCAGATTGGTCACATGCTTACGAACCTCCGAACCTTCATTACCAACCTAGCAACCAGTATAATATGGTGGAACGGGGAAGTGAGCTGTTAATATTTATTAAGTTTGCACGCATGCCTACAGAGAAAAGCACAGTCCCCAACAAGACTTATTACTGGATGACACACTGGAATTACGTAAGCGTTTTCAGTTTAAGACATAAAACAACATTTCATTTAGATTTTGGGTCACTACACGGTGAACGTTGAAAGCAGTTCGTTAAAATATGAATTTTCCAGTGTATCCTTCTTCCACGATGCCTGCACAAGCACGTAGCAGAGATGTTCCCTGCCAGATGATCTATTACTTTATGTATCACAGGCTTTCAGAAGTCAAGGCTAGGAAATAGTTTGGAAGCAGCAGGTACGAGCCAATCACGGGCCGTGTGGTACGTTGGTGAGCGCCGCTGAACGATGAACACAGCAGTTCCGTACAATGTTTCTGTGCGCTGCTGTCGTTCTGAAGATGTTCTTGACGTTACATCCACGTTTCTGTTACGTTCGAGTGCTGTGGTAGCTTGCTTTGGGATTACTTTCTGACGGATTTTCATGACACGAGCTACAAGGAGTGTGGTGAGGTCGTGGTATTCATTTAGAAGCTTGGTGTGATATTTTCCTGCAGTATTTTCAGGATTTTAAATGTGCCTCACTGTCGCTATCCTGAGAGGTTGACAGCTTTCGATGTTCACCTTACAATGTCGGTTCTCCACTAGTTCAACCGCACGGTAGCCATACTGACTACATCTATTGCTTTTTATTCCGGTCTTTAATCACAATACCAATTCTTTAGACGATGACCGGTTTCAGTCCGTATAATAGGCCACATCGGCCACACAGTTGCCATAATGACTGTGTGGCCGATGTGGCCCATTCTACACCTTACGAGGTGCGGCTAGAAAAAAACCGGACTGATGCTGTAAAAAACATTTATTTACAATTATTTACAATTTCATGTTATCTCCTTCAATGTACTCTCCTCCTCGGTCTCTACACCGCTCCATACGAATTTTCCACTGTTCATAGCAATGCTGCAGATCATTTTCGGTAAGTCCATACATTACTTCGGTTGCTTTTTCTTTTACTGCTTCAACAGTCTCAAATCTAGTTCCTTTCAAAGCTGACTTGACTTTAGGGAAAAGAAAAAAGTCACAGGGGGCCAAATCAGGTGAGTAGGGTGGATGATCTAAGATGGGAATGTTGTGTTTTGCCAAAAACGTCTTCACTGACAACGCACTGTGAGCTGGGGCATTGTCTTGGTGAAGGATCTATGACTTTTTTGTCCACAAATCGTTCCGTTTTCTCCGTACTCGCTCATGTAGGGTAGCCAGGACGCTAATGTAGTAATGCTGATTCACTGTTTGTCCCTCTGGTAGCCAATCAATGTGCACAATCCCTTTGATGTCAAAAAAACAATCATCATTGCCTTGAATTTCGATTTTGACATTTGTGCTTTTTTTTGTCGTGGAGAACCAGGAGTTTTCCAATGCAGCGATTGGCGTTTAGTTTCGGGATCGTAAGTAAAAAACCACGATTCATCGCAAGTAATAACATTTTGTAAGAAGGTGGGATCACTTTCAATGTTTTCCAGGATGTCAGAACAAATCATTCTTCGGCGTTCCTTCTGTTCAATTGTGAGACACTTTGGAACCATTTTTGAACACACTTTGTTCATGTTGAAACTTTCATGAAGAATCTGCCTAACACTTTCCTTGTCAACTCCTGTTAACTCAGACACTGCTCTGATTGTTAAACGGTGATCTTGTCGAACAAGTTTACCGATTTTTTCAATGTTTGCATCAGTTTTTGCTGACAATGGTCTGCCAGTGCGAGTGTCATCACTGGTGTCTTCGCGGCCATCTTTAAATCGCTTAAACCACTCAAACACTTGTGTTCGCGATAAACAATCATCGTCGTACATTTGTTGTAACATTACAAACGTTTCACTTGCAGATTTTCCTAGTTTGAAACAAAATTTGATGTTAACACGCTGTTCTTTCTGTACACTCAACATTTTCCGACGCACAGACAAAACGTCAACTACTTAAAACAGACGCCACGGGCAGACTGAGTGCAGGAGGCAGATGAAACTCGAGCAGTAGGCGGAGCGAGAGTCACGTGACAGGCCACGCGACTTTCAGCCTTATTGCATTCGTTTTATTGTTTCACCAGTACTAGTCCGGTTTTTTTCCAGCCACACCTCGTATTTTAGATATATGTGACGATGCTGTGCTGATTATATTTATATGTTTTGCCGATGCCATTATGGCCTTATCACTTTAGGACATGGTGTAAAAAAGATCTGAGGATGGTCGTTACGGACTGAAACCGGTCATCGTCTAAAGAACTGAATTGTGATCAAAGACTGGAATAAAAAGCAATTGACAGTATTGGATCACTGTTTGTATGCGCGACTATGTCGCAGTTGGTGAAACTACTGGCTACATCTCATTTACTGAAATGAACTCAGAAATTTTCTAATGTATCTGGAATGTTTCTTTGTTCAGTTCTCTTATCTGTGGGTCCTTGGAAGTCACATGGTCACGTCTGGGCATTTGCATTGTTTCATGTATTACAGGTTACGAACTGAATCAAATAATCATAAATGTAACTAGTGCTTTTAGGTACATTCCCGTGTCACTTACAAAACTGACGAAAATGCGACTGATTACTTGTTTTTAGACTCATTTCCGAATCTGCACTTAATTTCAACTACGAACCTTTACCGGAATTCTGTCTTTAAAGGACGTCGTTGAATGCGAAGGAAGTTCGACGTAGTTGTTGTACATCTTTGTATTTCAGGTTGCGCGTAGATGGGTGTTAGCCTATTTGACAACACCACTCACGCCCACTGCCGTTGACCTACCTACAAGGAAGGTGCATTACCTTTTCTCCTAGACAAACTAAGAATTTCTATAAGTTAACGTGATCCTAAATTCCTCTCAAGTATTTATTTGCACTCCCATTTCTGTCCGTTGTGCAAATGAAGCGCTACCTACTCCTCAATATGTCTACGAAACACATTAGATGTTCATACCACGCGGCATACGATGGTGAATCCAGAATCTAGACATACTGAGTCTGTTGTCATCGGACACGACCACGTGATATCACTCCCCAATGATTCAGTCCCTATGTTCTTCGTACTGTCACATATTTTTGAAAACGGTGAACTCACCAATCAACATTATTCTGAACTGCACTTCTTCCTTATGTTCATCTTTTCAAGGATGTATCCGGCCCTGACTTCAGTTTTGTGGATGGCAATGTGGGACCGCATTGAACTCCGCAGGTGGAGTAGATCTTAGAACGAGAGGATATTCGACGAATGGATTTGTCTCCCCGACATAAATCCCGCAGAGCCCAAGTGAGATGCGTGGAGGAGAGGTACTGCTACACGCCTCCAAGAACCAACGCTCATTCAGTAGTTGTCAACTGCTGAAGTAATGGAACGGCTACCACGAGAAGTACTCACCAACTTTGTGGCCAGCATGGGTGAACAATGCAGAGCATGCAGTGCCGTCGGTGGTGATCACACATCCTATTAAGACGATTTGTAATGTCCAGGGGACCATCATTAATCGCCATTACTTCAGTGTAATAACTCTCTTTGAATGAAAGTTTCATTTATTCATTGAAGAGCCAGGAAATTGTTGCACCTGCCTAATATCGTGTAGGGCCCCCGCGGGCGCGCAGAGTGCCGCACCACGACGTGGCATGGACTCGAGTAATGTCCAAAGTAGTGCTGCAGGAAATTGACACCATTAACCCAGCGGGGCTGTCCGTAACTCCGTAAAAGTACGACGAGGTGGAGATGTCCTCTGAACAGCACGTTGCAAGGCAGATATTCTCAATAATGTTCATGTCTGGGGAGTTTGATGACCAGCGGAAGTGTTTAAACACAGCAGAGTGTTCCTGGAGTCACTCTGTAGCAGTTCTGGATGCGTGGGGCGTCGCATTGTCCTGCTGCAATTGCCCAGGTCCTTGGGAATGCACTATGTATATAACTGAATGCAGCTAATCAGACAGGTGCTTACGTACGGGTCACCTGTCAGGGTCGTATCTATACGTATCAAGTGTCCCATATCACTGCAACTGCACTCGCCTCACGCCATTACAGAGCCTCAACCAACTTGATCAGTTCCCTGCTGAAATGCAGGGTCTATGGATTCATGAGGTTGTCTCCATACCCGTACACGCCCATTCCCTCGATACAATTTGAAACGACACTCGCCCGAGCAGACAACATGTTTCCAGTCCTAAACAGTCCAATGTCGGTGTTGACGGGATCAAGCGAGGCGTAAAGCTTTGTGTCGCGTAGTCATCAAGGGTACACGAGTGAGCCTTCGGATCCGAAAGCCCATATCGATGATGTTTCATTGAATGGTTCGCACGCTGCCACTTGTTGATGGTCGAGCATTGAAATCTGGAGCAGTTTGCGGAAGTGTTGCACTTCTGTCCGTTGAACGAATGTCTTCAGTCGTCCCGTTCTTACAGAATCTTTCTCCGTCCACAGCGATGTTGGAGATTTGACGTTTTACCAGATTCCTGATATCCACGGTACACTCGTGAAATGGTCGTAAGGGGAAAATCCCCGCTTCATCGCTACCTCGGAGATAGTGTGTCCCACCGCTCGTGCGCCGATTATAACACCACGTTCAAACTCACTTAAATCTTGATAACCTGCCATTGTAGCAGCAAACGGTCTAACAACTGCGCCGGACACTTGTCGTCTTGTATAGGCGTTGCCGACCGCAGCGCTGTATTCTGGCTGTTTACATATCTCTGTATTTGAATACGCATGCCTGTAAGTTTCTTTGGCGCTTCAGAGTATTTCTCTCGCTGTGTCTTTCATTCAGTTACCTTCTGTACAATACTGAAGCAGTTCTTTCTACGTTACACCCAGCTATGTTACTTGGCGATGATACATCGTCTGAAAGTTACTTTTGTTGTTAAGTTTTTCACACCAGTATATTTCTACGTACTCGGATCTCGGAAAAAAAGGAGTGGTGGGGTACAAAGACGGGGCTGACGGGAAGGCAGTATTACTGCCGTTCCAGAAGAGAGTGGGAGCGGAGTTACCGCAGTAAGCACTGGGGAGCCAGTCTCCGGCTTCTTGGCGGGAACCATCGTGCGGCAATGGCTGAGGTGTCGGCCGGCTGCAGCGATAAGGACCGCTGATGGAGTCACGTGCGGCCGGCGCCGAAACGGCGGTCACGTGGCCACGGGCGCGCCGCCCCCTTAAGCTTAAAACCATAGCCCGCGCACCGCAGCCGTTCTCACCGCCTCGGGAGCTAGGCTGTTAGCGGGATGGCCTGCAACCCGCGCTCCACCGAGGAACGTGTGCGCGCGCAGCGAGCTGTTACAGCGGGGGAAATATCGGGATTCACTCTCCGTAGCAGACAAATCGCCTCTAAACAGTTTGGCGCCAGTGGAACTAATAATGAATATTTTCCCTCCCTCTCTATCTTCTTCGCTCTCTCTCAATTACAGACAAACACACACACAGAACTACACACGTCATAAAAAGTTCCCACAACTCCTTAAGATAGACTTTGATTGCAAATATTGTATCACAGACGTAGTCCCTGTGACTGTTCAGTGGAACCCGCTCAAAGATGTAAACAACCATGCATGAGCAGCGTCTATTATACTGAGAGAGTCCGACAGCCGATCAGTTCCTGTCATTTCACCAGGAAGGAGGTACATGGATCTTGTTTTCTGTAGTTCACCCATGCCTCGACGGTCAGTACCCCGGTTCGATCGCGTCCACATGTTACTTTGTGCCAGGAAGGCCGCTCAACAAGGAAAGTGTCCAGGCGTCTCGTAGTGAACCAAAGCGATGTTGTTCGGACATGGAGGAGGTACAGAGAAACTGGAACTGTCGATGACATGCCTCGCTCAGGCCGCCCAGGGGCTGCTACTGCAGTGGATGACCGCTATCTACGGATTATGACTCGGAGGAACCCTGACAGCAACGCCACCATGTTGAGTAATGATTTTCGTGCAGCCACAGGACGTCTTGTTACGACTCAAACTGTGCGCAGTAGGCTGCATGATACGCAACTTCACTCCCGACGTCCATGGCGAAGTCCATCTTTGCAACCACGAGACTATGCAGCGCGGTACAGATAGGCGCAACAACACGCCGAATGGACCGCATCACGTACTCTTCAGCGATGAGTGTCGCATATGCCTTCAAACAGACAATCTGCGGAGACGTGTTTGGAGGCAAACCGGTCAGGCTGAACGCCTTAGACATACTGTCCAGCAACTGCAGCATGATGGAGGTTTCCTACTGTTTTAGGGTGACATAACGTGGGGCCGACGTACGACGCTGGTGGTCATGGAAGGCGCCATAATGGCTGTACAGTATGTGAATGCCATCATCCGACGGATAGTGGAACCATATCGGCAGCATACTGGCGAGGCATTCCTCTTCATGGACGAAAACTTGGCCCCCATCGTGCACATCTTGTAAATGACTTCCTTCAGGATAACGACATCGCTCGACTAGAGTGGCCAGCATGGACCCTATCGAACATGCCTGGGATTGACTGAAAAGGGCTGTTTATGGACGACATGATCCACCAACCACTCTGAGGGGTCTACGCCGAGTAGCCGTTCAGGAGTGGAACAACCTGGACCAACAGTGCCTTGATGAACTTGTGGATAGTATGCCACGACGAACGCAGGCATGCATCAATGCAAAGAGGACGTGCTAATGGGTATTAGAGGTACCGGCCGGTGTGTGCAGCAATATGGACCACAACCTTTGAAGGTCTCGCTGTATTGTGGTACAACATGCAATGTGTGGTTTTCACGAGCAATAAAAATGGCGGAAATGATGTTTTTGTTGATCTCTATTCCAATTTTCTGTACAGGTCCCGGAATCCTCGGCATCGAATTTCAAAAATGGTCCAAATGACTCTACGCACTATGGGACTTAACATCTGAGGTCTTCAGTCCCCTAGACTTAGAACTACTTAAACCTAGCTAACCTAAGGACATCACACACATCCATGCCCGAGGCGGGATTCGAACCTGCAACCGTAGCAGCAGCGCGGTTCCGGATTTAAGCGCCTACAACCACTCGGTCACAGCAGCCGACGGCACCGAGGTGATTCCAAACTTTTTTTGATGTATGTAATATGAATTTAGACCTCTGTGCAAAGAAAAGGAAACTGTAGATTTTTTTATGGAAAGGGATGAGGAATCAGACGAAGATGGGATGTATGATATTGTGCAAAGAATTGGAGAGACCACTAAGAGACCTAAGATTAAATAATTCGCCTGGAGTAGATGACAATCTCTCAGACTAGTCTGAGATCTTGGGAGGAACAAATTATGTTATGAAAAGCAACCGGACACCTATTCGTGCACATTAGTATCACGTGTGTCCAACCTTCATCTCGACGACTGCCTGAACTCTTCTAGAGCCACATTCAATGAGGTGATATCATATCTGGGGAGCAATGGTAGCCTATTCTTTCAAGAGACAAAACCAGAGAAGGGAGTGATGTTGGACACTGGAATGTGGAGCCAAGTACATCAACATCCATCTACATGGATATTCTGAAAATCGCTCTTAAGTGCCTGGCAGAGCGTTAATCGACCCACCTTCACAGTAATTCTCTGTTATTCCAATCTCGAACAGCGCGTGGAAAAAACGAACACCTATATTTTTCGTGCTAGCTCTAATTTCCCTTATTTTAGTATGATGATCGCTTCTCCCTACGTAGGTCGGCGTTAACAAAATATTTTCCCATTCCGAGGAGAAAATTCCTCCGCAAAGAAAAACGCCTTTGTTTTAATGATGTACATCCCAAATACCGTCTCATATCCGTGACACTCTCTCCCCTATTTCGCTACGATACAAAACGTGCTCCTCTTCTTTGCTTTCTAGATGTACTCAGCTAATCTTATGTGGTAAGGATACCAGACCGTGCAGCAGTAATCCAAAAGAGGACGGACAAGCTTAGTGTAGGCGGTCTCTTTAGCATATCTGTTACGTTTTTTAGTGTCCTGCCAATAAAATCCAGTCTTTGGTTTGCCTTCCCCACGACATTTTCTACGTGTTCTTCCCAGTTTAAATTGTTCGCAATTGTAATTCCTCGGTATTTAGATTACACTGATTTATCGTATAAAAGAAGTTTAACGGATTCTTTTTAGCACGTATGTGGGTGACCTCAGACTTTTCATTATTTGGGGTCCGATGCCAATTTTCGCACCATTCAGATATATTTTCTATATCGTTTTTCAGATTGTTTTGATCTTCTGATGAGTTTACTAGACGGTAAGCGACAGCGTCATCTGCAAACAACCTAAGACGGCTGCTCAGATTGTCTCCTAAATCGTTTATATAGATAAGGAACAGCAGAGGACCTATAACATCACCTTTTGGGACGCCAGAAATCACTTCTGTTGTACTCGATGACTTTCCGTCGATTACTATGAACTGCGACCTCTGTGACAGGAAATCACAAATCCAGTCAGACAACTGAGACGATTTTCCGAAATTAAGCAATTTCACTACAAGCTGCTTATGTGGTACAGTGTCAAAAGTCTTTCGGAAATCCAGAAATACGGAATCAGCTTCAAATTCCTTATCCATATTACTCAACATTTCGTAGGTGTAAAGAGCTAGTTGAGTTTCAAAAGAAGAATGCTTTCTAAATCCGTACTGAATGTGTGTCAATAGACCGCTCTCTTCGAGGTGATTCAAAATGTTCGAACACAATATATGTTCCAGAATCCTGCTGCATACCGACGTTAATGATATGGGCCTGTAATTCAGCGGATTACTTCCACTACCTTTCGTGAATATTGATCTGACTTGTGCAACTTTGAAGACTTTTGGTATGGATCTTTCATCGAGCGAGCGGCTGTATATGATTGATAAGTATGGAGCTATTGCTTCAGTACACTCTGAAAGAAACCAAATTGTTACACAGTCTGGACCAGAAGACTTGATTTTATTAAATGATTTAAGTTGCTTCATTACTCCGAGGATATATACTCCGATGCAACTCATGTTGGCAGCTGTTCTTGATTCTAATTCTGGAATATTTTCGTCGTTTTCGTTGGTTGTAACACTGATTTGCTCTACTGATTTATTTTGTCATTTGTTTTGTTTAATGTTATAACATTGAGTTTCTGTAAGTGTTGTAGTATTGAATCGATACCAGCAGAGTGTTCATCCTTTTCTGTGTGAAAACTTTGATTTCATAGTTTGATTCTATGCAATGTGGTGTATCTGTCATTTAAATTCTTTGTCTCATTTGGAGGGAACAAAACTTACTGTACATAATTATAATTTCTGTGTGAATAATTTTTTGTAGAAATGTTAATATATGCAAATGTTCTGTTTTATTTAGTATGTTAGGTTGCTGTAATGTAAACTGCTGACCTTCACTTAGGATTCTGAGTTATTTTGCATGTAAAAGGTGGTGTGGTTCCCCTCGGGAACGGAACTGTGTAGCGTGCGCAAAATGTGGTGGGCATGGATAAAAGGGTGGAACCAAGAGTCAGTCGGGGACGATCTACCAAACTATCAGTTGCTCATGTAAAAGTTGTGTATTGTGCTGGTCCCGAGAGAGGCTTTTCCTGACGCTTTCCAATGCCTCGGATCGATGGATAAAGAGCTGGAACTATTCTGGAATTGGTATCTATCATCGCCACCAAGAAATGACTCCATTGAAAGTAGTTCAAAAACACAAAGTTACTTAATTATAGAAAGTTTAAATTACTCTTGCTATTCAAGTCAAATTTCTGTACAATATTGCGTTCTTCTTGTGTATTAAAAACGCATATTGATGTTGTAATAGGATCCACAGTTTGTCTATTATGCTCATGCTAGATAACGATTAATAGAAAGACGACTATCTATGAAAACAGTAACTTCTTTACTCAAAAGACAGTGAGAAGTAATCTGTTAGTGAATTCCATTTAATTTTCAGTCCAAGTAGAAAGGTGATTAGTAATGAGAGACTTAATCTATGCACAATAACTAATTTTGCTGTGAACCATATCCATATTTCATGTCAGATAGGAATATATTTGAAAAGTAATATTGATCCTATGTCCAATTTACGATTCGACAGTGAATATTAATAGTAACATTATTGAGACCATTCAGTTTGACTAAGTCCTCAAGGTAACAGTGTGTTCCGTTAACTGTTACATTTATGCAAATAGTTTGTTCTGCTCTGTCAGCTCCAACCTTAACGTGAACATGCTGTGTGCAGGTGCCAGAGTTCATTGCACTCTCGTGTGACGAAGTATAGGCTGTGATTTCCCATTGAAGTTACTCATTTTCAGTTTCTTGAACAAGAATGTTACTCATTCTTATACCTAATTAGACTGGCGACCGTTGTTGTTATCATTTGGACACTGTGAATAGGTAAATTATTGTTTGTTACTGTTTAAATATTTACGAAATTCTAACTTTCACATCCGATAAGCCACCTCCGGTAAGTATATCACGGTCAACACAACCTCATTCCTTTCAGAGGGTAACACTGCTCTGATTGTTTATACTGCAATTGCTTTAATGAAAATTATTTCATTTATACGAACTGTCTCCAGCTTTGAGGTTATGGTATAACAGTGGCAGGCAGTAGTGTTATATGGTGAAGTAATTTCGAAAGGCTGTGTTTAGTAACTCTGCTTTCGCAGCACCGTCGTCGATAGTATTTCCAATGCTATCGCGCAGGGAACGCATTGACTGTGCCTTGCCCCTAGCATACTTTCGCCGACAAACCTGAAGGCTGTAAATTCAACTAAATACTTAGGGATTGCAATTACAAATAATCTAAATTAGAACGATCACATAGATATTTTTGGGGGTAGGGCCAACCAAAGACTGCGATTCATTGTCAGAACACTTGGAAGGTGCAACAGGTATACTAAAGAGACTGCTTACACCACGCTTGTCCGCCCTATTGTGGAGTATTGCTGTGCGGTGTGGGATCCGCATCAGATGGGACTGACGGATGACATCGAAAAAGTTCAAAGAAGGGCGGCTCGTTTTGTATTGTCGCGAAATAGGGGAGATAGTGCCACAGACATGATATGTGAATTGGAGTGGCAATCATTAGAACAAAGGCGTTTTTTGTTGTGACGGGGTCTTCTCATGAAATTTCAATCACTAGTTTTCTCCTCCGATTGCGAAAACATTCTGTTGGCATCCACCTACATAGGTAGAAACGATCATCACAGTAAAACAAGAGAAATGAGGGCTCGCACGGAAAAATTTAATTGCTCGCTTTTCCGCGAGCCGTTCGAGAGTGGAACGGTAGAGAGAGAGCTTGAAGGTGGTTCATTGAATCCTCTGTTAGGCACTTTATTGTGAATAGCAGGGTAATCCTGTAGATGTCGACGTAGACGTAGATTTAGTGCTTCCCATCGAAAAAACTACAAAGAACGAAACTTGTCTAGCTTGAAGGGGGCAACCAGATGGCGCTATGGTTGGCCCGCTGGATAGCGCTGCCATAGGTCAAACAGATATCAACTGCGTTTTTTTTTAAATAAGAACCCCGATTTTTTATTACATATTCGTGTAGTACGTATAGAAATATAAATGTTTTAGTTGGACCACTTTTTTCGCTTTGTGATAGATGACGCTGTAATAGTCATAAACATATGGCTCACAATTTTAGACTAACAGTCGGTGACAGGTAGGTTTTTTAAATTAAAATACAGAACGTAGGTACGTTTGAACATTTTATTTCGGTTATTCCAAAGTGATACATGTACCTTTGTGAACTTATCATTTCTGTGAACGCATGCTGTTACAGCGTGATTACCTGAAAATACCACATTAATAGAATAAATGCTCAATTTTATGTCCGTCAACCTCTATGCATTTGGCAATACGTGTAACGACATTCCTCTCAACAGCGAGTAGTTCGCCTTCCGTAATGTTTGCACATGCAATGACAGTCCGCTGACGCTTGTTGTGAGGCGTTGTCGGTGGATCACGATAGCAAATATCCTTCAACTTTCCCCACAGAAGGAAATACGGGGACGTCAGATCCGGTGAACGTGCGGGACATGGTATGGTGCTTCGACGACCAATCCACCTGTCATGAAATATGCTATTGAATACCGCTTCAACTGCAAGCGAGCTATGTGCCGGACATCCGTCATGTTGGAAGTACATCGCCATTCTGTCATGCAGTGAAACATCTTGTAGTAACATCGGTAGAACGTTACGTAGGAAATCAGCATACATTACATCATTTAGATTGCCATCGATAAAATGTGGGTCAATTATCCTTCCTCCCATAATGCCGCATCATACATCAACTCGCCAGGGTCGCTGATGTTCCACTTGTCGCAGACATCGTGGATTTTCCGTTGCCCAATAGTGCATATTATGCCGGTTGACGTTACCGCTGTTAATGAATGACGCTTAGTCGCTAAATAGAACGCGTGCAAAAAATCTGTTATCGTCCCGTAATTTCTCTTCTGCCCAGTGGCAGAACTGTACACGACGTTCAAAGTCGTCGCCATGCAATTCCTGGTGCATAGAAATATGGTACGGGTGCAATCGATGTTGATGTAGCATTCTCAACACCGACGTTTTTGAGATTCCAGATTCTCGTGGAATTTGTCTGCTACTGATGTGTGGATTAGGCGTGACAGCAGCTAAAACACCTACTACATCATTTGTTGCAGGTCGTGTCTGACGTTTCACATGTGGTTGAACACTTCCTGTTTCCTTAAATAGCCGGCCGGTGTGGCCGTGCGGTTAAAGGCGCTTCAGTCTGGAACCGCGTGACCGCTACGGTCGCAGGTTCGAATCCTGCCTCGGGCATGGATGTGTGTGATGTCCTTAGGTTAGTTAGGTTTAAGTAGTTCTAAGTTCTAGGGGACTGATGACCACAGCAGTTAAGTCCCATAGTGCTCAGAGCCATTTGAACCATTTTCCTTAAATAACGTAACTATCCGGCGAACGGTCCGGACACTTGGATACCGAGCAGCATACATAGCACACGCCCGTTGGGAATTTTGATCACAATAGCAATACATCAACACGATATCGACCTTTACCGCAATTGGTAAACGGTCCATTTTAACACAGGTAATGTATCATGAAGCAAATACCGTCCGCACTAGCGGAATGTTACGTGATACCACGTATTTACACGTTTGTGACCATTACAGAGCCATCTATCACAAAGCGAAAAAAGTGGTGGAACTAAAACATTCATATTTCTTTACGTACTATACGAATATGTAATACAAAATGGGGGTTCCTATTTTAAAAAAAACGCAGTTGATATCCGTCTGACCTATGGCAGTGCCATCTAGATGGCCAAACATATCCATCTGGTTTCCCCCTTCAAGTTAGAGAAGTTTTGTTCTTTGTAGTTTTTTCGTTTGACGCTTATTTCGTGAGATATTTGGCCCGGTCACGATCAATGGACCACTCTGTATATATATATATATATTTCTGAATGCAGCTAAGGTTACAAATTAATTTGCGATGTGAACGTAGAAAGACCCCTTCCATGTCATATGATTTATCTTGCAGAATGATTCATGGAACATGAACTACAGTAGCAAGCAACTTATACGCAAGAGTTTCTAAATAAAGGTGTGTAAAAGCGTCCAGCTGTCCTCTCTCAGCATTCCTGGTCACCACGAGGATTGCCGCTTAACTGTTGGTCCGTTTGCTTGTAACTGGAAGACGTACCCGGTCCTCGTCATCCCTTACTGGCAATCTTTAGTCTGAACACCCATTACAGAGTGGAGTACAACTATTGTACACGATATTTATTTTCAGTGGTTCGGAGGAAGTCTCACGAAAACAAGGCGAGTCTTCACTGAAACGTTTTTGTGCAGAGCACTGGCCTATGAAGTAACCCCTTCAAATTACGCTTATGCTTTTGATGCAGAAGCTTAAGAGTCATAGTAACGTGGCCCACCTACCCGTCACTAAGACCACTGAACTCACTTTATGAAACAAGTGCTGTGCCAGGGGTGGAACGATTTTGTTTTTGGTGACAAAGTTGGCATCTCTCCGGTTCTTTGTGTTGCCGGGTAGGGACGGTGTTTGCTCTCTCTTGTGAAAACAGGGATATCTTGGGGCCCGGCGCGTGGTCAGAAAAGAGGGAGCGGGGGGGGGGAGGGGGGAGAGGGGGGTGGTTGTCCTATGATCGGACAAGGCGAGGCGCTCAGTTGCGGGGAGGCAGCCCCCTCCTACCCTATAGGTCAGAGTACACACTTCGCATTTTGAAACGTGTAGCCGGCCGGTACTGTAGCCTGCAGGGATGGCTGTGAACTCTGGCTTCTGGATACCCGCAAGTAATGGTGGTCTGCCTGTGCCTAGAAAGAGGCATTGTCTGTCAGGTGCTTTGGCAGGTGCTTTGCTGTTGCCCTTGCTAGAGACAATGACTCGAAGGTTTTCATCAGTGGAACTATAAACTTGTAGTGAGATTTACTGCCTCTTACTACTCAGGTTACATGCCGTTCTTAATCAGGCCTTCGTTACACGTGAGTTAGTTCCTTCAATTAATTTAAGATATTTAATAAATGTGTTACCAGCGGCCAGTGGATACTGATTTGATTATTACATGTTGATGTGCTTGAATACGACCTGAACTGTTCGAGCCAGTTACGTCACAGTTCGGGAAATCTTGGGTTTTGCTCGATGCTTCTATCGTAGACATTCGCACGTCACAGCTTGAAGATTATCTAGGAGATACGAGCATGTACACCACAGGTGTTTCATTCATAAAATATGTAGACATTGGCATCTAACAACTGCAAAATTGTCAAGCATATGGAAGTATGTACACGACAGGAATTTCATTCAAAAAAATGTAGTCGTTCCAAGCTCACACTCCGAAAATTGTCAAGGAGATGCGAGTAGGTACAACATAGGAATTCCATTCATAAAAAATTTAAACATTCCCACCTCACAGCTAGAAAATTACGAAGGAAACGAAAGAATGACATCAAAGAAACTTCACTCATAAAATTTTAAACAGTAGGGCTGTGCTTGAAGACGACCCGATCTCTTCGAACAGCTTACGTCTCAGTTCGGGAAATCTCGGGTTTTGCTCGATCCTTGGATCGGCCTTGTTGGTGCTATCACAACCACCCGTCTTAGTGCTTTAATGAACAATGGATTTTAACAATAAAAATAACTATGAATCACAGACCGAAATATCTTCAAGGGGCGGGTCATACGTAACAACTGCAACTAATAAAAAAATAAAAGATTTCGAAGTATGATTCTGCCAAATTCTCGACCTTTCGCTCGTCCCGCTATCTTGTGACGCCTTATGCTACTATCTCCAAGACGAGTCTTGCCGCTACAACTCATTCTCACAATAAAAAATTACAATTATTTTATTACAACATTTTTTTCATTGCGGCATGTTGTGTCCTGCCGCCGGCCGGTGTGGCAGAGCGGTTCTAGCCGCTTCAGTCGGGAACCGCGCGACCGCTACGGTCGCAGGTTCGAATCCTGCCTCGGGCAAGGATGTGTGTGATGTCCTTAGGCTAGTTAGGTTTAAGTAGTTATAAGCACTAGGGGACTGATGGCCTCAGATATCAAGTCCCATAGTGCTCAGAGCCATTTGAACCATTTTTGTGTCCTGTCCACTCATCTAACATGGGGTGCCCAGGAAACTTGCTTTCTCGGATTGCTAGACAAGAATTCAAGCAAATAGTATGAATGGATTTTTATTACAGTAAGATAAATGACAATATTTAACTTTGACAATTTACAATGGCGTCCCAAGCAAATGGCGACAGACGAATAAGAAGTCTCTTCAGTATGTAAAATTCCAATACAGTGAAACAGTACATTTATTAAGTCACTGCTGTAGCGTTGATATAACGGCTAGTGTTCAACTGGGCCGCGGACAGGCGGCGCGGCGGTTACGTCCTCTTCGTGTGGATGGGGCTGCTGCCTCGGTGCCGCCCTACAGGGGGGTCGGTCAGCGTACCATTGGCTGCCGTCGTCTCACAGCCCTCTCTGCTCTAACGCTCCTGTCCGTCGGGCTGGCGCTGACTTCACGCCGGAACACGGCAAGTAATTCTTGATAATTGTCTCGATTGTTTTATATGCATGTTGCTATCTAGTCTTCAAACTGATTACAATATGGTAACGTTTTTATCTGTTATTCTAATGCGTGAATGGGGATAAAAACTGTTCGTTTGCAACCTACTTGGTAAATCACTGGCCGGCCGAAGTGGCCGTGCGGTTAAAGGCGCTGCGGTCTGGAACCGCAAAGCCGCTACGGTCGCAGGATCGAATCCTGCCTCGGGCATGGATGTTTGTGATGTCCTTAGGTTAGTTAGGTTTAAGTAGTTCTAATTTCTAGGGGACTAATGACCTCAGCAGTTGAGTCCCATAGTGCTCAGATCCATTTGAACCATTTTTTTTTTGGTAAATCACTACCACCTCCCAAAAACAAATGAAGTATTATTCTAGTTTCAGTCAAGCAACTTTTTCGGAGAACAACATTTTCGTCGTTGTCTATTACCTTCACTTAAAAATCTGCGTAAATGTTTATACTTGTATATCCATAAACACCAGTACTGTATGAGAAGTCGTATTGTAGATTCGTTGAAACACAGTAGAGATTTACGTACTGGCAGGATTTCATGCTATTCTCTGCAGCGTCTCAGGAAATTGTCCAATTTCAAGCAATGCCTTAGCTTATTGTTGAGGATAGTTCGTAATTTCTTGCGTATCCCTTGCACTTGCACCTTGCGAGTCAAACATCGAGCGATCGTTCGAACAAGCTCGATGCTATATCGAACGCTGCGGCGTATCCGGAAGTCTCGAGCCCGTTCTGAGCGAGTATCTTTTACCCAGCCCTAGTGGACACTCGCGCCTCATAACTGGAGAATAATTGAGGATGTTACAAGTCACATTGCTACTCTATGGTGGGATTTAAAATTACTCATTATATTAATTTTGTGTTATTATGATAATTTTACTGAGCCGTGATTTAATAAATGTATTTGTTATCGATAACCCAATCAACTGATTCCACCCTTTCATCATACTGTGCATTGCTGCCACAATACTACACACCACTCGCGTGCTTAGTGGGGTTCGTGTTCAAGCGATCATTTGGCCTCTAGGCTCAATTTTGAACAGAACCAATAACTTTCAGACTCTTGGAGAGTGAAGAAGCAGGTTCGTCCCACACCTAGATTAGTCCTGGATCAACAGCATCCCGTTCCCTTCCCTTAGGAGTGGTGGATTTTGATCACGACTGATGTTTATCGTAGAAGAGTGTGAAGTGCACATCTCAGCCCCATGCAGCCTCAAGGAGTCCATGCTTCATTAGGATGGTGAGCCAATGATGCTTTGGGCCATTATCGTTTATCGATTTCGGGCACGCCTCATCGCTATCGAGGGCTTTGTAAGGGCTTTACAGCACCGGAATAGGAACCCTCAACCTACTGGCCATCGATACAGTTAATATTCAGGAACTGAGATTGTCGTATAAGACGACAGTGATTCACCAATACCTTCCCTCCTCGTTAGTGTTTTCCTCCAGGAGGAACTGAATGACGATATCGTCTGTCGTAGCTTTTGACATGAATATGACTGAGAATTCAAATGGTTCAAATGGCTCTGAGCACTATGCGACTTAACTTCTGAGGTCATCAGTCCCCTAGAACTTAGAAATACTTAAACCTAACTAACCTAAGGACATCACACACACCAATGTCGAGACAGGATTCGAACCTGCGGCCGTAGCGGTCGCGTGGTTCCAGACTGTAGCGCCTAGAACCGCTCGGACACCCCGGCTGGAGACTAAGAATTCTTGGAGCCCAATTGGCACTTGCAACTCATCGTCGTAAGACATACTGGATGATCTCTGGAGGACCACTGCCGAAGAATGGGACAGCCTTAGCAGCGACGCCTCTACATCCTCGTGGTAAGCATTCCGAGGAGGGCCCATCTATGTTGGAAAGTTTAGGGTGGAAAAATACGGTAGTGATTGTTAGCCAGCATCAGATTTGACTGAACATATGAGCAAAGACGTAGCCATCGAAGTGACTGCCTTTATTTTGGTCATTGTTTGTATTTCATTTTACAATTTTTTTTTTTTAAAAAGTAAGTCATAGTCTGTAATTTCCTGCCCCCTTCAGTGTGTGCACCCTGCCCCTAACATAACATTCGGAACGATGCTGCTCAGCTCTGACATGCCGTGACAATTGTCCTGAGACCAAAAAGAAAGGCTTCCCTCCCATATTACACATTCATCAGAATATAACACATAAGATTTTGGAAATTGTGCCAACAAATCATGGCACCTGGAAATTCGCTACTTCATGCCGTTGTCAGGTTATTTATTGATCACCATTGGTCTAAATCATCTAATTTTCATTTTTTTTCTTTTTTTATTTAAAAAATGCGGCCACTCACTGTTGATTACATTACTTAAAGTTCAGCTGCCCCTTCACGAATGGATTTTTATTGGAGACTGCCCATCTCATTTTCCTACCTCCAATACACTGCCTACCTTTGACACTGACTGAGAAAAGGGACATTTCTTCCAATCAAGCATTGTTGCTTTACGAAGTGACGGCTTTCCAAAGCGATCTCTAACAACAAACACTACGTCTGTCATTGTTTGCTCTGTTTGTGGAACTTCGCGCATCCGCATACAGGCCACTAATCGCCCCTGTGTCCGCTCACAGCAGCCACAGCTTCAGAACTGAAACAACGCAGTACTGCAGCAAAACATTACAATCATGACAATAATGTTTTTCGTAAGCTTTAGAGCAGGGATACCAATAAAACGATAAATTATTTCCTCTATAGTACAAACTGAAGAAGAGACTGCCGACGTCTTGGACACCCCGGGTATATTTGTATTCACCTTGTCAACAATAATCTTTCGGTATTTAATCGCTTGATGTAGAATTTTACGGCGATGTTTATGTTTGTATCGCAGCCGCCAATCATCAGGATGAAGGAGTACACTGATGACCTAACACATTATGGCTGCCAGCGTAATTGCTTGTTTGTCCGTCTTTGGAATGAAAAATATCTCTGATTATACGTAGCTGGGATCCGACAATTTTTTGGTTTGTGGAGGTATGTGACATCAGATGTCCACGCACAGGTCATGTAATTCGTGCAAATAACTGGCCACTTATCTGTGTACGCAGTGATCGCGCCCGATAGCGAACCAGGTGGCTTACATAGGATTTACATCAATCGAATTTGGTCGCCAAGACATCAACGTGAGTTCACTACAGTGCTCCTCAAACCACTGTAGCACGGTGGTGGCTTAGAGACACGGACAATTATACTGCTGAAGGATGAAACTGCCGTCGGGGAATACATCAAGCATGAAGGGATCCAAGTGGTTCGCAGTAGTCAGCGTGTCCTCGATTACTACCACAGGTCCCATGCCAACACAGGAAAACGTTTCCCATAGCATAACACTGCTCCCACCAGCCTGGGCCCGTGACACGCTACACGTTTTGAACCGCTGTTACCTCGATGACGGTGTTTGTGGAGACGACCAGCGACCTACTGTAGCAAAAATGTGATTCACCCAAAGATACGACACGTTGATCGATCGTCGAATCCCGATGGTCTCGTGCCACCTGCAATAGTAATTTTTGATGTCATTGGATCAACATGTGAACACGTAGGGGTGGTCTGCTGCGCAGCACCTTGTTCAACAAAGTATGATGAACGATATGCTCAGAAACACTTGTGCGTGCACCAGAATTGCGCTCTTTCGGCAGAGATGTCGCAGATTACCATCTATCCTACTTTACAGAGAAGAAAGGCTCCAGAACCCACGTTCTGTGTACACTCGTGGGCATCCAACCATTTCATTGTCCTTCCACCTCTTTCCGTAGATGCTCACGACAGTAGCACGTCAACATTCGACCAGTTTCACCGTTTCCGAGATGCTCGTTCACAGGCTCTACTTAATAGTAATCTTTCCTTTACCAAAGTCACCTACGCCAATGGGTGGTCTCCCGTCCGTGTCTGCTTCGCTTACGTACTTTTGTTACCGCATCACGTGCCCGCAACGTGGCATCCAACGTCGCGATGGGCAGTGGTCATAATATTTTGGCTTGTCAGTGTATATTACTGGTCTACAGGTAGCATAGCTCTTTTTCCTGTCCTCTTTAATTCGGATGTCACATTACAAGGATATTTACTCATCGTGCTGCAGTGCAGCGGTTCCTACTCCTTCCTAACTAATTAGGATAAGATTATGAGTGTTCCTGTCGTGACACATTACTTTTGCGTCTGATATGCTGACAGCGCTGGTTGTTCTTCCGAATTGTTGCATGTGGAGTGCAACGTTGAGTCGCGAGAAACACTTCAGCATTGTCCCCGGATCGTCTCCAAGAGTGATTTGGGAGAAGTATGCTTGTGTCTCTTTTCGCTGGTTCGTTTTCCCCACTGGATTTCTTCTCCGTCGACAACAAATCTTAATACGCATGTATTACATAGTCACTCTTTGGAGTAGTGTGTGAGAATATTTCGGTACTGCGATGATCGAAGTTCAAATTACTGGGATGCCACCTGATACCGAATAGCGTAATAATACGTAACAACAGTTATTAGTTCGTCATTTAGAAGCCGCAGTTTTAAGCAACAGTTCACTTTTATGCTAGATAGCGTAACATCCTCTGCAGACTCGTATTCCTCTCGGAAAACTATTCGCGGATTGTCTTTAACAATGTTTTTCGTGGCTGGTTTTAACGTCAGACTAGTGTGATTGAGACAAAATATCCACTTGTATCGGGAACATAGGAGATGTGTTGGAAAAGTATGGGGAATTTTAATTTTTGGAAATAATTTTATTTATTCGTCTACATTAATTATTATTATTTTCGATTATTCCCATTTAAGAGAGAACTTGAATTCCTTTATGATGATTGTTTATGTTTTTCTGAGCCCAAATTTTCTTCATGTGTTCACTGTGTTGTTTCTTTCGCTCCGCTGTCCATTTGCACCCTGGTCTCTTCTGTGTTGTGGTGTCAAATTTATGTTTTTTGATGATGTTCCTGAATTCAGTTCTATTTTCTGCATCATTTACTGTTATGTGTGCTTGTTTGAGGTCCTCTTCAACTTCTTTTATCCATTTTGTTTTTCCCCTGCCTGAGTTGATGACTTTAAGAATTCGCTTTGAAATTCTGTTTTCATTCATCCTGTGGATATGTCCGTAGAACTGCATTCTTCTTTTCCTTATTGTATCAGTAATCTTGTCTGTGCATTTATATAATTCTGATGTTGGTCTCTTCTTCCAGATTCCTTGCTCTTCTATCGGGCCAAAAATTTTCCTGAGAATTTTCCTTTCTTGTTTCTCTATTTCTTTGATTTTAGTTTGCCCACCTATTTTTGTTTCAGATGCATACAGTGCCTCCGGAAGTACGACAGTGTTGTAGTGCCTCAATTTTGCGTTAATGGATGTGGACCTTTTGTTATAATATCTCCACGTGAGTTTGTATGCTTTCTGTAGTTTTTTTTATTCTTTTCTCATTGGCCTTTAGGTTGATCCCTGATGGCTGGATGATTTCTCCCAGGTACTTAAAATGTGGTACTTGTACGATTTTCCCATTGGTTGTCACATTAGGCAATTTGTCTTGTGGCACTCTTTCTATGTACTGGGTTTTCTCATATGAGATTTGCAGGCCAGTTCTTTGTGCAATTTCGTGTAACTTCTCTATGGCGTTAGTGGCTTCTTTTCTATTATATGTGAGGATTGCAAGGTCGTCCGCAAAAGCTAAACCCTTAACATTGTTTGTCTACATTAATGTTATATCTTCGAAGTATTCACCATTAGGTATTATCCATTTACGCCAGCGCTTGAAATTTTGTCGTAGACTGACTGAAGAGATATCCTCACAGTTTCGCCGTTGCCCGCTCAGTGCGCTCTCGTCGTTAGTTAGTTCACTTCACCAATGATGCGTACTAAGGTGACAAGAGTCATGAGATAGCTACTAATATCGTATCGGACCTTTTTATGCCCGACGTAATGCCGCAGTTCGACATGGCATGGACTCAACAAGTCGTTCGTTGGAAGTCTAGTGCAGAGTTGTAGAGTCATACTGTCTGCATAAACTAAAAAACTAAACACCGTCCGAACAAGCATTGGAAAGCCCAACGGACCGACCGGCCGTCGTGCCATCCTCAGCTCACAGGCGTCACTGGATGCGGATATGGAGGGGCATGTGGTAAGCACACCGCTCTCCCGGCCGTATGTCAGTTTCCGAGACCGGAGCCGCTACTTCTCAGTCAAGTAGCTCCTCAGTTTGCCTCACAAGGGCTGAGTGCACCCCGCTTGCCAACAGCGTTCGACAGGCCGGATGGTCACCCATCCAAGTGCTGGCCCAGCCCGACAGCGCTTAACTTCGGTCAACTGGCGGGAACCGGTGTTACCTCTGCGGCAAGGCCGTTGGCATACTGTCTGTATATCCGTCCGTAATTTTGTGCACGGACTGACGTCTCGATTACGTCCGATAAATGTTCTGTGTGATTCATGTTGGGCGATCTGAGCGCCCATATCATTCGTGCCAACTGTCCAGTACGTTCTTCAAACCAGTAACGAACAACTGTTGAGCGGTGACATGGCGCATTGTCATCCATAAAAATTACATCGTTGTTTGGGAATATAAAACCGACGAACGGTTGTAAATGGTCTCCAAGTAGCTGAATGTTACCATTTCCAGGCAATGATCGGTTCATTTGGACCACAGGACACAGTTAATTCCATGTGAACACAGCCCACAGCGTTACCGAGCCATCGCCAACTTGCAAAATGCTTTGTTGACAATTTGGATCCAAGGGGTATAGGCTACAATCGAGCGCTACCATCTGATCTTACCAACTGAAATCGG
Organism: Schistocerca piceifrons; assembly: GCF_021461385.2. Classification (NCBI taxonomy): domain Eukaryota; kingdom Metazoa; phylum Arthropoda; class Insecta; order Orthoptera; family Acrididae; genus Schistocerca; species Schistocerca piceifrons. The sequence continues at coordinate 649,236,753 of NC_060142.1, forward strand.
GACTCATCTGACTAAGCCACGGTTTTCCAGTCGTCTGGGTTCGAGCCGATGTGATCAGGAACCCAGGAGAGGTACTGCAGGCGATTTGGTGCTGTTGTCTACCGACCGAGTCCATTAACGCCAAATTGCGCCGCAATGACCTAATAGATAAGTTCAGCGTACGTTGGAAACTGATTTCTGCGGTTATTTCCCGCAGTGATGCTTGTTTGATAGCACTGACAACTTGTAACACGCCCGAGAGTACGATTGGGGGTGGGGGACCCTTAAACTGTTTGTCGTTTCGGTTCCGTGCGCCCTGTCCACACCACGTACCTGATAATCCCGCGGCGGTCGTATTGTCCTGCTCCACACTGCTGCTGGCTTGCCTGAAATTATCTACCAAAATATGCAAGCGGGTTTAGGGGAGCCACTCAACACGAAGCACAGCACTGTCCTATGTCTGGTATGAACATCTATATTCTGAGACGATATGGAAACCACAGGTTGCACTGTTTACACTCTAGATCGTAACTGTTTATCCCAATTAATAATCTTGATGAGTAACAGTCAAAAATGTTATTCGGACGAGCGTACGCGTAACCGACACGACGCGGGTGATTGTTGATGATGCGGAAGCTGAATGATCGAACGAAAGTTCTTACGCTCGTGACACATACAGATATCTGGTAATAGTCCTCCTTGTCTCTAGTGATGATATAACACTGTTCATAAAGTTAATTTCTCAGTTCTCACTTGTACGATCGTGCGCGTAACCGTCGCGGTGTGGCTGATTGTTGACAATGCCGAAACGCGATGATCGAACGCATGTCCTCACGCTCGCTAGAAGACACTGGCACTTGACTGCACTCGTTTATGGTAACTAATTTCTACCGATTCACATCAGTTCATTTTGGGAGACCGAACACGGCGCGGATGATTGATACTGTGCGACACGCAACGAGAGGATACACAAATACGTTATCGGCGACACTGCTCATTTTTAATTACATCTTGACGCGCTTTCCTCTGAATCACTTCCATATTTCATCACTTTACTGAAATAGCACTTGTAGCAACACTTCAACCTGAATACTAACAATGCTTCTACATGCACAGCTACCCGCAACTAAGCCAGCGGAATGACAGTTCGCTTACAAACTCTACGCAAACGCGACTGCTTTCGGTCGTTAAGTGGGGGCCGTCGGCTAGTGCGTTATCCGTGATGAGAGGTAATATCTGAAATTAGGTATTCTCGGCACACTCTTGACCCTATTAGAGCAGTGGCTGGCTCATGTTATGCGTTGGATTTAATATTGATTGCTATTCTTTGTTTAGTCTACCGCGGTTATCACGATTATGCTGTTATCCTCTCTCTCCGCGAATGGCAGCAGCGGTGTGTATAGATATTCGCACCTTGTACTATCTTTGGACTGGCGCTTATAGTTTCCGGCTGTGCTGTGTGCGACCAGTTGGTCAGTTGGTCAGTTGGCGTGGAGCATCTAGGAAATCTCCGCGTTGCGTAGTTTGGCCGAGGCCGCTGGCGGCGTCCACGAACGGTCGCAGTGTGTGGTGCTGTTCCCGTTGCTACGAGGTCCGTGGCTCACCGATCCTGTTTTGACTTAATCTACCAGCAAGTCACGACCTTTCACATTCTGTCGTTTGGATTTCGTTGTTGGCTGTTGGGACAGTCCCGCGAGCAACAACGTGTGTTTTCAAGTTGGCAAATTTTAGCCACCCTTCGGTGCAGTTTAACTGTGCTTGGTTATTTTGAATTGAAGTGCACCAACGGAATCTTCTGCCTTGTGGCCGTTAACGTTCCGGTTACCTGCCCTGGCCGCTGAAGTTAATTCAGGCAGTGTATTTTCCTCATCGTGTTGTCGCTGTCCAGTACGGTGTTTAGTTTTACAGCTCAATGTATAATTGGTTGTGGGCACCAATACCTTCTACGTTGTTGCGTTGAACTCCCTGTTGTGTGCTCGTCAGGTGGAGTGGAAATTAACTTGTCGCTGGGTCCTTTGACTGTCTGTCGGATGGGTTGTCGTCGGATCGAGAGTGGTTGAGCCGACTGCCTGTCTCACCCAAGCGACCGTTAGTGATTGAATTCCAGGCCGACCCTCGGAAACTTCTGAGCGCCATTGGGTGTACTGCCTTTTCTTATTTGTTCTTGTTGTTTGTATTTGGGTGGCTTCTAGCCGATTTTTAAATTAAAGTTGTTTTGCTCTTAAGGTGGCAGATTGTTTGAGCCTTCAGCCTAATCAAAGAACTGATTTAAGATAAGACCCTTTGCCTTTTAAAAATTTAATTTTGGTTTGAGTCTTAAGAGATGGGCCTTCAGTCGATTTTTTAAAAATTAAAGTTGTTCGCTCTTAACGTCTGAGACTGTTTGGGCCTTCAGCCTAATTGAAAGAACTGGTTTAAGATAAGGCCTTCTGCCTTTGCCGGCCGCTGTGGCCATGCGGTTCTAAGCACCTCTGTTCGGAACCGCGCTGCTGCTACGGTCGCAGGTTAGAATCTTACCTCAGGCATGGATGTGTGTGATGTCCTTAGGCTAGTTAGGTTTAGGTAGTTCTAAGTCTAGGTGACTGATGACCTCAGATGTTAAGTCCCATAGTGCTTAGAGCCATTTGAACCATCTGCCTTTAAAATTTCTGATTTTGGTTTGAGTCTTAAGTCACTGGCTTTCAGCCGATTTTAAATTAAAGTGGTCTTGCCCTTAAGGCATGAGATTGTATAGCGCATTCAGCCGGTAAATTAATGCTGTGTTTTTTTTTTAATTTTCTTGGCTCTTGTAATGTTTGGTCAAATAAATAAAGTTGTATGTTCGAGTTTAAGTGACAGCCGCTTATTTTTGCCCATTTCCACAATTTAAACTACTTGTCCTGTCCTGTCCTGTCCTGTCCTGCGGGCTTAGCAGGGCGTCTCACTATTAGTCTTGAAATACTGAATTCCCTAACGATTTCCAGAATAGAATATCCCATGCGTGTAACTCCAACTGCTATTCGACGTTCAAACTCTGTTGATTCCTGTCACGTCAGAAACCTTTTCACATGTGAGTACACACGACAGTTCCACCAATGCACTGTACTTTTATACCTTGTGTAGGCGATACTATTGCCATCTGTATATGTGCACGTTGCTATCCCGTGACTTTCGTCACCTCAGTGTGTAATGTTGTAAGCCGCCGCCCCCCCCCCCCCCCCCCCCCCCAAACACACACACACTATATGTTTCTGTGATAAGTTTAGCCCAGCTCTATCTCCCACTCTATAAAAAGTCTACGTATTATCAATCTATATCCCCACAAACTGTTATCCAACTAAAACTCATATGCTAACTTTTGACTAGACAGAACCTAATTTGAATTGAACTGTTAATGGCCTTCATATTAAATGCGCAACTGAAGTAAAACAATTATCGTATCCTGATCGAGATTTCCACTGAACTGGCCGTCTTGACAAACTGTTGCAGATTTCCCGAAAGCACAGCAACAAACAGCAAGCAGGCAGCGGCTAAGCTAGATTTCTATTTTTAAATTAAAATTTCCCAACAATATTCAAACTATTGCATACCACATGATGCAATGTGGTAATGCGTAATGATAAACCTTTTTTAAACACTCGGATGGGGAGAGTAGCTATTCGTTGAAATGATGTTGCAAGACAACGATTTTAGAATGAAGTATTCATTCAGAAATACAGAGTATAGTTTCAAGTGATCTTCACAGATGACATCGGTCTGAAAAACACGATGCTTAACAAAGTGAACAATGATTTGAAAAGGATACTATGTAAATAGCGAATTTCTGTAAAAACGAAACAGCTTAATCGGTTGACACCTGAGTGCATGACTTAGGGTAGGGGAAGGTCTTTCTCTCAGCTCTGAGCAAGTCAAGTAGCTGATAATAATTATTCTAATAACCTAGCTGCGCAGTGCTGCAGTCTTATCTCAAACTTCTTCTCTTCAAAATTAATAACATTGTTCAAAATTTATATTCTTTTCGCCTTCCGATATACACATCATATTCATCCTTGCTGTCCTTCACAATGAATCTTTTTTCCTCTGACAGATACAATAACAAGCCAACACGGTAGTACTGAGTGCGTCCATCACCTACCACACTTCAACTAAGGACATGTCAGACGGCGCAGAGGCAAAGACTGTACGTCAGTAAGATCAACGATTGTTTATCAGTAACGTAACTTCCTCTCTCTCTGACATGCAAATCGATAACTTACAAAAACCAAAACTGACATCCCCACCTTACAACATTAGATGAAACCTTCAACTAAGGTAGGAGTTTGAAATTGGAGTTATTGGAGTCGTAAGTATAAAGAAGTCAGTGTAGATAGTCTCATGAGCATACGTAATTGGAACTCTTCACAGACATTCACACAGTAAATAGAAATTGCAAAGTTATGAGCTTGGCGTCAATGCTAACAGGTGAAGCAAAAATTTCGATGCACGCTTCAGCATGACTCGGCTTCGTTCTGACGCGCTGCGGCCATCTTTCGTTTGAGGGGTGGGGTTTTCTATTGATCTTGTGTGCGCATTGGCTTAAAGCAGCGTGATCCTTTACACATTACATGAAAAAATACAATGAAAAGTGAGCCGAAATGAGGCGCAAATGCTAGAACTCGACACCGGGAGCATTCTCACACTAAAAGCAAACGCGAGTATGGGCGTTGCCGTGGACGGGGATATGGTTTACAGCGTGGTTGGTGAGTGTTCACAAACAGCTACCCATGACGTGATCGACACTGCGATGTGCAACTTTAGCGCTCACCAACGGCAGTTTTCTGCTACATTTGAACAAAGTTTTTACCTCCGAAAACCGTCAAGCAGGAAACAGCTCCATTAGTGATTCTCAAAGATGCGATGGAAAACCTCTAAGTCCATTATAAAGGTGTTAATGTATTCCAAGTTTCCTAGCAAATTAAGGGTAAAAGGCAAACAACGTTTTGAGCAGCTCCGAGAAATTAAAATTTTATACAAAAAACGTATTCACATTGCAAATACGTTGAGACTACAGTTGTACAGTTCATTGGTGACGCATGAAAATTTCTACTGGATAGGGGCTCCAATCTGGACATTCCGCTTTGTGCCTGTAGTCCCTTAACCACATCGGCTATCCGAACACGATTCTAGGACCGAGTAAAACCTCCATATGTCACTGTGAGTACACGTCGTGTACCCGCACAGTTGCTGTGATTTCCCCATAGGAAGAGACTTCATAAGTAAATAAGTTTGTTGTCTCCGCTTTTTCCTCGACACGTAAATACTATATGCCATATCTGTGTTTAAAGGTCTAGTACACCTCGTCTGCATTCTACATCGATTGAGGCGGTACGTTAATGAAAAACACGTACTATTTAAAAGATTGAACAAATCCACAATTTGTACCGTGCCTTACATTAAATTAACACATTTACTGTTACGTTATTTAAATTACATAGATTTAACTTTTTTATGGAATTTAAAAATTTTATTTTCGAAAAGTAATATATGTACCTTTTTCTCAGAAACCATTTTGGAGACTTTTTACAAAATTTTCTCCGTTTAATCTCTTTGCACATAATAAGCTCTGAGGTTTTTAGAATATATCGAGTAGGAAAATTTAAATAATTTTTAATTATACTTCTGTTCGTATAAATTAAAATTCATGCAAACTTCCAAGCATTTTGCTCCATATCTCAGCTTACTCCCAGAATTTCAAAATTTACTCTTGAGGCAACATTTATTGGGCTTATAGAAATAACTGTACAAAATTTTATAATTTTAGCCTTCGCATAATCTCAAATATGGTACATGCACTTTAAAGAACATAATTTTCAGGAAATGCGGTTTTAAGTTCAATCTAATGTTTTTTCTTGTGTCACCTCTTGAGAAGGCCACAGATTTGTACTCAGTGCCCTCTTTCCCTCCAAGGCTTTTCTTCTGTTTTTTTTTTTCTTTTTTGCATTCTTTCCTTCGCCAGATCTTCAACTGACTTTCCAGCTTTACAGAGGCGCTATTAATTTTTTTTCTTTTTTCCTCGATGTCTTGACTGAAATTTCCCATTTAAAGCCCATCCTCTCTAATAACTTCATCCTCCCTACGTTCCCAGCAAGTTTATAAGTTGCTATTTCGAATAAAATTCATTAGTATTACATGGCAAAGTAAGATTTGCTTCTTCATAAACACAGTAGCTAGTTTGTTATTGTTTCTAAGATACGGAACAGATTCACAAATCATCTAAAAAACCAAACACTAAATATCACAGGCCTCTAGATGTACTCCGTGTACGTTTCCTGAAAGTAGTCCACGGAATCGTTCCTCACCAAGCTAGTACGGAGTTGTTGCTTCATACAGAGGGCATGCATAAAGGTCGCGTTACACATTCGGTTATTTCTGAAGCACTTCGGATGCAATACCATCATTGAAGCTTATTGGAAACTTATTGTCTATGAACTCTACTAATGAATAAAAAATAATTTGAAAATGGACATTTTTGGTCAATTTCACGAACGTCCACCTTTAAACACACGCACTGCAAGCAGCGTAAAATTTCTACTTTTAGGATTGCTGCACGGAATAAGTTTAGACGTTGTAACCTGTCGTTGGCATTCACATTCTATGTTAGGGAGACTTCATCACCAAGAGGAAGATGTGCCATGCAGGTCATGTACTTACGCAGTCCCTGAACAGAAATCGCCGCTACAGACACAATATTCTGTCTTTCTGTCCTATGGACAGAACATCCTCGCCTACGGCCCCAGTAAACACACCAACGGGCAGCTCTTGGAATGTGCGGAGGGTGCTTGTAAAAAAAAAAAAAAAACCGCATGATATCAGCGGACGGAATGACTCGTGACCTCTAGAGTGCTTCCAGCAATCCAGCGGGTACAGTGACTCTGCGTAATGAACGAAAAAGAACCTGGTACAATTGCGCGCAGCTTCTCTTGAGTCGCCCATTTCTGTAGATGATGGTAAGTGATGCTTTAAATGGTGTATATGTCGACACCACTGGACAGTGGATGAATGGAAATGCGAGATCTGGAGTCACTAATCACGCTGTATTCTTTGGAAGTCCGATAGAAGGATTTGGGATTGGCGAATATCTGGAAAACCTTACCTGCCATCATGTATACTGCCAGCATTGGATTACGGAGGAAATGGTGTTACGGTATGCAGATGTCATTTGTGGTTAGCTGGAGGTTCCTTTTCTGTTCTTAAGAAAACTCTAAATGCTGAATAATACGAACGTATTTTTAAGCGTTGTGTACTGCGTACAGTAGAGAAAGAGTTCGGAGACGATATTTGTTTGTATCAGCATGATAATGCACCTTCTCTACTTTCGGCTCTCGAGAAAGAATAGCCCGCCACTCCTCCAAAGTCATTCAGTCACCTCACTGAAAGTGTCCCCAGCAGAGTTCAAGGGGTGGAGACACCCAGCATTGACGTCCACTAATAGATGTCGGTTTGGCACGCACTCTCGGCTCCATTACCTTATTTTTATTATCCTCAAGTGAGGCTTCTCCGAATACCAATCCTCTAAATTTGCCATTATCTCCACAGATATAGGTTCAAATTTTCCGCACACCTGTTACACTTCCCTAGGGGCTTTACCGTCCTCATAAGATCCGAGTAGTGCGTCTCAGAATTCGTATAACGTCTTCTCTCATAGCGTGACGTTCCTTCTTACTTTTCTTCTTTTCTGCAATACGAGAGTTACTTGGAATCAGTCCTCTAATTTTTTGTTTTTGTTTATCGTATTATGAAACGTTTTTCATGGAGATGTTTCCGTCACATAGGAAGAATAATATTGTAGGTTATAGATTTTGTATAAAACCGACATTCCCTTTGCGGGGACTTTGATTGACCTATTGCAAGGCATCATTTTTTTGTTTGACACAGTCACTTTTTATGATACAATCAAAAGCCACCTACAGTTCCTACAACAGAGAAACGAAAAGCTTAAATTAAGCCCTGAAACAAGTACAATTATTTCCACTAGGTGCACTTAGTAAAATGCTGTTAACTAGCGTATGGTTCATATCATTTGATGAACAAGTGTTCATGCGCTGTCAGCTAAACATAAACTCAGAAATCAGGAAATTCCTACTCCTTGCGCTAGATGCAAGCGTCCTCTGCAAGACAATCTTCATTGATAAAAAGCTTAATTTTAGGTTTTCTGCTCTCTGTTGTAGCATTTGAAGATGGTCTCTGAAGTCGAAATCGGTTATTTTTGCGCCATAAAATATTATTGAGTCAATAATAGAAAAATAGTAGATTATAGAATTTTATATTTTTAGTTTTAATTTACAGATTGAGAGTCGAACTGTGTTTGTCCATGAGTGCCACGTGTCCGCTGTAGGTTAAATACAGTGACTACATGTTTCTGATGCCCAGATTGAAGTGGAGTGCAGAATGTTCCCTTCGTATCTGCACAGGCATGATGGATCAATTTCTATATTCACTTATAATCATGCATGTGCGTGCACTTTTTCTGCGTTGGATAATTTAAACTATGCAAGTCCGAGGAGAAAAAGTAAAAAAGAAAAAAAAGGGAGGGAGGGAGAAGAAGAAGGAGAAAGGAAAACAGGATTTCTCCCTTTATCTCTATCTTGTTGTTGCCTTTAAAGGTAACACTTATCGATCCATTCTTATTAACAATGTGTTTGTGAAATTTATTTAAATTTTTTTTTTTTTTTGTATCATTAGCTACTGTGTTACTTCTGTCAAGTGATGCGTTTTAAAGACTAGAATTTTATTCAATGTAGAGCAGAGGTATTATTGCTGTAGGGAGAAACGTTTAGCTATGTGTCGGTAAGGTAAAAAACACACGTAATTTTAATATCCTTTGTGTTCTTTTCGATTCAAGTATCGTCGCTTTCCTTACATTTTGTATGCCAGAACTGGAAACCGCAGGCTGACTAAGTTAGGTCTGAATTTCATTTTGAGAGCAAAGAGTCTATTTAGGAAATGTATTTTTGTGAGCTACGATATTAAACGTGAAAGTTCCGGTAATAATTCGTAAAGAAAATGGTATTTGGACTGCATTTGGAGCGTCTTTGGCTCACTGGACGCCCGTCGCTTCCATTTTATTTCTTTTATTTTTGTTTAGAGATGTATCAGCTCGTTTGAAACTCATGCGAACAGAATAATATGAAATAATATGTATTCGATACGAAGGGAATATTCGATGTATTACGAGAAATATTGCAAACAGACAGAAATTATTACTGAAAATATCGTAACAGTGTACAATAAATAATAGAAAAATGGTTTTTGATTGTGTTTCTAGAGGATAAATGAAGATTAAGGTACGCGATGTAAGTAGTTATCAGGCAGGGCAAAAGTTGCAACATCTTACGCTAATGCACGAAGATGATTTATACGATGATGAAAAAGAAGTATTAGAAAGCACAAACCAGGATAAGTATCAGTGAGTCTGGCATGCTAATGTGTGCAAATGTTCTGAAACGCGCTCTCACGACTTCTAAGATTAGCTGCCTCCAGACCTTGTCATATGATGAACCATAGCAAATGAGAAAACTTTTGTGGATAAAACTTCACGTGTACGGCGAACTCTCTCAACAACTTCCAACAACTTTAACGAGTCTACAGAATAGTTTTGTTGCTGTTGTCCGCTACCGGTGGTAAAACTGCAGGGACAAGATAAGAGAATATTCACGCGATGGGTTTCGTGGTGTATTAATGCAGAGAAGCTCTGCCGCACTTTTCTCACGAAATAAGAGAGCATTCTAGAACAACCCAGTGGTAACTTATTGCTCTTGTAGAGTCATTGGTCCACGGAAATATAACGTGTTTCACAAGCTCAGCATTCGTTACACTTACAGAAATTTGTTCAAAATTCGTATTTCGTTCTTTCTTCTATATTTTTGCTGCCTTCAGAAGTGCAACTACTCTGATGTCCTTGCTAACCGAAACAGCACCTACGTTGCTGAAAGCTGTGTATCAATTTACATACAGAAGCCGCTCTGCAGTACCTTTTACCCACTCGCGAGATATCGGCAACACTTCTACCTCCGATTCTTTAAAGAATCCATCTCCCACGTATAAAACAGCTTTAAAAAACGCATACTGTTGTGACTTGTTGAGTTAAACTTTTAACGTAAGATTACACCTCTTAATGAGTAGATTATAACAGCATAGCAAGTGTTGATGGTGTTGGGACAGCAACCAGCCACAAATTTAGTTTCACTCCCTTTATTCAAAGGGTACCGTTACCGGTCTCGAATCGTTATGATTCATCTTCAGACGGTTTACATGCTTTCCTTACAACGTGTATTGCGTTTTTTTTACATATTAATTGTGTTAAAATATAAATAATACATAATTATAAGCACCTCAGACAGATGGTTGCGTTACAGATCTTTCACTGGATGTGGCTTACGTGAAATGTCGGTTTGGAGTGTTTGCTGTCCCAACACGATCAACATTTGTCTTCAAATAACAGCGACGGTCTCCAAGCATGTCATCATATGACAAAATTGCAGCATAGCAATTGTTTCAATTTTTGAATTTAGTCGCTAATTATATGATATACTGAAAATCAATTTTTCGTTATTTCTATATGCCCATAGACTGGCAACCCTATAGTAACATATATGACTACCTGATGCTTATTAATGTATATAGTGCTGATAAATTTTTAGGGCTGTACCAGCACAAATTTTGCTAAACTAGGTATTCTGAGATAAGGAACAAATGGTGACAATTAGACTTTAGCGTGGCTCAGCCGCCTGGTGCAAGTGTTTCAATTGGACGCCACTTGAATGACATGAGTGACCCTAAGCTACATCATTAGTCGTACTGGGGAAAAGGGACATTCCGTTTAACATGCTATTCGAACCAAGTTCCGTATGCGGTGACTGCTTAGATCTTTCAGAGGTGACAGCTAAGTTAAGAACTGAGCGAACAATTTCTGTGGTTGGATAGTGATTCAATCCCACGAAGTATCGGTTTCCAGACTAGCACTTTACCATTAGATGGATATTTACCAATACTTCAGCCGGTGCCATACCATTAGTGAGTGGCAAGCGTGAGACACATGTTTTGTAATCTGCATATGTAATACAACAAATTGCCTGTAACATCGATGTTGGTGATGCTATCATTAAAACACGATAGACACCGTGTGCTATATTTCCACAGTTGAGTATACTGTTTTATGTTTTATATTGTACGAATATGAATGTTCTGATTTTATATGCTTTGTAAATCTTTGGTTAGGCTAGGAGAACTACTGTGTCAGAGAGAGAGCGAACGACTATCGATAGAGAACGTGCGAGTTGTTGTGGTATCATGGTCGGTTCGCGGGTGGAGAAACGTTGCAAAGTTCGACATGAAAGACGGTGATACGCGGAGGAATAAATTACAGTGCGTCCGCTGTATTAATAGGAGATCGTGCATTATTAAGTGAACAGTAAAACCTGAAAAGTATATCGAGTGTTTGCGGTGACGATTTTACATACTGTGTGAACTTGTGACAATTAGCCCTGAACCGGACACCACTGTCGTGTGGAGACACTAACTGTTAGAATTGCGTGAAAGTAGAACAAACCAAAATTTTGAGTAAAAGAACAGTGCTGTGATTTGATCAAGCAACATTTATTATATCATCCAAACTGTCTTAAAGACGACGACGTAAATTGAACTGATGTTTAACGGACTCTTATAGTGATAAACACATGTGACTGTTTTCCTGTGGCAACACGGTGAAAGAACTGTGCGAAGTATTGGCATTAACTGGCTATATATCGTAAATACTAAAGATATTGCATAATTCCGACCTACCCGCACCGCGTGATTAATAAACTTTTAATAACAAAACATGGCGCGCGTAACGACAACGCACACATTGGAACTATTATTATCGAGCCAGTGCTGCCAGCTGATTCGACTACAACGGAGACGTGGACCACCGTCGTAACTGGAATATTAATGAAACAGGAGGATCCATCATTATCTTCACGCCACGAATCAGTATTAACTTCACACATCGTCTGCGCGGACCACTACCGACGTCATCGCACTGCCTGCAGCAACAGTTAAGACGTTAAAAGAAAATTATTACGCTTTCTCTCTCATTTCAAAATTAAAGACAATTGCAGTTAAATTATCTGTTTTAAAAATACTGTCACAATATCAAGGTTCAATTTTGTTTGGTTCCAATAAATACTCTTACCATTATTTCGTCTTCTTGACAGTGTTAAAAACCCGCCAAATTAAAGTTCAATTAGTAATTTTCTATCAAAATTCTTCTCAGACATTTTGCTGCTCATCATTTTATTTTAATGTTTGTGTGTAACTTCTTTTGGAGGGAGTACATATTTTATTTTTTGTGGCAGTAAAATGAGCTACCATAAAATTGCGTATATTACCAGCTGATGCTGTCCGCCATTATTGCTTGAAAACTGACCAATAATATTTTTGCACCTGTTTTCTCATTGGATGTCAGCTGCAAAACAAAACTACGTACTTCGTGGGCATCTAGCAGATGCGCGATGTCTATGTAAGCAACTATTTTTTTTAATTGTTCATTTGGCCCCCGTTAAAGTGATTTAGCGCATCTATGTAATAGTTGTACTGAATTACCTAATTTATTTTTTTATTACGTAAACATTGGCATACCATATTTAGATTAAAATTGACGTCTTATTGGCCCCACATAATATTCTGTGCGTTCTGACAAAGACTATGCCAATTTTGTTTTTCGTCTATAACTAACAGGGGTAGTCAGATTCCTTGTGTAGGTCATGTTTTATTATTTAGAAGGTTTTTTTTCACGAGTAGAGAACCAGTTTCCTTACAGTCTTCTAAATAGGAAGAAATGTATCGACGTTGTATGAAGGTTAAGAAAATCTGGTCGTTCGAGTCACAGATGTCTGGCAAGATTCTCTACGAAATACAGCTCATAAACTTTAAGGTGAGGGTAGTGGACGAGGCAGGAGAAAAATCACCTAAAAAAAAATCCGTTAACTTTTCCGAGAAATACACATTTCGAATACAATGTGAGGTAGGTACTACGACTGTCGGTCGTCACTTTGAAAACTTGCCTTGAATTCAGTTGTTGTAGTACAGTTTTTGTGAATAAAAATTAAATATTCGATCCTCACCATTAGTTCCTTTTATGAAAGTAAGCCATTTAATATTCACTGGTATGTGGCATAGCTTTAATTTGAGGTTTTGAGACACACTACATACGTTCTCTGTCTTGAAAACTAAATTTAAGAGTGGGCCTTAAAATTTATTATCAGCTAATATATATTAAGCAATCCACTGGTTTCCAGAAATCAAAGAAAATCATAAAAACAGGCACAAATACATCACAAGACGTTGCCGTTGTATGGAAAATTGTGTGTGAAACAAGAAAGACATTAAAAACATTGCCCACAAGGATTTTACCTTCAGATTTGTAACATGTCTTAAATGTATAAGATGTATTTGATGGTTTGGTTTGACGCAGGTATCGTCTATGTAGAGAGTGGTTACCTCGAGTATCAGCACAGCAAGCAAAGAAATTTGTAGCATTGAGTTTTCTGTTGCGTATGAGTACCAGTCTTCCTGGACACCTGCTCTGTATACGGAAAGAATGGGAGGCGGAGTAACATAGTTCGCCTTCCTACTTAATTTATGCAATCGCCGTAAAGAACATCACCGTCGCGAGGAAGCATTCCATCGCCCTTCACTTTGCAGCGAGCTATGTTAGGTGCTTCGACACTAGCTTCCAATAAACCTATTATTACGTTCACGTTTGTCACATTCTCGGCGGAGAGCAGCAGCTAGCGTGTTTCTTTCAACAAAAATGTTCATTACAATAAAACGCTCACATATAACATTTGACTGACTAGACCCCATTCGACAAATAAGTGATTTTAAGAAGACCATAGAAGATTTCTTAGCGCATGGCAGAGTTAAAATATTTTGAGTAACACCGTATGAGCGAGGCCCCTGCATATAAAACTTTGCTGGTCTACTAATAGGAGCCTTGTTCATATAGTGACACTCAACATATTTAGTCCTAGTGTTAGGTCTACCAAGACTCCATTGCCGCTCGAAAATGAGGGATAAGTCGACACCAGTTTGGCCATTCAAATACGTTGTCAGTGTTTGGCTAAAGAAATCTTTACTGTAATCTTATTATGCTTAAAATGTGTTAATCCATGGAGCAATTGAAATTTATGACCACGCAAAATATGAAGTAGTGATCCTATTCATAGGAATCAAAATACGATTTGGGGGAAACCTTTATGCAGCAGTGAATATCATCCAGCTATTATGAAGTTGATGACTATGATAATTAGACGACAATGATACAAAGACGCTGGTCATATGGAGATGAAAATGATAAACAGATATCGATGATACTGAGATGATGCTGATACTGAGATGACGATGATATGGTGATGATTATTATATGATGACGACAGTACAAAGCCAACAATGATATAAAGACGATGATGATACGAAGCCAATGATTATACAGAAATGAGAATGATGTGGGGATGATAATGATACAAAGATGATGATGATGTGGATATGATGACGTAATGGAGACAACAATGACACGAGGCTGTTAATGATACTGATGTAAGAGCAAAATTGGGAAGACGATGTTGCAGACAATAAAGCAATATGGATATGACAATGATAATGGCATGGACATGATGACAATATGCAGATGATGACGCTGATGATGTGAATATGATGAAAATATGGACATGAAATAGTGATGATATTGATATTATGACAATGTGGGTATAGTGCTCATATGTATATGATGATAAAATGAAGCTAATGATGATGACGTGGAGATGATGATGATGATGATCACGATCACACTGATAATCTGGAGTCGACAGGATGGAAATGACTTTGATATAGAGACTACAGTGATATAGTGATGACATTGATGATGATATAGAGATACTACTTATATAGACCCCCTTATGAACCATGGACCTTGCCGTTGCTGGGGAGGCTTGCGTGCCTCAGCGATACAGATAGCCGTACCGTAGATGCAACCACAACGGAGGGGTATCTGTTGAGAGGTCAGACAAACATGTGGTTCCTGAAGAGGAGCAACAGCCTTTTCAGTTGTTGCATGGGCAACAGTCTGGATGATTGACTGATCTGGCCTTGTAATGCTAATAAAAACGGCCTTGCTGTGCTGGTACTGTGAACGGCTGAAAGCAAGGGCAAACTACAGCCGTAATTTTTCCCGAGGACATGCAGCTTTACTGTATGGTTAAATGATGACGGAGTCCTCTTGGGTAAAATATTCCGGAGGTAAAATAGTCCCCCAATCGGATCTCCGGACGGGGACTACTCAAAAGGACGTCGTTGTCAGGAGAAATAAAACTGGCGTTCTAGGCATCGGAGCGTGAAATGTCAGATCCGTTAATCGGGCAGGTAGGTTAGAAAATTTGAAAAGGGAAATGAATAGGTTAAAGTTAGATATAGTGGGAATTAGTGAAGTTCGGTGGCAGGAGGAATAAGACTTCTCGTCAGGTGAATACAGGGTTATAAACACAAAATCAAATAGGGGTAATGCAGAAGTAGTTTAATGACTAAAAAAATAGGAATGCGGGTAAGTTACTGCAAACAGCATAGCGAACGCATTATTGTGGCGGAGATAGATACGAAGCCCACGCCTACCACAGTAGCACAAGTTTATATACCAACTAGCTCTGCAGATGACGAAGAGATTGATGAAATGTATGATGAGACAAAAGAAATTTTTCAGATAGTGAAGGGAGACGAAAATCGAATGGTCATGGGTGACTGAAATTCGATAGTGGGAAAATGAGTATAAGGAAACGTAGTAGGTGAATGTGGAATGGGGGTAAGGAATGTAAGAGGAACCCGCCTGGTAGAATTTTGCACAGAGCATAACTTAATCATAGCTAACACTTGGTTCAAGAATCATGAAAGAAGGTTGGATACATGGAATAAGCCTGGAGATGCTGGAAGGTGTCAGATACATTACATAATGGTAAGACAGAGATTTAGGAACCAGGTTTTAAATTGTAAGACATTTCCAGGGTCAGATGTGGACTCTGACCACAATCTATTGGTTATGAACTGTAGATTAAAACTAAAGAAACTGCAAAAAGGTGTGATTTTAAGGAAATGGAACCTGTATAAACTTAAAGAACCAAAGGTTGTAGAGAGTGTCAGGGAGAGCATTAGGGAACGATTGACAAGAATGGGGAAAAAAAACACAGTAGAAGACGAATGGGTAGCTTTGAGAGGTGAAATAGTGAAAGCAGCAGAGGATCAAGTAGGTAAAAAGACGAGGGCTAATCGAAATCCTTTGGTAACAGAAGAGATATTGAATTTAACTGATGAAAGGAGAAAATATAAAAATGCAGTAAATTAACCAGAGAAAAATGAATACAAACGTCTCAAAAGTGA
The DNA here is from genome assembly GCF_021461385.2 of Schistocerca piceifrons. Classification (NCBI taxonomy): domain Eukaryota; kingdom Metazoa; phylum Arthropoda; class Insecta; order Orthoptera; family Acrididae; genus Schistocerca; species Schistocerca piceifrons. Next base: position 649,253,154 of record NC_060142.1, read on the forward strand.
GATCGACAGGAAGTGCAAAATGGCTGAACAGGGATGGCTAGAGGACAAATGTAAGGATGTAGAGGCGCATATCACTAGTGGTAAGATAGATACTGCCTACAGGAAAATTAAAGAGACCTTTAGAGAAAAGAGAACTGCTTGCACTAATAACAAGAGCTCAGATGGAATCCCATTTCTAACCAACGAGGGGAAAGCAGAAAGATGTTAGTAGTATATAGAGGGTCTATACAAGTGCGATGTTCTTCAGGACAATATTATGGAAATGAAAGAGGAGGTAGATGAAGACGAAATGGGAGATATGATACTACGTGAAGAGTTTGACAGAGCATCGAAAGACCTAAGCGGAAACAAGGCCCCGGGAGTAGACAACATACCATTAGAACTACTACGGCCTTCGGAGAGCCAGTCCTCAGAAAACTCTACCATCTGGCGAGCAAGATGTATGAGACAGGCGAAATACCCTCAGACTTCAAGAAGAAGATAATTATTACAATCCCAAAGAAAGCAGGTGCTGACAGATATGAAAATTATCGAACTATCAGTTTAATAAGCCACGGCTGCAAAATACTAACACGAATTCTTTACAGACGAATGGAAAAACTGGTAGAATCCGACCTCGGGGAAGATCAGTTTGGAACCCGTAGAAATGTTGGAACACGTGAGGCAATACTGACCCTACGACTTCTCATGCAAGATACGTTAAGGAAACATAAACCTACGTTTCTACCGTTTGTAGACTTAGAGAAACCTTTTCACAGTGTTAGATGGTTTACTCTCTTTCAGATTCTGAAGGTGTCGGGGATAAAATACAGGGAGCGAAAGGCTACTTACAATTTGTACAGAAACCAGATGGCAGTTATAAGAGTCGAGGGGCATGAAAGGGAAGCAGGGGTTTGGGAGTGAGTGAGACAGGTTTGTAACCTATCGCAGTTATAAGAGTCGAGGGGCATGAAAGGGAAGCAGGGGTTTGGGAGTGAGTGAGACAGGTTTGTAACCTATCGCCGATGTTATTCAATCTGTATATTGAGCAAGCAGTAAAGAAAACGAAAGAAAAATTCGGATTAGGTATTAAAATCCATGAAGAAGAAATAAAAACTTTGAGATTCGCCGACGACATTATAATTCTGTCAGTCACAGCAAAGGACTTAGAAGAGCAGTGTCTTGAAAGGAGGATATAAGATGAACAGCAACAAAAGCAAAACGTGGAGAATGGAATGTAGTCGAATTAAGTTGAGCGATGCTGAGGGAATTAGATTAGGAAATGAGACACTTAAAGTAGTAAAGGAGTTTTGCTATTTGGGGAGCAAAATAACTGATGATGGTCGAAGTAGAGAAGATATAAAATGTAGACTGGCAATGGGAAGGAAAGCGTTCCTGAAGAAGAGAAATTTGTTAACATCGAGTATAGATTTAAGTGTCAGGAAGTCGTTTCTGAAAGTATTCGTATGGAGTGTAGCCATGTATGGAAGTGAAACATGGACGATAAATTGTTTGGACAGGAAGAGAATAGAAGCTTTCGAAATGTGGTGCTACAGCAAAATGTTGAAGACAAGGTGGGCAGATCACATAACTAATGAGGAGGTATTGAATAGAATTGGGGAGGAGTTTGTGGCACAATTTGACGAGGAGGGACCGGTTGGTCGGACATGTTCTGAGGCATCAAGGGATCACAAATTTAGCATTTGATGGCTGCGTGGAGGGTAAAAATCGTAGAGGGAGATCAAGAGGTGAATACACTAAGCAGATTCAGAAGGATGTAGGTTGCAGTAAGTACTGGGAGATGAAGCTTGCACAAGATAGGGCAACATGGAGAGCTGCATCAAACCAGTCTCAGGACTTAAGACCACAGCAACAAACAACATATGCACAAATATATCGATAAGTGTACTTACACATAGCAGCTCTATTTAGCGTCATCAGAGTAGGAGCATAATGATAATACCTCACCCATCGCTAGAGTTCAACTTACGGTGATTGGCTCGCAGGTGGGAAGGGTACACTTGGTGCATACTTCTTAAGGGTGAAGAAACTATAACCATGGTGGGAGAGAATTTCTTAAATCTGCACGAACTGAGCTAAGCCTAATAAAACTGGTTTAAAGTCTTTCGCTTCAAAATCTTACTGGTCACTGCAGAAGCGGACCTCTGTTTTTGTAGTAGATGCAGTCACTCATAATCAGTGATGGAACGCTGTCATTGTCCCCACTGTTCTTTGTTACCCTAAAGGCTTTCGCTTCTGAAACTCTCGCCGCAGTTTCTTTGCAGAGCAAGAGAGCGCGGAGGATCGCACGGCGCAGCGCGCTCTGGGGCCCCACAATGGCGCCGCCGACCTCCTAATTGCGCGACGACCTCTCGGCTTCCCGTCCGGGACTTCAAGCGTTTCCCTCGTCTTCTGCGCCCTCCGCGGCGCCGGCCGAGCCGCCGCCGAGATGGATTCGGCGGCCGAGCGAGCGAAGACAGGCAGACAGATGGACGCCGCGCCCTCCGCTGCCAAAGAGTTTAATTTTCTCGGAGATTCCATCACCATAAATCGCGGCTCCCCCGCTGGCCGGCGGAGCGAGCAGCGGCGCCGCGGTGCCGATTGGGTTTACCGGCGCGGCGTGGCGGGGCGGGGGTGGGCCCGCCGGCCGACACGGCTCCAGACTTCCGCCGCCTCCGCCCCCCGTCATCGCCCACCTTCACCGCGTCCGAACCCCTCCAGATGCTGACGGATCCTTTCAACCGTGGGAGTTCCTAGCTGGGGAACGATAAACTTACCTCGACAGAAACGGAAAAGTGAAGTGATCCTACACTACTGGCCATTAAAATTGCTCCACCAAGAACAAATACAGATGATAAACGGGTATTCATTGGACAAATAATTTATACTAGAACTGACATGTCATTACATTTTTACTCTATTTGGGAGCATAGATCCTGCGAAATCAGTACCCAGAACAACCACCTCTGGCCCTAATAACGGCCTTGATACGCCTGGGCATTGATTCAAACAGAGCTTCAATGGCGTGTACAGGTATAACTGCCCATGCACTTTCAACACGATACCACAGTCCATCAAGAGCTGTGACTGGCATATTGTGACGAGCCAGTTACTCGGCCACCATTGACCAGACGTTTTCAGTTGGTGACAGATCTGGAGAACCAATGGCAGCCCATACGATCACGCCGGGTGATATGCCAGTATGGCGATACCGAATACACGCATCCAATGTGTGTTCACCACGATGACGCCAAACACGGATGTGACCAACATGACTCTGTAAACAGAACCTGGATTAATCCGAAAAAATGACGTTTTCCCATTCGTGCACCCAGGTTCGTCGTTGATTACATCATCGCAGGCGCTCCTGTCTGTGATGCACCGTCAAGGGTAACCGCAGGCATGGTCTCCGAGCTGATAGTCCATGCTGCTGCAAACGTCGTCGAACTGTTCGTCCAGATGGTTCTTGTCTTGGAAACGTCCCCATCTGTTGACTCAGGGATCGAGACGTGGCTGCACGATCCGTTACAGCCGTGCGGATAAGATGCCTGTTATCTCGACTGCTACTGATACGAGGCCGTTGGGATCGAGCACGGCGTTCCTTATTACCCTCCTGAACCCACCGATTCCATATTCTGCTAACAGTCAATGGATCTCCACCAATGCGAGCAGCAATGTCGCGATACGATAAACCGCAATCGCGATAGGCTACCATCCGAACTTTATCAAAGTCGGAAACGTGATGGCACGCATTTCTCCTCCTTACACGAGGCATCACAACAACGATTCACCAGGCAACGCCGGTCAACTGCTGTTTGTGTATGAGAAATCGGTTGGAAACTTTCCTCATGTCAGCACGTTGTAGGTGTCGCCACCGGCGCCAACCTTGTGTGGATGCCCTGAAAAGCTAATCATTTTCATATCACAGCATCTTCTTCCTGTTGGTTAAATTTCGTGTCTGTAGCACGTCATCTTCGTGGTGTAAGAATTTTAATGGCCAGTAGTGTATAATTGGAGGAAATTGCGTAAATCCTGGCTGCAACATCAGTTCTGTGGAACAAGTAACTATTCTAAGAAACTATCCCATTCCATGTTTTTTTTTACGAAAGACAAAGAAAACATTGTAAAAATAACAAAATCCGGAATGATCAACGGCATGAGAATGCAGAAGACAATAGAAACCACTGCATTAAAGACGCATAATGTGAATCGACAGGACATGTGGCCTGTAACTGTGAAAAGTGTCAGTCTAGATATAGTCGTGGTTAGTGAAGTGAAATGGAAAGAAGAGGAAATTACGTACTGAATATAGTGAATGTAGCCAGGTTGAAGGATACACGACGTGGAAAAAGTTGAATATTACAAAAAGGAACTGAACCGCACTGAGCCGTGAGTGGCTCATGTGCCCGCCAACATGTATTTTACACCCTGTTTTTTACGTACTTCTATCTCACCACGTTAATTTAAATCACTACTGTCACAGAGTTGCTGCTTTGCCTGACCATGAGCGGCGTTAGCAGCGCATATCGATATATCCCCTCTGGTAGAGGCCGGTCGGTGTGGCCGAGTGGTTCTAGGCGCATCAGTCTGGAACCGCGCGACCGCTACGGTCGCAGGTTCGAATCCTGCCTCGGGCTTGGATGTGTGTGATGTCCTTAGGTTAGTTAGGTTTAAGTAGTTCTAAGTTCTAGGGGACTGATGACCTCAGACGTTAAGTCCCATAGTGCTCAGAGCCTCTGGTAGTATATTTGCTCGGCTGATATTACTTTCCTGTCGTGGTCTGTCGTAAGGAGTTCGGGTAGCGAGTTCCCGTCAGGAGTTGGTCGCAGTTCGCCTCGCGATTTCGGCTCTGCCAGTCAGTTGGAACGTGTCTGGAGCTCAGTCCGGACCTGCCAGTCGGGGAGTAGCAATGCGGCAGTAGTGCAGTCGGGTTGGAGCAGTGAGGTCTGCGTCGACGTGGCTCGCCCGACCATTGCCGCCACGCATCACTTGAGCAGGGCCACGGTCTTGATAGATCGTCGGTCGGTCGTCCTACCGGACGACGCATTTTGGCTCGGCTATCGTTCATGAGTCGGCTGTGTGTGTGTGTGTGTGTGCATCGACTCCCGATTTTTTTTCGTGTGTGCTTAGTTACTGTTGGGTATTGTTCTGGTCTTCGTCCAAGTTTTTGTCAGGTTGTGTGTGTGTGTAGTTGGTGTGATTTCCATTGACAAGTTACTTAAATGTTGTAGGCATACTGGCTCTGAGAGGTAGCTCGTGTGATGGGGCGACCTGTAACTGGTTCTCTGAGCGCTTCTGTCCCCCTTCAGTTACCATCTTGTGGAACTTGGGTCGGTCCTTTCCTGGTGCAGGGATGTCGTTTAGCCAGTGGGCGTGTTTCCTCTGCACGGTTGGGTCAGAGCCAGTAGTTCCGCCGTCGTGTGTCTGGAAGTGAGTCGGAGGCGCAGCAGCAGTGCAGTTGCGACGGAGCAGCAGTCGCGGACGGATCTGCAGGCAGTCGGTCGGTTGGTGCGTACCGCGGAACACATCGCCGTGCAGTGCAGTCGCCTGGGTCCGGTGCTTGGCTCTGCCCAGCGTCGGAGCGTGTGTGGAGCTTTCCAATCGCTACGAGCTTCGTTGTTCACCGACTCAGAACGTCAAAGTTGAGTGTGTAACCTTTTGTGCTTGAGTTTTCAGGTACTGATTGACGGGAAGCAAGTCGTTGGGTCGGTCGGTCCGGGGCTGTCCCCTGGTTGGGTTCCGACGGATCATGTATAGTTGGGCTCACCACCTGTCTCGCCTAAGTGAACGAGGGCAGACCGACCTCCCTGGAGGCCTTCTGAATGCCACCGGTGTTTAATGACCTGTTGTCAGCTATTTTAAATTTTAGGCTTATGGATATTGTTTGTTTCTTAAAATTTAGCAAAATTAATTTTTAAATTTACCTTTCAAGCTTACACACTACAGCCTTCTGCCTTCAAAGATTATGGTAATATATTTTGAAATTTTGGAGTATGATTGTGCCCCTCAGGCATTGGTACTGCACCTTGCATATGTTGTTTCTCTAAATTATTTTATTGCTGTCTTAATTGGATTTTTATCTTGTTGATTTTTTAAAGATGTATTGTTGTTAAACATGCTGGCCTTCTGCCTTTAAAGGTCTATGGTAATATATTCTAAAATTTTGGAAATTAATTGTAGCCCTCAGCCTTTTGTATTGCACTTTGGGTATGTTCTTTTTTAAATATTTTATTGCTCTCTTAATTGGGTTTTTATCTTGTTAAGATTTCTTGTTGGAGGCCTTCAGCCGTGAAAGAGTTGCTAAATTACAATAAATGACAATTAGAAGCAGAAACTGACCTCAGCCCTTGGCCCTTTCCACAATCCTATTACCTGTTCTGTCCAGCGGGATTAGCGGCGTTTCACGCACTGAATTTATAACACGTTTATTCTGAGTACATAAAAGAGCAAATTCCTAGGACGAATGGCCAATATTCAAATGGGCTCTAAAATGTGTATCTAAACAGGTATGACACTTCTTCATCTTAGATGCTGTCCGCCCCCGGTAGCTGAATGGTCAGCGTGACGGATTGTCAATCCTCTGGGTCCGGGTTCGATTCCCGGCTGGGTCGGGGAATTTTCTCCGTCCAGGGACTGGGTGTTGTGCTGTCCTCATCATCATCCTACCACCCTCATCGACTGCAGGTCGCCGAAGTGGAGTCAAATTCAAATACCAGTACGCAGCGAACGGCCTGCCCGGCGGGGGGGGCCCTAGCCATACGATTAAAAAAAGTAAATCTTAGACACCGCGAAAGAAGTCTCTTCTACAGCCAGATCTGTGCTTTCCATATTTTCGGAGGAGGTAGCGTGGATCAAAACAATAAAATAACGTCGAGTAAACACGGCCTCTAAAACGTGTACGTTAAGATCTACGTGCACTTGTTCAGCACAAGGGATGGGTTTCACAGTAGCAAACAAGAAAAAGTGCACATAGCTGTTGAGACATGCACTTTAGAGCCCATGTTAACTGGACTTTTTGTTGTTTCGGTCGATAACAGCACCTCCAAAAATAATGAAAGCAAAGAGCTCGCGATAGAAAATGCTTGGTTCACAGTATCGAAGATGAAGTGTTCATAGCTCTTACCGTATTTATTTTGAAGTCCAAGTTTGCCAGACGTTTTCGTTGCTGCACATCTCTCAATATAGACCATTCTACCTGAGACACTCTGCATAGCGGTACGAGGTTCTATAAATGATGTTTTTATGTAAATCGATAGGGTTCAAATGTCACAATTAATAAGAAACTATTGTCATTGTGAAAAATACCTTTGGACAGCTGCAAAGTGTTACCTGCCTGACCAGAGAATTGCTTATATACTCGATGGAATTCAGCTTTGGAGATTGAGCTCACCACTCCTTGTAAATGTATGGTAATTCTTGCCTACAGAGACGCGCCATGTCTTGTCGAAACTTGAGCTCGTCTAGGAAGAAATCGCCACCTATTGAGTCAGCATAATGGTTTAAACAGCCACCAAGAATGTCATGTCCATGTAACCACTCTTGAAAGTGAAAATGACTGGACCTTTTCGTAAAAACGCACCACAGCCAATACAGACCGTCATGTCCAAACATAATCTGTCCTCAACTATTCGATGGATTACAGTGAGTTACGGGCGCTTGGCAAATGATACTAAACAGACAGAAATGGAAAATTGTTACAGTTGCACCATGAATTTACGTATCAGATATTTATCAGACTTTATGGAGATTTTCCTCAAATAATGCGTATTACATAATTAAACTTCTATTCTATTCGGAACTGATGTACATGACCGGTATGAGGTTTGACTCTGTTGTATCTGATGGTAGGCGATTCCTCTGCACATCGGACAGGCCGTGCGGGCAGCCGTCACGCCAGGAGCACATGTGTGAACAGCTTTCATCAAAACAGAGTACTATTTTTATATGGCCTGGGTTGTTTACTACGGAGTTGCAAGTCAACTCCAGATTGTCTGGGGCGCCACAACCTCGCTGATAGGCAGCGTCCCTGTCTCAGCAGAGAGTGTCGTCGTCAGGGCACTATTTTTATATGGCCTGGGTTGTTTACTACGGAGTTGCAAGTCAACTCCAGATTGTCTGGGGCGCCACAACCTCGCTGATAGGCAGCGTCCCTGTCTCAGCAGAGAGTGTCGTCGTCAGGGCACTATTTTGCGACACCAGATCAAGCGCACTCGCAGTCTCACGCGGATATCCACCTGCTCCCGACTATTTAGGCCATCACCAGACCTTACAAAGTCAGTCCCACCCTACGCCTCTAGTCAGAACTATCATTAGTTCATTTCAGTGCTGCTAGTCGGCAGTACCAGCAGCTCCGTATCAGCGCTCAACACTGGCAGATACGGCCCAGCGCGTCCTGGTCTTCAACGGCAGCATGTTAGCTATCATAAGCTAGCAACGCTAGAGCAGTAACGTCCCAGGTCTTAACGCCGCTGCCTAGCACGACTCTAGGGTTCGTCGTGAAGCCACACGAGAGAGCGCCATTTGAGAGATTTCTGTTTTATGTAGTTCATACAAGGACATTACAAATGAGTTTCGTTTCGAAACTTCCTGACAGATTAAAACTGTGTGCCGGACCGAGACTCGAACTCGGGACCTTTGCCTTTCGCGGGCAAGTGCTCTACCAACTGAGCTACCCAAGCATGACTCACGCCCCGTCCTCACGGCTTTACTTCTGCCAGTACCTCGTCTCTTACCTTCCTAACTTTACAGAAGCTCTCCTGCGAAACTTGCAGAACAAGCAATCCTGAAAGAAAGGAGTCTCGGTCCGGCACACAGTTTTAATCTGCCAGGAAGTTTCATATCAGCGCACACTCCGCTGCAGAGTGAAAATCTCATTCTGGAGTTTCGTTTTGTTAATAAAGTTATTCCTCTCAAATGGTCTTCTATCACTGTTCAGGAGGAGGATAGTTCACACCCACACGGCCACCAATAAACTACTGTATTCGCTGTGGCATGCTAGTAAATAGCCTTCAGAATCATTTTGGTGAATTTCTGTGTCAGGTCATGAAGATACCCATCTAGAGCCTGGTATCAACGTACACGTTTGCCGTCGCATCCCTGACATGCTCTATGTGTGAATAACTAGAGAATTAGGCAGGCAAGTTAAGGGTCCCTATACTCCTCAAGTCGTTGTGATATGAACCGGAGATTGCGTCATTCATCAGCCGGCTAGTATATGCAATCTGGTACCTGTATCATGTGCGATATGGAAACAGGATTTACCATTATAATCACATCCGGGGGAGCATTCTTCCTCCTTTGAAGAATTACTTCATCAGTCCTGTTGTCATATTCATTAGCAGCTCCCCCCCCCCCCCCCCTCCCCAAGCCATGATTGCAGGAGTTCTTTGGGACTCGAGAGTTGCTGCTTGTTGTAAGCCTTCACTGGTTCATCTATAGACACGTTGGTGTCGAACTAACCGCCACATTCAGAAGAGGCACTAGCAGCGTAACACCACAGAACGCCACCCAGTGTCCCAGCTGACTGACATGTAAGTCTGTGTTGTCTGTGGTATGGTGTCAGGTGTAAACGAAGAATGGAAACTCGAGATCTCAACCCACCTTCCATTAGTCTGTTTCCGATGATTCATGATGACATTCTGCCTCTAACCTCTGCCTGGATCCCAGCTTATGTCGTCCACCTGTTATTCCTCTGAACCACTGAAACACTCGTACGACATTTTGGTAGTGGTAATAGTTCTGAAATTACCCATGTCTATTCCTTCTGCCGCTCTGTTCTCCTGAGTCCAACTACTCACCACGCGCTCTGTAGCCATTGCGCTACAGCAAACAGTCTGTACACTCCATCTGAATGGTATCCCCGTTTCCATCTTGTCAATAAATGGTTCAAATGGGTCTGGGCACTATGGGACTTAACATCTGAGGTCATCAGTCCCCTAGAACTTAGAACTACCTAAACCTAACTAACCTAAGGACATCCCACACATCCTTGCCCGAGGCATGATTCGAACCTGCGACCGTAGCGCTCGCGCGGTTCCAGACTGAAGCGCCTAGAACCGCTCGGCCACAGCGCCGGCAATCTTGCCAGCCTTTCTTGGACGACGAATGATGGCAGTAACCTGTACGCGTACGTCCTCTGCTAGCTCTCTTCCATCTCCATTTGAAAAGTTGCTGTAACACACTTATTACCCGTACTGACTGCATTAACTTTCTAATATGAAACATCCTCAGTTCTGTAGACAACAGTGATGTAACTAATCAGAAAATATTCTACAAACTTACAAAATGTTAACATACCATGCCATAACCAAAAACACCAAATTCACCAGAAGGTATCTAAGTGTATGGGTTAGAAGAGTAACTGGTCCAATTTTTAGGAAAAGTTATGTGCTACACCACATTATAAAACAGACTGAGGTGACAAAAGTCATTAGATAGCGATATGCACATTACGGATGCAGGTAGTATCGTGTAAACAAGGTAAAAAAGGGCAACACACTGGCGAAGCTGTCATTTCTACTCGGTCGATTCATGTGTTAAGGTTTCCCATGTGCTTATCGCCGCACCACGAGAATTATAGACGTTAGACGCGCAGTGGTAGTTGGATCTAGACGTATGGGACATTCCACTTCGTAAATCGTTAGGGAATTCAATATTCCGAGAAACACAGTGTCAAGGATGTGCCGAGAATACCAAATTTCAGGCATTATCTCTGACCACTGACAACGCAATATCCGACAGCCTTCCCTTAACGGCCGAGAGTTGTAAGTGCTAACAGACAAGCAACACTGCTTGAAATAATCACCGAAATGAATGTGGGCCGTACGACGAACGTATCTGTTAGGACAGTCAGCAAATTTGGCTTTAATTGTCTACAGCAACAAACGACCGACGCTAGTACCTTTGCTAGCAGCACGATGTCCCCTGCAGCGCCTCTTCTGGACTCGTGATCATATCGGTTCGACCCTAGGCTACTGGAAAGCCATGGCATGGTGAGATGAGTCCAGATTTCAGTTGGAAAGATCTGATGGAACGGTTCTAGTGCGTCACAGACTCCATAAAGCTGTGGATTCGAATTGTCGACAAGGCACTGTGCAAGCTGATGGTGGCTGCAAAATGGTGTGGATTGTTTTACGTGCAATGTAATGTGTCCTCATCGAACTCCTCCCGAACAGGCCATGAAGGCCCAACGGTACCGACTGACCGCCGTGTCATCCTCAGCACATGGGCGTCATTGGATGCCGATATGGAGGGGCATGTGGTCAGCACACTGCTCTCTTGGCTGTACGTCACTTTACGAGACCGGAGCCACTACTTCTCAATCAAGTAGCTCCTCAGGTTGCGTCACTAGGGCGGAATCCACCCCGCTTGCAAACAGCGCTCAGCAGAGCGGATGGTCACCCATCCAAGTGCTAACCCAATCCCACAGCACTTAACTTCGGTGATCTGACGGGAACCGGTGGTATCACTGCGGCAAGGCCGTTGGCAATGTCTTCTGTGGTCCAACTGAATCGATCGTTGACTGAAAGTGGTTATGTTCGGTTACTTGGTGACAATTTTCAGCTATTCATGGACTTCATATTTCCAAACAACGATGGAACTTTGTAAGTAGGCTGTTTAGGTTTTTATGTTGGTAACGCCACGTAGCGCTCTGTATGGAAATCATGACTGTGGCTGGTTGGCATTGTTCGTATATTCACTACTGTAGTGTTGGGCAGCTGGACGGGAACAGCGCGTAGCGTTCGGCAGTTGGAGGTGAGCCGCCAGCAGTAGTGGATGTGGAGAGAGAGAGACGCCAGAATTTTGAGAGCAGACGATCTGCACGTGTGTCCATCAGAAAGAGTAAATTTGTAATACTGGTTATCATGAAATGATATATATATATATATGTAATGACTTTTGAACATTATTAAAGTAAATACGTTGTTTGTTCTCTATCAAAATATTTCATTTGCTAACTATCCCTATCAGTAGTTAGTGCCTTCAGCAGTTAGAATTTTTTATTTAGCTGGCAGTATTGGCGCTCGCTGTATTGCAGTTGTTCGAGTAACGAAGATTTTTGTGAGGTAAGTTATTCATGAAAGGAATAGGTTATTGCGAGTCAGGGCCATTCTTTTGTAGGGATTATTGAAAGTCAGATTCTTTGCGCTAAAAATACTGTGTGTCAGTTTAGTGTTGATTAGAATAAGTAAAGAGAGAAATGTCTGAATACGTTCAGTTCTGCTCAGCTGTTTGAAATAACGTAAGAGGTTTATCAGCACAGTTATTCATTAATTTTTCTAAGGTGATGTTTCAATTTTTATGAATGACAATGTGGCATGTCACAGGGCCAGAATCTTTGGCGATTGTTTTAAGAACATTCTGAACAGTTCGAGGGGATGATTTGGCCACGCATTGAACATTTATGGGACATAATCGAGAGATCCATTCGTGCACCGGCGACACTTCCCCAATTATGGACGGCTATAGAGGCAGCTTGCTTCATCTTTCATCAGGGAACTGCCAACGACTTGTTGAGTCCATGCCATTTCGAGTTGCTGCACCACGCCTAACAAAACGGACATATTTGGAGGTATCCCCCGATTTTGTCACCTCGCCGGCCGGAGTGGCCGAGCGGTTTTAGGCGCTACAGTCTGGAACCGCGCGACCGCTACGGTCGCAGGTTCGAATCCTGCCTCGGTCATGGATGTATGCGCTGTCCTTAGGTTAGTTAGGTTTAAGTAGTTCTAAGTTCTAGGGGACTGATCGCCTCAGAAGTTGAGCCCGATAGTGCTCAGAGCCATTTGAACCATTTTTTTGTCACCTCAGTGTAATGGTGTGGTAGAATCCACGTTATTCAAATAACTCGTAAGACTATTCTAACAGGTGGGGCCTGGTACATTACTCACGTTTAAATAAAACATGTAGTAGCTACACCCACACTGAATTAATAATAGATTGAGCAACTAATTTGAAGTATCACTTCTTCAAAGCCCCCTAACTGACTCCCATTGTGACGCATAAGTTAGAAATTTAGCTTAAAGATGCCTACAACCTTCCGCTGCAATGGTGCAAAAGCATGGCGTCCTGCGATTTCACCTTCGGGATCGGCGACGCTTCAGACAGCAAGATGTCGACGCATGCGAAAAAAAGACCACAGCTCAGAAGTTCATGTGAGCTGTAAGCTGTGGTAATGATGTTACATTGGCACAAAATTTTACCGACGTTCTGGTCAGTGCCACCGTTGACGAATTCGTTACACGTTGGCAAGATCGTCGTTACCCTTCTACCTACATTTGACCCCTTCTTTGAACGCCTCTGTGGTGGTCAGAATCACGACCCCCGGCGCTGAAGTCACGTGGTTTTCTTATGGGGGGTTCAAGGAAAAGCTTTTTGACAGTCCGCTGCTCATAATCGACACGAAAAACCGCAGGGGGTGGCATAAAGGTCGTCAATGAAGCCGCCCCTTTCCCTGGGGTCTTAATTTCCACACATTTCACGGTCGAAAACGACAGTTCGCAGTGCGATGAGCAACAAGAAGATGTTCTTGACAAGCTTTGAATCTGCCGACACCCTTGGACGTTTCAACCGTTCTCTAAGAACACTGGGGGTCTGCTTCCCCACTGAATGTGATCGCACATCTTTGGAGTGAAGTGCGATAGCAACGTTTCCTGCCGTGTACAGTTACCACGCTCTGTGTTAAACCCACACCTTTGTGCAGCACGTTAAAAATGTATCTGTCAGAAATTTCGATACCATTTCAGCCTCGCGGCTGCTCTACCGCTTGAGTGTTAGGTAACCCACTAGGGAACCCTTGGGTGCGGCTCACCTGCCTTCAGGCAATGTGATGTCATTAACCGACATTACAGATCACATGAACTCCTGAGCTGTTGCCTGTTCTTCGCATGTGTGGAGCGTCTCCGAACCTGAGCGTGACGTCATAGGACTCCACGCTTTTGCGTCATTACAGAGGAAAGCCGAGGGCACATCTGAGACAAATTTCAAACTTGTGCATCGCAATGGGAGGCAGTTATGGGGTACCAAAAATGAGATCCTTTAATTCTGTTGCACAGTATAGCTACCCTTTGTACCTACCATCCTTGGGGATACTTCATTAAAACCTGCTGTCCGTCAGTGTTAAATAACGTTATAAATATATGATAAAATTTCAGTAATTTAAAAGACAGCGACACCGATATCCACAGCATTGCTGTAGGTCTGTTTTCGTCGCGGACTGTTGCATCATATGGATACTGGTCTCGTGTTGTGCCGCGAGCCGACAATTTGTTTGCTGACCGCCGCTGTGGGCAGAGGACACGCAGAAGGGCCCTTCCACCGATGACAGGCCCGCTTCTGCACACTTTATCGCACCTATCGCATTGCACATTCGTGACAAACCATAATTATTATTAATTCAGAGTGGCTGTACTTGTTTTGTTCAAGAGTGACAGATATACCGGATGCCACCTGTTGCCAGTAGCCTCATGGGGCATATTAATAACCTCGATTCTACCAAACTATTATTTTATTGCGTGAAGTAGCATGTAAATTTTGGTGTTAGTTGGACGTAGTGCTCTTGTTACCGACACGTCAGCTACGTTCCCTGAATCTGATGTATGATTATGGCATGGTATGGTACAACTTTCTGTTTTCGATGACTATTTGCTGATTAGTTACAGACAGATCTGGGGATGGTTCGTATTGAAATGAAGACGTCAGTTTTAAAGAATTAATGCCATGAATACAGTTAATAAATATGTTTTAGAACCAGTAACTGAGGATTTTACCTACAAAGACATTATGTCAATTTTTGCAAAGATACAATACTGTTAGACACTCCTAATATCTGTTACGTAATGACACCATTTCTCACGTATAGAAGTGGTCTTTTTCCTGCACTGAAAATAAGTTCACGTTTAGACGAAATTTCAATCAGCATTCGTAAATGTATGAAAATATTAAGTACGAGCGTGATATCGTTCGGTAAAGGTGTTTATATGGTAACACTTCTTATTTCCGTTATCATGTAGAGGAAAAGCACTTACAGTGATCTACCCTACACAGGGTGTTAAAAAAGTATTGTGTATTTTGAGAGGTGTTAGTATGGACAAAAACAAAACAAAAAAATCGTGTAAAATTGGGCTCTAATACGCATATCTTAAGAGCTGTGAGTGCTCGTTCATCTTCACTACTGTGAAATATATTTTTCCTACTGGAAAAATAAGTTCTCAAAGCTCTTAAGGTACGTGTTTGGAGCCCATGTTTACTGGACATTTTTTCCTGTTTCAGTTCACACTAACACCTTTCAGAATACGGAAAGCAAAGAGCTTGAAACACAAGACATGTGATTCGCAGTAGTGAAGACGATGAAGTACTAATATTTCTTAAGGTATGCGTTTTGGAGCACATGTTTACTGGACACTTTTTTCTTGTCTTGTTCCGTAGTACGACCTCCGAAAGTATGCAATACTTTTTAACACTCTGTATAAGCCGTCGCCTAACATTAAATAGCTTTCAGATTCTGTCCGAATATGAAAACGTGTGCCAGTATGCTCCGTCGATGTTAGTAAGCGCAATGATCGGTTTCCAGACAATGGTTTTGTCATAACCTGAGAACTGTTCTGCCGATTCAGTTTTTAAATTTCCCATGTATCTATCTCCGAGAATTTTCCTTTCTTCTATCCACTTTGTTCCATTTTTCTTGTGAACCGGTTATCAGCAGTTGGACTATCAGCACGCCCCCTAATAGCCTGTCTTCCACTCACGCCACAACTTGGACGTGCACTGCTGGACTGGTGGAATCAGAAGATCACTCGGAAGGTGGAATGGCGCACCACGGTCTTCAGCGATGAAAGCAGATCCCACCTGCACGTAAGTGACGGTCGTTTGTGGGCACGACTACCTGGTGAGCGCTGTCTCATATACTGCATTCGTCCAAGACACAGTGGCCTATCCCAGGCTTTATGGTCTGGGGTGCGATAAGCTACAACTCTCATTCACCATTGGTGTTTCTGGAGGAGACGCTAACCAGCGATCTTGGCAGACCCGTTAGTTCAACTGGAAGATGATGTGTTGATCCAACAAGATAATGCTCGCCCACACACTGTCCGTGGAACTCACCGTGCTCTGCAAGACGTGCAGTGACTTCCCTGGCCAACACAATCTCCAGACTTGTTTCCAGTCGAGCACGTGTGTGATGTGGTGGGACGAGAAGAGCCTCGCGAGACTTGTCAACCAACAACTCTACAGCACACATGGAGTACGCAACGCATAGCATATCCGAGGACAGTATCCACCATCTGGACAATAGACTGAATGCCAGAGTCAGTGCCTGCATTGCCACCTGTTGAGGCTACACCACTTACTAATATCTGTGTTTCAGCAAGGGTCGATAGTTGGTACGTCAGAACCGCTTGTGCTATTGGTCTGTATATGTAATCATTTCACGTGCACCACATTGAAAGTGGCAAATTAGTTTTTGTCGTATGGTAGAGTATAGTTATATTTACTGGTATTTTGTCTGGTTGGTAATGTGAAGTTAAACTCGTGATTAGAGAAACAATTAAGCTCGTATTTAAGTTCGTAACTAATTTTGTAATTCTTGAAAAGTGATCAGCAATGCAAAACTCCATCACAAATCCAACGTCAAATTGTGTACTGCAACACTCGTGGCGAGGGCCCAATCTTTTCTATTAAATTTAAGAAAACTGTCCTGTTAGCTATAATACAAGCAATCTGACTGCGATAAAAATATTAAATATAAATAACTACCAGAAATACCCATTCTGAAAAGTATGTCACTGTTGAAATGTTAATTGTATGCCACATAAACTATAAATGGCCGGCCTGTTTGCGCAATGAATAAATGCGGTGCTCCTGTTATCTCCAGACTAGTGCGGCTGCTGCTGGTATGCTAGTTATACAATTCAAACTACTAGCAACGCGAAGTCCAATGAGTGCTTAAATTATAGCTACATCGACAAAATTTCTGTGCTAATAAATCTCATTATTGCAAAGATCACTGTCAATTAAAGTTCTGTTACTGCGAAACTCGGGAAAGCAAAACTATATATGTGAATCTTGAATTAAAGAGACGAATGCTGAGTAATGGAAGAACAACAAATTATCTATATTAACAAAACTTTACATCAGTAAGACAAAATATTTTAACTCTTGAAATATTAAAAATTCACTTTTCATTAATAGTAGGGAACCATGAACAAATTTTCTTTACTTTCTTACAAACTCGTATGCTACCCATCCATCTTTGAAGAAAAATCAGTAACATCACACATTGTCACGTTATCGTAAAAATTCTAAATCCCTGACCAAATTAATTACTACGCTTGGATGTCTCGGCAAATGTGCTTTTATAGAACCTTTTGAAGTCTTCTGAACGAATTTACAAAATATCTCTCGATAAATGAAAAATATTATAAGAAAATTGTTTCGAGCGCATAGCATGGCCTAAACACATCTTACTCCATCGCAAGATACAAATCGACTCCTCCCCCTCCACCCCCCCTCTCTCTCTCTCCCTCTCTCTCTCTCTCTCCCTCTCTCTCCAAGACTACACTTAAATGGTTCAAATGGCTCTGAGCACTATGGGACTTAACTTCTGAGGTCATCAGTCCCCTAGAACTCAGAACTATTTAAACCTAACTAACCTATGGAGATCACAAACATCCATGCCTGAGGCAGGATTCGAACCTGCGACTGTAGCGGTAGCGCGGTTCCAGACTGTAGCGCCTAGAACCGCTCGGTCACTCCGACCGGCTCTACACTTAAAGGCAAAGTTTCTACTAACTGCCTCTCGCAGTGCAACCTCTTTGGCAGAGATGTTGTCCGCTATTACTCAGACGCTACTGTCCGCAGCTCGTGGTCTAGTGGTGCCGGCACAGTAGGAGTAATAAAAAAAACTGAGTCAATGATTCAACGATCAACTTGAACGGATGTCTTGTGACGCCCGCCCAGACCAAACGCAACGAACTATACCGAACAAAATGAAAAAAAAAAAAAAATGTGGCTAGTGCTGCTGCTCTAGATCATGGGGTCCCGGGTTCGATTACCGACCGGCTTTGGGATTTGCTCTGCCCGGAGACGAGGTGTTTGTTTTATACTTATCATTTTATCATCATATTCATCATTTATGACAGCGCCTAGATTGGATTGTGAAACAAATGGACTTTGTAAGAATTGGGACTTTGTACGGGCGCTGATGACCGCGCAGTTGAGCGCCATACAAACCAAACATCATCATCATCAGCATCATCATCATTATCATCATCATCATCAAACGCTACTGAAGCTTTACTTTCCCGCATGACATCCAAAATATTACTAAAATTGCGTTTTTATATATAAAACAAAGCTCTTGCAACATGCACTGTTGCAACAGTAACTCTTAAGTGCATTGGGTACCTCTAAAAGGGTGTATCGGCTTTTTTCCCAGTAGTGTAGATCTGACGATGGCTAACGCCGAAACGGGCATATACGATCAACGACTGAAAATAACTGTAGCAGGAAAATTTTGATTTCTCAATTTTAGAACATATGAGAAACAAAAGCAAAAGATTGGCTACTCGTTACTAAGACGTGTCCAGCCATTCTCATAGATAAATAGGAAGCAGTTTAGAAACGTACGGCATCCATTTTTGTAGCGTTCATCCCAACCTTTGCTTGATTTATAGCGTAAGGTAAGTCTTCAGAGCTACACAAGCCGAAACACTTTATATCACAAGGCGAGACGAATCGGCCGGAAGCAGGAGGGAGTGGCTGTCGTGGGTCGCTTGTCTGCTGCGTAGGCGCCGGAAATGACGCGTGCAGCGAGAGCCGGCGCCCGGAAATTCAATCCCACACCTCCACAGGTCCGCAGCTGCCTGTTCGACGCACACTGGCTGACCGCGCCGTGTGAGACATGCTCTACCAGCGTCGGACCTTTCGCTACTCTCGCGATGAACAACCGCTTCCATTTTACGTGACCCGTACACACATTGTTGACAAGGGAAGCACACGCACCAACTGATGGTGTGAAAAGTCACAGACAGCAAACAAAAACCATACTCAATCAAAGCAAGTGACTATAGCTTTTAAAATCAGGATGTGCTGTTGATTTACGTGGCTATAATTGAACCACAGTCAGTAGGTTCTGTCTGTCTCTCTACACTAATACCTGCACTTCGCTAGCCACCTCGCGGTGTGTGGAGGAGTGTACTTCGTGTACCACAGTCACCTGACCCTTTTCCAGTTCCAGTGGCGAAAAGTTCGCGGCAAGAGCGGTTGTTGATAATCCTCCGTTCATACTCTTTTCTAGCGCTGTACGTAGGCCGAGATGGCCGAACTCAGTTGTTTTAGGAGCTCACAAATGTGCTTTCTCTAGTTTAAATTCTCATTAATATGGAGACCCGAGAGCTTTGAAGTTTCCACTCTGTTATTTCGTCACCATGTGTTACACTTATAACCAGTCTATATGCGCAGAACTGAATATGTTATGTCTTTTTAAAAGTAAGGTGAGACGATTTCCAGATAAGCAGATGATCTTTTTAAGAACACTGTTTACCATTTCTTCTGTTTCTGTATTTATGTTTGGGTGGATCATAGTTCCAGTGTCATCTGCAAAACTAACCAATTCTGCTTTTTATACATTAGACATAAGATGGTTTGCATGTATGAGTAACAATAGTGGACCTAAGACTGAGTCTTGGGAAACATCATGCATGATTTCTGCCCACTCAGAATTATGTCCCTGGACTACAAAGTTGAATTATTAAGTACAGATTTCTGCATTCTTTTGGCTGAATTCGATCTTACCCGTTGATTGGGTATACCATCAATCGCATAAAACTTCATTTTATCTAGATGAATACTGTGAGTCACACAGTCAACTGCCTTACATAAGTCGCAAAAAAGCCAATCGGCGCTAATTTATTGTTAAATGATGTAAAATCTGGCGAGTTAACATACAAATGGCATTCGCAGTAGAGCAACCTTTTTAAAACCTAAACCGTGATTTTCTGAGGATATTATTGTTCCTGACGTAAGATACTATTCTAGAAGACATCACTTTCTCAGAAATAATATCTGCAGGGAAACAGGTCCGTAGTTACTGATCTCTCTCTTACCACCTTTCTTAAAGAGGGGTTTCACAACAGCGTAATTCAATATCTCTGGAAAAATGCCATGAGTTAATGATACATTACATATTTCGGATATGGCCAGGCTTATTTTACGTGAACAAATCTTTACTACTCTGTTGGAAACCTGATGAAAAACAGATGAGATTTTCTTCTGAGAGAATGTGCAATTTTCTCAGTTTGAGAAGGATAAGTTGGTGATACATTGATGTGACTGAATTTTATGAAAGTTACTTTTACAACGTATTGTTGTGTTTTTTTTCATCTTGAACTACTTCTTGTTTTGAACGTCTCTTGAACTATCCCTATGCTATCTACTACATTTAAGATATGATTATTAAATACATTTGCTATCTGTGACTCATCATTGCTGGTGATTCACTTCATTTTAATAGTGATGTTATCCTGTTCTGTGGATGGTTGTCCTGTCTCTCGTTTCACTACATTCCACACAGCCCTAATTCTGATGTCGGAATAATTCATTACTGACATTATGTGCGAGTCTCATGATTTTATAATAACCTTTTTTAGCAGTTTTGAGTAGTTTTTGTAGTGTTTAGCTATTACAGAATCTCTACTTGTTCTCACCAAAACATACGTTTCCCTTTTCGTTTCATAAGATACTTTAAACCTTCAAGTCATCCACGGTTTTTTACATATTGGTTTATTGTCGTTCCGTAGCTTATGCAGAAAGCTATCATGGAACAAGTTAAATTTTATATTAGCATTTGGTCCATTTTAAATTTCATCCCAGGTCATCTTTTGTAAACTATTCTTAAAAACATTTATCCTGGAGTCATTAATTATTCCGACTTCCACTGAGGAGTGTCTATACTGCAAGGCACTTTGTTATTTTTCCTAACTAACTGTGCATCTCGATCAAAGGGAGCATTTGTTACAGGCTAAACACTTATTTTCTTGAGTTGAGTTTCACCAAAGAAACATTATCATTTAGGGTCATAGTGTCTCTACCCACCCGCGTTGAAAACTTAATACTGAGATCAAGCTGTGGGATCCAAATAAGATTTACAGATAATTTTTCCTATCAGAATTCTTTATGAAATGTACATTGAAGTCACAGCAGACTATTAACTGCTTGCTGCTGCTGATAGATAGCGGTGTAATCCAGATTCCTCAAACAGTTCAAAATTTTTCAGTGGGAATCAATATACAGTTAGAATTAAAATTGAACTATTTTTCAGTATTAATTCGTAATCTCACACCTCTATGTACTGCTAAAAATCTAATTGTGTCAATGTTTTTGAATTTTTGTCCTGTCTCAATACATATAACATCTCCTTTTCCCACACTAGTTCTGCATGAGCAAGCTGCTAGAATGTAATCTTTTACATGTAATATACCCCTGTGGTTTCGTGGAACTCAGACAGGCACAGATGTCGATCTTTTCAGAGCTCTCTAAATTTTTCAGGCAGACAAGAAGTTATTCTTCCTTATTTCTTACTTCTTTAATATTTTGATGAAATAAGCTAACCTTACTTTTTTCTGCATTCTTAAACATTTTGTGGGTCTCTTCTATTATTTTGACTTATTTCAAAACAGGATGCCAGAATCTTGATTCTAGCGTAAAATAAGTGCCTCTCTGACACCAGCAACGACAGGGATCTTTCATGTGTGACGGTGGCCCCCGTATATTATCTCCAAAAAGCTCTGCCAACCTATCTGTTCCTCTCCTATTCAGATGTTGGTGCATCTACAGTACATCCCCATCTCCCAATTGTAGCAACAGGCTCTAAACTCATTTGAGATCCCATTTCAGTCTGAAGAAACCTGCTCAAGTCAGTGTTCACACTGCTCACAGAAGAGTTAGTCCAGGATTGGCCACGGCGTTGCAGGACCTCCACGACACCCACATTTGTTTGTGCAGTTGCTACTCCTTCTTGTATCCAGTTCACCCATTTATCTTAACACAATAAAGTTATTTACAATTAAAAGGATCCGTATTAAATGATTTTAAATATAAGTTTCAAAGTAGATTTTAATCTAAATTATTAGAGACGAATACTAAGCTTTGTTAAAATAAAGTGGAACATTTCTGGTATACGTAAAACAATAACAAAACAATGAATCATTATTAATTATATTGTTAACACCATTGTTTTCTGAAGTGTTTGAGAAAAACAAGGACACAAAGAAGAGTAAACAACACTAAAAATAATTTAATTGCAGAACGACAGGCTAATAAATAGCATTACAAAAATTTGAAAATTGTACTCAGTAACCAGTGAATGAAAAATCTCAGGTCCGAGGTCATACAAATGCAGCAGGAGATAAACCCTGCAGAAAAACAATAGAGAATACTGAATGAAATTCTGAAACAAGATCGCCCACGCAGCGTTCTCTGCGATTTCGTGTAAAGCGGGAACATATAATTAACAGTTCCACGAAACTGTATTGTTATACATATGCAGACATTATTGATACTAAAAGGAGAAATGCAAGGAAAAAGTCAGCGAAAGGATGTACGAACGAAAATGGACTTAACATTTATATTTCCTAAAACCTTCATTATGTTGATAACTTTCACTTCACAAGCAATTTACTTTACCTTGTTTTCAGACAGTGAATTATTATCAATGTAGTATCGTTCTCAGCCGCTGAATTTTTTTATTAAAGTGTTATGTACCACTCAGCGATTCTCACAACTTCCTGTCCCCTCATAAATAGTTCCACAAGTTTTCCCGCAGTTCTTTACTGTTTAGTTTTCTCAAATTATTTCGCGTGTGGATCACTGTTCGCGGATGTATAAGCATTGCTTTCTACTCGGGCGCTGAACAGACATATGCTGTCCTCGTATTTTCAGAATTCCTTTTAATGTCACTACGTGATCTTAAATACGGCACTTGATAACAGTTTCCCAAAGCCGCTAGTGTCAGCACTTAGCTAAGATCTCTGGTCCTGTCGTTGCCCACGACGGTCCTTCGTACGTTCTAAGCTTATTTTGCTAACGTTTTCTGCGACTTCGCCTTGTTTTTTCTTCCAAGGACATTCATTCTGAGGTAAGACTGCAGCATCTGTCATCTATTGTCATTACAACTCATCGCATAATTATTTCAGTACTTTACTTTGGGTTTATTCGTCCTTCAGTCCGTCGTACTAGTTATATTTCGTGTCTCAGTTGATCAGTGGGTGTGCGCTAGAGTAGCAATCTAAAGGCCCTGAGTTTCGTCCCAGGCTGTCTTTTTGTTACTTATGGCTTCTTTCACTTGTGACAATGGTATTTTAAGGTGAAAAATGCCAACTATTTCCGACTTGCAATTTGAGTGATACGTCGCACTATGACTGGCAGAGTATCTCAAAGGATGGAGGGAGGCGAAGGCATACTATCTACAACAGGATCATGTGTTCCGCTATTCAGACCTTCTGGTTGTGGACAGTTAATCTATTATTTTCTTGAGAGTCACCTTTGGTATGCTACTTCCCAGTTTACTATTTGTCACTCTTGATTTCGATTTCCCGTTTTTGCGATGAGGTCGATGTCTTCGAGCCAGATTGTGTATGTAGGATCTGCAAATTATGTAATATTTCTAAATGTAGAAGGGAGATATCTCGTCCCAGTAGTAAAATACCAAGACCAATGTCTTTTCCAGGCCTTCTTAATTGAGCCATCAATTTCCAGTTTCGATTCATAATGATAAAATCTTCATGAAATAAGTAAACTGTTGCGTACATGCTGCTAATATATTTTGTGCTCTTAGCACTGGTTCCTCATGTAGCTTCATTATTTACTCTTCGGAGCTATTTTTCATGTTTTATGGTGGTTATATGCATAGATTATAAACCTTGGTTGCACGTCTGAGTAATACTAATATGTGCAGTTCGTCTTTATTACCTGCAAAGGACTAAAATTTCATCTCAACACCTCAGGAAATTTCTTGATTCGTGTGCTAAAGTTACTGCAAATAATTTCGTTGGGCATGAATCTCACTCTATCAATACTGACTTTCTTCTCACAATTTTTTTGAAATCTGTATTCGGATATGCTGATATTGAAATTCTTTGAAGCTGTTTTATACTTATGAGGATGGTTTGATAAGCCTGGTAAAAAAAAAAAAAAACAAGAAAAAATATTTGTTTCGTAAACAACTCATCTTACATCTGGACAAAGTCTCGTTTGAGATATATACGCTTGGTGTTCCAACTTTTGTATCCCATCAGAAAAATAGGTCCAGTTGAACTTTGCAAAGTACTCGTTGACTGCAACTTTCAATTCCCCAATTGATGAAAATTTCTTCCCAGCAAGCCAAAGTTTCACGTTAGGGACAGGATGAAACAGCGTTGGGCTAAGTCTGGATGTGAAACCAATTCAAAGCAAACTTCATGCACTTTTACCGCTGTTATCGCTGATGTGTGGAATAGTGCATCACCCTGGTGAAAGAACACTTATTTGAGTGGCAGCCTTGGTCTTGTTTTCAGCCAAAGCAAGTTTCAAACAATGCAACAACGAAGCACAATAGGGCCCAGTTACGGTTCTGCCTTTTTCCAAGTAATCTATGAGGATTGTTCGTTGGGAAACCCAAGAAACCGCGGCCATTACCTCACGAGCTGACAAAATTATCTCTGCCTTCTTCCGTGCACTTTCATCAACCTTTGTTTATTGTATTGACTACCGTTTTGAGTGTGGTATGTAATGATGGATCCAGGTTTCATCAAAAGTCACAAATCGGGGCAAAAAGTCTTGGGAATATCGACCAAACACCGTCAGACATTATCTTTAAATGTTGCGTCGCATGCGTTTTTGGTTGACTGTGAGAAATCGCGGCACCCACATTGACACATCTTCTTCACAGCCAATTTTCTGTGCAGGATATTATGCACTTGCTCAGTTGAGTACGTACAGTCTCAGCAGCCACACAAATTCTTTTCGGCGGTCTTGCATCATCATATCATGGATCTTCCCAATAGTTTTCTTTGTAGAGACCTGAATTGGACGGCCGGAGCGCGTTTCGTCTTCGGTGCTTCTCCGAGCACGTTTAAATTCGTTTGTCTAAAAGTAAGTGGTCTTTAACGACGGTGCAGAGTCCGCGTCATCTGCAACCCATTCTGTCCAGTTCAGTCCAACCCTTCCAATGAAAACGTTTAATAACAGCACAAAAGTCTGTTGTCTTCATTTTCAGTTGCTGTTGACACACTGACCTACAATTAACTGTGAGTTGTAGACTGTTGAAATTCTTTGTAAGATCCTTGGAACAATCAACCTTACCAACTATGAAGGCGCAAAAAAATCTTTCCAGTACTTCATGGAAGTTTACCAGGCCTATCAAACCACCTTCTTACTGAATATAAAGAATTGCCATGCAGTAAGAACAATGTTCGAAGAAGAACACAGAAGTGGAGTAGACACAGTCAACGCGTACCCAGTTTCTTGGTAGTACGGAGCCCGGGAAAATATACGGCAGCGTCAAACAGAGCGTGCATCGTAGCCCTTAATGCTGTTGTTTATCGATGCAGCTCCCCTGTGCAGCAGTGCACCACAACTCATCCCCCAGCGTGGCGTTTCATGGGCCGAACTGTATTGCATCTGCTTAACTCGACCGCCCCGCCCCGTCGAGCAACCCCCGCTGTCGCTCGAGGCCGCAGTCCGCGCCCCTGGCCCCTGCAGAAGGGATGCACCCCTGCCGTGCCTTCTCATCCCTTATTTTATTTCCGCGGCCCCTGGTCACTTCCACGTCATTTCTCCTCCCCTTGGCTGCCCGACAAGGGCTGAGAATGGGATGGAGTCCGCATTGTATGCGACACCGGCGGGGGCTCGGCGACCGTCGCTTGTCATTGCTCCAATCAGACAGGCCAAGATGCTACGTCGACATGTTTGACATGCGTGACGCCCTCCTGGCTACAGGCGCTTCCGTATTGTGTCCCTTGACAAGGAGAACGAATCAACTGAAGATTTCATTACCCCCCCCCCCCTACTCAACTCTCCCCTCTCCGTCGCGACTTCTATCCAATGACGAGTGACTACTCCAAGATCTGTCGGCGGAGCAAGAAAACCTTTGTGAATGACGATATGCTTATGTAATATAAGAGACTGTTCCAGCTATGATGATGGGCAATTACGTATGACATGGAGCTATACAAATAAATCTGCGACATAAAAATTGTTTCAAATTTATTGAGTGATTTTTATACAATTTTCAACTCTAAAAATAGTGGAAACATTCCACCACGCACAGCTATTTCGCAAACTGCTTGTATAGTTTTACCTTTTTTCGATATTTCAGCTCTCTAGTGACTTTGAATTTGGTTTTTAGGATCTCCATAAACATTTAGCCGTTTTTCTACTATATATACGTAAAATAAAGAGTAATTAGGAGAAACCAGCAGCATTTTCTTGCCAGTACCTGTCTGTCGCGCTGCCCCTTCCCCCGCCATCACCAAGCAGTGACCTTCTGCTGTTGTCCTTCAGTTCACAGCACCTTTTCACTCTGTGCTGTTCACGTGTTTTTGTTACTAGTGCATTAAAGTAGTAACTGTTTTCTTGTGTTGTGAAGCTGTTTTATGGACAATAGACAATGGCTACCAGACGACGTATAAACTCGCCAGATTGCTTCTGCTACATTTGTGGTAACTACACCGTTAAAAAGCAACAAAGAAACTTTTCCGATTTCGTCTCTTTTGGTATAAAGTTAGGCTATCAAGATAAGCCTTGGGCCCCACAAAAAGTTTTGCTCAGTGTGTGTTGAAGAACTGGCTGTTGAGAAAAACCTTACAGGTAGGGGTTAAAATGTTGAGAGGAAAAGCCATGTGGATTCCAAAAAGGTGTTCCTCCCACCACTTCACATTAAGTTGGGGCTCATGAAACAATTTGTTAAGGCATTGCCAAAAGAATGGGAGTGTTTCAGATATCTTTGTGGACAGTTTCCTGTCTCATCCGAGGCAAAGCTAAAGCAAGGTTTCTTTGTCGGACCAGATATTGGAAAACTAATGACAGATTCCAACTTTGTTGTCAAAATGGAAACAAAAGAAAAGGCTGAATGAACAGCTTTTAAATTAGTTGTTACCGGTTTCCTAGAAAACAAAAGAGATCCAGACTACAAGGCAATCGTCGCAGACATGCTCGAAAACCTTAAGAAGCTGAGCTGTAGCATGAGCATTTAAGTTCATTTTCCCTACTCACATTTTGACTACTTCCCTGCAAACCTTCGTGATGTAAGTGAAGAGCAGGTCGAAAGATTCAACCAAGATATCAAAGAAATGGAAAGAAGGTATCAAGGAAGATGGAACGTCAACATGATAGCGGACTACTGCTAGATGAAAGAAACAGATGATCCTCAACTAGTCCACAGTCGGTAAAGCAATAAAAGAAGCTTCGACAGAAAGCGAAAAAGTTATTATAAGGACTTATAAACTTAAATAGAAATGAATGTGAACTGGATATTTAATTTAGAACAAAAAAAATGGTTCAAATGGCTCTATGCACTATGGGACTTAACATCTGAGGTCATCAGTCCCTTAAAACTTCGAACTACTGAAACCTAACTAACCTAAGGACATCACACACATTCATGCCCGAGGCAGGATTCGAACCTGCGGCCGTAGCAGTCGCGGGGTTCCGGACTGAGGCGCCTAGAACCGCACGGCCACCGTGGCCGGCGTAATTTACAACAAGATTTATAAATAAAATAAAATTTTATAACCTTGGAAAAAGTGTGATAAATAGCTATAATTTTGTTATTATACCCAAAAATACTCCCTTTTTTGCGCAGTGGTTAGCACACTGGACTCGCATTCGGGAGGACGACGGTTCAATGCCGTCTCCAGCCATCCTGATTAAGGTCTTCCGTGATTTCCCTAAATCGTTTCAGGCAAATGCCGGGATGGTTCCTTTGAAAGGGCACGGCCTATTTCCTTTCCCATCCTTCACTAACCCGAGCTTGCGCTCCGTCTCTAATGACCTCGTTGTCTACGGAACGTTAAACAGTAACCACCACCACCACTCCCTTTTTGCGAGAAAACCTGACGTGATACAAAAAAAAATGGATTGCCTTTTTGAAATCAGCTCTGAAAAGTACATAAAAGTCAGTTATCAAATTTCAAACAACTTTCAAAAAATATTTTTTTGCAGACCAGTGCAATCTACGTCTGCATTCTACAGTTTACTGTACAGTGTGTGTGGCGAATGGTGTATGAGATTTCCCTTTGGCGTGATGAATGACGGCTTGCTCTGAATGTGGAAAAATGCAAATTAATGTGACAGTACAGCTCGTACCGAGTCATAGAGGCAGTCTGATTCCTTCGCACGATTTTCGAGTGGAACAGAAAAGTCCAATAGAGCCGAAAACAGTCCTATAACGTTCGGATACAATATTAATGTTTCGGTGCTTGACATAGTCATACCCATTAAATATCTAGGTATAAAGCAGCAAAGCGATATGAAATGAACGAAGCTCGTAAGGACGGTAGCAGGGAAGGCAAATTGGTTTACTGGGAGAATATTAGGAACGTATAGCTCATCTATAAAGGAGACTAAGTACAGAACACTCGTGCGACCCATTTTTCAGTACTGCTCGAGTTTTTGGGATCCTTACAAGGTAGGATTAAAGGAAGACATCGAAGCGATACAGAAGCGCGCTGCTAATTTTTTTACTGTTATGTAGGATCAGCACGCGAGAACAACGGAAATGCTGCGTGAAATTAAAGGTACTGTAGGAAAGAGGATTTTCCGCAAAGCATTATTTAGAATCCAGAATGAGATTTTCACTCTGCAGCGGAGTGTGTGCTGATATGAAACTTCCTGGCAGATTAAAACTGTGTGCCGGACCGAGACTCGAACTCGGGACCTTTGCCTTTCGCGGGTAAGTGCTCTACCATCTGAGCTTCTGTAAAGTTTGGAAGGTAGGAGACGAGGTACTGGCAGAAGTACAGCTGTGAGGACGGGGCGTGTGTCGTGCTTGGGTAGTTCAGTTGGTAGAGCACTTGCCCCCGAAAGGCAAAGGTCCCGAGTTCGAGTCTCGGTCCGGCACACAGTTTTAATCTGCCAGGAAGTTTCATTATTTAGAATGTTTAGCAAATCGATATTCCCGATAGATTATGAATGATCCGACTGCCACCAACATACACTGGCAGAAAAAAAATCGCAACACCAACTAGAATTTGTGCAACGTAAACGAAACTTGGTAGGCGTGTTTCTACACCTGAAAGATATCTGTTCAGATTTCGCACCAGTCGCATGAGAATAGCGCTAGTAGTGCCACTGTCAAAATGCAAATTAGGTTATTTACCTTTGACACTGGACAAAGGTAAACAACGTTCAGGATGTTACAGAGACAGCACGTCCTAGAAAAAGATGGAAATTATTTTGTTTGTGAGCTCGGAAGAGGCCATAGCCTAATCCTTTACCGGAAGATGAAGAAGGAGATGATGATGATGATGATGATGATGATGATGATGATGACGATTGGACCTGGTGACTTGATGTTATACAAGAATGCCTTTAAGGTGAAAAAGATATCAATATTTAACTGATTTTGAACGACGTCGGGTAATGGGGCTGTGAGAAGCTGGACGTTCCTTCTGCGATACTACGGTAAGACTTGTCGGGAATGTAGCCACTGTACATGATTGCTGGCAGCGGTGGTCACGAGAATGTATGGAAAGACTCGTCGGGAATGTAGCCACTGTACATGATTGCTGGCAGCGGTGGTCACGAGAATGTACGGAAAGACTTGTCGGGAATGTAGCCACTGTACATGATTGCTGGCAGCGGTGGTCACGAGAATGTACGGAAAGACTTGTCGGGAATGTAGCCACTGTACATGATTGCTGGCAGCGGTGGTCACGAGAATGTACGGAAAGACTTGTCGGGAATGTAGCCACTGTACATGATTGCTGGCAGCGGTGGTCACGAGAATGTACGGAAAAACTTGTCGGGAATGTAGCCACTGTACATGATTGCTGGCAGCGGTGGTCACGAGAATGTACGGAAAGACTTGTCGGGAATGTAGCCACTGTACATGATTGCTGGCAGCGGTGGTCACGAGAATATACGGAAAGACTTGTCGGGAATGTAGCCACTGTACATGATTGCTGGCAGCGGTGGTCACGAGAATGTACGGAAAGACTTGTCGGGAATGTAGCCACTGTACATGATTGCTGGCAGCGGTGGTCACGAGAATGTACGGAAAGACTTGTCGGGAATGTAGCCACTGTACATGATTGCTGGCAGCGGTGGTCACGAGAATGTACGGAAAGACTTGTCGGGAATGTAGCCACTGCACATGATTGCTGGCAGCGGTGGTCACGAGAATGTACGGAAAGACTTGTCGGGAATGTAGCCACTGTACATGATTGCTGGCAGCGGTGGTCACCAGAATTTACGGAAAGACTTGTCGGGAATGTAGCCACTGTACATGATTGCTGGCAGCGGTGGTCACCAGAATGTACGGAAAGACTTGTCGGGAATGTAGCCACTGTACATGATTGATGGCAGCGGTGGTCACGAGAACGTACGGAAAGACTTGTCGGGAATGTAGCCACTGTACATGATTGCTGGCAGCGGTGGTCACGAGAATGTACGGAAAGACTTGTCGGGAATGCAGCCACTGTACATGATTGCTGGCAGCGGTGGTCACGAGAATGTACGGAAAGGCTTGTCGGGAATGTAGCCACTGTACATGATTGCTGGCAGCGGTGGTCACGAGAATGTACGGAAAGACTTGTCGGGAATGTAGCCACTGTACATGATTGCTGGCAGCGGTGGTCACCAGAATGTACGGAAAGACTTGTCGGGAATGTAGCCACTGTACATGATTGCTGGCAGCGGTGGTCACGAGAATGTACGGAAAGACTTGTCGGGAATGTAGCCACTGTACATGATTGCTGGCAGCGGTGGTCACGAGAATGTAGGGAAAGACTTGTCGGGAATGTAGCCACTGTACATGATTGCTGGCAGCGGTGGTCACGAGAATGTACGGAAAGACTTGTCGGGAATGTAGCCACTGTACATGATTGCTGGCAGCGGTGGTCACGAGAATGTACGGAAAGACTTGTCGGGAATGTAGCCACTGTACATGATTGCTGGGAGCGGTGGTCACGAGAATGTACGGAAAGACTTGTCGGGAATGTAGCCACTGTACATGATTGCTGGCAGCGCTGGTCACGAGAATGTAAGGAAAGACTTGTCGGGAATGTAGCCACTGTACATGATTGCTGGCAGTGGTGGTCACGAGAATGTACGGAAAGACTTGTCGGGAATGTGGCCACTGTACATGATTGCTGGCAGCGGTGGTCACCAGAATGTACGGAAAGACTTGTCGGGAATGTAGCCACTGTACATGATTGCTGGCAGCGGTGGTCACGAGAATGTACGGAAAGACTTGTCGGGAATGTAGCCACTGTACATGATTGCTGGCAGCGGTGGTCACGAGAATGTACGGAATGACTTGTCGGGAATGTAGCCACTGTACATGATTGCTGGCAGCGGTGGTCACCAGAATGTACGGAAAGACTTGTCGGGAATGTAGCCACTGTACATGATTGCTGGCAGCGGTGGTCACCAGAATGTACGGAAAGACTTGTCGGGAATGTAGCCACTGTACATGATTGCTGGGAGCGGTGGTCACGAGAATGTACGGAAAGACTTGTCGGGAATGTAGCCACTGTACATGATTGCTGGCAGCGCTGGTCACGAGAATGTAAGGAAAGACTTGTCGGGAATGTAGCCACTGTACATGATTGCTGGCAGCGGTGGTCACCAGAATGTACGGAAAGACTTGTCGGGAATGTAGCCACTGTACATGATTGCTGGCAGCGGTGGTCACCAGAATGTACGGAAAGACTTGTCGGGAATGTAGCCACTGTACATGATTGCTGGCTGCGGTGGTCACCAGAATGTACGGAAGGACTTGTCGGGAATGTAGCCACTGTACATGATTGCTGGCAGCGGTGGTCACGAGTATGTACGGAAAGACTTGTCGGGAATGTAGCCACTGTACATGATTGCTGGCAGCGGTGGTCACGAGAATGTACGGAAAGGCTTGTCAGGAATGGAGTCACTGTACATGATTGCTGGCAGCGGTGGTCACGAGAATGTACGGAAAGACTTGTCGGGAATGTAGCCACTGTACATGATTGCTGGCAGCGGTGGTCACGAGAATGTACGGAAAGACTTGTCGGGAATGTAGCCACTGTACATGATTGCTGGCAGCGGTGGTCACGAGAATGTACGGAAAGACTTGTCGGGAATGTAGCCACTGTACATGATTGCTGGCAGCGGTGGTCACCAGAATGTACGGAAAGACTTGTCGGGAATGTAGCCACTGTACATGATTGCTGGCAGCGGTGGTCACGAGAATGTACGGAAAGACTTGTCGGGAATGTAGCCACTGTACATGATAGCTGGCAGCGGTGGTCACGAGAATGTACGGAAAGACTTGTCGGGAATGTAGCCACTGTACATGATTGCTGGCAGCGGTGGTCACGAGTATGTACGGAAAGACTTGTCGGGAATGTAGCCACTGTACATGATTGCTGGCAGCGGTGGTCACGAAAATGTACGGAAAGACTTGTCAGGAATGTAGCCATTGTACATGATTGCTGGCAGCGGTGGTCACGAGAATGTACGGAAAGACTTGTCGGGAATGTAGCCACTGTACATGATTGCTGGCAGCGGTGGTCACGAGAATGTATGGAAAGACTTGTCGGGAATGTAGCCACTGTACATGATTGCTGGCAGCGGTGGTCACGAGAATGTACGGAAAGACTTGTCGGGAATGTAGCCACTGTACATGATTGCTGGCAGCGGTGGTCACGTGAATGTACGGAAAGACTTGTCGGGAATGTAGCCACTGTACATGATTGCTGGCAGCGGTGGTCACGAGTATGTACGGAATGACTTGTCGGGAATGTAGCCACTGTACATGATTGCTGGCAGCGGTGGTCACCAGAATGTACGGAAAGACTTGTCGGGAATGTAGCCACTGTACATGATTGCTGGCAGCGGTGGTCACGAGAATGTACGGAAAGACTTGTCGGGAATGTAGCCACTGTACATGATTGCTGGCAGCGGTGGTCACGAGAATGTACGGAAAGACTTGTCGGGAATGTAGCCAATGTACATGATTGCTGGCAGCGGTGGTCACGAGAATGTACGGAAGGACTTTTCGGGAATGTAGCCACTGTACATGATTGCTGGCAGCGGTGGTCACCAGAATGTACAGAAAGGCTTGTCGGGAATGTAGCCACTGTACATGATTGCTGGCAGCGGTGGTCACGAGAATGTACGGAAAGACTTGTCGGGAATGTAGCCACTGTACATGATTGCTGGCAGCGGTGGTCACGAGAATGTACGGAAAGACTTGTCGGGAATGTAGCCATTGTACATGATTGCTGGCAGCGGTGGTCACGAGAATGTACGGAAAGACTTGTCGGGAATGTAGCCACTGTACATGATTGCTGGCAGCGGTGGTCACGAGAATGTACGGAAAGACTTGTCGGGAATGTAGCCACTGTACATGATTGCTGGCAGCGGTGGTCACCAGAATGTACGGAAACGCTTGTCGGGAATGGAGTCACTGTACATGATTGCTGGCAGCGGTGGTCACGAGAATGTATGGAAAGACTTGTCGGGAATGTAGCCACTGTACATGATTGCTGGCAGCGGTGGTCACGAGAATGTACGGAAAGACTTATCGGGAATTTAGCCACTGTACATGATTGCTGGCAGCGGTGGTCACCAGAATGTACGGAAAGACTTGTCGGGAATGTAGCCACTGTACATGATTGCTGGCAGCGGTGGTCACCAGAATGTACGGAAAGACTTGTCGGGAATGTAGCCACTGTACATGATTGCTGGCAGCGGTGGTCACGAGAATGTACGGAAAGACTTGTCGGGAATGTAGCCACTGTACGTGATTGCTGGCAGCGGTGGTCACGAGAATGTACGGAAAGACTTGTCGGGAATGTAGCCACTGTACATGATTGCTGGCAGCGGTGGTCACGAGAATGTACGGAAAGACTTGTCGGGAATGTAGCCACTGTACATGATTGCTGGCAGCGGTGGTCACGAGAATGTACGGAAAGACTTGTCGGGAATGTAGCCACTGTACATGATTGCTGGCAGCGGTGGTCACGAGTATGTACGGAAAGACTTGTCGGGAATGTAGCCACTGTACATGATTGCTGGCAGCGGTGGT
Source organism: Schistocerca piceifrons (assembly GCF_021461385.2). Taxonomy (NCBI): domain Eukaryota; kingdom Metazoa; phylum Arthropoda; class Insecta; order Orthoptera; family Acrididae; genus Schistocerca; species Schistocerca piceifrons. The sequence continues at coordinate 649,287,391 of NC_060142.1, forward strand.
CACGAGAATGTACGGAAAGACTTGTCGGGAATGTAGCCACTGTACATGATTGCTGGCAGCGGTGGTCACGAGAATGTACGGAAAGACTTGTCGGGAATGTAGCCACTGTACATGATTGCTGGCAGCGGTGGTCACGAGAATGTACGGAAAGACTTGTCGGGAATGTAGCCACTGTACATGATTGCTGGCAGCGGTGGTCACGAGAATGTACGGAAAGACTTGTCGGGAATGTAGCCACTGTACATGATTGCTGGCAGCGGTGGTCACGAGAATGTACGGAAAGACTTGTCGGGAATGTAGCCACTGTACATGATTGCTGGCAGCGGTGGTCACCAGAATTTACGGAAAGACTTGTCGGGAATGTAGCCACTGTACATGATTGCTGGCAGCGGTGGTCACCAGAATGTACGGAAAGACTTGTCGGGAATGTAGCCACTGTACATGATTGATGGCAGCGGTGGTCACGAGAACGTACGGAAAGACTTGTCGGGAATGTAGCCACTGTACATGATTGCTGGCAGCGGTGGTCACGAGAATGTATGGAAAGACTTGTCGGGAATGCAGCCACTGTACATGATTGCTGGCAGCGGTGGTCACGAGAATGTACGGAAAGGCTTGTCGGGAATGTAGCCACTGTACATGATTGCTGGCAGCGGTGGTCACGAGAATGTACGGAAAGACTTGTCGGGAATGTAGCCACTGTACATGATTGCTGGCAGCGGTGGTCACGAGAATGTACGGAAAGACTTGTCGGGAATGTAGCCACTGTACATGATTGCTGGCAGCGGTGGTCACCAGAATGTACAGAAAGACTTGTCGGGAATGTAGCCACTGTAAATGATTGCTGGCAGCGGTTGTCACGAGAATGTACGGAAAGACTTGTCGGGAATGTAGCCACTGTACATGATTGCTGGCAGCGGTGGTCACGAGAATGTACGGAAAGACCTGTTGGGAATGTAGCCACTGTACATGATTGCTGGCAGCGGTGGTCACTAGAATGTACGGTCGCAAGAAGACCGGGTTCCGGACAGCCACGTGGCACTACCGAGAGGGAAGACCACCGTCCAGCGTATCGTACTGTATCCGTAGCAGCAATGTGACCAGCTGCAGGCACCATAGTGAAACAATAAACTGTTACAAATCCATTACTTCAAGGACAGCTCCGATCCAGACGCGCTGTAGCGTGAATTCTACTGTCCTCAGACCACCGCCGTTTGCCACTTCGGTAGTGTCAGGCGAAAGCTCACTGGAGGACAGGCCGGAGGCCGGGTGTGTTTTCTGATGAAAGTTCGTTCTGCGTCGGTGCCAGTGATGGTCATGTGTTGCATAGAAGGGAGGAAGCCGAGGGCGTGCAGCGAACCAGTCTACGGGCTAGACACACTGGACCTATATCTGGAGTGGTGGTCTGGGGAGAGATTTCATATGACAGCAAGAGCACTCTTCGTAGTTATTCAACGCACCCTGACTGCCGATTTTGTACGTCACGTTGATGATTGGACCTGTTATGTACCCTTCACGAACAGCATTCCTGGATGTACTTTCCACAAGAGTAACGCTGGCATACATACCGCAGTTGTAACCCAACATGTTGTTAAGAGTGTCTTGGCCTGCTCGACCACCAGATCTGTCTCCATTCGAGAACATTTGGAACAGCATCGGAGGAATACACTAGCATCATTCTCAACCAGCATTAGCAGTCCCTATATTGACCGACCAAGCGCAGCGGGCATGGAACTCCACCCCACAAAGTGACATCCGGCATCTGTACAACACAACACATGCACGTTTGAAGGCTTGAATTCAACCTTGTGTAGGTTACAACGTTGTTATTGTACCAGCATTTCATATTTGCGATTGTTCATCTCACACTTACATTAACCAGTGATCTTGCAATGTCGGCCGGTGTGGCCGAGCGGTTCTAGGCGCTTCAGTCTGGAATCGCGCTACCGCTACGGTCGCGCGTTCGAATCCTGCCTCGGACATGGAAGTGTGTGATGTCCTTAGGTTAGTTAGGCTTAAGTAGTTCTAAGTTCTATGGGACTGATGACCTCAGATGTTAAGTCCCATAGTGCTCAGAGCCATTTGAACCATTTTCTTTTTGTTTATCTTGCAATATTCATAACTTACATACACCGCGCGGGATAGCCGCGTGCTCTGGGGCGTCCTGTCACGGTTCGCGTGGCTCTCCCCGTCGGAGATTCCAGTTCTCCCTCTGGCGTTGGTGTGTACGTCTTGTCCTTAGCGTAAGTTAGTTTACGTTAGATTAAGTAGTGTGGAACAGAAAACGCCAATAATGACTATCAATAGTACCCACGCCACACACCGTATAGTGGTTTCCATAGTATGTTAGTAAACGTGGACGTAGAAATTTGCTTAAACGTGTGATACCCGTACCAAATAGAACTAATAGCGAATGCTTAGCGAACACAGGAAGGCTGCATAAATGGCCACAGGTTCGTTTGAACCACCAGGCAGAGTCACGGAGACTCTACTATCAGGTGCTGAAGGTAAGAGGCAAACTATCTCGTGAAAAGCAACTTACAAAGTTTGATGAACCAACTTTAATTCACAAATCTCAGAATGGAATACAAAACCTTATATAACGGTCTAATTGGGACCGAGGAAACGAGATAAGATTATTTTTGTTTATGTTAGGGATCGAAAACCCAAGAAGTAATGATCGCTCACGAAATCCCCTTTATTTGGACAGATTACTAGTTTCGGCTAACAATCTAGCGGTCTCCTGACTATAAAACAATCTTGATTAGTGTTGGCGGCATTACTGAATTTTTCAAATGACTTCGGGATTTCCAGTCCATACGTAAATAAAAACTTACAATAGAATGCGTATTCCTAGTTGACAATGTCAACAAATGTCATAAAAAGATTAGACTAATTACAGTGCACACAGACTGTTTTAAGCAATAATTCTTCTCTCGCCTGTGCGTAGATGGACCCCTTTCTGTTCCAATCGATCGCTGCACGCTAGCCCAATAAACATTTGAAGAGTTTAAATGCGCCGAAGACATGGATGTAGGAAAAATCTGGTGGTCTTTACGCGCAAAGATCAAGCCGATATCCTCACAAGCTTAGAGAGTCATTGCCTTTGGTTATTTTCCTTCGAAACAGGCTCAAGCATGCGTTGAAAAACAGTGAAATGGCCAAGATAGTTATGTAGCGGTTAATGAAAGTCAGTGAAAAAATGCCTAGAAATCCGAACTACCCAGGAGTATTCATGAATGTGGTAACAATTTACCGTCTAATTTATGATGTTTCTTGGGCTCGCGTACCGCCATAGATTGGAACAGAAAGGGCTCCATCTACGGGCATGCAAGAGAAGAAGTATTGCTTAAAACCGTCTATGTGCGCTGTAATTAGTTTAATCTTTTACGAAATTTGTTGACATTGTCAGCTAGGAGATACGCATTCTGTTGTATCGCCATTATTCCGATTTGAAAACACGAAATCACAACGAAGAAAGACAATATCTCTAATATTACAATTCTGATCATTTCGCGACATGTAAGTGTGCGCGAAGTAGTGTGTTTCTTAATTCGCTTTGGAACGTGGACCATCGGAATACTGTGGGTGTCAGGGTGGCAGCCAGTCAAGAAATATTTCCGGGAATTGTTTTAAAAAAAATATTTCAGAGGCCCCAGTCAAGTCTTCACAAATTTCTCCCAGAGTAACTGCCAAGCTGCCTGCCTTTCAGAAGCGAGATGGTTCTGTCTTGTTAAAACTGCTAACAAGAAAAGCCTTCAGTCCTCTGTTGGAGGCTGCTGGAGAATTCACGCCATCGGTTTAGCCAACTGCGAACTTGGGAGATAGAACACCTGTCTGGACGCTGGAGGCTTCTGGAGAGCAGAACATAGTTACTGCAGATCTCGAGCAGAACACATATCTTTCTCGTCTTTCTTGAGAGGCAGAGCATCTGGTTTTAGGCCACATGACTGGCCGTTAACAGAACTTAACATGAACCACCACCCCTCCCGTTGTCCAGTATCATTAGTTTGTTCGACCTCCCAGACTGCCTACAATTGGTAAGATCCTACCCTAGGCGCGATCTATGTATCAATTATACTGAAATATATGCTCTGTATTTGACAGAAATTTCTGTTCCATCATTCACCATCAGCCTTGGACGTCCACTCCTAAATCATGATCTTAAAAGCTTGTTAGTGTGTTTTAGGGTAGGTTGTGCTGACAAATAATAGTTAGGAAAGAAATTGGTACGATACGCCGTTTCCGAGTTAATTCACATTGAAGTTAGCCAATCAGGCTGTTGCGTTGGCAATTCAAGCGGCCCGTCAAAGACTGTGTTGCCAAACGAGCTCGTCGCTTGGTTTCCTAAAACCAAAGTAGAGTGCGGTACGAGGTTTCAACACGGGACGGCTGTAAGGATCTGACCCGAGCCAAAGGCGGGGCGGTCTCGTACGCTATCATGTATGCTACGAGAAATACTGACACTAATTGTATCTTCCGAGCCGCTTGAATTTACTCACTTAACGGCCTCATTGGCTAAGTTCAGTGTTAATTAAATGGTTCAAATGGCTCTGAGCACTATGGGACTTAACTTCTGAGGTCATCAGTCCCCTAGAACTTACAACTAACTAAACCTAAATAACCTAAGGACAGCACACACGTCCATGCCCGAGGCAGCATTCGAACCTGCGACCGTAGCGGTCACGCGGTTCCAGACTGAAGCGCCTAGAACCGCACGGCCACCCCGGCCGGCTCAGTGCTAATTGAGTCGGAGATGGCGCAATTTTTTTCTTAACAGTTATTTCTCATCAAAATCTATCTACCTTGCAATCACTCTGCATAGGGTGAACAGCAAAGACATAATTGCCGGCCGTAGTGCCCGTGCGGTTCTAGGCACTACAGTCTGGAGCCGAGCGACCGCTACGGTCACAGGTTTGAATCCTACCTCGGGCATGGATGTGTGTGATGTCCTTAGGTTAGTTAGGTTTAATTAGTTCTAAGTTCTAGGCGACTGATGACCTCAGAAGTTAAGTCGCATTGTGCTCAGAGCCATTTGAACCATTTTTTGAAAGACATAATTTCGAAACTTGTTTAAGGATATTTTCTGAATATTTTGGCGTAAGTGAACCTTCGTCTCCGGTGGCTTGTTACAACGTAAATAAACTTCGTTCCATTTCTTACTCATATTGATCTAAGTAATGGAATAGCATTGAAAATATTTGTACAACACCGCAAATGTGGAGAGCATGCGCCGCGTGCGGTATTTGGCAACAGACCTGTTCCATTCACCCGTGGCACTTGATGTTGACAACAGTAATGCCCGCTTTACTCTTCGTCCTCAAGTTTGCACTGAAAACTGGTCGGTTCTGTCTCCCGTTTGTTTTCCCGGCAGTGTTAGTTGTACGATGACAGTGACGCACAGTAGTACAAATGTTTAGTGTTGAGTAGTTGGCCTATATGCACCTCGTTAGCCAGTTAGGTACTTAGTGTTTTGTGTTTTAGGGCATTAAACGGCGCGTTCATAAGCACCCTTACATGAAACAGAGATACAGGGTTGGTTAAAAACTACGAAGAAAAGAATTCTGAACCAAGCTGTATCAACAAACACGAATTTAAGTAACATCGGAAAAATCATAAAGTATCATGCATAAAATGCAGACTAAATTAAGAATAATTACCAATCCAAATATGCTTTAGAGAGGTCAGATTACCGAAATAGGTGAGAGAAGATGAATGAACACTGCAGCACTAGCCTTTTACAGTAATAAATAACTTCTTTGCAAAACAGTATTCTACACTAGATATAAACCGAGTGAGTGGCACTGTTTCTAACAGACTGGCCTTGTGTTTGGGAGGATAGAGGTCCAATCTTCATACGGCCATCCTGACGTAAGTTTTCTCTGATTTCCATAAATTGCTTTAGACACACGCCTGGATGATTCCTGCTATAAGCCCTTTGCCGAACACCTGTCGTATCTTAGTAAAAGTGGACCTGTAAGTATGTAAATACCTGTACATTTGAATTACGCTACTTGTCTTGTACTTAAATTGCAACACCAAGACACGCCCAGTATCCTTGATATAGTTGGTTACGGATGTGTAAAACTACTACTATCACCACAGAAATTTCTAAACGTAAGTTCAATCTCTAAAGCATTTTTAGCTACACTCCTCTCGATTCGTTGTTCTCAGCGATCGGCCAGTACGTAACTGGCCGCATCGGGCGATAAACAAACAACTCCCTGGAAGCTACCTCGGCGACGTAAGAAGCAAAAATATTTTGCTTCCGGCTTGTTTGAAAACAATCCCTCTCCGAGCACTACCACCTGCCCGGAGTTATGAAGGAAAAACACAGAAGGCAAGGAGCACCGCACTTTTCTGGAGCGTTCGGTCATCTGACGAACTTGCGTGGAAGGTTTCAGTAGAGATACGGAAATGTAAGGTCGGTCTCGACCATAGGTTCCCAATACCTGTGGGCCTGCAAGCGTTTTACGAAAGAAGAAAAATTCTTACTGCCCTCTTTTCACAGCGTTTCCCATTTTTGAAATCCATTACGTAACGCATATGTTGCCAATATCTTTACATCACAACTTCTTTTTTCCGAATATTGATTCACTGTTGTCTCAGATTAAGTATCCTACACTACTTTACTATAATAAATTACAATTATTAGTGTATTGCTCATAATTTTATTAAAACAATATTAAAATACCGCAATACTATTAGTTGGAGAACGGACCTCGTTTTTGTTCGTAAATTGCTGAATGCGCTAATTCTTCTTTCGACAATAACGTATTTTTTTGATGGAACCCATTAAGTTGGATATAAATCAGAATTCCTTAATCCATCTTTAATTTAAATTTTATAGTTCAGTTTGTTGGCTCCTCTTTCAGCTTCTAGTACAGTAATAGCTAAGTCTAGTGGCTATAGCTTTTACAAATTTCTAGTAGCAATCTCAAAGTTTTTGCAAATGTTGGCCAAATCCCACAACGATCTCACTTGTCAAATGAAACTACATGGTTCCAGAGACCTTTTCAGGTCTCAGTCACGAAACTGAAGCAGCGAATGAAAATTTGTACCAAGGCCAGTATTTGAAACCCGGTCTCCTGCTCACGAGCTACATCCACTGATCACTACGCCACTCTGGCACAGTAGCTTCGCACAATTGCAGGGGCCACCCTAACATGTCTCCCTCCTCAATCCAAATTCTCATTCATACCTCAGCCCACTTGGTACTTCCCCTTGTTTTCACAAATGAAGGAGTTGGAAATAGACAAGACGGAATTGGCATAAAATACACGTTGAGACGAATGCAGAAATAGCTGTATTTGCCTCGGTCGAATCCAGATAATACCCTCTAAGTTACGATGTAATTTAACTAAATACATTGTGTAAATTAGTTTAAATCGCCTTGATCTCTCTCTTGACTGTATAACTTGTAAGGCTTTGTGAAGCATTCGATACAAATCCTTGTACAGCCCGCGGTTGTATTCTGCCATTCGGATCATTAAATAAATTCTGAAGAAGTAAAAAGTAAGATTAGGGAAATTTAGTTATAAAAATATACTTAGAATAATAATGGGACTCTGTAAGCGATTCTACCGGGATTAGAATTTACCTTCATACGGTAGTCGTCTACCTAAGGAAAGAACCTTTTGCAGCCAGTGTCACAAAATATTAATTAACCTGTTAACCAACTTTCTGAAGTTTTCGTCAAGGTTTAGGATTACTTTCGGAAATCAAATGCTTCCGTAGTGAAACAACTACAATAATATATGTTGTTGTGTTGTTGTGTGGTCTTCAGTCCTGAGACTGGTTTGATGCAGCTCTCCATGATACTCTATCCTGTGCAAGCGTCTTCATCTCCCAGTACCTACTGCAACCTACATCCTTCTGAATCTGCTTAGAGTATTCATCTCTTGGTCTCCCTCTACGATTTTTACCCTCCACGCTGCCCTCCAATGCTAAATTTGTGATCCCTTGATGCCTCAAAACATGTCCTACCAACCGATCCCTTCTTCTAGTCAAGTTGTGCCACAAACTTCTCTTCTCCCCAATCCTATTCAATACCTCCTCATTAGTTACGTGATTTACCCACCTTATCTTCAGCATTCTTCTGTAGCACCACATTTCGAAAGCTTCTATTCTCTTCTTGTCCAAACTAGTTATCGTCCATGTTTCACTTCCATACATGGCTACACTCCATACAAATACTTTCAGAAACGACTTCCTGACACTTAAATCTATACTCGATGTTAACAAATTTCTCTTCTTCAGAAACGCTTTCCTTGCCATTGCCAGTCTACATTTTATATCCTCTCTACTTCGACCATCATCAGTTATTTTACTCCCTAAATAGCAAAACTCCTTTACTACTTTAAGTGTCTCATTTCCTAATCTAATCCCCTCAGCATCACCCGATTTAATTTGACTACATTCCATTATCCTCGTTTTGCTTTTGTTGATGTTCATCTTATATCCTCCTTTCAAGACACTGTCCATTCCGTTCAACTGCTCTTCCAAGTCCTTTGCTGTCTCTGACAGAATTACAATGTCATCGGCGAACCTCAAAGTTTTTACTTCTTCTCCATGAATTTTAATACCTACTCCGAATTTTTCTTTTGTTTCCTTTACTGCTTGCTCAATATACAGATTGAATAACATCGGGGAGAGGCTACAACCCTGTCTCACTCCTTTCCCAACCACTGCTTCCCTTTCATACCCCTCGACTCTTATAACTGCCATCTGGTTTCTATACAAATTGTAAATAGACTTTCGCTCCCTGTATTTTACCCCTGCCACCTTCAGAATTTGAAAGAGAGTATTCCAGTTAACGTTGTCAAAAGCTTTCTCTAAGTCTACAAATGCTAGAAACGTAGGTTTGCCTTTTCTTAATCTTTCTTCTAAGATAAGTCGAAAGGTTAGTATTGCCTCACGTGTTCCAACATTTCTATGGAATCCAAACTGATCTTCCCCAAGGTCCGCTTCTACCAGTTTTTCCATTCGTCTGTAAAGAATTCGCGTTAGTATTTTGCAGCTGTGACTTATTAAACTGATAGTTCGGTAATTTTCACATCTGTCAACACCTGCTTTCTTTGGGATTGGAATTATTGTATTCTTCTTGAAGTCTGTGGGTATTTCGCCTGTCTCATACATCTTGCTCACCAGATGGTAGAGTTTCGTCATGACTGGCTCTCCCAAGGCCATCATATACGGATAATTTCACTGAATTATCACTACCAATAATATTCGACATTACCTATTTTGGAATCTTACTTTGTAAAAACATATAGTTTCCTGTTTCAGTCACTAAATTTTATGGTAATAAATTAGAGACTGATGCTTAAAGTTGTTTCATCTGAGCTTTAATTAGCCATTTCAATCTTCACAACCCCGCTCAATAGATGAAATTCGTATTTCATTTATTCTTAATCTCTGTACCCTTTTCTTGTGATTCTTTGCTTAAAGCTGTCGGCACACGGAACGATTTAGCTAAAGCTGATGTGGCGCTCTGAGAGGTTTGTGACGTCACTTCTTGCTGTTTCACGCTGAGGAGCAGGGACGGCTCGGGGTTTCCATACTGGGGAAGGCTGCGAAATTTATCAGTCAGACTACGCTACAAATCAGTCTGTCACCACAACCAGTATTTCAGGGGGGGCGGGGGGGGGGGGGGCGCAATATTACAATCTAGGCAAACGTTTACCTACTTCTTCCCGTTTCATAATGGACTACTGTATAACATCAAAAGCTAACTCGAAGATAAATTGAAACAGTGACATTACTTAAAATGACAGTGCATGACAGATCCACATGCTGCCTAACCGATTAACATGGTGTGTACCGGGAAGACACTGACGCCTTCTACCAGATGCTTTTCACAGTATTTTGTTCCAGACTCGGATTTTCTCCTTGCCGGCACCACGGACAACCAATTTCCTCACGGGACTTCGTGGCTCAACACCGCCAACACGCCATCCGTGCCTGCTGTCACCAGCAGTGAGTTTTCCATTAGCCTTAGTGCCTCTATGCCAGCCGCCATCCGACCCTTGCCAGAGGACGGTGGGTCGAATCCCGCGCACAGTGGTCTCTGCATGCCATCGCAGTGAATGCATGTGGGGCCGAGCGGCCACTCCCGGCGCCACTGCCGACGGAAGAATAACGCACTGCTGACGTCACGGCCATGGCCCGTGGCAGCGGCCGACTGTCAGCAGTGCCAGGCGACTAAGCAGCATACTCTCACCAGGACAGTAGTTGCCACCCGTACGTCAGCGCCGACCAGAATCAACACAGTGAGGTGTGTTTTGCCTCGCTGAGCCACGACAAAGTTGAAGAAAGCATTGGTTACTGTTAGCAGTATTTGCACTGGTCATTCTGCCCAGTCACCAAAACCACCACTCAACTCACTGAGTGCAGTTGAACTCCCCAATATACACGGCTTGACAAAAAAAGTGAAGCACCCAGAGGACGTGGTCGGAGATGAATTTAGGTTTGTACATGTTTACACTGTCAGCAGATATGTTAATGATTAGACTTCCAGTTCTGTGTGACAGGCACAACAGCCACCAGAGTGCATTAGTTCTGTCACTGAAAAGTGTTGTTATCAGCATAAGGGTTGTGAAAGACACACAGATGCCATATACTGTGCGAGACAGGGTTATCAGCAACTGATAAATTTTGAAAGGGACTGATTGTGGGTGTCTATTAGTCACCCAGTAATTATACACATTTGTTGGACACACGAACGTGAAAATGGAACGATGATGGTCTTGATGGGAACGTGAGGGCATGTATACCCATCGTTCTGGCCGTCCACGTCTAACAGCACAACAGAGTAACCCCGTATAGTGTACTAAGAGGATCGTAGCCCATTCGCGTCTGTTCCTGTCTTCTGAGAACAAGGTCAATCCATAAGTGTAAGTAAACGCAATCAGCAATACAACAAGAATCAGCTTAATTTTTCAAGCAACTCCTCCACAGAATAGAAGGAGTGAGCCTTGGCGAACTTCTTCAGTTTCGATTTGAAAGCGCGTGGATTACTGCTACAATTTTTGAATTGTAGTGGTAGCTTATTGAAAATGAATACTGCAGTATACTGCACACCTTTCTGAACAAGTGTTAAGGAAGTCCGATCCAAATGCACGTTTGATTTCTGCAGAGTTTTAACTGAGTGAAAGCTGCTTATGCTTGGGAATAAGCTAATATTGTTAACAAGAAATATATATATATATTGAGAGGCAAATGTGAAAATACCCAGACTCGTTAACAGAGGTCGACAACAGGTTCGTGAACTTACACCACTTATTGCCCGAACCACCCGTTTCTGAGCCATAGATATCCTTTTAGAATGGGAAGAGTTATCCCAAAATATAATACCATACAACATAAGCGAATGAAAATAAGCAAAGCACACTAATTTTGTGTCGACCGATTGCTCACTTCAGATACTGTTCGAATAGTAAAAATGGCAGCATTAAGTCTTTGAACAAGATCCTGAAAGTGGACTTTCCACAGCAGTGTATTATCTATCTGAACACCTGTAAAACTGAACTGTTCAGTTTCACTAACCATATGCCCATTCTGTGAAATTAAAACGTCAGGATTTGTTCAGCCGTGTGTCAGAAACTGTAAAAACTGAGTCTCATTATGATTAAAGCATTAGTTTATGAACTTAGCTCATGAACTGCACTATTTAAAACCGATCCAATGTTGCACACAATATCCTTTAGTACCAAGCTAGTGTCATCAGCAAATAGAAATATTTTAGAGTTAATCGAAATTCTAGAGAGCATATCATTTATATAAATAAGTACTACGAGTGGCCCCAACAGTGATCCCTGGGGCACCCCCAACTTCATCATACCCCTCTCAGACCCCACATTACAGCCATTCTCCACTTTGTGAATAATGACATTTTGCTGTCTGTTGTAAGAGGTGAACCAATTCTGAGATGCTACCCACATTCTGTAATGGTCCAGCTTCTGGAGCAGTATTTTGTGATCAACACAACCAAGCCCCTTAGTTAAATCAAAAAATACGCCCAGCGGTCGAAACCTTTTGTTTAACCCATCCAGCACCTCACAGAAAAAAAAGAGAATATAGCATTTTCAATTATTAAACGGCTTCTAAAGCCGAACTGCATATTTGACAGCAAATCGTGTGACATAAAATGATCATTATGCTTACATACACAGCCTTCTCAATAACTTTAGCAATCACTGATGGGTTAAAAATAGATCAAATATTATCTAAATTACCCCTTTATCCCTTTTTATAAAGCGGCTTTACTACCATCCCTAAAGGAAAAATTATAAATATGGTTAATTACAGGGCTAACATGAGCAGCACAGTACTTAAATATTCTGCTAGGCACTCCATCATAACCATGAGAGTCCTTAGTCTTCAGTGATTTAATTATTGACTCTGTCTTCTCCTTGTTTTTATCACAGAGGAGTGTTTCAGACATCAATCTCGGAGAGGCATTTGCCAAGAAAGTTGTATGATTCTCTGTAGAAACTAAATTTTTATTTCATTCACCATCAATGCTCAGAAAATGATTGTTAAATACTGCACATATATCTCATTTATCACTAACAGAAATATTTTTACTACGAATGACTTTATATTATTGACCTTGTGCTGCTAACCAGACACTTCCTTCACAGGTGACCATACAGTTTTAATTTTATCCTTGAATTAGCTATTCTATTTGTATATCACATACTCTTTGCCTTCCTAATAATATTTTTAAGCACCTTACTATACCGTTTGTAATGGGCACCCTAGTTGGAAAAAACAGTCTGAATTTAGGAAGTCTACTAACATCCACTTTCTTGCAGCATCATACATAAAATTTATATTGAAGTCACCACATATAACTAATTTCTGGTACTTCTTACAAAGTGAATCAAGAACCCTCTCAGGCTTGATCAGAAGTGCTCTGAAGTCAGAGTTAGGGGACCTATAACCAACAACAATTAGAAGTTTAGTTTCACTAAATTCAACTGTCCCTGCACGACATTCAAATATCTGTTCAGTGCAGTGGTGCGATACACCTATGGACTCCAATGGAATACTGTACCTTACATACATAGCCACCCAGCAAGGAACTCCTTGAAAAACAGCCGTCTAATCTGTATCCTGGTAAAGGAAGCCTCTGAACTGTCAAATTATTTAAGTGGTGCTGTGACATACCAAAAACTTCAGAGTCAACATCTATAAGCAGTTCACTAACTTTATCTCTAACACCTCTTTATTTTGATGAAATACGCTAATTCCCTCTCTAGTTGGAAACATTACATCCTCTGAAAGTGAGGCCTTAGATGGACTTCCTTTAAGCAGGTATACGTATCAGCTGACTACAATCTAAAAAAGCTGCAGCTCTAACACCAACTACTACAGGAACTCTTCCATGAGTGATCCCACCACCACCCACTACACTGTCACCTATAAGCTTTGCCAGCCTCCCCTTCCCATACCTATTGAGGTGCAGGCCATGCCTAGTAAAACCTGATCCACTGACAGACCCAACTGGCATCGCTGAAATGTGACCCATGCCCTCTGCCACCAGCGCTCTCCCCAGCCGATGTTAACGCGCCTAACAGCCGCATCAAGATGAGGCCGATCATGACGCTGAAACAGTTGCACGAAATGCAACACTTTGAGTAGCTATCTTTATCTGGTCACCACCTATATCATATTCCCCGTCCCTATCAACACTGTTCCCTGCTCCACCCACGCCGGCCATGGTGGCCGACCGTTTCTGGGCGCTTCAGTCTGGAACCGCGCGACTGCTACGGTCGCAGGTTCGAATCCTGCCTCGGGCATGGATGTGTGTGATGTCCTTAGGTTAGTTAGGTTTAATTAGTTCTAAGATCTAGGGGACTGATGACCTCAGATGTTAAGTCCCATAGTGCTCAGAGCCATTTGAACCATTTTTTTTGCTCCACCCACCATCACTATCTGACCCTCCTTCGTAAAATTCCTGCATTAGTCGCCTGTACCGTCAGTCACCTGAGACAACCGTGCACTAGGCTTCACAATGCTGGTAACCTGGTACTCACTCCCCAACACTTCATGCAACTGCTCGCCCACACATCAATTGTACGAACTACGTAGCAGCAGAACCTTCTTCTTTCTGTTAGACTTTGCAACTGACCTAGGCCTCCTAATAGCGGAGGACTGCTGTATGTTCCTACATCTACAGCTGCAAGAGGCTCCTTTCCACTCAACTCTGACAGTTGGTCAAATATATTGCATATACGCCAAGAATAACTGTCTAAATACCTCCTCCTCCTAGCTGCCTTCTTGTCAACTACCAGTTCCCATTCCCCACCAAGCCTCACCCTCGTCAACCTATGTAGTTACTCCTTTTGCGCGTTGTAACGACACCTGATGGGTATAGATCTTAAGCTCCTGCTCCAGTATCAACTTATTTCTACTACAGATTCTGCATTCCCAGGAGAGGATCTCGCTAGAATGCCCCCTGGCTTCCCCACTCCATTCCCTCCAATGAAAATGCTTTGAACAAATCCCACACCGTAAACCACAACTCACAAACCTACGATAGAGCCCACACTTCTCACTAATGGTAAAATTTTACATTTACTGAAAAATACTACACGTCTTTGTTACCTAAGTTCAGTTACACTAGTAGAAATATTTATATAACTAAATATAGCGGTCTCGAAATTCTTTGTCTACTAAGAAAGCAACAACTTGAATTAATACTACTACACTACACCTAATACCAATACCAACAAAAGTTCACAAAATTATTAGCTAAATCAAAAATGCAAGTGGCCCCTGGAACACTCAACGAAGTTAAAACACTGAATGAAAATTTTAATTGTATATTTCAGTAGAAACAAGAAGGAACGTCAGCTGAAAACTGACGCACGAAATTTACTAAACGACTTCAACGCACAGAAAACTCTAAAAAACACAGCGAGCGAACGCTTCCAAAAATTAATTAAATCGTTATTTCTCCACAAACAGCACGAAACACCGGTGAAAACTATTAAATTTAATAACTGTATAACAGAGCACATGTCATGTGACAGCATAGTGGTGCCTTTTTCAACTGGCACGTGTCTCTATGAACTGTCTGCATCGTGGCCAAAGGGTGTGCCGCGTCATCTTGATAAGTGGGCTCTTCTGCCAAGTTCTTAGCCAATTTGGTTCGATATTCCCTCTCATCCCATGAAGTTCTTTTCATTCCTTATTATTATTTGCGTGATTCACTTATTTTTGTCTACATGTGTATTGGAGGAAGAATATGCTTATGAACTTCTTTTGTAACTATGGTTACTGGAATTTTATGAGCAAGGCTGTACGACGTCCTCTTAGTAGCATCTGTGATTGTCTCTTAAAGTAATCATATATACAAAACTACATTAATTCAGTACTTAATTCTTCAGTCACCTGAAAAATCGAAGTTGCACTACGTATGTTTCGTAGTTCTGCAAGAACCTATTGTCATCAAGACAGGTCTATAGCTCTGCGCGACGATCTTAAAGCACTGTTCACAGACTGAAAGAGCAGAGTCGTTTACCAGTGTCGTGACACGCTTCATTCATCCAGTGATTTATTGTTCACTAATGTTAGAAGCGGTAGTTCCTTCGCGCATACGATTTAGAATCTGAGGATCAATAAACCAGTTTCTGCGACTGTACCTTTGTCAAGCAATTTGCGCATTTCTTCAGTTTCGCATTCATTCATTCATTCATTTCTGTATCATTGTTCTCCTCCTTTCTTGCGACATTTTGTATTTAAAGGACTCTTGCAGCTGGAGAAATTTTCTGTTGTTCTGCCGCCGCCCGCCATGGTCTCGCGGTTCTAGGCGTGCAGTCCGGAACCGTGCGACTGCTACGGTCGCAGGTTCGAATCCTGCCTCGGGCATGGATGTGTGTGATGTCCTTAGGTTAGTTCGGTTTAAGTAGTTCTAAATTCTAGGTGACTGCTGACCACAGCAGTTGAGTCCCATAGTGCTCAGAGCCATTTGAACCTCCATTTTGAACCTGTTTTTCTGCCGGGTCGGGGCGATTACTGTTGAGCTGACAGTAGCTTGGTGGACAATAACCACCGTATGTTTCCGCTCATCTGTTTCAGTTACCACCCTTCCCGTTTCGGTGTGTTTCAAATGTATTCCACGGCTAATCGCCGTCTTCGGAAATGGTCTGCATCTGGGCGCATAACCCACCGGCCAAGCAAGACCGTCTGAAACACTGTGAATGTTACAACGACTTTGCACTGTGTTGAAGAGGTACTCCCGATGCAACAGCGCCACAACGGATGAACTACATCATAGACTTCAACTACTACACTTGCAGATGTTATCAGACGTCGTATAACGCCATTTGACCACTGTAACGTTTCATCAAGCACTGTGGCTGATCTCACACAGTCATGAAACAGAAACTTCTGCCCCTGCAGAACAGGAGAAGTGCGAAGCGAGCGTCAGTTGCCTCTCCCTGAACACTCTGCCAGTAGCTTGGAAGGCCCGCTAAATCATTACTACTCGGGTAATCTGTCGTATGATCAATCACGTGACACTTCCACTAAGGATGACTTCCATCGTTCTGTGACGGTACGTCACATAAATATTGACATTTTTATCGGTTGTAAACCGTAGTTAACGTATTTTATGAATGTAATTAGTGTAAAAGATACAGTTAATGTTCTTGAAACAACTGATACGCAGCGATAATTTAAGAGTAGCATCTTTATTTAATGTCTATGAAAAATAAAAAAGGATCGAAAGAGACGCGATTGTACAGCCAGGAGGAAAGGTTGATTTTATGGTACACACACTGTTTTGTTTCGCGATACAGAAGGCAGCCATTGAGCGGCTACACATATTTTATGTAAGTTATTCTTTATTATGCTACAATAAACTAATTATTGTTATCAGAGAATGAATTTCCATGTAATAGTTGTCACCTCAAATGTTCGCAGTGGCTAATTATTTTTAATAAGCATTTTTCCAGTAATTTGCGCTGCAGGAATCTTCTGATGCAGCCTCTGGTCGGCCATTACGCGCCGAAGTATTATTATTATTATTATTATTATTTATTATTATTATTTTAGTGTTAACAGTAACTGTAAATGCGAGAGATTTCGTTGTAAGAACCTTTCTAAATGGCAGCAGACAACTAATTTACGTTAAAGCTCATTCTTTTAAATTATATAGATTCCACGAGTTCAGTAAGTTTTATCTTGGCCGCTCCACGGCAACAATCGAAATTCTCTCGAGCCTTGCTTTGCAATCAATAAATAGAAATTAACAAAATTACATTAAATTCAGCTAACGGCAACTGTATTTTAGTCATCAAGTTCAAAATCTAAAGTTGGTACATGAATAACAGCGGCCCTTCAAGAACCTGTTTCTTGTTTACTTATGCACGTAAGTAAAAGTGATAAGGAAAGACAATATCCCTTAGAGTAAGTATCATGCACTAACGAAAGAAAAATTCATGCTGATAAATTAAAAGTAAAAATATATAAAATATATAAGTAATTTTTTTGTATATAACGTAACAAATGGCACCAACCTTACAAATTGGCCCCCTAGTGAGGGTGTACGTAACAAAGTCGACTGTTTATGTACAGTTCCTGGCAATGGTGTTCTGCATATACACAGGGGTTAGGAGTATAAGTGCAGAGATTTTCATTGGTCACTGAGCACTGTAGATAGGACAACATTATATCAGTATTTACCTCATTTACAGGCTAACAATTGTAGCTGTCAGGAGTAGTATGTTTTTAGTTTGGTGAGAATCTCCAAGTACATGTGGCAAGAGCAACCCATCAATGCTTGTTTTCCTCTGGGCAACAGGTCATGCGTTGAAGTGAGGACGCGCAGACGTAAAACGGTTAGTCTATACTGACAGGCCTAGTTAACTCAGTGGTTCAGCTACAACCGTGCGGAAAACATCAGGAAGTAAATTATGTTACAAGTTTGCCAGACGACTGTTAGATTCAGGAAAAAAAAACCACGGACACTCTGAAGTGGATATTTATTAAGGTACCATTGATCACAATATCTGCGTTTGCACTATTAACACACTAGGCATTTAGTTGTAAATGCTTGGTAGGTTCTTGTGGTTTGAACAAAGTGCGCCACTGAATAACTGCAGAGAATGTAGTGCAGGCGCTTGCCGTCGTAAGCCGAAAAAATTAGAACCATCATCTTTGAGAAACGTCCAAATAGGGACTGCATTTTCCTTATTTCTACACTTTGGCCTTTTTCAATGGGCTATACTCCCAGTATAACGTAAATGGCCTGTTACGTTGTCCATAGCTACGCGCTGCTACAAACAAAGGAAGGACGTGATGACTTCATTACAGAAGGAGCGCGGTTCTGAACAGGACAAGGATGGGAAGACAGGGAACGACGGAAAACCTGTATCTGGGTGATCGGACAAGAATTTTAATGCCAGTCCTTAATGGGGCGCTCTACTATAATTTGTGTTATATTTGCCTTCTGAAACAAACAGTAATTAACCGATTATTAAGACTTTATAAATAAAGAGTTACAGTAATGTATGGTAACCTGGCGTGAGATGGTTCTTGGAATAAATAAACATGGAAATGTATACTCAATACGAGGTCTAAGGTGAATTTTTGGGGCAGCTGACATTTAATTGCCAGGTGGTAGTGCTGAGATGCTGCAACGTTTTGACAACGGTCAATCATCATCTTCTGCCTTCATAAGATGATGATGATGAGTCTGGCAGTCGTTGAAACGTCTCAGAGTCTCATCACTGTCTCTTGGCTGGAGACACAAGAGCTTTTCAGCAGCACTGGGCGCCAGGAAAGTCTACATTCATACAAATTCGAATTGTGTTATTCGACTACAATTAGAAAACTGTTTGCGACGAAGTCAAAAAATTGATATACATACAAACGTTCAAACTCCGCATTAAATAGTAATATTAATCAATTAATGAAAACATCTATAGAAAAGCATCGAGAACTTAATAAACACTGTGTCCTAGACAAATATAAGTCCATGTTTGCGATCTATCATTAATATTCGATCTTTCGCTGCATCTATGGATCATATTTTGTTTAACTTTCGTTTTGACACTTTTGTTGCGGTTTTCATTTTTGTGTGTTTGTCGTTTCGTGTCACCTTGTCACCCCACTTCAATCTATGCATTACAATCATGATTTTTATGGAAACAAATTTAGCAGTATATCAGGATCCAAGAATTCTGTTTTGTTCTACTGAATCATACTGAAAATTGGCCTTCGTTGTCATTGGAAATTGTACAAATGATCATCTGATTACAAAACACTTCGTAATTCTGACGTAGGGCTTGGCTGACGCGGTAATAATGACCTCACGAGCCAACGTAATAAGAATAGCGGTCTCAGATGAAAGTAGGGAGATTTGGGCTGCTCTGGAGAATTTTCGGTGAGTCGAGAAAATCACTAGCAGAACGACAGGAGCAACAGTTTCAGGTGACTTGATTTCAAAAAATAGTATGGTAGCAACACAGATGAAGTCACGTCGAAGTAGAGCAATATGTTTTGGTTTTATGGGGAATGATAATAAATAAGCATTACGCAAGGTCTTTGTTTGTTTTCCAACCTTTTCATGTCACCTCAGAAATGTGAAGCCATGGACCACCTATACTGAACATAAATAATCAAGATAGGTATAAATTTTTCCACCAGACATTTGGATTTGACTATCTACTGAGGGGATCGCCTTTTATGCCGAAACAACAAAACATGCGTAAATTTCAGTATGTATACTACTTACAGATACTATAGTAAATTTTATGGCAGCAGAGTCCGTTTCACTGCCAAAGCAGGGAAGTGAAAACTGTGAAAAGTTCTAATGACACATTCCTTCTACCTTATAACAACTGCGAATTTTCTTCGTGTAAATTTTGAAGTAGAATTTCACCTCAGAGATTCAGTATATTACTGAAAAACGGATTCACTAACTTCCCCAAGCCCTCATGATCACGAAAGACGATTAATTAAAGGTTTACTATTGATATGAAAGAATACCACAATAGCAGGTATCACTCTCGCTTCTGACGTCGATGTACAAAATTATCGATTGCTCGTGTTTCAACATTAATTTGATTTGATAAGGAAACAGAGGATATTATTAATATCCATTTTTAATGATAAAGCGTAAGTACCCTCAGGTAAGAGACCACAAATCTGCCTTCCTATTAGTGTATGTTTCTAAGCCATTTCAAGAATACAATGGCAACAATATACTGCTTCTGACTTGTTCTACGGCATTCCCCCACCTTGTGCTATCGGCTTTTATATCAGATCAATAACGACATTCTACCAACATTTTAGTCCGCAGCTCGTGGTCGTGCGGTAGCGTTCTCGCTTCCTACGCCCGGGTTCCCGGGTTCGATTCCCGGCGGGGTCAGGGATTTTCTCTGCCTCGTAATGACTGGGTGTTGTGTGCTGTCCTTAGGTTAGGTAGGTTTAAGTAGTTCTAAGTTCTAGGGGACTGATGACCATAGATGTTAAGTCCCATAGTGCTCAGAGCCATTTGAACATTTTGAACCAACATTTCACTCAAAAGATCCCTTCTCCAAGAAACAAAACAAACAAAGCATAGGAGAACTTCCTTTTACACCGAAACACGGTACTGGCTTGCTGAAGGAACAGAAGAGGATTATAGCTCAGGCCTGTCACGCAGAAGAATGTAATGGCACTGACAACACCTACGAACTCGTGCAGAGTAGTGTATCTATACCTAATTCTGCCTGTATACTCCTCAAACCACCAATGGCGCGTGGCGGAGGGTTTTTTGTGTACCTCTGTCATTTCCATCCTTCTCTGTTTCAAACCCGATTGGTTAACTGGAAGAATGATTGCTGGTAAAACTCCGTGTGAGTTCGAATTTTCAGGAGCTTCGCGTAGGGGGAAGCAATATGTTGGTTCACTGTTCTAAGAAAACGTACGCTCTCTCGAAACTTTAACAGTAAACCAGTCAACCACACCCTGCTACAAAACACCTTTCATGTAGCGTCTTCCAATGGAGTTGGGAGAGCATCTCCGTGACCTTTCGCGCTCACTAAATGAACCTTTAGCGAAAAGTGCTGCCCATCATTGAATCTTCTCCAGCCCCTCTATCAATCCAGTCTGGCACATGTCCCAGGCTGACGAGCAATATGTATTAACCGAAGAGAGTTTTTTTTAAACCAGCACCTTTGGGGTTAATATCACTTCCTGATTATTCTTCTGATGAATCTGTGTGGCATATGCCTCAGCTGCGATTAGTTTTGTGTTCGTTCCACTTGAAATCAGAGAGCTGATTGGACTGAAGAAGAGTTTAGAGGAAACAAAGCACAGCACGTGGTTCACAACGGAGAGAGTGCTTGGTAAAAGTGGCTTCGGGTATCCCCAGTGGGGTGTTATACGAACGTACGCATACGCTGGATACACTGTGATTGTGAGTGCTTCCATTGATGGTCGCACAATCGAGAAATCAGGCAATAATGGTTCGATCTACCTGTTCGTGCATTTTACGTTGAAGGTCAACTGCCAATCCCTACAGCAAGAGTCGACTCCATATTTCAGCACAATTTAATAGCTCTGCAACTTCTTTTTTTACAGCAAAATTAATTACTAAAAACTGCAATGAACTTAAGACGTTACTCACTACGTCATACACATACATATTCTTAAAAGTAATGTTCCGCTAACACTCCCTTGGTGTATGCCCGAAGTTACTTTTACATCTGATAATTTCTCTCCCTCGAGAATGACACGCTGTGTTCTGTTTGCTAGAAATTCTTAGTCCAATCACACAGCTGGTCTGATATGCCATGCGCTCTTATTTTGTTCATTAGGTGGTAGAGTGGAACTGAATCGACTACCTTCCGGAAGTCAAGTAACACCGCAGCACCCGGCTGCTGTCATAATGTTACAATAAGCGACCGCAAAACTGGTTTCAGAATTCTATAGCGTACTGGTGTTAGTCGGCCTAAGTGGCCGTGCGGTTCTAGGCGCTGCAGTCCGGAAACGCGAGACCGCTACGGTCGCAGGTTCGAATCCTGCCTCGGGCATGGGTGTGTGTGTGTGATGTCCTTAGGTTAGTTAGGTTTAACTAGTTCTAAGTTCTAGGGGACTAATGACCTCAGAAGTTGAGTCCCATAGTGCTCGGAGCCATTTGAACGTACTGATGTCAGCGATACAGGCCTACAGTTTTATGCGTCCGTTCAACGGCCCTTCTCGAAAACGGGGATGACATTCACTAAAGCGCTTGTTGTTCGAAGGTCTGAGGAAAGTAAGGAAAAGCAATAGGGAAAGACTCGTTATATACAATATGTACCAGAACGAAGAGGTAGAAATAAGTCTGGAAAACCAAGATCGAAGTGTTCGGATTAAAAAGGGTGTAAGACACATGTAGATATCATAGAAGCAACAAAGGAAATAAAAGAAAGGTTCAAGAGCGGTATCAAAATTGGAGGTGAAAGGACATAAGTGATAAGATTCGCTCAAAACATTGCTATCCTCAGTCAAAGCGAAGAATTACAGGATCCGCTGAATGGAATGAACAGTGTAATGAGTACAGAACTGGACTGAGAGTAAATCCAAGAAAGACGAAAGTAATAACAAGTAGCACAAATAATAAAACAAGAAATTTAACATCAGATTTGGGCATCATTAAGTAGGAGAAGTTAAGGAATTTATTACCTAGGTATCGGAACAGCTCATGATGGACGGGGCAAGGGGGGCATAAAAAGACACAGCCCTTAACTTGAGGAAGACATTTCAGAGACTGTACGTTTCGAGCACAGCAACGCGTGGTATTGCAACGTGGATCGTGGGAGGACTGGAACAGAAAAAAATCAAAGCGAATGCTGAAAATTAGGAATGAGGAGGTTCTCCGCAGGATTGGCGAGGAAAGGAACACATGAAAAACTCCAACAAGATGAAGGAACTTAAGAACTTTCAGCAGTGCAGCGCGTCAGCAATCGTAAGTATCGCAGAACACCTTATACAAATGGCTCATGCGCCGAGTCCTCCGTCTAATATCGAGTTGATTCATGCTGAAGTTAAGGGTTCAAAATTGGACATATTAGAGAAAATGCAAAGTTTTAAACACCTGCAGTATGCCAAAGACGATGTCCTTAATGAACAACTCCAATTAAAAAACAGATATTTCTTTGAAGGTTTCGGTCACTTATTTATTTCTTCACATTAAGTTGCATGACGTGGAAGTTGGTTGATGCACGCGGACGATGTTGATTGTTCACGGATGGTAACGACGCCCCCGCACCCCCCCCCCCCTCCCCACCGTTTTGGTACGTTTTCCTTCCTACTGTGTTGAGGGTTTGGTTAGCCAAGAAAAACACCATTTGTATTTTCACGTTGCTGCGCGCATTTAAGAGGTATTTCATGTATCTTCGTTGGCTTCTATGTAATTATATTGCGCTTTTATCCGTTAAAAATGACGTCCTTAGCATAGCTATCTTTTTATTTTAGTTGTAATTTCTACCTAATTCTAGGGCCTCCATATTAGTTTGTGGCTGACTTATCATACGTGCACAAAGTTTGTCGTGCGTTGCTATTAAATATGTCTTAATTCCCGCATTATCGCTTTTATCATTTGCTCAATTTGCTATTTGTGCGACAACTTTTGGCAATCAGTTAGGTCCCGACCCGTGTTAACTTTGTAATCCCGCTCCCATGCATAAGAAGAGCGTTTCCTGGCCGCGCGCATGCGCAGTGATTTCGACAGCCGCGCATGTGAGCAGCCTGCGGTGCCTTAGTTCGGTGGAGAGCCTGTGGCCACCGTACGTTGGCTGGGGCGAGGCAGCACACACAGGGCTGAGATAAGTAATATTACCGACTTGGTACATATGTACCGCGTATTTGTAAAAAAAATTTATGGGGTCTTGCCGCTGTAGGTGTTGATTTTAGCCTTTGACTATGCTTATTTAGGCTAGCTGTTTCATATTTGTTCCGAAGAAGGCCTGGATACCCACGCTGAAACCTAGGTAAACACCAGGTAGTTTGTGCAATCGGGGCGGATTTTTCAAGATGAAGGAACAGTATGGTAGGACATCTGTTAATGCATCAAGGAGTCACTTCCATGCTACTAGATGGAGCTGTAGAGAGGAAAAAAACTGTAGGGCATGACAGAGACTGGAATACACCCAAAAAATAATTGGGGATGTAGCTTGGAAGTGTTACTCTGAAATCAAAAGTTCGTGACAGGCCGCATCAAACCAGTATGAAGACTGATGACCCAAAATCAAAGAAACTCTTCGACCATTCAGCGACCCATCGACCCATAGCAGAGGATCAATAACAGGCTCTTTGGACGTCGGTGTGTAACAACAACGACGCTGTACTATTGTACATATAAGTAAATTTTTTTCCATCTGATTTTTCGATAAACTAGTGTAATTGATCTTATGATTTCATTTCTTTTTTGTTTCATGTCATTGTGTTAAGAAAACTGTAAACAAGTTTCAATGTGAATATTAATGTTTATGTCAAATGTCAAGCAATATTGTAATAGAATTGAAATGTAACAAATGTTGAGACTGTTGTAAGATGTTTAAAATTGTAACTGTGCGTCTGGTCCATACGTAGGCAATGTGTTAGGATATGTAGAATGCAAAACCTCGGGTGAATACCCTGTCTGTAAGGGAGCGGTAAAAGGTGGATGGCAGGCGAGCGCGGGAAAATGCGCACGGGCACTGCACGGCACAACGGGCTTAGCAGGAGAAGGAGTTAGCTGGAGTTTGGCACTGGTTTCAGCAACACCTTCTGGAGCGAGGAGGCTCTCCTGGAAGACGTAGCTTCACAGAGCCTCGGGTATGCCGTTCCAACGCCCACACAGCATGGCAAAAGTCCATAGGCACTAAATGGAAAAGTATTGCGACGCAAAGAAGAATTAAGGTGCCGATACGTCAAGAGCCATAGCTGTGGTTGTATGTGTGCTCTGTGTCTCGCCATCTCGCCGCCCGCCAACTGCCGCATCGATACAAGCAGGTTGAAACTTTTAGTACTGTATTTGTATGGACCATAGAGTGAACTGTTCAATAATAACCTAAATTTTACCAGAACTTTCCCCTCATTTAATTATCCTCACAACTAACCTACACAGAGTCCTTTCCAAATGTTGTGCAATACGAGTGTCCCGAAATTAAAAATTAAATTTTGTGTTAATGATAATTACTTGCAGACCTAGTTATGTTAGAATGGTGTTTAAAGAACTGTTTTGTTAATGAACCAGTAAATGAATAACGAAGGTCTAACGAAGTTGAAAGATAACTTTAATATTGATATAGTAATGAAGTTTAATTATTTCGAGACAGATATAAAGGTATTTAAATGAACAGTAAATAAAAAAAGAGTAGTAACTCATATACTGGATATCTTGAACGCATAATAATTTCAGTAATCAATTTTTTTTAGACAGTTTCAGAGTCCCCCCACTCCTTTTATTCATTGGAATTCTGAAGTGTTCTAAATTGGTTTGACCAGCAAAAGTTAAAGTCAATATAAAAGCCAAAATTTATCAGTGTTTTATCTTTATCAAAATTGACATTTTGCGTGTGGCTCGAAAGTGCTATTTCTAGGGTAACCTATGCCCGATTTCAATCAGAACAATAGACAGTACGAAGTTTTGTAGTATACATTATAGTGTAGTGTTAAGTATTCATGGTTTTTCCATATCAGTACAGAATGTGAAACTATCAGTTCAATAGATTTTCTGGTTCTAAAATTTTGCTATATTATGCAGTGTTACTACGTGTTGTTTTGCATGAATATACACCAACTTGTACAGGGAAGAAACTCAGTTAATGCCTAATTAGGCTGGCGACCGTATTATTATCAAATTGGTAGCATCTTCAGTGTTGCTTTTGATCCATCTAGGCGTGTAATTGCATTTTGGTCTTACTTGACGGATCATTGTTATTACAGAGTGGGTGTAAGTCTGATATGCCACCATTCAGGTAAACGCGGTCGATATCTATACAAAAATCCTTTCTCATAAGGTGAACCCCGCTCACTTACCATAGTACAGGCTTTAACGAGTTTTGTGTGCCCCTCGCGCACGTTACAGGTGCCATTCGTACCCCCTGTTACGGGTGCGTCCTACGAGCAAGGTTGAGACGCCAGCGACCTGAAGGTGGTCGGGCTCCTTCAGGGAAGCCGTAACGGCAGCCGCAGCCACCGAAACATGACCGGTATCGCACGTCAAGGGATCGAATGGCGGCAGGGCGTGGTCGTCCCGAGGCGAGATAAAGCCGGGCGCGATAGCAGGGGGCCCTCCCACCGCCACCGCACTTATAATTAACCCAGGCTCCGTATCGCGCCGGCACAGATTGCTATCCGGACGAGGGTCCGGCACCCTAACCGATAGCGCAGCGGAAGCTGCCGTCAACTGCGGTTTGCTAACACCTGCACCACGTAAGGGCTCTAGTTACTAACGTAACCGTACACAAATAAAATACACGGTTTTAGTCACTGTTTACTGCGCTCTGGAAGGGTAAATAGGGGGTATGGGGATAGATTGGTAATATCATAATGCAGCAATTATACATCTACATGTACATCTACATTTATACTCCGCAAGCCTCCCTACGGTGTGTGGTGGAGGGCACTTTACGTGGCACTGTCATTACGTCCCTTTTCTGTTCCAGTCGCGTATGGTTCGCGGGAAGAACGACTGCCGGAAAGACTCCGTCCGCGCTCGACTCTCTCTAATTTTACATTCGTGATCTTCTCTGGAGGTATAAGTAGGGGGAAGCAATATATTCGATACCTCATCCAGAAACGCACCGTCTCGAAACCTGGACAGCAAGCTACATCGCGATGCAGAGCGCCTCTCCTGCAAAGTCTGCCTCTTTAGTTTGCTAAACATCTCCGTAACGCTATCACGCTTACCATATAACCCGGTGACGAAACGCGCCGCTCTTCTTTGGATCTTCTCTATCTCCTCCGTCAACCCGATCTGGTACGGATCCCACACTGATGAGTAATACTCAAATATAGGTCGAACGAGTGTTGATGGACCACATTTTCGAAGGACTCTACCAATGAATCTCAACCTGGTAACCGCCTTATCAACAATTACCAACAACACAGTTCCTAACAAAGAATTAGTTTTACAACTCGACACAGCGTTTCGATCGTCCAGTAGAAGGGAATGTAGATGGAAAACTCCATTTTTAGAATGTTCTTGTTTACAAAAAGATTGATAGCATTATGGGTAGGGCAAGGAATTTGCCACACACCTACACATACAGACTGGTATCAGCATGCGACTAACTGTCATCCACCGCACCAACGCCCTGTGGTCCTTAGGTCGTTGGTCCACAGAGGGTGGGTCATTTCTGATATGGAAAGTTTACAGCAGCAAACTGAACATCTGAAGTCTCTACTTAAAGGGAACAGGTTCTGTGAGACAAGAGATCCGATTTGCCTTGGAGTCTGAATCATTTTTTTTTTTTTTGGGAGCTTTTCAATCAAAATAGGGAGAAATTTAAAAAATTTTAACCTCTGTAACCTCCCCACAAAATTTAGAAATGACAATAATTGAATTTAAATGAGAATAGAGCCAAGTGTAACCTTCCCGCAAAAATGAAAGAAAATAATTAATTAAATGTAAATGGACATCGTGCTAAGTGTAACCTCCCTGTGAAAATATAAAAATGAAAAGAATTGAATAAAATTGCAAATAGTCCCAAATGTTAGCTTCCCACAGTAATAAAACTCAATGATAATAAAAATGTGCAAAAAATGTTAAGTCCCCACAAAACTACTGAACAATAATGACCCAATGTAAACTCAACACAGAAATTGAGAAATTAACATTAATCATTAAACCCACAATAATAGGGCAGCACCGCTGACCTTAGGCCCTGTGCAATAATTAACTTGATGAACTGATTCTGGGAGGAAAAGCATAGGAAATATTGTTTCAATTAGAATGATTATTTTTTTTAAAAAACGATTGCTTTGAAAACAAAATTATTATTGGGGCATTTCTTGAACAAATTAATTACAATTAACATACATTACATTATCAGATGTGCGCAATGCTGCTTCATTACCTTATTTAACAATATACCTCGTCCCGAACCTTGACCAGAGACCCATGTCGACGCCCGCCGACTCCTCACACACAACTCCGACTCGCGACTGCAAACTCGCAACAGAACTACATGCTCTCGCGACTCGCTACGTACAACTACTTTCTCGCAACAGAACACTCGCGCGGTCAAGTGCAGACTAGCAACGATAAACAACTCTCTGGTCAGAGATTCTGTCATGCCTCGCCATCGCTGCTACTGAATACATACGTGTTTCACCTCAAGACTATGGTTCGTCCGCCAATGAAGATTAACATTCTTTCGAGTTCACTTAAAGATCATCTGGAGCTAAGGGAGCAGGTTTTTTTTATGATTTCATGCCACTGTGGTAAAGCATACGTTGGCGACACTATTCGTACTTTCTTATTGCTTTGCCACCACACAATGCTACAATAGCGCTCATCCAATGTTGTCCAAGAGTTGGGGGGGGGGAGGAGGGGGCGCGGAAGCACTGAGAGACCTGAGTTCACGCCCAGCACTCGGCCATAGCATCTCCCCACCACTCCACCCGAATCAATGTATAGCTGGGTAGTGTTGAGGGAAGGGACGGTGAGCGATAAAGGTGTATGGGACGCACCGTGTAGCAAATACGCTGATTGTGCAGCACTGTGTGCAATAATTGAAACACTGACGGATGTGATCCCAATGAAATTTATTCCACGGATTAGAGTTGGTTCAAATGGCTCTGAGCACTATGGGACTTAACTTCTGAGGCCATCAGTCCCACGGATTAGGGATATTACACTACAGAATTATTAGATTTACAGACCTGTACATGCACTGTGACTGTGGAAATTCAGTATGGAGTAGCGAAACGAGGTCCTGCAAAGTCACTAGATGTGGTATGGAATGAAAGAGCGCCTGAATGCGGAGCTGGGAGTACTCTGCCAAGAGGTTTGTAGGCGCGTCCACAAATCATCGACGGTGGCTGCAGGAGAACCGGAACGAACGAGTTGCTGATAAACAATATCCCAGAATTGTTCGATAGGCTACTTGTCAGGCAAACGAGCAGACCAGGGATGCGCCGGTACCCGTCATTCTTCGGAGAAGTCTTGCACCTTTCGCAACACATGCATCCGAGTGTTGTCCTGCTGAAATATAGAATGTGGAACGGCCTACAGGTGGATCTGTGACTCGGGCTGTAAAACCTCCTGATTTAGCGACAGTTGTTCTGTTTGCCCTCAGGTCGCAACAGGCGAGATCGCGTGCTATAGTCAATGGCGTAACAAGAAACAATCACACTTCGAGTTTGTCCGCAGTTGTCGATCAACAGTACAGTCTGCCCGACAGCGTTCACGGCGGCGACGTCGAACGCGTATGCTGCCATCACTGATAAGACAAGCTGAAGGGAGAGTCGTCCGAAAACACTACATTTGCCACCCTGTACTCAAGTGTCTGCGTTCACGTGCCAATTGCTGCGTTGGTGGCTTCTGATTAGTGGAAACCGACGCAATGGCAAGCGTGCAACCAATGCCACCAGACCAGCCGGCAGAAGACGACGTCGTACCGTTGACGCAGATATGTCCAAACCCGTTGCAGTGCTCCAACTTCACGCCACACAGTGGATGAATCTGTACTGACATGGCCAAGTGGACACGATGGCGGTTATCTCGTGCTGTGGTCACTTTGTGTTCTAAACTACCCTGTGGGCGCTATGTACTCCCCTCTCGTCTCCACTCGTTCCACATGTAGCACACTGTACAAGCAACGTGCCATGTACGAGTCGCATTGTCACTGAACGACATACCCGCCTCACTGGGTTCGATCATTCTGCCCCGCTAGAATGCTCTCACATGCCAATATTCCACCCTGTGACTTCGACGAGGCATTGTGGCACTTGCTTACATGTTTCTGTTTCGTATGACGGCTCCGCACCGACTGATTGTTGCATAACACTCCGAGTGGGCGCTGTACAACCTAGATGCACGCCACCTCCCTGCCTTTCAAATCACTTATTGTGGTTCCGCTGTTCTAGACATCCTCTTAGCGTGGCGTGTTGCAGACCATTGCTTCTGAATGTTTCACTTTCTATAAACAGTATAGTACATGTGTTACCTGAAGATGGCGGCAAGGTACGCTGTCGAAACATCTTGTTATATAAACGACAGGACCCTGCTCGACGCCCGAAAGCAATACAAACAAGGTTAAAACAACCTGAAAAGTCCACAGTGGCAGAGCATTTCTTAGCCGAGGCACACGCAATGAAATAGGCAGGCGGCTGCTGCTGTTTCTTGCCACTGGCATTGTGTTCTGAGAGGATTGATTGATACTAGTGTGGCTGATAATCTCATTAATGCAGTCAAGGACTACTCTCTGAGCAAGTCGTGAAACCCTGCGCTGACCTGCATGAAAACACGACGTTCTCAGTCGGCAGAAGATTGTGACGATTATTTACGGCAGCGATTATTCGTTCTGGTCTGACTTCACCACTGCTAGTAACTTCTGCACTGTACTCGTCCTTTATCGCCTTCTTCCACTCTTCGTGTAGGTGGCTAAGGGCACAGCCCTCAGCTGTATGCTTACGGGTAATATACTTATTAAACTCCTCTCTGTCCAACACCAACATTTCGTCAACTGAACACATTGTTTGTAAAGAGATGAGAGTTTACTGGGCCGCTGGATATGGATCAAATCACAGGTCATTCCTTACTGTTTTCAAGAATCTACTTTTTCTTTAGATGGAAAGACGTAGAAAGTAAAGAACTGGCGTCGAAAGTGTCCGAAAGTTCGGTATAATCTGTTAAGTTTACAGAATTCAACACGCTTCCTCTATCAGCTTACACTAACCACCAAGGGATGCTTTTGTAGAAAATATGGGTCAATCACTTAAAGCAATGAGACATGAGGCGGCCTTTGAAGCTGTGGAAGACGATAAAAAAAATGGAAAAAGAGAGGAAAAATCCATGATGGAATGAGGAAGTAACGAAATTGCTGAAGACGAAAAATGAGGCCTATAATAAATTCCAGAGCACTCACTATGATGAAAACCGTAAAACGTTCGAACTACATGTAATGAAGCACAATGGGGTATTGATAAAGCTAAAAACGAGGAGTGGCAGGAGGCAGATATTATATAGACAAAAAGTTTGCTGCTACTAGAGCAAGCAAAGCATGGAAGATACTAAAGACGAGAGTTAAAAACAAAGATGGTCCAGGTATTACTCTAATAAGCATGAAAGTGTAGGTAAATTATTATCAAGCCTTGCTCACGAATGAGAGGAAGGAATTCACACACATGGAATGTTAAATCTGAGGGAAGAAGACGAAAATTCACGTACACGACAGATTACCTCGCAGGAAATTTGTAAAGCTGTGAAGCATATGAAAAATGGGAAATCAGCGGATTCGGGTGGAATAAGCAAAGAATTAATGAAGCCAACTCCTATGGCAACGTATGCTGTGTTGACCAACTTTTGCACTAAGTGCTTGGAAGTAGATCAGGTACCCAATAAATGGAAAGAGTCTTTTATTACTTCAGTATATTAGAAGGGGAACAAGCAAGATTGTAGCAATCATCGAGGCATAAGTCTGAAGCTATCACTAGCATGATTATAAATGAGAAAAGGAATGCCGATATATATACAGGGTTCGCTGACGAAGAGGGGGACGAAGTTTGGGGATTGGCGGTAGAGTCGCGACAAGAGGTGGTCACCAAGTCCAAGCAGCCGAGGCCACGAGCTGCGCAAGGAGGACCTGCACAGAGCGAAGATACCGGAGTACTTCACCGGGGTCAGCGTCGACTACAAGCAGCAGGCCGACATCCTGTCGGTTGGTTGGCAACATTCGTGTCGGACGACGGCTCGTGGCCTGGCTGCTCTCTTCTACATGGCTTTCATCGGCACCACTCAGTAACCGCCGCGACACACCGTGGACCCATGGAATTGCTTGCTGATAAAGGGGAGTAACATTCTGTAATCGTCGTAGCGTTTTGTGCCATTGTCTACCTGCCCTCCTTATTATTTTCTGGTTTGTACCCGACCCTCAGAGTTTTACTCGGTCGGCTCTTTGATCGTAAATATAGACCGTAGTATTGTACTAAGACACTAGCTGTGTAAAAATTTGTCCCGCTGTTACAATGCCTTTCCTTTCTGGTTTGTACCCGATCATTAATGATCTAATGAATTAGCTCCTGGCCGTAAATACAGCCGGAACAATTGTACTAAGGCACAGGTTGCCATTAAACTAAAGAGGGACCTTGTGGTTAGATTTAGCTGTTAACCGGTTCAATTCTTTGATTGTAATTACATTTTTCAGTCATTGGTTATAATCTGAACAACTTGTTGTACTAAGCTGTGTTTTGCTGTGTTTGAAAGAGACAGAGACCATTGGTGTATTTTAGCTGGATCCTGTGGTTCCGCCGAGTGATTTCTCTTGTAATAAATGTTCACAAGTAATGGTTCAAATGGCTCTAAGCACTATGGGACTTAATATCTGAGCTCTTCAGTCCCCTAGACTTAGAACTACTTAAACCTAATCTAAGGACAGCACACACATCCATGCCAGGACAGGATTCAAACCTGCGACCGTAGCAACAGCGCGGTTCCGGACTGAAGCGCCTAGAACCACTCGGCCACGGTGGTCGGCTTCACAAGTAATATTTTAAGATGTTCCTTCAAAGCGGTCTTAATAACTGACAATCAGTTTAACTTTGGAAATATCAACAGCCAACTCTCACCAGGGCTTTAGTCAAAATAAGATTGTCATAAGGGGAGGAGGAGGAGATTAGTGTTTCACGTCCCGTCGACAACGAGGTCATTAGAGACGGAGCGCAAGCTCGGGTGAGGGAAGGATGGGGAAGGAAATCGGCCGTGCCCTTTCAAAGGAACCATCCCGGCATTTGCCTGAAGCGATTTAGAGAAATCACGGAAAACCTAAATCAGGATGGCCGGAGACGGGATTGAACCGTCGTCCTCCCGAATGCGAGTCCAGTGTGCTAACCACTACGCCACCTCGCTCGGTGTCATAAGGGACGGGTTGGGATCCAGTAGCACCTTGGTTGTCGATTGAAATTAAGAAGTTCGTGGCTTTGAAGTAAGCCTTATTATTGTCATATTGTTTCCTAATCTGATTAATCTTTAAGCACAGGTGTTCATCTTAACCCCGAACCTTTCGACATATAGCTTTCAAATTAAAATTTACATCTGTTTTGGGTAATTGAATCATTCTTGTCATCAATGGCGCTTATATAGTTTTCATGTGAGCAGAAGGGCATTTAATAAGATAGACTGTGTCTCGCACGGTAGTAAACACCGCTGTTTCACCCGATAACGGGCGGGCTGCAGGTCCGGCCGTGTTTCAAATCTTGCCAAGTTGTTCACTTTGTAAAAAAAAAAAAAATAAATAAGTAAATAAAAAAAATAAAAATAAATGAACTTGTGGTTGTATATTGTCAAATAAACAGGTTGTGAGAAAAAGTTATATTGGTGGGTCCTCCCTTCCACGTTTTCTTTAATTCCAGTAAGTACCACGTATCTATGGAATTCATAGTGAAATAGTGAAGAGAACTGCGAGTGGGATAGAAATCCATTTAGTCTTTGTGGATTTGCAGAAGGCCTATGTTACGGTAACCCGAAACACTCTATGGACAAGTATGAAGAAAAGTGGCATGTCAACCACTTACATGACACCCTTTTAAACAGGTCTATATGGGCTGATTGCAGTCAACGTATAGAGATTCATTGTCGCCGTAGTTTCATGTAACAAAATGGCTACGCGAAGGGTGTGCTTAGCACCGACGCTGTTTAAACTCTATGTGGAGGAAGCACTTAAAGTCTGGAGGAGCAAATGTGAAGGCATGGGAGTCCCTGTGGGAACCGAGGAGGAAAAGGAGGAGGCGGAGCTTGCTGTTTAATGTCCTGTCGATAATGAGGTCATTAGAGCCGGAGCGCAAGCTCATATAGGAAAAGATGGAGAAGGAAAGTGGCCGTGCCCTTTCGAAGAAACCATCCCGGCATTTGCCTTAAGCGATTTATGGGAATTACGGAACACCTAAATCAGAATTCCCGGACGTAGGTTTGAACCGTCGTCCTCCCGAATGCGAGTCCAGTGTGCCAGCCACTGGGCTGCCTCGTTCGACTGTGGGAAACAAAATTCTGTACACAGTAATGTTCGCTGACAACCAGAACATCGTGACAGGAGGCCAGGATGATGTTGAACGCTAACTTCGGGAGTTAACTTAGTTTGAGAAAGCAGAATATTTGAAAATTGGCTACAGTATCAATGTGGACGTGGGAGACGGAGATGTACGATCAGCGGTCGTAGCTCTTTAAAGTGTCTGCGGGTTATCAAGTCATTAAATGACACGATTGAAGCTGTCGCAAGTAATGAAATAGGCAGGGCTTGAGGGCCGTACGGCAACTGAACTCGGCCCTTTGTAAAAACTAAATAACAAATAAGACGTAACAAGTGAAATTCGTTCAGTTTTTGAAAACATTGCTACGCACGGAGCAGAAACAAGATAAGTAAACAAGCTGCTTGCACGAGAGATTTCGATACGAATTTGCAGCCTCTCCAGGCTTGACCGTGTACCAAATACACTACTGGCTTCCACGAAGATGATGTGCTTCAGACGCGAAATTTAACCGACAGGAAGAAGATGCTGTGATATGCAAATGATTAGCTTTTCAGAGCATTCACACAAGGTTGGCCCCGGTGGCGACACCTACAACATGCTGACATGAGGAAAGTTCCCAACTAATTTCTCATACACAAACAGCAGTTGACCGGCGCTGCCTGGTGAAACGTTGTTGTGATGCGTCGTTAAGGAGGAGAAACGCGTACCATCACGTTTCCAACTTTGGTAAAGGTCGGATTGAAGCCTATCGCGATTGCGGTTTATCGTATCGCGACATTGCTGCTCGCGTTGGTCGAGATCCAATGACTTAGCAGAATATGGAATCGGTGGGTTCAGGAGGGTAATCCGGAACGCCGTGTAGGATCCCAACGGCCTCGTATCACTAGCAGTCGAGATGACAGGCATCTTATCCGCATGGCTGTAATGGGTCGTCCAGCCACGCCTCGATCCCTGAGTCAACAGATGGGGTCGTTTAAAAGGCAACAACCATCTGCACCAACAGTTCGACGACGTTTGCAGCAGCATGGACTATCAGCTCTGAGACCATGGCTGCGGTTAGCCTTGACGCTGCAGCACAGACAGGAGCGCCTGCGATGGTGTACTCAACAACAAACCTGGGTGCACGAATGGCAAAACGTCATTTTTTCGGATGAATCCAGGTTCTGTTTACAGCATCATGATGGTCGCGTCCGTGTTAGGCGACATCGCGGTGAACACACATTGGAAGCGTATATTCGTCATCGCCATACTGGCGTATCACCTGGCGTCATGGTATGGAGGGCCATTGGTTACACGTCTCGGTCACCTCTTGTTCGCATTGACGGCACTTTGAACAGTGGACGTTACATTTCAGATGTGTTACGACCCGTGGCTCTACCCTTCATTCGATCCCTGCGAAACCATACATTTCAGCAGGATAATGCACGACCGCATGTTGCAGGGTGTACGGGCCTTTCTGTATACAGAAAATGTTCGACTGCTTCCCTGGCCAGCACATTCTCTGGATCTCTCACCAACTGAAAACGTCTAGTCAATGGTGCCCGAGCAACTGGCTCGTCACAATACGCCAGTCACTACTCTTGATGAACTGTGACATCTTGTTGAAGCTGCATGGGCAGTTGCACCTGTACACGCCATCCACACTCCGTTTCACTCAATTCCCAGGCGTATCAAGGTCGTTATTAGGGCCAGAGGTGGTTGTTCTGGGTACTGATTACTCAGGATCTATGCACCCAAACTGGGTGAAAATGTAATCACATGTCAGTACTAGTATAATATATTTGTCCAATGAATACCCGTTTATCATCTGCATTTCTTTTTTGGTGTAGCAATTTTAATGGTCAGTAATGTACTAACATAAGAGAGACTATGGGTGTCGATGAATCAGTAGTAGGCCCAAAGAGATGAAAAGTCTAAAATGGTATGCACATAAAAGGATGGCCAAAGAAAGTGTGGCAATGCACATCAGAGGAAAGAAGAAAATGTGGACGACGTAGTAGGAGCTGTGGTCGAGATGTCCGAGGCGTTATGGATTCCAGAGCAGTGCAGGTAGGAGAGTGGCATATTCGGAGAAAGTGGAATACAGGAAGCTAGAAGCGGCGCCAGCTGTAGAGTACTCGCGTTCTACATCTACATCTACATCCACATCCATACTCCGCAAGCCACCTGACGGTGTGTGGCGGAGGGTACCTTGAGTATCTCTATCGGTTCTCCCTTCTATTCCAGTCTCGTATTGTTCGTGGAAAGAAGGATTGTCGGTATGCCTCTGTGTGGGCTCTAATCTCTCTGATTTTATCCTCATGGTCTCTTCGCGAGATATACGTAGTAGGGAGCAATATACTGCTTGACTCTTCGTTGAAGGTATGTTCTCGAAACTTTGACAAAAGCCCGTACCGAGCTACCGAGCGTCTCTCCTGCAGAGTCTTCCACTGGAGTTTATCTATCATCTCCGTAACGCTTTCGCAATTACTAAATGATCCTGTAACGAAGCGCGCTGCTCTCCGTTGGATCTTCTCTATATCTTCTATCAACCCTATCTGGTACGGATCCCACACTGCTGAGCAGTATTCAAGCAGTGGGCGAACAAGTGTACTGTACCTACTTCCTTTGTTTTCGGATTGCATTTCCTTATGATTCTTCCAATGAATCTCAGTCTGTCATCTGGTTTACCGACGATCAACATTATATCATCATTACATTTTAAATCACTCCTAATACGTACTCCCAGATAATTTATGGTATTAACTGCTTCCAGTTGCTGACCTGCTATTTTGTAACTAAATGATAAAGGATCTATCTTTCTGTGTATTCGCAGCACATTACACTTGTCTACATTGAGATTCAATTGCCATTCCCTGCACCATACGTCAATTCGCTGCAGATCCTCCTGCATTCAGTATTATTGTAGTGATGTTGATGATGCTGAGTTTAAGAAAATGTATCATACAGATAACAAGAAAATAGTTACAACTTTACAGAGACCAAACATATAGAAACCTTTATAGAATAAAAACTTTCTTACAGACTTACAGAGATTTTATATAACTAGTTCACCGTGCCACTAACAGAGAGAGTTACTTGTTACATTTAAAGAAAATTTTCGAATGCATCGAAATACTTCAAATTTAATTATTAAATCGGATCGACAGGTAAAAGGAAGACAGTGGTGTAGTACCTTCATGTTTCGAAACTATGTGTCTCAAATGTACATCCTAAGCCAAAAGAAAAACGACGCACCAAGAAGGAATTATCGGAATGGGACGAAAATCGATAGATGCAATGCACGTGCACACACAAATAAATGATTACAGTTTCAGAAAAATTGGATGATTTATTCAAGGGAAAGAGATTCACATATTGAAAAAGTCAATAACGCACTGGTCCACCTCTATCCTTTATGTAAGCAGTTATTCGGCTGGGCATTGATTGATACTGTTGTTGGATGTTCTCCCGAGAGATATCACGTAAAATGCTAACCAATTTACGCGTTAGATCGTCGAAATCCCGAGGTGATTGGAGGGCCCTGCCCAAGATGCTCCATATGACCAATTAGCGATGATGATGATGATTGGTTTGTGGGGCGCTCAACTGCACGGTTACCAGCGCCCATAGAAATTCCCAACCTTTGCTCAGTACAATCTCGCCATTTTCACGAATGATGATGAAATGATGAGGACAACCCAAACACCGAGTCATCTCGAGGCAGGTGAAAATCCCTGACCCCGCCGAGAATCGAACCCGGTACCTCCTGCTCGGGAAGCGAGAATGCGACCGCGAGACCACGAGTAGAAATCAGCGGGAGATCGGATGACTTTGCTGGCGAAGGGAGTGTTTGGCAAACACGAAGGCTTGCAGTAGAGACTTTCGCTGTGTGCGGGCGGAAATTACCTTGCTGAACTCTTAAGCCCAGGATGGCTTTCCATGAAGGCCAACAAAACGTGGCGTAGAATACTGTCGACGTGCTGCTGTGGTGTAAGGGTGAGCGTATGACAATCAGATAGGACCTGTTACAAAATCAAATGGCACAACAGACCATCACTCCTGGTTGTCGGTCCGTACGGCGGCCGACAGACGGGTTGGTATCCCACCGCTGCTTGTGGCATCTCCAGACACGTCTTCGGCCTGGAATCTCATTGACTGGAGTAGAACTGTGTTCGGTGCTGAGTCGCGCTTCGAACTGAAACTCGATGACCAGCGAGGACGTGTCTGGAGACGCGCCAGCCAGCGGTGGGGTACCAACATGCGTCTCGAACACCATATGGCTCGACATCCAGGAATGATGGCCTGGAGTGCCAATTCATTTCATAGCAGGGCCCCTTTGGTTGTCATCCGCGGTACGCTTACAGCACAGCGGTTCGTGGGCGATATTCTACGCCCTGTGTAACACGCCCGGGGGTGCAAATGGCGGGGGCCCCTGTAACTGGTTTCTCTTCTTCTGGACTGTGCGCCCTGGCCACACCACGCACCTGATAATCCATCGGCGGTCGTATTGTTCTGCACCACACAGCTGCTGGCTTGCCTGAAATTATCTATCTAAATAGGCAAGCGGGCTTACGGGAGCCACTCAAGTCAAGCACAACACTATCCTACGTCTGGTATGAACATCTATATTCTGAGACGATAAGAAATCACAGGTTGCACTGCTTGCATTCTAAGTCACAAGTTTTTATGCCAACTTCTAGATGATTATCCGTCCACAAAAATCACTTGGACGAGCGTACGCGTAACCGAACACGGCGCGGATGATTGTTGATGATGCGAAAGCTGAATAATCGAATGAAAGTTCTGACGCCAGCGACGCATACACAGGTTTGTTTTGGTACCAGCCCTCCTCGACACTGGCAATGTTATAACACAGTTCGTAAAGTCACTTTTTCAGTTCTCACTTGTACGAGCGTGCGCATAACCGTCGCGGCGCGGCGCGGCTGATGGTTGATAATGCGGAGACGCGATGATCGAACGCATGTCCTCACGCTCGCTACAAGACACTGGCACTTGTTTGCACTCTTTTATGGTAACTGCTGATACACATTAGTTCATTCTGAGAGAGCGAACACGGCGCTGATGCTTGATAGTGTACGGTACGACACGCAACGAGAGGATACACAAATACGTTATCGGCCGCAATGCTCATTTTTTAATTACTTCTTGACGCACTTTCCTCTGAATCACTTCCATATTTCATCACTTTACTGTAATATCACTTGTAGCAACACTCCAACTTCCATACTAACAATGCCACTCACATGCAGAGCGACCCGCAACATAACAGTTCCGTGTCCCGTGTTCGACTCTGCAGCTGCGGCTGCCCGCAAAGATACTTCGCAACCAATCCAGCGATGTGACATTACGCTTATACCTGTTTTGTTGCCCTTCAGGGAAATCCATCCCGGGCTTACAGATCAGCAAGATAATGTCCACCTGCACATGGAGAGAGTTTCTTCTCCTTGTCTTCGTGCTTCTCTGATTCCAACTTGGCCGCTGGACTATCGAGTTACTGGTTTATTCAATTTTTGAAGCTTTTTCTCTAAAATTAATTATCAAACCTTGTTGAAACCTTAATGACATCTACCGATTTCCGTCCTATTCGGATAACTCCTTTGTGGTGCGGCTTTCTGTTTTCTCTTTTTTCTTTGGAGTATATTGACTGTGTCATTACGAGGTGAATGTGTAACTGCGTGCAGAGTACAATGAATATTTTGAACTAGGAGTGTTGTGTACAGCGAAAGTTTCTCAAATACCGGGTGATCAAAAAGTCAGTATAAATCTGAAACTGAATAAATCACGGAATAATGTAGATAGAGAGGTAAAATTGACACACATACTTGGAATGACATGGGGTGTTTTTAGAACCAAAAAAATACAAAAGTTCAAAAAATGTCCGACAGATGGCGCTTCATCTGATCAGAACAGCAATAATTAGCATAACAAAGTAAGACAAAGCAAAGATGATGTTCTGTACGGGAAATGCTCAATAAGTCCACCATCATTCCTCAACAATAGCTGCAGCCAAGGAATACTGTTTTGAACAGCACTGTGAAGCATGGGGCGGCGTTATGGTGAGGCATTGGCGTCGGATGTTGTCTTTCAGCATCCCTACAGATGTCGGTCGATCACGATAGAGGTGACCCCAAAGCCAATAATCGCACGGACTGAGGTCTGGGGACCTGGGAGGCCAAGCATGGCGAAAGTGGCGGCTGAGCACACGATCATCACCAAACGACGCGCGCAAGAGATCTTTCACGCGTCTAGCAATATGGGGTGGAGGGCCATCCTGCATAAACATCGTACGTTCCAGCAGGTGTTTATCAGCCAGGCTGGGGATGATGCGGTTCTGTACCTCTCACCCGTCACGGTAGCAGTTACAAAACCAGAATCACGCATTTCCTCGATGAAAAAAGGCCCGATAACGGTAAATGTGGTAAATCCAACCCATACCGTGACTTTCTCGTCGTGCAATGGAGTTTCCACGACAGTTCTAGGATTTTCGGTAGCCCAAATTCTGCAGTTGTGGGCGTTGACAGACCTGACAGGCCCTCGGAGCATGAAATGAGCTACGTCGGTCCACAACACGTTACTCAACCAATCGTCATCTTTTGAAACGCCCACACCGCAAATGCACTCCCCTTCACTAAATCGCCAGGTAACAACAGTTCATGATGCCGATGTATTTTGTACGGATAGCATCGGAGTGTACTAAGTGCCAACCAAACAGTAGTGTATGGAATGCCGGTGCGACGAGCGACTGCACGAGCGCTGACTTCCCCGTGCACAGACGAACCCGCTACAGTCTCCATTTCTTTCTGAACTATCTCAGCAGCATAACGCCTTGTGCTCGGTCGGCCGCTACGTGGTCTATCATCTTAACAAACCGTGGCTTCAAACTTCGAAATCATTCTCGCCACAGCTGCATTTGACAACGGACCTTTACCCGTTCGAATCCCCTTCAAAAATGATTCAAATGGCTCTGAGCACTATGCGACTTAACTTCTGAGGTCATCAGTCGCCTAGAACTCAGAACTAATTAAACTTAATTAACCTAAGGACATCACACACATCCATGCCCGAGGCAGGATTCGGACCTGTGACCGTAGCGGTCGCTCGGTTCCAGACTGTAGCGCCTAGAACCGCACGGCCACTCCGGCCGGCGAATCCCCTTCCTATGGCGGTAGGGTCGTAACGCTGAACTAGCTCATTCCCCATTTTGATATTACAGCTTCACTAAAAGCGCCTTTTCAGGTAACGTCAACATGCTGCGACTGCTGGCGCATCTGATTCTCTCTCTCATTACAGCTACTTTTATACACGATTGTCATGCGCAGTCACTGACGTTTTGCTGTCCAGCGCCATCTGTCGGACATTTTGTGAACTTTGTTTTTTATTTGGGTCTAATAAAACCCCATGTCATTCCAAGAACGTGCGTCAATTTTTATCTCTTTGTCTACATTATTCCGTGGTTTATTAGATTTTCTAATTTATACTGACTTTTTGATCACCCAGTACATAAGGAATACGAGGAGGAACAATGCGTCGGAAACGAAGATAATTAGCGCGGCGCCGAGACAAAACGCCAACCTCGCAGCGCCGTTCGGCGACCGGGGCGTGACGAGAGGATCTGCGCGCACCTGAAGTGCGCGGGGTTTATTCC
Organism: Schistocerca piceifrons; assembly: GCF_021461385.2. Taxonomy (NCBI): domain Eukaryota; kingdom Metazoa; phylum Arthropoda; class Insecta; order Orthoptera; family Acrididae; genus Schistocerca; species Schistocerca piceifrons. Next base: position 649,329,197 of record NC_060142.1, read on the forward strand.
GGTGGCGTGCGAGGCGGCGCTCCCACACCGCCGCCGCCTCCTGCGGCGCCGCCGCCCCCGCAGCGAGACGAATCGCAGGCGCTGTGATCGCGGCACGCGCCCTCGACGCCGCGACGTAGAGTGCCCGCGACGCGTTAATGAGCGCCGGGGTGCCGCCTCTGGGGCGTAATTAAGCGTCGCGCCGGCTAGCGCTCAGAGGCGGCAGGCAGGTGCTTTTGCCTTTGCCGCGGCGGCCGGGAAACAAACCACTGCCGCCCCCAGCACCGGCCGCGCCGTCAGACCGCTACTAATTAGGCGGCCTGCCGGCGTGTGATCGCGGCAGCCTCCCAGAAACTCTCGACTCCTCTGCGCTGCCGCCAGCGCGAGTGGACTTTTGTTCTCCAGTCCGTACGGTGCGACTCACCGCAGCTTTGCACCTGTCAGCTCCGTCGGAGCCTTTCGTCTCGTTACCCCCGTTTGGAATTTCCTAACGAATTGTCCCTAGTCTACCACAATAGAGCTCCCTTCTGGTATCAACTGAAACCGATCATTAACATAACCGTCATCATTCCTATTCCCTTTTATAGAGGCTACTCTACTTCACTGGCCCCTTACTTACCTAGAATTTGTCATGAATCTCTTTTCCAGCGCAAAATGCCAAGCAACTGGGAAAAATTGCACTAAAAGAACGGCCCCACAAGTTACAGACGCATATTCTTAACATCAGTAGGCCACAGAATACCTTATCATATTCCTTTATTGTACATAACGAATTCCCATGAGACATAAAAGCTTCTGTCCACGAATCAACAAGAATTTGGAAAGAAGATTTCTTAAGAAATAGAACCCTGTAAGTTGTCCTAGAGGGCAAGTGTTCATCACAGACAGGGCTACTGTCAGCAGTGTCCCAGCCAATTATGACAGTATCTCTCTTATTTTCCATACAAAGATATGATCTGGCGGACAGGACATGCTGTAGTGTGCACACAACATTTCCCCAACAATGGATGAAGGGCAAGGCAGGTTCCACACTCCCATATTTCCGGGAAGCATCTACCAGGGTGCTTCGCAGCACTCTGTTAATGAAGGACCGAACATACGGAACAGGTTCCCAGATACGTGAATGGCTCGAAGGCTTCTTAACTAACAGAACGCAGCAAGTTGTCCTAGAGGGCAACTGCTCATCACAGACAAGAGCAATGTCAACGTGCCCCAGGGGATTGTGATAGGACTGTAACACTGCTGTGTGAAAATGAATACTGATTTTGTAATGTTTCAAGTAATGGTCATTTTCTATGTGCTTGTGTTTGAAGGATGGAGTGACTGTTGTTTTTCCATGTATATACATTACTTGCTGTGAATATTAAACGTTTCTTGTATTAGTTTTCAAGTGAGAAATGCAATGAGATATTCTTACAATGTGATACTGTGTGAGAAGCTAATTTTATTATTTATGTAACATATGGGCCATGGTATCCGCAGTGTTGTTGGTTTGGACGTTTCCTTGTTTCTTCATCTGGTGATGAAGATCAGTGAAACGTGAGCCACATGTAACACCACAAATCTGTGGATGGCGATACATTTTCTACGTGTTTTGAGAAGTCTGCTTAATTAGTTGTGCTGAATATTATTCTTGTAAATATGTTGTCAAGTTACAAATGCTATTTGTTAATTAAGAAAGAGAATACGCATTGGATGTTAACATTTTGTAAGTACACACGCTGACCTAGTCAGAGAAAAGCTATTGTCAAAGAGTGTAATAAATTGCAAATGCATCATAGCTGGGCCTGCAAACACGCCAAAAGAGCAGCAGTTGAGAGTCGCGAGGAGGTGTTTGGTGTCTATGATTGTGTGTATTCGTCGGTGTGGCTATGCAAAAGTGCGGAGACAAAAAGTCTGTTTCCCAAGTGCGAAGCAGCGAAAACTGAATTAGTTGTTTTGGCGGATGTTTAATGTGGGTGAACTGTGGCATTTATTGAGCTCAGTACAAATGCAGTAAGAGTACTGTGTGCCTTTGTTATTGGCAACAGTGTGGCAAGAATATCACCCTGTGCCTTATTTACCGCTGAATGAAGTCACTCGATAAACCAACGGCATCATGAGGTGAAGTACGATCTAGACTTTTTATAAATATAAGTGTAATAGAACGACCAGCGGTGTTGGAATTTTATTGCTTTAATAACATTGTTTTCGTGCACACTGTCACGTGAATAATTTTCCTAAGTCATTATCCAAGTAGTATCCATTCTATCCCTTTGTATGAACCTACATATCAGAAAATGAACTGAAAATGAAGTGAACACTAATTTATTAGATTATCAAAACATAATTTTTCCAACTTTTGGACAATTGCGTAGTAATGAAATCTTTGGTTGTAGTATGAATAATGTCAGAAATAGAATGATGCAAAAGCCAGTGTTAATGCATTTGCTAAAAATAGAGTAAATAAGAAATTGGTAGTAAAACTTTACGTAACTTGGACACTGATTTTCATTGTCGAAGCACAATTCTAATTTGTAGCTTGTGGCATAATTTGTAACTTTTATTACAAAGAAATATCTGAGCAACTGCTAAATTCAAACAATCTTTCTGCTTGCTACAATTACGACAGTCAGTATTACAGTGAGTAACGTAACAAAAAGTTTCTGTCCGCAACCAGTAAACAAACTTACTTTAATTGATAGAACAATACGCAAGTACTTCGGAGATGCATTCGGAACACAAATGGGGCACTGGGCGAAAGCGGGCGCTCTTTTAGACTAGCACTATTGGGAAAATTTTGAGGCTGACTGCAGAACGATTCTGCTGTCGCCAACGTACATTTTGCCTAACGACAGCGAGGACATGATGAGGGAAATTAGGACTCGTACAGAGGCGTATAGACAGTCTTTTTTCCCCTCTGTTTGTGAGTAGAACAGGAAAGGAAGTGACTAGTACCGGTACAACGTACCCTCGACCACGTACCACATGGTGGCCTGTGGAGTATTTATGTATATAGATGCTGTCTGACATACTCACGTCGCTTGAATATCTAGGCATAACGTTGGAAAGCGACACCAAATAGAACGAGAGCGTAAGGGAGGAATTAGAGAAGGCCGACTTCTGTTTACTGGGAGAGTTTTTGAGAAGTGTAGCTCATCCACAAGGAAGACCGCGTATAGAACACTTGTCCGATCCACTCTTGAGTACTGGTAGACTTTTTGGGATCTCTACTTCATGGCAACTCTTCTCTGAAACAGTCCCTTAACGTATTCTAGGACATTTTATGCTCATTTCCCCTCATTAAATAGACGATTACTAACTGTGCATATAATAATTGCTATAGAGATTCAGTACGTCCACTGACCGTTCCTTTTATTGGTTTCTGCTCACTCTTTCTTATTTTATTTTTTTCTAGTCATAGGTCTTCTGAAGGGTTTGATGTGGCATGCAACGAATTCCTCTCATGGCCAATCTCTTCATCTCGGAGTAGCTCTTGCAACCTACGTCCTCTAACATTTGCTGGATGTATTCCAGTCTCTGCTTTCCTCTACAGTTCTCACCCTCTAGTACCATGGAAGTTATTCCACGATGTGTTAACAAATGTCCGAAAATCCTGTCCATTCTCCTTGTCAGTGTCTTCCATATATTGCATTCCTTGCTGATTCTCCGGAGACCATCCTCATTCCTTACCTTCTCAGTCCATCTACTTTTCAACATCCTTTTGTAGCACCATATATCAAATGCTTCGATTCTCTTCTTTTCCGTTTTTCCCATAGACCATGTTTTAATACAGTGCTGTGCTCCAAACGTACATTCTCAGAAATTTCTCCCTCACATTAAGGACTGTGTTTGATGCTAGTACTCTCCTATTGGCCAGAAATGTCCTTTTTTGCAGTGCTCGTCTACGTCTTCCTTTCTCCGCTCGTCATGGGTTACCTTGCTGCCTACGTAGCTGACTTCCTAAATTTGATCTACTTCGACATCACCAATTTTGATGTTAGGTTTCTCGCTATTCTCATTTCTGCTACTTCTCATTACTTACGTCTTTCACTCTATTTAGTTCCAATTTTTATTCTGTACTCATTACCCTGTGCTTCACATTCAACAGATCTTTTAACTTTTCTTCACTCTCACTGAGGAGAGCAATATCATCAGCGAATCTTATCCTTGATGTTCTTTCATCTTCAGTTTTAATTCCACTCTTAAACATTTCCGTTATTTCCGTCATTGCCTCTTCGATGTATAGATTGAATAGTATCGGCGGAACACTACATCCCTGTCTTACACCATTTCTAATCCGAGCACTCTTAATGATCCCTCTTGTCTCTTTTACATATTATATATTACACGTGTCTCCTTACAGCGTACACCTATTCTTCTCAAAATTTCGAACATCTTGCCCCCATCTGACGTTGTCGATCACCTTTTCCAGAATGATAAACGTGTCATGACTTTTCCTTAGTCTGGCTACCACTATCGATCGTAAAGTCAGAACTGCCTCTCTGGTTCCCTTAACCTTTCCTAAAGCCAAATTTGTAGTCATCGAACAGATTCACAACTTTCTTTTTCATTCTTCTGCATATTATTCTTGCCAGAAACTTGAGCAACTTGTTTGTATGAGCTGTTTAGCTGACTGCACGAACCTTCTCGCACTTGTCCGCTCTTGCAATCTTCAGAATTGTGTGGATGATGTTTTTCCTAAAGTCAGACGGTATATCGCCAGACTCATACGTTCTACACACCAAAGTGAATAGTAGCTTCGGTGCTACTTCCCCTAGTGATTTCAAAAATTCCGTGGAAATGTTATCTATCGCTTATGACTTATTCGATCTTAAGTCTACAAAAGCGATAGGTAAGAATCATTTTAAGAAAAGTTCGCCATCACAAAAATGTTCCAAAGCCGGGAGTGATGTAGCAGTCGCAGATAAACGAAGAGGCATTCCGTTCCCCTCCCCACGTGGGATTTGGGATGGCCGCGTTCTGTCGAAAAAACACAGTATTCGTTTAGCAACAAAAGAGATCTGAAGCCAGGTGTCGCTTCCCAGAAGGCTGTGCGAATTTTGTTACTACCCCTCGCAATAACGTTTGCTTAAAGATTCAGAATCCAGCGTTCTCGCTTGTTAGTAAGCAGTTTCTTGGCTGTACCCATGCGTCAAGTTTCGTACAGGTCCTTTTCAATATTGTGGCGTATAGTGGGAGAGATTTTGTGCCATCCTCCCCACCACAGAGCACTACTGGTCGAAAATAACAAAGTTATGCAAGAGTATGAGATAGTTCAAGATGGTTACTTACATTTTATTTGACGGAACGCGCAAGCTTTGCCAATATTGTGGTATGGTACCCATATGCCGTGTTCGATAGAGTCACAGTGGACCACCGCTATTCATTCCTATTGAGTGAGATGTTTCCGTTTCGTGACACTATTACTCCTTTTAATTAACTTGCTTGATCATATGAGGTGGTTCGCTTCTCTGTATGTCACCAGAGATAGGACTTCAGCATCAAGGAGGTATGCCAAATAGCACTATCGACACCCCATATCCACACCAGGTCAGATTAAAAGATGACACCGACACACTTCAGAAGCGTGCTGCGAAATTTGTTAACTGTAACGCGAATGTTGCGGCGGTGCTATGTGAATTCAGATGCGAACCCCATGAGGGAAGACGGCCTTCTTCTAGCGGAACACCGCTGTGAAAGTTTCGAGAGCAGCCATTTGTAGCTGACTCCACTGCCACCAGCGTACATTTCGTGCAAGGACCGCGAAGACAAGGTAACAAAAATTGGGGCTCGTACCGTGGCGTGTAGACAGTCGTTTTCGTCACTGCATTTGGTAGTGGCATAGGAAAGGTAGTAACACCCACTGCATAAACCATACGCTGGCTTGCCGAGTACGTATGTAGTTATCGATGTACATCATCATGATCGTCATCATCTACATTCATTGGTTGGTTGGTTGGTTGGTTGAGGTTTAAGGGACCAAACAGCAAGGTCATCAGTCCCATGTTTCAAATATGCGCCATTCCGCTAATGGGACAACTCAGTAAAGTCAGAACAATAAAACGGAAAAAGGGACAAAACGTAAAAGGGCAGTCATGTTGTCATTGGTAAAAAACAAAATGAGGGAAGTCGGCAAGAGAACGAACCCAACACTATGCTGAAGCAGCATAGGCAAGACAACCTGTGACTTAAAAGGTACAACTGCTATAATGTAGAAAGTACGTATGGGAATAGAAAGACTAACCAAGCCTTAAAAAAAGGGTAAAAACAGAGTAAAAGGGGAAGAAAAGAGGAATTCGGTCAGGGAGGTGAATCAGGAATCTCCGAACACTGCTTACAGTGGGAGACACCCAAACACTCACCACCCCGTTCCAACACCAGAGAGAGATTAAAAACCTTAAAACTGAGAATAAAAACCACTTTCCCGGAGGAAATCGAGAACCAGAGAGACCATCCGGGAATCGTCAGCCAATATCAAAGGTAAAGTGTGGAGGAGCCTGTACTTAGCACGCAGAGCCAAAAGAAGGGGGCATTCAACCAAAATGTGGGCTACTGACTGGAAGGCTCCAAAACCACATAGTGGGGGTGGCTCATCACGCAAAAGAAAACCATGGGTCAACCGAGTATGGCCAATGCGGAGACGACACAGTGTGGTCGAGTCCTTTCGGGAGATGCGAAAGGAAGAACGCCATGGGCCTGGTGTCACCTTAATTGCACGAAGTTTATTAGACAGGGGAGTAACCTCCCAAGAATTGGCCCATGACTGTGCGATGTGGGATTTGATGTGAAGCCGTAAATCCGCTGCAGGAGGGGCTACAGAAATCGGGGGGTAAGTAACTGCTCCCCCAGCCAAACGATCAGCGAGCTCATTAACCGGGGTACCCACATGGCCAGGGACCCAAAGGAAGTCAATAAAACAAGCAGCACGGTGAATATCAGCGAGATGGTCATGGATGGCAGAGACCAAGGGATGGCGCGATAAACACCGGTCAGTAGCAAGAAGGCCACTCATCGAGTCCGTGCATAACAAAACGCGGTTGTGTTGGGACTGTTTAATAAAGGTAAGGGCCTGGGATATTGCCATCAATTCCGCAGTAAACACCCCACATGTAGATGGCAGCAGATGACTTTCCGTTCCAACAGAGGACGTGAAGGCATACCCAACACGATCAGCAGATTTAGAGCCATCAGTGTAAAAAACAACAGCATCCCGAAACTCCCACAAAATTTGGCGGAAAAAGGAACGGAACACCACCGGGGGGATGGAATCTTTCGGACCGCGGCGGAGATCCATCCGAAGTCGAGGCCGAGGAACTAACCAAGGAGGGGTGGAGGAGAGGGAGCGAGGAAGACAGGACAAAGAAGGAAGCTGAAAATCACCGCAAAGAGACGCAAGGCGCAGCCCAACCGGTAAACCCGCCCGAGGGCGGGAGTCGGGTGGGCGACGTCCATGGTCTGGGAACAGGATAGAATAGGAAGGATGATTGGGAGAGGAACGGATAGTGAGTGCATAAGACACCAGAAGCTGGGACCGCCGAACAGAAAGAGGGGGGGGGGGGGGAATCCCAGCTTCAACCAGGAGACTATCAACAGGGCTAGTAGGGAAGGCACCGGTGGCTAAACGGATACCACGATGGTGGACTAGATCCAGCACGTGCAGTGTGGAAGGAGCAGCTGAACCATAGACTTGACAACCATAGTCCAAGCGAGACAGAACTAGAGCACGATAAAGACGGAGGAGGAGGGAACGGTCCGCAACCCAAGAGGAGTGGGCAAGGAAGCGAAGGACATTGAGTTTACGGAAACATCCTACCTTCAGGATTCTGATATGGGGCAGCCAAGTGAACTTGTTGTCAAAAAGAAGACCCAGGAAACGAAACTGTGGGACCACAGGCAATCGTTGTGCAGCGAGATAGAGCTCTGGATCAGGGTGGATCGTAGTACGGCGACAGAAGTGGACCACTCGCGATTTTCAAGGAGAGAATTGAAACCCATGTGAGAGGGTCCATGCAGAGGCACACCGTATAGCTACCTGGAGCTTCCGCTCTGCAGATGCCATCGAGGAGGAACTAACCCAAATGCAGAAATCATCCACATACAGGGTAGGCGCGACCAAGAACCGACAGAGGCCACAAGTCCATCGATAGCAATGAGGAAAAGAAGGACACTCAAGACAGAACCCTGTGGGATGCCCATCTCCTGGGTCCGTGGAGAACTAAAAACAGTACCAACTCGCACCCTGAATGACCGATGGAACAAGAACTGGCGGATAAAAATCGGGAGTTGGCCCCGAAGACCCCACTGATGAAGGGTAAGTAAGATGTGATGGCGCCAGGCCGTGTCATAGGCCTTGCGAAGGTCAAAAAACACTGCAACCAAATGGCGGCGCTGGGAAAAAGCCTGCCGAACTGCGGATTCCAAGCGAAGTAAATGATCGATTGAAGACCGTCCCTCTCGAAAGCCACACTGGTAAGGCGACAATAGATCCCGAGATTCGAGGACCCAATTGAGCAGACGGGCTACCGTCCGTTCAAGTAACTTACAAACAACATTGGTCAAACTAATTGGCCGATAGCTGTCAACAGATAGGGGGTTCTTACTAGGCTTAAGGACAGGAACCACAATGCTATCCCTCCACTGAGAAGGGAAGTCACCCTGGAGCCAGATACAGTTAAACACCCGAAGAAGATGTTGCCGTTGTGGAGCACTGAGATGTTGAAGCAGTTGGTTATGAATGGAATCTGGGCCAGGGGCCGTATCATGAGAAGGAGATAGAGCAGAAAGAAATTCCCATTCAGTAAAAGGTTCGTTGTAAGATTCTGACTCACAAGGGGTGAAACATAAGGTGGAAGCTTCAGCCAGCTGTTTTTGATGAAGGAAAGCAGCTGGGCAGGAGGCTGACGCTGACGCCACTTCAAAATGGGTCGCAAGATGTTCTGCAAGAACTAACGGGTCCGTACAAATGCCATCTGGGAGGTGAAGGCCTGGGAGGGTGGACTGCCGATGGCAACCTTGGAGAGAACGAAGTGTAGCCCATACCCGTGACAGGGGGACAGTAGAACCAAGGGAAGAAACGAATCGTTCCCAACATATCCGCTTACCCTGTTTGATTAAATAACAGGCTTTAGCAAGGAGGCGTTTAAAGGTAGAAGGCTGGCTACGGATGGGTGCCTCTTAAAGTGTTGCAAAGCTAGACGGCGATCACGGATGGCAATGGCAATGGCAGTACTCCACCACGGGACTTGCCGGCGACGAAATGGTCCAGATGAGCGCGGGACAGCAAGGCTAGCAGCGCGAACAATCGCGTCAGACTCGTAACGTAGGACGTCATCAATACAACCCGACAAAGAGGGAGAAAACTCGACCTGTGCAGTGTATAGAATCCAATCGGCGCGGTGGAAAGACCAACGAGGTAACCTGTCCATCGGGGAGCGGGAAGGGAGCGTGATAAGCAACGGGAAATGGTCACTATCACAAAGGTCGTCGTGTGGCGACCAGTGTAATGAAGGGAGGAGAGAGGGAGAAGAAAGAGAAAGATCAATGGCAGAAATGGTACCATGACCGGCACTGAAATGAGTAGGGGAGCCATCATTAAGAAGGCACAAGTCGTGGTCTGCAATAAACTGGTCTATAAGAAGACCTCGTCTAGATGGAAAGGCACTACTGCCCCACAAGGGATGATGAGCATTAAAATCCCCAAGGAGGAGGAACGGAGGAGGAAGTTGCTGAAGAAGGGTGGTTAAGGCAGCAGGTGTAAGAGTCCTGTCAGGAGGGAGATAAAGATTTCAAACTGTGACTGCAAAGTCTAAGTGGACCCTAACAGCAACCGCTTCCAATGTAGTTTGGAGAGGAATCCACGTGCTGGCAATGTCTGTACGGACCAACGTACAAACGCCACCAGAAGCCCGCAAGGGTCCGACCCGATTTCGACAGAAACACGGAACCCACGGAGGGTCGGTGAGTGAGCATCAGTAAAATGAGATTCCTGGAGAACCACACAAGCTGCAGAGTAGGACGAAAGAAGGGATTTCAATTCCAGAAGGTGACGATAATATCCATTACAGTTCCATTGGAGAACCACAGAACGATGGTTTAAATGAGGGCTGAACACGCTAAATCCAGTCATACCGCCGGGTCCCCACCCGTCACCGACAAGGAGGGGGCGACATCCATGAACGACAGGTCAGAATCCGGTTGTGAAGTCGGGGAAGGAACCTCCGGTGACAGCAGAGGCTCTTTGTCCCGGGACTTATGTTTCTTCTTCTTTTCAGGCTGAGATCGAGGAGTGCTGTGTGGCATAAAGGAGCCAGCTGCAGCAAGATCAGGAACAGAAAGAGACCGGGCGACCTGGGGGCCGACAGACCGCGGCTCTCGCGGTCGTCGCGCGGCAGCAGACCTTTGGCCTGGAAGGTGCCGGGAAGGGGCATCCCGGTAGAGGCGCCCTTGACCGGCAGACGCCGAAGGAGTGGGACACTTCTCCGGCTGGGGAGGGGGAGCAGCGCCCATAGGAGAAGTTGTGGGAGCCGCAGGGGAGGGGGGGAGGAGAGGGGTCCGGGATGGGGGTAAGGAAGGGGGAGGAAGGGGTGAAGATGCAACCAAGGCGTAACTAGATGTCATGGATACAGGGTGCAGTCATGCATATTTCTTACGGGCTTCTGTGTAGGTTAAACGATCGAGGGACTTATACTCCTGTATCTTTTTTTCTTTCTTATATACTGGGCAATCTGATGAACGTGGAGAATGACTACCATGACAATTTACACATACAGGAGGGGGAACACAGGGACTCCCCTCATGGAGTGGACGTCCACAGTCACCACAGAGAGGGGCCTGGGAACAGCGAGAAGATATGTGGCCAAAACGCAAGCACTTAAAACACCTCATAGGAGGTGGGATGTACGGCTTCACATCACAGCGATAGACCATAATCTTAACTTTCTCAGGAAGGGTATCCTCTTCAGAGGCCAGGATAAAGGCACCAGTATCAATACGATTATCTTTAGGACCGTTCTTAACACGCCGAACAAAGTGAACACCCCGCCGTCCGAGATTGTCCCGAAGTTCCTCATCAGTTTGAAGGATGAGGTCCCTGTGAAAAATCACACCTTGTACCATATTTAGAGACTGGTGAGGGGTAATGGACACAGGAATTGTGCCAAGATGGGTACAGGCACGAAGGGCCGCAGATTGGGCAGCTGAAGCAGTTTTTATCAGCAACGAACCCGACCGCATCTTGCTCAGGGAGTCCATTTCGCCGAACTTGTCTTCAATGTGTTCCACAAAGAATAAAGGTTTGACACTGGTGAAAGTATCTCCATCAGTCCTGGTGCAAACTAGATAACGGGGGAAAGGTTTTGCCCCTAGACGACGGGCCTGACCCTCTTCCCAGGGGGCACCCATGGAAGGGAAGGCCGAAGGGGCAAGAGAAGCAGCACTTGAGGAATCAGTTCCACGCAGAGAGACGGCCGCAGAAGAACGGCCAGAGTTTTGGACCCGTATGCGTTTCATCTGCATAGCGTCCGCCCTGATACCACCCACTCCGATCAGGGGCTCTCCTCACGGGCGCCACCCAGCCACAGCAAGGGCCGTCTGGCACGGCGGCCATTGCAGGGAGTTCCGATGCTCCAGGATGACGAGCAACCACTCCAAGGCATGCATGAGGTGGTCACAGCTCAGGTATCAGAAGTGTGATCCCTGTGTGTTCAGAGGGCTCAACCAAAAGGGTACATAGCGACCCCACCACACGGGCTGGCTACCGTGCTGTCTATGCACCCTAGCATCAGACAACGACGTGAAAGAAAAGGTGGAATGTACTAGGAGGGCGCACGTCAGAGACACTAGGTAAGGTGCTCTTCTCCAAATGGCTCACACTACGGAGGAGAAATTTTGTAATGGAGGTCAAACCCCAGAGGGGGACCAAGGAATGCCAAAAGGAGGAGATGATTACGCAACAAAGCCGGAGTGTAAAACCAACACAACCAGGAGGATAGCGGGGGCCAACATAAGCAAGGACACCAATAGAGGGAGAGGAGAGGGCGAGGGGAAAGGAGCATGGAGGGGAAAGGAGGGGAAGGGAAAGGAAATGCAGCCCGGGAGAGAAAGAAGGCTGCAATGGCTCGGGGCCCCGTGCTCGCCACGCACGTATCCACAAAAGAGTTGTGGACCCCCTGGGGGCATCTATATTCATGTATTACATCCGAGGCAATTTTTCCGACTTCAGCTTCTTAGCTCCATCGTTTCCTGGGCCATCCTACATTTGTTACACGTTTGGGTACATAATACAAAGCTTTTTTAAACTATCTGGATTATTGCTTTCTGTTTACATGTTCCATTTCAATTTACTAGATATTTTTCTGTTACTGCAAATATTTTAAGCTCATTTCAGATATATTCGTCTCTTAATCAGTCTTCTAGTTTACATTCTGTAACCGACCTGAGGCATCTCATTTCTGGGGTCACTATTTGATTTACGACTTCCTTGCTTGCATCCACGTGCGGCGGGGCGGGGTCGGTCGTCTCTGTTGTTATTAACGCTATCGTTCGGTCCACCTACCTCGATAGGATTCTTGCCGATGTCCCTTCACTCTTTGGTAGCAGATACGTGCTAGCCAGTGTAATGCAGCGTTGATGAAACCACTACATCATACCTACCACAAGGAGGCCGCGTAACTGTAGTTGAAAGTCAGTTCCTGAAAGTTCATGACTAAAAATTCGGGCGTTCGGAATATTCAGTCTACTTGCAGAAAAGCATTTAAAATTCATTAACTCTGTTTTTTATTTATACTGAAACACAAGAAATGGCCATCAAGTCCGTATTTAATACGGTGAAACGTTATCATTGAAAGTTCACTGTCTCTATGAGAAATATTCACCCAAAAAGCAGCCACAATTTTAGTAAGTCCGACCAGACTAATTTTCACGTTCTACCGGTCACAGACCCACAACTATTCGCGAGTTAAACATTCGGTCGTTTCGGTGGTCTTCTTCGTAAGAAGTCCTCACCAAAATATTCCGTACAGAGCACGAAACACGCCACGCGGAGTTGTTACTACGACCAGAAAGTGCACATGCTCATATCTCTCAAACTATTTAACTTAGAAACCCCGAACTTTCATTAAAATGTTCGTAACTCCAGTCGCTTCAGTCACGATATGTTCGAACCGAAATTAGCTCACTTATTCTGCATCTTAGAGTATTTTTAAGGAGTGATCTAACATCATGTTATCCGTAGCCCGGCTAGCTAGGGACTCTCTCGAGGTACTCTCCTCTCTCCACACTCCTCTATTCGCACGGGAACAGCTTAATTCTGACTGGTTGTTGATCTAAACAACCAATCACAATATTCCTTCCTGATAATTCACGCGGCAAACCATGCCTTATCCAATCACTAATTTGATAGTAATTAATGTCAGCAAAACTTCAATTACTTCTATTATGTTCAATCAAAATAAGCAACGTGTAAAATATTCTTCAAATTGATAAATACACTTATTCCGCCTCTAACTTCCGTTCTAGCTGCTTTTATACAAAAGCATTCTCACACAGACGCACGTCACCTGAATCGTGGTTACAACATAACTTTCCCACCCTTCGTTTGTACAAGATTTTACATAAAATGAAATATTAAATTTTAAAATGTGTCCACATACACTTTCTCAATCATTTTCACTCACTCACACAGCAAAATATAATCGAATAATAATCTTGATTGATTTTTGTGTTACATAATGCAAAATAACTAAAGTTTTAAAAATGAAATTCTATACAATTGATTTTTGTGCACTGACAACATTGCAATGACTTGAAATGATAATGAAAGTCACTCTGTTACTGTTCCTAACTTGGTTTCAAAAAACAAGCGTAGGTTTTCGGATTTTTAGGTCTCAATCTCCGGAACTACAATAAATAAAAATCTGACATTTTGACAGCATCATTCCATTAATAACAATAGGCTGTGTACCAAATTTGAACAAAATTGGATAATAATATGGATTATTTAGATTCGTAGAGGGTATTAATCTTTGTATTGACTGAATGTTATGCTGTGCAGTCTTCACGGCAGGCAGCGTAAGCTTGCTGGCTTTCCAAAAATAAAATGAAAGATGTCATGGTGTAGTGGGCCTCAACTACGCAACCTCAGACTCAGGGTTGCAATATCAAAAGTTTTGGCTGGTTTTGTTGTCTAGGGGCTGAGATACGTAGTTGCCGCAGTACAGGCCAAATACTGCTCAGTCTACCGTATAAGATAAGAATACACACATGAATCGAATGGTCGAATGTTTCTGTAACTCGACAATTGCGAATTTTGAACGTAATATTGACATTTTTAAGTGAAAGATTGCAGTTAAATAAAATCTGCAGGTACTATCTTAACGACTTTATATGATGAGTACGATAGCAGAAGTACTTTTGAGAATGTGGAGAATGTGGTATATTTCTGCAAAACACTTATTGGTATCGATGGTCCAGCAATTACATAAAATATAAGCTGAATAACAGGGAAACAATAGATTCCTACTGCACGTAATTAGTTACGAACGACAACATAGATCGCGAGACATTCACTTCCCATAACTCCCAGTGTCCCCTCTCGAAAAGATGCTCCTTCCCAGCCTCCATACGTCTCTCTTAGTAACGAGCGCTGTGATTGGCTAGAGAGCTCCCTTCATGTCTTCAGGCCAAAATACGCTCACAAACACATTAAAACGCATACGAAATACTGGATTTACATTTTAATAACTTGAAATTAAATAATATTCCTACGGCTGGACCATAAACACGCTCTAACACACATTATTAGATACATAAACAAATTAAATAAACATATATGAAAGGAATAGAACAAAAGGTAGGCCAGTTGCCTAATGTCTCTGTGCTTTCTAAAACACAGTAAATATTTAACCAATTTCTTCATCAACAGCATATTTCGGATGTAAACAAAGACATAGATGAATAAATATTTTTATAAGCCTGCCGCTACCGTTTTTCGTGTAACTGTGGAGTACTTATGGCCTGACGCGATCGATAGCAATCGGCCACTTTGACCACCAATAACTCGTGTACTATTCAAGTTACATGCCTGTAATTCATACCAATTTTGGTTTAAACTAATAGCTTTCTATAGACACGTAGATCGACAAAATTGGATGAACTGTTTAGATTTTGGAAATTCATTGCTGGGTGTTGCTTGTATAATTTACCGTCGGATACTAAACTTTAAATTAATAAAGATATAGAAAATCTGATTACACCATCAGAATCTTCATGCAAATAATAGTAATGTACATGTTTCTTTTTGAGGTATCATCATTCATCTGGCTACTATTAATTTCTATGTCTGCCATTAAGGTTTCACAAAGTCCGCCATCTGTGGCCCTCCCGGCGCACAGTGTCACCAACGAATTCCCAGCCAGTCGATGGACTGGCAGTAGTGCGGCATCACATGATCGTTAAGCTAACGTTCAGCACCACGTAGTGGCTGCCGGGACGAGACCGGCCGAGAGGCCCCAGCTCAGCCACGCCAACTCACAAGTTGTGCTGTGAGAAGAGCGAAAAAAGAAAAAACAAAAAAAAAAAAAATAAACATCGCCATCCTGCAGCCACCGTACTAGATGGCTGCATGCCTTACTGCAACGAATTTTATCTCGTAATAACACTTGCAGCGTTACACACGCTTCAGATCCTTAAAGTAGTTATGGAACAGCTAATCTTTTTACAATCTCAGTTGCGTTTCTTTAGCTGCATTTTTGTTTAATATTCTTTTTATTGTTCCAAAGACACCCTAAAGTTGTACTGCATTATTCTTCATACCTTTATCGTACTCAAGAGAAATGTCGCAGACCATGTAGTTTTAATGGTTTATTTGCTCTACTGCTTTGCTGTCTGCCACTGTTTTTGATATTTAGAAATTTAATTTCAATTGGATACCTTTTTATGACACATATCAAGTGTCATGGATTTCCGTTTTTTGTAATATTGACCAGAGTTTTGCGCGAGTTTCGTTACCAAATTCACTTCTCTTACTTTCTTATTTATGAGGCTCTTCAAAGTCAATATACACCCGAAGATAAAAGAAAGCTCACCATCAAAAAGTTATGCAAATTGGTCACAAAATGATATTCATACAGATATCGACATAGAATGCGAAACTGCAGGCTTTGGTGGGTTCTTGCAGCTCTCTGAAAGACTATAATAATGTACAATCAAATACTGATGCAGATCTAAATGCATCGGTGGTCCCAGCAAAATGAGACGCATCCAGTGGCACAAGAATGTTTCAATATCTTTAAAATTGCAGAAGTTAATACTGCACGGTGAACCTATGAATTAATAACTTCTAATAGCTTCATACAGTTTTAACAAATGGTACCTCAGATGATAGCATTGCATTGCACTACAGCTGTCGTCCGTGAAAGCTACGTATCTGTATCTATCTTATTTATTGATTTACGACGTCTGTTACATACGCTTCATTATGCAAATGTTTGTCTGAACATCGTATTCTCGATATTTACACAGCAAATGAACACAGCTCTCTGAGCACTATGGACTTAACTTCTGAGGTCATCAGTCCCCTAGAACTTAGAACTATTTAAACCTAAGGACATCACACACATCCATGCCCGAGGCAGGATTCGAACCTGCGACCGCAGCGGTCGCGCGGTTCTAGACTGTAGGGCCTAGAACCGCTCGGCCACAATGAACACAGCATCGGTACCTCATATTGTCATGCTAGCGAAGTTATTTAATGAACAGTCTACTATTTTGCCAGTAACTTTATTGAAATGTTGATTGAAAGTGTTATTAAAAAAAACTGTGCTATTTTAAAAGCGGTCAATCGCATGTGTTAGCGGACACCGCAGTTGAAAAGGGAACCAAAAGACGCTTATGTTAAGAAGGCATAAATAATTTTTAATTACTATTTAGTGATGATGAATAGTCATGTAACGTGAGCGCACTTGTGCAAGAATAATGGTTTACTTATTTATGAACTATTTCTTATATTTATTGTAACTGATCTGAGTGTATTAGAATGCTTATAACGATTCTTTATTTAAATATTATTGTAATAGATTAGTTTAGTGCAGGTAGTGGTCAACTTGAATCAAATCATGTCTTTGGTGTTTACGGACGATGTATGTCTGGTGGTGACGGCCTTCTGCCAACGGAGAAACAGTCAGTAGCGGAAGATTACGGGAGTCAAGTGGAGATCGTGACTTCTTAAGTAAAGAGCTCAAGGGAGCGATTCTGCACACTTCACGTAGCGTTTCTGAAAAAGGCAGACATGCCTGCAATAACGTGTATGATTCGGTCATATAAGTGTTTGACTCTGGGACGTGAACGGCCGCTGCCATACTTTAATTTATGAAGGGACTTTGTATTTCGGGAGATCTGAATGTTCTCCAGAGTAAGATTCTAACTGTTTCCGTTTGATTTACTGAACTGAGAATAGACAGAGTGCGTGTTAGCATTATTTGTATCACATGTGATAATTTGTAAATCATTATGTTGAACTTTGAGCTGTATTGAAGTGGTGAATATTTCGTGTACGTGATTATGAAAGGTACTTCGTTTTCGTGTATCCTTGATGACTATCTAGTTTGGGGATTTGTAACCATTCTCCTAATGCTCTCAACGTAACTTCACTGCATTTGATACGGGTATTCTCTATCTGTACAAAAATGTTCAAATGTGTGTGAAATATTATGGGACTTAACTGCTAAGGTCATCAGTCCCTAAGCTTACACACTACTTAACCTAAATTATACTAAAGACAAACACACACACACCCATGCTCTCTATCTGTCTTTCAACTGAATACTGTAGGACCACTTCCGTTTATTTGATATGTCTTTTCTTGAATGAACATTATTCAATAACATTTGTAAGTAGGCTGTTTAGGTTTTTATGTTGGTAACGCCACGTAGCGCTCTGTATGAAAATCACTGATGTGCTGTGTGCAGTCTGTGGCTGGTTGGACTCATTGTTGGAATATTCGCTTGTGTAGTGTTGCGCAGTTGGATTGCAACAGCGCGTAGCGTTGTGTAGTTGGAGGTGAGCCGCCATAAGTGGTGGATGTGGGGACAGATATGCCAGAGTTTTAAGAGCGGAC
The DNA here is from genome assembly GCF_021461385.2 of Schistocerca piceifrons. Classification (NCBI taxonomy): domain Eukaryota; kingdom Metazoa; phylum Arthropoda; class Insecta; order Orthoptera; family Acrididae; genus Schistocerca; species Schistocerca piceifrons. The sequence continues at coordinate 649,347,270 of NC_060142.1, forward strand.
GATATGAACGTCTATCTGTCAGAAAGAGGAAATTTGTAAGACTGAATATCATGAACTGATATATTTATATGATGACTTTTGAACATTATTAAGGTAAATACATTGTTTGTTCTCTATCAAAATCTTTGATTTGCTAACTACGCCTACCAGTAGTTAGTGCCTTCCGTAGTTAGAATCTTTCATTTAGCTGGCAGTATTGGCGCTCGCTGTATTGCAGTAGCTCGAGTAACGATTTCTGTGAGGTGAGTGATTCATGAAACGTCAGGGTCAATCTTCTGTAGGGATTATTGCAAGTCAGACTGCGTTGCGCTAAAAATATTGTGTGTCAGAGTATTGATGATCATAATAAGTAAAGAGAGAAATGACTGAGTACGTTTAGTTTTACTCAGCTGTCTCTGTATGAATAACGTAGAAGTTTACCAGCACAGTAATTTATAACTTCTCTAAGTGGACGTTTCACATTCTCTGTCATCTACGTGTGTTACAGAGATTAGAATAGGACCCTTGTTATTAAATTATCCATTTTTATTTTGTATTTCTGTGTGTTTTATTGATTCACAATCCTAGCCAATGCAGAGACTATTTGACTGCGGGATCGCAGCTACAGGTTATTACTGACAATGAGTTGGTTGTGGGGTATGAAAGTAGACATGTGCGTCTTGACCCCGTGACTACATCGAGCTGTTATTTTCAAACAGGTCTGTACATAGCCCAAGTTCCTAAACTACGAGTAACTACAGGTGAAGACGCAACTGGTTTTCTCGTATGGGATGCTGTTTGGAAGACCATCCAGCAGCATTAACCGTCAGATGCCGTCGAAGGCCGAGGAATGAATGTGTGACCCTAGAATGCAGTTTCGCCTCGCAAACAACGTGTGAACAATGTATACAGATGTCATAATTCGAGAGAGGACATTAGGAGGACTCAAAAAACCAGTTAGAGTAATCGGTGAGTCGCTCGATTAGTGTAATCAGCAAATAAGTAGACATTTAAATAGGAGCGATGCCAATATTCGATCATGTTGGCATGAATGGGTGAATTATGGCCAAATGCAAAGTCCAGAAGGAAGCAGTTACCTAGGGACAAGACAGAACGCGAGAACTGGGCCATCGTCAGGGAGACATTGAGAACCACGGCTTCATCATCGACCCGCCGTGCATCTAATGCTTCAGTGACGACATGGTCCATTAATAGGCGGCGACTACCATTCGCCTCTGAACATCAACAAGCCCGTTTGCAGTAGTGTCGGGAACATTGGGCGTGGAATCTAGATGATTAGGGTAGGAATCTCTTCAGTGACGAGACCCGCTGTGAGCTGAGCCCCGATGACCAGTGAAGACATGTCTGGTGACGCCTCGGACAACGTTGGGATACCATCTTGACTGTCAGCTGCCATACAGCCTGACGACTATCTGACCCTGTCATCTTTCTTCTGGGGAGTGGTCCTATACGGATCTGTAACGTGGATAATAGGAAAACAAGGACACCGTTAAAGACGATGGAGTTTTGGCGGTGCAGAAGGACGATGAAGTTCGGCTCGAAAGAAAGAGTCACCAATGAAGAGGTGCTGAGAAGATCTCTATGGCGGCATCTCTATGGAGGCACATTCAAACAAGAAGAGACAAACGCGTAGGATAGATTTTAAGACACAACAGCATCACTGGAACAGTACCAGAAGCAGCTATTGGGGGAAAAGGATGTCAAACATGAACCAGATTTATGATGTGGAATGCGCTACATAAGTGGAAATGAAGAAGAAGAGGGTAATGGGATATTGCTGCAGAACAACCTCAGGCTGTAGCATAAGGACCGAGAGAGTCGGAAGTGATGTTACTTGAAATTGCCTACGTTTTAGTAGTATTTCAACGTTAGCGCAGCGACGTTCATCTCCTGGAATCGCGAGGACTTTGTCAAACACGCAGCAGATTATCAGTGATATGTGATGCACTTTTAATTTTTCTGAGACATCAGTCTTTTGACTGATTCGATGCGGCCCACCATCAATTTCTCTTCTGTGTCAACATCTTCATCTCACAACAGCACTTACAACATGCGTCCTCAATTATTTTCTGGATGTGTACCAATTTGACATCGTCAATTTTTTACCCTCTATGGTTCAAATGGCTCTGAGCACTATGGGACTTAACATCTGAGGTCATCAGTCTCCTAAAGTTAACTAACCTAAGGACGTCACACACATCTGTGCCCAAAGCTGGATTCGAATCTGCGACCGTAGAGGCAGAAGTGCCTAGAACCGCTCGGCCACAACGGCCAGCTTACCCTCTATAGCTGCCTCTAGTACCACGGAATATCTTAACAGATGTCCTACCGTCTCGTCCCTTCTTCCTGTCAGTGTTTGCCATATATTCCTTTTCTCGCCGATTCTGGGGAGAACCTTCTCATTTCGTACTTTACCAGTCCACCTAATTTTCAACAATCGTCTGTATAACCACATCTCAAATCCTTCGATTCTAGTCTGTTCCGTTTTTCCCATAGTCCCTGTTTTCTCTACCAAACTATGCTGTGCTCCAAACGTACATTCTTAGAAATTTCTTCCTCACAGTAAGGCCTACGTTTGATACTAGTAGACTCCTCTTGGCCAGTAATGTCCTTTAACCTCGGACTAGTCTACTTTTTATACCCTTCTTCCTCCACACATCATGGGTTAAGTTTCTCGCTGTTCTCATTTCTTCTACTTTTCATTAGTTTCGTCTTTGTTCGTCCGCAGCTCGTGGTCGTTCTCGCTTCCCGCGCCCGGATTCCCGGGTTCGATTCCCGGCGGTGTCAGGGATTTTCTCTGCCTCGTGATGACTGGGTGTTGTGTGATGTCCTTAGGTTAGTTAGGTTTAAGTAGTTCAAAGTTCCTAGTGGACTGATGACCATAGATGTTAAGTCCCATAGTGCTCAGAGCCATTTTTTTTCGTCTTTGTTCGATTTACTCTCAATCCGTATTCTGTACTCATTAGACTGTTCATTTCATTCAGAAGATTCTGTAATCCTTCTTCACTTTCACTGTTGATAGGCAGTGTCATCAATGAATTTTGTCGCTGATATCTTTTCAGCTTGAATTTTAATTCCGTTCTTGGACATTTCTTTTTTCCATCACTGCTTCTTCGATGTACAGATTGGACATTAGAAGCGAAAGGCTAAATCCCTGTCTTACGCCCTTTTTAATGCGGCCTCATCGTTCTTGGTCTTCCACTCTCTTTGTTTCCTCTTGACTCTTGTACATATTGTATATTACCTGTATCTCCCTATAGCTTAACTCTGTTTTCCTCATAATCTCGAATGCTTTTTCCAGGTCGACAAATCCTATGAACGTGTCTTGATTTTTCTTTCGTCTTGCTCCCATTATCAACCGCAATGTCAGATTCGCCTCTCTGGTGCCTAAAGCAAACTGATCGTCATCCAACACAGCGTCGATGTTTTGTGTGAAAATCAATCCCGTAAATCATACGAATTATTCCGCTGGAGCAGCTATGAGCCAGCCTCGAAGAGAAGCGTTGCCTCAGTATCTGAGAAGCGGTAACGGCCAGCCCCGACCAAGTGGCGCCGGGGGGCAAACAGGGCTGCGTGCCTAGCAGTGCCAGGGCACGCCAGGGGAAGTTTCCCCACCCCCACCTTATATGAAAATGGAAGTATACTGAATACGTGACTAGCCTCGCCTAGTGCGTCATAGAATATTCTAGAAGCCGCCCTGTGACGTCAAAGGAGCAGAAGAAATAAGAGTTCACCGGGACCCAGTAGGTAGTCGAGATCTGCGGTGTACAGGGACACAGACTCTGTGTCGTTCTGTGGAGATAGATTCAGTAGACGGGAATTTGACTGATAGTGGGAATACGTAGGAGTGCCAGTAAGACTCTTCCTTTCTCAAATACACTCCTGGAAATTGAAATAAGAACACCGTGAATTCATTGTCCCAGGAAGGGGAAACTTTATTGACACATTCCTGGGGTCAGATACATCACATGATCACACTGACAGAACCACGGGCACATAGACACAGGCAACAGAGCATGCACAATGTCGGCACTAGTACAGTGTATATCCACCTTTCGCAGCAATGCAGGCTGCTATTCTCCCATGGAGACGATCGTAGAGATGCTGGATGTAGTCCCGTGGAACGGCTTGCCATGCCATTTCCACCTGGCGCCTCAGTTGGACCAGCGTTCGTGCTGGACGTGCAGACCGCGTGAGGCGACGCTTCATCCAGTCCCAAACATGCTCAATGGGGGACAGATCCGGAGATCTTGCTGGCCATGGTAGTTGACTTACACCTTCTAGAGCACGTTGGGTGGCACGGGATACATGCGGACGTGCATTGTCCTGTTGGAACAGCAAGTTCCCTTGCCGGTCTAGGAATGGTAGAACGATGGGTTCGATGACGGTTTGGATGTACCGTGCACTATTCAGTGTCCCCTCGACGATCACCAGTGGTGTACGGCCAGTGTAGGAGATCGCTCCCCACACCATGATGCCGGGTGTTGGCCCTGTGTGCCTCGGTCGTATGCAGTCCTGATTGTGGCGCTCACCTGCACGGCGCCAAACACGCATACGACCATCATTGGCACCAAGGCAGAAGCGACTCTCATCGCTGAAGACGACACGTCTCCATTCGTCCCTCCATTCACGCCTGTCGCGACACCACTGGAGGCGGGCTGCACGATGTTGGGGCGTGAGCGGAAGACGGCCTAACGGTGTGCGGGACCGTAGCCCAGCTTCATGGAGACGGTTGCGAATGGTCCTCGCCGATACCCCAGGAGCAACAGTGTCCCTAATTTGCTGGGAAGTGGCGGTGTGGTCCCCTACGGCACTGCGTAGGATCCTACGGTCTTGGCGTGCATCCGTGCGTCGCTGCGGTCCGGTCCCAGGTCGACGGGCTTGTACAGCCCTCTCGCAGTGTCCGGAGCAAGTATGGTGGGTCTGATACACCGGTGTCAATGTGTTCTTTTTTCCATTTCCAGGAGTGTAGTTCAAATGGCTCAAATGGCTCCAAGCACTATGGGACTTAACATCTGAGGTCATCAGTCCCCTAGACTTAGAACTACTTCAACCTGACTAACCTAAGGACATCACACAGATCCATGCCCGAGGCTGCTGGTCCCGGCGGAGGTTCGAGTCCTCCCTCGGGCATGGGTGTGTGTGTTTGTCCTTAGGATAATTTAGGTTAAGTAGTGTGTAAGCTTAGGGACTGATGACCTTAGCATTTAAGTCCCATAAGATTTCACACACACATGCCCGAAGCAGGATTCGAACCTGCGACCGGAGCAGCAGCGCGGTTCCGTACTGAAGTGCCTAGAACCGCTCGGCCACAGCGGCCGGCTCTTCCTTTCTCAAATGAGACGGAACTCATGATTGATACCCGGCTTCCATAACGGATCCTCACCGAGTTCCGTACTCAGCACCACCTCACGTCTTGACTCGTCCAGCTTTCGGAGTTTCGGAAGCTGCCCACGTCTACCTCCACTCATCGAGAAGGTCGACAGAGGTGAGACCCCTAACTTGTAGCAACGTGTCTATCTTCCTCCCTATCAGGGCTCGACAGTTTTTCTTTTCTATCCTTGGTTCTGAGCACTATGGGACTTAACATCTATGGTCATCAGTCCCCTAGAACTAAGAACTACTTAAACCTAACTAACCTAAGGACACCACACAACACCCAGTTATCACGAGGCAGAGAAAATCCCTGACCCCGCCGGGAGTCGAACCCGGGAACCCGGGCATTTTATATCCTTCTGTTTATTATTCTTGTCAGCAACTTGGATGCATAATCTGTTATCCTGACTGTGCGATAATTCTTGCGCATGTCTGCTCTTGCAATCTTAGGAATTGTGCGGATGACTCTTTTCAGAAAATCAGATGCACTACTCAGGAGGAGACGAAGGAAAAGAGGGGAATGGTGTACTGCTGCAAAACAACCTGACGGGTGACGTTTAAAGAGGTTGAGTGAGTCTTATTAAATCGTCTACGTTTCATTAGTATGTTCACGTTAGCGTGCCGAGACTCAGCTCGTGGAAACCCGAGTGTGCCGTGGCGGCGGTATACCCGATCGATTCTCGATCGTTGGGCCTCCGAGTGGTGTTTCTTTCTCCTGGCGGCGGGTGACGCCGTCTCTGCGCGGTGGCTATGCGCTGGGGAGGATGCTAAGTTCACCCAACCTGGGTATGATGTGACGTCATTATGACGTAACACGCTTTAGTCGATTAACACACCTATCGACTTTTACGAACGTTCGAGGTTCTAAACTGTCGTCAGCTAGTGGTTTGTTTTGACACGTGCGATTCTGATAACAGCTCAGTGTGGCAGCGTATATGTATTTCGCAAAAGTAAAAGTAAAAGAGCTGGATATTAATAGAAATATTCCTGACCGTGGCCTTGAAAACACCACGGACAACACGTTTCGTAAAAAAGTGAAGTCTTCTTGTGTCCTGACCAGATTAGATTGTGTTATTGTTGTATTGAACGCTTACGCCGAAAATAATATTTATTTATTATCAATATTTTAGTATGGTTTCATACAATTGGTCTTGTCAGTACATATTAGATTGTAGCAGCATACTCTTGCTGACTTTTTTTTCTTAATTTATATAGCTGAAAGAGAACTCGTGCAAGTTTGTTAGCTAAGTAATTTATATGAGGCATTGTTGAAGAAAAATCTTCGACCGTAGATGAAATACGAGGGGAAGTGGATTTCTCAATGTAATCTTAACGGAAGGTTAGTGTCTTGACGCATCTAAAGATTTTGGCTGCTGAGTGCTTCTTCTCTCCGAGTACAAATAACCGACGCACTTCCGCTGGGTCAGAAGTACATCAATTTCTGCTTGAGATTCACAATAACCACGCAATTGCCTGTCGTCATCGATGCTGAACTCTTTCAGATTTTCTCTCGTTAGTCTCTCGAATGCTGAACACATAATTAGAGACGAGCAAACGAAAAACAACGCACAGGACATAAACACAGTACAATACACGATTTAAACGCAAGGAACGCAAAACACATGTCAACGAATGGTGCAGAGCACAGCGCTACCCTGTCACAACCTCTCGAAAGTTCACAAAAGTCGAATAGTCGATATACGGTTTCTATCGTTTTCGATGTAGCGTGTATACGTCATAATGACGTCACATCGTATCCAAGTCCGGTGAACTTAGCATCCTCCGTGCGCTGGCAGTGAAGTTTGGGCGCGAGCGGCTCGAGCCTTGCCTTCTGCGTCGGGCGGTGGGTCCCTCCGCGCTGTCGCTGTCCGGGGCTGGTGTCACTCGCTGCTCCCCGGGTCGGTGGTGGGAGTCGTCGCCTGGTTACCAGCTTTCCTGCCCCGTCTGACTGCTCCTTGCTGAGGTCTGGGTGACGATACTCTTGCTGGATCACCTTTCTCGCGGCGATTTCCCTGGACCACGCCTTGGCAGGAGCTTGTGGCTGTGCTGCTCCCTGCTATAGTTTACAGGGGAGCACTTTTCCGTCCTCGGAAGTTTGGTGGTGTGTGTGTGTGTTTCAGCGTGCTATGGCTAAGAATATTATCTTAGTTGTTATGATTGTGTCGGAAACGTGGGCAAACTCCAGTGTTCGTGTTTCTCGGCATTCTGTGGGGTGATGTACCTTACTTAGTGTGTTTTTCTTGGCGTTCTATTGTGCCGTTGCAGAACTTTGTTTAACCTTTTCCCTCCTTACTCTTCTGCAGAGTGGCTTTCGATCCTGTGACCTGTATTTTCGCATGTGCCAAGTTCCGGGGTTTTCAGGGAGAATTGATTAAATTATGTTTTGGAATTTATGGGATTCTGTGTGTCTGTCTGGGGTTTTTGTTGACCTGTACCTGTACGATTTCCCGTTTTCTCGCCCGGGCGTCGTATGTAAGTTTAAGGTGAGTGAATTCTGGTAGTTCCCGTCCAGTGGTTCGGTGGGCCCCGTGACGAATTGTTTTGCACCCTGCCTGTCCTATCTCCCTGGTTTAAGGTTGGCTCCTCAGTGCCCGTGCGCTAGTGTGTATGTGGTCGACGGTGATCGTTTCCTGACTTGTTTACTGTTTCCTGCCGACTTCTCTGCATAGACTGCCGAATCTGTAATTTGGTCTATGCCATGTTATAGTTGCTTCACGTTGGTTCGCACACTCCCCTTCGTAATGACATCTGCGCTCCTGTGAGACTGAATAATGTTTTAAATTACTGTAAGCTGGCGGTTGTCACCGTGTGTGTTGAATTTTAACTTGTATTTGAGTTTTGGTGTAATTGTATTTTGTTAACTGAGCTAATTTTATCTTGCCTACTGCTGCGAGGTCAGAAATATTAAAATCTAGCCTTGGGCTCCTTGTGAATTTTTATGTTTATCAACTGATGCAGCATTTTAGTGTAATGATTTATCTCTTACGTTTTGGGGAAATTTTATCTTGGCAAATCCTTGGGGTTAAATTGTGCAACTTGTGTCTGTGATTTATGGAAATGTTGGGATGGATTGCACTTTCTCGTTAGGCCTATCACTTATTGTTTTACTAAAGGCATTAAGGGATATTTGTTGAAAGTTTTTTTGAAAAAATTTTTTAACAATCATAAATTTAATCTTACCTGTGAAGCCATATTTGTGGAGAGTTGTTACGAGGGCTGTCCAGAAAGCAAGTTACGATTGATCGCGAAATGAAAATCACAGTGAAAATCAGAAATGTTTCATTTGTAACAGTTAGCTACACCTTTCAGCTACTTCTCTACGTAGTCGCCGTTCTGACTCAGACATTCATCGTAGCGTTGTACCAACTTTCCAATACCCTCATCATAGAAGGCAGCCGCCAGTGCTTTCCGCCAATTCTCTACGCTGGCCTAAAGCTCGTTGTCCGTGCCAAAATGTTGTCTCCATAGCCAGCGGTTCGTTTGAGCAGAGATGAAACTCAGTGGGAGACAATTACGGGCTGTATTGTGGGTAACCAAACATTTCCAATTGAAACGATGCAGGAACATCTTCATTGACCCTGCAGAATGAGGCTGAGAATTGTCTTGAAGAAGAAACCGCACGACAGTTATGTAATGTTGGTTGCGTAGCTTCAGGCGAAAATTCTCACCAGGCCCTCCTCCTTGACGGGAGACACTATTTTCTATAACATCTTTACGCGCTCACTAAGAGCTCAGGAATGAAAAGAGCGACATAATTCTACCTAGAGTCATACTAGAGACACTGCCCAACACATCTTTGCAAAGCTTTATCGGATTTTCATAGTCGTTTCCATTTCGCGACCGATCGTAACTTATTTTCTGGACAGCCCTCGTACTTAAATTTCATTGTCTTCCCATCTTGCCCTTTGCTACTGTATTAAAAGTGTTTGTTGTTTTGATTAATCGCAGCTGCTTGGCTTAAAGAACTGAAGCTGATTTTGAAAGATTGAGAACTAGTGTAACTGTTCACTCCAATAAAACCACCCTGTGAAAAGAAAAATTTTGGTGCTACCATTTGTTTCCCCCTTGTTCCCCTTCCACGGCTCACCGAGCACTTTGAGGCTCTCCTCAGGTGTTCCCGGGGCCGAGAAGCAGACTGTCCAGCGTCGCAGACTGTCCCTCCCTCCCTCCCTCGCTCCAGTTGCAGAATTTTATCGCCGGCCGCCGTGCGGCCTGTGCTGGCCGCGCCCAGACGGACAGCGTTATTAATCATCCCAGAGTGGCGACACCCAGCGGCGAAGCTGGCGCGCCGACCAGGCGAGAGGAGAAGGGGTTGCGGGGTGTCTCAGGGCGTGCCCGGGCGCCGTAATTAAAACGTTACGCGCCCTCCCCTGCCCCTCCCACTCCACGGCAGACACAGCACAGCACGGCACACGGCAGCGCCACAGCCTGTAATTGCTCGTCACCACACCAGGGGCGCGGCAGTCGGGCCGCCAGACGACAGCCCACACGGTGTACGGGGTGGGAAGGAGGCGTCGCTGACAACTCCGACCAAAACTGGCTCTAGTCTCAGAGGGCAAGCTGCAGAATCGTTATCCTACAGTGCCGGGACAATACAGCAGGTGTGAGGGTACAGCTGAGCTTTCAACACACGCATGTGGGTGGCAGAATGACCCGCACTGGTTAGATTGACCAATAGATCGCTCTCCGTAAGTTCGTATGCATTTAATGAAAAACGTGTTACGGGACGGATACATAATAGGTCAGGGATCGCCCTAGCAAACGCGAGACATAGACATTGTACCCCATCGAACCTAACAATCGGGTTTTACATCTAACTACAGGGTGGCGCACGAAATGTGTTACCATTTTGTTTTTGAATATAAACTTTATTGTCAATACAATCTGAAAGGAACATATACTACAATGAAGAGCCGTCCATGGAGATTTGTTCTAACTCAGTGCATGCTCAATATGTCCACCATTTCGTTTCCTAACTTCCTTCAAATGAACACTGAAGTTAGTGATTACCCTACGGCACATGTCTTCCGTAATTTCACTGCAAGCTTGAAGAATAAGTCTTCTGAGCTCCATTAAATCACGTGGACGTTTCGGGAACATTTTTTCCTTTAGGTACCTACAAAGAAAAAAGTCACATGGATTGAGGTCTGGACTATTGGGGGGCCAATTTTGTCCGTCATTGAAGCGACCTGGAAACCTAAGTGAAACGATCCGCATGTCGAAATGCTCGTGTAAAATCTCCAGCACAGTGTTTGCAGTATGTGGCCTTGCTCCATCTTGCATGAACCACTGCGTGTTCAAGGGCAAGGCAGTAGCAAGAAGCTGTGGAATGAAGCTATTGCGAGGCATGCTCAAATAACGCTCGCTGTTCACAGTTTCTTGAAAGGAAAAGGGTCCAATAAGTCCGTGACTGCCCACGATGTAATCCTCGGAGCATCATGTTGTCGTTCATGAAGCACTTGTGGGTTTTCAGTGGCACAAAAGCGTACATTTTGTTCGTTAACCACACCATCTAAATGAAAATGCGCCTCGTCTGAAACCCAAACGTTGTTGAGAGTTTCTTCCCTATCCTCCGCCCACTGAGCAAACGGTAGTCTCTGCTGTTTGTGTTCTTCAGTGAGCTTCTGTGCACAGGTCATCTTGTATGGGTACATATGGAGGTCACTTTTAAGAATGCGTTGAACGGAGCGTCTAGATATTCCAAGTTGCACTGCTGCCTTTCTACACGATTCCCCGGGACTTCTCTGTACAGCAGCTCGTACCGCTTCAATATTCTCCGGTGAACAAACAGGCTTAGGCCGAGGTCGCTTCGCTTCCAATACTGTTCCTTCTTGTACAAATTTATCGTACAACCTGTGGATGGTCTTCTTGCAAGGGACCCATCGTGTGTGAAACTGTTGTCGAAAACGCCTCTGAGTCACAACAAGGCTTTCATTTGATGAAAAAGTAACACAATTGCCGATCGTTGCTGTGTCGTCAGTCTTCCATTGTCAGCCATTGCTGCTTACTAGTCTCCTACCGGCAGTATCGTGAATTACACGTCATTTAGTAACTCATTTGTTTTTCCAAGCTCTGCTGGTGCTGCTGTAGAGATCCCAGCGGGATCTAATGTGCGTCGTAAATTGTGAAAGAAACAATTGGTAACACATTTCGTGCACCATCCTGTACGAAACAAAACAGTAGTCCACATTAAACCGTGTTTATCACAGAGTTCCCTGATGGCATACACGAATAACAAATTACTAGAGGTTTGGTTCGATACCAAACAATACAGGGAATAAAAAAATTAACAATTTTTGACGTGGGACAGTACTAATCTGACCCCTTGAACAGCCAAACAAGGACTGTATTTGGTTAGGTGAATGGGACAGGATCGTAATCTACATCAGATGCATGGAAAGACAAATCAATGGTGACTGCGTAGTGGTTGCCCGAATTCGCCAGAAGAATGATAAACTATGCATGCAAACTAACATCGCTGGTTGAGTCATGGATAAACATACAATCGTCCGAGAAAAGTATTAGATTCGCGAAATGTGGGTAGTCGTAAGAGCATGGCTACTACTGGACAGTAACTCTCACACCCTGTTCGCCCAAACCGCGATATCTAACAGTATTCAATTCTCAGATGCATGAAGCGTAGCTCATGTGGTGATCTGCCACACACTGTGATACTACATCAGCTCTGTATCGCTCCTTCAGACGAAGCCTTCTCCACTGTGTCGTAAGTTTAAGCGTCTACTCTACTGGCCCAGAGTTCTTTCTCCATTCTTCATACCCACACAGTTCTCGTACACTAATGAAAATTGTTCTGAAAATTGTTGTCAAGATAACCGTCTCCCCTCTTGCAAAAGTCTTGTGACATTAACCAGTCGTTACATTCCCAGGTACACAGTTTAAAAAAAAATCGGAGTTATTCTCCCATTGCTCAACTGGGTTTGTTACTTCAGCCGTAATGTTCACCTTTACATCTGCATGTCTCGGAAATTGGCGTCCTGAATTCTCTGACTCTACAATTTTTTAGATTACCGTCTTACAACTCTTCAGGTTGCTTCAATTTCATGTAGAGTGGTGACAGAAAGATGGCCAACCTTTCTACAAAGAGAAAGGAATTCCTATTCACAATGTGGCCAAAACACTCGTCGCAGAAAGCCAAGATCTGTATGTATCCCTGACTGCTCCTCGCATAGTGCTTCCAGAAGGCGAGTTTTTGACAATAAAGAATGGCACTGCTTTTGCAGTCTTCTGACACTCTACGCTAACGACTTTTGTGAAAGTAGCCATGGTCCCATATTTTGCAGGGCATATTATGTGAAAAATTGAAAGAACATGACTCGCAGAATAACCACTATCTAGACTGGAACACTGGCTGGTACCTGCACCGGGTGGCTGCTTCGCCTCACACTTTCACTGAAAAGGCAGGCTGCAGCCCACAGAGGGGTAGGTCTGAGTACCTAGTCACTGGTCCAGTCAACAACCAGTGTGCCTGAGCTGGGAACTGGTAAACACCGCCAGTCGCCTGTCACCGTAAGTTCTGGGCATGCTTCAGTGGCTCCTGTATGGCGCAGCAGTGGAACGTTGTGTGTCAAGGGACAGGGATCTTGACTAGACCGCCCAGATCCCGACGATGGTAAAAACTTCCATAAAAAAAACGTCAATCTCAAGGTGTGATGCGCGCCGATGGGATGCGTGGCTTTTAAGGTGGAACAGTCATTAGCGGGAAGCCTCTGGGGAACGTGCCGCACCTCAGTTGTACAAGGCTTACCTAGGCCTCTGGGGCTCTGTCTAGATAGACTTATTTCTCTAGCTGTTACTGCGAACAACATGAATCCTTCGAAGTTTTCTCTTCCTCCTTCCAGTGGTATGGGTGGGACGCTGGTAGGTACTAACTCCTAATCAAATAGGCAGGGCTAGTATACTCAGTCCTCCGGATTCATGGATCTTAACGTATTCTAGTGTGTTTAGTAGCAGAATGAATGCTGCTGGCCAGAGTGTCATCTTATTGGTTAAAAGGAAAGAGAGAAGTTTTGAAAAAGCCTCACTTTTTTACATATAAAAGGATTTAGAAGAGATTACAGGTACTTTAAAATCAGTTAAGCGGTTACAAAATGGGATACTGTTGGTGGAAACATCAAGTTCCCAACAAGTGACAAAACTGCAGAGGGCCAAAACACTTGAGAAATATGCCACAAAGACTGAGGTCCAACCCACGATAAACAACAGTAAAGGTGTTGCGACATGTAAAGTTCTGGTGGACATCCCCAATCAGCTGTGAAAATTGCATAGGTGCAAGAAGGCGTTGCCGATGTGCAAAATACTATTAAAACAGTGAAAGGAAATCTAATTAAATCCGACTCGTTCTTCCTCACTTTTAATAGCATAAAACTCCAGGAATATATTAAGCCAGGTTCTCTTTGTTTAGCCGTATCGTCCTTCATCCCCAACCCAATGTCCTGTTTTAAATGTCAGTGATTTGGGCCCAGCACTCTTGGACGTAAGGGAGAAGCCGCTTGTGGCAAATGCAGTAAGGCTGCCCACGAAGGAGTCAGCTGTTCATCTTCTCCAACGTATGTGAATTGCTCAGGAGCTCACCCTGTCTGGCATAGGGACTGCTGTGTCCTCCTTGAAGAACAGGAGATACAGGAGATTAAAACCAAACGACGGATACCATATGTTGAGACCAAAACGATTTATAAAGCCATGCAGCCCCCAACTTTCGCTACTTCCTTTGCATCAGTTGTTAACAGGCAGAACAGAAAACCAACGTTGCTGCAGAAACGGAGGTACCTAGTGTTAGCACTAGTACCTGGGTTTGGTTGAAATGGCTCTGAGCACTATGGGACTTAACTTCTGAGGTCATCACTCCCCTAGAACTTAGAACTACTTAAGCCTAACTAACCTAAGGACATCACACACATCCACGACCGAGGCAGGATTCGAACCTGCGATGGAGTTGGAAAATAAACTGTCCAACGGTGTCGAAGTCATTCTGTCTGAAGTCTCTTTCGATTCTTCGATAGGGCTAATGGACCTTAATGTTGGACAGGGGCAATGATCTCGCTGCAAGACTGAGCCCCCACCCATTACAGTCTGCCCTCCCCAGTGGAAAGACAGGGTGAAAGTGTAACACCCGTGGTAATCGCTCTCATATCACAGTGGAACATTAATGGGTTGAGGCCACATGTGGAGGAACTGATACAGCTAACACATTGACGCTCCTGTGCCTGTGCTTGCAAGCACATTTTAAAGCCACTGACACCCCTGCGTTATGGGACTATACCGTTCACCGAAAGGATGAGCTGACTGGAGAAAATTCCAGGGGCGGGGTTGCAGTATTTGTCAATAAGACGCATCACCCCTCTGCTCTCCCCCAGGCTACTTCCCTCAAAGCAGTTGCTCTTGAAATTTACGTGTGTAGGAGGATCAGTGTTCGCTTGCTGTATCTCCCTCCTCAAGATGTAATAAAATCTAAGGCTCTCATAGATCTTATGGAACAACTCCCATGACCATATTTCCTACGAAGAGAATTCAATGCTCATCATCGCTCATGCCCTCAGGTCGGGTTCTTGAGAGCCCCATGACGTCTCACAAGCTGTGCATTTTCAACAGGGGTACTCACACTCATATCTATAGTGCTACTAGGTCACTCACAGCCATCGACCTCTCTATCTGCTCTCCAGCCCTCGCAGACTCTGTTCGATGGAAGGTCATTGATGACCTTCATTCTAGTGACCATTTCCCAGTCTACATTCACCTGCTGGGTGGATCATTCCCTGACGAGAAGCCACCAAAATGGATAGTCAGCAAGGCTAACTGGATGCTGTTCAACCAGCTGGCAGTGTTTGAAAACCTTAGTAGCGTCCAGGAATGGGTGGACAACATCACATGAATGATCCATCATGTCGCAGACCTATCGATCCCAAAGTCTTCAGGTGATCTTAGCAGGCCACCCACACTTTCGGGGGCAGATGTGTGCTGTTCAGAAATCCGGGAGAGGTGTGCGGCTCTTCGACGGTTTAAACGCAGCCTGGTAGCAGACAACCTCATAGCCTCTCAAGTAGCAAGAGCAAGGCTCGGTGTGTAAATAAGGAAATCAAGAAAATATCATGGCAAGCGTTCCTGGATTTTATCAATCGCTTCACTTGTTGTACAAAAGTATGGGAAGCCATCTGGAGGACTTCCTATAAACGCAGTCATTTACAAATAGCAGCAGTGATGAAACAGAGATGTCTCTAAACAACGCCCTGAGACCATCACTCAGCCGGCCGCGGTGGCGGTGCGGTTCTAGGCGCTCCAGTCCGGAGCCGCGCTGCTGCTACGGTCGCAGGTTCGAATCCTGCCTCGGGCATGGATGTGTGTAATGTCCTTAGGTTAGTTAGGTTTAAGTAGTTCTAAGTTATAGGGGACTGATGACCACAGCAGTTGAGTCCCATAGTGCTTAGTGCCATTTGAACCATTTTTGAACCATCACTCAGACGCTAGCAGAGCATTTTCCGGAAACTACTGCCAATGTCAGACAAGATCCTGTATTTGGCTACTACCGTGCGAATGTAGAAATGGGCAAGTCGGACTTCAAATCCCACGATTCTGCGTCTTACAACTGACCTTTCTCCTTGCGGGGAATGGAATTGGCACCTTCTGAGACTCGTGATACCGCATCTGGCCACGACCAAATCCGGCACTGCATGCTTCGACATTTGCCAGCAGCATCAAAGGAAATTCTCCTTAAATATTTTAATTTGATATGGCAGTCAGGTCAGTTCCCCAACTCGTGGAGAGAGACAATTTTGGTAGCTATCCTCGAACCAGGAAAGGTCTGCACATGTCCCGGTAGTTACTGGAGTACCGCCTTGACGAGCTGTGTAAGGAAGACCATGGAGCGAATGATTAAACGTCGTCCGGTCTGGTTATTAGAGACCAGGCAACTCCTTAGCCCTTCTCACCGTGGATTTCGAGATTTCGGTCCACTGTCGACAACCTGATCCCCCTAGAGGTGGCTATTCAGCAGGCTTCCCTACTTAAGTATCATTGTAACGGCATATTCTTCTATATCAGTAGCGCATACGACACTACTCGGACGCAATTCTCGCACAGCTGCATCGATGGTGCTTGCGTGCCCATTTCCCTATTTACATATCGTCTTCCCTGTCTCAGGGGTTTTTTTTAGGACCCAGGTTGGTGACATGGTGTCAGATCGGCCTGAGTAGGGGAATGGTGTTCCTCAGGACAATATTTTAAGGGCTATACTGTTAACCATAGCTATAAACAGTATCACGTCCACAGTAAGAAGACCTAAACATTGCTCCGTATTTGGGGACTATTTTACTGTTTTCTGTTCCTCCTCCAGTGATGCAAAAGCGAGCCGTCATTTGCAGCTTACAATGTGAAGGCTAGAGGAGTGGGCTGCAAAGATGGGTTTTTAGTTTGCTACAGATAAGTGTGCTTGTGTTCGTTTTAATCATTCTCCTAGTGTTTTTAATTTACCTGACTTGCGTATGACGGACACCATCCTGCATTTTCGAGAATCATTGAGGTTTCTGGGCCTCGTTTCTGACCCCAGTTCTCCTAGTTGCTGCATCTGAGAACTCTCAAGGCATTGAAAACCATAAAGTGTCTTAGCTACCGGTCTTAGAGAGCAGACAGAGCGCGTCTGCTCCCTTTTTATAGGGCTTTCGTGCGTTCGCGGCTGGACTATGGATGCATGGTGTCTTCTTGTTTGAAGAACATTGATTCTATCCACCGTAATGGGACTAGAATGGCCACGGGAGCTTATAGGATGAACCCCATACTCAGTCTCTGTGCTGAGGCTGGTGAATCGTCACTTAAAATTCTGTTTAACTCCTCATAGTGTATCAGGTATATAAGTTCTTCGCATTTCAGTGTTCACCCGCATGCCATACTGTTGCTCGTCCCTCTCTGGAACGTCTTCTCTCCCACTGTCCACGAGCAGCAAGACCATTTGGGATTCGCGTTCGGCATGTGCTGGAGTTACATGGAATGGAGAAAGTAAGACCTCAGTTCCAGGGATTTAATTGTCTGATACCCTGGTTACTGTAGAGGCCCAGAGTCACTTTAGATTTATTGTTTACAGGAGAGATTTCTCTCCTTCTTCTATATTTAATGCGATATTTTGTGACTTTTATGTGAACCCAACTATGTAGCTGTCTTTACGGATGTGTCTAAACAGGGGGTCTCCGTTGGTTGCTCTGTTGTTTTCCCGTATCGTGTCCGCAAGGTCCGACTGCCTCAAGCCTTTACTTTCAAATTTCAAATTGCTCTGAGCACTATGGGACTTAACATCTGAGGTCATCAGTCCCCTAGAACTTAGAACTACTTAAACCTAACTAACCTAAGGACATCACACACATCCATGCCCGAGGCAGGATTCGAACCTGCGACGTAGCGGTCGCGCGGTTCCAGACTGAAGCGCCTAGAACCGCTCGGCCACACTGGCCGGCTCAAGACTTTACTATCTTCGATGCAAACTTATACGCGATCTTTCGGGCACTAGAGTCCATGAGACGTTCTTCTAGTTTTAAATTGCTGTCTGTTCCGATTCTCTGAGTGCCCTTTACTCTCCACAGCGTTTGTACCCAGCAGACATCCAGGATGCCCCCCCCCCCCCCCCCCACACCTCCAACGGCTGGGGAAGAAGGTGTTTCTCAGCCGCGTACCATTGCACATGGGCATTGCGGAGAACGAGAGGGCGGATTTAGCAACTTAGGAGGTGGGTCTTAGTCCTCACTTCAGTGTGCCATCCTCCTGCATACTATAGCCTCGCTGTTGAGATCTAGTCTTGCATCTGTGGGAGTATGAGTGGATGGGAGTGACAGACAATAAACTCCGTCTAATGAAGGTCACAACTCGCCGTGACGTACCTCCTGCCAGCCACGTCGACGGGAGGAGGTGCTTCTTACTCGCCTTCGCATAGACCGCAGTCCTATGACGCATGGCTCCCTGCTCCTGTGAGCAATGTGTGATGCTTGTGGTGTACAAATAACTGTGTGCCATATTTTATTAAAATGCGTTTATTTTCTAACCACCGTGCCACGGGGAATTATCCGACGGCTCTGCCTTCTACACTTCTGGCCATTAAAAATGCTACACCACGAAGATGACGTGCTACAGACGCGAAATTTAACCGACGCGAAGATGAAGCTGTGATATGCAAATGATTAGCTTTCAAGAACATTCACACAAGGTTGGCGCGAGTGGCGACACCTACAACGAACTGACATGAGGAAAGTTTCCAACCGATTTCTCATACACAAACAGCAGTTGACGGGCATTGCCTGATGAAACGTTATTGTGATGCCTCGTGTAAGGAGGAGAAATGCATACCATCACGTTTCAGTCTTTAATAAATATAGGATTGTAACCTTTCGCGATTGCGGTTTATCGTATCGCGACATTGCTGATTGCGTTGGTCGAGATCCAATGACTGCTAGCAGAATATGGAATCGGTGCGTTCAAGAGGGTAATACGGAACGTCGTGCTGGATCCCAACGGCCTCGTCTCACTAGCATTCGAGATGTCAGGCATCTAATCCACATGGCTGTAACGGATCGTGCAGCTACGTCTCGATCCCTGAGTCAACAGATGGGGACGTTTGCACGACAACAACCATCTGCACGAACAGTTCGACGACGTTTGCAGTAGCACGGACTATCAGCTCGGAGACTATGGCTGCGGTTACCCTTGACGCTGCACCACAGACAGGAGCGCCTGCGATGGTGTACTCAACGACGAACCTGGTTGCACGAATAGCAATACGTCATTTTTTCGGATGAATCCAGGTTCTGTTTACAGTACCACGATGGTCGCATTCGTGTTTGGCGACATCGCGGTGAAAGCACATTGGAAGCGTGTATTCGTCATCGCCATACTGGCGTATCACCCGGCGTGATGGTATGGGGCGTCATTGGTTACACGTCTCGGTCACCTCTTGTTCGCATTGACGGGACTCCGAACAGTGGATGTTACATTTCAGATGTGTTACGACCCGTGGCTCTACCCTTCATTCGATCCCTGCGAAACACAGTTCTGCAGGATAATTCATGACCGCATGTTGCAGGTCCTGTACGGGCCTTTCTGGATACAGAATGTTCGATTGCTGCCCTGGCCAGTACATTCTCCAGATTTCTCATCAATTGAAAACGTCTGGTCAATGGTGGCCGAGCATCTGGCTCGTCACAATATGCCAGTCACTACTCTTGATGAACTGTGGTATCGTATTAAAGCTGAATGGGCAGCTGTACCTGTACACGCCATCCAAGCTCTGACTCAATGCCCAGGCGTATCAGGGCCGTTATTACGGCCAGAGGTGGTTGTTTTGGGTACTGATTTCTCAGGATCTATGCACCCAAATTGCGTGAAAACGTAATCACATGTCAGTTCTAGTATAATATATTTGTCCAATGAATACCCGTTTATCATCTGCATTTCTTTTTGGTGTAGCAATTTTAATGGCCAGTAGTGTATTTTAAGTAAAGTACACACGGATATGGTTCGAGTTTTAAAGTTTCATGAACTGTCCAATATTTGTTCCAAGATTTTAGGGATATGGTTTTAACGCGTTAACAGGGTGACTGCTTCACCCATGCTTTTTGTAAGTGATCAGCCGATTACATTTTCCTGTGCCTTTCTTTTAGCTGATGTGTCGTTTTACTTGTATTTTAAACTCGTGTATAGCACATTCTAGTATTTCATCGTTGTCTTAGCGCGAGTGTTAACATTTCACTATTTTATCCACATTAATTCTTTTAATGTGTGTGAGGACCCTAATAACTCTGTCCTTGAGCGCCCGTAAGCTCCAAACAGACACACACGCACACGCCCTATTCACTGTGTCCATCCTGACTCGTCATGCACCAAACTAAATTACAGAGAAAATAGTGCAAAACAGCCACCAGGGAAGACAAGGAATTAAAGCTATATGCGCCGTGAACACCTGCCTTGCACGGGTTTTAAAACTACCGTCCCTTCCGTCCGTGGCACTGTCTGTGAATAAAACGACAAAGTATCACTCTAAGACCCCCAGATCAGCAACACCCTTGATGGCACCCATCCACATTTACTGGGAATTTTTAAAATGTACGCTTACAGAGGAAACCTGTGAAGTAGTCCTAGGCACATGCAGGTAGGCAACTATCTGACACCCCTCTGATACCTGTGAAACAAGAGGCTGTGAGTACCCTTTGCTGCTTCGGATCACTTTCAAATTTCGTCGGATGGTTTGGAACCGTCCTCTGTGGTTCCAGTCTGTACACGGAACAGAAATCGCGGTGGCGCTGGACTCCAAGGGGTGCGATCACGTTCAGTAGAGTTGCAGCCCCACAATGTTCTCAGAGAAGGGTTCAAATGTCCAGGGGTGTTGGCAGTGTCAAACGGGGGTGTTGGCAGTGTCAAACGTTCTCAACAACGACATTCTGTTGCTCATTTCAATGCGAACTGTCATTTTCGAGAACGAATTATGTGGGAATCAACCCCCCAATAAAAGCGCTGGTTTCATAGACGCCCAAATGTCACACAATGAGGTCGGCTTGCATCGATTCTGGGCGGCGATCTGTCTCTAAAGTTTTCCTCAGCCACCCACAAGGAAACCGCGTGACTTCAACGCTGTGCACCGTTGTTCTGACTTCCATCACAGGGGCATCAAAAGAAAGGCTGAAATGTGGGTATAGGAGGTTGACGACACTTTTGGACACAGCTCCGGTGAAATTTTTGCACCATTGCAGAAGAAGGTTGTAGGCAATTTTTAACGAAATTTAAAACTTACGGGTCGCAATGGGAGATAGACACGGGGTTCGGAAGAGGTGATCCTTTAATTGTATTTGAAGTGTTGGCAGAAGAGCCAACACCGTGTTGCTAGGGGAGGCCGAAATGCACGCTTTTAAGCTCACGCAGATTGGCGTGAGGTCTGGAACAAGGTAAAGTAATTATCCTATAAAGAAAAGAACGTAGTTCTTGGAATACTTAACTTTAATCCACAACTGGAGAACATCGCTCTTGTTTAGACGTTATTACACTCTGAATATAAACTGGTAATGGCGCCTTGCTAGGTCGTAGCAAATGACGTAGCTAAAGGCTAAGCTAACTATCGTCTCGGCAAATGAGAGCGTATGTGTCAGTGCAGCATCGCTAGCAAAGTCTGCTGTACAACTGGGGCGAGTGCTAGTAAGTCTCTCTAGACCTGCCGTGTGGTGGCGCTCGGTCTGCAATCACTGACAGTGGCGACACGTGGGTCCGACGTATGCTACCGGACCGCGGCCGATTTAAAGGCTACCACGTAGCAAGTGTGGTGTCTGGCGGTGACACCACAGTATTGCGTATCACATGGAACAAATAGTGCGGAGCTTAGCGCCACTACGCACTAGGTATATTAGTCGTGCTTTGCGGCTTCACCGTCAGAGTTCTCGTACAGTGTTTGCGAGAGGTGCTCCAGAGTCGCAGCAGGGCTTCCTGAGAGACTCAGTTCCAGTCACAGTCGCTGCTACCGATCCACTCAGCCCAGCAGTTCGAAGAGGAACAACACCAGTTTTTCACAACGCACGATACCGTCACTGCAGTGCCTACGCCAGACCGAGGACTGTATTGTGCACCAGTTGCATTTGGCCTCAGAGAAGGGCTGTCATAGGCTGGAAATACTACACTGAAGAGCCAAAGAAACTAGTACACCCGCCTCATGTCGAGTAGGGCCTCCTGCGAGTACACAGAAGTGTCGCATCACGACGTGGCATGGGCTCCACTAATCTCTGAAGTAGTGCTGGAGGGCTGTTCATAAATCCTTAAGAGTACGAGGAGACCGAGATCTCTTCTGAACAGTAAGTTGCCAGGCATCCCAGATATGTTCAATAGTGTCGATGTCTTTGGAGTCTGGTGGTCAGCAGAAGTGTTTAAACTCCAAAGAGTTTTCCTGGGACCACTCTGTAGCAATTCTGGAAGTGTGGGGTGTCGCATTTTCCTGACGGAATTGCCCAAGTCCATCGGATTGCACAATGTATATGAATGCATAGAGGTGATCAGATAGGATGCTTACGTACGTGTCATCCGTCAGAGTCGTATCTAGACGTATCAGGGGTCCCATATCACTCCAACTGCCCCACAGCATTATAGAGCCTCCACCAACTTGAACAGTCCCCTGCTGACATTCAGGGTTCATGGATTCATGAGGTTGTCTCCATACCTGTACACGTCCAGCCACTCAACATAATTTCAAACGAGACTCGTCCGACTAGGCAAGATGTTTCCAGTCACCAACAGTCCAATGTAGGTGTTGACGCGCCCAGGCGAAGCGTAAATCTTTATGTTGTGCAGTAATCAAGGGTACATGAGTGGGCCGGTTTCGTTGAATGGTTCGCACGCTGAGACTTGCTGATGACCCAGCATTGAAAACTGCAGCAATTTGCGGAAGGGTTACACTTCTGTCACGTTGAACGATTCTCTTGAGTCGTCATTGGTCCCATTCTTGCAGGATCTTTCACCGGCCCCAGCGATGTTGGAGATTTGATATTTTGCCGGATTCCTGATATTCATGGTGCACTCGTGAAATGGTCGTACGGGAAAACCCCCACTTTATCGCTATCTCATAGATGCTGTGTTCCATTGCTCGTGAGCAGACTATAAGACCACGTTCAAACTTACTTAAATCTTGATAACCTGCCATTGTACCAGCAGTAATCGATGTAACAACTGCGCCAGACACTTGTCTTATATAGGCGTTGCCGACCGCAGACGCGTATTCTGCCTCTTTGCATATCTGAATTTGAATACACATGCCTGTACCAGTTTCTTTGGTGGTTCACATGCGAGTGAGTATTTGTGTTACGTCGAATAGAAGTATGTGTTTTTTAAACATAATTTCAGTAGTTGTGGAGTGCCCGATGTTCGGGTTGGAGTAGCGCCGATGTTTACATTGACATTAACGCACCTCGGTGTTACAAACCTAAAAGCGCCCAGGCATAACCAACAGAAGCGTCCTGAAAGGTAATTAGCACACAAAGGTAACTGAAGGGAAGGCGAATGCCAAGCTGTGAATCATTCGAACAATCTTACAGTATCGTAACTCATCCACGAAACATGTGGCTTAGAGAATACTTTTTCGACCGTTGTTGAGTATTGCCCATCAGCCTTAGCGTATACACGATTAAAAGAAGAGAAAAGACTCAACAAAGAATGGCGCGCTTCTCCATAGGCACGAGATTGTTACAGAGACGCTTTTCAAACCACAGTGCCAGGCGTAACGAGAAATAAAACTTGGAGGTTTGCTGATAATATTTCATAGTTGTCAGAGACGAGAAGAGAAATCAATGGAAACATCATCAAATGAAGTTATAAGACGAACATCAACAAAAATTAAACAAGGTTAACGGAATGTAGTGTATTCGAACCGTTCGTCGGTATTTTCACTAATATCGCACGTGAACTCATACCTGAAGAGTTAGAAACTTAAGTGCACGAAAGTGCAGTCCACCATATCTTTTCGTAGTATCGTCATTTAACTACGATAATCAGTAGTTTACATGTCTGTGCACTTATTTCCACGTTCATTGCCAGGACTGTACTAAGCGAAGAGTTTTTCTCTGTCTTGGAGGTGGCTAGCAAAATCTGCGGCCACCCACTGCAAACTCTCCCTGCACGTCTCACTGTCTTCGTTACGGAGGCCGGCCATGCGACTCTTAATCACAAAAAACGACCGCCTGTCACGCCTTCTGTGTGTCAGCACGTCGAACGACTTCATATTCATTGCTCCAGATGCGCCTCTATGTATTTCTACACTCAATAAACCAAAATCTTTCTCACCTTTTATACGCTACAAAATACTTACTGAACATTTGACATCTATTCCTACAATGAGGTGACAAAAGTTACGGGATAGCGATATGCACATATACAGATGGCAGTAGTATCGCGTACACAAGGTACAAAATTGTAATGCGTTGGCCGAGCAGTGATTTGTACTCAGATGATTCTTGCCAATAACTACCGATCCCTTTATGGCCGCACGACGAGAATTAATGCGGAATGGTAGTTGGAGCTAGACGCATGGGACATTCCACTTCGAAAATCGTTAGTGAACTCAATGTTTCGAGATTCAAAGTGACAAGACTGTGCGGAGAATACCAAATTTCGGGCATTACATTTCACCCCGAAGACGCAGTGGCCTACAGCCTCACTTAACGACGAAGAGCAGCGATGTTTTTATAGAGTTGTCAGTGCTAACAGACAAGCAACACCGCGTGAAATAACCGCAAAAATAAATGTGTGACTTACGATGACCGTATTCGTCAGGACAGTACGGCGAAAAAGGTATATGGCAGCAGACGACCGAAATGAGTGCCTTTGCTTACATCACGACATCGCTTGCAGAGACTCTCCAGGGCTCGCGACCGTATCGGTTGGACCCTAGACGAGTGGGAAACCGTCACCTGGTCAGTTGAGTCCCGATTTCAGCTGGTAAGAGCTGATGGTAGGGTCCGAATGTGGTGCAGACCTCACGGAGTCACGGACCCAAGTTGTCAACAAAGCAGTGTACAATCTCCATAATAGTGTTGGCTGTGTTTACATGGAATGGACCGCTCCTTCTGGTCTAACTGAACCGATCATAGACCGAAAGTGGTTATGTTCGTCTACCTGGAGACCATTTACAGCAAAAAAACGACTGAAATTTTTGTGGGTGACATTACGCCACGTCACAGGGCCACTATCGTTAGCAATTGGTTTGAAGAACATCCGGGCCCGTTCGAAAAAAATGGTTCAAATGGCTCTGAGCACTATGGGACTTAATTTCTGAGGTCATCAATCCCCTACAACTTAGAAGTACTTAAACCTAATTAACCTAAGGACACCACACACATCCATGCCCGGGGCAGGATTCCAACCTGCGACCGTAGCGGTCGCGCGGTTCCAGACTGTAGCACCTACAACCGCTCGGCCACCGCGGCCGGCGGCCCGTTCGAGCAAAATGGTTTGACAACCCAGATCGCCCGACATGAATCCTATCGAACATTTATGGGATTTAGTGGAGAGGTCCATTCGCACACAAAATCCTGCACCGGCAACACTTTCGCAAATGTGGACGGCTGCACGGGCAACATGGCTCAATATTTCTGCAGAGAACGTCTAAGAATTTGATGAGCCCTTGCCACGTCGAGTTGCTACTCTAGTACGGGTATAAAGAGGTCCGATAGGATATTGGGAGGTATTCCATGACTTTTGTCACCTCTGTGTAATGTATTTTCCTAATCTAACAAGGCGCTTTACAGTATCGAACGTTATCACCATAGTGCAGAGATGATTCGATCCAAGACAGAACAGTGCCCTAATTCTCACACGGCATACACCACTGCCTACGTTATGCGCAACTACTATCCTATGGTGGTTCCAATCAACTTCCGCAACAGCAGCTTGCCTTAATGAGACTCGACGAGAGCTCTGGTCACTGAGTCAAGACTTCCCCTGGAAAATCCAACTAGAAATACGTAGACAGGCCATCAGCTCTGAGAGAGCAAATTTTATTCAATGCTTCTGTAGGAAAAGTGACTGCAGTTAAATTTTGAAACTTTAATCTCATTTTAAAGATAACGACCTTACATTTAAACTAAAATACTTGCGTATTCTACGCTAAAACTTTCTGCTAGCTCAAACACAAGATTGGTAAGCTAACTTTAACTGTAGCGCACTCGCTACCAATGCAAATCTCTCTTGTGCAGTGTGACTAAAAAAGTTGTCATGGTAATAATTACTTCTAGAAAATTTGGTCAAAAAATCTATTTTAACTGAAACATATGCTTTGCAAATTTAATTAAAAAAGCGACCGTAGAATTTATTAACAATTCTTAAGATGTTTGGCATGACAAGTTTTGTCGTAAATGTGAACTTCTGAAAAACATTTATACAGTCAATCTCAAGACTTAAACTTACTCGAATAAAGGAAATAGGAAACTTGTTAAGGCAAATAACAATTTAAAGGCACTTAACTTTAACTACTGCATTTCCCAAGACTGCGTCACATATTTTGAAGCCCTGGAGGAGCACTGACAATTCTGAAAATGGTTAGCAAAGGTAAGAACTGCCTTGCTTTGGATACACAGATGTCGAGATGCTGCACTTGAGATGAGGGAGCGAATGACTGACGTCTTCACTTCTCAGTGCCCGTTGACGCCATTATGCTTTTGGTAGCCGCACCCATGTTACCATCAATTTTAGTTTGGAAAATCCTGAATTCCGCAACTTAAATAATAGAGACGACATTTTCCGTCACATTCTGCCGCAACTTCCGAAGTTAGAGCTGACGCAACAATTCTGATTTTTGAGCATTACTAATGTCAGGACCTAACTCGACTCGTGTCCGCGCCCTCCCCCTTTGCATGTCGTCGCTTTCTAGCTGCCACGGCTTCCCTCCGATATGAGCGCAGTGTTGGTATTCGAAATTTTTCCCACAACTTTTTTTATAAATTATGAAAAATTTTGAGCATAAATTTAAGTTATCTTACAGCAGTCACATTAAACCAGGAGACCAGAGAGAATTTTATTAGGAGCTGAGACATTAAAAGTGCTCTTCGCGCAGCAGAATAACAAACTACCGAAGAAGAGAGGAGATAAAGTGCAAACTGGCCATAGAAAGAACAGCATGTGTGAAAAGAGAATTTATTAACGTCTAATATAAATTTTGTGTTAGGGAGTCTTTTCTGAAAGTATTGGTCCCCAATGCAGTCTTCGATGGAAATGAAACGACGATGATAAGCAGTTCAGGCAAGAAGAGAGTAGAAGAATGCTGAAGATTTGATAGATAGATCGAATAACAAATGAGAAGGTAGTGATTTGAATTGAAGAGAAAGAAATTCATAGCACCATACGAGTAAAACAAGGGATCGCTTCATAAACGACAACCTGAGGAACGAATGAATTGTCAGTTTGGTACTGGAAGAAAGTGTGGTGCTTCGAAATTGCAGAGGGAGGCCAAGGGATAAATAAAGTGAACAGTTTCAAATGGATGTTGGTTGCAGTTGCTATGCAGCAAACCAGTCTTTGGACTGAAGACCACAACGACATGCTTGGCACTCCGAAAATCTTTTCGGTCTAAGCTTTCATCGGTGTGTCTCATACCAAAAACATCAATGGAGGATGTTCTCCATGGTAAACTGTATGTTAGGATCATGTTACTTATCCGTATAACGACAGAACTGTTCTGAAATTTTTCTGCCACGTGGCCAAACCACACGTGTATGATTTACAAACCGATAACATTGATTCGGGTTCCATATCTGCTTTTTCTAGAGACGATTGTTCGAATTCGTCCATATAACAGACAGCGATCCGTCAAGATGCACATACCACAGCGAGAGTCACTGCATTCTTTCTGTTCGAGGTTGTGGAATACACGCGCTGCCGAAATGGCGCTCAGTAAATAGTACTATTTGGATCGTGACACTGAAGTCTGTGAAACGTCCCCTTTGAAAAATTTTAAATAACGGTGCTGGAAAAACTGACAGCTGTGCAAAACTGAACGTACTCAGACATTTCTGTCTTTAATTATTCTGATCATCACTAAACTGACACACAATATTTTTAGCACAACGCAATATGACTTTCAATAATTCCTACAAAAGAATGACCCTGACTAACAATAACCTATACCTTTCATGAATCACTTACCTCACAAAAATCTTCGTTACTCGAACTACTGCGATACAGCGAGCGCCAATACTGCCTGCTAAATAAGAGATTCTATCTACTGAAGGCACTAACTACTGATAGGCATAGTTAGCAAATGAAAGATTTTGATAGAGAACAAACAATGTATTTACCTTAATAGTGTTCAAAAGTCGTAATATAATATATATATATATATATATATATATATATATATATATATATATAAACAAATTTCCTTTTTCTGACGGACACACGTCGAGATCGTCCGCTCAAAACTCTGGCATCTCTCTCCCCGCATCCACCACTGCTGGCGGCTCATCTCCAACTGCCCAACGCTACGCAATGTTTACATCCAACTGCCCAACACGACACAAGTGAATATTCCAACAATGAGTGCAACCAGCCACAGACTGCACACTGCGCAGTCAGCGATTTTCATACAGAGCACTACGTGGCGTTACCAACATAAAAATCTAAACAGCCTACTTACATCTGTTAACATGGATCGATGCAGCCAAGCTCCAGTGACACCTAGGGCTTAGATCGTGAGTGGTGGGTTTCACGAAGTTTGAACAGTGGAAGTGGCCTAGAGCTCTAAACAAAGAAGTTACAATTACAAATAAAGAATAGTGAGTGGTAAATTATGACCGGTACACTGTTAATCTTGAGGCACCTGACAAGCAACTCCATAAACAAGCAACAACAGACTTGCTGCTATGCCACCACGGGAATTTTAGTGCGCTGCGAGCTGCTGTTTACGGGCTTGCAGAGTATCGGATCTGTTTGACAGCAAGTTTGTCCCTGGCCCGCTGTCAAAGATGACATACTGCGCTACTGAAGTTTTACATGAGACAACACTTCCAAAACCGAATTTCGGAAAGCGTTTTTCGCTCTCGTGTTTACGAGTTAAGGCCTGGTGCGATTTTGCTAGACCGGTCGTTGCAATTTTCCAGTCGTCGGTTATTTTACACAAATGATCTCTAGCCACCAGCTGTTCCATTTTCTAATTTAGTTAGTGCAACGGCTCTGTTTCTCTTCAGTTAAATACCGGACGTAGACACCTTCATGCTAAGTGTAATATTACTTCTTCTCCTTGACCACCCAAAAATTAACTGCGTCGAGATTAACTGATTTTTTTTTTTTTTAAACTAGACGTAGCTTGACAGCCCAAGCACGTTACAGAAACTGTTGTGCGTTTTCACGGGAGCTAAAATCGATTGTCAAAGAGGAAATACGGCAGACAGAACCGCATTTCCAGAATCGGTATTGGAGTGTTTACATGATGGATCAGAAGCGTTACTGGGAAATCGTTTTACGAAATCCGGTTTAGGGAGTCTCATGAAGAGGCAGCGACAGGGAGTATTCGTCCATCGCACGTTACGACGACTTAAGCGTACAGAATTCATTTTCTTTTTTTGATGTGGAAGAAATGGAGAGTTCACATGGGAGAGCAGGGAACGAAACGGAGGGGAAAGAGGGCGGAGCAGCGTTTAAGCTTCTTATCTTCCGCTGCAACCGGGTTCGGCCCACGGAAAAGCTGAAATGGGCCTGACTCTGGTTTCTGAGAGGGGTACTTCGAAAATATTCTCAACTTTAGTACACTAACTCAATTAATATTGCAAGGTTTTGCTGGTAAGCCAAATTACTGACTTGTGCGTTGGTTGGTTAGGAACCTATTACGTGATTCCGACTGTACGGAGTTTAGCGTTTCTTTCGCCGCTTCAGAATGAGATAACTCGGTAATACTGTCTGTAATGCACGAATATAGCGTGGCCAATAAGCGGCTGAGTCCACTCCAAGCGTCTATATCACGAACAGAGTGAGACAGCTAGGACGGCTCCCAGATACCGAGAGGACGACTAACTTTACCGAAATGTTTTATTCAGGCTTTATTCACTAAGTTCATTACTGCCAGTGTGCAGTTGCTTTTTTTTTCGTGTTGTAAGCGCTCAGTCCTGTAATTTTATGCTTTCTGACCACGTTCGCAAAGGTTGGCAATCGGACTGCAGGGAGATGGAGTTGAGAGTCACCTCAGCCACGATAGCATAACAGCTAAACTGCTGTCCGGCGGTACTTGGCACAATTAATCATGAATTAATTATTACTACTATTATTTATTAAGAAATCAATAATGAAAGTTAGTAAAATTCCTCTGGAATAAAAGATAACCTGTAATAAATACCAAAAAGCTGTCAGCTGTTAGTTATCTCCAGTCTGCTAGTTTCGGCGATATAATGCACAATTATCAGGTCCTCAATAACGAATTTACATCAAGAATTACATAGAGTAAGGAGGCTATCTTTAGATACACGAAATCATATTTTTCACCAATCAATAATATAAGAGTAGGTTTGCGATGTGAAGCCACCGTATACGATGGTTCCTCAAGCTACGTTTATTATATACATACAAAAAAATGAGAAGGCTTCAAAAGTGCTTAAACCATCGATAAAGTGTATTTCCTAAGTATGCCACCGAAATGTTAAAATGACAATAAATTCAGTAAACTTAAATGTGGATGAAACTTCCTGGTAGATTAAAATTGTGTGCCGGACCGAGACTCGAACTCGATAGTTCGAGTCTCGGTCCGGCGCACAGTTTTAATCTACCAGGAAGTTTCATAGCCGGCCGATGTGGCCGAGCGGTTCTAGGCGCTTCAGTCTGGAACCGCGCGACCGCTACGGTTTCATATGAGCGCACACGCCGCCGCAGAGTGAAAATTTCATTCTGAGATGTGGATGAGTACACTCATTGCACTCAAGGTTAGTTAGATTTAAGTAGTTCTAAGTTCTAGGGGACAGATGACCTCAGACGTTAAGTCCCATAGTACTCAGAGCCATTTGAACCATTTTCTGTGTTATTCTGATATAACACATACTTTGTACATATACCATCCTACTGGCTTGACAGCGTAGTACTATGAGGACTGTTACTAGTGCTAGCTACTGCTACTATTGCTAACAATAATATAACGAAAAAAGCATGACAAATTTGAACGAACGCGAAATGTCCAAGATTAGCAATCTTTTACAGAAGCTCGAAATTTAGCGCGGGCGTCAATGCGAAATACTTGTAATACTTCCCACGACGAAACTTTATCTCGAAACTAGAAAGAAAATCCTGAGAGATTCTGGTCGCATGTAAAGTGTACTAGCGGCAGGACACAGTCTATGCCTCCTCTACGCGATAGCAATAGAAATACTATCGACGACACTGCTGGGAAAGCGGATTTACTAAACACAGCCTTTGGTAATTCCTTCAACAAAGAAGACGAAGTAAATATTCCAGAATTTGAATCAAGAACAGCTGCCAACATGAGTAACTTAGACGCAGATATCCTCGGAGTAGTGAAGCAACGTAAATCACTTAATAAAAGCAAGTCTTCTGGTGAAGATATACCAATTAGCTTGCTTTCAGCAATACCTCCATACTTAACAGTCATATACAACCGCTCGCTCGACGAAAGATCCGCATCCAAAGACTGGAAAGTTGCACAGGTCACACCAGTATTCAAGAAAGGTAGCTGGAGTAAGCCAATAAATTACAAATGGTTCAAAGGGCTCTGAACACTATGGGACTTAACATCTATGGTCATCAGTCCCCAAGAACTTAGAACTACTTAAACCTAACTAACCTAAGGACAGCACACAACACCCAGCCATCACGAGGCAGAGAAAATCCCTGACCCCGCCGGGAATCGAACCCGGGAACCCGGGCGTGGGAAGCGAGAACGCTACCGCACGACCACGAGATGCGGGCAATAAATTACAGGCCTGTATCATTAACGTCGATATGCAGCACGATTTTGCAACATATATAGTGTTCGAAAATTATGAATTACCTCGAAGACAACGGTCTATTGGCTCCCAGTCAACACGGATCACACCAATATTCAAGAAAGGTAGCTGTAGGTATCCAATAAATTACAGGCCTGCATCATTAACGTTGATATGCAGCACGATTTTGCAACATATATTGTGTTTGAACATTATGAATTACCTCGAAGACAACGGTCTATTGGCTCCCAGTCAACACGGATTTAGAAATCATCGTTCTTGTAGAACACAACTAACTCTTTACACACACGAAGTGTTGAGTGCTACTGATAAGGAATTTCAGATTGATTCAGTATTTCTAGGTTTCCAAAAGGTTTTTGACACTGTACCACATAAGCGGCTTGTAGTGAAATTGCGTGTTTATGGAATATTGTCTGTTATGTGACTGGATTCGTGATTACCTGTCAGAGAGGTCTCATTTTATTAGTAATTGACAGAAAGCCATCGTATAAAGCAGAAGTGATTTCTGACTTTTCTCAAGGTAGTTTCAGAGGCTCTCTGCTGTTCCTTATCTATATAAACGATTTAGGAGACAATCTGAGCAGCCGTCTTTGGTTATTTGCTAATTATGCTCTCGTTTATCGTCTAGTAAACTCATCATAAAATCAAAAGAAGTTGCAAAACGGCTTAGAAAAGATACTTGAATGCTCCTAAAATTGGAAGTTGACCCTAAATAATGAACGGTGGGAGGACATTCGCATGAGAGCTAAAAAGCATCCGTTACACTTCAGTTACACGATAAAATCGGTCTAATCTACAAGCCTTAAATTCAACTAAATATCTAGGAATTACAATTACGAACAATTTAAATTGGAAAGAACACATAAAATGTTGTTGGAAAGGCGAACCACATACTGAATTTCCTTGGCAGAACACTTATAATAAGTAACGGATCTAGTAAAGAGACTGCTTACACTACGCTTGTCTGTCCTCTTTTGGAATACTGCAACGCGGTCTGGGATCATTATTATTATTATTGTTATTATTATTTGTGGTAAGTTCCTATGGGACCAAACTGCTGAGGTCATCGGTCCCTAGGCTTACACACTACTTAATCTAACGTAAACTAACTTACGCCAAGACAATAACACGCACCCAATCCAGAGGACTCGAACCTCCGACGGGGGGGAAGCCGCGCGAATTGTGAGAAGGCGCCCGAGACCACGCGGCTACCAAGCACGCCTGGTAATCTTACCAGATAGGATTAACGGAATACATCGAGAAAATTCAAAGAAGAGCAGCACGTTTTGTATTATCGCGAAATAGAGGAGAGAGTATCACCGACATGATGCAGGATTTGAGATGGGCACCATTAAAGTAAAGGCGGTTTTCGTTGTCGCGGAATCTTCTCATGAAATTTGAATCACCAAATTTCTCCTACGAATGTAGATGTAGAAGAATAATAATAACATATATGGTGCACACACATTTTATTTTTTGCAGTGTCTGACGCTGTTTCTACTCCGTGCTTTTGAGTGATAGTGAAGTGGAAACGTGAATGGAAATGTACAGCACAAAAGCGTACAGGCCGATCTCGTCTGTTGACTGACAGAGACCGCCGACAGTTAAAGAGGGTCGTAATATGTAATAGGCAGACATCTATCCAGACCATCACACAGGAATTCCAAATTGCATCACGATCCACTGCAAGTACTATGAAAGTTAGGCGGGCGGTTGAGAAAACTTGGATTTCATGGGCGAGCGGCTGCACACAGGCCAACATCGCGCCGGTAAATGCCAAACGACGCCTCGCTTGGTGTAAGGAGCGTAAACATTGGACGATTGAACAGTGGAAAAACGTTGTGTGGAGTGACGAATCACGGTACACATTGTGGCGATCCGATACAGTTTGTGGGTACGACGAATGCCGGTGAACGTCATCTGCCAGCGTGTGTAGTGCCAACAGTAAAATTCGGAGGCCGTAGTTTTATGGTTTGGTCGTGTTTTTCATAGAGGGGGCCCTTGTTGTTTTGCGTCGCACTATCACAGCACAGGCCTACATTGATGTTTTAAGCACCTTCTTGCTTCCCACTGTTGAAGAGCAATTCGGGGATGGCGATTGCATCTTTCAACACGATTGAGCAACTGTTCATAATGCACGGCCTGTGGTGAAGTAGTTGCACGACAATAACATTCCTATAAGGGACTGGCCTGCACACAGTCCTGACCTGAATCCTATAAAACACCTCTGGGATGTTTTGGAATGCCGACTTCGTGCCAGGTCTCACCGACCGACGTCCATACCTCTTCTCAGTGAAGCACTCCGTGAAGAATGGCCTGCCATTCCCCAAAAAACCTTCCAGCACCTGATTGAACGTATGCCTACGAGAGTGAAAGCTGTTTTCAAGGCTAAGGGTGGGCCAACACTATACTGAATTTCAGCATTACCGATGAAGGGCGCCACAAACTTGTAAGTCATTTTCAGCCAGGTGTCAGGATACTTTTGATCACATAGTGTATATTCTTCAGCATCGGCCTTCATCAATAGTTTTGTTGTCCGAGACGACTTACTGCTTTTAGTGTCTCGTTTCCTTATCTAAATTCACCAGCATCGCGTGGTTCACCTGGAAAACATTTCGTTAGCCTTGTTTCACTTTCGATAATAACGATCTAGTAAATTATTTTGAAGACTATACCCATTTCATTCCGCATCCTTTGACGTCTCTAACAGACTTCTAAGGACTTCAGAGTCTTTACTTCTTCTCCCTAATTCTGAAAATAATTTTACAAATTTCTTTTTGGTTTTATTCACTGTTTTCTCATTGTGAGGATTTTATAGTTTCTGAGTAGGCTACGACGGTTTCCCATTCCCTTCCGAGTTTCAATACCTTTCCGACTTTTAAATTAGCTGTCTAGTTTCCCCTGTATTTTGCCCAAACTACCTTCGAATTTTCAAACAGTTTATTCCAATCAGCAGTGCTTCACGACATCCTACATTTCTCTGGAATCCAAATCAATCTCTCTCGAGGTCGGCTTCTACCGGTCTTTCCATTCTGTTGTAAGTAATTCGTGTCAATATTTTCCAGACCTCGCGTGTTGAAGTAAGGTTTTTTGATGTTCACATATGTGACCATCTGCCTTCTTTGGAACAAGAATTATTACATTCATATTGAGGTCGCAGTGTATTGCCTATGCCTCATATATCTTGTATTCCACGCGTAACAGTTACGTCATAGTACGTGTTTCGGAAGTCTTAATAATTCTGAGGGAATTTTGTCTTCTCCTTTTGCCTTGTTTCGACTTCTACCAGTGCCCTGTCAATTCCTCCTCGCAGTATCATGTCTGCTACCTCACCTTTATATACTTTCTCTTTCCTTTGCACGATATAGTTTGTTTCCTTTGTTTACTTCTTCTACAAATTCCTTCCACGTTTCAGCCTTCCATTCCTTGCTTAATAGGTACTTGCCATATGAACTTTTCATATTTGCACAGCTACTGCTTATTTCTCCAAAGTATTATTTTGTTTCCCTATCTCGCTCAGTTCGAGAAAAGCCGACAGACCATCTGTCAAACTCCAAGTAACGGGCAGCGGCCTATGTAGCAATCGGAGCCTGCTAACGTACTGTTGGTTCCCTTGCAACGCTCAAGGTGGGGCTTGCTTCGTACGTGAAACGCCCTCTATTATTAGAGTCAAAAATTCTCGGAACTTTTGGTACATCTGAAATAAAAAATTCCTGCTACTCGCTCTAATATCAACTCGCTGCTTACGCTCTATTTACCCCGTCGCAAAAAGTTTCGGGGTTGGATTAATAAGAATTGTTGTTTGCTTGAGGCGCGCTACGTAGTCCCCCTCCCCCTTCCCACACTTCATTAGAACACACAGAGCATTCATACAAGCATGTAAAACTTCATAAAAATTCTCCTTTGGGAAGTCGTTCAACGTCACATTGGCTTGAAAGTGTGTTATGTCATCAAAGGGTTGAACTTTCACGTATGAACTTGTCGTTCTGTCGTAGATTCGTACTGATCACACCAAATCTCTTCGCCCGTGATGATATTTTCGAGAGAAGAACTGTGCCGGCCTGTGTGGCCGAGCGGTTCTAGGCGCTACAGTCTGGAACCGCGCGACCGCCTACGGTTGCAGGTTCGAATTCTGCCTCAGGCATGGATGAGTGTGATGTCCTTAGGTTTGTTAGGAACCATTTTTAGAAGAACTGTTCGTATTTTCATTTCAGCCACGTTAGATCAGGCGTCCACGCCTCGTTGTGTACGTCCGGGAGTGAAAGCATGCGGGACGAACTTCGGACTGACCTCTCTCTTGTTCAAAACATTCCGTAGAATGTCTTGGACACCTGATATGGAGATGTTGCTCCACTGGGATTTGTGAACCAAAAACGTTGACGCAGTATGGCCGCGCGTCCACACTAACTGCTCACAGCTGACTGGTTGAATGTTCATGCCTTGTTTAGAGTTGTTAGTTCAGGGTTGCTCCGTAGTTACAACCCTGATGTCGCTAATATTCCTGGAAAAAATGAGTCTCGGAACATTTTGGATGGACAGTGTGTTCTTTCTGGGCGGAAACCTTGCTTAAACTTTGAGCGTGCACAAACCATTTTGTGTGAAATCGTGTTCGTAATGAATCGTGTAGTATCGGCGGTCTGTGTTTTTGGCCCATTGTTAAATCGTCGCACGACGACCGACAACACGGGCGCCGGTAAGACGGCGGGGAGTGCTGGTAGGTGGAGCCCGGCCGTCGGTGACAAGTGGACGAGCGGACGGTAGGGTGGGTGTGGGGGGGGGGGGGGGGGAGCAGGAGTGGGGAAGGGCCGCCCAATCTGTCCGGCGGGCGCTGCAGCTGCAGCCAGGAGGGCCCTCCAAGCGCCTAACGAGGACAGACCTTCCGGAGCGACTCCGGCGGCCAGTGGACGGCGAATTTCCCTTGTTGCCGGTCGAGGACCCCCGCGCCATGTGTTCCACGCGGCTCTGCCGTGCTCACTGCACACCCACGCCATCGTAAGGACACTTCTGACTGCGGCGAGTACGGACGGTGCAGCTTAAAACCCCAAAAGCTTTAGTCCCGTCTCAAAGTTTTCGACTGGCCTACAGGCCCTGGGCTGCCTCGAAACAGTCGCGGAAATTCGGAGCCGTGGATATTTCTTTTCCGTATTAATTACACAAACAAAATTACGTTTATGATTTTACTCGGATAAAGTTCACAATGATCCCTTGCTAGATGTAGAGGGAGTGACTAATGGACAGGTATCAGCTAAACTCTGATCACTATTCTTTCATCGTGTATCGTCTCTTACATTTAAGGTATGGGGGAGGGGTACGAATTGTTTTCTTTTCTTTCTTTTCTTCCAAACGAGAGAAACTGATCCAAGGAGCAACATAGTGATCTGTCTATGTATAAATATTCTACCTGTTGTATTATGACTCTGACACACATCAATAATTGGTAACTGAAATTAAATTAAGTAGAAGTATAGCCAAAAACCAGTTATCAATTAAATAGTCTTTGAAATACGATGGTGCGCAAAATCGTCATCAGCATCCTCATCACAATCATCATCATTATAATCTTCAACGTCTCAGAAGGTCTTGTCAATGCTATCTACCTGATTTTTGTGGCGTCCTCTTCAGTGTTTGGTAGTTTTGGCATTTCTCTGTCTTTCAATACATCTTTGACTATTTGTTTCTTGACCTATCCCGGTTTTTTCCTCAAAATATTTCCTCCGAACATGTCCGTTAAATACGTAATATGTGTCAATAAAAGTTAACTAATCAACTTCCCCAACTGTATTTCATCTTTTATGTGATGTCAAATTGTCGCGATTTTGGTATGCTCTCTATCATAATTTAGGACTTTTTCTATTAATTTTAAGTGCAAACTTTCCCATAACTGCTGATAGTTGCGAAGCATATTTGAGAAGTCGAATGACAATGACAGTTTGATGTGGAAGGCAACAGTATACCAACACACTATTTCCAAAGTAAAGTCACCATGAGGAAGCAGACAACTATTGCACTGCGTCATGGAATGCGACACGCACAATTCTTTTGAGCAGTGAAAAGAACAAAGTGTATACAATGAAAGCAACCATCACTAACTGAAGAAATTCACCATTTACGCAAATTCACTGCTCCTGTCTTTTGCGTCAGATTTTTACAATGGCACTTCCGGCGGAGCAGGACGAAACCTCTGCCTATCCACTGCAAGCGAGTGCTTCATGTTTGATGAATGTGGTCACATCGTAAAAAGTGGTTTTAAGGTGAAAATTAGAGATGGTCTAATTCGCCATGACAAACATACCCTTAATAATGGGAAAAATCTTTTCTTGTGTGGCTGCTGGTAATTATTATTATTGTCCAAACTCCTTGCAACATTACTCAACTGGGACTCCGTACTTGGACCTCTGCCTTTCCCGGACAAGCGCTCATCCAATCAGTTCCACTGAAGAAGTCATCGACTGAGCTATGCGAGCATGCTACATGGCCTTCCCTCAGAGACTTAGGGCCATGCCTCACTGGGATGCCATCGCATGTCTGCTGGCAGAGACTCAGGAGGCAGCCCTTGGGACTGAGTGGAGCCGCTGCACCTGCCACCTGCCTTAGTGTGGCAGGCTTGTCAGCAAAGCTGCCGCCACGAGGTTCTGCTGTCAGGTTTGTCAGCCTGCCAGTGCGAGATTCAAATGAAACGAGAGATTTGAAACGCTTCATCTCAGGACCATTCAAACAGGTAACTGAAACAAAACATGTTAGAAACAAATTCTGGAAAATTTCAGAAGACTTTGGAAAACAAAGAAGAGCAGACTGTTTCGCAAACATTTTGTTTTATATTACTTCATTTCAGTCAACGTATAGGTATCATATTTACCAAAACACTCTGCAAATCTGTCTCTCATAGCAAGAACAGATTGTCCTCCTCTGCCTTAAAACCCAACGTATTCGTTATTCGTTTCAGAAGAGAAGGAAGAATCTCAGGGGTTCGTGGTCGTGAGCTGCACCGTAGGAAGCCCGTAAGGCAGGATCAGATGTATCCATAAGGAAGAGTAAACATACGCTCTAAGACAACAAACAAAAAACAAAAAACAAAAAAAGACTCGGACGACGCTGCAATTATCTGAGTGGGACGGTTATCAGTAGTTGGGATCTACAACTACAGACAAACAAATGACTACAATTTCAGAAAATTTGGATTATTTATTCTAGAGAACGAACTTCACAAGTTGAGCGTTGGTCCAACAGTGGTCCGTATGCAAGCAGTTATTCGGCTTGGCGTTCGTTGACAGAGTTGTTGGATGCCCTCCTGAGGGATATCGTGCCAAATACTGTCCAATTGGTGCGTTAGACGTCGAAATCCCGAGCTGGTTGGAGGGCCCTGCCCATAGTGCTCGAAATGTTCTCAACTGGAGACAGATCCTGGGACATTGATGGCCAAGGTAGGGTTTGGCAAGCACGAAGACGAGTAGTAGCAACTGTTGCCGTGTGCGGCCAGGCATTATCTTGCTGAACTACAAGCCCAGGATCGCATGCAAAGAGGGACAATGAAACTTGGAGTAGAATAGCGTCGACGTACAGCTGTGCTGTAAAGGTGCCGCGGATGACAACCGAAGGGGTCCCGCTGCGATTAAAAAAATGCAGCACAAAAAGTAACTCGTGTTTGTCAGGCCGTTTGGGGGGTGAGAGTCAGGTTGGTATCCCAGCGCTGACCGGTGCGTCTCCAGACACATATTCTCTGGTCATGTGGGCTCATTTCGAAGCGGGACTCATCACTGAAGCAAGTTCTGACTCCAGTCAGTTACATTTCAGGCTGATATCCCTCAGGAGGGCAGCCAGCAACTCTGTCAGTCAGTGCCAAGCCGAATAGCTGTAAGCGCCTAAGGACCGGAGTTCGACCAAAGCACTGTTGATGTCCTCTTTGCTTAATTAGTGAAGCTCTTTCTCGTGAATAAGTCATCAATTTTTTTTTCTGAAATCGTAATTATTAGTATGTTTGTACACATATATCACAACTACTGTGCCCCATTCGGATAATTGTTTTTTGGTGCTGAACCGTGCGCGGCTCGCGGTCGTTCCGTTTATTGCGCGTCATCTTGTTTTTATGGTTCTGTCGTCTGTTTCTTATTCAATTTTTTTGGCGTCACTAAGTTGCTGGTTTGCTTGCCCGTGAGTGGCAGCAGCAGTGCTTATCGATACGTGCACTATCTCTGGAGCGACCCGGGGCGTCGTGTGTCGGAGTTCAGTCGGGATGGAGCTCCAGTAAGGTCTGCACAGCCAGTACTCGCCCGACTGCTGGGGACACACATCCACTGTCCGATGGAAGGAGACTTGAGCGGGGACGACCGTTAGTTGGTCTTTTTTTTCAGAAAATAGGCCTAGAAACGGTCAAAAGACCAAATACACGTCGCCCGATGAGACGACTGACCGAACGACCAACCAGCGGTCGTTCCCGCTCCAGTCTCCTTCCGTCGGACAGTGCATGTGTGTCGCAAGCGGTCGGCGAGTACTGACTGTCCGCACCTCAATGGCGCTGCGTCCCAACTCCCTTCGGACGGACGACGTCCCGGAGTCACTGGCTCAGACCCAACCATGCAGAGGGAACACCGGCCCATTGGCCACCCGACATCTTTGCACGAGGAAGGAACCGACCAATGTCCCGCATGATGATCAATTGGAGGGGCTCAGAAGCGATCAGAAGACCAAATACATGTGCCCGATAAGGCGACCGACCGAACGACCAACCAACGGTCGTCCCCGCTTCAAGTCTCCTTCCATCGGACAGTGCATGTGTGTCTCCAGTGGTCGGGCGAGTACTGGCTTTGCAGGACCTTACTGGAGCTCTATCCCGACTGAACTCCCGACACACGAGGACCCGGAAATACTAGCGGTCGCTCCAGAGATGGTACGACAGTGCACTTATCGATAAGCGCTGCTACTGCCAATCACGGGAAAGCACACTAGCAACTTAGTGACGCCAAAAAAAAAGTGAATAAGAAAGAGGCGACAGAACCATAAAAACAAGATGACGAGCAATAAACGGCATTACCGCAAGCCGCGCGGCTGAGGTGTGTGGTTCTCTCTCTCTCTCTCTTTCTCTCTTAGTATTTATTTCAATCAGGTGTCTCTTTTCCAAACCGTTGCCAGCATAGGAGAACAACAACAAATCTAAGATGCGCACGAAGACGGAAAATAGGCATTCTTGTGCCGTTGCATTACGAGAAAATGAAAAAAGCAAGACAGATGATGATGATAAGCCCTTAATTAAGGTGAATAGCGCAAGTATGTTGTAAAAAGAAATTAAGAGAGCGGTGAGGAGAAGAGGACGAAAGAAATATGTCTTTATTCTCTCTACTAAATCTATTTCAAATCAGTCCCACAGAAAAGAAAATGATCATTGAAATTACAATCATGAGCGTTATAAATGAATCCCAGTTAGAAGAATACCCCCCTTCCACATTACAATCAAAGTACTTACAATAACGCGCTTTCAGGACAATGGTCAGTTGCAGAACGTGGAAATTATAGTTCCTGAATATCGTAACAAATTGTTCCTGGTGTTACATTCCAATTCCAGGAATCTCACAACACAGAGAAAGTACATTACTACTCCTAGACCCGAATAGCAGAGCTGCGTCTTCTGCTGCTGCGAGTGTCATTAACGGATCCGGCATGTGTGGCTTCAGCAGCCAGAGACTGTG
This sequence comes from Schistocerca piceifrons, assembly GCF_021461385.2. Classification (NCBI taxonomy): domain Eukaryota; kingdom Metazoa; phylum Arthropoda; class Insecta; order Orthoptera; family Acrididae; genus Schistocerca; species Schistocerca piceifrons. The sequence goes on from NC_060142.1 coordinate 649,388,779, forward strand.
ATCATGTGTGTCTGAGTTGCATTTGCGTGAGTGTTTGTGTGGATGTTGCCCATTTCCGACGAAGGCCTTGTTGGCTGAAAACTCTCTTGTTCACAGTCTTTTTGTTGTGCCTATCTGCGACTCAGCATCTCAGCTACATGGTGAGTAGCAACTATCCTTTTCATAATATTGTTACATTCCAGTCTGTATTTTCCATTGTTTGAGTTGATTATAAAGCGATTTTGAAATAAAAAATTAAAAATCACTTCTATCTATATACATATCAGCCATAGCTACAACTGTAAATTCATTACAGGCAACAAATAATTACCTACTGATTAGAACTTAATTTCACGAAAATATTTCCATCCGACTATAACCCTTTGAGCGCTAGTGGGTCTGCCTCAAACCACCATCTTATTAATTTTTGTTCAGGTGAAAACGCCGATATTACTACAAGACAGACGTGTAGTGCATTGTATCAGTCACGTACAGATTGTGCTACGTGATTGTATTAGATTGTAAGTTTATTTATTTACTTTCTTTAGGGGTCATATTGAGCAGACCCTTGACAGTGAAAATAAGTATATTTGGAGTTGTTGTAAATATGAGGTTCTGCTACTGATTTCATGAGTGGTTTCGAAATGAAAGAATTGGGGCAGTATATAGTTTTCACGCAGAACTTATTAACCTTCAGGCTCATTTTTGCTTGCTATTTTTTACTTTAATTTGTTTTAAGCATTTTGGGTTCATAGACTTTTCGAGATGTAGTATTCTGTCTATGAAAAATGAGAAATTGCTTTCAAATATCTGGCATGAAATGATGGGTGTTTGAACCCTGTATGTCCCAGAGGTTACAAAGAGAGCCACCTTCCTAAAACAACTGATTGCATACTTTCTGACAATTTCTTCTTGTATTCGTTGCATAGTATGATAATAAAAGTTAATTTTGTGAAAAATCTTAAAATTATATTCCAAAATGAAACCACCATCTTAAAACAATTGCTTCTTCGTTTGTTGGCAGTTTCTCCTTGTATTGGCTGTTTGCTGTGATAATATAGGCCACTTTCGTGACATTTTTTAAAATTAAATTATTTTTTGTTATTGGTACTCAGACGGTTAAGATAGTGTTATTTTCTTCAGCACATTTCTGTAGATCTGCAATAACTCGTCGAATGAACATGTTGATGTTCTCATGTAACTGAAAAGTTTATCTCAGTAATCCCTTATATGACTGCACAGTGTCTGAAATAACTCGATTATGGAACAATTAGAAATGGTGGAATATATCCAGTGCTATTTACCTTAACTACATCCACTTCTTTTTGACATCGACACGAGGTACAGCTTCCTGCTATTCTAAGTCTGTTTTGATACTGTGTGCAGACTGAAGAAATTTCTCTGGCGTCTCTGCTGGCGTTTCGTATTGGCAGACAAGATCACTGACAGCAAATCTGGTGTGGCGTCCCGGTGCGGGTAGCGGTGTTTCATCCACCAGTACCCCTTCCCTATCTTCATTCTCAGTTATAATTTGTAGAGTCCTGTACCGCAAGGAAGCAAGAGAGAGGATGTTGTTATGGGTGGCCGGTATCCTCTCTCTACAACATAAACGCACACATGGATTAATACGGTTCTTTATTTACATGTACTGGAAACATTTACTTAACTTGAACAGAGTCCATGTTCTGTGCTACAGTCTCATCAGTAATAGACCCACTAAAGTCACTAAACTGGTCGCTATATACTGTCATAGCCTGTTATGAACTAAATCCACTCTGCGAGTAAACTGACAAACGTCAAACTGATGATTGAGGCCGTCTGGTCAGCAGCAGGGTCCTAAATACATGCTGTCGAGAGGGCGTTGGTGGCGTGTTGCTTGTCGGCGTGTCTCTGCCCTCTCTCGTGATAGGCGCGCTTGATCAAGTGTCTACTAATAGATCTCCGCGCTTCATCTTAGCCGACTGGTGTGCTGGTGACAGATTATGCAGCACATAACGATAGTATTGTAAGTGGGCTGCTTCTGTGTTGGCAGCGCTGTGTAGCGCTTTGCATTGGATTCTGACTGCGCTTTCTTTGTAAGCGACTCTGTGGCTAGTTGGACTCGTTGTTGGAAGTTAAACGCCAGTAGTGTTGGGCAGTTGGAAGTTAGTCGCCAACAGTGATGGAAATACTATTGAGCAGTTGGAGGTGAACAGTCAGCAGTGATGGATGTTAGATGAGAGAAGTTAGCATTGGTGGAGGATAGAGGTCTGAAGTGTTAGTGTAAGCTAATGACCTGTACATGCTCGACTTCGAGATTGAATAATATTCATGATATATACTTTTGTGCAACATGTCAATGACGATTTATATTCGTGCCTCAATTGGATGTTAGATTATTAAGGTAACGAAATACATTATTTGGTTTGTAACAAAACCTTTCCTTTCCTAATCACATACCTATTAGTAGTTAGTGGCTACAGTAGTTAGAATCTTGTATTTAGATGACAATATTGGCACTCGTTGTTTTGCAGTAGTTCGCCTAATGAAGATTTTTGTGAGGTAAGTGATTAATGAAATGCATAGGTTATTGCTACGATTTCTTTTTAGTTACGGACTTTCTTTTGAATTAATTATTTGAAGTCAGGTTATCTTTTTTTTGAGCAGTCAGATTGCGTTGCGCTAGGATATTGTAGGTCAGTGTTGACATGATAAGAATAAGTAAAGAGAAAGTACGCTCAGTACGTTCAGTTTCACTCAGCAGCTTCAGAATCAAATAACGCAGAAGTTTCAACTTCTCATTTCATTCAGCAGTTTAAGTACAGATACACTCATGTAAATAATGAAGCTTCAGTATTAATAATAATAATATTATTATTATTATTTATGTGAATGAGTGCAATGAGTACTGCACACAGTATATTGATTGGATTTCCTTATTGGCATGTCACTTCTATTATTTTGCGTCCTCTCTCTTTTCACATCAAGTTGCTGATGTCCTCTTCTTCCACTTTTCCTCCTGATGAGCTTACTCTGACTTCTATAAAACTGGATGATGGAAATGCAACCATGTAATGATTTGCAGTTCTAAACGAATTAGCCTCAGGCTGCAAGAGTGCTTTTTCAGTTCTTCGATTTTGTAGCTGCCAGCCCAATCTTCAGAGGCACCTATTGACATAACAAAATGTTCCAAAAATTACGTTACATCAGCGCCAACTGAAATGTCATTCGGAATTCTTGAACCAGAATCTGCGAATGCAATCGCGTTATGTGAGGTTCACACAACAAACTCCATAATTACGCGAAATGCTAAATGGTTCGAAGAAAAATCTTTACTTAACTTGTGTCATGCCGATCTTCTAGTTGTTGAATTTCCCCAGGATAATTTCAGTTCAATACTGTTGTGGTATTCGAAATAAAAAAATACTGGCCTTATTAGTTCAGTTTATAAGATCCATTTATTCAACAACTCACTTCAATTACATCAAAGCAACAATACATTTCACAACAGGCGCCATAGCTGTGGAATATTAAAGCACAGTCGAGTGCTTCATAAACTCGTCTGTTCACCATTACAGCAGATAACTACCTCCACTTTCGTGCCTTGGCGTCCAAAATGACTGACTTATTCCTGATACCATAAGGTGGTTGCATTTTGCCTTTCTTAGGCAGACGATAGTAGAAAACAGTATTTGCGATAAAAATGGATCACGCGTTAACAGGTTTCAGGAACGAATTCTACATCTATCTAGTGACCGTTCTTTACATAATTGCAATTGATAGTTTATGTATTCAACGGTATTGATAGTCTGAACGTAACAGTTTTGAAATTCTTTTGGCAAATGTACATTTTTAAATTTAGTTTTTGTCACAATGTGACTTTTTAACTGTTTTCCATTAAATTAACTGTGTAAAAATCGAAACAGATTTCTAGTGTGATCAATATTACAAACTGAATGGGTTTTTGCAATCCTCCACTGTGATGTAATTTAAAAATTTCATATTTTGATAAAACTCAATACAGCAATTTTGGCACGGATTGAAATGCATTCTGGACACTCTGTCTCTTGAGCTTCCAGGCCAGCTATACATTCTTAAAAAGATAATTTCTTTTGCAGTAAGCAAATTTGCAAGCTTTGTATTTCATGAATTTACGTTTCGTTAACACCCTGTAATAATTCAGGAGGCTTTTTACCGTATGTCAAATATTGCGATCATTATCAAACTAGATTGAATAAAACTGGTATTTAAATTGCATCGTAACTTATTGGCTTTGGATATTTGCGCATTTCAAACGCAGACGTGATTATGGCTTGTCAACAAACGTCGTTCTCTTTGCTAAACTATCGTAAAATTCAATCGTATGAATGTGTTGCCTACTTCTCCTTCTGAAATTAATAAAAATTATATATTCTGTCAAAATAAAAACTCGTCTGGTTATGATGGCATTTCACAGATTACTAGAGGTTTGTTCCTATTTAATAAACTCTGTCTTATCTCAAAAATGTTATGCAACACCAACTCAAGGCATTTTTCCAGAGAGACTGAAACATGCCGTTGCCAAATCCCTCCATACGAAAGGGATTGGAGAGATGCCAATCACTACCGACGTGCTTTCCTGCTGACATCACTTTGCAAAATTTTTGAGAAGTTCGAGAATTCTAGAATAGTATTCCAGCTGAGCAACAATAATATCACCAACAACTCACAGTTTGGGTTTCAGAAGCGCTGCTCTACTGATAATGCCATTTACATGTACAGTCATCCAGTTTTGTAAGCATTAAATAGTAAAATAGTGCCGGTTGGCATTTTTCGCGACCTACCTAACACATTTGACAGTGCGAAGCACAGTATTCTCCCAGATACATTGGCGTTTTGTGGTACTGATAGTACAGCTAACAGTGGATAATGTTATTTCTAAGCAAAAGAATGCAGAAAGCTGTACTTAGTAATTCAACCACTGTAGTCTGATGATATTATCATCACTGGAGAGAAATCACGTATGGGTTTGCCGAGACTCAATCTCTGGTTCTTTGTTGTTCTTCGTATATGTAAATTATCTTCCCTCTAACATACAACTAGAAGAATTAATTCATTTTGCAGGTGACAGCAGTACTGTAATCAATGCAGGCATACATACACTGGCAAAAGAAATGGCAAACAATGTTCTTAAAAGTATCATTGTCTAGGTCTCTGTGAGTGGTCTCACTCTCAAATTTAAAGAGACACAGCATATTTAGTTCTGTACATCTACGGGTTCTACGTCAGTGATATGTGTAATACATAATGAGGAAATAATAAGTGTGGTGGAGACTTCTAAATTCTTGGATGTACTTTTTGATGGCAATTTAAACGGGAATAAGCAAATTCTGGAACTCCTAAAACAATATAGTTTAGTTACATTTGCACTCGGAATCATTGCACATCTTGAGGAGAGAGAAATCACTAAGCTGACATATTTTCATTCAGTAATGTCATGTGAAAGGATGTTCAGGGGTAACTTATCTTTAAGAAGGAAAGTCTCCGTTACTCATTCCATACTACACCGTCAAACACAGGCACTGCAAATAGTGTAGACATGCCCAGGTAAAGGCCGTGACAATTATAAGTAAGTCACTTTTTGTGGGTGAATCACACTGATTGCCCAAGTGGAGAATGTGGACACATGGCGACATGATGTTGTTGTTGCGGTCTTCAGTCCTGAGACTGGTTTGATGCAGCTCTCCATGCTACTCTATCCTGTGCAAGCTTCTTCATCTCCCAGTACCTACTGCATCCTACATCCTTCTGAATCTGCTTAGTGTGTTCATCTCTTGGTCTCCCTCTACGATTTTTACCCTCCACGCTGCCCTCCAATGCTATATTGGTGATCCCCCGATGTCTCAGAACATGTCCTACCAACCGATCCCTTCTTCTAGTCAAGTTGTGCCACAAGCTCCTCTTCTCCCCAATTCTATTCAATATCTCCTCATTAGTTATGTGATCTACCCATCTAATCTTCAGCATTCTTCTGTAGCACCACATTTCGAAAGCTTCTATTCTCTATTGCCTCACGTGTTCCAACATTTCTACGGAATCCAAACTGATCTTCCCCGAGGTCGGCTTCTATCAGTTTTTCCATTCGTCTGTAAAGAATTCGCGTTAGTATTTTGCAGCTGTGACTTATTAAACGCCGGCCGCGGTGGTCTCGCGGTTCTAGGCGCGCAGTCCGGAACCGTGCGACTGCTACGGACGCAGGTTCGAATCCTGCCTCGGGCATGGATGTGTGTGATGTCCTTAGGTTAGTTAGGTTTAAGTAGTTCTAAGTTCTAGGGGACTGATGACCATAGATGTTAAGTCCCATAGTGCTCAGAGCCATTTGAACCATTTGAACTTATTAAACTGATAATTCGGTAATATACACATGGCGACATATGGAAGCGTGATTGGATAGCCGAAACATTTAAGGCGACCGGTCAAATAAAGAAGGATTATCTGAGACCGAGTTCTCGTCCAGAACAAATTTTCGTATATCGCCAATGAATTATAGAGCTAGAGTCTCATTGTACACGCAATTGTGAATAAATTTCTTGTACTTCATACAGTTGTAGATCCTTCAGGCACACATGCATATCTGAAGGACATTGCATAGTAGACAATTAAACATAGACACTACAAATAGTATTTACATATCTAGGCAAAAGTTGCAACAGTAATAAGTAAGCTTTTTCTGTGCAGGAATCGCAGCAATTGTGGGAGTGCATGAAGTAGATAATCGGTGACATATGCACGTTTGGATCGGTCCTGGGTCCCACTCCCGCACAAATTTTGTCACCAAGAAATTGTGCAGTAGCAGTCCCTTCTTACTCACACCTGGGAATACATTTCTGGTTGATAGCAGTAGTGTCTGTGCTTTCAGACGCACACGCATGTCCGAAGCACATTGCAACTATACTGTTACACGCAGACACTGATGATAGTATGGTTGGAAACAGTCCAAAATCTATACGTTGCACCGTTTCCGATTTAATTAGCGGTGAAGTCAGCCAGTGAGCCACGTGTTATTGCGCGAGCAAATTCAAACAGCCTGCCAGAGACAGGGTAGCCAAACATGTCATTCGTTTGGTTTCCTCAGACTGAACAAATGTAGCTAAATTAATTTTATCACTTCCGAAAAAGGTAGATTTGTTATGGTAGTGAGCATTTGAATAAGTGGAACGTAACAGACCCACACATGACAGTGCATTATCTCATTTTAGCGCATGTAAGTCCTTGAATTTGCGCACAATGTGACCTCATTGGCTGATGTCAATGCTAATGAAATCGGAAACAGCAAAACATATCGAATTCCTTTTATTAACAATTATTTCTCTGTACATTCTCCCCTGCGACGCTCTTCCAAGCTTCTCAAACGGCCGTGTGCTTTCCTGTGTGTGTGTTTGTGTTTGTGTGTGTGTGTGTGTGTGTGTGTGTGTGTGTGTGTGTGTTCTACCGCTTCGGGGACTTGTGATAACTCTTTTAGAGATGAGAACGTGGTTCCATTGCAGAACATAATGTCTTTATTTATTCCTTAAATCCCTTCCTTTTTCTGTGGCTTTTCGTAAGTGGTAATTTTATTCTACTGTAAGTTTCTGAGGAGGGCTATTGCTGCAGTTAAGGATATTTACGTCTCTGATTCAGTCCATACCGTGATCGGCAAATGTAAAATGACTATTGTTGCTGTTAAGTGCCCGTGTTCGGCGTCTCTAATGGCGAAATTTCTACGTGTCTGACCGATACAAACTGACTGGCGTCTTACATATACGAGTTAATAGATGCCAGATGTGTTGTGTCGCAGATGAGTGTGTGCCATTTGATTGTTGTTGTAGACGTTCTTGTGCAGATGTGTTGTGTCTGTTTGTGTTCTGTATGTTTAAGTTCTGTTATCTATGTTTATACGTTAGTGTTGATCTTTGTGTTGCTGTGTGTTGGGTGTCTCTTTCGTTTTGCTTTAATTTTGTAGTTTACTTTGTCTGTAATATTTGTTGTCCATTCCCTCTCCTTCATCCCACCCACTCAACAATTTATAAAACTCTTTCATAATCAACGTAATACCCACAACATTTACTAAAACTGCTACTTTAAACTAAAAAACGACAGATAAAGAATTAAGCAACAAATGAGTGTTGACAGAGAATAACATACAACGAAGTTATAGTAACCGAGTAGCAAGCGGAAAAAAGAGGTAGTTCCATTTTAGTCGTAACAGTTTCGTCAATATTTGTAACATAACATCGAAAAATCCTGATCAGTTGCACATGATAACCTGCAGCATAATATTATCTCGAGTGCAAAGTTGCACAACTAAACAAACATCACTATGTGATTGTACCAAAAATATATGTACCAGCATGGACTCAAGGAAATTCTCTTAGGTGTTACTTGAAAGAAAATAAATTAACACATTGACGAGGATGGAGCTTCACTGAAACATGTTAGAGTGTTACACAAGCAGAATTTCCATAAAAATTCCAAATCTATTATTTTGTTTGGGAAATTCAAAAAAGTTAATAAATACGGATTCCTGGTAAAGACGTCGAAAACGGAGGCCCAGCCTCACACAGATGACTACACAACACGTCTCGCCTCCAGAACTGCCCGTCTACGAGTAGACTCTTGCTCTAGCACGAAAACCGTTCGCTTGTCTTCGACGGCTGGCTCGAGAAAATCTGCTGCACTGGTTCCTCATAGGATGCCAACCCAGCTGATGTAGACACGCTCCTCTCTCAGGAACAACAGTAGAATTTGTCTCTAACAAAGATAGTTTTCAGGTAATTCCGATTTTGCACAGTTTGGCCATATCTTTGTGTTGTTTTCCGATGTCAAACCAAACAACTTCTCACTCATTTCCGGTCCCAAGATGCCGCCACTGAGCAAAATCGCCGCGACAGGCAACCAAACGCCATGTATGACCAAATATAAGCATTTCCTTTCTTCTAACACGCCCCTTGCTCGCATCATTGACAGTTTTTTTAAAAATGTCCTTAAATACCTAACATTACCTCAGTACGACACGTCCAACTGTGGTAACTAATCAAAATACTCGTATCACTAGAACGAGTTGAACATAACATACTGTTTAACTGCAGAAGTTGTATGTCATGCGTTTGAGGCGCAAAACCAAATGGTCGTCCTGGACCCCAAGCCTGATGAACTCCAGGATGACCGAGATATCCTGACGGGTGTGACCGTCTTCCGAAACAGACCACCGCTTATAGCCCCTCGCCTTACGTTCACGACAGAAGTGCTCCGAATCCTCCGGAGGAAGCGTGGTCATTTGGCCCCCGGCCTGGATGGGATCGACAACGAACATCTCCGTCGGCTACCACGTAAGCTCCTGGTCCTATTCACCAGGATATTGAACTGTTGTCTTCAGGGTGGCCTTTTCCCTCCGCAGTGGAAACAGGCCAAGCTTACTGCGATCCCAAAACCGTCTAAGGACCCTACGGTCCCTACCAACAACAGGCCCATCAGTCTTTTGAACACCATGGCGCAGGTCCTGGAGTCTCTCATACTCCACCGCATTTCCCAGCCTCTGGCAGTAGCCGGGACGATCCGTTCCGTATAGTCTGGGTTTAACTCACACCTGACCGCTGAACTGTAAGTTCTTCGGATCACGGAGCACATCATCAACGGTTTTAACTCCAGCATGTCGACGGTAGCGATCTTCTTGGACGTGCAGAATTCTTATGATAAGATTTGGCAGGACAACCTGGTGTGTAAGACGCTGACGCAAACGATCATCCCTGACATCTACGTTAAGATTGTGGATGATTTCCTCCACCAGCGGGCCTTCCTCTTTGGTTAGCGGGGTAGGCGCTCCAGTGTACGCCACATGTCGATGGGTTCCCCTCACAGCTCTGTCCTGTCCCCTCTTCTTTTTAATGTCTATGTCGATGACATGCCCGTCAACCGCCACTGCCATTTGGCGCCATACGCCGATGACACAGCGCTTTATTCGACCGGCCGCAATCCTGATCAACTCACTGCTCGCCTCCAAAGCCAGGTGGACGCAACGGTCGCCTGGTGTCGCTCCAATAAGGTCGCCCTCAATGCCGCCAAAACTACGGCAGTGTATTTCACTAAACGGCGCCCTATCCTCCGCCACAACATCTCCATCGGAGGCGTCCGGGTCCCGTGGGCCCAAGATGCCAAGTATCTCGGGGTCTGGTTGGATAAGAAACTTTTTGTCCAGCACCATGCAGAATACATCACCCACCAAGGGTTAAAGTTGACAATGGCCTTGTACCCTCTCTTCTCCAGCCGAGAGCTGAATTTAGATACCAAACTCCGGCTGTATCACTCCGTTGTACTACCCTGGCTACCATATGGTTCTTCTGCGTGGGCCACGATTAGTAAGTCCCGGATGCTAACGCTCCAGCGCCTACAGAATAAAGTTCTCAGGTGGAGACTTCACGCCCCTCCGCTCACCAGGATTGTCACTCTGCATGAGGAGACAAATACGGCCCTAAGACTCGACAACTCTACAGTAAAGCGGAAGCCCTCCGTGAGACGGTCGCTGGACTACAAACCATCGGCACCACAGTACCAAGGCGCTGGCACTGACACCCCATTCCTCTCACCATCCTGGAGGACTCGGATTCGGGCTACGACTGACGATTGGCCCAATACGACTTTTTACGCCCGTTTCGTACAGTCATTAGCAGTGGTCTGTTCTCGTCCAGCCACTTTTTTCCTTCACCGTAGAGTTGGCGCATTACTGCACCCCTCCTCTGTGCTTCCATCGTCGGAGGGTGGCACGGACCGTTAAGTTCAACCGCCACACCTTCAAAGTGCTATGCTCGGCTGTTTTTCAGCCGTTGCTTCGAATCTCCTCTCACTTGTCCACCGAGACAGTTGGACCGAATCTGAACCGGTGACGCTGTTTACTAGTAAACTGCCGCAAAAAAGAAAATTGTATGTCACATGTAAAAATTACTCACCAGCAACTTAGTTAAAGTTTAGGAAGTCTGCCATGAAAGTGGTTGGAAACTGATAAAAGTGGTAAAAATTTTTAGATATGCAACTAAAAAGGAAATACAAATTTATGTGTGATACGAAAGAGAGATCATGTGTAATTCCTTCAGTTGTTCAAAATATGTTGATTTTCACCGCTGGCAGACCCAGTGAAAGACACATATGACTACTATACATGTAGTGTCAGCATTTAGTCTTCGCAAGCACAACAGAAAACTTGAGGATCAGAAGGAAATAGCTTTACTTACCTGAAAGCATTGAATGCCATTTAACACATATAATAACACTAATAATACTGACGAATGTGCAAGATATCTGTGTGTAGTGGTACAGTTAAACAGGGCATGCAATCTTAGAATGATCTGTTGCAGATAGTGCTCTTGCAGAAGAACATGATTCCAGGAAAAATAATTACGAGGTGATCTGAAGGATTGTCAAAGAATTTGTAGTAATTAACTTCAGAATTGGCTCCAAGTGTGAAGATGACACCTGGAAGACTCCTTTAACAGGTACTAGTGTGCAGTAAAGCGTTACATGTAACTGGATGAGTTAGTGTTGTATTTATTAATGAACCTTGTGTGAAATTTCTGTCCAATTAGATAGGGACTTAACAGATAAAAATGGTTCAAATGGCTCTGAGCACTATGGGACTTAACTTCTGAGGTCATCAGTCCCCTAGAACTTAGAACTACTTAAACCTAACTAACCTAAGGACATCACCCACATCCATGTCCGAGGCAGGATTCGAACCTGCGACCGTAGTGGTCGCGCGGTTCCAGACTGTAGCGCCTAGAACCGCTCGGCCACTCCGGCCGGCACTTAACAGATAACTTTAAACTTCAAACACCTTGTGCTAAGTAGGAAAAGAGTGGATGCTCGTAACAACAATGTCAGTAATTATTTCACTTGCGGATCCATGTTACCTGGAACGTTTCGATTTCTACATTGAGCAATCACGTTAATGTGACCGTATGTCAAAATACTGAATCACCACCTTTCGCAGTGCGGACACCTGCGAGTCATGCAGGAAGAGAGTCAGTGAAGTTCTGGAAGGTACGGACAAAGATATCAGTCATTCCGACTCCAGTGCCTGGTCAGTTGCGCTAGGTTTCTCGACTGAGGATACCTTGGCGTGTACATGGCGGTCCCACAGATTCTACAGTGGGTTAAATCCGGGGAGTTTTGTGGTCAGGGGAATACTGTAAACTCACCCTGGTGTTCTTCGAACCACTCACGTAGACCGCGAGATGTAGGACACGTTGCATTGTCCTGCTGATGGATGCCATCGTGACGAGGAAAAACAAACTTCATGAAGGATTGGACATGGTCCCCAAGGACAGATACATACTTGTGTTGATACAGTGTGCCTTCCAGAATGACGAGATCACCCTCCCCGCCTTGGACCTTTCTGACCATCCACCGCCTATCAGTTTCGTGAAGCACAAAACGTGATTCATCGGAAATGGCCACATGTCTCCACTCAGTGGACGTCAGGTTGCAGTGCTGACGTGAAAATTCTAGCCTTCGTCGCAGATGAACAGTAGTCAGTATGAGTGGAGGAATCTTGCGCCTGCTGCGGAGGTCCATACGAACTGAATTGTCGTTGAAACTTGTTTCATCTGAGCTGTGAGCTGCTCAATACCTACGTGTCTGTTCGGCCGTAGACACTGTAAGTAGGCTGTTTAGGTTTTTATGTTGGCAACGCCACTTAGTGCTCTGTATGAAAATCGCTGACTGCGCTGTGTGCAGTCTGTGGCTGGTTGGACTCATTGTTGCAATATTCGCTTGTGTAGTGCTGGGCAGTTGGATGTGAACAGCGCGTAGCTTTGCGCAGTTGGAGGTGAGCCGCCATAAGTGGTAGATGTAGGGAGAGAGATGCCAGAGTTTTGAGAGGTTACTATGAGCGGACGATCTGGATGTGTGTCCATCAGAAAAAGGAAATCTGTAAAAGTGGATGTCATGAACTTATATTTATTAAGGTAAATACATTGTTTGTTCTCTATCAAAATCTTTCATCTGCTAACTATGCCTATCCGTAGTTAGTGCCTTCAGTAGTTAGAATCTTTTATTTAGCTGGCAGTATGGGCGCTCGCTGTATTGCAGTAGTTCGAGTAACGAAGATTTTTGTGAGGTAAGTGATTCATGAAAGGTATAGGTTATTGTTAGTCAGGGCCATTCTTTTGTAGGGATTATTGAAAGTCAGATTGCGTTGCGCTAAAAATATTTGTGTGTCAGTTTAGTAATGCTCAGAATAAGTAAAGAGAGAACTGTCTGAGTACGTTCACTTTTGCTCAGCTGTTTGAAAATCAAATAACGTAAGAGTTTTTCCAGCACTGTCATTCTTTACATTCAAAGGGGAAGTTTGAACACCTCCTCAGCCGCCGTTCACCCCTGTCATCTACTGCCAGTGGCGCATGAGAGTTGCCTCAGCGTCGTTTTGGGGTAGCGCCATTTTACTAGGCAAAGTGTACTTTAACCCCAGGGGCCCGCGAACAGTTTATAAACTTAGCCTTTTTAGAAATGTCTCAACCTTCGGCCCGTAAGCAAATGATCTCAACCTTTTGGACGACCGTTTCCTCATTACGACAAAGACTGCACTGTTTCTCGCGTCCCGACACGTTTTATACACCCTCCACTGCTAGCGCTGCCACTCGCTAGCTGTGAGCAGTTACTGCAAGTTGAAGTCGAACATGGCGGTGGCCTCATAAATGTGAATGCAGCGTGTATTATCGTATACTTTCTTTCGTGTCACTTTACGTTGCTAACTACAAGAACAAGCTACTTCCGAAAACGTGGTCTGTGTTTCGCATTTATTGGTCGTACTCAGTGATTCTCTGATGTATGAAATAGAAAACATTTCCGTTATTTCAGACAATGGCTCAGTAAGCTAAGCAGCAGCCACAACAGAAAGAAAAAAATACGGCACCAGTTCGATAAGCAACAAAGTATAAATATCAAAACCACGATCAAATTTTCTTGCGCTAGAACGGTTGAATGAGTTGCTAATTATGGTGTTTCAGTAATATACGTTTTGCACATGGACGCTGGTGCCCCTCTCAGTTTTTCGCCCCAAGTAGCCGTTAATGTCGCTTGGGCCTCGAACTGGTAGTGTGTACATCCCATGGCAGAGTTCAGCTGGAGAGAGGTTCAAACTAGCAATAGACATTCAGAGAAGCATGTAAGAATGGTTACAAAAGCCACCATGACTGACTGTAACATAAATGTTGAGAAATATCTTTTTGAATGCAACCGAAGAAAACCGCCATTTTTCTCGCGGATACCTGCTTGGAAAATTCCCTTACCCTTATTTCACAGTAGAATGTTCAAATTTTCTTTTGCCATGTCTATCGTTCCCATGAAGACGATGGTGATAAAATTAACTCACAATTCGGGCAGAGTCGTACATAGTCATTCCTGAAACGTTTCGTCTGTGACTGTTACAAGAAGAGATATTAATATGTAATACTACAAAATGGAGCTTCTGCCATTTATTTTATAGCGTTTTGCAGAGTACCCGTGTAAACGTAGACATCAGCTATAACTTCCTACAATGGACACAGAAAACAGAGGACAAGCTGCTTCCGAAAACGTGGTCTGTGTTTCGCATTTATTCGCCGTAATCGGTGATTCTCTGATATATGAAGTAGAAAACATTTCCGGTATTTCAGCCAATGACTGAGACAGCTAAACAGCAGCCACAACAGAAAGAAAAAAAAATACGGTGCCAGTTCGACAGGCGAAAAAGTATAAATATCAAAACCACGATCAAATTTTCTTGCGCTGGAATGGTACAATGAGTTGTAATTCTTGGCTCCCAAAGTTTGTCGTCAAATTACCTCTCTGCTCTCGCTTCACTGAAAGTGCCCGCGGTTCCGTATTAAAACAAGAGAAGAAACAACCTAAAGAAACACTCGAAAATAGAATTTAATTATCGCGCACAATTCAATCTCATTAAGACACGCAGCAGTGAAGGCAGCCACTCCATTGTCGAGCGCAGCGGATACCAACAATCAGGTCTGAAGAGAGAAGACAGAGAACCATTGTTGTCCCTTTCCCTGACTTTCTCCTTCTCAGCCCCCTCCCCCACCCCCACGTCTGCCCTCTCCCTCCGGTGGCCTCCAATTGTCTTTCGACTTCATAAAGACATTTTACTTCGGAGCTGTTCCTTGAGCACAACCTTCCTCCGTGAAGAAAAAAGAACACTGGAAAGAGAGTAATAAACGACTATGGGCGCTCTTTCTTTAGACTCACTGTAGCTTCCAAAAAAAACATAAAAATAAAAAAAGAACGTTAATTATGCACTGTACCTGTTTTACATTTTTTTTACCCTATCCCGCTGCCTTCCACCCGTGCTGAGAAAGGTCGTTTGTATAATTGATTTCTTTCCTCCTGTGTAAAATGGCTGTGGCGGCCATTAAGAGAACCAAAAAGCCTCTCTTAACGACTCCTCAGGCTGCTGGGCTGAGATTCTTGAAGACCTGGCGGCCCATTTCCGTCAATAATGTTGTTCATTATGCACGCACCAACTTAGTTGCTGACTTGTAAGATATACTAATCGCACTGCCGTTACAGACGTGCAGTAACAGAAACAAATGCACCAGTAAACGGAGAGGGTTGGGATAATATTTAACCCGATGTGAGCTTCGCACATACTGCTTGTTTCTGATGCTGTTTTTGCTCACAAGCTGACACGATTTCCTGTTTTTTTTCTTACTGAACGTTTTGCGTTCATCCCATTGTGTACACAACGCAAGGTGAGGCGCTAGATACTTCATTTATTAGAAATAAGAGGTATTAAAATACCGCTGAATATGAAATTACAAGTAAATAAGCCTCTGGCTTGAATTTCTTTAATGAATTCTCGATTTCGGGACTACCGGCTCAACCCTCAGAAGCATGTGGAATCAGACGCGGATACAGAAAAACCTCATGGAGGGGGCACTTAAGATATCTTGAGCTACCTTTACTGTTACCGTAATAAAAAATAATCAAGTCATACGCAAAGTTTACTTCTCGAATATACACTTTATTCGCACTGAAAAATGCAACACTAGAACACTTAACACTGAAACACACACGGTCACACTCCGCGTACTGCTAATACCACTAAGCACAACACTGACTGAAGTCTGTGGTAATAACCAATAATCGCAGTTGATCACTTTTTATCACTTCCAAGTTATCGCGACGATTGTGGCTTTCAAACTGACTACCTGGCAACGACTCTACTTCCCTTACATATGTGGCTCGGTTCGTTCGAGAACATTCGCTGCCGGAATGTTCGCTTCCAGACTTTTATGGAGTGTGAACAAATACATGCTGTGAAAGAGACAAGCGAATGTGTACCTTACGGCTTATAATATAAGGGTGAGTTTCCAATGATGACGTCATCCAGCAATTTATGTGTGTGGAACTTTTATTGTCGATTCCGCTCCTTTCTAGTGCGTTTGATAGAGGGCCTATATAGTAACAATGCGTGTTTAGGAATCTTCTCGAAAGTCACTATTACTGGAGATATATGCATCAATAGTTTCCCATAACTAACGCGTATTAAGAGTTATGTAAGGGAAACTATTGTTATGTTATTAGAAAAAATATTGTTACGAATCTTGTAACGATGTTTCAACTGAAAAATTACTATCATTAATACTTCACAATCAACTGACCACTTGTAACGTCCCCCTTCCCTCCTATCGACAATGTTAGAAATATATGACCGTGTAAGCATATGTCTAAACAATTGGAATAAAATTTTTAAAAGGCTATCATTCCGAAGATTCAATATAAAGTCGATAAATGAGGGGGAAGTTAAAAACAAGATGCCTTCTACGACAACTTATTCCGCCTACTTAATTACTGTAAAATTTAGTATGGTTTTTCGAAAGGTTTGTGCTGTCATTCACGTACTGTGCCAACGAGAAGGGGTACCACATGGATCGGAACAGAATAATAAGAGTTACTGAAATAATTATAGCTAAAAGAAAAACGGTCGCCAGCCCAACTGCGCAAAATTTCTGTTCAGTTGGTGAATTAATGGGCCGAACAGTCAATGTCAAGAATTTCTCGAACACGCGCGGCAACAGAGGGCTGCACGCACGTTAGCAAAAACAATTGAAACATTTACGTAATAAAACAAGAAAGAAAATAGTTTGCAGTCGAAATATTATTAACTAATAGATTTGAAATTTTGAAAACATACAAGGTAACACTTAGATTAATGGTTACTTTCTGTTGTAAGTGACAATGGCGCTACCTCACAATAACGTCTACTATTTTCATATGAATTTTGGAAAATGGCAAAAAATAATTAAAAGAAACTCTATTGACTTCTGAACAGGGAAGTAGAGATTGATAATTACTGCCGGCCGGTGTGGCCGTGCGGTTCTAGGCGCTACAGTCTGGAACCGCGTGACCGCTACGGTCGCAGGTTCGAATCCTGCCTCGGGGATGGATGTGTGTGATGCCCTTAGGTTAGTTAGGTTTAAGTAGTTCTAAGTTCTAGGGGACTGGTGACCTCAGATGTTAAGTCCCATAGTGCTCAGAGCCATTTGAACCATTGATAATTACTGTATCAAAAGGTAATTATTATACTTTAGCACGACTGCAAGTCAAAATGTGAACCAGAACTTTACTAACAACAAATTACAATAATCACTGATATTTGCACTCACTCATTAATTGTAGTTAGTGCTTTTGTTTATCGTGCCAGCAATCATTTTAATTTGATTAGCTGATTTACTATTTACAACAATTAGATCGCCCCAGATTAAAGTTCAAATTTAAAGTTAGTGAGACTGAAATTACTGAATGCTTTAAGTTCAAATCTTTAATCTAAGTGAATCATTTAGTTCATAAGCAAACTTAACTGGCACTGCAGTTTTCATTTTTCATAAACGGTACTCGGATTATTGTAGCAATAGGACAGGACAGGAACCTACTTGGTGAATGATTTTAGGAGAATCACGGGTAAACAGTTTCGATTAAACTATGGTAATTATTCACTCGCAAAACACCACAAAGCTGAGTAACGCCGTTACAAAACTAGTTGACAATAAGCTGTGATGCAGCAACCTCACTTAAGTCCATTCTCGCCGTGACGAAGTCGCTGACGGCGATACTGCTGCTGGCTCCTTTCTATGATAATTAGCGAGCACGGGAGTTATTGGCAATTGATGTTGCTGCAACCAATATTTCCACCGCCCACGCTCATCACCTGCCACGTGCCGCTAAACAATCACTACTCCAGTACAGTGCACGCCATCCATGCGTCCGCACTTCACCAAGCCTCACACCAGAGTTCTCTCTCTGTGTAGCGCGCGTCTCACGTAACATCCTCCCGCGTCCACAGAGCAGAGAAGGATATTCTACACCGCTACTCCAACGATGCTTATTCGTTGACAAAAATCTAGCGTTTCCCTAACATTCCCTCAGCGATTACTCAGCGATATTTACATAATATACATAATTGATTATACAGAAAAATAAACAAATTAATTCATACATCGTGTACATATAAATTTACATAAAGATAAAAGCACGTATGTATACAATAACAAATGGTGGAAGAGCACATCGGCATGAAAGTGTTACACGTTCTCACTCTTGACTAATCTTCACATTTGCACTTGCTACAAATAGAAATTTTTGCTTATTGTTTCTTTAGTTTTAATATTTCTGCTTCTGGATGTAAACTGGCGCCGGCCGCGGTGGTCTAGCGGTTCTAGGCGCGCAGTCCGGAACCGCGCGACTGCTACGGTCGCAGGTTCGAATCCTGCCTCGGGCATGGATGTGTGTGATGTCCTTAGATTAGTTAGGTTTAAGTAGTTCTAAGTTCTAGGGGACTGATGACCATGGATGTTAAGTCCCATAGTGCTCAGAGTCATTTTGTAAACTGGCTTCCTATTCAGCGAATAGTTCGTATTTATAATGCAACGTATCGAAAGTTGTCTGTACAAGAAAACTGTAGAATATTCGCGACTTTTGTCGAACAAATGCCAGACAGAATAACGTATCGACATCACTAGAATGGCCATGACTTTTCTCGTAGATATGTGTTAGCTATGTTCCAGACACAAACGTATAAAATACGACGCGGACGCGTGTGCTACGTAGGAGAGTACAACTACTGGATAACTCGGTTCAGTCGAGTCGACTGACGAAAGAAACGAACGAATGTCGTGTGAGCTGACTGGCGGGGGCGGCGCTGGTGGTAATGTGGTCGGCCCCGCAAGGAGGATGTATATAGCCATTACCTTGGCTATATGCTTCCAATCGATATCAAGTATAACTTCCTCGGGATCGCCGCTGCCAACACCGATGAACAGTACCTCCAACAAACCTGTGTCTGCAGCATCACACGGGGGTGACACCTCAGCGGCGTGTGTGGTGTTATAGACACAGGTTTGTTCCACATATCGGAGATGAGAGCAAGTCCTGATTCCAAGGGAGCTATAACTAGATCGATTAGTTGTTAACATACAAGGCGCATCTGAAGATGGAACTGATAGTCCCCGATAATGCAGGCAGAGGATATGTCTACTCGTCACACGTCTGGTTACCACCTTTCATCAGGACAAAAATTTTAAATAAGCCTGACCTTAATTTCAATGTACTTACCCAAATAATCCTCTGGCGCATCATTACCCATTTCGTTCAAAGCACACGGCCGCCCTAGACATTTAGTTCATCTTCGATCAATAGAACAATTGTTCCTTCCCCAACGACTTCTAGCTGGACAGGGACATCTGCAATATTGGTTATTTTCTACAACGTAACTCCGTCCCCGCATCCAGTCTCCATCCGATGTCCTCCCACATTAATGTGGCAAACATGTTGTACGTCGGTAAGATCCGGAGTGGATTTTTACCACCGACTTGCAGAGCTACACATGAAAAGCGATTTTCAGAGGCGAACAGATAAACGAACTAGAAAAACTTCATAAATTATTACGTAACAGTGAAGGATGAAGTACCTTATGACATTGATTTAGGTCTAATTTCGTCAAGAGCAGCGAGTGGATGTGTGTAGTGCTTCTGGTGGCCTGTTAGAGGACTGCCGAATGGTTTGTAACGCAGCCATGGACCTAGGTATCACTTTATAAATAAAAAACTGATACCTGCTAGGGCACAGCCTAACGATGGTTTCTAGGGAAAACAATACTCTTTTAAGAACACACTTCCAATATTCATACAACAATCCATCTCGCGTTTTGGTTTTAACTATACTGTCTTGCTACGAAAAACAGCGCTAATTTGAAAATGATTAATCGAAAGACAGAACTACCCGTCTCAGACTCAGGCTCTTGATTGGATTCTGACTCAGTCAGACAGTTATATGACGAACTTTGGTATAACGTGCAGACTGAAACAAGGGGAGACCTAGAATGTTTAACCTACGCAAAACACTGCTAGAAAGGGCAGCTTTCTTAAACACCGGGAAAAAGAGATTATGAACAAGGTAAAAACACCTGGCTTACCTCAGTAAGTACGCAAATCAGATGCGTCACTTCCCTGATCCTTTCGTTTAATTTCATGTCTGCTCCTCCAAGTTATTCCCACTACGCATCTGACGATTTATCACTGAGCCAAATTCAGTTTTTTAATGATTTTGAATCAAAAATCAATGTCTCACTGCTACAACTGAAAATGATAGTAAGTACTGACAGCAAACTTTCTTCTTCGGGCACAAATCAGAAGCTTGGTTTTCGAAACACAATGTAGTTTGCCAAAGGCCATTTTAATGCTTATTTTATTCCTGTCTGTCGTGCCGCTTTCATCAAATACAGAATCTCGTACAGTGGTTCTACAACCGAGTGCTGTTACGTACTATGGTATTTTCTAAGTGTAAACTGCAAATTATGTATTACGACTATTATGGAAAGAAAGTAGTACGTAGCGGTAAATATTGTTATATTCACAACATACGATTATAGGTAGTCGCAGCGAGGCATCAGCGTGGAAACGGAATTTTAGTAGTAGTTGAGGATGTACACTCCTGGAAATGGAAAAAAGAACACATTGACACCGGTGTGTCAGACCCACCATACTTGCTCTGGACACTGCGAGAGGGCTGTACAAGCAATGATCACACGCACGGCACAGCGGACACACCAGGAACCGCGGTGTTGGCCGTCGAATGGCGCTAGCTGCGCAGCATTTGTGCAGCGCCACCGTCAGTGTCAGCCAGTTTGCCGTGGCATACGGAGCTCCATCGCAGTCTTTAACACTGGTAGCATGCCGCGACAGCGTGGACGTGAACCGTATGTGCAGTTGACGGACTTTGAGCGAGGGCGTATAGTGGGCATGCAGGGGGCCGGGTGGACGTACCGCCGAATTGCTCAACACGTGGGGCGTGAGGTCTCCACAGTACATCGATGTTGTCGCCAGTGGTCGGCGGAAGGTGCACGTGCCCGTCGACCTGGGACCGGACCGCAGCGACGCACGGATGCACGCCAAGACCGTAGGATCCTACGCAGTGCCGTAGGGGATCGCACCCAGCAAATTAGGGACACTGTTGCTCCTGGGGTATCGGCGAGGACCATTCGCAACCGTCTCCATGAAGCTGGGCTACGGTCCCGCACACCGTTAGGCCGTCTTCCGCTCACGCCCCAACATCGTGCAGCCCGCCTCCAGTGGTGTCGCGACAGGCGTGAATGGAGGGACGAATGGAGACGTGTCGTCTTCAGCGATGAGAGTCGCTTCTGCCTTGGTGCCAATGATGGTCGTATGCGTGTTTGGCGCCGTGCAGATGAGCGCCACAATCAGGACTACATACGACCGAGGCACACAGGGCCAACACCCGGCATCATGGTGTGGGGAGCGATCTCCTACACTGGCCGTACACCACTGGTGATCGTCGAGGGGACACTGAATAGTGCACGGTACATCCAAACCGTCATCGAACCCATCGTTCTACCATTCCTAGACCGGCAAGGGAACTTGCTGTTCCAACAGGACAATGCACGTCCGCATGTATCCCGTGCCACCCAACGTCCTCTAGAAGGTGTAAGTCAACTACCCTGGCCAGCAAGATCTCCGGATCTGTCCCCCATTGAGCATGTTTGGGACTGGATGAAGCGTCGTCTCACGCGGTCTGCACGTCCAGCACGAACGCTGGTCCAACTGAGGCGCCAGGTGGAAATGGCATGGCAAGCCGTTCCACAGGACTACATCCAGCATCTCTACGATGGTCTCCATGGGAGAATAGCAGCCTGAATTGCTGCGAAAGGTGGATATACGCTGTACTAGTGCAGACATTGTGCATGCTCTGTTGCCTGTGTCTATGTGCCTGTGGTTCTGTCAGTGTGATCATGTGATGTATCTGACCCCAGGAATGTGTCAATAAAGTTTCCCCTTCCTGGGACAATGAATTCACGGTGTTCTTATTTCAATTTCCAGGAGTGTAGAAGGCGAGAGAGTTTTGACCGATTATCGTTTGAGTAGCATGCGAGCAAGCCGCTCGTATGGGGTAACGCGTAGTGCGCTAGCCTACGAGAAAGTGAGGCAAGCCAGAACAAGATCGAATGCGGTCATTGACAGCTGTTCGTCTCGTACCCCAGCCAACTGGAGTGTGATATTTTGGCGGTTTGCAACGCTCGCGTAGCCCATAATAGACAGATACCCAATCCCCAGTCTCCAGTCGTCACAAGAACGTAGATATTCTGAAACTGAGTTAAATAATCCCAAAATATAAACTCGATTAAAACTGAAAGCTTGTACACAGAAGATGTATAAGATATTTCTCCCTTTGTAGCAGTATAGACAGCAGGTGATACCAGGTGATTAGAGGAAAGGTCACTCGTGTTTTCAAGAAGGGTTGGAAACATGTACATATTTGTAAACTAATACCAGTGATATCAATCTGTTGGAAAATTATAGGCAACAAAACGATACAGTAGGTGTTACAGGCCAGTGACAGGACTATTGCGCAGAGTGCAGCCTTTCTCCGCCGCGGGATTAGGAGGGTGATGTGTGTCAAATTTATCGCCCCAGCCGTCTTTTATTGCAAGGAATACTCCTCGACATCAGCGAGAGGTAGAATGGAAAGGCGGTCCTCCTGGAAGGACCAGAACGAGGAAAAATCCCCGCTCCTTCCAGGTCGGACCCGGTACTCCCAGGACCGGAGTTTATTACTTTACCCGCTTGACCACCGCTGTTGTTGTGCAATTCTATAACACGTTTTATGTTTACATAAAACTGGACAACGAAAATCTCCTCTATAAAGGTCAATCAGGATTCCAAAAACAAAGATCTGTTCGAACTCTGCTCTGTCTGTTCGTCCATGAGAACTAGAGTGCTCTATACTACATCGGCTAGGTAGATGGCGTGTTCTTTCATTTTGTAAGGCATTCAGTGCGTTTCTGCAGTGTCGTTTAGTGACCAAAATAGCCCTCCGGGCTACCGAGTATCTGCCCAGATTTGGGACGGAATTCAAGACATTCTTGTAGACAGTGTTCAACACATCGTTTCCAACGGCATGAAATCACCTACGTAAAGTGATTTCAGACCTGTAGTGGTCGTTGATGGGTGCATGGATCGGAAGTTGCCAATGAACGTAACAAATTTTATGTATTACACGTGAATACGCAAAGAAATTCACAATTGTTCGATTACACTATAGGCGAAAAGTCATTTAAAAGAGTAATTACCGTATGGTACCTAGGAGTAACCACCCAAAGCGATCTAAAGTGGAATGACCACACGAAACGCGGGCCGGGGTGGCCGAGCGGTTCTAGGCGCTACAGTCTGGAACCGCGAGACCGCTACGGTCGCAGGTTCGAATCCTGCTTCGGGCATGGATGTGTGTGATGTCCTTAGGTTGGTCAGGTTTAAGTAGCTCTAAGTTCTAGGGGACTGATGACATCAGCAGTTAAGTCCCATAGTGCTCAGAGCCATTTGAACCATTTTTGAACCACACGAAACAAATGTCGTGTGACTACGGCCGCCCGTCGGATAGACCGTTCGCCGGGTGCAAGTCTTTTGATTTGACGCCACTTCGGCGACTTGCGTTCGATGGGGATGGAATGATGAGGAGTAGGACAACTCAACACCGCGTCCCTTAACGGAGAAAATCTCCGACCCAGCCGGGAATCGAACCCGGGCCCGGAGGATTGACATTCTGTCGCGCTGACCACTCAGCTGCCGGGGGCGGACACGAAACAAATACTAGGAAGACTATACGCCAGGCTGAGATACGGGAGAATCTAAAGGAAATGTTAATCATCCACGAAAGAAGTGCCGCGCGGAGTGGCCGCGAGGTTAGAGGCGCCATGTCACGAATTGCGCGGCCCCTCCCGCCGGAGGTTCGAGTCCTTCCTAGGGCGTGGGTGTTCGTGTTGTCCACAGCGTAAGTTAGTTTAAGTAGTGTGTAAGTCTAGGGACCGATGACCTCCGCAGTTTGGTCCCTTAGGAATTCACACACATTTGAACATTTGAACGAAAGAAGTGGCTTGCGAAATAACTGCGCGACCGATTCTTGAGTACTGATCGTTATTCTGGCATCCCTAAGATGTTGAGTTAATAGGGGAGATCCAGAAAATCCTATTCAGAGAGGCGAGTTTCGTTACCAGTGGGTTTAGATGGCGCGTTAGAGTTACAGAGATACTCAACAAATCCCAGTGGTAGGAGCTACGAGGGAGGTGTTATGGAACAAAGGCAGACGCATGTCTCACAAAAACTCGGCCAACGAACACTCTAACACAAAAACATAAAAAACCTACCACGTATTAACTACCAGAACGGGACTAAAATCGGTAGACGTGATGCACATGTACAGACAAACAAATGGTGACAGTTTCGGGTAAATTTGATGATTTATTCAAGGGCAATAGGTTCACAAAATTAGAAAGTCGATAACCGTTGGTCCAGCTCTGGCCCTTATGCAAGCATTTTATCGGCTTACCATTGTTTAATAAAGTTGTTGTATAACCTCCTGAGGGACATGGCGCCAAAATCTGTGCAATTCGCAAGTTAGATAATGAAACTAGTGAACTGGTTGTAGGGCCTGCACGTAATACTGCAAACATTCTCAATTAGGGAGAGACCCCGCGTCCTTACTGGCCAAGGAAGGGTTTGACAAGGACGACGATAAGCATTAGAAACTCTCAACGTTTGTGGACGGACATTTTCTTACCGAAACGTATGCCCAGGATGGCTTGGCAAGAAGGACAACGAAACAGGGCGTAGAATATTGTCGACATACCGCTGCGCCGCAGATGACTAACAGAGGGGTTCTGATAGGAAGTGAAGCAGCAACCTAGACCATCACTGTTCGTTGTCGGGCGGCATGGCGGACTACAGTCAAGTTGGTACCCCACCACTGTTTGGGGCGGCGAGGCTCAATTGGAAGCGGGACTCTTCATCAGTGCTACTCTAGTAAATGAGATTCCAAACCGAATGTGGCCGACATCACAATTAACGGATTTGTTGGTTTACAAAGGTTATTTGTAGTCGGCGAAAGTGGCGCCATGAGCTCAGTCCACTATCTGAGAGACGCGTATTAATGATCCTTGTGGTCACTGAAACACCAGTTGCACGTCGGATCGGTGACAATAATGAACCTTGGGTTCCGAGTGCCTCTCTGACGGTTGCTCGGTCCTCACGTTCTTTGGTCTCTCTAGGGTTATTGCGTCCTTCTTGAAGCTGTGTTCGGCCATGGTTCACCCATTCCTGCCAACATCGTCGAATAGTGGCATCACTACTATTCAACTGTCGAGAGATTTGCCAATTACCAACTACGCGTCTTCTCTCAAATGCTGACTCTATGTATACTGTTGACAATCCTGTCTAAGAGAGACAGTTACTGTCCAACTGAGTACACAGAATTAAATTCGTAAGGGCTTTATGCCCTGGTATCGTCATCTGCCCTGCTTAGTATCCTTGCCAGCTGCGCGATGAAATTGATTTGTAACGTCACACTTTTATCCATTAGCCGCCAAAGCCCACAGTTTTCCATTTCCTGTCGATACCTGTATGACTATCAGTTTGAGACCAATTTGCATACCTCCTTCGTAGTGTGTCGTTTCTTTGTCTTCGGTGTATTACTTCTTTCCACATACGTTTCGAGAGACCATGAAGGGGGAGTGTCTGAAATATGAGCTCATATAGAGGTTTTCTAACAATCATTCTTCATATTTGCTATTCACGAATAGCAGAAGTAAAGAGAGGGGAGGGGAGGGGGCATAGTGTATCAGAACCATAAGTAATCTGCACCACACATCGTAAGATGTAGTTATAGAAAATACGATACACAAACAGTTAAAGTAAGCGAGCACACTCTCTTCGTTGTTTTCGTAGAAAAATACTGTTAATTGTTTAGTCATTTTACACAATCCTGATTTTAGCTTCATCGTCACTCTCAAGTGCATGTTGAAATGTTAAAATACTTCTGTCGTGTCTCTGAGATGTCTTCGTTGGGGCTGTGCGCTGACTCACGGGAAGAACACGGCAAGTGCAGCAACCCGATTTCCCAGAAATTTCGCTCAGTTGAAGAGCGCGCAAAATAAGCGAGCACATGGCTCGGATTATTCGTAGATACTGGGCCGTTTCTGAGAAAACTACGGTCCAAGTTTTTGAGATACTTCGTGTGCCGTTCAGCATGTAACTACCTCAGCCAAAGCATTTGCGCCGTTGATATGTCGCAGCTTCATACATTCTGCGCCCCATTTTCGAAACCCGATTATTGTTTTCATTTTATTGTTTTGTTTCTCATCTATCTACCCACGTCACGTCGGTAGATGGTTACAGCACGAATGTTTCCTATCAAGTTAGGGGATACAAGCGCGTAATATTAATTGTAAAATTACAACTGAGTTTCGCTATGTATGTGTATACGGTCAGTTGTCGTCTTAAAGAAGTAATTTGGGAATTTTATGTTTCCCTTATTTATTCCCTCAATAGAAAAAAGCCAGCTAGGCAGGTGAGAATGGACTGAATACGAAACCCTCCTTGCAGGCTGCAAGAATAAACGAGTATACTTGCTGGCCGACCGAAACCCACTTCTCGATAACAAGTACGTAACACCACCTATAATGTTCACAAGCCCGACAACAGGAATTTGACTGAAAACAATTTCAAATTTTTGTAGTTCATTTATTGTTTTAGACATTTGTGTACTAGTCTTCTGGACATATTGGTAGATATATAAGGAAATTAAAAACTAAAATAAAATGAAGATAATAATTAGTATTCGACACAAGCCGTAGCCGGCCGCGGTGGTCTCGCGGTTCAAGGCGCGCAGTCCGGAACCGCGCGACTGCTACGGTCGCAGGTTCGAATCCTGCCTCGGGCATGGATGTGTGTGATGTCCTTAGGTTAGTTAGGTTTAAGTAGTTCTAAGTTCTAGGGGACTGATGACCACAGATGTTAAGTCCCATAGTGCTCAGAGCCATTTGAACCATTTGAACCACAAGCCGTAAAACTGTAAAGCTGCGACGCTACCAACTGTACCAACACTTCAACGGATGTCGTTGTTCGCTGAATTACTTCAAAACCTTTGACTCGTTTACCCAGAAACGGTCGAATATCTACAGGTAAGCAGAGACGCGTGTACTTTTATTTTGACCGCTTTTCCACTGAGCGAAGTTTCTGGAGAAAATCTGATTGTGGCACTTTCCGTGTTCTACCTGTCAGCGAACTAACAGCGCCAGTGGCCGCGTTGATGCAAGACGGGCGTCGGCCGACACGAAAGCCGCAGGCGGGGGTATTGAACAGCCGGTCCCTCACACCGACAGGCAGGCACGCATTGCGCAGGCGTGTACGCTCTGATTCCTGGATCCCTTGTAGATGTGCGGGGATTGGATGAAGTCATCCTGGAAATGACCCCCTCTCGATTGCTCCAGATCCAGCCCCGGAGCATCGAGTCTAGCAGCGTCCCGTAGGCCAGTAGATTGATGTAGACAAAGCTAATTGGCCCACATGGGATGTAAACTGGCGTGGTGTACGTCTTGGTGTCGACATCAGACGTAGACGGCCTCCCGCTAGGAATGACTAACGAATGTTTACTGCTCCTCAGCCCAGTTTTCTTATGGCAAGGTGTCACTTTCCCGTCACGTACACGACGAAGTACTAAGGAATGACGAGATACGGTTGAAGTTCTCTAAGGCTATAGATATAGCTCACTAGGCAGTACAGTTGAAGAGGAACGGACATATCTCAAAAGGGCCATCATAGAAGTTGGGAAGGAAAACATAGGTAGAAAGTAGTTAACTGCGAAGAAACCATGGGTAACAGAAGAAATACTTCAGTTGATCGATGAAAAGAGGAAGTACAAAAATGTTCCGGGACACTCAGGAATACAGAAATACGTCGCCGAGGAATAAAACGAATACGAATTGCAGGATAGCTAAGACGAAATGACTGCAGGAAAAATGTGAAGACATTGAAAAAGAAATGATGGTCGGAAGGACAGACGCAGCATACAGGAAAGTCGGAACAAACCTTCGGTGGCATTGAAAGCAAGGCTGATAACATTAAGAGTGCAACGGGAATTCCACTGTTAAATGCGTAGGAGAGAGCGGATAGGTGGAAAGAATATTTTGAAAACCTTTATGAGGGGGAAGATTTGTCTGATGTGATAGAAGAAGAAACATGAGCCGATTTAGAAGAAATAGGGGATCCAGTATTAGAAACAGAATTTAAAAGAACTTTGGAGGACTTAAGATCTAATAAGGCAGAAGGGATAGATAGCATTCCATCAGAATTTCTAAAATCATTAGGGGAAGTGGCAACAAAACGATTAATCACGTTGGTGTGTAAAATGTATGAGTCTGGCGACATACCATCTGACTTTCGGAAAAGCATCATCCACACAATTCCGACGACGGCAAGAGCTGACTGATGCGAGAATTATCGCACAATCAGCTTAACAGCTCATGCATACAAGTTGCTTACTAGAATAATACACAGAAGAATGGAAAAGAAAATTGAAGATGCGCTAGATGAAGATCACTTTTCGCTTTAGGAAAGGTACAGGCACGATAGAGACAACTCTGAAGTTGCCGTTAACAATGAAGGCAAGACTAAAGAAAAATCAAGAAACGTTCATAGGATTTGTCGACCTGGAAAAAGCATTCGACAATGCAAATGGTGCAAGATGTTCGAAATTCTGAAAAAATAGGGGTAAGTTATAGAGATAGACGGTTCATATACAATATATACAACAACCAAGAGGGAATAATAAGAGTGGACGACCAAGAACGAAGTGCTCGTATTAAAAAGAGTGTAAGGCAAGGATTTATCCTTTCGGCCCTCCTGTTAAATCTATACATCGAGGAAGCAATGATGGAAATAAAGGAAAGGTTCAGGAGTGGAGTTAAAGCTCAAGGTGAAAGGATATCAATGATACGATTCGCTGATGACATTGCTATCTTGAGTGAAAGTGAAGAAGAATTACATGATCTGCTGAACGGAATTAACAGTCTAACGAGTACAGTGTATGGATTGAGAGTAAATCGAAGTAACTTGATGATAATGAGAAGTAGTGGAAATGAGAACAGTGAGAAACCTAACATCTGGGTTGATGGTCACGAAGTAGATGAAGTTAAGGGATTCTGCTATCTAGGTAGTAAAATAACCAATGACGGACGGAGCAAGGAGGACATCAAAAGCAGACTAGCAATAGCGAAAACGGCATTCCTGGCCAAGATAAGTCTACTAATATCAAATATCGGCCTTAATTTGAGGAAGACACTTCTGAGAATGTATGTCTGGAGTACAGCATTGTATGTTAGTGAAACATGGACTGTGGGGAAACCGGAACAGAAGAGAATCGAGGCATTTGAGATGTGGTGCTGCAGACGAATGTTGAAAATTAGGTGGACTGGTAAGGTAAGAAATGAGGAGGTTCTGCGCAGAATCGGAGAGGAAAGGAACATATGGAAAACACTGATAAGAAGGACAGGACGATAGGACATCTGTTAAGATGTGAGGAAATGACTTCCATGGTACTAGAGGGAGCTATAGAGGGCATAAACTGTAGAGGGAGACAGAGATTGCAATACATTCACCAAATAATTGAGGTCGTAGGTTGCAATAGTTACTCTGAAATTACAATGAAATGAACACCCTTAGATGCTTACAGGCGTTGACATACGTCAACGGGTACAGATGAAAATGTGTGCCCCGACCGGGACTCGAACCCGGGATCTCCTTGCTTACGTGGTAGACGCTCTATCCATCTTTTTTTTTTTGTCGCGCTGACCACTGTTTTTTTTTTTTTTTTTTTTTTTTTTTTTTTTTTTTTTTTTTTGTATCTTGAACGCTAACCACTTTTTTTTTTAACGGAGAGTACATGTACACTCCTGGAAATGGAAAAAAGAACACATTGACACCGGTGTGTCAGACCCACCATACTTGCTCCGGACACTGCGAGAGGGCTGTACAAGCAATGATCACACGCACGGCACAGCGGACACACCAGGAACCGCGGTGTTGGCCGTCGAATGGCGCTAGCTGCGCAGCATTTGGGCACCGCCACCGTCAGTGTCAGCCAGTTTGCCGTGGCATACGGAGCTCCATCGCAGTCTTTAACACTGGTAGCATGCCGCGACAGCGTGGACGTGAACCGTATGTGCAGTTGACGGACTTTGAGCGAGGGCGTATAGTGGGCATGCGGGAGGCCGGGTGGACGTACCGCCGAATTGCTCAACACGTGGGGCGTGAGGTCTCCACAATACATCGATGTTGTCGCCAGTGGTCGGCGGAAGGTGCACGTGCCCGTCGACCTGGGACCGGACCGCAGCGACGCACGGATGCACGCCAAGAGCGCAGGATCCTACGCAGTGCCGTAGGGGACCGCACCGCCACTTCCCAGCAAATTAGGGTCACTGTTGCTCCTGGGGTATCGGCGAGGACCATTCGCAACCGTCTCCATGAAGCTGGGCTACGGTCCCGCACACCGTTAGGCCGTCTTCCGCTCACGCCCCAACATCGTGCAGCCCGCCTCCAGTGGTGTCGCGACAGGCGTGAATGGAGGGACGAATGGAGACGTGTCGTCTTCAGCGATGAGAGTCGCTTCTGCCTTGGTGCCAATGATGGTCGTATGCGTGTTTGGCGCCGTGCAGGTGAGCGCCACAATCAGGACTGCATACGACCGAGGCACACAGGGCCAACACCCGGCATCATGGTGTGGGGAGCGATCTCCTACACTGGCCGTACACCACTGGTGATCGTCGTGGGGACACTGAATAGTGCACGGTACATCCAAACCGTCATCGAACCCATCGTTCTACCATTCCTAGACCGGCAAGGGAACTTGCTGTTCCAACAGGACAATGCACGTCCGCATGTATCCCGTGCCACCCAACGTCCTCTAGAAGGTGTAAGTCAACTACCCTGGCCAGCAAGATCTCCGGATCTGTCCCCCATTGAGCATGTTTGGGACTGGATGAAGCGTCGTCTCACGCGGTCTGCACGTCCAGCACGAACGCTGGTCCAGCTGAGGCGCCAGGTGGAAATGGCATGGCAAGCCGTTCCACAGGACTACATCCAGCATCTCTACGATCGTCTCCATGGGAGAATAGCAGCCTGCATTGCTGCGAAAGTTGGATATACACTGTACTAGTGCCGACATTGTGCATGCTCTGTTGCCTGTGTCTATGTGCCTGTGGTTCTGTCAGTGTGATCATGTGATGTATCTGACCCCAGGAATGTGTCAATAAAGTTTCCCCTTCCTGGGACAATGAATTCACGGTCTTCTTATTTCAATTTCCAGGAGTGTATATATACACACAAAGCAAAACTTCTTCGAGGTACCAGTTAAACATATACAAATGAGTGTTAGGTAAACAAATTATTAGACTAACATTAAATACAACAAAATAGAACATATCCTGTTTTCCTTTTTTTTGTTCTTTTTTTTGTTTTTGTTTTTATTTAAAAATTTGTATTGAACAAACTAAAAGTACATATATATTCACTATGCAAGAGTTCTTCAAGGTACTATTTAAAAATATACAAATGACTGTTAGTTAAACAAAAAAAATATTAAAAACAGAAAAACATTAAATACAACAAAACATAACATATTCTGTCTTCTTCCTTTTTTTTAAAAAAAAATTGTGTTTGTTTTTGGTCGATGCATGAGAACGTGGATAAGGATGTTGCATCATGTGACAGGTAGGCATGGTACACCCCAACTTTGAGGGGGGTCAAAGAAGGCGCTGCGGAGATAACCGGCAAAAGTTTGTCGGTAAGATGGTTTTCGGGTGAGGGTGCTATGCGCGGTCACAACTTTGTACCAGAAGTCAAGGACTGTATGCAGACCACTCTGAAAGAGATATTCTAAAGCTTGTCCTCGAAACCAGATTAGGGTATGGTGCTTAGTAAGAGGGTAGTGAAATGTCTGTAGCAACAACAGGAAATCCGGGGTTACCGTCGTTGGCGGGTCACGGAGGTAAAAGCCCACGATTCGTTGGATGAGGAGCCATACGTTTTGTTTCAGAGGGCACGTAAGACGGTGCTCGTCGGTGTCTTCGAGCTGACAGTCAGGGCAGAGTGGGGAGGTGGCCAGCCCTATGCGATAAAGTCGACTATTAGTCGGGAATTTTCCATAGACTAAAACATACCAGAGTGCAGACACAGACGACGGTAAAAAGGGTGCGTGCACACACCCCCAAACCGTGCGCCAGTTAATGTCAGGATGCTGTAGCACCATGGGGTCGCAAGGGTTGGACAGCATAAACAAACGATAATAATCTTTTGTACGGGGAGGACGGGTGACTGGAAGATCGGCCCGAACGTAGCTGAGTTCTATGAAACAATTGGCGACGTAGTACAATAATGGAGAAATAGGTGCCACATTGATCGGTGGATCGAGAGAAGCTGGTCGGAGGATATCTAAGAGACTGCGTGTTAAGGACGGGACCGGCCCCTGCCAGTACCGCAACAGAGTGTGGACAAAGAGTGCAGAAGAGCGTGCCCGCACGTTGATGAGTCCGAGGCCACCTTTTGCAGGAGGCAGTGTTAGAGTGTTGTAGCGGACTTTGAAAAGTGCCCCTGCTGACACGAAATATCCAAAGGCTGATTGGATGCGGCGGCCAAGGAGTAACGGCATTGGGAGGATCTGTGCGACGTGTACCAGTTTAGGGGCGACATAGATGTTGACATAGGACACACGTTGGAGTTGGTTTAAGTTACGGTGCACTTGACCGTGGACATGGTGCCGAATCGACTGCAAAAGCCGCCGGTAAGCCAGGGCCACTGTGCGGTGTGTAGAGCTCGTAAATTCGATACCCAAGTAACGAAGGGTGGCACTGACTGGGAGTGGGGTCGGCACCATAGCCGGGAGGCCGCGCCCAATGTGCATCATAGTCGATTTACGGACATTAAGAATGCTACCAGAAAGACGTCCATACTGGTGGATCCATTGGATGGCGTCATTGAGTTCCGTGGAGGAGCAGGTGAGAAAGAGGAGATCGTCCGCATAAGCCCTACAGTGAAAGGTGTGGTCACGCAAAGTGAGGCCCTGCAGTCTAGAGGTAAGTCCAGTGATGAGGCGCTCAAGTGCAATGGCATATAGTAAAGTAGTCATAGGGCATCCTTGACGCACAGAGCGGCGTATAGGAATCGGTCCTACAAGCCTCCCATTGACTTGTACCATCGAGACCGCGGGAAGTAGTAACCGGCGAATGGCATCGACAAAAAGCAATGGGAACCCCATACGTGTCGCCACCATGAGGAGGAATGGGTGTCGAACGCGATCAAAGGCACTCGTGAAATCGACGGATACCAGTGCTGCACGAAGGCGACAAACCGACGCCAGTGCAATGAGGTCACGGCATTCTCCTAGGGCTGTTTGTAAGGTGGCCCCACAAACACGTGCAGTCTGCTCAGGTGAAAGGACCGTAGGTAAGACGGTGCGTATGCGCGCTGCTAAGAGGAGTGCATAGATTTTATAGTCTGCATTCAAGAGTGTAAGGGGGCGATATGCAGAGACATGAGACCCTCCCTTCGGTTTAGGCACAGGTAGAAGAATGCCAGTGACGAATTCAGGTGGAATTGGGAAGGACAGAGTAAAGAGTTCCTGAATCATTTCCGTCCAGTGAGGAAGCATTAACGTGGTGAACGCCCGGTAAAACTCCACTGGGAGACCATCTGGTCCGGGTGATTTGTTCTTGGCCCCTTTGTTGATCGCATCTATCACCTCTTCTGCAGACATCATGGACGTTGACTCCGCTACAGTGAGGGTCCGATCAGGGGAAGGACGGAGATCATCAGGAATGGGCGTCGCCATCGGTTCATCATCATAAAATTGGCGATAATGTTCAGCAAAGGCAGACACGACTGCCGCCTGTGTTGTGTGGTGAACGCCATCGGAGGTCGTGATGTTGGGGACGAAAAGCCGACGTCGACGACTATGGTCGGATGCGGCATGGATTGTGGATGGGGTTTCGTCGTGGAGGAGGTCTTGTCGTCGGGGACGCACCACGACACCATGCAGTCGTGCACGTTGCAGAGAGAGGAGACGAGCTTTAGTACGTTGTCGTTCCCTGTGGGTGTCTGGTGATGGAGGGAGCGCATCGAGCTCACGGAGGACGGCGTAGTGAAAATTTGTGGTGTCTCGATGCCATGCTGCTGCTTCCTTGACACATTGTATGAAGGCCTTTCTGATCGCAGGTTTGGCACATTTGAGCCACCAATGGAACGTGGATGTGTACTGCGGGAGGCGTCTTTCGCAAGACGCCCATGTAGTGGCGATACATTGTCGGCAGTGTGGGTCATTAAGGAGGGAGGTATTAAGCTTCCAGTAACCTCTGCTGCGCCACACTGACTGAGGTGGCAGAGCCAGGGAGCAAATGACGGCGCAATGGTCCGAAAATGCAAGGGGCCATCGTTCAGCTTGGGCGACTTCATTGCCGAGGTGAGCAGAGACATAAAACCGGTCCAGTCTGCTCGCAGAATGTACTGTATAATGGGTAAAACCGGGGGTATTGCCATGAATTTTCTCCCAAACGTCCACTAGATGAAAATCTTTGATTAAGGTGAGCAGCGCCGGGCATGGCGAATAACCAGTCACTTGGTCCTGCGGATGGAGGACACAGTTGAAATCGCCTCCCATGATAAGGCGATCATAGCGTCCAGAAAACAGGGGCGCCACGTCATGTCCGAAGAAAGTGGACCGCTGCCGACGGTTCGTGGAGCCAGACGGAGCGTAGATATTGATGACGCGCGTGTCGAAGATGGTAACAGCCATGCCTCTTCCACAGGGAAGGATTGTCGTGTCCGTGAGTGGGATTCCTTCGCGTATGTAGAAAGCCACTCCACGCCCTGATGGATCACATGTGGACGTGTATGAGTCCTAGCCGTAGACTGGTGGTAGTGTGGCAACGCGTACATCCTGAAGAAGGGCGACGTCGACGTCAGAGGCCCGAAACATGTCACATAGGAGTTGCAGCTTGGGTGCAGTGCCGATCATGTTGATGTTCAGTGTGGCAAACCGGTACGTTTGTTTCAGTGGTGGTGGACGCGCATCTACCATCACCAAGGGAAGTAAGAGGAGGGCACCGACAGGAAGTCCCGTCCCATCAGCTGCAATGCCTCGCTTTTGATGTTAACAGGCAGCCTCGTCCGGCGGAGGCAACTCATCCGGAGGAGGGGGCGTACCTTCCTCAATGTCGTCGGCCCATGCTCCTGTGCCGTTGGTCTGTCCAATGTCCATGGGAATTGCGTCGTGGTGAGAGAGATCTGGAGTTGTCGGCGGGGAGACAGGCGTCTCAACCGGCGCACCGATCGTTACATTGTGCGTGGCGACCTCCATAGTGATCCCGTCCTGCGAAACGTCTTGTTCATCGTGAAAGTTGTCCGCCGACCTCTGCGTGGAAATGTCGGCTGCTTGGGTGTCGTCTTCGTCGTCGCGGGTGGCAACGCTCTGAGAGCCCGTGGGTGAACGGCGACGGCGTTTGCGCCTACGTGGCGAGCGTTGTTTGCGCACGTGTTCCTCAGTGTCGGACGACGGCAAGGAGGAGCGTCGACCTGGTTCGAAGGCGTCGGTGGGTACAATGAAATTGTCAAACAGGTGTTGTGAAGATGTACTGGTCTCCTCAGCGTACGGTGCGGGAGCCTGTTCGGCGGCAAAGTTGTCAGGTGGGACGTCTGCACCGTCCGTTGGTGACTGGGACGGTGGGACGTGCCGTTCGGAAGGACCGGGCGACGGACTGGACGAAATTGTAGACGTGGCAAGAGCCGCTGCGTAAGTGACCGGTAGGGCGGTCATCGTGGGTGTGACGGACGCTTCCGACAACGGGAGCTGCGCGACACGTCGTTGAATGCATTCAGACCGTAGGTGACCTTCTTTCCCGCAACCGGAACAGGTCCGCGGTTGGCCGTCGTACATTATGATGGCACGGCAGCCTCCGATACGTAGATAGGAAGGCACGTGTTTCTGCAACTCGATGCGGACCTGTCTAACACCGTTTAAAAGTGGATAGGTCTGAAATTGGACCCATCGTTCGGCAACATGTTCCAGAACGTTGCCATAGGGACGGAGCGCCTCGATGACGACGTCTGCAGGTAGTTCGAACGGCAGTTCGAAGATCCTTATCGTTCGTGTGCCGAGACCTGCGTGATCGACAGTAACGGGTCCGACGTTGCCGTCGGAATGACAGAAGCGCAGTCCACGTTTTGCCTCTTGAAGCACCTTGTCGCACGCCGCATCGTTGATCATTTTGACGTAGACGGTACTGCTAACTATGGACAAGTGGATACCAATTAGATCCGTTGGTGGTATTTTAACTTCATGGCGTATAAATCGTTCTACCTCCAGGGCCTTGGGTCGGGCGAAGTCGGAACAAAAGTTGAAACGTAATGTCTTCTTCCGATAGTTGTGCGCCATGGTGGTCTAGAAGGAAAACGGCACTTACAGCGGCCGAAGTAAACACAAACACCCGGTGCGCGCCTCGCCCGCAGCGCTCTGGCGCGTGACCGCCTCGCAGCACTGCCGGCGGCAGACTGTCATCCATCTGAGCCACCGAGGACACAGAGGATAGCGCGACTGCGGGGATTTATCTCTGGCAGGCCTCCAGCGAAACCCACATTCTCAACGTATTGTCCCGCCATTATACTCATTTAACGCCTATTCATTTAAAAGTGGTCACTTGCATGTTTTAACAGGTGACACAATTGAAAATGAAACTAAATGACACTACTGCCAGAAAGGCATAAATAACTGTTTAAGCAATATTTAATGACAATCTGTTGTCTTTTATTGTGGGCACACTTGTGCAAGAATGATGGCTTATTCAGTTAACAATAAACTATTACTAACATTTACTGTAAATGATCTGCGTGTAATAGAATGTTTATGACACTTCTTTACATAAATATTGTTGTAATATGTTATTTCAGTCTGGGAAGTTATTATGTTGAGTCACATCATGTCTGTCGAACTTAAGAACGATGTACTTTTGTTGGGACTGCCTTCAGCCAGTGGAAAAGCAGACAGCAGTGGGACGCTATGGGAGTCAAGTGAGGAATAGGACTATTCGAGTGAAGTGCTCAAGGGAGCGATCCTGGACATCTTTACGTTTATTCTGGAGGACGACAGACCTGCCCGTGGTGACACCCATGATTCGGATGTATAGGTGATATGTTTTGGGTGGTGAACAGCTGTTATGAAACTTTCACTTTTGAGGCACTTTTCGGGTAGATCTTAATGAAGATACTTCGACTTTTACTCTGCAAGAAGGTAGACCAGCCTGTGGTATCGTATGATTTTTGATGGAGTGAGTGATTGATTTTAGGTGGTGAACTGCAGCTATCACGCTTTAATTTCTCGAAGGACTGAATAGGACTCTTACTTTTTTCTGCTTGTATTAGAAAACTGAGGATAGACAGATACGAGCTACTGTTCTTTTTATTGCATGTGCAATTTTGTAAATCATTGTATTATACCGTGAACTGTTTTGGGCTGTTGCATATTTCATATATTGTGATTACGAAATGAACTTAGTTTTCGCATATCTATGGTGACTATTTATTTTGGGAATTTGCTACCATTATCATAAGCCGCACAACTTAACTTTACTGCATTTGATAAGGGGATTTTATGTCTGTCTTTTAAATGAATATGTAGGGCAACCTATCATTTACTTGAGATGTTCTTTCTCGAACAAACATTATCCAACATAATTGTCAGTCGTCTACGTCAATTCACTGGTTTGCGACATAAAAATTGTTTCAAATTTATTAAGTGATGTTTTATAATGTTTTCAACGCTGATTTCGGGAAAAAATAGTGAAAAAATTCTATCACTTATAGTTATTTCACAAACTGCTTGTCTAGTTTTATCTTTTTTCGATATTTCAGCACTCTAGCGAGTTTGAATTTTGGTTTTAAGGATCTCCATAAACTGTTATTTAGCCGTTTTTATACTAGATATACGTAAAATAAAGAGTAATTAGGAGAAAAGAGCAGTATATTCATATCAGTGCCTGTTTGTCGCGCTGCCCCTTCCCCCGCCATCACCAAGCAGTGACCTTCTGCTGTTGTCCTTCAGTTCACAGTACGTCTTCCCTCTGTGCTGTTCACGTGTTGTTGTTACTAGTGCTTTAAAGTAGTGACTGTTTTGTTGTGTAGTGAAGTTGTTTCATGGACAATGGACAATGATTACCGGAAGATGTATAAATTCGCCAGATTGCTTCTGCTACATTTGTGGTAACTATACGGTTAAAAAGCAACAAAGAAACATTTCCGATTTTATTGACAAAGTATATTTCGCCTGTTCTGGTATAAAGTTAGGCGATCAAGATAAGCCTTGGGCCCCACACAAAGTTTGTTCAGTATGTGTGTTGAAGAACTCAGGCAATGGTTTCAACGTAAAAAGCAGTCCTTACGTTTTGGAATACCAATAAATTGGAGGGAACCCAAAAATCATAGTGATGGCTGCTATTTTTGTTCTTGCAACGTACGAGGTTTCAACTTGAAAAACAAAAACGATATTTCTTACCGTAACGTTCAATCAGCGATTCGCCCTCTTCCACATGGACCTGAAATACCAATACCCTCTCCTGCAGATTCTTTGGATGATATTGATGATCCCGAGCCACTGGCTCAGCAAGGTGATAGTGAAGAAGAGAGAGAGTACTACGACCTCGGCACAACCGATCCCATTCCATTCTCACAATCTGAACTGAACGATTTAGTTAGAGACCTATGTCTTTCTAAAGAATCGGCAGAGGTTTTAGGATCTAGATTGAAAGATAAACATATGTTGGCTCGAA
Organism: Schistocerca piceifrons; assembly: GCF_021461385.2. Classification (NCBI taxonomy): domain Eukaryota; kingdom Metazoa; phylum Arthropoda; class Insecta; order Orthoptera; family Acrididae; genus Schistocerca; species Schistocerca piceifrons. The sequence goes on from NC_060142.1 coordinate 649,427,945, forward strand.
ATACATCATTTTCTTGGTAGCGATCGATGGAAAAGGAGTTTTTATCTTTCTTCTCTCATGAAGGTGATCTGGTGTTTTGTAGTGATTTTCCTGGACTAAAAAAATAATGTCATGTGACGAGGACCTCCCGTCGGGTAGACCGCTCGCCTGGTGGAAGTCTTTCCATTTGACGCCACTTCGGCGATTTGCGTGTCGATGGGGATGAAATGATGATGATTAGGACAACACAACCCCCAGTCCCTGAGCGGAGAAAATCTCCGACCCAGCCGGGAATCGAACCCGGGCCCTTGGGTTTGACAGTCCGTCGCGCTGACCACTCAGCTACCGGGGGCGGACTTTCCTGGACTTAAAGGCACGATTCAAAATGGAATATGTTCCTGATGAGTGGAGACGTTTTTGGTGATTCTTCAAAAAGAAGCCTTAAAGCAGTACTTCTAAACAATGGCAATAAGTATTCTTCTATACCAGTTGAACACTGGGTTCACTTAAAATAATGTTACGAAAACCTTGAATTGGTTTTAAGCAAACTCTGCTATTCAGACCACAAATGGACACCATGTGGTAATTTAACAGTGATTTCAATGCTGCTTGGTCAACGAAGAGGCTATACAAAGTTCCCTTGCTTTCTCTGTGAATGGGACAGTAGAGACAGAAAGCAACACTACATAAAAAAAAGCTTGACACTTCAGAAAAACCTTACAGATAGGGGTTAAAATGTTAAGAGGGAAAGCCTTGTGGTTCTCAAAAAGGTGTTACTTCCACCACTTCACATTAAGTTGGGGCTGATAAAACTATTTATTAAGCCATTGCCAAAAGAAGGGGAGTGTTTCAGATATCTTTGTGGGCAGTTTCCTGGTTTATCCGACGCAAAGCTAAAGGAAGGACTCTTTTTCGGACCAGACATTAGAAAACCAATGACAGATCCCAACAAAATGGAAACAAAAGAAAAGGCAGCACGAAATCTTTTAAATTAGATGTTACCGGTTTCCTAGGAAACAAAAGAGATCCAAACTACAAGACAATCGTCGCAGACATGATCGACAACTTTGAAACGTCCCCTTTTAACAATTTATATACGACTGTGCTTAAACTGACACACAATGTTTTTAGCGCAACGCAATCTGACTTTCAATAATTCGTACAAAAGAATGGGCCCTGACAAACATTAAACTATGCCTTTCACAAATCACTTACCTCACAAAAATCTTCGCTGCTCAAGCTACTGCAATACAGCGAGCGCCACTACTGCCAGCTAAATAAAAGATTCAAACTACTGAAGGCACTAACTACTGATAGGGATAGTTAGCAAATGAAAGATATTAATAGGGAACAAACAATGTATTTACCTTGATATCATCATATATAAATATATCAGTTCATGAAAAATTACAAAACTCCGCCATCTCTCTCCCCACATCCACCACTGCTGGCGGCTCACCTCCAACTGCCCAACGCTACGCGCTGTTCACAGCCAGCTGCCGCTGCCCAACACTACAATGGCAGACAACAATGCAAACTAGCCACAGACTGCACACAGCACAGCCAGTGATTTTCATATTGAGCGCTACGTAACGTTGCCAATAAGAAAACATAAACAGCCTACTTACATAGCCCCCATGCTCCCCACAAAAAATTTTACAAAATTTTTTTTGGGCAGTGGCCAATAATGATTTGATAAAATTTTTCATAATTACAGTAACAAAGATATAAAATGCACACACTTATTAATATTATGTTGGTCAAAAGATCAAAATTTCTCACAGTCCATAAAGACAGTCCACATTGTTCATCACAGTGAAACTGCCGTTTCTTTTCTCAAAGTCTGAGCAGTAAAAGACAATGCACACAGAAGTAGTGGATTTCCATGCAGTCTTGAAGAAGTAGTGTTGTCCTTCCAATGGAAAGACAGTGCTGACTCTTGATATGCATACAGGTAATGGGCCACAACAGAGCAAACCCACAGCAGAGTCAGTCGAAATTTTGAAGAGTATTTGTAGGTAGGTCATCACAGAGCAGACCCACTGTAGTCCTGGTAGAGATTACGGTATTGGTGGGCCACCAGAGGTGCAGACCCACTGCAGTCCTTGTAGAAATAATGGTATTGGTGGGTCATCATAGATGCAGACCCACTGTAGTCCTTGTAGAGATAGCCAGCAGCCATCTGTTGTGACTGTGCAGGTGCACAATCACCACTGAAGAGTCTTGCGGAGAATATAGCAAGTCCATAAACCACCACTTGTGCACTCACAAAGTTTTTGGAATTGTCCTTAGAACCAGCAATGCTGTTATCCAGTCCCTTGCTGAATTGTTAACACACTTGCAAACACTAACAGTCCCTACTTCTCACATATTGTCCATATACTATGACCAACAGAAACGTGTGCAGTGAAATGTAACTTACAAGTTAATAATGTCATGAACTGGTGACAATTACAATTTTATAACATAAGAATACAATTACAAAGGTACAAAATACATCATTAAAAACATAATAATACAGATAACATTTGTAGTACAGGCTTTACAAAAGAATAGAAATAAACATATACATGAGTGTTACAAAAATAGTGACATAAGTACATACATAAAATAATGAGAATAGTTTTCGAAACATTAATTTCACACATGAACATTGAAACAGAACAGAATTGTAAACAACTTTACAAAGAAAATAACATATTATTAATGCAACTTATATTTGAGGATAACAGTATTCCTCCTCATAGTGAATATAGCTTAGTATTAGAAGAGAAAAAAATTCTATGAAACAGTACACAGAGACAGGAAGAAAACAAATACTCAAGGGTACACAAACACATAGTGGGATAACACCAATAGGAAAGGACAGGGTTCGTTTTCAGTGTAACATTTGGTACTGCAGTCCAACCCAAAACTTCATATATCTTTCCTCTTATTTCATCCTTTGTTTCCACCAAAAAAAATTCTATCTAAGCATGCTTTCTGTATTTATATGTTCACACATTTCTTACCTCAACATTTATTTCCAAGAAAATCCTACCTAAACCTGTTTTCTCAATGCATTTCTTCCAATTCATCGCAACTCATTCTCTTAGAGGCTACCCCCTCTTAAGCTAACTTAAATCTACTGAGCTCAGATGCTAAACTAAGGGACGAGGCAATGCAGCATCACATAACAAATCAACACAAACAGCAATGCAAAAAATGCAAATTGGCAAAGCTAGCAGCATAAATGAGCAAAAGTCAAATTCAATAACACTATGCCTGGCAAACACCAGCAACTTATACCTAAACATGACATAGCGCAAGCAGAAAAAATATTACACTAAACAACAATGCAGATAAGGGAAATGTATATTCACATCTTAATGTCTATGTAATTAAAGTGGTGCACCACAAGAAGTTATTCTACCAAAAAGTTACCAATTACTTGAAAAGAAAATTATGAATGCAGTTACTAGTTCCTTCTTATTGTTCTTTCCTTTCCAAGTGCTCCTTTTTTAAAGAATGTGGATCATAAAATAATTATTTAATAGATCTGTTGACAGAAAGTGTTCACATTAGCAAATGCATTTTATTTTATAAAAGCAATGCTGCAACACAGCTGGAAAACAGATGTCAAATGAAATAAGCAACTATGAAAAGCAAAGCATAAAAATATCATTCAGTAGTCATGTGACATTTCGTAAGTTAGTAGAAATTCTCTCAACTCTCATAGAAAGACGCTTGTCATAATCAGGTGTGCAGATGTAAAAATATTTCTTGTCATTTTATTAGGCATTTCAGTAAATATCGTAAATTAAGAGCTAGTGTAATCATATGTTTTCAAGTTCGACTGTGTCGTTTTTGCGATGCTTTCTCTAAAGGAATGACAATGGCCAGGATAATGGCCTTCCCTTTCTTTTTTTTTTTTTTTCCTGTGCTCTGAAAGGCACGCGCTAATGACTTTTTCTCCAGGCGTCTGACACAGCTGGGTGCCCGCGATGCATTACGTGCAGGTGGTCACTTAACTTTCGTACGGAAATATTTACTACAGGAGATTCTGCTACCGTGGTAGTCTCATATAAAAATATTTCACAGGTCAAGAATTAGCGTTGCAAATCTGTAGAAACAAAACCCTATAAATATAACAGTGTCCAAAAAAATTTTCAGTGGCATTGTGATACATTCATGCATATACACACACATTTCATAACTCTTAAAGTACGATTCTTGGTTTCCAACAACCTTTTCATAAATCAGAGTCCCTAACCCCTACTCCTTATTCCTTACCTTATTACACATATACATATTCATATTCATCAACACGTCTTCAATATTTCATCATAATAGCTACATAGCATAATCAGATTCCTCATATAGCATCAGCTTATTTATCATAAACATACCTCAACAGCATAGTACACATCGTCGTCGTAATAACATCATAACACTTCAGTCAAATCTTAAAATCGTCGTAACTTCCTCCAATAATTTCAAAACGTAAAAAAAAATTCTCTGCTCATTTCAATAGTGTCATCTACCTCAAACGTACTTTAAAATCATGATCCCATACCAAATATCTCAAAGCTCTCATAGTATCACAATGAATCCGAAAAAATATGAACATTTCACAAAGTACAGCCAAAATACAGTTTCATAAGTGTGAAGTTATCCAACTGTAATTGCGTAAACATCTGTCACTGACGTAGTAAAAAGAATGTTTGTTTCTCTGTCAAATAATCAGATAGCTGTGTAATTCTGTGTTAGAGAAATATGGTACCGACGTGTAAAGTTGTATAAGCAAATACCATATTAGCTAGGGTTCCTTGTGGTTGCCACACACATGGTACACAAAGTAAGCGTGTACCCCCCTGAGGATTAATGTAATTATACCCTCAGGTGTTACAGATTACAGCAATGAAATGAAATGTATCACGGAAAACTTTCTTTGTAATTAAAAAAAATCTTTAAAAATAAGTGTTTTAAGTATAAGATTAATCACTCAAATGCGTGTACTGTAGCGCTAAACTGTGCATCTTGTCGCAACATAATCTCTGTGGAAGTGTCGTAGTTATCGTCCTCCGAAAGCTAAGTTCTGCAGAAGTCAATGTACTTACCACATGATAAACAAAAGTGAAATGCTTTGCGTATAGATGTCGTAGTTATGATGCTTATTGGCGTGATGAAGAAAGTACTGTACAGTAACGTAATGTTGTGCCACGAAAAAGGCTGTCTCATTGTTGCTATACCACAAAAGTTACTACTAAAACATGTTTTTCTTTCCAGAAGAATTTAGAAAACTGTGCAGATATAAAACAGATACACCGCAAAAGCAACATTGTAAATTGTCACTCATTAGTAGCGTCGTGATAAAAATCGTGTAGCTGTCACATAAACTAACCTCTGTGTCATCTGGCATTTCACAGAAAGCACCTCAAATCCAGGATCCACTCTCAAGCAAACCAAAATGTTGCATGAAAATTTCATTAGCAGTACTGGTAAATGTTCTAATCGTGCAACTAACAAGCAAGAATGTACACACACAATTACACTGTGTCGTCTGTTCGCAATAACAATGCATTCGTAATTTCTGTTTAAATAATTTCTCTTGGTTCTTGGCTGGATATTTAACTTCAAACATTGTTGCATGGTAACAGTTTCTAAAGCATACTAGTAACGTGAAGTGAAAAGTTTTATGGCAAAGACAAAGTTAAAAAGCAGATTATCTTTCAATAAACGGTTTTACATGTGAAATGTGGTGTAAACCTTTACTCTTCCTAGTGCACAGAGTTTCAACTTCAAAGCAATTATGTTGTATACATCGGTAAAGTATGCTAAAATTTTTCTCAAGGCTAGCGTCTTATGTTATTTTTCTCGGAGCCAGCGGGCGCACGCGGCTGCCTGCTGTGCGAGTCATTGTCTGTCTCTTTGTTGCCGCGCGTCGTTACTGGGATTAGGAGGCCTAACCTCCACAAATTTGCCTTGCCGAGAGGGCCCAGCTCTGTTTAAAGCTCGCCAGTTCTGATGGAATTCAGGTCTGTCGTTTTGTCGGTAGTTTACACAGTTTCTTTCGTGTCGGTCACGTGGTGGAGAATTTCTCCCTGAATCGTAACTGCGCGCTGAACTGTTGCGTCTGAAATTATTCTGTCTCCCTTGATAATAATTGTTTTGGTTCCCATATTGTCTGTTTCTCTGATTGTCTCTGTGATAGTCATTATTGCGGAGAGGTGATCTTTCCCTGTAATTATTACTACTCTGCCAACGGTTGTCATACGGGTGGTGTCTATTTTGGTCACGATATGTGTTGTGAGAATAGCCTTGTCGTGTCCAGTTATTACTTCTTTCATCGGGGAATTGCGACGGATGTGACCTGTAATTGTTGTGTTCCTGTTTCCGCATTCCGCGATTGTCAGTGTCAATTTCCAATTCTTGTAACAGTCCCTGAAAAGCTTCAATGTCGTCTTTGCAACGTCCTGCCAAAATAATATGTCGTAAGTGTTCAGGTAATTTGATTAAGCAAATGCGGATGAGTTCTGAGGGGCTGTATGGGTTTGACAGGTACTGATTCTTGTGCAACATGTCTTCAAAATATTTCACAAGACTGGAGAATTCAGATTGTTCGAAATGTTTCATCATTATGATACCATGTTTTACCCGGTCTTGTGTGGCTTGAGACCAATATGCTGAGAGGAAGGCATGGTAAAATTCTCCTTCACTGTGGCAATCGTGAATGACCGACCGCATTCTTACAGCTGGTTCATTCTCTAAGTAGCCACACATAAATTCTAATCTGTGCTCTAATGACCAGTTGGGAGGAAAACAATGAGAGAATTGATGGAGCCATGCTTGTGGATGAATGTCGTTCCCAGAATTCTTAAATGTTTTGAATTTACGTGTAGTAATGAACAGCTTATAGTCAAAATCATCATGTCGGCAAGTCGCATGTCGGTCATTGTTACGTCGTTTCGGCGGTTCCATCTCAAAATTCGGCGCACCTTGCCAATTTCTTTCATAACTTCCGAAGTGTCCTGTGTTATTATTTTGTGGTTGTTCCGTATTTCTTAGTCCCTCTTCCCGTATTGGGGCGCGAGTATCCTCTGAAATACGTAATTCTTGTATTAACTGTGTCAGCTGATCTTGTACTTCCCGGATTTCTCTTTGGTGTTGCGTATTAATCTGATTCTGATTTTGTTTGAATTTCCTAATTTGTTCGCACTCTTCAGTGTCAGTGAAGGCTACAGGTCTTGTGTCATTCAGATCATCATCTACCTTTGTAGATAAGTTAGTGACCTGATCCGAAAGTTCGGCTACTTTCTCCGATAGTGAACACATTTCCTCAGTGTGTTTTTCTGAACCAAGTTTCAGAGTGTCCATTTGTGTTGAAATCGTATCTACTGTGTCCTTTAAGTTTTCTTGAGTTATTGCAAGTTGCGTAACCGAATCGGTAGATGCAACTGAGTCAATTTTAGCCCACAAGGTCTCATGATTTTCATGAACAATGGCTTGCAGTTCTTTTATGGCTGCTTCGTGATTCTGTAATGCATTTTCATGCCGCGAAAAAATAGGTTGAAAATGCTCACAAATTTGTGTTTTTACGTCATTACAAACTTTTTGACATTTCGATTCAATGTTATGTAACTCAGTAGTTAAATCTTCACGTGTTTGTTCAAGCGTGGTGTGAAGATTTTGTTCCATTGCGTCTAACTGTTGCTGTGTTTGTCTCTGGTGTTGTTCCATTGTGTCTAATTTTTGAAGCTTTTGCTGTGTTTGTCCCATTTGTTGTATTAATTGTAATAACAATGCATTGGTGTCTGAAACATGTTCCTCAGTGCTTTTCGGCAGTGAATTTACACCGGAAACATTCACATTTTGACAAGCAGAAAATGTGTCTTGACTTATTTGAGAAAACGGTGAGGATCCAAAACCTGAATCTACAGTATTTGCGAGATCGTGTCGTGTCATTTCGGCTTCCTGAGGCGAGCTATTGCCGACCGATCGATCGATAATGCTTCCCTCTTCACTAATTGTTTCACTGTCCACGCCATTGTTTGACGCCCGCTCCATTTCCCTGTGCACAGTTACCAAATTACTACTTTGAACATTAGTAAATTCATTACTCGGCGGCGCTGATAAGCTAAGCTCGTCATCACTATTATTTCTCAGTTTAGTTTGGAGCCTAGTGTTACGTTTTTCACACGCCATTATTGTCACAGTATTTCACACGATAACAAAGAAAAGCACAATTTGAAGATCAAAAATAAGAGAACACATTAAAATAGCACTGAAAATAATATCTAGTTAATTGCAGCTGCGAAATACTTGGTGCAAATCTACATGCATGCCAAAACTGTTTTACTGTACAACAATGAAAGACTGCAACTACTACAAGAAAAAAATCAGAAGATTCCAGTGAGGTATCCTAGGCTAAGGGTCGACATATGAAACGTCCCCTTTTAACAATTTATATACGACTGTGCTTAAACTGACACACAATGTTTTTAGCGCAACGCAATCTGACTTTCAATAATTCGTACAAAAGAATGGGCCCTGACAAACATTAAACTATGCCTTTCACAAATCACTTACCTCACAAAAATCTTCGCTGCTCAAGCTACTGCAATACAGCGAGCGCCACTACTGCCAGCTAAATAAAAGATTCAAACTACTGAAGGCACTAACTACTGATAGGGATAGTTAGCAAATGAAAGATATTAATAGAGAACAAACAATGTATTTACCTTGATATCATCATATATAAATATATCAGTTCATGAAAAATTACAAAACTCCGCCATCTCTCTCCCCACATCCACCACTGCTGGCGGCTCACCTCCAACTGCCCAACGCTACGCGCTGTTCACAGCCAGCTGCCGCTGCCCAACACTACAATGGCAGACAACAATGCAAACTAGCCACAGACTGCACACAGCACAGCCAGTGATTTTCATATTGAGCGCTACGTAACGTTGCCAATAAGAAAACATAAACAGCCTACTTACAACTTTAAGAAGCTGGGCTGTAACATGAGCATTAAAGTTCATTTTCTCCATTGCGCTGCTTCCCTGCAAACATTGGTGCTGTAAGTGAAGAGCATGGCGAAGTATTCCACCAAGGCATCAAAAAAAATGGAAATAAGATATCAAGGAAGATGGAACGTCAACATGATAGCGGACTACTGCTGGATGATAAAAAGAGATGATCCTCAACGAGTCCAAAGCGAAAGCGTTATTATAAGGACTTATGAACTTAAAGAGAAACGGAAGTGTACTGGAAATGTAGTTTAGAACATGATTTACAAATTAAATAAAATTAAATAATGTTGGGAAAAATATGATAAATTACTTAAATTTTGTTATTATACCCAAGAATACTCCATTTTTTGTGAAAAACCTGACGTGATAGAATAAAATGGATTGCATTTTTTAAATCAGCGCTGTAAAGTACATAAAAGTCAGTTATCAAATTTCAAACAACTTTCAAGACATATTTTTCTGCAGACCTGTGTTACAGTTGTTGGAATAGAGCACATGTTATTAAATTATTTACTTAACTTTTATTTTTTATTTCTGTGTATTTTATTAACTCATAGTCACAGTTGTAGCCAGTGCATAGACTGCTTGACTGAGGATCACAGCTACAGGATATTATTTGCAGCAAATCAGGTTCGGGACGTGAAAGCAGACGTGCGCGGCTACATCGAGCTACTATTCCTTTTAAACTGAGCCGTCCGTAGCCCAAGTTCATAATGTACGAGAAACCGCAGGTAAAGACGCAGTTGGTTTGCTCATTGGGATGCTGTTTGGAAGAGCAACTTCCTTCATGATTACCGCAAGATACCGTTGCAGGAACTGGAGATATGAAACTAAGCCCTACGATCGAGAGCAAGGTAAATATGGGAGCAATATGTACAAGAAGCTGTCGATAGTGTGAAAATTTTGAAGCGGTTCCGGAATATTTCATAAATCATTCAGGTTATCGACAGAAAATTTTAGAGTAGCGGGGAGATGTAGAAGAATCAATATTATTATTTTTATCGTTATTATTATTTGTTGCGAAGGAATATTAATCTACTAGTATATTATTGTAGGGGAAATTCGAGCCCCAATCCTCCCGAATGGGACGCAATTACTTCAGCAATAAAAACGAGAAAGCCAACACTGCTCACTCAGTATTTGTTCTGTTGTGTTGCCCGATGTTCGCATGAGTAAGCAGGTCAGCAATACGCAAAAGGAATAGAACAGAAAATAGATCATTTTGGTTCGAAGTAGCCTCCGACACGCACTTCAAGTGATATGTGGAGCATGTATGTAGATATACTGGTAGATAGTCTTTGTCTTTATATTTACTACATTCTCAGAGTTTCTCTTACTGCAGCTGGTTAGTACCAACCACAAAAAAGACGTACAACGACCTCTCAAATATTACAGAAAAATTAAGTCATTCTCTTTAAAAAAACTGTAGTTACTTCAGTATCATGGAATATAAAAATTTTACGAGTATTCTTCATGGATTAAAGTAACTATCCTCCTGGCCTATTTCCACTTATCAATAAAGATTTTCAATATACTAAATCGTTTATTTGCCAACCTCCTTACATGTAACTTCCTGTAAAGATCCCTGACGTACTAACTGTGCAAAATGGCATGTACTGCTCAAAAATAAACAGTTAAAAGAGAACGTAATTGCAGCAATAGACGTATTTTGTAACAGTAGGCACCCCTCTTCCGAACGCTCCATGCAAAATGGTTTACTGTAGTTCCTCTGATATATTCGCTTGTTAAAAAGTCTACGTTTGAACGTCGTAGTGCTATCCAGTCTAGTTATCATTTTGAAGCTCTGAGATAGCTATTAACAGATGTGCCAACCCTCTCTAGGTTTTTTGCGGAGCAGCCAGATCCGTACTGCGAGTCAATATTTTTCTGGCAAAGATTCTGAAACCAGACGGTAATGAATACGCCGAGTTACAAATTTCCGGTTGTCTTGGAAAGTAATTATAACAAAACACTGAAACGACGTTTCGCTTTACATGTAGCTTCTCGCTTCCATTTCCTTCTATTGTCTTTAGCAATTAACAGTCAAGTTCATTCCTAAACGAAATTAAATTAAACTCCTCGTCGAGAGAAATTAATCTTAAACTTCAGCTTTACATCTTTAATTTCTTACTCCTCTCTTGGAAGACTGAAGGCGGATATTAGCCAACTTATCGTGCGTACATAAGCGGAAAAAGAGAACATCTTGTACAGAAGTTACTTCGGTTTTTGCACTAAAGGGGAACTAATCGATCGCCAGTAGCTGATTTTTTTTCGTAGAATTACGTTCCTAAAATTTTAAGACAAGATTTTGAAGCCAGCGGCAAACCGAAAAGAATACGATAATGCAGACGTAGTGTGTAATGCCAGCAATGTATAGTATAAACGATTAATGCACTCGTATTCAAATGTACATGGCTTCGTTCAGGAAAGCTAAAGCATCCCAATCTAATAGAATTGCAGAACATGTACTGACGTCTAGACAAGTGTAATTACGTAACTGCATTTGAGCTGGATTCATAGTGTCCTTAATTTTTTAGAATGATAACATCTATGCTAGTGACTGTACTTTATTTAAATTTCACTATTGTCACTCAGGCCGTATATTCATTTTCAGGAGCTCATCACCTGAAAATGACCTGAAAAGGCCAAAATTAAAGTTATGGATATTAAATTAAGTACAGTCAGTTATCAGATATTGTCATTCAGAATGTCTTAACTATACAGAAATAAGAATCATATCGTATAGGCTTAATAGACAAAGAACAAATTTTAAACTCTGTGTTATAATTTAGTGTATGATATGTCCATGAACTCTCTTAAGATACTGCTCTGTGATCTAGTGGTTACTTTAATGTGAATTTGTGTTAGGGTCCATTTTGTACAAGGGGATTCGTTCAACTAGTTCCTGATATAGCAAACTTAACTAAGGACGCTTTAAAAAAGTAGTTCATCGTTCCCATTTATATATCTTACGCAGTAGCTTATTGCTTAAACAGGATCTGGAACCATACAATGTTGTACTCCAAACATACATTCTCAGAAGTTTCTTCCTCAAATTAAGACCTATGTTCGATACGGATTTCTCTTGACGGGGATGCCTCTTATGCCAGTGCTACACTTCCGTTTATGTCCTCCTTGCTCCATCCGTCACGGGTTATTTCGCTGCCAGGTGGCAGAATTCCTTAACATCTGCTTCGTGATAACCGGTTTGGATGTTAAGATTCTCGCTGACCTCATTTTTAATACTTCCCATTACTTCCACCTTTCTTTGATTTACTCTCAATCTATATTCTTTGCTTATTAGACTGTTCATTCCAATCAACACAATCTGTAACTCTCTTCACTTACTTCACTTACACTGAGGATAGCAATGTCATCAACAAACTTATCATTGACATCGTTTCATCCTGAATTTTAATACTGCATTTGAATATTTCTTTTATTTCCGCAATTACTTGTTTGTCAAATGAATGTGTGTGAATTCCAAAGGGACAAAAGTGGCTCTGAGCACTATGGAACTTAACATCTGTGGTCATCAGTCCCCTAGAACTTAGAACTACTTAAACCTAACTAACCTAAGGACATCACACACATCCATGCCCGAGGTAGGATTCGAACCTGCGACCGTAGTAGTCGCGCGGTTCCGGACTGAGCGCCTAGAACCGCTAGACCACCGCGGCCGGCCAAAAGGGACAAAAGTGCAGAGGTCATCGGTCCCTAGACTTGCACATTACTTAAACTAACTTATGCTAAGAACAAGAAGGAGTTGTGCGATGTAAACGGAAGTCGGTAAGCGTATTTCTACAACTGAAAGATGATGTCTATTCAAATTTCGCGCCAGTCACGTGTGAGTGGTGCTACCAGCGCCACTATGAGGATCCAAGTCAGGTTTAATTTAAATACCTGCTGTAGCGGTCGTGAGCGTTAGTTACCTTTGAGATTGGACGTGGAGAGTTGATATTAGTCAAGAATGCATTCAGAGCAACAAAGACGCAATTATCAGTTATTTAGAACGAGGTCGTGTAATACGACTACGAGAAGCTGAATGTCCCTTCTGTGATATTACAGAAAGACTTGGCCGGACTTTAGTCATGGTACATGACTGCTGACAGCGGCGGTCAGGAAAATGTGCGGTCGCAATAAGTCCAAGATCTGAACGGTCACATGGCACTACCGAGAGCGACGTATCGTACTGTATCTGCAGCAGCAATTTGAGCAGCACTTGGCATCACAATGAACTGTTACAATTCGGTTACTTCAAGGACAGCTCAGAGCCAGATGTCCCGTAACGTGGATTCCGCCGGCCCCAAACCACCACAATTTGCGACATTAGTGGTGTCAAGCGAGGGCTCTTTGGAGGGCTGGGTGGAGGTCTGCTGTCTTTCTGATGAAAGCTGGTTCCAGTTCCAGTAATGACAGTCTGTTGGTTGGAAGGTGGCCAGTCGAGGCCCTGCAACCAACCTGTCTTTGCACTAGACACACAGGACCTGCACTTGGAGTTTTGATCTGGGGTTTCGATTTCCTATGACAGCAGGAGCACTCTCTTGTTTATCCCACACGCCCTGATTGCAAGTGTGTACATCAGTCTGGTGATGCGACCTGTTGCGCTGCCATTCATGAACAGCATTCAAGGAGGTGTTTCCCAGCAGGATAAAGCTCGTCCACATACCGCTGTTGTAACCCAACATACTCTCCAGCGTGTCGATATGTTGCTCTGGGCTACTCGATCACCAGATCTGTCTCCACTCGAGTAAATATGGGACTTCATCTGACGACAACGCCAGCGTCATCCATAATCGGTATTAACCGACCCTGTAGTGACCCATCAAGTGCAACAGACATCAAACTCCAACCCAGAAACTGACGTTTGGCACCTATATAACACAATGCACGCACGTTTGAATGCTTGCATTCAACAGTCTGGCGGCTATATTGGTCAATGATGTACCAGCATATCACTTTTGCAGTGGCTTATCTCACAATAACCAGTGACCCTGCAATTTTAATTATTTAAATATGTTAGCGAGACAAAAGTATTCCCAAAATTTCATTACTCTAAATTCATTAATTTTTTAGTGTTGTGATTTCTTCATGTCAGTGTATTTATGCAGCGTAATTGATCAGTAATCTAGTTGAGTGGTCAGGTTGTTCATTCAACAAAGGTTTCCTGTGTTTTGTCAGTTTCGTAACTACCCTTTGGATGAAGTCTTCGACCGATCATGCCTATCGGTACTATATGGCACTTGCATTATTAACTATGATGTTACCCATAAGAGAATATTTATTTGGTGCTTTCCCACAAGCATTCGTTAATGCAAATCTTTTCCACTTATTTCCACATCATCCCCTCAGCCAATTAAATGCGAAAATATATTTTTTTCTTAAATTTACTTCTGAAATATATGGGGCTATGTGCACTTGCATCATGCGTTGGAGGTAATGAATATTGATCTTTTGTCATCACTATAACTATGTCCGGCCCCGGTAGCTGAGTGGTCAGCGTGACAGAATGTCAATCCTAAGGTCCCGGGTTCGATTCCCGGCTGGGTCGGAGATTTTCTCCGCTCAGGGACTGGGTGTTCTGTTGTCCTAATCATTATCATTTTATCCCCATCGACGCGCAGGTCGCCGAAGTGGCGTCAACTCGAATGACCTGCACCAGGCGAACGGTCTACCCGACGGGAGGCCCTAGCCACACGACATTTCATTTCACCACAACTATTATTTGAATAACAATTATTTTGCAACATCTAATTCTCAAAAGCGTCGTTTGCAATATTGTGGTACTTTCATTACACGTTCCTAACGGTAAGTTTGCATCCATAACCTCGAACCGGAAATGGTAGCAACGTGTTCCATGTAATTTTGCGCTGTAACTTGTGTTTTCACCTTAATGTTAAAGCACATTATGCATTATGAATAACAGCGTAGCATGGTGCGTAAACTTGCTTTACTAGTGAGGTGTGATGTAAGATATGTTTAGTGGTTCATATATTCGCTTCTGTGAAATTGAATCTGCACACCATTAAGTAATTTCAAATGTTCAGCTAATCATTGCACTAAGTCTGCCTGTGTTAAAACTACTCCTGAATTCAAACTGTGTTGCATAACTATTATATGCCCATACATATATAAAAGATGGGATTTTCATCAGGGTAATATTATGTGAGGATTTTCAAGTCCACTCAGTTCATTTTGGCAAGCACAGGCTTCTCACATCTGGTAGACCCCTGCCAGGATAAATTTGGCAAAAGATATTGCATGTACTGACTTACCAAATCAGTGTCTTCCAGCTTATATATGGTCAACCATACCTTGAAAACGAACAGGGATGTTACCTTTTCTGGTATGCTTAAGAGATAATTTTCCTTATTTAATTACTGATATTAGCAGTGTTTATTGAACTTTTCACTTGTCTAGTAGAAGTATTGCTGAAGGAACTATCAGCTGGACATACAGTTTATAACACGTTTCATCATTTGTACCGGTAACAGAGGATATTATTATTAAAAGTTATAAGACATTTCTTTTCGCTTCTGTATGGAATTTATGTGATAAATGATTTTGTGTGCTTTGCATGAATCAGTGGAACTTCAGTCCATCAGTCTGAAAGTAAAATTACTTTTTGATGATAACTGAAGTTGCAGGCTAGAAACGACACAATAAATTAGTATAATTAAATACCTGTGAAAACAGTAAGAAATCTGTTAGCAGGTTCATTTGTGAATGGCTGTGGGAAATAAGAGCACAGAACTTTTGTTTGTTTTTGGTTCTGAAAACATGCCTTGCAAGATTATTACAGTAAAGTGGGACGCTTTTCGACTGTTATTCATGAATTAAGGAAACTCAAGCTTCTTAATGGTTATTTTGCTGGTAATGATCTCTGAAGTGCAACAGGGAAGAGTGGTCCTGAGAAAAGACTTTGGAAACTGAGGAAAAGTCAAAATCTTCATATTTAAGATTGAAAATGCAGTGATTTTCAGAGGGAGGGCTCATGAAGAAACTGAAAATATATTTCAGCAAAGGATTATTGAATCGCTGTTTAATTCTAATTTTAATTCATTACTAACATTGCCAAAGAAGGGAGATGGTATTAGGATGGTGTTGGTTTCCAGGCAGATTAATACGATTACTATACCAGAAATGGATAGACCGTTGAGATTAGATGAGTTGTTGTAAAAATTTCATGGTATTAAAATGTTGCCTTCTATTCAGATCAGAGCAAGTTACTAGAAGACTGAGCTACATTCTTATGTTATGGATGTTGCTATCAGTTTCGCAGGTTAGCTTTCGGATTACTATACCAGAAATGGATAGACCGTTGAAATTAGATGAGTTGTTGTAAAAATTTCATGGTATTAAAATGTTGCCTTCTATTCAGATCTGAGCAAGTTACTAGAAAACTGAGCTACATTCTTATGTTATGGATGTTGCTATCAGTTTTGCAGGTTAGCTTTCGGACTGAGCGTGAGTTCAGCTGCATTTATCACAGTTTTCGACAGCTTTCTTCTATTCTATTTGAAAAATCGGTTGATACCTATGTTGATGATGTGTTAATTGCAGAGCAGAGTTGGGAGAAACATAAGGAGATTTTGGATAGATTGTAAAGTTTCTTCAGAGAGTTTACTGTAACAAAAAATTTGGAAAAATCTGGGATTGGGCGTAGGCAAGCTAAATTTCTTGGACACATTGTGCCTGGGTCAAGGATTTTAACTGATCCAGAAAAAATGGAGGCAATTAGAGACTTTCAGTTCCCAAGACGACGAAGCAGATTTGTGCGTTTTTGGGTTGATAAACTTTTACAAGAGGTTTTTTTAATGTGAGTATCGTGGCCATGCCATGATTATGTGCATAGCTGGGCAGGAAAACCACCTGAGAGTGGGCTGCTCAAGTACAGGCAGAAGTAGTATATATGAAACAGGTTGCCTTGGAGGCTCTTCTCCTTTCTCGTCCAGACTGAAGTAAGGATTTTTGTCTAAGCTAAAACAGTTCGACAATGGGCCTTGATGTTGAGTTATTCCAGGAATTTGAAACAGTTGAAGCGAACAAATGTCATACTGCTACTTTTGGCAGCCATTTGTTCACCAAGCGAATAATGAAACAGTTTATGGTATGTTGCAGAACTACAGGCAATTGGAGAAAACATTTTCTGAGATATTTAAGTATACCTGATAGATATGTCCCAATTAAATTTGATTACTGTTAACTTATGTAATCAGTATTACTGTCTTATAAAACAGTGATGACAGTAATGAACTTTCAAAAACAGTCGCATGACCGAAACTATCATTTTATGGATCAGGGGGCAATTACCCCAAGCTGGAAACCATTGCAGTATACGGTCTCTCGTATAAGCATTCTTGAATTACTTTCGGCTGAAAGTGGGTCATGTGGAGAAGGTAGTATTGGACAAATCTCCCCATACCAGATCAATCATTTTGAAGCATACTCTATGTCAGCACAAGATTAAAATCATTTACCTCCGATCATATCACCTAGCATCCAATCCTGAAAGTGTGATGAAAGATACAAGGAAATTATGTAGACTCTACTGTCAGATACCACATGTCATGGGAATCCTATATTCAATCATTTGAGGAGGTTATTGATGAGCTATGAAATAATTCAGACTCTGTACCACCAGTTCAGGTTATAAAGAATTGGTTTCCACTGGATAAAGTTTGGGAGATGGTACCATTTCCAACGACCATTAAGACCATTAAGACACATGGTGTGGGACTGGCATATAAAATATCAGGAACACTGCCAGCCAACGTCAGAAGAATTATTAGCGCAAGAGATTAGCAAAATTAGCTGTAATGAGACAAAAGGTGCTCATAAACTCACGTGAGTTATCCAGCAAACGACATTCATTAACACATAGATTTTTCTAGTATATTTGGGAGCTTATAAGGTGAGGTATGTTGTACATCCTAATACCAAACAAGTGCAGACCCTGAGGACAGGAAAAGCTGAAGAGTCTGTCGTATTCGTATTGTCAAAATATTCGAGGACTGAAATGTTGAAAACGGCGTTTCGGGTTGAGCAAGCTGCTCTTGCATTGTGATCATTTTTATCTGCTTATGTGTCTAATCTATTGTATATTTTCTTATGGCCAAGCTTTACTGATAGAACAGATTTGTCTATGTTAGTTATAGCAATGGTGAATAATTATCTTTAGGAATGTCTTTTATAGCGGTAAGGATTTAGAATGTAAGGGGAAGGAATGAGTCACTGAATATTAAGAAACAAGAGTTCATACTCATGGACCTTGCCGTGTGTGGGGAGGCTTGCGTGCCTCTGTGATACAAATAGCCGTACCGTAGGTGCAACCACAATGGAGTGGTATCCGTTGAGAGGCCAGACAAACGTGTGGTTCCTGAAGAGGGACAGCAGTCTTTCCAATAGTTGCAGGGGCCACAGTCTGGATGATTGACTGATCTGGTCTTGTAACATTAACCACAAGGCCTTGTTGTGCTGGTACTGCGAACGCCTAAAAGCAAGGGGAAACTACAGCCGTAATTTTTCCCGAGGGCATACAGCTTTGCTGTATGGTTAAATGACGATGGCATCCTCTTGGGTAAAATATTCCTGAGGTAGGATAGTTTAGGCGGGGATTAAGGACGTCGTTATTAGGAGAAACAAAATTGGCTTTCTGCGGATCGGAGCGTGGAATATTGGATCCCTTAATCGGGTAGGTGGGTCAGAAAATATAAAAATGGAAATGGATTGGTTAAAGTTGGATATAGTGGGAATTAGTGAAGTTCGGTGGCAGGAGGAGCAAGACTTCTCGTAAGGTGAATACACGGTTATAAATACAAAATCATATAGGAGTAATGCAGGAGCAAGTTTAATAATGAATAAAAAATAGGAGCACGGGCAAGCTACTACGAACAGCATACTGAGCGCATTATTGTAGCCAAAACAGACATGAAGCAAACGCCTACCACAGTAGTATAAGTTTATATGCCCAGTAAATCCGCAGATGACGAAGAGATCAAAGAAATGTGTGATGAGATAAAAGAGATTATTCAGCAAGCAAAGGTAAACGAAAATTTAATAGTCATGGGGGACTGGAATTCGACAGTAGAAAAAGGAAGACAAAAAATGTAGTAGGTGACTATGGAATGGGGCTAAGGAATGAAAAAAGAAACCGCCTGGTAGAATTGTGCACAGAGCATAACTTAATCATAGCTAATACTTGGTTTAAGAATCATGAAAGAAGGTTGTACACGTGTAAGATGCCTGGAGACCCTGGAAGGTTTCAGATAGATTATATAGTAGTAAGACAGACATTCAGAAACCAGGTTTTAAATTGTAAGACATTTCGAGGGGCAGATGTGGACTCTGACCACAACTTATTGGTTATGAACTGTGGATTAAAACTGAAGAAAGAGCAAAAAGGTGAGAATTTAAGGAGATGGACCGTGGATAAACTGAATGAACCAGAAGTTGTAGAGAGTTTCAGAGAGAGAATAAGGAAAGGATTGAAAAAAAAAAATACAGTTGAAGAACAATGGGTGGCTTCGAAAGATGAAATAGTCAAGGCAGCAAAGGATGAAGTAGGTAAAGAGACGAGTGTTAGCAGAAATCCTTGGGTAACAGAAGACATACTGAATAAAATTGATGAAAGGAGAAAACACAAAAATGCAGTAAATGAAGCAGGTAAAAAGGAATACAAACGTTTCAAAAATGAGATCGACAGGAAGTGCAAAATGGCTAAGCAGGACAAATGTACGGACGAAGAGGCGTATATCACTGGGGGTAAGATAGATACCGCCTACAGGAAAATTAAAGAAACCTTTGGACAAAAGAGAACCACTTGCATGAATAACAAGAACTTAGAAGGCAAACCAGTTCTAAGTAAAGAAGGAACGCAGAAAGGTGGAAGAAGTATATAGAAGGTATCTACATGTTGAATGTACTTGAGCGCAATATTATGGAAATGGAAGAGGACGTAGATGAAGATGAAATGGGAGATACGATAGTGAGCGAGGAATTTGACAGAGCACTGAAACACCTAAGTCGAAACAAGGCCCCCAGGAGTAGACAACATTCCATTAGAACCACTGATAGCCTTGAGAGAGCCAGCCCTGACAAAACTCTACCATCTGGTGAGCAAGGTGTATGAGACGGGTGAAATACCCTCAGACTTCAAGAAGAATGTAATAATTCCAATCCCAAAAAAGGAGGTGTTGACAGGTGTGAAAATTACTGAACTATCAGTTTAATAAGTCATGGCTGCAAAATACTAACTCGAATTCTTTACAGACGAATGTAAAAACTGGTAGAAGCTCACGTCGGGGAAGATCAGTTTTGTCTCCATAGAAATGTCAGAATACGTGAGGCAATACCGACCCTACGAATTGTCTTAGAAGATAGATTAAGGAAAGGCAAACCTCCGTTTTTAGGATTTGTAGACTTAGAGAAACCTTTTGACAATGTTGACTGGAATACTCTCTTTCAGATTTTGAAGGTGGCAAATACAGGGAGCGAAAGGCTATTTATACAATTTGGACAGAAACCAGATGGCCCTTATAAGAGTAGAGGAACATGAAAGGGAAGCAGTGGTTGGGAAGGGAGTGAGACAGGGTTGTAGCCTATCTCCGACATTCTTCTACTTGTATATTGAGCAAGCAGTAAAGGAAAAAGAAAAAGAAAAATGTGGAGTAGAAATTAAAATCCATGGAGGAGAAATAAACACTTACAGGTTTGCCTATAACATTGTAATTATGTCAGAGACAGCAAAGGACCTGACAGAGTAGTTGAATGGAATGGACAGTGTATAAAGGCACATTTGCATGCCGTGCGTGAGTTTCCTCGGAAACGCGAAATCTTAATTAAATAATTAATCTGTGAGAAATAAATAAAGCCTATGGCACAGAACTGCAGCGCTGTGTCGCTGATAAAACAAAAGCACAATTACGTTACTCGTATGTTTGATTAAGAAAAGAGAGCTCTGGTTGAAGTGGTGCGAGAAGCACGTATTTTAGTTTATTGTCTGGCACACCGCCATATTTCATGTTATTGAAAATTACTGCGAGTTGCAACCATACTAGGCACTCGATTCTGAAAAGAATTTATATTTATAAAAGTAAGTAGGATTATGAACTGTAGGCTTATTCATTGAATATATCTGATTTAACTAACTGTGTAATTTTTTGTTTAGTAGACAATCACCTCTGTACGACGTTTTGGCATGGCTGGAAAATTATTGTAATATTGAGATTTAGATTTGAGTCCGCACCTACCGCAGCAGTCTTTGGAAACGATGTAAATACGAAGTCCGATTATTTGAGTCTTATTTCACGGTCAACTACGAATAACATTACATTTACGAAAAAGCCATTGTCAAGCGTCTGCTACCGAATAATTAAACGTCACGCAAATATTAAGTACAACCAATCACTATCATACAATAATACATAATTAATATTTTATTTTATTTTATTTTATTTATTTTATATTGGCGACTGCGTGTCGGACTTGTTATTTTGTCATTTGTTACATTGTTCTCTTTGTTTCATATGAAAACCTGGACGTGAATGTATGAGAAATAACAAAGATCTGAAGATATTTGCCAATTATAAAATTTTGCGGGAAGACGCAATGAAGCTTCCAGCAAAATAAGGTAAGACGCAGCATCTTTGCATTGGCAGGCTTGACCAGACGCATAATTCAGTGTATTAGCTCTTCAGTAGATTCTGTAGTATTTCTTTCGCGCGTAGCAGTTTTCAGTGATAAATTTCATTCTCAGTACTTTTCCTTAAACAATAACTTCTGCAACAATACCAATACACGAGTGTACAATATGGCCGACTTCTGTACGATACGTTGTAACATGGACAGCAGCCATTAACAATAATCCCATATTCAGTTTACATTTTTAAATTAACAAACAGCCATTGTTGCTACGAGCGATTCATGCTCAACTGCATTTTATTTTAAAACCAGAGTCAAACATTAATTTCTTGAAATATATATCACGTGTGGCATGGTCATAACTAGAAAACAATACGCAAAGATGGAACAGCAAAGACATACTATTCAGACGCAATCCGACTCGGACGAGAGACAAGTGTTAGAAAATGACTTTACGACAGCAACCGGTAGTGACGATTCATCAAATATTGACGCAAGTGTTAACGGGAGTTTTGACAATAGGCCGTCCACCACAAAAATTTCAAAGTCTCAGTCAGAGCCCATGTTAATACATGACGTCACGTCTAATGACGCGGCGGGGGCAGAGACCTTGCAAACAGTAAACATTGCCAACATGTTACAAATGCTAATGAAACAGAACGCGGAAAACATGGAAACCTTAAAGACACAAAATGACGAAATTAAATCTGACCTCATAGCAATCAAGGCATGTAATGACACTTTGTGTAAACGTGTGGAACTTATAGACGCCACACTGACCAAACAGATGACTGAACTCAGTACGAAATTTTCCAAGCTTAATACGAGACAAGAAAAGACTACAAATGACGTAGCACTTTTACAGACACAATTAAAAAACCTTAATGTCACGTGTGAAGCTCTTACTGAACAAATTCAAACATATCCTTCAGTACACGACAACCTTGAAAAACGAATTACTGACGTGCAGAATAAATTTGACGATGTTGAACAACACCTGACTGACATCTTACAATCTGATGCCACAGCTCATTTTCAAAATATTAATAAAGAATTTCATGATTGGGTAGAGAACAAAGACAAACATTTTGATAGATGCATACGTGAAAATTTACCAACAATTGTGCACGACTCCGTAGCGGAATACATCACTAATAACAAACAGCTGATTAGTGACGCAGTACAATCCGTCACTGCACCCATGAGACAATTCACCGATCAACCACAGTCTGAATGTAACGAAAATATCAGTCAAAATGTACAGTTCAGAAATCAATATACATTCGAGTATGACGCACACATACCGCACACGACAAACACACAAGAACAAAACACACCACGACTACAACACATACCACGACGTGCAACCACAAACACAAGCTATTATCATGGTAAACCACAGCAACATTATCGTAATTACTCGCCAGCTGAGCATTGCAGTAATTACAGTGGAACAAATCCATATCATAATGCAAAGGAAGAAGAAAGCTTAATAAAACACAGGCAATTTCAGGCTTTTATCCCAGAAAAACGAACCATTCATCCGGTGATTTTTCTCAAATCTTTTAGTAACGCATTTCCACGCACTTGGAGTGACCGCAAAAAGATTTCATATATTGTCGGTTACATCCAAGGCGATGCAGCTGTCTGGGCATACAGTCAAGCTGACGTATGTACCACGTACAGTGAGTTTGAGCGTGCTTTTCTGAACAAATTCTGGTCGCAATCCGTCCAGGAGCGACTCAGAAGACAAATTTTAGAACCTGAAACTTTTAACAGTAAAAATGGTAACTTACGCAGATATTTTGAAAAATACTTGAACATGGGACATTTTTTAGACGAACCAGTCGCAACGCGTGATATACTCCGAGCGTTGAAGGCCAAATTGCCTTTCAACATTAAGGAAAAACTTCTACATATCCCGGATGACGATTCAGATTATTTTTTAACAGCTTTAGATTCGGTTGACATGTTACTTGAAGATCAGCGCTTCGCGCGGCAAAACAGCAGCCACAATGTTTACACTAGTGGTATGCAAAACATGCAGGCTTGCCAACACAATTCTGGCGCGCCCACAGTTGGATACGCGGTACAGCAAAAACAGCAAACTCACATGCCGTCTCAATACGGAAATCAAAATCAACACGCGTATTCCAACACAAACAACAATTACAACAGTAATAACACTTCATGTGGCAATCCATACAAAAGGCACCGCGGTAATAACTACAACGGTAACAACGGATACAAAGGTAATAACAAAAACACAAACAGAAATAGAAATAATAGTAACTGCGAGCCAAGACAGCATCAAGGTTGGACTCGTAACGATCAGTACTTTCATTCAAACTCTGCTTTACCACAGCAGCCACCAGGTCAAAATTGGAGCATACCTTACGACCGACAGGTAAGTTATAATGCGCAACAGCAACAACAACCGCAAAAGTTTGGAGATCATAATAGGCAATATCCGAATGTGAATATAATAGAAATGACACCTGATGCACAACCCCAATCTGTGTCAGTACCTAGTACAAATGATAATCCAACAAACTAGAAACAGTCACTACTTTGCCCCAGGTCGTGGCTGAAGAATTCTTGGGGGGCGACTTCAATGTTAATCAGTTATTTGACACCACAATTGAACAACAAAATGTTGGTGTGCCTAATAATTCTAAACAAAAGCTACCTGTTTTATTTATAAGATACAACCACAATAACAATATATCAGATGAACTTTTACAAGACAGTACACAATGTCGTTTAAACACAAATGAAATTGTTTTAGCATCTACTACTGGTGTAGTAGGTGGGATTCCAACTACTATTATCCTAGATACAGGTGCAGCTGTGAGCGTTTTGTCTTTTAATTTCTATAAAAAGATGTGTGAATTGGAACCTGTGCCTGAGTTTCCTGCCCAAAACTGTAAAATAACTACTGCACTAGGTAATAAGTCATGTAGGGTTACGAAGCAAGTTTTTGTAAACGTTAAAATAGGTAATGGAACCGTACAATGGCCATTCCTGGTTGTACAAAACCTTGTGACAAATTGCATATTAGGAATAGATATTATGAGCGAGAAGGACTGCATTATAGACTTCTCCAAAGGTAAATGTATTTTAAATGATAAAGGCAGTGTAATTATTATTGATTTGGACAGGAGAACCCTAAAGCAGGACAAACACTGTACAGGGTACAAGGTTCAGTTAGTACTTGACAAAGACATTCAAGACATGCAAACACACTCATCTGACACAGAGCTAATGGACTTGAAAACATTGCTTGATCATAAGATAAGTGAAGCTACAGCTCTCAGTGTACATGAACGTATAAAACTACAGGAAGTGTTATCCAAATATTTACAAGTTTTTACCAAACGATTAGGTGTTATCAACACGTATGTGTACAAGATTGAAGTTAAGCCTCACAAGATCTTCTACCACAAGACATATAACGTACCGTTATCTCAACGACCTGCTGTGTGGCAAGAACTAAAACAAATTACAACATAGATTATAAGTAGTATAGAAATTTTCATTTCAGCGGTTCCAGTGACGCAGTTGAAGACAGAAGAACTTTTCTTTCAACGCCGCGGCACCACCGAGAAGACTGAATATTAAAGTAAAATTTATGATTACGTAGCAGTGAATGATATATAAATTTTTCACGGAACATTTGTGACTGTAGGTACCACTGACTTGGTATGACACCTGACGAACCGACAGACGTCATCTGTGAAGCGATCTTTTACTTCGAGAAATAGATTAGACGCACATCTCTCAGCAAGAAAGCATCTACCAGTAGCCAAGGCCACACAGACACTATACGCACACGCACAAAACGCGAGGAATCTAACAGCTTTCCGTCTCTTATTTTGAATATTTATTGAGTAGTGAAAACGCCTGGTCTTGCCTACTGATGTAATGAATGTTGTGTCTAACCTATCTTAATTTCAGATGACATCACAAAAAAAAACATCGATAAAATCCCAGCAAAACCGTTAAAGAGGACGTAAATATCTGCAATCCATGTAATCAAATGTGACACAATGTAATAATTTATAGCTATGTAATAATGATGAAAACATGTTTATGTGTAACTGTATTATGTTTATGCTAAGAAAATATGTGACGTGTATATGTATGATTACTTATGTTTTTTTTTAACTGATGTATAATGTAACTGTTACTGTGTGAAAATTTGAACGATAACGAGTGCCAAAATGTGAAAAACTTTTTTTAAAAAAAAATGCGTAGTGAACCACTGTTCACGGACATTAACGTACATTACTAAGTCTGCAACTACGCAGAAACCTATGTGAAAGAAACTGTTAATGACATTCATGATGCATCGTACCTTTGTAAACGCGATGAGTAACTACGAACATTTAGGTGAGCTATATTTAAAAAAAAAAAAAAAAAAAAAAAAAAAAAAAACTGAATATGTGAAGTGCATAATTCGTGCATCGTCTAGTGACATTACTACAGTACCCAACTTCAAGATGTTAACTGGATTAAATGGACACAAAGTGCCTGTCCAGAAAACAACACGACGGGTGGAAGAATTCTGGTTGGAACTTCAGGGAATGAAATGTTCTCGAAATGTGACGGACACTCTTACCTGGACTGTCCAAGGATCGACGCCAGCTATGTGCCGTCCGAGGTTCTGCAACCAAGCTTCCACGGAATATCGAAAACGAACTGCATATGGACTAATTACTCGACGGGTCACGTCTGTTCTGTAATAAACAATGCTTTTTGTCACAACGAACTGCATCACAACGACTATAATGGAAATAGGAAATGGACATGCTTATGTATCAATCACGTTGTTATACAGCGATGTTACTGTGATCAAAAAACTTTACCACGACGACACTAACCTGTGAAACAGTACTGTGCAGTAGATGAATATGAACTGTAATAACGACACGATGTGTATAGGTCAACGCACCTGAAACAACAGAACATTTTTCGTTGAAGCATTTCATTGCAATGCTATGTAACTAAGAACATTCAACAATCTAAAGTTGTATTGTATTATAACAAATATTGTAATTTTAAAACTAAGTTACCTGTCATAGAATGTAGTCTTCATATGTAATCTTGGTGGAATATTTTCTTTGTGCAACGACTAAGAAATGCGCGCCCACACGAACAATATGAACTGCAATACTGTGCCGCGTGATCTAAATTTACGAAATAACGGCAGTGCCGTAGTTACACAGACGCTTCTGCGCATGCGCGCACTCTGTTTTGCCAACATAAGAACTTTTTCGGCGCACGCGCGTCATTCAAATTTTGTATATAATATACAGTATAATGTAAGTCATGTAAATAGTTGTAGATAACTTAGATTTTCTTGTGCCTTTAGGTGAATTGCTCGCCTGCAGGTGTGTCCTTTCGCCTCGCAATTCAGGGGGCAATATAAAGGCACATTTGCATGCCGTGCGTGAGTTTCCTCGGAAACGCGAAATCTTAATTAAATAATTAATCTGTGAGAAATAAATAAAGCCTATGGCACATAACTGCAGCGCTGTGTCGCTGATAAAACAAAAGCACAATTACGTTACTCGTATGTTTGATTAAGAAAAGAGAGCTCTGGTTGAAGTGGTGCGAGAAGCACGTATTTTAGTTTATTGTCTGGCACACCGCCATATTTCAGGTTATTGAAAATTACTGCGAGTTGCAACCATACTAGGCACTCGATTCTGAAAAGAATTTATATTTATAAAAGTAAGTAGGATTATGAACTGTAGGCTTATTCATTGAATATATCTGATTTAACTAACTGTGTAATTTTTTGTTTAGTAGACAATCACCTCTGTACGACGTTTTGGCATGGCTGGAAAATTATTGTAATATTGAGATTTAGATTTGAGTCCGCACCTACCGCAGCAGTCTTTGGAAACGATGTAAATACGAAGTCCGATTATTTGAGTCTTATTTCACGGTCAACTACGAATAACATTACATTTACGAAAAAGCCATTGTCAAGCGTCTGCTACCGAATAATTAAACGTCACGCAAATATTAAGTACAACCAATCACTATCATACAATAATACATAATTAATATTTTATTTTATTTTATTTTATTTATTTTATAAGTGTCTTGAAAGGAGGTTACAAGATGAATATCGACAAAAGCAAAACGGGGATTATAGAATGTAGTTGAATTAGATCAGGTGGTGCTGAGGGAATTACATTAGGAAATGAGGCACTTAAAGTAGTAGACGAGTTCCGCTATTTGGGGAGCAAAATAACTGATGATGGTCGAAGGGTAGAAGATATAGACTGTAGAATGGCGATGGCAAGAAAAACGCTTTTGAAGAAATAAATTTGTTAAAATCGAGTATAGATTTAAGTGTCAGGAAGTCTTTTCTGTAAGTATTTCTGCGGAATGTAAGCGTGTATGGAAGTGAAACATGGATGATAAATAGTTTAGACAAGAAGAGAATAGAAGCTTTCGAAATGTGGCGCTGCAGAAGAATCCTGAAGATTAGATGGGTAGATCACGTAACGAATGAGTAAGTGCTGAATAGAATTGGGGAAAAGAGGAATTTGTGGCACAACTGGACTAGAAGAGGGGATCAGTTGGTAGGACATGTTCTGAGGCGTCACGAGATCACCAATTTAGTATTGGGGGCAGTGTGGATGGTAAAAATCACAGGGGGAGACCAAGAGATGATTACACTAAGCAGGTTGCAGTAGTTACTTAGAGATGAAGAAGCTTGCAAAGGATAGAGTAGCGTGCAGAGCTGCATCAAACCAGTCTCTGGACTGAAGACCGCAACAACAACAACATCAACAACAACAAGATGTTTATCAAATATTTTTTTACTGAAGAGTAGTACAGAACATGTAGTTTTATGCAATGAGTTTGTGTAAACAATGTAATAGTGTGTAGACTGCTGCACTGACTAGCCAGTAGATCTGGCTGCAATTACAAAGATGTGGTTGCAGCCCAAGCTACCTATGAAAGAAAATAAACAGTGCACTCAATAAATCAAACATACATGGTATACATAAATTTGTCGAAAATTCTAGCAGTATGTGTTAATACAAGTAAATATCTGTGAACTGACCAAATATGTACTAGTGTTTCATACATAGTTAACAAGTTAAGTAATGATTCAGCGAACTATTTTTCTCACTATATACAACCAGTAGAGCTCTCAATGGGAGATGGTGTATTATGTTGATTGGGAAAAATACTAACCCAAATTTTTCTGTTTGTTTTACAAGTATACATGTAAGAAACAAATTCTGGCTTGAGGAAGCTTGAGAACCTTTCAGCTAAACACATAAGGGAACAAGACCAAGCAAGTATGATACTCTACCCAAGCCAGATACCAGACCTTTAAGGGAGAGTTTCATCTGGCATACTCAGGTTAAACAAGATGCAGTTGAGTACAGAACGAATGCCTGATTGTAGCAGCTCTATCAATATTGTTCACGCTACAGTGCTACAGTGTCCACCAGTCTAAGCTGTAAAAGGATGGTTGACGTATTTATCAGAGATAACGTATAATTTGAAAATTCACAATGAAGGGCATCCATTTGTTGCGAAACTCTGATGAACCCTTTTGTAAGGTTTAAGAAGTGTATCTTCACCTTCCCACGGTAGGTAGTCCAATGGTAATGGATTCTGCTATCGCAAAGAGTTCCAAGTAGTTGATCTGTGGTATAAATCCTTTCATTTGACAACCAAATTATTTTGCTATAATATTCAGCAATAGACATAGATTTGTGAGCATAAATAGAATGCTTAACTATTATAACTAAATTATGATTTGTACTTTTGCCTAAAGTCAGAGGCTGTTCTAAATCACTCTACTTTACTGAACTTGTTTAACAATGGGGCAGCCACATACAGGAAGGTCATCATGCTGTATTTAGGCAACAAACTCTTAACTTTATTATGCATTGATGATTGTAGCCTATTATTTCAGTCAGTGAACAGAGATTTAGTTGTGAATATGGACATACTATTAAGGTATGCTGAAAAGTAATGGTTCTGGGGCTTTAGGTCGAAACCCTTGAAGCTCTTTAAACATTCCAAAATTTATTAACATTCTACATCTTTATTCTTCATGTATACATATTAATTCCCCAATAAAGTCACCCTCACGTCAAACACATTTCTCTCAAAAGAGGACCAGTTTGTTGATAAAGTCACTGTAGAATGTTTCATTTTTTTATATAGCCACAACTTCATCTCTGGTTTCAGCGCTTCATTACTATCAAAGTGAAGCCCTAAAGTTGTTCTTAAAGTTCTGGAAACAGTGATAATCGGATGGGATCAAGTCATCATTCTATGGAGGATGATCTATCACTGTGGAACCTCTTGGCGTCGCATTGTCGCAGATGTCCCAGCGCTCGCTGCTGAAGAAGAAGGTGCTCCATGTGTGGATGAACTCTTGGATATTCTTAATTCGATTATAGAACGCCGTTTCTCGCACAGCGACATAGTTACGTTAAACACCGTCATGTTACACGCCACAATTCGGAGCCCTCTAGCGGCAGTGTGTTGCAACTTGGGTCATCGAAGCAGGAAAGTGGGCAGAATAATATGGACGAAGTGTAATTCCTCAACCGAAACTGAGAACAGATTAAAAAATTCGGAGGCATTACTTACGCTCTCGTAGAAGATTCTAAAGGTTATCAGCGTTTTGTTCAATATTTTGGTGAAGCTCTACAGGCCACACCTTAAGCAACTTAAAAATATAAGTGTAAATTTTGTTTATATTTTCCATGAGGTCAAAGATAGGTCATACAAGTATTTAAGTAAGATCTCTACATTTTGCTTCTATAGTACAATAACTGTGAGTAGTATTGTATTTAAAGTTACATTCTAGTACGCTGTTACAGTCGTATGTTTGACTTCTATCTTGCTAGCGCATTTTTATGCGTTACACAAGGCTGTTCACCCCTAATTGTGGGTTCTTCAAGGCCACAGTGAGGCCATATTTTAAACAGTTTCCTACATTCACTATAATCTATAATTTTTGTATAGCGTTTGCATTGCTGTATAAGCATTCAAACCACATTGTGGTCATATCTTGAGCAATGATACCTTTCATTTGTTGGAGGTTTAAATATTTTCCTACAATTGTTATTAGGCAATTTTTGAATATCTTACGCACATATATGTACTTGGATACAACCAACTCTTGTTTGATGGATAATTTTTGATGCAGTTATGTGCAAACACGTCTGTGTGATCTTAACTGATGTGCATAGGTGCAACAACTTTAACTCAAAAGACTTTTTGTATTGATACATCGAGTGAATAGAGTGAATAGTAATAAAACCAGCAAATTGCAGAGACGGGTTCCTGATTGGAAATGGACGAAAAAAGGTCCTATAAACATGTGTCCAGAAATGCATCGTTGCCGCGATAGCTGGCGCTGACGAATGAAAGTTCCTCTGACCACGCGCAATGTGTTCCTTGTGTGTTGCAGGCTGTATGAGTGACAGCGTACTGTAAGCTGCAGAATGGTTCGGTATTCATGTCGGGAGCAAGCCGAGATGGTGTTTGTGTAAGGCCAAGCAGATGGACACGCTCTAGAGGCAGAATCCGGTCCTCGGTCCGCCGACTCCCTGCTCCTTCATCTGTCTGAAAGGACCCTTGATCACACAAACGCCCAGAAACGGCTTGAAATGTTGAGTGATGTAGTTGATGTCTGTGAGCGTCCTTGTTTTGGTATAGCCGCGCTGCCTCTCGATCGTTTCCATCTGCTTTGGTGTGCATTAACACCATCCCGGCTTGTCCCTATGCTTCGTCGATCACACAGCCTACAACACAAAAGGAACACAAGACACGTGGTCAAAGGAACTTCCATTCGTCCGCGCCATCTATCATGGCAACGATGCATTTCCAGACACGTGGTCATTGGACCTTTTTTTCGTCCATTTACAGTCAGGAATCCGTCTCTGCAGTTTGTTGGTTTTATTAATATTCAACCTGTATATACAGCCTCTCAAGTAACATTTTGACCTGTTTAGTACTGTAGTTTTAGGCTTTAGTAAGAGAGATTATAGCCTTATCTTAACAACTATCCAAGGAACGTACACTTCTACGGATATGTTAAGGAATAATCTCATCAGGAACACACTGTATTTTTGAATTGTTTAATCTTCTAATGAAAAGATGTTGTCGAACTAAGTACGTTTCAGTGAATGAGACCTGTGATTTTGATAATTATAATGATTTAGACAATTTATTTGGAATGTGTTCTGCTGATTATCCACGGAAAACACTCGTGAGTCCGCTCTCATATTCCAGGAAAGTTAAGTGAGAGTTTTTGTTCTGATTTGTCAGCTTTCAAATATTATGTTTCACATGTGTTTCTCGTAGGAAATCTTTGCTATTACGTCTGCACCAAAGCCTGCGGTTTGTGTGTGTGAAGTTATGCTGAGAACTGCGGACAGTATTCCTCCATGTACCTGCTATGCAAGACAGAGGTATGTTTTTCTACAATTAAAAAGCTGGCAAACCGTTTTGCAAAAGGAATATCTTTCGTGTGCTGAGTCAGTATGATTAGCAGAGTAAGATTCGTGTTTCAGTTCTATTCTGTTTACGCTGTTTATTTGATTCGTGATTGAGTTCAGTGGTCAGGTTGTTCATTCAACAGATATTTCTTGTATTTTATTATTTTCATAACTACTCTACTGATGAAGTCTCTGTCTGATCATGGCAATAGACACCACGTTGTTTTTGCATGATTAACTACGATATTACCTGTAACAGAACTATCTGGTGGCTTTTGCTGCGTTGACTTCTGTCTCGCAATGAGATATTTTATTAAAAATTTCTCAAAGAGCTACATCAGAATAACAAAAAATTAAAGGTAACGCTTTACTTTTGCGAAAGCCACATCGGTGACGGGCAACAATATCTTATTTATGGCTCCGTGCTATGCCTTGTAAGTAGGCTTATATCCAACAATTGAATAGGTTGGTTGGGATTGTCGCTCGTTTGCGGGAGACCGATCAAACTCGTACAATTCGTACGGAAAAAAGGTTGCGTAAGGTAATCAAAATGATCGGTAAAATTCTCTCATGAAAGTTCTAGCTTGTGTTGAGGAAGGATTTAACTAAAGAACACGAGTAGTGTTCAGTCGTTCATTTTCGAACAATAAGTTGAGGCTTCTCTCAGTTAGCTGCTGATACACATCCAAAACACAATGTAAGTTATTTGTATGACAAGGAGATACGATATTAATTACTTTTAAATACTTAACATGACTGTAAATCGTAAAAATAAAACGAGTAATGAGTCAGCAAGTACAAATAAAGTAATAAATAAGCCATCAAATACAGACGGGTTATGGTTACCTGTCGTCAGTACAAGCTCAGACAGCATTATTTATCATTTGTTTTAGAGGACAAAAAAAATCCGTCCCACACAGTTCTAGAAAGTTCGTTCATCAAACACTTCCAAGAAAAATCAAGTTTTTTGATATACTGGCTTACTTTACAAGTCAGTTACACAACAAATAAAAGTTAACACTTTACTTTTCAATTATCATTCGTTAATACAATATTTTTTGTATTTATTTACACGCATTCCCCCAGAATATTAAATTAGAAAGGGCGTTTTTTCCGACATTGGCGTTGCAAGTAGACGTGCAACTATATCGTTCAGTGAAGCTAATGAATAATGTTCTTATGTCATCAACACAATCATTATTTCCATAACAATCATTTTGCATCATTGAGGTCTCAAAATCTAAGGATGGTTAGAAGTGTTCTAGTACAGTAAGCTTACGTCCAGAACTTTGGATCGGTTACGGCGGTGACACGTTCCATGCAATGCGCTGCAAGCTTGTGTTTTCAGTCTTACTATTAAAGTAAGCAAGAAATTAGCATATTCTGTATAATTACTTTAATAGGGAGCCACAATGTAAGGATAGTGGATCACATGTTCGCTTCTGCGAGATGAAATCTGTGTACGGTTAAGTAAAAAATTTTTAAAATGTGCGATTTGTCGTTGCGTAAAGTAACTTTACCCGTGTGAAAATTATTCATGAAATCAGAAAACGTTGCATAATTTTTACATGGGTCAACGTACATCTGGAAAAGAGAGCATTTCCACAAGGAGAACATTCTGTGAGAACTTTCAGGTCCAATCAGTTCAGGTCGGCAAACACAGGCACTTTACAAGATGAGATCTAAAATGTATACCTTAGGAGCAATGGCCACTTTTCCAGCTTCACTACTGTGAAAAGCATTTCTTCTTCTGCGCGGTCTTTGCTATTACAAACGACCTACAGAAACCAGTAAACAAACGAGGACACATTCCTCCGTTAACGTCCATGGATACAGCCTGCAGTAAACATCTGTTAGTTTTGTTACTGTAAACACTATTCACAGTTCTGGCTGAGAGCTGCAAATATATCTGATGGAATCAGTTGTGTTTCCATTAGTACGTGAAGTGCTTTCGCATTGTAGTTTTATCACTCTCATTACCAGCATAATGCAAGCCTATTATTCCAGACAAGACGTGGCAGGAACGTTCTTCTGTTATGGTCTGGCAAATGGAATCGACCGTTCTGTGTGCTGAATGAATCCTTAATGCAGGCTAACATCTGCACAATTATAAAACTACAACGCAAAACTATTTCACAAAATTAAGAGCAAGGACGTTAACGTTAAGAGTGCAGTTTAAACTACACTGCAAGTTCTGAGCATAGGTGGAAAGTGTACATTGAAGGCCGCTACGAGGGGGAAGACTTATCTGATGTGATTGAGGAACAAATGGAAGATATGGGGTTCCAGTATTAGGGTTTAGTAGAGTTTTGAAGTCTTGTATAAAATAAAGCTGAAGCGATGGATAACATTTCTTCGGAACTCCTAAAATCATTCGGGAAGTCCAACCAAGTGGCTATTCAAGTTGGCGTGGTGAAACAATGAGCCTGGGGACGTATCGTAAGACTTCCGGAACAACATGATCCACACAGTTCAGAAGAAATAAGGGCAGGCATCTACGACAACTATGGCACGACCAGTTCAATGGCTCAAGCATCCAAGTTGCTAACAAGAACGCTCTTCAGAAGAATGGAAAAGAAAATTCAGGATCTGTTACATGACGATCAATTTGAGTTTGGGAAAGGTAAGGGCATCACAAAAGCTGTTTTGATGTTGCGAATGATAATGAAAGAAAAACTTAAAGAAAAATCATAGGATTTGGAGACTGGAAAATCTGTTCACCATTGTCACTTGGTGAAAAACGTTTGATATTCTGAGAAAAATAAGGGTAAGTTATACGGAAAGACCGATAATGTACAGTATGTATAAGAACCAAGATGGGACAAGATTGAAAGACCAAGAAAAAAGTGTGTAAGACGGGAACGTAGTCTTTCGCCCCTACTGTTCAATCTGTACATCGAAGAAGCAGTGACGAAAATAAAGGTTCAAGAGTGGCATGCCAATCATTAGTGAAAGTGAAAAATTACAAGAAGTGTTGAACAGAATTAAAAGTCTAATGAGTACAGAATATAAACTGAGAATGAACCGAAGGAAGATGAAAGTGATGAGGAGTAGTAGACTTGAGAGTAGCGATAAACGTAACATCAAAGTTGGCGATCAGAAAGAAGACGGAGTGAATGTATTCTGCTCCCTTGGAACACGTAACGAATGAAACAAGAAGGAATAAAAAGGAGATTAGCAAAAGGAAGTGTGGCGTTCGCTGGGTTATTTAGTGGTTTGGTATTTAACTAATTTGTAAATGAAAATGATAAACTTATTTTATTACATTGAGTAATTACTAAATAAATTTTCTCCCGGCTAAAGATTTCGTCAAGTTGCTAAAGAACTTCAAGTTAACGTTGTGTTAAAGTGTTGTCTGTAAGTTGTGTAAGTGTCACTAAATCACAGTTCATACAACAGATTCTATACAACTATTGATTATGATGGAAATAGTTATCTTCAGCAAAATGATCTTTAAAAGCACCGAATATCAGCCGCGCACAACACTGAAATATGTTACCTGAAACAATATTCTTCGCAACTCGTGCGTAATTAATTTCGGCTCCATACGTCAGCTAGAAAAGTTTGTTATAACGATCGTTCTATGAGCACTGTTTTTAAAGAACCAGTCTGATTCGAATTATTTTCATTAAAATGAGTTCGGAACCACCGGCGCACATTTATTTTTGCACATTTGTATTACGTTCGGCATTTATGTCTGCAGAGTTGCGTAATTTGAATTTGCCGCTGAGATAATTGTTAAGATGGCGGCAGACAATCGATAGAGACTTTCTATTGTTAGAGCAAATAAGTAAATATTTAAAACGTTTATTAAACGCTATAAACTATACTTTCATATTGTGCAGTATTTAGACCTCATCAAGCAAACATTTGATTTGTTTCTAAGGACAACACAGACAAAAACGCGATACAAATCGCTATCATCAGTGGCTGCGCTCGTTGCAGCGGAAAGAAATAATTAACACAGATAATGCTTACTGAGAGAGGAATTAAAGTTACAAATAATTATTCACTCATATTTATAATAATAATGAACTCTATTTTCAAGTAATAATTAACAAATAATTACAATTTCTTAACAGACCTCAGTTTGATATGCGTCCGCAACTTACAAAAGCCAACCAACAAAAGGTAAAAACAAAGGGAGACAAATGCAGATCATAAAAGGAAATTACAATTATCATTGTATTTGTATGATACACATCGATATGTCCAATTATATCATAGAATATTATATAAATAATTAATGTTTATAAGTTTTCACTGTTTTTTCGTACGTCGAATAGATAATGTTTATAACTGTTAGAGACATAATTTCCTCTCGTCGCACTGTAGCCAAAAATTTATCCCGTGGATGTTACAGAAGGAGGGCAATCCTGGCCAAGATAAGTTTGCTGCTATCAAATATCGGTCTTAATCTGACGAAGAAATTTCTCAGATTGTACGTTTGGAGTGTTGTACTCGTTAGAGATGTGACACTATGAAAGGACGTTGAAAGTGAGATGGATTGATAAGATAAGGAATAAGGAGGTTCTCCGTAAAATCGACGAAGAACGAAGAAAGAAACATATGGAAAACTTTAACACAATGAAGGGACAGAATGATAGAACTGTATTAAGACATCACAGAAGAACTTCAAGGGTAGGTACTAGAGAAAGCTCTAGAGGGTAAACCTGTAGGGGAGGACAGAGTTTGGACTACGTTCAACAGATAATTGAAGAGGTAGGATGCAAGCGCTACTGTGAGATGAAGAAGTTGACAGAAGAGAGGAATTCGAGGCAGCTTGCGTAGAAAGATTCGGAAGACATGACTCTTCACCACACCCCCGTCCAAAAGAAAGGTAAAAAAATAAAGAATCGTATTGGTATCCCTATTCCCTCTCCTGTTGAGCAATTTCAGTATGTGTCGTTCTGACGTTCGTGCGCTGAGTTAAAGGAGGACCATCTCCTCATTGAAATAGAAATGGGAAAAGGCGTCTACTATTCGGGCGTTCTCTCTGTCATACTGCGTTTCGATGCCGTTATGGCCAAAAATAGTGTAGAGAGATGGCTTCGATCTGTTTACTGATTTAACCCTAGCACAAATTTT
This sequence comes from Schistocerca piceifrons, assembly GCF_021461385.2. Taxonomy (NCBI): domain Eukaryota; kingdom Metazoa; phylum Arthropoda; class Insecta; order Orthoptera; family Acrididae; genus Schistocerca; species Schistocerca piceifrons. The sequence continues at coordinate 649,465,164 of NC_060142.1, forward strand.
CTTAGAATAATTTCAGTTATTCCAATTATTGTCTGTCAAATTGGGAGAATTTTATTTCAGAATACATTGGTCCCTTTAAGCATAACTCTCCTTCCTCGATTTTGGTTTCTTCAATTTTCCTGCCCATGAGGGTTCGATTATGTTTAAATTTGCAATACAACTCTCTTTGCTTTTGTAACAGCTTTCTAACACTGCTGTCGAATCACAATGGGTCTTTCCCTTCCCTCACAACTTCACTCTGAGGCACATTGTACAATACTCTTGAACTTTGTCCATTTATATTCAACATTTTCAAACATGGACTTAAAATTTTCATGTTGGTCGCTCAGGTAATCTAAAATCTGTTTTTTGTCACTCTCGCTAAGAAGACTTTTTTGCCGTTCTTTACATTCCTCTTTCAGACATTTTCAGTGGTGCTTTAACAACGTTATGATTACCGGTTCCCTGTTCTACACTGAGTCGAAAGTGCAACGTTTGTGGTCAAACATTATGTTTCATAACCGCTGTGAATAACATGAAGAACCATCCAAACTGAAATCATCCAACAATAAATTTACCATTTCGCAGCTGTTTTAATCTAGGAACCAGGAAAATGCGTAGAAGATGTTACATTTTGAAGATGAGATTTTTTTATTTTTTGAAGGAAATGTGGATACATTGTTTAGAGTCTTAAATACATTGAAATTTAAAATGATTTACTATATCAGACGAAACGGTTATAATAATGGGAAGTTTCAGTGTGCTTCGCCACCTACATGGAACTAATTAAATAGTTAATAAGTTTCCAGAAGCTCTTATCTACATGGAATATGAATGTTGAAACCCTTTTACTCGTGGTTAATAGTTTAGCCCATTCCTCCCAGAAAAAAGTTTCCTGTGGTGTCTGAAAAGTGCTTAACGCAAAATACAAGATGGTTCCTTTGAAATGCGCTCTGCTACATTCCATCAGCAGCCTTCCTTAGAATGTCATAATCTAGTCATTAACGGGACTTTTAAATCCTAAAGCTCCTTCCCCCTGTCCGAAACAAACATTCTAGCGCACATCATATGTGAACTTGTTTCTGAAAGTATAGAGGTAAACTAAGCGAAAGAGTTTATTTATGCATTCTCACTCCATAGCTCTCCTCTGCAGAAAACTGTTCCATTAGAACCCACAGATCCTTTAAAATGGCCACCACTGACACCGTATATAAATGTCATTTTATGAATGTCGTTTCATAAAAACAGAGACATCTACTTTTTGAACCTGTAGTAGCTGAAATTCAACACCTTATTCTCTGTCACTGATACATTCTGTCTCTCTTTCTTTCTTTATTTTTGTTATTTTCGTACTGAGCACCTAGGATCACGTAAAAACTTGAATTCCTCTTCTTTCTTTGTTGTTGTTGTTATTGTTATTTCCTATTGTTCCAGCATTCTCTCATTTTCCCCCCACATTGTCTTTTCCTTTATTCAGTCCATTTTGTCCCCGATTTCTTATTTCTTCCTCTCTGAAAGCCTTATAAATTCAGTATTTTATTCTTAGAAGGGTTTCTTTCCGTGATTTTGCTTCCTTGATGTTTCATTCTGATTCCTTCCTTATTTCGGGCATCAGCCATACTATCTTCGATTTCTTCTTCCAGAAATGCAGTAATATTTGTTTTGTTAGCCTGTTCTCAGTAATCCGGTAGAGCTGTCCAAAAAAAGGTTAATCATTGCTTAGTCGTTACTTCTGATACTTTCTCTGAATTTTTGTAGTTCTAATCATTACTTCTCATTTTACAGCCATCAGTAGCTTTGTACTCAATACTCTCCTAATAATCCGCATTTCAAGTACCTCTATTCGGTCCAGCTTATAGTTCTTCGTTAGGCATTCACATCCATATAACCATTCTGGACGTACCACTATGACAGAGTGTTTTAGTTTTATTTTTCCACATATACATTTCTTTTTGTAGATTCTCTTTGTGAAAGACCCAAATGCTCTATTCATTTTCTTAACTCTTATATCCACTGCAAATTTTTCTATTCCGTTCCGTTGTATAGTGACTCCAATATACTGAAATTCACTTATTCCTTCTATTTTTCCCTATTTGCGTTCAGCTGATTTTTTGTGCATTTTTTATAAAAGGCATCAATTTTATTTTTCAGCCCAAATTTTAACTTCATTCCTATTTTATTTTTCCCTGATGGTTTATCAGAATTACTGCTTCTGCCAATTTTGTGAAATTATTGCAAAGTCGTCTGCAAAATCCAAACAGTTTACCATAATTTCATTTATTTTCTTTGTCGGAATTGTTCGTTCAGTTTTGAGGTTTTTTAGCTCCAAATTCCAGACACTTACAATTTTTTTTTATAGAATTCAGGTAAACAGTAATGGTGATGAATCGTTCCCTTGTCTAACATCAGTTTTTAGTTCATATGGCTGAGATACTTCTCTCATAAATTTAACTTGAGGTATCGTATTTGTTAGAGTGTCATGAATTATGTATGCCGATTTTGGATTAAGATCGAGTTCTCTAATGACTTTTTTCTATTGGTGCTCCAATGTTTTCTTGAAATCAATAAATGATACTGTTATACGTTCGCTGGTTAACATTCTGTGGCAAATTATTGATTTTAAGTTAAAAGTTGTTCTATGCAGGATGTTTCCTTTCGAAAAGGAAGCTGTCATATCAACACAAATTTATGGACAACATTTCGAGTTAAGTAACAGATTTTAACGAAGTTTACCATCTCTGCTACTGTTCAAAGAACCTCATGAAGGATAGAGCTCACGCTTTTGATGCCACTGCTTCTCTTTGAATCGAACAGTCTCTTTATGGACCGAGCCTGTAATCTGGTGTAACAGCCAAGCATACTATGACCCCCATCTGTACACACTCCTACACAGTTTTCCCAATTAACGTGTGGTATATCAAAGAGCTTTGTCGCTTTTGTTCCATAAGTAAATTTTATGTAAAAAAAAAACCTAGCGAAATTTTTTATTATGCATAAACCGCACTAAACAAATTATATGTGCATCGTTGTGGATGCGCGAGTGTCCATCCGACTGAGTAGTGAAGCAGACATGATCTTTGATTTTTTTTCAACCAATCGATAGTTGATATCATTAGCCATATCTAATATCCGTCGACTGATAGTGTTGTCTGATAAAAGCACATATGCCACTTGCTCGGCAGCTGACGCACCTACGATAACGGATGCCATGTCCAGAGCAGGTAGTGAAAGGTGGTCTTCCGCTATGCTGTGAGATCACTTGCTCTTTGCTACATCATAGGCAACTACGCAAGAAGAAACAAGAGCCTTCGTACGAATCGTAGCTTGTGCAGTTAAAGTCCCTTTCTCTTCTGTCATTTCTCTTTTGTTTACCAAACTACTGTGATTTGTCTCCAAATACATTTAATTTTATTAGAAAGCACATCTTCAGTAGCTAGGACTTTTAAACAAATGACAAACTCCAATCGTTCATCATTTCCAAGACCAGTACGATCAAAACACAGTAGTACAAGTAAAAGCAATAGTCGAGTAACTGTCGTCATACTCTCTGAATTTTCGTCTATTCATGTCTTTAGAAGTGCATGATGCCTTTGAAATATCACGTTTCGTACTTGCATTTTAAAATGTGCGCATGCTGACAGAAACGCAAATCACAAAACACAAACACCAATTAAAAGCGATCTGCATTCGACAAAAAATAACTCACAAACTTATTGTTACTGAATTTAAAAAAAATGAGCCACGTAGTACGATTCCACTGCCATCTGCCGTATTACCACATTAACAACACTTACTGGCGGAACGCTAGGTGTCACTACTGCCGCACACGTTGTTCCATATTCAGAAACCAAGAAGCCAAATTATTATTTATGTAAAACCACCGCGATGCACCTACCTCGAGGCTGCGACTTATCTAGGAATCGCGACGCAAAGTTTGAAGTGTCCTGCTCTAGATTATTATTAATGAGGGGTATACACAACCTTCGATAAGCTCGTGATAATAGGTGGGTTTCTAGAACATACAGAACTAACCAACTTATATGCGAGGGATAATGAATATATGCAATGTTCGTTTGAGTGACACGCCTTTGCAGGGTCAGCAAAATAAGAAAAATAGCCAGTACTTCAGGACTATCTGTGAAGCACTGGTGCAAGGCAGCAGACACTGTCTGATCAATAATATATGGACATTTCTATGTAATGCGGAATGGACTACTAGATCCCACGAGAGGCGGGCCTGCTAATACAAAAGAAGACGGTGGGTGTTGTGTTGGCAGTAGAGAAGGACTAAAAGCAGAATGGGTGGGTCAGAAGAGCTCACTTACTTCGAATGTGGACTATTAATTGGATGTCACATGTGTAACATGTGCATCAGGGATATTTGAGCCCATTTAAAGCTGCCAAAGTCGACTCCTGACGATATTTCTGTGAAGTGGAGGCGCGGAGGAATAACCACAGCCAAATCAAGACCACACTCAGGCTGTATACTGACGGACAGGGACCGTGGAGCACCGCGGAGAATGATTGTAAAAACGCCGCGTGATATCAGTGGAAGGAATAGCTCTGAGCTCCAAAGTGCTGCCAAACTGTGAGTATGTACTTAAAGCGAAAGAGGTACAACGGTCGAGCAACTTCTCATAAGCACACATATTTACAGACAGTGCTAAGCAATGTTTAGATGCTGTAAAGTGGAACACGACAAGATAATGGATGTCTAGAAACGAACGATTTGGAGTGATGACTCATACTACAGTTTGTGGCAGTCCGATAAAAAGATTTGGATTTAGGAATGTTTGAAGAATGTTACCTGGCATCGTGTAGTGCCAGCAATGAAATACAGGGAAAGGTTGTGTTACGGTATTGGGGCGTTTTTGTGATTAAGATATGGTCTCCTTATTGTAATTAAGAAAACGTTAAATGTGGAAGAATATGAACGTATCTTATAGTAATGTGCTGTACCCAATACACGAATAGTGCGGTGATGATGACTCTTAACGTCAGCTTGACAATGGCAACTTGTCACAAAGCATTGTCCGTAAGTCAATAGTTTGTGGACGATATCATTAACGAAATGAACTGACCTGCCTGCAGTCCAGACACGAACCCAGTGCTACATATATGGAGTGAATTAAAACGTCGACTCCGTTCCAGGCCGCAGCATCCAACATCGCTAACATTCTGGTTTCGGCTCTTGAGGAAGAATGGGCTGCCATTCCTCTTCACCTCGTACAACGATAAATCGAATTTTCTAACTTTTCCCTGAGACTAAAAATGAAATTCCCCTCCAAAATAGCACAACTCAGAAAACAACGAGAGGCAATACAAATCAACCAGTGCTGAAAATGAAACTATTTCATTAATTATTCGTGTAAGCAACTTAAATTTTCCTATCATTCGTAACTTTTCTAAACACCGAATTACAAATCTACGGTAGTGAGAATGTTGGGCAAGGGTCTCTAAATGTACTAGTGGTCCGTGGTGATACTGTGCATTAAACTTCCATAGGCTCAACTGATGTAATTCAGATCGATGGTGACATTGTGCATTAGACTTCCATAGGCTCAGCTGGTATGATTCAAATGTGCACAGTGGATAATAACTAATATGAGTACGATAGCCCAAAAGAGACATGAATCTTGGATTGACCATCTAGCAATATACATAATTCTAGGATATCAGCTGATTACTAAATGAAACAGCATACCAAATTAACCTAATTTATTCCAGATAGCAGTTAGAAAACACTAACGTGAAATTAATGATAAGATCTGATTGAGGAACAGATAAGGGAAGTACACAGGCTGAATGATTGTTTGACATGTTCGAATTTTGTGAGGTTGTCATGTCATACATTATCTGTGGAAAATACAAATTCACTGTGCCTGGTTAGCGACTTGGGGCTACGCTGACAAATTAATTAACTAAAGGATGCCTACTACGTCATAAAATGGAATGAATGTGCCCGGAAACTCCCCACGAAATAGCAAGATTCGAAACATTTACTCGCTCGTATCAACGCGACAACTAATAACTTCCGAATCCGTTCACCCGCTTGTCTACGCTTGCAGCATATCACCATACTTTGTGTGTCGTTGAGCAGAAGCCGTGATCTGCTGCAAGCTGTTGGCGACAGAAGTGAATTCTGGGTATGCCGGCTCTGGTTCAAGAAGACTGCCCTCGTCAGCTCCCGGGGAATAAGTCTTCCCGTTTTGCTGGCTAGAGAAGAAATAAATTCTGCTCACCCTCCGGACAAAAACTCCATTATCTCGTCACACGACTTTCTGTGCGCCAGGGAGATGATGTTAGAGAACTCTATTCAATGACACGAAAATGTCCGCAGCTCGTGAGCTAGTGGCTAGCGTTGCTGTCTTTGGATCACAGGGTCCCAGGTTCGATTCCCGGCCGGGTTGGGGCTTTTCTCTGTCCGGGGACCGGGTGTTTGTGTTTTTCTTATAATTTCGTCCTCATTATCATCATTCGTGACAGTGACTCCATTGGACTCTGTAACAAATTGGACTGTGAGAAAACTGGGAATTTGCACGGGTGGTGATGACCGCGCACTTTAGCGCTCCACAAACCAAACATCATCACTGGCACGTCAGTAAAGAATCAACAGTTTCCAAGTTTGCAGTGATAACCTACGGACGGACTCAGTTCTTGCCAAGTCTTTTGCTGTCTCCACGTTTTGAATTTTCCGGAAAACAGCGCTTAGAGCCTCCCCTCAGTTAAATTACTGTTGTTAACCAGTAAGGAATGTTGTTCGAAACTCTGCAACAAGTGACTGGGCTGCCCCTTTTGAAGAGCAGGGTCTCTACGATTCTGAATGAAACGCAAGAGGCCTGCCACCCCTACACCACTTAATTCTGGGAAGATCTTTTGCAGCCAGAAACAACCTTATTTTGTCAAACAGTTACACTCAGCTGCCCCGGCTAGCTAACCTCCGTGAAATGGCCAAACTCAAGTGTTATGGCGCTCCGTTATCTCATTTCTTAGGACGGAAGCCGTACCACACATGGTGTCAAATACCGTTCTGTGACAGCTATGATTTTCACGGCCGCAGGTGCGCAAGGCGGTGAAGAATACAGTCGGATAGGCGACTTAGCCGATCGGATACGCGGGAAAGAACACTACCAGGCCGCTAACCTAAAAGCGTGTTTGCTCCTGAGTACTGTACGGGACTTCGGCCTGTTCATAAACAATGTTCCCTGGCACTGGCCCAGTATGGTTCACTATTCCGGAAAGCTACAGCAAGACTTGGCTGCAATTATTATCGGTGTATAGAGAGGGAAATAAGGTATTGATTGATATGCTAATCTCCGAAATCACTGAATGTTCCTTGCTACAAACGTGAGCATTCGTCAGCTAACATCAGATGAACTCAAATCATCTGAATTAAAATTTGACAGTAAAACGTGAGTTATCAGTAAAGCTATATACTGCTACGCATCAGCAAGTCGGCTGATGATGACGGGTGTAAGACTTATCGAAATTCCGTGGTGTGTTAAAGCTGCCACCTCGCTGGAAGCCGAGAGATTTTCAACAAGGAAAATCAAGTTCACCAGAGAGGGACAAACAATAATTCAACTAGGGAGAAGTTATTAGCCTCGGAGACCAGTAGCCTTGGTTTGTCAGAATATTTTTCCTTGCTTTGAGACATCATGATGGCAAATGTACACAACAAATCCATTATCCAGTTCATTTTATTACTAGATTAAACTTGCTTAAATTTACAAGTTCTGATTTCCGTAGTTACTAAAGTTCTTGTTACTTATTTGTCACTAATTGGTAAAATGTTGAGGCGGAGGCAGCATTGTTATTTAAACGTTCTCTAGCGTCTTCTTTCTATCTAATAATAAATATTTGAACTCGCCAACGATAATCTTATTTCAATTCTGGTGTTTAGTTTATTTATACAGCATTTCGAAGAGAACGTCTGCAGTTTTCAAACCAAGTGTATTGCGTGAATACAGGTATGTAGGCAACACGTTTAAATCCCAATGGTCAGGTTCCTAAAGAAATCACAACACGATCTATTCGTATGTCATAATCATCATTGAACAGAAATACGATGACTGTATGCTGTTTCAGGACATACATGCCAGAATGTGTTGTTGTGAGACTCTATTCACTAGAAGCCCGTAAACATGGCGTATAGGACTACCCCCTGGCTAGATCTTAGACTGAAGCTAGCATGAGCTCCGAAATGATAAACAATTATAAATGACACCTACAATACAAAGGGAAGGCACATATGTGATCTGGAAATATCCCGAAACCTATTAGTGGACATTAGTATAAGAAGGGTCCATCTTTCACCATTATGTTGGTTTCAGTTCTGCTATGTATACCTTCAGTGACATGTCTGAATGCGTGAGGAGGAAGGTAGCCCATTCGTCCGTAGGAGCCGAAACCAGGGAGGTAGTGACGTTCATGCCTTAGGTGTATATTATAGTTTATGAGCTTAGGTTTTATTAGACAATTCCCAGATTGACTAGGGATAGAGAAAAGAGTTTAATCATGATGAGCATACGGGAACAGAATATGTGCAATTTGCAAGACATCATAGCGAGAACAGTGACATGGAGAGTCAGAGATTAATTTGCGAGTTAACACTACACAAAGTCACGATGAGTTTTCTCAACATTCAGAAATTGAAGAAATCAGTGTGTTAGGTTCACGAAATGTTGAATGTAGCCGAGGGTCCAGATCTAATACGAACGACACGTGTGGAGAGTTGATTTTCTCTTCCTTCAAGCATTTTTTAGTGCGTCTCGATGGGAGTAATGAGAGGAATTTTAAAAGTTCAAATGAAATGAATAACGAGCATTTGAAACATTTAAATAAAAAGACGGATGATTCAGTCAAAATAATGAGCAGCAGTTTGGGAGAGTAGAGGAAAAGATTGACGAACTGTTCACGAAGATCGACAAGTGATTTGAGGTAGAAAGCAAAGGACATGGCGAGACAAAAGCAGAGAGAGGTACGATTATGAATAGTGCAAGTAATGATGATATAGGAACAAAGGAGGCAACAGCCACTGTACTCGACGAGATATTGCACATTATGGGAAAGGAAATTGTAGCGGCTGAAAATTGTGAGTGATGGTGAGGGCGAAGAAGAAAGCGAATATGAAGACAAAAACGAAGATTGGGAATATGTACCCACAACCGATTCGGAATCCGAGGAGAAGCAATACATAGGCTGCAATGTTGTTATGAGAGGCGGTACAGTCTCCCACATACATGATTTGAGAGGATTTATGGACGCTTGTCGCGAATACGATGAGAGCATGGCGAGGCAATCCAACACTACACTCCTGGAAATTGAAATAAGAACACAGTGAATTCATTGTCCCAGGAAGGGGAAACTTTATTGACACATTCCTGGGGTCAGATACATCACATGATCACACTGACAGAACCACAGGCACATAGACACAGGCAACAGAGCATGCACAATGTCGGCACTAGTACAGTGTATATCCACCTTTCGCAGCAATGCAGGCTGCTATTCTCCCATGGAGACGATCGTAGAGATGCTGGATGTAGTCCTGTGGAACGGCTTGCCATGCCATTTCCACCTGGCGCCTCAGTTGGACCAGCGTTCGTGCTGGACGTGCAGACCGCGTGAGACGACGCTTCATCCAGTCCCAAACATGCTCAATAGGGGACAGATCCGAAGATCTTGCTGGCCAGGGTAGTTGACTTACACCTTCTAGAGCACGTTGGGTGGCACGGGATACATGCGGACGTGCATTGTCCTGTTGGAACAGCAAGTTCCCTTGCCGGTCTAGGAATGGTAGAACGATGGGTTCGATGACGGTTTGGATGTACCGTGCACTATTCAGTGTCCCCTCGACGATCACCAGTGGTGTACGGCCAGTGTAGGAGATCGCTCCCCACACCATGATGCCGGGTGTTGGCCCTGTGTGCCTCGGTCGTATGCAGTCCTGATTGTGGCGCTCACCTGCACGGCGCCAAACACGCATACGACCATCATTGGCACCAAGGCAGAAGCGACTCTCATCGCTGAAGACGACACGTCTCCATTCGTCCCCTCCATTCACGCCTGTCGCGACACCACTGGAGGCGGGCTGCACGATGTTGGGGCGTGAGCGGAAGACGGCCTAACGGTGTGCGGGACCGTAGCCCAGCTTCATGGAGACGGTTGCGAATGGTCCTCGCCGATACCCCAGGAGCAACAGTGTCCCTAATTTGCTGGGAAGTGGCGGTGCGGTCCCCTACGGCACTGCGTAGGATCCTACGGTCTTGGCGTGCATCCGTGCGTCGCTGCGGTCCGGTCCCAGGTCGACGGGCACGTGCACCTTCCGCCGACCACTGGCGACAACATCGATGTACTGTGGAGACCTCACGCCCCACGTGTTGAGCAATTCGGCGGTACGTCCACCCGGCCTCCCGCGTGCCCACTATACGCCCTCGCTAAAAACCGTCAACTGCACATACGGTTCACGTCCACGCTGTCGCGGCATGCTACCAGTGTTAAAGACTGCGATGGAGCTCCGTATGCCACGGCGAACTGGCTGACACTGACGGCGGCGGTGCACAAATGCTGCGCAGGTAGCGCCATTCGACGGCCAACACCGCGGTTCCTGGTGTGTCCGCTGTGCCGTGCGTGTGATCATTGCTTGTACAGCCCTCTCGCAGTGTCCGGAGCAAGTATGGTGGGTCTGACACACCGGTGTCAATGTGTTCTTTTTTCCATTTCCAGGAGTGTATTTTGGTGAGTATGAAGAAAAAGATGCTACAGGTTGGAAAGGCATTCCCGCGAGTAAATCAGGAAACCAAGGCGACAGAATACGCAGGGTGCTATGTCAAAAACAGAGGTCTGGTTTTCGACATATTCAATCTGATAGGATATGCGGATGCGTGTGTAGCATTTCCAGAAAAGGATGAGGACAGTAAGTCTGAGACAGCGTCGTAAAGTGACGTGGCTAAAATACACTACTGGCCATTAAAATTACTACACCAAGAGGAAATGCAGATGATAAACGGGTATTCATTGGACAGATATATTATACTAGAACTGACATGTTATTACATTTTCATGCGGTTTGGGTGCATAGATCCTGAGAAATCAGTACCCAGAACAACCATCTCTGGCCGTAATAACGGCCTTGATACGTCTGGGCATTGAGTCACACAGAGCTTGGATGGCGTGTACAGGTACAGTTGCCCATGCAGCTTCAACACGATACCACAGGTCATCAAGAGTAGTGACTGGCGTATTCTGACGAGCCAGTTGCTCGACCACCATTGACCAGACGTTTTCAATTGGTGAGAGATCTGGAGAATGTGGTGGCCACGGCAGCAGTCGAACATTTTCTGTATCCATAAAGGCCCGTACAGGACCTGCAACATGCGGCCGTGCATTATCCTGCTGAAATGTAGGGTTTCGCAGGGATCGGATGACGGGTGGAGCCACGTGACGTAACACATCTGAAATGTAACGTCCTCTGTTCAAAGTGCCGTCAATACGAACACGAGGTGACCGAGACGTGTAACCAATGGCACCCCATACCATCACTCCGGGTGATACGCCAGTATGGCGATGACGAATACACGCTTCCAATATGCGTTCACCGCGATGTCGCCAAACACGAATGCTGCCATCATGATGCTGTACAGAACCTGGATTCATCCGAAAAAATGACGTTTTACGATTCGTACACCCAGGTTCGTCGTTGAGTATACCATCTCAGGCGCTCCTGTCTGTGATGCAGCGTCAAGGCTAACCGCAGCCATAGTCTTCGAGCTGATAGTCTGTGCTGCTGCAAACGTTCTCGAACTGTTCGTGCAGATGGTTGTTGTCTTGCAAACGTCCCCATCTGTTGACTCAGGGATCGAGACGTGGCTGCACGATCCGTTACAACCGTGCGGATAAGATGCCTGTTATCTCGACTGCTACTGATACGAGGCCGTTGGAATCGAGCACGGCGTTCCTTATTACCCTCCTGAACCCACCGATTCCATATTCTGCTAACAGTCATTGGATCTCCACCAATGCGAGCAGCAATGTCGCGATACGATAAACCGCAATCGCGATGGGCTACCATCCGAACTTTATCAAAGTCGTAAACGTGATGGTACGCATTTCTCCTCCTTACACGAGGGATCACAACAACGTTTCACCAGGCAACGCCGGTCAACTGCTGTTTGTGTAATGACAAATCGGTTGGCGACTTTCCTCATGTCAGCACGTTGTAGATGTCGCCACCGGCGCCAACCTTGTATGAATGCTCTGAAAAGCCAATCATTTGCATATCACAGCATCTTCTTCCTGTCGGTGAAGTTTTGCGTCTGTAGCAAGTCATCTTCGTGGTGTAGCAATTTTAATGGCCAGTAGTGTAGTAATCAACAAAGTAGGTTTATTAAGAGTAGGTAAAAGTAGAGCTCCTATACAAGAGGTGAATCGTCCGCCATGTTTTCCCCATCTCTGAGAATTCAACAGTGTTTACCTTGTGGGTGGATAACCTATTTACGCAACTTTTTACAGTATTTATTATAAAATTTTATACTGCACGTATGGAGTGAACCAAAGTAATTAATGTTTATAGAGATATATACAACGTCCTTTTCACATACCAGAAAATTTGATATGTAATATTACATGACTGTAGAAACGCAAGCACTTTGCAAATATTAAATGTTGTTGTTGTTGTGGTCTTCAGTACTGAGACCGATGCAGCTCTCCATGCTACTCTAACCTGTGCAAGCTCCTTCATCTCGCAGTACCTACTGCAGCCTACATCCTTCTGAATCTGCTTAGTGTATTCATCTCTTGGTCTCCCTCTACGATTTTTACCCTCCACGCTGCCCTCCAATACTAAATTGGTGATCCCTCGATGTCTCAGAACATGTCCTACCAACCGATCCCTCCCACCCGATCCCTCCTTCTATTCAAGTTTTGCCACTCCATACAAATACTTTCAGAAACGACTTCATGACATTTAAATCTATACTCGATGTTAACAAATTTCTCTTCTTCAGAAACGCTTTCCTTGCCATTGCCAGTCTACATTTTATATCTTCTCTACTTCGACCATCATCAGTTATTTTGCTCCCCAAATAGCCCAACTCTTTTACTACTTTAAGTGTCTCATTTCCTAATCTAATTCCCTCAGCATCACACGACAAAATTCGACTACATTCCATTATCCTCGTTTTGCTTTTGTTGATGTTCACCTTATATTCTCCTTTCAAGACTCTGTCTATTCCGTTCAACTGCTCCGCGAAGTCCTTGGCTGTATCTGACAGAATTACAATGTCATCTGCGAACCTCAAAGTTTTTATTTCCTCTCCATGAATTTTAATACGTACTTGCTCAGTATACAGATTGAATAGCATCGGGGAGAGGCTACAACCCTGTCTCACTCCCTTCCCAACCACTGCTTCCCTTTCATGCCCCTCGACTCTAATAAATGCCATCTGGTTTCTGTACAAATTGTAAATAACCTTTCGCTCCCTGTATTTTACCCCTGCCACCTTCAGAATTTGAAAGAGAGTATTCCAGTTAACATTGTCAAAAACTTTCTCTAAGTCTCCAAATGCTAGAAACGTAGGTTTGCCTTTTCTTAATCTTTCTTCTAAGACAAGTCGTAAGGTTAGTTTTGCCTCACGCTTTCCAGCATTTCTACGGAATCCAAACTGATCTTCCCCGAGATCTGCTTCTACCAGTTTTTCCATTCGTCTATAAAGAATTCGTGTTAGTATTTTGCAGCTGTGACTTATTAAACTGATAGTTCGGTAATTTTCACATCTGTCAACAACTGCTTTCTTTGGGATTGGAATTATTATGTTCTTCTTGAAGTCTGAGGGTATTTCGCCTGTCTCATACATCTTGCTCACCAGATGGTAGCGTTTTGTCATGACTGGCTCTTCCGAGGCCGTCAGTAGTTCTAATGGAATGTTGTCTACTCCCGGGACCTTGTTTCGACTCAGGTCTTTCAGTGCTCTGTCAACTCTTCACGCAGTATCGTATCTCCCATTTCGCTTCATCTACATCCTCTTCCATTTCCATAACATTGTCCTCAAGTACATCGCCCTTGTATAAACCCTCTATATACTCCTTCCACCTTTCTGCCTTCCCTTCTTTGCTTAGAACTGGGTTGCCATCTGTGCTCTTGATGTTCATACAAGTGGTTCTCTTATCTCCAAAGGTCTCTTTAATTTTCCTGTAGGCAGTATCCATCTTGCCCCTAGTGAGATAAGCCTCTACATCCTTACATTTGTCCTCTAGCCATCTCTGCTTAGCCATTTTGCACTTCCTGTCGATTTCATTTTTGAGACGTTTGTATTCCTTTTTGCCAGCTTAATTTACTGCGTTTTTATATTTTCCCCTTTCATCAATTAAATTCAATATTTCTTCTGTTACCCAAGGATTTCTATTAGCCCTCGTCTTTTTTCCTACTTGGTCGTCTGCTGCCTTCACAACTTCACCCCTCAGAGCTACCCATTCTTCTTCTATTGTAGTTCTTTTCCCCATTCCTGTCAATTGTTCCCTTATGCTCTCCCTGAAACTCTGTACAACCTCTGGTTCAGTCAGTTTATCCAGGTCCCATCTCCTTAAATTAGCACCTTTTTGTAGTTTCTTTAGTTTTAATCTACAGCTCATAACCAATAGAGTGTGGTCAGAGTCCACATCTGCCCCTGGAAATGTCTTACAATTTAAAACCTGGTTCCTAAATCTCTGTCTTACCATTATATAATCTATCTGATACCTTTTAGTATCTCCAGGATTCTTCCATGTATACAACCTTCTTTTATGATTCCCGAACCAAGTGTTAGCTATGATTAAGTTATGCTCTGTGCAAAATTCTACCAGACGGCTTCCTCTTTCATTTCTTCCCCCCAATCCATGTTCACCTACTATGTTTCCTTCTCTCCCTTTTCCTACTCTCGAATTCCAGTCACCCATGACTACTAAATTTTCGTCTCCCTTCACTACCTGAATAATTTCTTTTATCTCATCATACATTTCATCAATTTCTTCATCATCTGCAGAGCTAGTTGGCATGTAAATTTGTGCTACTGCAGTAGGCATGGGCTTTGTGTCTATCTTGGCGACAATAATGCGTTCACTATGCTGTTGGTAGTAGCTTTCCCGCATTCCTACTTTTTTATTTGTTATTAAACCTACTCCTGCATTACCCCAATTTGATTTTATATTTATAACCCTGTATTCACCTGACCAAAAGTCTTGTTCCTCCTGCCACTGAACTTCACTAATTCCCACTATATCTAACTTCAATCTATCCATTTCCCTTTTTAAATTTTCTTACCTACCTGCCCGATTAAGGGATCTGACATTCCACGCTCCGATCCGTAGAACGCCAGTTTTCTTTCTCCTGATAACGACGTCCTCTTGAGTAGTCTCCGCCCGGAGATCCGAATGGGGGACTATTTTACCTCCGGAATATTTTACCCAAGAGGACGCCATCATCATTTAATTATACAGTAAAGCTGCATGCCCTCGGGAAAAATTACGGCTGTAGTTTCCCCTTGCTTTCAGCCGTTCGCAGTACCAGCACAGCAAGGCCTTTTTGGTTAATGTTACAAGGCCAGATCAGTCAATCATCCAGACTGTTGCCCCTGCAACTACTGAAAAGGCTGCTGCCCCTCTTCAGGAACCACACGTTTGTCTGGCCTCTCAACAGATACCCCTCCGTTATGGTTGCACCTACGGTACGGCCATATGCATCGCTGAGGCACGGAAGCCTCCCCACCAAAGGAAAGGTACATGGTTCATGGGGGGATATTAAATGTATTGAATTAATACCTACTTACCAATGTCTTCAAATTTGGGTGTTATGCAATAACAACCTGCAACTATTTAATAGTTTTGTTTGTATTAATGCTCTGAAAAGCTAATCATTTGCATATCACAGCATCTTCTTCCTGTCGGTTAAATTTCGCGTCTGTAGCACGTCATCTTCGTGGTGTAGTACCTGTAAAAGAGGTGTTTATTTTTCATTCAAAAGGAGATACATTGAGAGATGCTGCATTTATATTGTATAAAGGTGGGGGAAGTTTCGTTCCATCTTACAGTGAAAAGAGCTTTTATTAATAGTTTCATCATCATTAAACCAGTATTCATTTTATGTCCTTCACGATAGGTTTTTTGCTTGTTACACTGCGGTAAAAACCTTGTTCTTTGAAGATAATGTTACTTGTGCAGGTTTCCGCACAGTGACCAATGCACCATATAAAATCTGAATTATCATTCGTTCTGCCGTGCCTACATAAGAAATGGGGTAAGTGTTGTTCGGTCTGTGTATATATATTTATGAAGAGAATACAAATACATCAAAGATAGACCTCTTCACTTTTCCAGTTGCGAAAATATCACAGGAATCGAAAAATTTTGAGACGAATTGCCTCAGTACATTTTTCGACTGAGAAGAAACGCAACGGCATACAACTGGTTTCATGTTTATAACTACTTTTATTAACGTATATTTACAATAAACAGCTGTGCGCCAGGTGAATCCAAACTGTTTCTTTGGCAGTCTATGCTCATCCTTTTCTTCACTCAGCATCACTAGGAAATCTGAACACTCGAAAACCATTTTTGCAATAGTTACTGCAGTTGACAGCTGAGAAGCCAGCCATATTTATGACGAATTCTTCAATGCATTTAACTAGAAATATGCACTCGAATCTTGACTCATATGTAAACAAGTATGAATATCCTTTTCTTTGGGGAAAACATGGTGGACAGTTCAGCTCAGGTTACAGGAGACTTAGGTAAAGGCAACCCGACGCTACTATTTATGAATATGGATGAAAGGAGAGGTCTTCACTACGAGGAAAGCGACATGGATGAAGAAGATGGCACCAGGGGTAATCTATTTGAATAGCGCGATAGGTTGTAAATGTTATTCTCATATATATTTAAGATTAGAATGCTTAAGAAAGAATGAAGGAGAACAATGTAAATAACAGACAGAAGACTAGTGTGGGAGCTGCTACAAACATGTCAAAGGGAGTAAAGAGGTAAAACAATAAGATGCAACAAAATCCACGCTGTGTGTTAACCAGTTAAGGAAATCCAAGTTCGCACTTGGGGTTAAAGTACTGCTGAGATCAACGAGATGTTGTGCAAGGAATTCTTTTATATTTACTGTGGATCTTTCAGAGCGAAAAAACTAATCCACGACAACGTTGTTGAGCTGAAATCGAAGGTCAAAAGTCACATCACCTATCTTAAGAAACTTCAGTGGTATCTCGAGTATCGAAACGTCCAAAGACGTACCAAATTATCTCGTGATCTGTGATGATAGACGATTAAATTTTGTGTGTGGTTTGTAGTGTTTCGTACTTGTGGTCATTTTATTAGTGTTTTATCCTACATTGATTTCTGTGTGAGGGAGACTCTGTCAATGTAGGTTTGATACATGGAGTCAGTGTGAACGACAGATGAAAGAAAAATGTTAAGTAAGCCTCTCGTAGAAAGCACCCTAAATCAAGGAACTATGAATATGATAATAATTTTTGTGTATATTGTTGCGGCTTTTTTCCACCACGTCAATATGAGTGATGAAGAAGAGAATTTGTTGGAGCCAGCAGCCAAGGAGCATTGAGCCCGTGGCGAAGCGGTGCTAATTACACCATGCTGCAATCATAAGGGCGAAATTTAATGTTTAATGTTTTGAATTTCAATCAGCAGTCATGAAGGGCATAGGGGAAACGTTAGTTTTAGGTGGACGGACGTTATGATGAAGCACTGTATTTCATTATACCCTGAAGAGCCAGAGAAACTGGTACACCTGCCTAATATCGTGCAGAACCCCCGCGAGCACGCAGAAGTGCCGCAACACGACGTGGCAGGGACTCGACTAATGTCTGAGGTAGTGCTGGAGGGAACTGACACCATGAATACTGCAGGGCTGTCCATAAATCAGTTGGAGACCTCTTCTGAACAGCACGTTGCAAGCCATCCCAGACACGCTCAATAATGTTAATGTCTTGGGAGTTTAGTGGCCAGCGGAAGTGTTTAAACTCAGAAGAATATTGTTGGAGCCACTCTGTAGCAATTCTGGACGCGTCCTGTTGTAATTACCAAACTCCGTCAGAATGCACAATGTACATGAGTGGATACACGTGATCAGACAGGATGCCTATGTAAGTGTGTAACGCCGGAAATGCATATCCTCCTATTTCCATCTATTGTACTAGTGTAATTGTACTAGTGTAATTTTTTCCTTATTTTGTTACCTGAAGATATAACATTTCTGTGTCTTTACATATTGTAATTGTTTTACTATTTGTATATTTATACAGGGTGAGTCACCTAACATTACCGCTGGATATATTTCGTAAACCACATCAAATACTGACGAATCGATTCCGCAGACCGAACGTGAGGAGAGGGGCTAGTGTAATTGTTTAATACAAACCATAAAAAAATGCACGGAAGTATGTTTTTTAACACAAACCTACGTTTTTTTTTAAATGGAACCCCGTTAGTTTTCTTAGCACATCTGAACACATAAACAAATACGTAATCAGTGCCGTTTGTTGCATTGTAAAATGTTAATTACATCCGGAGATATTGTAACCTAAAGTTGACGCTTGAGTACCACTCCTCCGCTGTTCGATTGTGTGCATCGGACAGCACCGAATTACGTAGGAATCCAAAGGGAACGGTGATGGACCTTAGGTACAGAAGAAACTGGAACAGCACATTACGTCCACATGCTAACACCTTTTTATTGGTCTTTTTCACTGACGCACATGTACATTACCATGAGGGGTGCGGTACACGTACACACGTGGTTTCCGTTTTCAATTATGGAGTGGAATAGAGTGTGTCCCGACATGTCAGGCCAATTGATGTTCAATGTGGTGGCCATCATTTGCTGCACACAACTGCAATCGCTGGTGTAATGAATGTCGTACACGCCGCAGTACATCTGATGTAATGTCGCCGCAGGCTGCCACAATACGTTGTTTCATATCCTCTGGGGTTGTAGGCACATCACGGTACACATTCTCCTTTAACGTACCCCACAGAAAGAAGTCCAGAGGTGTAAAATCAGGAGAACGGGCTGACCAATGTATGCGTTCTCCACGTCCTATGAAACGCCCGTGGCCCGTGTTTGTTACAACACGCAACTGAACGTCAACTTTAGGTTACAATATCTCCGGATGTAATTAACATTTTACAATGCAACAAACGGCACTGATTGGGTATTTGTTTATATGTTCAGACGTGCTAACAAAACTAACAGGGTTACATTTAAAAAACGTAGGTTTGTGTTAAAAAACATACTTCCGTGCATTTTTTTATGGTTTGTATTAAACAACTACACTAGCCCCTCTCCTCACGTTCGGTCTGTGTAATCGGTTCGTCAGTATTTGATGTGGTTTCAAAAATGGTTCAAATGGCTCTGAGCACTATGGGACTTAACATCTATGGTCATCAGTCCCCTAGAACTTAGAACTACTTAAACCTAACTAACCTAAAGACAGCACACAACACCCAGCCATCACGAGGCAGAGAAAATCCCTGACCCCGCCGGGAATCGAACCCGGGAACCCGGGCGTGGGAAGCGAGAACGCTACCACGAGATGCGGACTTGATGTGGTTTACGAAATATATCCAGCGGTAACGTTAGGTGACTCACCATGTATATATTTATGCATTTATGTCGATGTATAATTGGTTTGTTTTGTAAATATTATTTGTATTTTTACGCTGGGTCTTGCCTAGGGAAAACTATGCTATCGAACGATTACATCGATAGGTCGTGTAGGGAACCAAAGGATCTTTGGGAGTGTTAACTCTGTCTCGTGGAGCGCGGGCAGAGCAGGGGAAGTCTGCCTGGAGGAGGGCAGTGGAGCAGGTGTGTTGTGTGACGCTCCCGCGAGTTGCCGCGCTTTCAGGGTTTGGCAGCATGTAATTGCGCTCGACTTGCTATGTTAGTTTCTGACATGGTGTCGCGGACGGGAAGCGTTAGCTGGCACACATCAAGAGCCCGTTTCGGCTGGAGACCGTGTCGAGAAGAAGGCGCGCCAACATGCAGCTTCTGCAACAGCGACGGCCGACAATGAGTGACTGTCGCCACCTCCTCGATCGACGGCTTCAAACCTTCAATCAACCGACAAGGAAGACTGGAAGCACGTAAAGTTTTAGAACTGTATGGCAGACCTCAGCTTTTAAAATTGTTGCATCACAAAATTACAGCAACTTAGCATGAACCTTTGTTGCTCATTGCCCCCACTGCATTACCAAGCAGCGTCCCTTCCTTTTCCGGAATGAACCCGAGTGTCGTTGAAATTCAAACGCCAACATTAAAGTAATATCATTCGATTTCGCTGCTTTAATTTCAAAGTTCAATTAAGGTATTCATAGCTGGCTACAATATTTAGATTACACAAGCACAAATTAAGAGTGCGAGTTTTGTTACCGTATTGTAGCTTACCTGTGACTGCAGCTCAGCTTTACTATTGTTAATTGTTCAGAATCATTTAATTCAAGTTCAAAGTTAAATCTCTTATATCTAAATTGCGTAGATTCAGGTAGCTTTTGAAATGATTGTTGAGGTAGCCCAAGACTAACCTTGTTTAACTGAATTTCGATGTGCTTCAGAAACAAAGCTCACTATTAATTTCAGTCACTAAAATTAACTTTCAATTTTCCAGTTTTATTAATTATTTTGCTAAATTAAGTCAGAGTGTAGTGAAATTTATTATGTCTGACAAACGTTCAGTTTTCACACTACACGTGCCAACCTTCAGTTGCCACGCTTCTAGTGCTAATTATATGTGCAATAACCTTTCTTTTTCAGTTACGATAATAGTTGTCCATAGGACTGGCGACCGTAATTTTCCCCAAATCTCAAATATCTAATTAACTGCTAGTTAATTGTTAACGTAACGACCGCACATTTACTTTCTTCATTAACTTTACCCTTTTTCAAAATTAATTTCCACCAATTTCATTTGCATTTTTTCTTTCATTTAGATATAACCCTTTCCTCCCTCTTTACCGACGGATTAAAGTCCGGACGATTGCTTTTCCCAAATTTCCATTAGGTACACGCTGTTTAATTTTTCACTGTCATTAAGGTCGATACGTGAGGGGGAGGTTACAAGTGTCACCTGTCAGAGTCGTATCTAGTCGTATCAGGGGCCCCATATCACCCAACTGCCCACGCCCCACACCATTACAGAGCCTCCACCAGCTTGAACAGTCCCCTGCTGACATACAGGGTCCACTGATTCATGAGTTTGTCTCCGTACCCGTACACGTCCATCCCCTTGATACAATTAGAAGGGAGACTCGTCCGAACAGGAAACACGTTTCCAGTCATCAACAGTCCAATGTCGAAGTTGACGGGCCGTGGCGAGGCGTAAAACTTTGTGTCGTGCAGTCATCAAGGGTACACGAGTGGGCCTTCGGCTCTGAAAGCCCATATCGATGATGTTTCGTTGAATGGTTCGCACGTTGACAGTTGTTGATGGCCCAGCATTGAACTCTGCAGCAATTTGCGGAAAGGCTGCAATTTGTACGTTGAACGATTCTCTTCATTCATCGTTGGTCCCGTTCTTGCAGGATCATTTTCCAGCCGCAGCGATATCGGATATTTGATGTTTTACCGGATTCCTGATGTTCACGGCACACTCGTGAAATGGTCGCACGGGAAAATCCCCGATTCATCGGTACCTCGGAGATGTTGTCTCCCATCACTCGTGGGCCGACTATAACATTACGTTCAAACTCACATAGATCTCCATAGCCTACCATTGTAGCAGCAGTAACTGATCTAACAACTGCGCCAGACACTTGTTGTCTTATATAAGCGTTGCCGACCGCAGTGCTGTATTCTGCCTGTTTAGATATCTGTTTATTTGAATACGCACGCCTATACCAGCTTCTCTGGCGCTTCATTGCTTACAGGGCGGTCCATTGATCGTGACCGGGCCAAATATCTCACAAAATAAGCGTCAAACGGAAAAACTACAACGAACGAAACTTGTCTAGCCTCAAGGGGGAAACCAGATGCTGCTATGGTTGGCCCGCTAGATGGCGCTGCCATAGGTCAAACGGATATCGACTGCGTTTTCTTTAAATAGGAAGCCCCATTTTTTATTACATATTCGTGTAGTACGTAAAGAAATATGAATGTTTTAGGTGGACCACTTTTTTCACTTTGTGATAGATGGCGGTGTAATAGTCACAAACAAATGGCTCAAAATTTTAGACGAACAGTTCGTAACATGTAGGTTTTTTAAATTAAAATACAGAACGTAGGTACGTTTGAACATTTTATTTCGGTTGTTCCAATGTGATACATGTACCTATGTGAACTTACCATTTCTGAGAACGAATGCTTTTACAGTGAGATTACCTGTAAATACCACATTAGTGCAATAAATGCTCAAAATGATGTCCGTCAACCTTGGTGCATTTGGCTTTACGTGTAACGACATTCCTCTCAACAGCGAGTAGTTCGTCTTCCGTAAAGTTCGCACATGCATTGACTATGCGCTGACGCATGTTGTCAGGCGTTGTCAATCGATCACGATGACAAATATCCTTCAACTTTCCCCACAGAAAGAAATCCGGGGACGTCAGATCCGGTGAACGTGCGGGCCATGGTATGGTGCTTCGACGACCAATCCACCTGTCATGAAATATGCTATTCACTACCGCTTCAACCGCATGCGAGCTATGTGCCGGACATCCATCATGTTGGGAGTATATCGCCATTCTGTCATGCAGTGAAACATCTTGTAGTAACATCGGTACAACATTACGTAGGAAATCAGCATACATTGCGCCATTTAGAATACCATCGATAAAATGGAGGCCAATTATCCTTCCTCCCATAATGCCACACCATACATTAGCCTGCCAAGGTCGCTGATGTTCCACTTGTCGCAGCCATCGTGGATTTTCCGTTGCCCAGTAGTGCATATAATATTGGTTTACGTTACCGCTGTTGGTGAATGATGCTTCGTCCCTAAACAGAACGCGTGCAAAAAATCTGTCATCGTCCCATAATTTCTCTTGTGCCCAGTGTCAGAACTGTACAGGAGGTTCAAAGTCGTCGCCATGCAATTCTTAGTGCATAGAAATATGATACGGGTGCAATCGATGTTGATGTAGCAGTCTCAACACCGACGTTTTTGAGATTCCCGATTCTCGCGCAATTTGTCTGCTACTGATGTGCGGATTAGCCCCGACAGCAGCTAAAACACCTACTAGGGCATCATCATTTGTTGCTGGTCGTGGTTGACGTTTCTCATGTGGCTGAACACTTCCTTTTTCCTTAAATAACGTAACTATCCGGCGAACGGTCCGGACACTTGGATGATGTCGTCCAGGATACCGAGCAGATAACATAGCACACGCCCGTTGGGCATTTTGATCACAATAGCCATACATCAACACTATATCGATCTTTTCCGCAATTGGTAAACGGTCCATTTTAACATGGGTAATGTATCACGAAGCAAATATCGTCCGCACTGGCGGAATGTTACGTGATACCACGTACTTATACGTTTGTGACTATTACAGCACAATCTATCACAAAGCGAAAAAAGTGGTCCAACTTAAACATTCATATTTCTTTACGTACTACAAGAATATGTAAAAAAATTGGGGTTCCTATTTAAAAAATAGTTTGACCTATGGCAGCGCCATCTAGCGGGCCAACCATAGCAGCATCTGGTTTCCCCCTTCAAGCTAGACGAGTTTCGATCCTTGTGTTTTTTTCGTTTGATGCTTATTTCGTGAGATATTTGGCCCAGTCACTATCAATCGACCACCCTGTATAAGATATAGGAGTGACCAAAAATTGAACCCTGTTGGCCTCCCTTCGTGTTTTCGCCCCAGCCACTAATATTTCAATATTGTCTGAAAATGTCTGAATTACTCAGCACATCTTTTTGCACTACGTTTTTCGAGTATGATTCAAATCAGACGTTTCCAAAACATTCAATTTCTTAGGACTCAAGTTTATCTAAGAGTCAAAATGTCGATCCTAACCTTGCCAGAAGCTGTCACGCTGATACAGATTTTAGTGATCGATCACCTGTACTGTCGTCTGCTGCTCACGTGTACCACGCCGCGACACGACCCCGTAGGCTATTACCTGTCGCCAGCCGCCGCCCCCCACCCCGGGCCGGCGTATTCCGCCGTACTCCGCTGCTGCGCTGTCGCCGGGGCTTCCCCGTCCGGCCGGCCGCAGATTAAGGCAGCGCGCCGCGCCGCCGCCTCCCGCCGTGATTACTTCCGCCGCCCGCCAGATGGTGCCACCGGCACCGCGACGGCCGCCGGCGCCGCCCCCGCGCCAGCTGCGTCCCCGCTGCCCCAGCCCCTGGAAACCCCCTGAAAAAAGAGAGGGGGAGTGCAAAAAAAAAAAAAAAAGACTACCAGTCACGCGCGAGCCGCGCCTGTCCTCGCAGAGCTGCCCGCACTGCCGCATTTCGCCGAATTACGCTCACCCACCCCTTCCCAACGATCCGTTGAAGAGCAGAAGGTGCCGCAAATGGCCTTTCAATACCAGTGCACCTAGCGCGCAGTTGACACTGTAGAGCCAAAGAGATGTGCAAGAAGCAATGCCACAATCTACCACAGCAATTGCTTAACTAGGATGTTCCATTGAAGATTATCCGCACTTATACCAGCAAAACATAACCTAGACTCGTCCGTATTTACACGAATAACTGAGGCCAGTAGCGGGCACTTGCACAGGTACATGGAAAACCAGTACCGCATATTCAATAGTAAAAATTCAGTTAGCACAGTCGTTAATTAAAATTATTTCATATGGTAATAAGAGCGTCTGTACATCTACATCTACATCCATACTCCGCAAGCCATCTGACGGTGTGTGGCGGAGGGTATCTTGAGTACCTATATCGGCTCTCCCTTCTATTCCAGTCTCGTATTGTTCGTGAAAAGAAAGATTGTCGTTATGCCTCTGTGTGGGCTCTAATCTCTCTGACTTTATCCTCATGGTCTCGTCGCGCGATATACGTAGGAGGGAGCAATATACTGCTTGACTCCTCGGTGAAGGTATGTTCTCGAAACTTCAACAAAAGCCCGTACCGAGCTACTGAGCGTCTCTCCCGCAGAGTCATGCACTGGAGTTTATCTATCATCTCCGTAACGCTTTCACGATTACTAAATCCTCTCGATTGGATTTTCTCTATCTCTTCTATCAACCCTATCTGGTACGGATCCCACACTGTTGAGCAGTATTCAAGCAGTGGGTGAACAAGCATACTGTAACCTACTTCCTTTGTTTTCGGATTGTATTTCCTTAGGATTCTTCCAATGAATCTCAGTCTGGCATCTGCTTTAACGACGATCAACTTTATATGATCAATCCATTTTAAATCACTCCTAACGCGTACTCCCAGATAATTTATGGAATTAACTGCTTCCAATTGCTGACCTGCTATATTGTAGCTAAATGCTAAGGGATCTTTCTTTCTATGTATTCGCAGCACATTACACTTG
Organism: Schistocerca piceifrons; assembly: GCF_021461385.2. NCBI lineage: Eukaryota > Metazoa > Arthropoda > Insecta > Orthoptera > Acrididae > Schistocerca > Schistocerca piceifrons. The sequence continues at coordinate 649,490,640 of NC_060142.1, forward strand.
TCTACATTGAGATTCAATTGCCATTCCCTGCACCACGCGTCAATTCGCTGCAGATCCTCCTGCATTTCAGTACAAATGGTTCAAATGGCTCTGAGCACTATACCGTGGTCATCAGTCCCCTAGAACTTAGAACTATTTAAACCTAACTAACCTAAGGACATCACACACATCCATGCCCGAGGCAGGTTTCGAACCTGACTGAAGCGCCAGACTGAAGCGCCTAGAACCGGACGGCCACACCGGCCGGCATTTCAGTACAATTTTCCATTGTTACAACCTCTCGATATACCACAGCATCATCCGCAAAAAGCCTCAGTGAACTTCCGATGTCACCCACAAGGTCATTTATGTATATTGTGAATAGCAACGATCCTACGACACTCCTTGTGGCACACCTGAAATCACTCTTACTTCGGAAGGCTTCTCTCCATTTAGTATGACATGCTGCGTCCTGTTATCTAGGAACTCTTTAATCCAATCACACAATTGTTCTGATAGTCCATATGCTCTTCGTTTGTTCATTAAACGACTTTGGGGAACTGTATCCAACGCCTTGCGAAGTCAAGAAACACGGCATCTACCTGGGAACCCATGTCTATGGTCCCCTGAGTCTCGTGGACGAATAGCGCGAGCTGTGTTTCACACGATCGTCATCAACTGACAAAAAACGTGGGAATAAAATCCATACTTAAAATCCGCATAAAATACGTAAAGAACTTATGTCAGCTGATGTTCATTGATGTTTAGTTGGGTACATCACTGTAACAGATCTGCAGAAAGTAATGGCTAAAACCGGTAACTGAGAAATGTAAAAATTTTGTGATCAAGGCGGACCTTTACAACTAAAGTGCCATAACATGATCGCGGACGCATTTAACAGACTTTATGTCTTCAGTTCATACACACCGAGTGATGTGGCGCAGTGGTTAGCACACTGGACTCTGATTCGGGAGGACGACGGTTCAAACCCGAGTCCAATCACCCATATTTAGGTTTTTCATGATTACCTTAAATCGCTCCAGGCAAATGCTGGGATGGTTCCTTTGAAGGACGTGGCCGATTTCCTTCCCCATCCTTGATACAATCCGAGCTTATGCTCCGTCTATAATGACCTCGATGTCGACGGGACGTTAAACCCAGTCTTCCTTCCTCCAATCCGTACAGTGGTTCACTTGACTTCAAGCATTTATTTTAAATAACTTTCCTCTTCGCCAAATCGTCAGTGCTCAAGATACTGCGTCACTCCCGTTAAAGAATGAAAGTTTAAACGATTCACCAGTGATGTACAGTATATTTCATAAACACTCTCTGTCAATAGTTCACCTCTTAAATCAAAATTGTATTCATACAGCTGAGTGTGTAGACCATTGAAAATTAGGTATCCAAGACAATTTCTAAGTTTTGTGTATTACAAGAGGTGGTAGTTTTCTTTATAATATTTTTACCGAGATCATATTTCCTGAGTACATGCTTAAGGAGAGACTCTTTGAATATCAAAGTTTATGCTGTTAGCTCTAGGTGAGTCTGCTAACATTTCTTTGCCGAGTGTTGGTAGAATCGGACTTGTTGCCATGGTGATGCTGGTGTGGAAGCTTGATTTCGGAATGCAGATGGTAGCGCTTGGAAAGTATAAAATGAGGTAATATCTGAACTATGCATTTGCGTGCATTAAATGTCATGTTTAGGGATAGTTTTTAGTTTAAGATTTTTAATTATTTTAATGTGTATTTTGAGTATTGGATCATCTCAAATTGCTCTAAGCTCTATGGGACTTAACATCTGAGGTTATCAGTCCCCTAGACTAAGAACTACTTAAACCTAACTAACCTAAGGACATCACACACATCCATGCCCGAGGCAGGATTCGAACCTGCGACCGTAGCAGCCGCGTGGTTCCGGACTGAAGCGTCTAGAACCGCTCGACCATGGAGCATTGTTCTTTTAAGCAATTCATAATATGTACGAATTCAGGAAAACAATCCTTCACTCTTTACCCCTTTCTCTTTACTCTAATGAATATAAGAAGTAGTTTTGACAAAAGTGTTCTGTTCGTGAGCTTTCTGTTTTGTATTCAAATTACAGTAATTGTTAGTAAAGTTGATTATCAACGTTGACATATTATCTACTTCTGTTCTTGTTAGTCGTTCATGGTTAATATACAACTAAATCACAACAGTTTTCAAGTTGTTCCTTACTGAGCCATCACACCCCACTTGCCCATCCTAATGATTTTTAAGAACGATTATCTGGACAGATGTTACTGGTCGCGTGATTCGATTATTAGTGAATGGTTTAACGACGATTGGCATACTCTGATTGCACCTAGCGAGATTAATTTATGTCATATCAAAAGCAGCGTGATTTCTCCCGGCTCATCTTGTTCCAGATGCTATAATCATGGTAGGACATGCGCTGCAGAGCAGTGCCACGGTTCCATTCTTCCGCAGGTAAGCCTTGTCTTCCTTAGAGGTAGGCTCAGACATTGTTTGGTGCGTTTAGGAAACAGTGAATGTTTATTCGTTTTGCACAGATTCAGATTACCTTCAACTACTCAGGTGCAGGATTAATTCAGTCATGATGTAAGTATATTTCACAGCTACGTATGTAGACTCTGGTTTGGTTAACATACATACCGATGTAGTACAGTTATAATCGTACAATTAACAAATTGTATAAATTTTCTGTATTGTAAATTCAGATGTCAAGATTATGCACAAATTTAATATAGTTATACAACAGTTACATCTAGAGGCACAGATATGTAGGTTTCCCAGAGATTGCATAAAGCGTACGCATCTATACACACTGGAAGTCCACATAAATTTCATACCCACTAATGTGACAAAAGTTATCGAATACCTCAACAAAAGCAAAACGAGGATAATGCAATGTAGTCTAATTAAGTCGGGTGATGCTGATGGAATTAGATTAGGAAATGAGACATTTAAAGTGGTAAAGGAGTTTTGCTGTTTGGGGAGCAAAATAACTGATGATGGTCGAAGTAGAGAGGATATCAAATGTAGACTGGCAATGGCAAGGAAAGCGGTTCTGAAGAAGAGAAATTTGTTAACATCGAGTATAGATTTAAGTGTCAGGAAGTCGTTTCTGAAAGTATTTGTATGGAGTGTAGCCATGTATGGAAGTGAAACATGGACGATAAATAGTTTGGACAAGAAGAGAATAGAAGCTTTCGAAATGTGGTGCTACAGAAGAATGCTGAAGATTTGATGGTTAGATCACATAAGTAATGAGGAGGTACTGAATATAATTGGGGAGAAGAGAAGTTTGTGGCACAACTTGACTAGAAGAAGGGATCGGTTTGTAGGACATGTTCTGAGGCATCAAGGGATCACCAGTTTAGTATTGGAAGGCAGCGTGGAGGGTAAAAATCGTAGAGGGAGACCAAGACATGAATACACTGAACAGATTCAGAAGGATATAGGTTGCAGTAGGTGCTGGGAGATGAAGAAGCTTGCACAGGATAGAGTAGCATGGAGAGCTGCATCAAACCAGTCTCAGGACTGAAGACCACAACAACAAACAACATCGAGTCGGTACTGCTTTTGCCCGGCGTGGTGCAGCAACTCGACGCAGCATAGACTCAACAAGTCTTTGGAAGTCCCCTGCAGAAAAACTGAGCCATGCTGCTTCTACAGCAGTCCATAATTGCCGAAGTTTAGCCGGCGCAAGATGTTGTACACGAACTGACCTCTCGATTCTATGCCATAAATGTTCATTGGGAATCGTGTCGAGTGATCTGGTTGGCCAACTCAGTCGCTCGAATTATTGAGAATGTTCTTCAAACTAATCGCGAACAACTTTGACCCAGTGACATGGGGCATAGTCATCCACAACAATTTCGTCGTTGTTTCGGATCACAATGTCCATGAATTTCAGCGAATTGTCTCCAAGCGGGCGACGGCCATAACGATTTCCAGTCAATTATCTGTTCAGTTGTACCAGTGGACCCAGCCCAGTTCACGTAAATACAGTCCACACCGTTATGGAGCCACCACCAGCTTGCACAGTGCCTTGTTGACAACTCGAATCCATGGCTTCGTGGGGTCTCTGCCACACTCTAACCGTACCATCAGCTCTTACCAACTGAAATCTCGACTTATCTGTCTAGAACATTGTTTTTCAGTCGTCCAGGGCCCAACCGATATGGCCATGAGCCCAGTACAGGCGCTGCAGGCGATGTCGTGCTGTTAGTGAAGACACTCGCGACGGTCGTCTGGCGCTATAGCCCATTAATGCTAAATTTCCCCGCTCTGGCCTAAGGGATATATTCGCCCTACGGCCCACACAGATTTCTGCGGCTCTTCCACGCAGTGTTGCTTGTCTGATAGCACTGCCAATTTGTCACACACGCAGCTGCTCTCGATGGTTAAGTGAAGGCCGTCGGCCACTGTGTTGCCATGGTGAGAGGTAATGCCTCATATCTTGTATTCTCAGCACTCTCTTGACACTGTGGTCCTCAGAAAACTGAATTCCCTAACGGTTTCCATAGTCGAATGTCGCAGGCGTCTCTGTAAACTACCACTCCGCGTTCAAAGCCTGTTTATTTCCAAAAATGTTTCAAATGGCTCTGAGCACTATGGGACTTAACATCTGAGGTCATCAGTCCCCTAGAACTTAGAACTACTTAAACCTAACTAACCTATGGACATCACCCACATCAATGCCCGAGGCAGGTTTCGAACCTGCGACCGTAGCGGCCGCGTGGTTCCAGCCTGAAGCGCATAGAACCGCTCGGCCACACCAGCCGGCTGTTAATTTCCACTGTGCGCTCATAATCACTTCGAACACCCTTCCACATGCATCGCCTGAGTACAAATGATAGCTCCGCCAATACACTTCTCTTTTATACCCTGTGTATGCGATACTACCGTCATCTGTAAATGTGCGTGTCGCTATCCCGTGACTTTTGTCACCTCGGTGTAATGTCACATAAATTTTTCACATAGGTAACAAGAGGACAAAAAGTTCCGTTTAAAAGTTTCAGATTACCACTATAAAAGAAGCAAAGGGGGAAGTTGAATCATTTATTTAATCACTAATGATTAATGACTCATAACATTATAATGAAGTATCAAGTTGGCCTATTAAGATCGTTCCTCTCTACGATGGATACTGATAATATATCACCTTAAAAAACATCCGTTTGAGATCCAGAAATTGTTGACGGTGTTGGTCCTTCTCGAGACATTCAACCGTCAGTGTGACACATTTTTGCCGAAGATGTGCAACTTGGAGAAGATTTTGGTTGCTTAAGTCTGCATTTTATACGTTCAGAAAATGTTACATTTCGTAAAATCACGTCGTTGTCACTCTGGAGGCGCCTGCGCCCAAGAGTTTCTTTTATCAAGACAAAAGGAAGAATTGGTGGGTACCATGTCACGAGAATACGTGAAAAATCTGACAGCTCAAAGAAGCAACATGTGTGATTGTGTCCTCAGTCTAATGATCCGGGGCTTTGACGTGGAGCGAAAACACCCCTTTAGATAGATCCCCACGGTGCTTCATCTTTACAGCCTCCTCTAATCTAGTGAGGAGGTTTCAGTAGTATACGCCTGTGACGGTTTGCCCCTTACTTGCGCAATCTGTTAGTATCACACCGTCATAGTTCCAGAAACTATTATCAGGTGCCCGATGATAGTTGAAACTACTACGCCTTTTTCGACAGTGTTGAAGCCACCTGCTTCCGTTCTTTTCTCTGCTCTTTTATCTTGGATCATTGTGATACGTGATACATGGAACATTCGTGCATGGTGATTAGACAGCTAAAGTTGTCTGTATAGTGTCCCATATGCGGTGCAATCTACTGGTTTTCATGTACAAATCGCCTCTCGCTTTGTACAACTAGTGCCCAAGTGCGTCGATAGAATATGCATTGATATATCTTAGAAGAAAGATTAAGGAAAGGCAAACCTACGTTTCTAGCATTTGTAGACTTAGAGAAAGCTTTTGACAATGTTGACTGGAATACTCTCTTTCAAATTCTAAAGGTGGCAGGGGTAAAATACAGGGAGCGAAAGGCTATTTACAATTTGTACAGAAACCAGATGGCAGTTATAAGAGTCGAGGGACATGAAAGGGAAGCAGTGGTTGGGAAGGGAGTAAGACAGGGTTGTAGCCTCTCCCCGATGTTGTCCAATGTGTATATTGAGCAAGCAGTAAAGGAAACAAAAGAAAAATTCGGAGTAGGTATTAAAATTCATGGAGAAGAAATAAAAACTTTGAGGTTCGCCGATGACATTGTAATTCTGTCAGAGACAGCAAAGGACTTGGAAGAGCAGTTGAATGGAATGGACAGTGTCTTGAAAGGAGGATATAAGATGAACATCAACAAAAGCAAAACAAGGATAATGGAATGTAGTCAAATTAAGTCGGGTGATACTGAAGGAATTAGATTAGGAAATGAGGCACTTAAAGTAGTAAAGGAGTTTTGCTATTTGGGGAGCAAAATAACTGATGATGGTCGAAGTAGAGAGGATATAAAATGCAGGCTGGCAATGGCAAGGAAAGCGTTTCTGAAGAAGAGAAATTTGTTAACATCCAGTATTGATTTAAGTGTCAGGAAGTCATTTCTGAAAGTATTCGTATTGAGTGTAGCCATGTATGGAAGTGAAACATGGACGATAAATAGTTTGGACAAGAAGAGAATAGAAGCTTTCGAAATGTGGTGCTACAGAAGAATGCTGAAGATTAGATGGGTAGATCACATAACTAATGAGGAAGTATTGAATAGGATTGGGGAGAAGAGAAGTTTGTGGCACAACTTGACCAGAAGAAGGGATCGGTTGGTAGGACATGTTCTGAGGCATCAATGGATCACCAATTTAGTATTGGAGGGCAGCGTGGAGGGTAAAAATCGTAGAGGGAGACCAAGAGATGAATACACTAAGCAGATTCAGAAGGATGTAGGTTGCAGTAGGTACTGGGAGATGAAAAAGCTTGCACAGGATAGAGTAGCATGGAGAGCTGCATCAAACCAGTCTCAGGACTGAAGACCACAACAACAACAACAACAACATTAGAAATTAAAAGTAAATACAAATTATAAAAAACACAGCTCAACTCGTCAACGGCGTTCACGTGTACGTCCATCGCTCACATACAGACTGAATATGTTCTAATCAGTGAAGACAACAGAGAGCCATTCCACTTCTCAATCGTCTCTTTCACGAACCCCAGGGCAATCGTGCTCGGCGGTGAGGTTGTGTCAGTGGTAGCCCGGCCAGAGGCACACCTGAACGTAGTCCTGCTGCAAGCAGACGGTTCTCGATGATCCTTGGTGATACCTCAGGTGCAGCATGTACCTAGGTTCCTACCCTGGACGATTTTCAGTTGGATACTGCTGCTCTCACAAGTTATCGATCTTGAAAATATCTGCACTGCGCAGACTTTGAGAACTTGGTCTACAGTTGTGGGGAGTTTCCACAGACCGGTGCTGGAAGCAGCGACGCGTCATCAATACGCTGTTATCAACATCCGCAGAAACCCGTCGAGACGACCATCCAACAATGCGACCCTCTTCAAATTGATGAAGTTGTTCAATATGCGTACGTACTCGTCGGCTGGGTACGGTTGTATCCTAGAATTAAAGTTGCACGCACTGTTCTCGTTTAAACTCAGCACAGTTAACGCCTCCAGAGTCAAAGCAGAGGCCGAACAGACCAGTCTACAGAGCGCCAATTGACCGACCATGACCATGGCAAATGAATCATTAACATTACATCCGACTAGTGTGCACATATTACACCCCGGTGCCACTGACCATAGTCCTGGAGATGTTTCCCACCCTTCTGACAGTGCAGAATTTTAAAAAATTATGCGTGTGCTTAGTGAAGATAGCGTCAATAAGAAATCACGTACTAGATACCTGTTGTTTAGAAATCCACCAACTTCTGCTGCAGATTTTGTCAAAGACATTCAGGTTAGTTTACGTGAAAATTGAGGATGTGTTAGACGAAGATTAGTTTGGCTTTAGGAAAGGTAAAGGCATCAGGGAGGCAATTCTGACGTTGCGGTTGATAATGGAGGCAAGACTAAAGAAAAGACAAGTCACGATCACAAGATTTGAAGCCCGGGAAAGAGTGTCCGACAGTGTAAAATGGTGTAAGATGTACAAAACTCTGAGAAGAAAAAGGGTCAGCTACAGGGAGAGACGGGTAACATACAATAATAAGACTGGACGAGCAAGAACGAAGTGCTCGGACTAAAAAAGGTGTAAGACAGTGATGTAGTTTTTTGCCCCCTACTGTTCAATCTGTACATCGAAGAAACAATGATGGAAATAAAAAACAGGATCAGGAGTGGAATTAAAATTCAAGGTGAAAGCATATCAATGATACGATTCGCAGATAACATTGCTATCCTGACTGAAATTGAAGAAGAATTACGTAGTCTGCTGAATGAAATGAACAAATGAGTACAGAATATGGACTGATAGTAAATCGAAGGAAGACGGAAGTAATGAGAAGTAGCAGAAATGAGAACAGCGAGAAACTTAACATCAGAATCGGTGACCCAAGTATTCTACTACGTACCCAGCAAAATAATCAATGACGGACAAAGCAAGGAAGACATCAAAAGCAAACTAGCACTGGCAGAAAGGGCATTCCTAGTCAAGAGAAGTTTACTAGTATTAAGCATAGTACTTAACTTGAGGGAAAAATTACTGAGAATGTACGTTTGGAACACAGCATTGTACGCCAGTGGAACATGGACTGTTGGAAAATCGGAACGGAAGAAAATCGAAGCATCTGAGATGTGGTGCTACAGACGAATGTTGAAAATTCGGTGGACAGATAAGGTAAGGAATGACGAGGATTTGCACCGAATCTGAGAGGAAAGAAATATGTGGGAAACACTGTCAGTGAGATGGGACAAGATGATAGCACATCTGTCAAGACATCAGGAAATTACTTTCATGGTACTAGATGGAGGCGTAGAGGCCAAAAACTGAAGAGGAAGAAAAGATTGGAATACAACCAGCAAATAATTTAGGATGTACAGTATATTGCAAGTGCTTTTCTGAGATGAAGAGGTTGGCACAGAAGAGGAATTCGTGGCGGGCCGCATCAAACCAGTCAGAAGACCGATGACCCAAAACAATTCTGTTTATTTTACTCTCAAACAATAATATTCTGGAGCAATTTTAGGTTTGCACATGAAATATAAGGTGAGAAAAATACATTAAAAAGAATAACAGCTCGGGGAATTCTCTACATTCCTGTAAGCAACTACGTCAGCCTATCAATTACAACAACTTTTATGAAGTCTGTTGTCACGAACTGACCACAGTTTGACAGCAAAAAAAGTTTTAATAAATATAGCAGTAAACAATAAAAATTACCTCCAACACTGATGACTTATTCCTAGCGCTGCAAATAAATAACTGAACATTAAAGCTATAGAAATATCTGTCGAGTGGTTAAGGAATTTAAAGAAAAAGAAAACACTTTGGGAAATTAACAGGCCTTTTATTTATTTCGTATATCTTTCTGTACTATCTATCTATGTACCTATCTATCATTCTCCCCCTTTTCCTCGTCCTCTCGCCGGCCGGAGTGGCCGAGCGGTTCTAGGCGCTACAGTCTGGAACCGCGCGACCGCTACGGTCGCAGGTTCGAATCCTGCCTCGGGCATGGATGTGTGTGATGTCCTTAGGTTAGTTAGGTTTAAGTAGTTCTAAGTTCTAGGGGACTGATGACTATGGAAGTTAAGTCACATAGTGCTCAGAGCCATTCTTTAAACCTCGTCCTCTCTCCCTTCCGTTCAAATATGTGTGTGTGTATGTATGTGTGTGTGTGTGTGTGTGTGTGTGTGTGTGTGTGTGTGTGTGTGCATGTGCGTGAGTGCGAGATAGAGAGACTGAGAGAGAGAGGGAGAGAGAGAGAGAGAGAGAGAGAGAGAGAGAGAGAGAGAGACAGAGAGAGAGAGAGAGTGAGAGAGTTAGAGAGCAAATATTTTTGTGTGAGATTTTGTTGGTGGTCGCGCATGCATGGGTACGAAGAGGACTTTCCCCATTTTTCTTCAGTTAACTTGTCGGCGAAATCGATGCCGGCGCTGTCGCGTTTCCTTAAAACATTCTCTTCGTTATCGCCTCCGACGGTCACAAGACTTTTCCTGACGCCGCGTCTTTACCGCCAGCTGCAGAGGAAACAACGTGTACTGTATGCTCTACTTTTATATAGCAGAATTTGTCAACACACGGTACTCATTTGACTGATAAACGATGTTGAGGTCAGGTGAAGTGCAAAGTGGTGCTTCAGCTCGCGTCAACGACCGGGCGCTTGCAGACGTCCGCCGCCTCGCAGGTCGCATCAATCTCCCTGAACAGCAGTGCCGCCGGAGCGACGTCGCAGCGCGCACGTAATCGCCCAGAACGCGCACCCGTCCCCTCCCTCGGGATGCTTGCTGGGATAGAGGGTCCCAGTCGCCCGGAAAGCAAGCAGCGAATACGCGCTCAATACAAGCGCAGCGCCGAGGCGACTTTATATTGAATTATTTATTTACTCACTTACCGGTACTTACTTTCTTATTCTTCACATTCTGTCGACAGAAAAGCTCTTTGAGACGGTAGTTATAGGACTTTCTTCTGCGAGGGGAAACGGCGAACTGCTTGCTTGTGGAATAAGCGAACCTACTGAAACGTAGTAATTCACTAAATGTGGCAGCTACATAAACATCTTCAACTTTTGTAGTCCTGTCTTCCTTAGTTGCGTGTATTATTAAGAAATATCGTTAATTTTTACTTGTTGACCGTCAACTAAACTGAATGAAACACATTTCTCATGCCATATGGTTTCGCCAACCAAAGATACATAAAAATGGTACGCCAATGAAAGCCGTTATTAACTTCAGGAAAAACCCAACATACCACACAGTGAAACGTCTCCAAAAGTTAAACACAAAACGCTATAAAATAGAAAACAACACAACAGTGATAAACACAGGAAGCCTAATAGAACGCATCCGGAACGTACACAGCATCACTGATTTCACTCGACATAGAAAACATGTATACCTCCATCCCTATCACAGAAACAAGAGAAGTCATCTCACATAGCAACCTCATTACAGAAGCAATAATGACAAATTTGCTCAGACTGACACCCTAATAAAACTACTTCCAGTTCGAGAATCAATATTATCTGTACGTAATGGACTGCCCATGGGCTCCCCAACATCAGGGACATTAGCAAACATTTTTACTAGTCATCTAGAAAATCAGATATTTGAAAAGAAAACCACTAGCGAAAGATTTTAAAACATACATTGGTGCATATATGTGGAAGACATTATCGGCCTGGTAGATGAACCAAATGAAAAAAAAAAAACAGATGTATCCGCTCTGAAATCAACAAAACACATCAGAACATAAAATTCACACTTGAAAAAGAAGAAGAAAATCAAACAAATTTTCTTGATGTAACAGTAATAAAAGAAACGGAAAGCATACATTCAACACCTTCAGAAAACCAACAATCACAGACACAATAAAACATCCCACATCTAGTCATCCAAAAGCCATATGCTTGCTGCACTAAGACATATGTTAAATAGATTAAACAGGGTCCCACTCAACAAGGGAAATTATGGAAAAGAAATGAGTTCAGTGACACAAAAAGCTAGGAACAATGGGTATGACATACATGTAGTACACAAACTCAACCAAAAAATAAAAAAACCAAATACAAAACAAACACAACATTTCCAGCATACAAGATAAATCAGAAGTTTCAAACTCACAAACACACTCAACACCCACACACAGTGACAACATCACACAGAAAAGAAACAGATGGTAGACTATGACTTGCACACATAAATTAACATACAGGGTAGCAAACGTACTACAGAAACGGGGCTTCCAAAGGGCATATAAAATTGTATAAACGCTCCAAACATAAGCTAACCAACAACCAGCAGGGATAAAGTCCAGGGAACAGGAATATAGAAACCTGAATGTCAAAGTTGTAATGCAATATGTGTAGACATAGCACGCAAGAATTTTAAAACACGATACAAAGAATAACCATTCCACATTTGCAAAACACTTAAAATACCGTAACCACCATCCAGCAAACAGGGAATCAGATATGAAAATAATAAGAATATACAACCATGACAAATACCTTGTACAAATGCAAGAAAACTTCCACATACAGTGAAACAAACACATAACTCCCTCTCTTTCTCTGTCTCTCTCTTCCTACCGCCTTCTGGTCACCCACACCCACATCGACACACACACACACACACACACACACACACACACACACACACGGATGCATATACAATCAGATCACACACATCTAAAAAAAAAAAACAACACTCGAAAGTTCGCAATAACTTTAGCATTAACATTCGACGTAGCACAAAACAAGTGTTCAGCTCCTAGTGCTGTGAAGTGTGGAAAAAAACGCAAATGGCATGTGGCAATTATGAGAAGAGCAGCGCCAAAAACTGGACTGAAACACAACATGTACAATATCATCCACAGAACCTTTAGGTAGGATTTAAAATATTACTACGCTATAGAAAAGCCAGCGGCCAGAGCTGTTTGTAACCTATATATTCATTGTCCCAAAATATCAACCAAATAGTACAAATATGAACAGGCCTTGCAGAGAATAAAGGCGAACCGCGTATAGCACGAAAATTGTGTTTCATTCAGTTGTAGTTAGACGGTCAACAAGAAAAAATTAAGAATATACCGTGTCCTCTAAATGTATAGTACGCATATTTCAACCAAGGAGCGACAAAACCCATCCCCAAAAAGTGGTCTTCGCTTAGGTCTGCTTAAAAAAAATTTAAATTCTTTTTATTTGCAGGCCGCTGTGGCCAAGCGGTTCTAGGCGCTTCAGTGCGGAACCGTTCTGCTGCTACGATCGCAGGTTCGAATCCTGTCTTGGATATGGATGTGTGTGATGCCCTTAGGTTAGTTAAATTTAAGTAGTTCTAAGACCAGGGGACTGATGACCTCAGATGTTAAGTCCCATAGTGCTTAGAACCATTTGATTTTCATTTTATTCGTCTATTAATTTCCTTTACCTGGTAAGATTAAAGTCTTCGGGTCGTCACTTACACAACACTTTAATAGAAATGCATGAAAGCAGTACAGAGTGAAACAGATCTGGAGAAGAATACATGCAGACTGAAGCGATGAATGAAAATTTGTACCAAGGATGGGGTTCGAATTCAGATCTCCTGTTCAGTAGACAGATGCACTGACCACTACACCACGCTGGCATAGTGGTTTTGCACACCTGCACAGACTAGACTAGTACGCCTCCCTCCAAAGTCCAAATTCGCTTTCATGCCGCAGTCCACCTGGTATTACCCTCTAAACTCGAAGAGCATTGTAGAGGCTCTCCAACTGTATTAGGACAGCATCGCAGCACCGAACAAAACGGGAGATCCTGCCCCAAACCCAGGGATAGGTTGAAACTATAATCATCCAGACACCTTTTTCAAAGATATTTGAGAGTTGAAAGAGGTCTCTGGACCCATATAACTTCATTTAACGTCTGGAGATGTTTACTGGTGTGGGGAGCAACGATAGAATATAAAGTTACAATATGAGATAGAAGAACATGTAGAAATAGAGAAATAAAGAAAGCTGACATAGTGTTGACAATTTGACAGAGATACATGTTAGCTGTTGGACAGAGTGAAGCCAGTTTAGATATGCTGAAGGCTAAGTTACCCTCAGACTTCAAGAAGAATATAATAATTCCAATCCCAAAGAAAGCAGGTGTTGACAGTTGTGAAAATTACCGAACTATCAGTTTAATAAGTCACAGCTGCAAAATACTAACGCGAATTCTTTACAGACGAATGGAATAACTGGTAGAAGCGGACCTCGGGGAAGATCAGTTTGGATTCCGTAGAAACGTTGGAACACGTGAGGTAATACTGACCCTACGACTTATCTTAGAAGAAAGATTAAGGAAGGGCAAACCTACGTTTCTAGCATTTGTAGACTTAGAGAAAGATTTTGACAATGTTGATTGGAATACTCTCTTTCAAATTCTGAAGGTGGCAGGGGTAAAATACAGGGAGTGAAAGGCTATTTACAATTTGCACAGAAAGAAGATGGCAGTTATTAGAGTCGAGGGGTATGAAAGGGAAGCAGTGGTTGGGAAGGGAGTGAGACAGGGTTGTAGCCTATCCCCGATGTTTCAATCTGTATATTGAGCAAGCAATAAAAGAAACAAAAAAAGAGTTCGGAGTAGCTATTAAAATCCATGGAGAAGAAATAAAAACTTTGAGGTTCGCCGATGACATTGTAATTCTATCAGAGACAGCAAAGGACTTGGAAGAGCAGTTGAACGGAATGGATAGGGTCTTGAAAGGAGGGTATAAGATGAACATCAACAAAAGCAAAACGAGGATAATGGAATGTAGTCGAATTAAGTCGGGTGATGCTGAGGGAATTAGATTAGGAAATGAGACACTTAAAGTAGTAAAGGAGTTTTGCTATTTGGGAAGCAAAATAACTGATGATGGTCGAAGTAGAGAGCATATAAAATGTAGTCTGACAATGGCAAGGAAAGCGTTTCTGAAGAAGAGAAATTTGTTAACATCGAGTATAGATTTAAATGTCAGGAAGCCGTTTCTGAAAGTATTTGTATGGAGTGTAGCCATGTATGGAAGTGAAACATGGACGATAAATAGTTTGGACAAGAAGAGAATAGAAGCTTTAGAAATGTGGTGCTACAGAAGAATGCTGAAGATTAGATGGGTAGATTACATAACTAATGAGGAGGTATTGAATAGGATTGGGGAGAAGGGGAGTTTGTGGTACAACTTGACCAGAAAAAGGGATCGGTTGGTAGGACATGTTCTGAGACATCGAGGTATCACCAGTTTAGTATTGGAGGGCAGCGTGGAGGGTAAAAATCGTAGAGGGAGACCAAGAGATGAATACACTAAGCAGATTCAGAAGGATGTAGGCTGCAGTAGGTACTGGGAGGTGAAGAAGGTTTGACAGGATACCGTAGCATGGAAAGCTGCATCAAACCAGTCTCAGGACTGAAGACCACAACAACAACAAGCTACGCTCAAGATAAAACGTTTCTCTCCACTTGATTGGAGCGTGGTTTCCGATTAGATGCACGTTATCTAAATTAACGGTACATGAGTAATTGGGGGCAAGGAATGGAAAGGAAACGGGATTGAAAGAAATACGGAGGAAGTTTGTGACACCGCAAATGCAAATGAAATACCTTCTGCACCATCCAAAATTTCCACAGTTTAATATCCGTCGATAAATTGTATTGTATTTCTGATTCTGAATGTGTAGGCTTTATTACAGATACTATATTCAATACGTAATCGATCAAATAGTGTATGTATTCCTGACTGTATAAAACTGATTGTAATTATAATGAAGATATTGTAAATTGCTGGGTAATAGCATATGGAACTTTATTTAAACGTATCGATAGCAACGACGAAATGGCAATAGCTGTGCCGTTGTTTATCTTTGCGCATGGAGAGTCTCTGTGTCTTTGTGAGCAGAGATGAGGCAGAGCAGCTCGAGTCACGAAAGTGTGCGGATGTGTTTGTTGGGCGCTCCAGCCGCTGCAGCGTGCAGCTACGCTCGCGCCAATGTAGACGCGCCTGATTTGCTAACGTGCGAGTATTGAGAGCACGTGGACAGGCGGAGAAAGCTACAGTTCTAACCATTACGCGTTCCATAATTATGCGTGGCTCTGTGAGACGACTCGGGGTTCTCAAACAACAGCAGCAGCAACAGCGAGAGCTCGGCATTGTCGTCGGCTGCATTCTTCGTCGTCCACACAGCTACAACTTTGTCAGACTGTTAACTACCAGATCCAGTAATGTAGAGGCTTCACCCAGTTGCAGTTCTTTCACAGAGAGTTACTAACTTGAAAAATAACCTGCAATAGTTAAAACTTGTAGGACACCTGTGTTGTCATTGTCCTTAGGCAAAGTTATCAAACAGGGTCCTTTTGCTTTCCATGTAATCACCAAGTATCGTAAGAATATGAAAATTGATTAAATATTTACTGCCAGTTTTGTTTGTTTGCTAATGAGCTGTTTCAGTCTAAATTTTCTGCCTCAGTAACTGTTCCTTCTTGTATTACATAACAGACGCTTAACTAATTTTGAAATTGTGAGTATTAACTTAAATGCCGGCCGCGGTGGCCGTGCGGTTCTAGGCGCTCCAGTCCGGAGCCGCGCTGCTGCTACGGTCGCAGGTTCAAATCCTGCCTCGGGCATGGATGTGTGTGATGTCCTTAGGTTAGTTAGGTTTAAGTAGTTCTAAGTTCTAAGGGACTGATTACCACAGCAGTTGAGTCCCATAGTGCTCAGAGCCATTAACTTAAATTAACGTAAACTTTCAGTGGCAATACTAATAAGTAAAGATACAACACTAATTAAGAGTGCGCCATTTCATTTATTTTTTATTTTATTTTATCTATTTATTTATTTATTTATTGTGGTAGGTTCTATGGAACCAAACTGCTGAGGTCATCGGTCCCTAGGCTTATACACTAATTAATGTAACTTAACACACACACACACCCATGCCCGAGGGAGGACTCGAACCTCCGGCGGGGTGAAGGTTGGTTGAGGGGGGGGGGGGGGGCGGGGGAAGCCGCGCGAACCGTGTCAAGGCGCCCAACACCGAGCAGCAGCCCCACGCAGCTGCTGAAGCCAGTGCCATAGAGACTCGCCACTTGCGTGAGCTCCAACACCGACACGAACGACACTGGGGATGAAAATATCGACTTCGCCTCGGCCAATTGTCGGCGGAGTACAATACACCAATGACCGGGCGACAACGGACAGAAGCCTACTCGGAAGACTGAAGAGCATTTCTCGCCCACTTGGTTATAGATCGTCGTCCATGGCTGACTTACACAGGGAACGTGATTAGTGAACTCTTAGAAGTGAACAGACACTTGTTGCAAATTGCATTTGCTGTGTACTGCGAAGTTTACCTACGATTATTTGCACTTAGCCGTTGAGGGCCTTTTTGATGTTATATTGCATGCAATATTGCAGACTTCTTTATCCAGTAAGTCACGAAGACGAGTAAATATTTTAACTCATTTGTGTGACTTTGTTGCTTATTTGTTGGAATGTTGTAGAATCTCCGTTCTCCTATCCTGTTACCTGACCCTGGGGCATACCTGTGTAATAGTGGCAGGGAGAAACAGTCTTGCGGGGCACTGCCGTTTCACGAACTCTCAAACTCGGCCTACCGTAACAACAGTGGCAACTCTTCCTCCACAGCCATAGCGACGAGGCCTTTTGCAAAACTGGCGACGAGGGTTTACTAAAAGTTGCTCATTTTCTTAAAGTAAATTCAATTCAATCTTTCAATAATCAAAAGTAAATTGCTTGCCATTCCCTAAATTTTGCATTCCGCTACACAGAGGTTACCGAAAGTCATTTTTTGTTCATAACAAAGTTTAAGTGAAGTCAGTCATTTATTTAACGAGTAATTTCATTTACTTTACTTTAAAAATTTAGCATTTCGGAATAAGTAACTGCAGACTCAATGCTTTCTGATTCATCTATTTTCTCGCGAACTGTTGTGTTGCGGAAAAGCGTGACAACCTTCTGTTGCGACGCCAGTGATTATTTGTTTAAATTTCTTTGCCACTACATTTCTTAAGTTTCGGGAAATTCAGTGCCCTAGAGAGCTGACGACCGTTTAATTATCCCCATTTTAGCTAATCAGTGTTTTCTTAGTATTATCAGTAATTTATGTAGAAAATATTACGTGATACACTCCCCCCCCCCTCCCTCTTTATGGTTCGTGAGCGATTGCTGTATATTCCACCCATTTCAAAATTATCGTCAGCATTTATTTAGGTTTAGAATAGATTCCTCCTTCAGAAGGGTCTGTTGTACACTTTCCTCCAAGTAACCAGTGTTATTTTCCTTCAGTAACGAAAGCCTTAATGGTTCAAATGGCTCTGAGCACTATGGGACTTAACATCTGAGGTCATCAGTCCCCTGGAACTTAGAACTACTTAAACCTAACTAACCTAAGGACATCACACACATCCATGCCCGAGGCAGGATTCGAACCTGCAACCGTACGACAGCCTTACTCACTGTAAAATTTCATTAGGGATATGCGATCACGGTTAGTTATATCGCAATCCAGAGGGCAGATTAGGAAGGAGAAGGAGTGATACGAACCCGAGTGCTCCGCTACTGTTGAATGTTGCTTTAAGAACCTCGGCCAACCGGACACACTTTCCCTCAAATCCAGTTTCCAAACTTCCCGCTCGCCGCACCGCAACTATCCTCGCCCATTAACTCCCTAGTCGCACATTTCTGATTCCCGTGAGAATTCGGACGTTGGAGGAGCAGGAGATTAGTGTTCAATGTCCCGTCGACAACGATGTCGTCGGACACGGAGCCGAAGCTCGGATTAGGGAAGGATGGGGAAGGAAAACTGTCGTGTCCTGTCAAAAGGAACCATCCCGGCATTTAAGTGAAGCGATTTAGGGAAATAAGGGAAAACCTGAATCAGGAGAGCCGAACGCGGGTTTGAACCGTCGTTCTCCCGAACGCGAGTCCAGTGTGAAAACCACTGCGCCACCTCGCTCGGTCGCACCCTGGTTGTTGTTTTTCATCAAACAGTCGTCGCACCAATAGAATTATAAATATGTGTGGTAGGCACAGCATCACTCATATTTGTAATTCAATTAACGGTATTTCGCTGCAGATTTCACTACACCGTCTCACCGAATATCAGGTCATTCTCCGTCTACGACGGAAACCTCTAGCAGCAAGTACTCCGTTCTTCCACTGATTGTCCGTAAGTTTCAGAACCGTACTTCGATTTTGTGTGTGATATCAGTCTGTTCATCATGGAGAATGTTACGCTTTCTGCGATTTACTGATTGCTCATGAGTTGGACGAGTTGGACCCAAATGAAGATTAAGCACCAGTATGAAATTTTTCACGCTGCAGCGTAGTGTGCGCTGATATGAAACTTCCTGGCAGATTAAAACTGTGTGCCGGACAGAAACTCGAACTCGGGACCTTTGCCATGTCTCCGCAATATCCTTTCTTCCAGGAGTGCTAGTTCTGCAAGGTTCGCAGAAGAGCTTCTGTGAAGTTTGGAAAGTGGGAGACGAGATACTGGCAGAACTGAAGCTGTGAGGACGGGTCGTGAGTCGTGATTGGGTAGCTCAGATGGTAGAGCACTTGCCCGCGAAAGGCAAAGGTCCCGAGTTCGAGTCTTGGTCCGGCACACAGCTTTAATCTGCCAGGAAGTTTCAAGATTAAGCACCATTCGTAAAATATATTAGACAGTTTATTTCAAACTACATAACAAGATTGAAATGCTATCTTCAGAAAATATTTAAAAGAGTTTTAGTACTGATAACAGTATTTCGATGTATACAGAACAAGGGCCTTTAGGATTCCTTAGAGCTTTGAAATAACAATTGAACTAGTGTTCTGAAGTGCTAAGGAAAGAACAAATGCTCCAATAGCTTTACCAAAGTTATAATAAAATTTTACCAACAAGAACAGTTACAGAATAACAGCGGTATCATAAATACAGCAACATCGGAAATAGTGCAAACCGCCTTGGCCTCCCAGGTGGAAAACTTTTACTAGAAGAAAAGTAATCAATGCCAAAATAATATCTAATTATATTCAAATCAGCGTTTACTATCACGTCCGGTTGCCTACTGACCAACCGACCCACTGACCTTTAGGCTAAACACGGGGCAGAACATGTCTATAACACACAAACTCTCTTAGAAATACGTAACAATTAAATACCATTTTGACTAATTTCTCATGGTTGGGATTCACAGTCATATACTATTTCTTAAAAGACATCATAGTCGCCGTTGACTGTATAAAATTTTTATCATTACGATTGCAATTTCAGCGTTAGGGTCATTTTCAAGTAACACGGCAAAAGTTACCTAAACACAAAAATGAAGCAGAGGGTGTATCTAAATAATTAAACAAACATTTCATTAAGATACTAACGTAATTATATAAAAATTGGTGATAAATGTCAGGATATAAGACTATCTGAAAAATGCAGCCTTTTGAGTGCGAGAGTCGCACAAGATCCGATGAGAATGACACTTATTACGTCGTAAAATGTTGTTAAATATTTGCTGTATTGTCAATGTTACCATCATCTTAATAATCTGTCACTAATAAAAGCTCAGGTGCACACTGCCTCTACACGTAGCAAAGATAGTGCACACCAAGGA
This sequence comes from Schistocerca piceifrons, assembly GCF_021461385.2. Lineage (NCBI taxonomy): Eukaryota > Metazoa > Arthropoda > Insecta > Orthoptera > Acrididae > Schistocerca > Schistocerca piceifrons. The sequence goes on from NC_060142.1 coordinate 649,510,892, forward strand.
TACAACTTATGAGCTTTATATCGTGAAGTCTTTTCGTCTGTCGACATCATACAGCTTTCTAAACAGTGCTATGATTGTAAGGGGCAGTAGGACAGGATGGGAATATTTATTTATAACATAATAGAGGATAAAACATGTGTTATCTGTAAAAAAACTCTCACATTGACTTAAGTGCTTGTAAATGAGATGAAGACAGAGATCTGATATATAATACTTTTGTGTGCGTAAACATTTTACGAATATGAATGGCGTAAAACGCTTGCCAGCAATCCAGTTCACTGTGCAGCACCACAAATCGGGATAAAACATCACAATGCCTCCGCACAAATACAGGATACATCCTTCAACCAGGCTCTATCATAGCAAACAAGACTAAGTAAATATGTATACTATTCCATCTAAATTGCTTAAAATGTTTTAGATTGGTGTCCAAAAATAATTTTACAGTTCTATGAATCACTGTTGAAGTAAATTGATACAATAAATCACATTCTTCGGATACAATGAAATGTCGAGGCTACATTTCATTTATAAAAATATACAAAAATAAGATACATTGGAGTATGCTTTTCTTCACTCGTAATATAATAAATATTTCATACAAGCAACGGCGACTATGATGTCTTTTAAGAAAAATTAAATACCAATTCATAGCTCCGATCGCAATATCGGGTGTGAGTTCAGCTTAGGATAGATCGATGAAACAAAATCTTCAGGTGAGCGAGCCAATAATGCAATGAATAATTAGTGTTAAGAATTTATCTGCCTCTCCTTCCCCCTGAACAGTAAACGACCCACGAGGAGCTCCAGAAAGAGGTCAGGTCCGACTAATGACAAAATTAAAGACGGGAGAAGAGAGCGCGCAAAAGTAACAGAAAGTGCCAGAAAATTTAAGTAGACTCGCTCATACTGCTTCTAAAATTGATCAAGCACACCCCAGAACGAATGCGTCACTATTCTACGGGCTAATGTCCACGTCAATCTTCCCATCGAAAAGAAAGCAGGTTATACAATAGAGTGGCGCCAAGCAAGTAGACCCGCTCGGTTTCACAGTTCAAGATACACAACAGATACAACAGTGAAATCAATATCCACAGCACTAACGTCTTACACAGAAAATAATCATCAATGTTAACATGAGTCGGACATGCAGGTTAACGGCCAGGTAGGAGCGGCATTATGGTCTACATTCATATGATACCTCAGAGTGGACACAAGTACCGCTGATCCTAAAACACTTACAGAACAGGGAGACTAAGCACAACCACTCTACACAACTTCGCCAAATATCGGCTACCGACAGTACAACGAGTGACCCTTATGATTCTGGCGGAAACCGCTACTGCGGAGCCGTGAACTAGTCGTCGGTTTATTCTGCATCAACCACCACTTAAATGCAGCACAGAAACGGAACCGTATTTCGAATAATTCCACACCAAATACGTCCTCACCGGACTCTTAATCGGCGTTGAAGACAGCTGATACGGTTAGCGGCTGCAGGAAGGTCAGTGAACGTAATTCCAACGGGTTCCCATCTGCGAAAGCCCATCCAACTGCAGACAGAACAGACCTTTCGGACCACTCTGCTCTGTTCCAACCAGACGTCCCAACCAGTGCCACACTGTCCACTTCTAGAGTCAAACTCTACCTCTTGAATAAATCATCCAGTTTTTCTAATCATTTTTTGCCTATTTACGTACATCAGATCTACCAGCTTCCGTCCTATTCAGATAATTCCTTGGTGAAATCAGAGAATCTGTCAAAAAGCTGACTAGACAAAACTGCTAAAAACTAACCAAGAATCGGTGTAAGTCGTGTGACTTAATGTTTCAAATCTTTAGATGTAAAGTATACAAACAGTGTCCCATAGAACTGAAAATAGTGCAGATGATCGACCAGCAAGCAAGAGAACATACGCTCTTGTAGAGAAAAAAAATCGGGCCTCTGTGGTGGATCTCCTGCACGATAGAAAACACTAACTTAGCTAGCTGCCACAATGAACGTCACACTAAGCAATTATTAAATGCTGCAGTTAACGTTTTGGTTCGCTTAACGTTCAATGTTACTGCACAATGTGCTGTATTGTCATTATCAGTTATATTTAAACAAATAAATGCAAAGAAATTTATCTGACAAGAGCTTAATAATACACGTACAGTTCATAGTAAAAAATCTTACTCCTTAACGTAAAAAAAGTTTAAGTCCAAAACCACGATACTAAAGACCGATTAAACTTACATGTATGTTCGTGCCGGAACTTGATAGCTTGTATAAGGGCAATATTAAAGAGTTTCTCTTTATCTAAAAGTTTCTTCCGATTGCAAAATAATGAGCCTCGCACACTTTCGACACTAATGTCATTGAGTTACAAATGCTTTGCAATTAACAGAGTTACCAACTACGTAGCGTTCCATGGCAGTGGTGGTGGTCTCATAAGATTTTTTTCTCTTTTTTACACCTTGATGTTCATTTGCCGTGAAATAGATAAGATATTACACTACAGCTTCAATTTATGACTTTCATAATTCCAGTTCCATTTTCTGTTACAAGTTGAGAAAAATATTTCAAATGCAGATGGTGAATATCTGACGTTCCCTGCAGATTATGCAGGGTGATTCAAAAGTTTGTATAAAAAATAGAGGAGCTTATAGAGGGGTCGAAACACAACAGGTTTGGAATAAGAACTTACGATCTTGGCAGTAATCATGAGCCAGCTCTGGAATTCCAGAAACAACAACGATAAAACAAACCATATTCACGCGCTTTAAGTTTAGCGAAGACACCAACGTCGTACTTTAGAGAACGGCGACCACCAAATTCAAAACAGGCTTAACGTCTTCACAGTGTAAGTTGTGAGTTAACAGTGATGCACAACACCACTGATAAGTTTACCAATGATGAACTGGTTGATATGCACCTCGTATATGGGGTTTACTGAGTGCAGTGGAAGAGCTGTTGCCCTAGCAACAGCAACGCCATCACAGTATTTTGGCATATGATGGTTGTGACTGTAGTTCGTATTGTGTGTTGAATGTTTTGATGGCTGCATATTGCACGCTTTTTCTGTTGTATTTTCACAGAAACATAGATAATTGGGCAATTAACTGAATAAATCATAAAAATTGTAATTGTTTGATCAGTAAGTATCGAACCACTGAAGACCACGGATCCCTTATACCAAAATGCTCAGAAAATATCTCTGGGCAAACTTCGAAATTTTGTCTCTGGAGTCCCGGTTCATTGTGTGTGTTATTGCAATTGGAGGTACATATCCCTCTTACGTCATACTCTTACTGTTTCTATCTATCAAGTTTTTAATATGGGTAAGGGTATCCGCTGACCACCGACTTGCTGTCGGTGTAGACCCACTCAGGCGACAGCAGCGATACCTGGCGAGGAACGACAGGCAGTGAGACACATGCACAGTACATGTGGTACCAGTGAGTGTGACGTCCACGTGAAGAATGAAATGGGCACGTGACCATCGGCGCTGGACATTGGCGCAGTGGCAGAGCGTTGCATGGTCTGATGAGCAGCGATACCTTCTTCATCATTCCCAAGGGAGGGCGCGGATCCGTCGTCTTCCAGAGGAACAGCTCTTTGACACCAGTACTGCGGGATGGAGACAAGCTGGAGGCGGCTCCTTTATACTCTGGGGAACATTTCACGTGGGCTTCCGCCCCCCCTCTCCCAAATTCTATAAGTCCCTCCAGATCCTCGAGCGCCATGCACTCCACCTCACCTTCTGTATATGCCTCCCGTCCCTCATGCAGATCCTCTACGATCTGATTCCTTTCCCTCGTCTGCTCCTATTCCTCGAACATATCCACATACTCTACACCTCCTGCCGCCTTGATCCCCCTCATCCCCTCGTTACTCCTCTCCTCACCAACCCCTGCCCTCTGCCGCACCATCACTGTTGTGTCCCCCCTACTCTCCATCCTTCATCTCCTTTCCCAAGGCGGCTTCCGTCAACTCCCCCTCCCAGATGATGCCCTCTCTCCCTCCATTTATCCTTCCTATCAACTCTGATCCTCACCTCCCTCTCCTTTCCTCTGTCCTTTCCCTGGGTTCCCTCTACCCCCCCCCCCCCCCTGTTCCATCCTGTTTTTCCCTGCTTACCCTCTCTCTGCCTCCCTTTTCTCCCCTGAGTCCTTCCTGCTCTCCCCTCCATTGCCTTTCCCACTCCTTCTCGCACCCGCCCAGCCCCCCCTTTGCCGCCGTGTCACCTGTATAGTGCTGTTATAAGTGAGTGTTCCGTGTTGTGCATCCCCTGTCAGTGTTGCAAACAGCCACCATTCTGTCGCTAGTTGTGTTTTTTATCTTGTGCGAACAGGAATCAGACTGTCGCCGTGTTTTTAGGTGTGCCTGTGTACCTCTTCACCCACATCGTCACTGCAGTGTTTTTATATTCCACAACTTACCGCCATTTTACAGTTTTTTTTGCAATGTCACCATTTTATCGCCTGTTTTTCTTGTATGTTTCTATTCTCATTATGTTTTTTAACTTTTCTCTAGGCTGTAGAGCAGCATATTACGCTGCTGCCAGCCCCCAATGGAGGGGGGGGGGGGAATTGAAATCCAATAAAGATAAAAAAAACACATGGGCCCACATGAGTCCAGCGGAGCTCGTGGAAGGCACTATAGCAGCCAAGAAGTACTGTACACATGTTGCAGACCACGTACACCCCTTCATGATGATCAGGTTTCCCGGCGGCAGTGGCGTTTATCGGCAATATAGTGCGCAATGTCATAAAGCCAGAAGTATGATGGAGTGGTTCGAGAAACACAGTAGCGATTTCCCATTCATGTGCTGGCCCTCCAGCTCGCCAGATCTGAACCCAATCGAACATATCTGGGATGTGACTGATCGTCACGTCAGAGCTCTTCGCTACCCTCTCCGGAATTTACAAAAATCAGGAGACTTGTGAGTGCAGATGCGGTGCCACCTCCGTCCAGCGACCTACCAACGCCTCATTGCTTCCAAACCGCTGTTATCTGTGCCAAATGAGGGCATACCGGCTATTAGGTTTTTGGTCATACTGTTATGGCTGATCTGTGTAGTCATTATCAAGTACGTTGTAATGTAAGGTCTTATTCTTTGTGACGGTGTTTGTGTCTATCAAGGTTTATCGGCTGGTGGTAATTTTCTGAGATAAATAATTCGAGACACCATCAATGAGGAAGCACATTCATGAATAAAGTGTGTGACTCCTATACCTGCACTATTTGAACATTTCGTTTCGTGAAAATCATATTTAATCAACTTCTTATTTTTTTGATTGTGCATATCTACAAGGTAGGTCATTTTTCTCACTTATAGTGTTGTTACGCAGTGGTCGAACAAAATACTCTTGTAAGTTGGCCAAGAGTCACATTTGATATCTAAAACGAATTTTAATGCTCCAAGTGCTCCAACTGATGCTCACACACCATTAATTATCTTTTACAGTATTATGTAACACACTTCGTAAAGAAACTATACCATTTCCCTCAGAGAAACTGGTAAAGACACAATTATTAATCACACAATCCCCTGCATGTCCTAAGTCACCTTTCTAGAATTTTTTACTTCCAGCATTGTTACTTCTGCAAAGATGCAGGAGAATTTCTGTGAAGTTAGAAATGTAGGAGTAGAGTTTCTGGAGACAGTACAGCTGAGGATGGGTTGTGAGTCGTGTTTGGATAGCTCAGTCGATAGAGTAGTTGCCCGCGAAAGGCAGAGGTGTCAGGTTTACTTCCCGGTCCGGCACATGGCTTTAATCTCTCCTAAAGTTTCAAATTGGCGACACTCCACTGCGAGAGTGGAATCAAGTCAATAATGCTGCATGAAGAAGACAAAGAAGAAGAAAAGAACGCGAAGAAGGGTACCATATAACAATATAAATTTAAAAATCATAGTGGTAACTATTTTGTGCTTGACTCTGGGTCCAATGCAACTGTGAAGAGTACGCTGTTCTGGAATTCATCTACAGTATTTCGAATCCACCCCCTGTGTAGTCATAGTAAGTTGGTTTGATTCATTCTCACCCTTATCTCAAACTAACCTGTGGCAGTGTGAGTGATAGAAACAACTTCTGTTCCTGGGAATAATGACTCCACCAAGTACGAGCACAATCACTCAAAATCGTTTTTAAGTCCACATTGCTCACTGCAAAACCATTTACCACCACACAAATCGAAAATATATCGTGCTACACACAAGTTGACCACCTCCAACGGTGTCCAAACGTAAACACGTCCTGCAGGAGAGAACATTGCAAAAGTAAGATCGGTGAACCACATTATGTGTTTACACTTGCAGATTGGAGAGGTTTTCTAAAAACAAATCTCTGAAGCATTTTCTTTGTGTTCACCTTGTTTACAAATTGTTTTTCAAAAGTAATTCTGCCATGGCTGCTGTGTTGACGCAGTTCCCATCGCACTGATACTATGTAACCATAGACAGACACTGGGCTCAGCATAAATCTGTTTCAGTAATAATATTGTTAGAGGCACTCTACACAAGCCACATCGAAACACACGTCCCACTGGAGTGATGACTACACAGGAAACAGAACTCAGTACATCGTTCTTAATAGAGTGATAGCGACAGAAATGAAAATGGCAGCCGCCACATTTAAAGGAAGCCTTATCAACTCTTGGCAACAGGATGGAAGGAAGATTAGAATTTAATATCTCGTCACCTTAGGGAAATCACGGAAAACCTAAATCTAGATTGTCGGATGAAGATTTGAATCGTCTTCCTCACATGTGCTAACCACTCCGCCACGTCGTTCGGTCAACAACGCTTGGCGCAAAGATAGTCAGCCCAGCACTATGTGAGCAAATGCAAATCAACTTACGTAGAGTATGATCGCTGAGCAGCGACGCGAAACAGTCGTAATCATGAAGTACTGTTTCTTGTAGTGCCGGTCCGAAGTAGTTTAAGGTGAAACGACCACATAAAATCAAACGCAGAAAAATTGGATGCTCTAAGATTCACTGTAATAAATCTAGTCGAAGTTAATCATTAGTATGAAACGCTTTCTTTTTATCTGTGTTTGTCGTGCTGCCCGCCACAGCTTCTTCTCTAGTGCCGAAACATTCATCTCTGAGTAGCGCTTGCTCCGAACGTATTGAATGTTTTTGTTCTGTGCATTCCAATCTATGTCTTCACCTTTAATATTTGTCTCTATAGTTTCCTCCAGCACCGTGATTGCTACTCCCTGAGGTCCTTAGTATTTTCCGCACATTCTTTCTTTGACCGTTTCTTTCTAGAGCCTTCTCATTTCTAATCTACTTTATTTTTAGCATTCTTCGGTATAGTAGCGTAATAAACAATACGATTCTCTTCTTTTCTCGTTTTCTCGTTCATGTATCAGTTCTGCATTATTTGAGCTCCAGATGAACATTCATGAAATGTCTTTCTAAGATTAAAGTCTATCACGATAGCAGAATTTTTGGCCCTGTTAGTATCGTTCTTACACTCCTGGAAATGGAAAAAAGAACACATTGACACCGGTGTGTCAGACCCACCATACTTGCTCCGGACACTGCGAGAGGGCTGTACAAGCAATGATCACACGCACGGCACAGCGGACACACCAGGAACCGCGGTGTTGGCCGTCGAATGGCGCTAGCTGCGCAGCATTTGTGCACCGCCGCCGTCAGTGTCAGCCAGTTAGCCGTGGCATACGGAGCTCCATCGCAGTCTTATCACTGGTAGCATGCCGCGACAGCGTGGACGTGAACCGTATGTGCAGCTGACGGACTTTGAGCGAGGGCGTATAGTGGGCATGCGGGAGGCCGGGTGGACGTACCGCCGAATTGCTCAACACGTGGGGCGTGAGGTCTCCACAGTACATCGATGTTGTCGCCAGTGGTCGGCGGAAGGTGCACGTGCCCGTCGACCTGGGACCGGACCGCAGCGACGCACGGATGCACGCCAAGACCGTAGGATCCTACGCAGTGCCGTAGGGGACCGCACCGCCACTTCCCAGCAAATTAGGGACACTGTTGCTCCTGGGGTATCGGCGAGGACCATTCGCAACCGTCTCCATGAAGCTGGGCTACGGTCCCGCACACCGTTAGGCCGTCTTCCGCTCACGCCCCAACATCGTGCAGCCCGCCTCCAGTGGTGTCGCGACAGGCGTGAATGGAGGGACGGATGGAGACGTGTCGTCTTCAGCGATGAGAGTCGCTTCTGCCTTGGTGCCAATGATGGTCGTATGCGTGTTTGGTGCCGTGCAGGTGAGCGCCACAATCAGGACTGCATACGACCGAGGCACACAGGGCCAACACCCGGCATCATGGTGTGGGGAGCGATCTCCTACACTGGCCGTACACCACTGATGATCGTCGAGGGGACACTGAATAGTGCACGGTACATCCAAACCGTCATCGAACCCATCGTTCTACCATTCCTAGACCGGCAAGGGAACTTGCTGTTCCAACAGGACAATGCACGTCCGCATGTATCCCGTGCCACCCAACGTGCTCTAGAAGGTGTAAGTCAACTACCCTGGCCAGCAAGATCTCCGGATCTGTCCCCCATTGAGCATGTTTGGGACTGGATGAAGCGTCGTCTCACGCGGTCTGCACGTCCAGCACGAACGCTGGTCCAACTGAGGCGCCAGGTGGAAATGGCATGGCAAGCCGTTCCACAGGACTACATCCAGCATCTCTACGATCGTCTCCATGGAAGAATAGCAGCCTGCATTGCTGCGAAAGGTGGATGTACACTGTACTAGTGCCGACATTGTGCATGCTCTGTTGCCTGTGTCTATGTGCCTGTGGTTCTGTCAGTGTGATCATGTGATGTATCTGACCCCAGGAATGTGGCAATAAAGTTTCCCCTTCCTGGGACGATGAATTCACGGTGTTCTTATTTCAATTTCCAGGAGTGTATATCCGCCTTGCTTCTTCCTTCACCCCTTATTTTACTTCCAAGGTACCATAATTCCTTCTCTCTGTCTGTTACATGGTCCCAGATTTTTAAACGCTTACCGCTAATCTCATTTCTACTGCTCCTTATTATTTCCATCATTCTTTGGTGTACTCTCAACTCGTATTCTGTGATCACTTCGTTGTTCATTCCCTTTAACGTGTCATGTAATTTGTCCCCGCTTTCGCAAAGCAGTATCATCAGCGAATCTCATTATTGGCATCCTTTCATAATGATTCTTAATACCACTTGGAAACTTTTATTTCATTTGATTTATTTTTTCATGGACGGATAATTTGAACAGAGGAAGAGGAGAAGTCTTAGGTTCGTTTTCAATCCGAGCGCTTCTCTATTCCGTCTTACGGTTCTTTCTTCGTTCTATTAAATACACTGTCTGACGAAAAATGTGTAGCACCCAGAAATGGAGGAGAAATCTGAACGCAACTTCACCAGTTGAGAGAGTGTGTAATGTTACATCCGCAAGCGACCGTACGGCGCGTGGTGGAGGGTACTCTGTACTACTACTACACATTTCCTTTCCTGTTTCACTCGCAAACAGAGCTAGAGAAACGACTGTTAGTATGTCTCCGAATGAGTCATAATTTCTAGTATCTTATCTTTGGGGTTCCTATGCGAAATTAACGTTGGCAGCAGTAGAATCATTGTGCAGTCAGCCTCAAATACAGGTTCTCTAAATATTCCCAAAAGTACTCCTCGAAAATAACGTCGCATTCCCTCCAATGATTTCCATTTGAGTACCCGCACCATCTCCGTAATAATTGCCTGTTGCTCGAACCTACCGGTAACAAATGTAGACGTCCGCCTCTGAACTGCTTCGATGTCTTCCTTTAAATGCTACGGTCGCAGGTTCGAATCCTGCCTCGGGCATGGATGTGTGTGATGTCCATAGGTTAGTTAGGTTTAGGTAGTTCTTAGTTCTAGGGGACTGATGACCACAGATGTTAAGTCCCATAGTGCTCAGAACCATTCTTCCTTTAATCCGACCTTACGCGGATCCCAAACACTCAATCCGTACTCAACAATGGGCTGTACTAGCGTCCTTTAAGCTGTTTCCTTTACAGATGAACCACACTTTCCCAAAATTCTCGCAATAGACGTAAGTCGACAGTTCACCTCCCCCCCTACAATCCGTACATGCTTATTTCATTTCATACTGCTTTGCTACATTAAGCATTGACATTTAACCGACATGACCGCGTCAAGTATCATACTACTAATGCTCTACCCGAAAATTACGGATTTGGCTTTCCTACTCATCTGCAATAACTTACATTTTTCTACGTTTAGAGCTAGCCGACATTCACCATACCAACTAGAAATTATGTCTGAGTCATCTTGTATTCTCCTACAGTCACTCAACAACGAAACTTTCCCGTACACCAAAGCATCATCAGCACACAGACTGCAGCTTACCCTGTCCACCAGATTATTTACGTATGAAGAAGATAACAGGTTCTATCACGCTTCCCCGGGCGCTCCTGACCATACCCTCGCCATCGAGCTAATTATTGCTAATTATGTTTGAGCCATTCGCATACGTAGGAAGTTTGATCGCACAATGAGAAAGAAACGTAAGGAGTCGTTAATCTAAATTCCCAGTACAGTCATCCTACAGTCATTCAGGCTGATGTATCGATTAAAGTACAGACGTAAACGAAAGTTAATCCGTGCGACAGCCGAGAATGGCCTGCAGCCTCTCGATAGATGTACACTGGTGACCAAAATTAAAGCAACAAACCGCTACTTCTCTGTCTTGTTTCTAATTCATGGTATAATCATACAATCTGTCATCAGATGTCCGTACAATAGTATTCTACACGTAAGGTGCCATTCCGGTCAACGGACATCCACGCCAACGATGACGTCAAGGGAGCTATCAAACGGGGTAGTGTTGGCCGGGTAGTCCCACATCCACAGTCGCTGGGCACACAGTCACAGACGGTGCAGTATGGCACAGAGAAGACGCCTACCAGACTCTCTGCGGTCGCAGGTTCGAATCCTGCCTCGGGCATGGATGTATGTGATGTCCTTAGATTAGTTAGGTTTAATTAGTTCTTAGCTCTAGGCGACTGATGACCTCAGAAGTTAAGTCGCATAGTGCTCAGAGCCATTTGAACCATTTAGACTTTCTGCGATGGAGGGCCATAAGAAGAATGAAAGTAGGACAGTCGCAAACCCGTGTGGCCCAATGACTTAACATGAATCGTTCTGTTGTTTCTCGGATGTGGCGACAGTTTATAGGGACCGAAGCAGTGTCCCGAAGACCAGGCCAGAGCCGTCCATGTGTGATATCAGAAAGAGGGGAGTGTTATTTGGCTGTCAGGACACGACGGTACCGCCTTAGTACTGCTCGGCAACTGACATTTGACCTCGCAGCATCCACTGGAATCGTTGTATCGAGACAAACGGTAACATAAGGTTTCGGCAGAGTGCACTTTACTGTCGGAGACTTGCTGTATGTGTACCCCTGATGTGTCTTCACAGAAGGGAACGTCTAGAGTGGAATCGTCAACATACCACGTGGACGGTAGAACTGGAGGCCAATTTTCTTTTCACAGATGAGTCAAAAAATGGTTCAAATTGCTCTGAGCACTATAGGACTTAACTTCTGACGTCATCAGTTCCCTAGAACTTAGAACTACTTAAACCTAACCTAAGTACATCACACACATCCATGCCCGAAGCAGGATTCGAACCTGCGATCGTAGCGGTCGCGCGGCTACAGACTGTACGCCTAGAGCCGCTCGGCTATCCCGACCGGCACAGATGAGTGCCGATTTGATCTAGTGAGTGATTCTCCAAGTATACGCATCAGGAAGGAACGTGGAACGTGATTTCTTGACCCAAGCATTCCTAACGGTGTCGGCAGGGATTATATGGACCACTCGATGACCTCTTCATGAAATCGGCAATGTTTAACTGATGTCAGGTATCGTGATGAAATCTCGGGAGCTCGTGAGCGTTTGTTGCGAGATGGTGTGGACCTAGATTTCGTATTGATGGACAATAACGCTCGACCTCATAGAAAACGGGTGGTTTATGTTTTTTTAGAAACGGAAAACGTTGCACGCATGGCACGGCCTGCTCGCTCTCCAGATTTGAATCCCATAGAGCATGTGTGGAATGCACTAGGGAGACATGTTGCATCGCGTCAGCATTCACCAACCACTCTCCAAGACTTGCAAGTACCTTTGCGGGAAGAATCGGTGCTACTGCACCAACATGAGATTGATGACTTCACTCACAGCATCCAATAAAACAATACCAATCACCGTTATTTAGGTTTATTTCTAGGCTGTCAGTTTCGACGATACACTACGTAAACTTCAGGCCTGCTTCAATCGAGCAGCCGGCCGCTGTGGCCGAGCGGTTCTAGGCGCTTCAGTCCGGAACCGCGCTGCTGCAACGGTAGCAGGTTCGAATCCTGCCTCGGGCATGGGTGTGTGTGATGTCCTTAGGTTAGTTACAATTAAGTAGTTCTAAATCTAGGGGACTGATGACCGCAGATGTTAAGTCCCATAGAGCTCAGAGCCCTTTGAACCATTTTTTCAATCTAGTAACCTTCGTGTTTGACAGTTGTCCAACGAGCACGGATGCCCGTAATAATCATTACGAGACCAGTTAAAAGTGCTGCTGTATTTTGTAACACGAAGGGTACTCGATTGACGCAGGCCTGAAGATGACGTAGTGTATCGTCGAAACTGGTAGCCTAGAAATAAACCTAAATATCGGCGATTGGTATTGTTTTATTGGATAATGACCAGCCGTAGTCCCAGACTCGAGCCAGAAGATGGAGCTACATTCATTCACATCATGTCCCGCCGTTTTCGGGCCTGTATTGCCTCCAGAGCTGGTCACACCCCACACTGAGCACATTAACCAGTTGTCGGAATGTGTGTGCAGAACAGTTGAGAACATTTTTGTCTGCCGTTATGCATATAGCAGTTATTTATGTCCTGTATCCTTCACATTGTTTCTGGTTGAATATCAGCTCTTTATACTGTTTCGTTGCAAAGTAAACGCAACCTTGCAAAATTTCCGTTTGTTGCTTTAATTTTGGACACCAGTGCATATGGTTGATTCCATATACTACACCACTGGCCATTAAAATTGCTACACCAAGAAGAAATGCAGGTGATAAATGAGTGTTCATTGCACAAATATATTATACTAGAACTGACATGTGATAACATTTTCACGCAATTTGGGTGCATAGATCCTGAGAAATCAGTACCCAGAACAACCACCTCTGGTCGTAATAACGGCCTTGATACGCCTGGGCACTGGTTCAAACATAGCTTGGATGGCGTGTACAGGTACAGCTGCCCATGCAGCTTCAAACCGATACCACAGTTCATCAAGAGTAGTGACTGGCGTATTGGGGCGAGCCAGTTTCTCAGCCACCATTGACCAGACGTTTTCAATTGGTGAGAGATCTGGAGAATGTGCTGGCCAGGGCAGCAGTCGAACATTTTGTGTATCCAGAACGGCCCGTACAGGAGCTGCAACATGCGGTCGTGCTGAAATGTAGGGTTTCGCAGCGATCGAATGAAGGGTAAATCCACAGGTCGTAACACATCTGAAATGTAACGTCCACTGTTAACAGTGCTGTCAGAGAGAACAAGAGGTGACTGAGACATGTAACCAACGGCACCCCATACCATCACGCCGGGTGATACGCCATTATGGCGATGACGAATACACGCTTCCAATGTACGTTCACCGCTATGTCGCCAAACACGGATGCGACCATCACGATGCTGTAAGCAGAACCTGGATTAATCAAAAAAAATGACGTTTTGCCATTCGTGCACCCTGGTTCGTCGTTGAGTACAACATCGCAGGCGCTCCTGTCTGTGATGTAGCGTCAAGGGTAACCGTAGCCGTGGTCTCCGAGCTGATAGCCCGTGCTGCTGCAAACGTCGTCGAACTGTTCGTGCAGATGGTTGTTGTCTTGCAAACGTCCCCATCTGTTGACTCAGGGATCGAGACGTGGCTGCACGATCCATTACAGCCATGCGGATAAGATGCCTGTCATCTCGACTTCTAGTGATACGAGGCCGTTGGGATCCAGCACGGCGTTCCGTATTACCCTCCTGAACCCACCGATTCCATATTCTGGTAACAGTCATTGGATCTCGATCAACGCGAGCAGCAATGTCGCGAAACGATAACTGCAATAACGATAGGCTTCTATCCGACATTTATCAATGTCGAAAACGTGATGGTACGCATTTCTCCTCCTTACACGGGGCATCACAACAACGTTTCACCAGGCAACGTCGGTCGACTACTGTTTGTGTATGAGAAATCGGTTGGAAACTTTCCTCATGTCAGCACGTTGTAGGTGTCGCCACCGGTGCCAACCTTGTGTGAATGCTCTGAAAAGCTAATCATTTGAGTATCACAGCATCTTCTTCCTGTGTGTTAAATTCCACGTCTGTAGCACGTCATCTTCGTGGTATAGCAATTTTAATGGCCAGTAGTGTAGTACAGCGGCGTGTCAGTAGCGCGAGAGATGAGCGGCGGGTGGGGGTCGTCAGTGGGCCCACAGCCGTTTGGAGGCGGCTGCCAGACGGAGAGCCGGGATGATTCGTCGGGTGACTTTGAATGTGGCGTCCATTAGCAGAGCCTATAAAGGCAACGCGCGCCGGAGATTCCGCGCGGACCTGTGACTATCTCGCAGGCCGAGCCGTGCCGCGCGCGCAACTTCCGCCATCAATCTTGCTCAAGGCAGGCACGAGGAGAAGACGAAGGATAATACAGGGGGGAAAAAAAGAAAGAAAGAAAGAGAGAGGAGAATGAAAAGAAGCCAGAGGGAAGGCTGCAGCGGCTACGAGCTGGCAGGATGTGGGGGAGAACAGCGGAGCATCCTCGCAACTTGTATCCCGTTAACGGCCCAAACGCGGCTGTTACCTTATTTTTGTTAGCAAAACTTGCGCGCGCTCCTCTTATTCTTAGCTCGGATCTCGCTCTCTTTTTGTGCAAGTCTTTTTTTTTTCGTTTCTGCAGCGTTAAGTCGAATGCTTTTAAGTTGAGCGAACGCTGTCAGACGGGATTAGCCAAATTATTCTTCAGCTGTTTACTCCGACGAATCCATTTATAACGATTCTATCCGTTCAAATACGGCGCGGAGCTTACCGCACGGTTCCGCAGCTGCGCAACAACTTTATCTGGCGCAACAATCATTGTTTAAAAATACTGTAAAGGCATTTGCAGAGGAACACAACCCATTTAGGATCTATCATCAGAACACCGATGCTCAGTAATATCTAGAGAAACTTATTCAGTCCATCAGGTCGTCACAATTATTTTAAGAAAACGGAACGCATACAGCCGTCCTTATGATCTCACTTACTGTGTAGCTACCAGTTTCGGCGCTCCGATCCGCCATCTTCAGGCCTTAGTTGATGCTGAAGGTGTTATCACGATCCATATATACGCTGCATCATTAAGCAACATAACTGATTCATGCTATCTGTAACTGTATCTGTATATCAGCGCTCAGCCGGTCGGAGTGGCCGAGCGGTTCTAGGTGCTACAGTCTGGAGCTGCGCGACCGCTACGGTCGCAGGTTCGAATCCTGCCTCGGGTATGGATGTGTGTGATGTCCTTAAGTTAGTTAGGTTAAAGTAATTCTAAGTTCTAGGGGACTGATGACCTCAGAAGTTAAGTCCCATAGTGCTCAGAGCCATTTTGAACCAAAAGGATGGACATACAAAAAATTATTTTGATCTCCTACGTCTATTATTATATTTCTCTATACAGTTTATATTTCATCCGGCAACATTGTTTCGCGAGTTCTAAGTTTTGATCTGACGGTGGCATTATCAGAATGGCCGTTTTAATTAAAGAAATGCAAGGGTGGACAAAAATACGGAAACATCACAAACACGACACATCATGTGATGTAGGACAACTGTTGGTATTCAAAAGAGCATTCATTCGTCTCGGAACGGGTAACTACGTGTTCGGTTCGGTTTCCAAAGGAATCGTGTACCATTCCTCATGCAAAACAGTGGCAAGTTCAGGTAACGGCAATTCCGTTCAAACATGCATTTGTCTCCCCGTGTTTCCATATTTTTGTCTAACTCGTTTATTATTGCATCTCGTTTTTAATTAGGCTACATGTGTCGATTCCTCTGGATCATCTTCGGATCGAAGAAGTTGCGTCAGCAACCCGTCTTCCTATTCAGAACCACATATCAGAGCACTACATTCAATATTAGGCAGTCTTGATGGCATTTTTACCAAAAATACAGACTCATTTAGAACATTTATTTTCTTTAATAATAAACCAGCGGAACTGGGGAATATTACAGCATGAAAACCTCAACCGAACGCTTCCAAACCGATGTTCCAGTGTTTCCATAAGTGTGGGATACTTTGATTCAAATTTCACCTGTATGCGAGGTTGTTTTCAGTACTTTGAGTGTATAAAAATGATGCAGAAGTAAAGGAATGCTAAGATTACAGCGTAGCTATTCTATATGGGTAACGTTATAGGAACTTCTCAGTTTGACCAGGGAACACGCACGTGAAGGTTATCGCCATCTCTGGGACTTTGTGAAAGCTCGAATTATTGACATGAGGGACGTGGAAACACCGTACTTGGAGATATCACGCCAGGTGGCAGCAGTGCCGCGACTGCCCAGCAAGTAGGTACGAGAGTCCTTCCGGAAGGACTACACCACGAGAAGGTGACACGATTGTTGGTTGGTTGATTTGGGGGAGGGGACCAAACAGCGACGTCATCGCTCCAATCGGATTGGGGAGGGATGGGGAACGAAGCCGGCTGTGTTGTTTCAAAGGATCCTACCACCCCGGAATATGCCTGATGCGATTTAGAGAAATCAGGAGAATCTAAATCAGGATGGCCGGACGTGGGTTAGCACCGTCGTCCTACCGAGCGCTAGTCCAGTGTGCTAACCACTGCATCGCCTCACTCGGTCACACGGTTGTCCCATTGGTTCTGACAAATAGACAGACGATAACAGCTCATTTCTGGGTAGAGTGTCACCGCGAACCGCCAGGGGAAGACTACAGGAAGCGGGGCTGAGATCTGGAGTTGCCACGCACCGTTTACCGCTGACACCGGACCACAAGCAACAGACTCTTGGAGGGTGTAGTCAACTGGGTCGCTGAGAGGAAATCTGTGGTGTTCGTCAGCGGGTCTCGCTTCAGATTTTGATGGCTGTGTCGACAACAGCGTGTCCGTAGACGATCTGGTTAAGGCGCAGAGCAAAGACTTTTCTCTGGCCTAACACAAGGGCTGCACAAGAACAAACTGCGTCCCCGACCAACTTCCTGACACACAGAGTGTAGCGAGAACAGGTTCCTAGTGCGTGTATGTGGGCATGGTTGAGAGCGGAATGTGTAGGTTCACAAACACGTTCATTATTTTATAGGAAACCAACGTCGGTCCATCCAAATAAGATTCTAATCCAGTTTGTTAAATAACTGTAATGATTTCTTCCAAACAAGAGATTCTCCCTGGATAAATTCCACGTCAAGTTTGCAACATAACTCAGTTGCCTGATTACAACACAGCCATAGGGCGACAATATACAGTGAGCAATCAATCAATCGCCGATAAATGGCCAAATCAGAACTCTGATACGTACTATGTATTTATCGCATAACAGAAATGATACTTGCAAACTTTTGCTGAGTTCATAATAAGTAACTCCACTCAATAACTGCAACAGTTCCTTGGCCACAAGCGATTATGTTCGAATACATCTAACTTCAAGACTGCAATATAAATTGTTTGTTTGGTTACAAAGCGGCAACAGATCGACTAGACGACAACATTCAATCAAGAAATCAAGTAACAGGTGTTTATCTACGTCTACGTGATTACTCTGCTATTCGCAATAAAGTGCCTGGCAGAGGGTTCAATGAACCACCTTCAAGCTGTCTCTCTACCGTTCCACACTGTGTGAGCCCTGATTTCTCTTATTTTATCGTGATGATCATTTCTCCCTATTTAGGTGAGTGCCAACAGAATTTTTTCGCAATCGGAGGAGTAAACTGGTGATTGAAATTTCGTGAGAAGATCCTGTCGCAACTAAAACCGCCTTTGTTTTAGTGATTACCACTCCAATTCACGTATCATATCTGTGACATTATCTCCCCTATTTCGCGATAATACAAAACGAGCTGCCCTTCTTTGTACTTTTTCGATGTCATCCGTCAGTCCCAACTGATGCGGATCCCACACAGCACAGCAATACTCCAAAATGAGGCGGACAAGCGTGGTGTAAGCAGTCTCTCGAGTAGACCTGTTGCACCTTCTAACTGTTCTGCCAAAGAATCACAGTCTTTGGTTTGCTCTACGCACAATATTATCTATGTGATCGTTCCAATTTAGGTTATTTATAATTGTAATCCCTACGTATTTAGTTGAATTTACAGCCTTCAGATTTGTGTGACTTATCACGTAATCGAAATTTACCTGATTTCTTTTAGTACTTACGTGAATAACCTCACACTTTTCCTTATTCAGGGTCAATTGCCACTTTTCGCACCATACAGATATCTTATCTAAATCATTTAGCAAGTCGTTTTGATCATGATGACTTTACAAGACGGTAAATGACAGCATCATCTGCAAACAATCTAAGACGGCTACTCAGATTGCCTCCTATGTCGTTAATATAGATCACGAACAATAGAGGGCCTATAACACTTCTTTGGGGAACGCCGGATATTACTTCTGTTTTACTCGATGACTTTCCGTCTATTACTACCAACTGTGACCTTTCTGACAGGAAACCAGTAATCCAGCCGCACAACTGAGGCGATACTCCGTAGGCACGCAGCTTGGTTAGAAGACGCTTGTGAGGAACGGTGTCGAAAGCCTTCTGGAAATCTAAAAACATGGAATCAATTTGACATCCCCTGTCGATGGCACTTATTACTTCATGAGTATAAAGAGCTAGTTGTGTTTCACAACAACGATATTTTCTGACACCCTGCTGACTATGTGCCAATAAATCGTTTTCTTCGAGGTACTTCATAATGTTCGAATACAATATATTCCCAAAACCCTACTGCAAATCGACGTTAGTGATACAGGCCCGTAATTCAGCGGATTACTCCTACTTCCCTTTTTGGGTATTGGTGTGACTTGAGCAATTTTCCAGTCTTTAGGTACGGATCTTTCTGTGAGCGAGTGGTTGAATATAACTGCTAAATATGGAGCTATTTTATCAGCGTACTCTGAGAGGAACCTGACTGGTATGCAATCTGGACCGGAGGCCTTGCCTATATTAAGTGATGTAAGCTGCTTCGTTACTCCGAGGATATCTACTTCTATGTTTCTCGTCTTAGCAGTTGTTCTTGACTGGAATTCAGGAATATTTACTTCAACTTCTGTGGTGAAGGAGTTTCGAAAAACCGTGTTTAATAACTCTGGTTTAGTGGCACTGTCATCAGTATCTCCACCGTTGTTATCGCGCAGTGAAGGTATTGATTGCGTCTTGCCACTGGTGTGCTTTATGTATGACCAGAATCTCTTGGGTTTTCTGCCAGGTTTCGAGACAGCATTTCGTTGTGGAAAGTATTAAAAGCATCTCGCATTGAAGTACGCACCACATTTCGAACTTCTGTAAAACTTTGCCAATCTTGGGGATTTTGCGTTCTATTAAATTTGGCATGCTTTTTTCGTTGCTTCTGCAATAACGATCTGAGCCGTTTTGTGTACCATGGGTGATCAGTACCACCACTTATTAATTTATGTGGTATATATCTCTCAATTGCTGTCGATACTATCTCTTCGAAAACATTCCACAACTTTTCTACACTTACATGATCAGATCGGAACGAGTGAACACTGTCTCTTAAAAAGGCGTTAATCGACCAAAGCACTACTTAGAAATATGCCATGTATTTATCGAGTAACAGAAATAAAATTCCGCTGTTTCACTGAATTCTTTATAAATTATTCCATTGAAGAACTATCACAATTTCTTCTTCACCTTGGGTGATCACGCTTGACCCTGTATGACGTCAAGATTTCAATGTAAGTTCGTTGTCTACATACAACACGGCCATAGGTCGGCCAGGCTACCGTAAACGATCAGGTAATCAATCAACAGTCACTAGTTGTTGCAAAAACAACTCAGATATCTGTCACGTAGTTTATTCGGCTACAGAAATGACCCTTCAAATGAAAAAAAACCCATCAGCAGGACTACATTAGAGCAATCAAGAACAAGATTTAATTATATGACAGTATACAAAGACGCCTTTAAGCGTACCGCGCGCCAACACTGGCCCGCACTACAAGTAACTGCCGACAGAACGTAGGGTGCTCAAAACAGATTAATAAAACTTATCAATAGCAGATAGTCTATCCAAGCTGTGGAAGTTACCGCACACTCCGCTAACAACGCTTGCTGCCCCGTTCAAAACTCAGGCTCATAATACCAGCACCCAATGCTAATCGCCGCTTTACAGTAGCGGCAGAATCGGCCACAAGGTCCGTAGAGTTTCTTCAGCGAAAGGCCCGGACTCAGCTTTCCATAGCGCGCCTTCCCAGCGCGGTTCCTGTCTGTTCGCACAGTGGGGAGGGCGCTGCGGTGGACTGCGTCTGCAGCTCGGCCGCGGGTAACGTGCCCCGGTGGCCTAGCGTCTTGGTCGTGGTGAAGGCTCGGGACTGCCGTGGAGGGAAGTGACACCGTGCATCCTGCAGAGCTGTCCATAAATCCGTAAGAGGACGAGGGGGTGGACATCTCTTTGAGCAGCACGTTGCAAGGCATGTGAGATATCTACTTCTACATCATACTCCGCAAGCCACCAAGTGGTGTGTGGCGGAGGGTACTTTCGGGACCACTATCTGATCCCCTCAACCCTGTTCCACTCGCGAATAGTGTGTGGGAAGAATGATTGTCGGTATGCCTCTGTATTGGCTCTAATTTCTCGAATTTTCTCCTGGTGGTCAATACGCGAGATGTATGTGAGGGGAAGTAGTATGTTGTTTCACTCCTCCTGAAAAGTGCTGTCCCGAAATTTCAATAGTAAATCTGTCCGTGATGCACAACGTCTCTCTTTTAACGTCAGCCAGTGGAGTTTGTTTAACATCTCCGCAACGCTCTCTCGTCAGCTAAACGATCCCGTGACGAAACGCGCCGCTCTTCGCTGGATCTTCTATCCCCCCTATCAGTCCTACCAGATAGAGATCCCAGACAGATAAACAATACTCAAGAATCGGGAGAACAAGCGCCTTATAAGCCACTTCTTTCGTGGATGAGTTACATTTCCTTAAGATTCTTCCGATGAATCTGAGTCTAGTGTCTGCTTTTCCCACTGTTTTATATGGTCATTCCACTTCAGATCGCTCTCGATAATTACGCCTAGAAATTTAAAGGCAGACGCTGTCTCCAGCTGTTTGTAATCAGTAGTGTAGCTATACAGTATTGGATTTCTTTTCCTGTGTATGAGCAATATGTTACATTTATTTACGTTCACGGTCAACTGCCAGAGTCTGCACCATTCATCAATTCTCTGCAGGTCGTTCTGCAAATTCTTACTATCTTGTGCCGTTGCTACTTTGGTATAAACAACAACATCATCTGTGAATAGCGTTCAGCCGGCCGCTGTGCCCGAGCGGTTCTAGGCGCTTCAGTCCGGAACCACGCTGCTGCTACGGTCGCAGGTTCGAATCCTGCCTCGAGCATTGATGTGTGTGATGCCCTTAGGTTAGTTAGGTTTAAGTAGTTCTAAGTCTAGGGAACTGATGACCTCAGATGTTAAGTCCCATAGTGCTCAGAGCCATTTGAAACCATCTGAATAGCCTTAAAGAGCATCCGTCGCTTTCTACTAGATCATTTATATGTATTGTGAACAGTAACTGTCCTAACACACTTCCCTGTGGTACTGCGGATATTACCTTTACATCTGTCGATTTAGTTCCGTTATGAGCGAAGTGTTTAATTTTATCTGCAAGAAAGTCTTGCAGGTACTACTTCCATACTCCGTAACCTCGTATTATTTTTATTAAACGGCAGTGCGGCACGGTGTCAATGCCTTACTGAAATCAAGGAACACGGTATCAACCCGAGCGCCGTTGTCCACTGCGCTATGGATGTAATGTTCATGTCTGGATAGCCTGTTGGCCAGCGGAAGTGTTTAAAGTCAGAAGAGTGTTCCTGGAGCCACTCTGTAGCAATTCTGGACGTGTGGGATCTCGCAGTGTCCTGCTGGAATTGCCCAAGTCCGTCGGAAAGCACAATAGAGATGAATGGATGCAGCTGATCAGACGGGAAGCTTACGTGCGGCGTCACCTGCCAGAGAGGTATCTAGACGTGTCAGGGGTCGCATATCACTCCAACTGCACACGCCTCACACCATTACAGAGCCTCCACAGCTTGAACAGTCCCATGCTGACATGCAGGGTCCATGGATTCTGGAGGTTATCTCCATGCCCGTAAACATCCATTCGCTCGATACAATTTGAAACGAGACTAGTCCGACCAGGAAACATGTTTCCAGCCATCAACAGCCCAACGTCGGTGTTGACGGGACCGGTCGAGCTTTGTCTGGTGCAATCAATAAGGGTTCACGAGTGTGCCTTCGGCTCCGAAAGCCCATATTGATGTTTCGCTATATGGTTCGCACGCTGACACTTGTTGATGGCCCAGCATTGGAATTTGCAGCTATTTTCGAAATGTTTCCACTTCTGTAACGTTGAAAGATTCTCTTCAGTAGTCGTTGGTCCCGTTCTTGCAAGATCTTTTTCCTGCCGCTGCGATCTGACATTCACGGTACACTCGTGAAATGGTCGTACGGGAAAATCCTCGAAGATACTGTGTCCCATCGCTCCTGCGCCGACTATAACACCACGTTCAAACTCACTTAAATCTTGATAACCTGTCGTTCTAGCAGCAGTAACCGCACCAGACACGTGTTGTGTTTTACAGAGGTGTTTCCGACCGCAGCGCCATAATCTGGCTGTATCTGAATGCCCACGCCACACCAGATTCTTTGGCGCTTCAGTGTATGGAGCACAAAAGCATAACTGCGAAAGCTAGATAGTTATTGTTTCGGTGGGGAAGTTGGTAGCGCGTTAGATCAACTCCAACGATTTTTTTGTGTATTATGAAAGTGTTTATGACATATAAAAGACCTGTTTTCAGTTCACAGCGCTGTTGTCAGCGCAGTCCGCTTTCGCTTCGTTTCTTTGAAAGTCGTAAATTTAAAGAGCACATTTGTATTTTCACAGAACATACAGTCAGAAGTGAAAAATAAAGAAAGAATTGCCTCTCACTTGCGGAAGTTATAATAATAATAATAATAACAATAATTCTACATCTACATCTACATTTATACTCCGCAAGCCACCCAACGGTGTGTGGCGGAGGGCACTTTACGTGCCACTGTCATTACCTCCCTTTCCTGTTCCAGTCGCATATGGTTCGCGGGAAGAACGACTGTCTGAAAGCCTCCGTGCGCGCTCTAATCTCTCTAATTTTACATTCGTGATCTCCTCGGGAGATATAAGTAGGGGGAAGCAATATATTCGATACCTCATCCAGAAACGCACCCTCTCGAAACCTGGCGAGCAAGCTACACCGCGATGCAGAGCGCCTCTCTTGCAGAGTCTGCCACTTGAGTATATTAAACATCTCCGTAACGCTATCACAGTTACCAAATAAACCTGTGACGAAACGCGCCGCTCTTCTTTGGATCTTCTCTATCTCCTCCGTCAAACCGATCTGGTACGGATCCCACACTGATGAGCAATACTCAAGTATAGGTCGAATGAGTGTTTCGTAAGCCACCTCCTTTGTTGATGGACTACATTTTCTAAGCACTCTCCCAATGAATCTCAACCTGGTACCCGCCTTACCAACAATTAATTTTATATGATCATTCCACTTCAAATCGTTCCGCACGCATACTCCCAGATATTTTACAGAAGTAACTGCTACCAGTGTTTGTTCCGCTATCATATAATCATACAATAAAGGATCCTTCTTTCTATGTATTCGCAATACATTACATTTGTCTATGTTAAGGGTCAGTTGCCACTCCCTGCACCAAGTGCCTATCCGCTTCAGATCTTCCTGCATTTCGCTACAATTTTCTAATGCTGCAACTTCTCTGTATACTACAGCATCATCCGCGAAAAGCCGCATGGAACTTCCGACACTATCTACTAGGTCATTTATATACATTGTGAAAAGCAATGGTCCCATAACACTCCCCTGTGGCACGCCAGAGGTTACTTTAACGTCTGTAGAGTCTCTCCATTGATAACAACATGCTGTGTTCTGTTTGCTAAAAACTCTTCAATCCAGCCACACAGCTGGTCTGATATTCCGTAGGCTCTTACTTTGTTTATCAGGCGACAGTGCGGAACTGTATCGAACGCCTTCCGGAAGTCAAGAAAAATAGCATCTACCTGGGAGCCTGTATCTAATATTTTCTGGGTCTCATGAACAAATAAAGCGAGTTGGGTCTCACACGATCGCTGTTTCCGGAATCCATGTTGATTCCTACATAGTAGATTCTGGGTTTCCAAAAACGACATGATACTCGAGCAAAAAACATGTTCTAAAATTCTACAACAGATCGACGTCAGAGATATAGGTCTATAGTTTTGCGCATCTGCTCGACGACCCTTCTTGAAGACTGGGACTATCTGTGCTCTTTTCCAATCATTTGGAACCCTCCGTTCCTCTAGAGACTTGCGGTACACGGCTGTTAGAAGGGCGGCAAGTTCTTTCGCGTACTCTGTGTAGAATCGAATTGGTATCCCGTCAGGTCCAGTGGACTTTCCTCTACTGAGTGATTCCAGTTGCTTTTCTATTCCTTGGACACTTATTTCGATGTCAGCCATTTTTTCGTTTGTGCGAGGATTTAGAGAAGGAACTGCAGTGCGGTCTTCCTCTGTGAAACAGCTTTGGAAAAAGGTGTTTAGTATTTCAGCTTTACGCGTGTCATCCTCTGTTTCAATGCCATCATCATCCCGGAGTGTCTGGATATGCTGTTTCGAGCCACTTACTGATTTAACGTAAGACCAGAACTTCCTAGGATTTTCTGTCAAGTCGGTACATAGAATTTTACTTTCGAATTCACTGAACGCTTCACGCATAGCATAACGAACAAAGTAAGAAGGTCAGCAATAAGTACATAACGTTCAACTAACGAAGCGAAAGCGGTCTGCCAAAAGAACATTGCTAGTAACTCTAAAAAGTCCCTCTACATGTCAAGAAAATGTTCTCCAATGTGGCAGTTAAAAAATTTGTCGTCAGTGGGATTTGAACGAGTGACCTTTGGTTTAACAATCTAACCTCTCACGCACGCGATATCTACAGTAGACGCACTCACATGTACGCTCTTCCGTAGCTCTGGTGATACTTTTCATTGCCGTTTACGCGTGTTCTTCTGGATGACAGCACGCAGCACGGACTAAGTCGGTGTTTTTGTTCGCATTCTAACGACGTACAACGTTCGGTACAGATCTGAGTGCCTGACACGTGGAGGTTTGGGTGTCAGCTTCCTGTCGCCGCGGGAAGCTCCAGTGCCGGCGCTCGTGGTGACTTTCGTAACTTCACAGACAGAGTGTGATTAATTACAATATAATGTGCATTTCGAACCGCAGATTCGGATCGACCATAAAATTAAGAATCGACTGACATAGGTGACCGGTTCATCTGATTACTATTACAAAATTCAGTAGAAATAATTGTCTAAACAGTCGTATCGAACCAGTTTTCCTCAGCTATTAGACCGCACCTTGCGTTTGCCTGATCAGAGGACTGTCGTCTCGTGGGGGCGGAGTAATTTTCCGAACCCTGCATTAGTTATTCCATTTTTTTAAAGAGGTGGAGCCCCTCCACGCCCACACCGGCATGATGGCGAACTCAAAAGGTCTACTGCCATCTATGCATAAGGGTTAGTTTTCACTAAAGTGAGGTGTCGCAGGATGTGGGTACTGCGATGTTTGTGTACGTCTGGCTAAGATTAACCATTATACGTGCTCATCCAGAGATAGATTAGGTCGAAAGTCGAACCAAGGGTAGCGGTTTGAAGGGCAGAGGGAAAAAAGTGTCAAGGCAAAAAAAATGGTTCACATGGCTCTGAGCACTATGGGACTTAACTTCTGAGGTCATCAGTCCCCTAGATCTTAGAACTACTTAAACTTAACTAACCCAAGGACATCACACACATCCATGCTCGAGGCAGAATTCGAACCTGCTACTGTAGCGGTCGCGCGGTTCCATACTGTAGCGCGTAGAACCGCTCGGCCATTCCGGTGCCAAGGCAAGCGCCAAGGGAAAAAAAGCCTCTGCGATAGTTAAGTCGGGTAGTAAGAGCAGTAGAGGATGTCTTGCTGACTGCGATAGGTCATCCAAGGATGGCTTATGTTAGAAGCGGGTATCATGCAATCGGATACCATGTCGTGCCAAGTTTCGTCATAAGAGATCAGTCCTAGACGGTGCTGCAGTACGGTGTGTTGCAGATTGAGCGGTGAGAGCCCCCGCCGCGCTGTCAGTGGTGACTTCGTGCGGGGGAGGGCCCGGGTCGTCCATCGGTGTCTGGTGGGCGAGCGTCGAGGCCAAGCGCTCGGAGATGGGTGGTCGCGTAGCGGCACCACTTGTTGGCTGCGCTGACAGGGCCGCGGCTGAGTCTTCCCCGTGTAGCGGACGACGTAGCCCAAGCCCTTGAGCGTCCTAATCGTCTTGGTAGCCCACTCGTCGCAGCAGAGCTGCTCGGAGCCGATGGACTTCGGCGTTGAAGCGGCACACTCCCTCTTCTTCTTCGGTGTGTCCTGATATTTTACAACATGGCGAGGATGTACAAAGGCCGGCCGATTCGTTACTGGGAAATTCGAGACATGGGTGCTTTGGAGGACAGGTAGACCGTCCCGCCCTTCTCAGAATTTCCGCCACTCCTGTGCCCCATGCCCCTGAGCTATGAGGTATTCCTTCGCCGGCCGGAACAAATCGTAACTGCCACTCTGGTTAGGTTGGCCAGGGGGGCCTCCTTCTGCTTGCGGAAGCGCACTGTAGTGAGGCGACCGAGTTTACAAAAGTGACGAGAGAGGTGCCACCATCTTAGTCGGCTGCTGTTCTTGGTTGGAGCAGGTCGCTGTCCTCACCAACTCGGGTGTGGCCGCCATTTTCATGTCTGTGTGCGTGTTTCCTGTTCTTGGTAGCAAAAATGGCTCTGAGCACTATGGGACTTAACTTCTGAGGTCATCAGTCCCCTAGAACTTAGAGCTACTTAAGCCTAACTAACCTAAGGACATCACACACATCCATGCCCGAGGCAGGATTCGAACCTGCGACCGTAGCGGTCGCGCGGTTCCAGACTGTAGCGCCTAGAACCGCCCGACCACTCTGGCCGGCCTCTTGGTAGCAGTTATGGACCCAGCACCTGCAGTTAGTGCACCTTTGATCGATAATAACAGCGGCCAGTACTTCCGTAGTGATTTCGTTCTGAAGCCACGGTTAGCGTCCCGATCGGTAGACGCGATAAAGGTAGGCTTGCTTTCGCTACAGATGATCTGTACTTCCCCTGCCTGAGTGACAGTCACCTCAGGTCTCTTGACTACTGATCACTCTAAAGTAACTACCAGTGTACACTCTCTCTCTACACACAGGGGCTGGGCGGGTTATACAGGCACTCATCTATGTTTTATTTAACTCCTTTATTAGTTTTGACCTGCAGCAATATATTTTCACTCCTGGTATGGCTTACTTATTGGTGGACTAACCGCTTTTATGTCTACATCTACATCTACATGGTTACTCTGCAATTCACACTTAAGTGCCTGGCAGAGGGTTCGTTGAACCATTTTCATACTACTTCTCTACCACTCCACTCACGAATGGCGCGTGGGAAAAAGGAACATCTAAATCTTTCCGATCGAGCTCTGATTTCTCTTATTTTATTATGATGATCATTTCTCCCTACGTAGGTGGGTGTCAACAAAATATTTTCGCATTCGGAAGAGAAAGTTGATGATTGAAATTTCGTATAAAGATCTCGCCGCAAAGAAAACCGCCTTTGTTTCAGTGACTACCACTCCAACTCGCGTATCATATCAGTGACACTCTCACCCCTATTGCGCGATAACACAAAACGAGCTGCATTTCTTTGCACTTTTTCGATGTCCTCCTTCAATCCTACCTGGTAAGGATCCCATACGGCGCAGCAACATTCCAGCAGAGGACGAACAAGTGTAATGTAGGCTTTTTATTGGTTATATTGCAACAGTTTACCTCTCTTTTCAATGTGTTTTCGAGCAATACACCAATTTTTTACCAGATCAGTGTGTCTTCTGGTTTATGTACAATTGCGCTGTTGTCTCCCATAAATGTTCTTTTCAGCTCTCAGAAACCCTTGCTAGACAAAACGGTGTATTTTGCTAGCCGCGGTACATACAATAGGATTAGCAGCTGAGATCAAGTGTTGCAGCTAATTAGAAATCAAGGTCCAGATAGCTTTAATGATGCATCAATCTTATCCCCACGTTCAGTTAGCAAAAACAATACTGTCTATAGAAGATCACGGCGAACAGCGATTCTCTCCAACTTCTGAAATCATGGTGTAGAGAGCTAATGGATATGACAACTTGACTGTCTTGGAAACTGTTGAAGGGGAGATGAAAGCTCTCCAGTGGGTGTCAGGAATAGCAAACCCCATTCTCATATGATTTGTGACCGGCGTACTAAACGAAGTGTTCAAATGGTTCAAATGGCTCTGAGCACTATGGGACTCAACGGCTGAGGTCATTAGTCCCCTAGAACTTAGAACTAGTTACACCTAACTAACCTAAGGACATCACAAACATACATGCTCGAGGCAGGATTCGAACCTGCGACCGTAGCGGTCTTGCAGTTCGAGACTGCAGCGCCTTTAACCGCACGGCCACTTCGGGCGGCAAACGAAGTGTTCCATCAGTCTGATTCAGGACTTCACACTCCAGTTAACACCGCAAACGCCTTGAGGAATATCTTTGACTGGCTTGCCCGGTTCTCTGAAATCCATCCGTAGATGTGTCTGGAATGCAGTGGGGAGACGTATAGCTGCATACAAGCCTCCAGCCAGAAATCTTCATGAACTGATGAAACCAATGTTTCAGACAAGGCGATAAATTCCTCTAGATGGCATTCAGAGGATGCTTACCAGTTCTGAATAGAATGGAAGTTTAATTATTCAGTACCAGTTACGCAATGAAAGTCTCGAAGAAGATTCATAAATATCAGAGTAGTGCTTCATGATGTATCACTTTCAATTTCCGTTAGTGTAGTTCGCAAGGATGTCACACCGAAAATGGACGACAATCGTAGCGCTGCTATACACCTGAAATCTGCATTCCGCTTGTTCTAAAGAGCAGGCAAACTAAAGGCTCAGACATCATTATTTTAGAATTCTCTCTTAAGATATTCAAAATTGGAATATGTACTAATTTAGTCGCTGGAATACACGTGGAAATTTTATTCTGACTTTTGATACTCACTGATCGCAAATTGGGAAAAAATGTTGGTTTCGTATATCAGCAAAACATTAGCTACTATTATCTTTCCATTCTATAAGTTTCACATAGGAAAACTGTGAACCTGAGAGATGTTGCACTGCCATTTACCATTTACCCTCGAACTGGAATGAGGTCTACGATCCATTTCACCTTATTCCAACTCTACACAACCTGTTATGTAAAAATCTGATTTCTGAAACTAAATATTTTTTTGTTTATTTACTCTTCATAGTTACAATCTGTGAAGCTAACACAGAAACCGTGGACAACATTCATAAACGTTGTGTGCATTGTACAGAGCTCCATGATCAGCCACGCTCGGGACGTCCTGTCACAGCCACTGCTCCAGATACGCTGAATCGTGCGGATACCATTATTTGTGCCGACCGGAGCATCATAAATCGTCAATTGGCTATATAGTTGTTGGTCAGCATTGGGAGTGCGTCTGCTGTGATCGAGACTCTCTGATGTTCAAAGAGGTGCTCACGATGGGTTCCACGAAAGCTCACAACTGCCCACAGTATTCAAAGAAAAGCCAATTCACCTAAATTTTTGGAGCGTTTTGAGACCGACGGAGAGTCCTCTCTGTCATGGGTCGCTAAGGAGGACGAAAGCTGGGTGCACCAGTTTCCGCCGGGAACAAAAAGGCTGCCCATGAAATGACATCATACTCATTCACTACAGAAGTAGAAATTCAAGACAACCCCCTCCGCCAGAAAAGTCATGGTGACAGTCTTCTGGGGTTGTGATGGCGTCATTGTAGTGAATGTGATGCCAAGAGGGTCAACCATCAATTCAGAGGTATACATGATGACTTTAAATAAACTCAAGAACCGTTTCCGACGTCTTCGATCGGACAAGAATCCAGCAGAAGTCTTGCTCGAGGACGACAATTCATGCCTCCGTACAAGCCTGAGAACCCCGAAACACATCGTCAGATTGCGTAGGACATCATTGCTTCATCCACCCTACACTACAGACCTGGCACCCTCTGACTTCCATCTCTTTGGTCCACTTATACAGGGTGTTTCAAAAATGACCGGTATATTTGAAACGGCAATAAAAACTAAACGAGCAGCGATAGAAATACACCGTTTGTTGCAATATGCTTGGGACAACAGTACATTTTCAGGCAGACAAACTTTCGAAATTACAGTAGTTACAATTTTCAACAACAGATGGCGCTGCGGTCTGGGAAACTCTATAGTACGATATTTTCCACATATCCACCATGCGTAGCAATAATATGGCGTAGTCTCTGAATGAAATTACCCGAAACCTTTGACAACGTGTCTGGCGGAATGGTTTCACATGCAGATGAAATGTACTGCTTCAGCTGTTCAATTGTTTTTGGATTCTGGCGGTACACCTGGTCTTTCAAGTGTCCCCACAGAAAGAAGTCACAGGGGTTCATGTCTGGCGAATAGGGAGGCCAATCCACGCCGCCTCCTGTATGTTTCGGATAGCCCAAAGCAATCACACGATCATCGAAATATTCATTCAGGAAATTAAAGACGTCGGCCGTGCGATGTGGCCGGGCACCATCTTGCATAAACCACGAGGTGTTCGCAGTGTCGTCTAAGGCAGTTTGTACCGCCACAAATTCACGAAGAATGTCCAGATAGCGTGATGCAGTAATCGTTTCGGATCTGAAAAATGGGCCAATGATTCCTTTGGAAGAAATGGCGGCCCAGACCTGTACTATTTGAGGATGCAGGGACGATGGGCCTGCAACATGGGGCTTTTCGGTTCCCCATATGCGCCAGTTCTGTTTATTGACGAAGCCGTCCAGGTAAAAATAAGCTTCGTCAGTAAACCAAATGCTGCCCACATGCATATCACCGTCATCAATCCTGTGCACTATATCGTTAGGGAATGTCTCTCGTGCAGCAATGGTAGCGGCGCTGAGGGGTTGCCGCGTTTGAATTTTGTATGGATAGAGGCGTAAACTCTGGCGCATGAGACGATACGTGGACGTTGGCGTCATTTGGACCGCAGCTGCAACACGGCGAACGGAAACCCGAGGCCGCTGTTGGATCACCTGCTGCACTAGCTGCGCGTTGCTCTCTGTGGTTGCCGTACGCGGTCGCCCTACCTTTCCAGCACGTTCATCCGTCACGTTCCCAGTCCATTGAAATTTTTCAAACAGATCCTTTATTGTATCGCTTTTCGGTCCTTTGGTTACATTAAACCTCTGTTGAAAACTTCGTCTTGTTGCAACAACACTGTGTTCTAGGCGGTGGAATTCCAACACCAGAAAAATCCTCTGTTCTAAGGAATAAACCATGTTGTCTACAGCACACTTGCACGTTGTGAACAGCACACGCTTACAGCAGAAAGACGACGTACAGAATGGCGCACCCACAGACTGCGTTGTCTTCTATATCTTTCACATCACTTGCAGCGCCATCTGTTGTTGAAAATTGTAACTACTGTAATTTCGAAAGTTTGTACGCCTGAAAATGTACTGTTGTCCCAAGCATATTGCAACAAACGGTGTATTTCTATCGCTGCTCGTTTAGTTTTTATTGCCGTTTCAAATGTACCGGTCATTTTTGAAACACCCTGTAGATACTCTACGGCGAACACAGTTTGAAGATGGTGAGAGTGTCAGTCATGCAGTGAAAACATGGCTACATCTACAGGACAAGAGCTTTTACCAGCAGGGTATACATGCTCTTCCACAACGCTGGCGTATGGCCATAGAACGTCATAGAAACTACGTAGAAAAATAGGACATGGACAAGGCGTGTTGGTGTAAGTTGTCACCGAATTCTGACTCTTCACAATAAATACGCTCAGAGAAAAAAATTTGAGGCATTACTTAATGAATGACCCTCGCATATTACCTGGACAAACACATTCCCGACATTTCATTGCTATAGATTAACGAATTTCTGGTGTTGCGATTGCTTTATTGTCATTGAAATTCTGTGTGCCAGGAGGGGCATCCGCCCACCCATTACCACTAACCATCCGAAATCCAAAACAACACACCTACTCTGTCGAGACGCGGTATTAGGCAGGAAAGAAGAAGAAGGAGAAGAAGAAGAACCTGTACAGCTAACCTGGTGAATGTGGTATCCTTCATTTTGTACGCACTTTTCGTACAACAAATAATGTGTATTAGTTTGGTCTTTTAAGGATGTGTAATACTAATCTTCATTTTGCTTAGGTTTTTACTTTAAAACGTTAATTTGTTATGAACATGACTTTACTAACAATGAAGGTGCTGACGTATGTTGAAATCCAAATGACAATATTTGCGTAACTTTCTTTGTAGTTCAACTTCTATAATTTCAGTGGTTTTAACTGAATCTTCGCCAATAGACGACCTGCGCTTCTCGGTAAGATTTCCTGAATGGTGTTTCATTTTCCATTTTGAGTACTGTCACTGTATGTCAATTTACGAACATCTTTGTGCTATCGTACCACATTTCTTTTCCTTCTTAGTAATTAATGCAGCTGAGGATGGCCTAAGAATACGCTCAAATACCGATTATCGTTATACTAAAAAGGTGTCCTAGAAGGTGTTCGTCGTTGTATACGTTGCAAGTGGTCACAGTGCTATGCAGACACTAAGTCTTCAATTGTGAACAAACTTTACAAAGTTTCAAGAATATTTCTTATGAGAATGGTTAATTAGCAACCGTGCAAGTTGACAGCTAAACTAAAGCGATGGATAGAGGTCTGAACCGCTCCGCAGCAATTCTAGGCAGCATCCTTCGTGCTAGTAGCCACGCTTAACTTGGAGCTTACGCTGGCAAAGAGTTCCTGCGAAGATGCATAATTAGCGTGATCCTTTGCTTGATGTCTTACCACAAAAAGGGGCAGGTCTCACGCATTCACCACAATCCAGCCGCTGACGTATCCCCATCCACTGCTGTTTAAGATGACAGCATAGTACAGCAACGTACCACACCTCTTGAGTAAGTCTCCAACGGGCTAGAACTTCGATTATGTGTCGTCTGAATTGCCGATGACCGTATTGTCACGGTTATTTTTGCCCCAGTAAAAGTGCTCGGTTTCGTAGTGTTGACCTGCAGATCGTAATTTACACTCAGTTCCACAAGAACGTGTACGCCGTAATGTTAAATGTAACGTCCGCAGCGACATCTCTGGTAGAGGTCTAGAATCTGTACTCAACGCGTTTCTGTACAGTGTGTAGATAAACAGTGTTAGAGATGAATGTTTTGTTTTGTCGGTTGCAGTTGTGCCTATTTGCACTTATTTACAGCCTATCTAAACTCTGAAAAAATATGCAGTATTTATAAAAAAATTGCTTCTGAGGTCCGTTAAGGAGCTGTTTGTTTCGAACGAGACAAACTCGTTGCTTCAAGAGGATAAAATGGAAATGCCGTGTGGCTAGGGCCTCCCGTCGGGTAGACCGTTCGCCTGGTGCAAGTCTTTCGAGTTGACGCCACTTCGGCGACTTGCGTGTCGGTGAGAATGCAATGATGATGATAAGGACAACACAACACCCAGTCCCTGAGCGGAGGAAATCTTCGACCCAGCCGGGAATCGAACCCGGGACGTTCGCGCCGACCACTCACCTACCGCCGGCCGCAATGGCCGAGCGGTTCTAGGCGGTTCAGTCTGGAACCGCGCGACCGCTACGGCCGCAGGTGCCAATCCTGCCTCGGGCATGGATGTGTGTGATGTCCTTAGGTTAGTTAGGTTCACGTAGTTCTAAGTTCTAGGGGACTGATGACCTCAGATGTTAAGTCCCATAGTGCTCAGAGCCACTTGAACCATTTGAACCACTCAGCTACCAGGGGCGGACTTCAAGAGGATAATGATCCGAAACATCGCAGCCATCCGCGTGTAACCAAGATAATGAGTAGTCCACAATGGATTGGCCAGCAATGTCTCCGGATGCAAATCCTATAGCAAATGTTTGGTCGTACATTAATATGAAGCTTAAAGGAAAGCCAGTTCATACTTCTAAGCAGCTGCCATATAAAATCACGACGATATGGAGATCATTACCGAGAGAATATGCAGAAAATCTCGTTAAAAGCATGCCGAAAAGGTGTCAAGCTGTAATCGATAATGGCGGCGATTTGATTAACTATTAGGTATTTGTGCAATTTTCAATAACATGTATTTTCATGTAAACGTATATTTATAATAGTGTCTTATTTCATACAGATAACGGGGTACACTTTCTTGTGGAACTGTCTGTGTTATGAGCAGTGTGGAAGCTTGTTTTGTATGTAGTAGCTTTATAGGTCTAGCGTGAGCAGTTCCTTTGGTTTAACAATTACTCCATAAAGGCGCAGAGGGTAGAGAAATATTATAAGCCGCCTTATTAGTGCCGGTACAGACGGCAAACACTTGACATTATTTCCATTGGTTTGGCTCTCTCTGCTTTGGTGGCAGACACAATAGTATTTGGGGAAATGATTCTCTATTATGAACTGCTTTATAAAGCCATCGCGACTCCAATTAAATTCACGTTCCTTTTAATTGGTAGCTCTGTTCTTATACAGCTACAGTATAAAATCCTTTCCAGGTTAAAGCACTCAACACCCTTTATTCATTTGTGTAATATACAGACCAAGTAGAGATGGAATTCTGAAAATTTAAACAATCAGAGTAAATGGAGCAGAGTCGGTAAGTCCTCGGGGCATTAAGTGCGTACTGAGCGGGCCGTCTTTCGCAGGTTACCTGGGCACCAGCAAACATGTAAGTGGCTGTCTTCCTCACACAACCATATCACGGCATTGTACAACACCACACATCAGCCCACAATAAGTTGGTGTTATGGTTACTATTGTTATCATCATTGAAATCAGTCAGATATATTTCAGTAGCGAGGTATAATTAGAAGCACTTGGAAGACCCAATAACGAACCGAACAAAGATGCATGTGCAGCGGAGCATGATTTGTATTTCTTTTTGGAGAACATGGTTGTGGAGAGAAGCAGCGAATAGTACGATTAATCAATAATTCAAAAACAGTATTAATCGCATTTAGTATTATACCGCCAACCGGCTTCAACCCGACCTAGAAGTCATCTTCTGGGCGTTTACATTGTCAAATTATAGATATCCGTCAGAAAGACTATTATACAACAGCTAAAATTAGGTAAATTTAAAATATGTTACCCTGTAAGTAGGCTGTCTAGGTTTTTTATTGGTAACGCCACCTCTGTATGAAAATCACTGGCTGTGCTGTGTGCAGTCTGTGGCTGCTTTGCATTGTTGTAATACTCGCCATTGTAGTGTTAGGCAGCTGGCTGTGAACAGCGCGTAGCGTTGCGCAGTTGGAGGTGAGCCGCCAGCAGTGGTGGATGTGGGGAGAGAGGTGGTGGAGTTTTGTAATTTGTCATGAACTGCTATATATATTATGACTATTAAGGTAAATAGAGTGTTTGTTCTCTATTAATATCTTTCATTTGCTAACTATCCCTATCAGTAGTTAGTGCCTTCCATAGTTTGAATCTTTTATTTAGCTGGCAGTAGTGGCGCTCGCTGTACTGCAGTAAGTTCGAGTAATGAAGATTTTTGTGAGGTAAGTGATTTCTGAAAGGTATAGTTTAATGTTAGTCAGGGCCATTCTTTTGCAGTGATTTTTGAAAGTCAGATTGCGTTGCGCTAAAAATATTGTATGTCAGTTTAAGCACAGTCTTGTATAAACTGTTCAAAGGGGACGTTTCATATGTCGACCCTTAGCTGAGGATAACTCACTGGAATCTTCTGATTTATTTCTTGTAGTTTGTGTAATTAGTGTAGCTTTTGTTATTGCTAGCGAGTAATTATAGAGAGAATTTCTATTGTAGTTGTAGTTTTTCATTGTTGTACAGTAAAGCAGTTGTGGCATGCATGTAGATTTGCAGCAAGTATTTCGCAGCTGCGCTTGCAATTAACTAGATATTATTTTCAGTGCTATGTTAATGTGTTCTCTTATTTTTGCTCTTCAAATTGTGCTTTTCTGTGTTATCGTGTGAAATATTGTGACAATAACGGCGTATGAAAAACGTAACACTAGGCTCCAAAGTAAACTGAGAAATAATAGTGACGACGAGCGTAGCTAGCCAGCACCACTGTGTAATGAATTAACAGACGTTCAAAGTAGTAATTTGGTAACTGTGCATAGGGAAATGGAGCGGGCTGCAAACAATGGCGTAGACAGTGAAACAGGTAGTGAACAGGGAAGCATTATCGATCGATCGCTCGGCAACAGCTCGCCTCAGGAATCCGAAATGACAGGACACAATTTTGCAAATACTGTGGATTCAGGTTTTGGGTTCTCACCGTTTTCTCAAATGAGTCAAGAAACATTTTCTGCTTGTCAAAATGTGAATGCTGCCGGTGCAAATGCACTGCCGAAATGCATACAGGAACAGATTCCAGACACTAACACATTATTATTGCAATTAATGCAGCAAATGAAACAAAATCAGAGACAAACACAGCAACAGTTAGACACAATGCAACAAAATCTTCAAAAGTTAGACACGATGGAACAAAATCAGAGACAAACACAGCAACAGCTTCAAAAGTTAGACTCATTGGAACAAACTCTTGAACAAACACGTGAAGATTTAACTACTGAGTTACATAACATTGAATCGAAATGTCAAAAAGTCTGTAATGACGTAAAAACTCAAATTTGTGAGCATTTTCAACCCATTTTTTCGCGGCATGAAAATGCATTACAGAATCACGAAGCAGCCATAAAAGAACTGCAAACTATTGTTCATGAAAATCATGAGACCTTGCAAGCTAAATTTGACTTAGTTGCATCTACCGATTCGGTTACGCAACTTGCAAAAACTCAAGAAAACTTAAAGGACACAGTAGATACGATTTCAACACGAATGGACACTCTGAAACTTGGTTCAGAAAAACACACTGAGGAAATAAGTACACTATCGGAGAAAGTAGCCGAACTTTCGGATCAATTCACTAATTTATCTACGAAGGTAGATGATAATCTGAATGACACAAAACCGGTAGTCTTTAATGAGACAGAAGAGTGCAAACAAATTAAGAAATTCAAACAAAATCAGAATCAAATTAATACGCAACACCAAAGAGAAATCCGGGAAGTACAAGATCAGCTGACACAGGCAATACAAGAATTACGTATTTCAGAGGACACTCGCGCCCCAATACAGGAAGAGGGACATAGAAATACGGAACAGCCACAAAATAATAACACAGCGCATTTCGGAAATTATGAAAGAAATTGGCAAGGTGCAACGAATTTTGAAATGGAACCGCCGAAACGACGTAACAATGACCGATATGCGACTCGCCGACATGATGATTTTGACTATAAGTTGTTCATTACTGCACGTAAATTTAAAACATTTAAGAATTCTGGCAACGACATTCATCCACAAGCATGGCTCCATCAATTCTCTCATTGTTTTCCTCCCAACTGGTCGTTAGAACACAGATTAGAATTTATGTGTGGCTATTTAGAGAATGAACCAGCTGTAAGAATGCGATCGGTCATTCACGATTGCCACAGTGAAGGAGAATTTTACCATGCCTTCCTCTCAGCATATTGGTCTCAAGCTACACAAGACAGAGTAAAACATAGCATCATGATGATGAAACACTTTGAACAATCTGAATTTTCCAGTCTTGTCAAATATTTTGAAGACATGTTGCATAAGAATCAATATCTTTCAAACCCATACAGCCCTTCAGAACTCATCCGCATTTGCTTAATCAAATTACCTGAACATTTACGACATATTATTTTGGCAGGACGTTGCAAAGACGACATTGAAGCTTTTCAGGGACACTTACAAGAATTAGAAATTGACACAGACAGTCGCGGGATGCGAAAACAGGAAAACAATCACTACAGGTCACATCTGTCACAATTCCGTGACGACAGAAACGATAACTGGACGCGACAAGGCTATTCTCACAACGCAAATCGTGACCAAAACAGACACCACCCATATGACAACCACTGGCAGAGTAATAATAGTTACAGAGAAAGATCGCATTCCCGTAGTAATGAATATGACAGAGATTACCTTAGAAACGGACAATATGGGAACCAAAACAATTATTATCAAGGGAGACAGACTAACTTCAGACGCAACAGGTCAGCGCGCAGTTACGATTCCGGGAGAAATTCTCCACCACATGACCGACAAACAAGAAACTATGTAAACTACCGACATAACGACAGACCTGAATTTTATCAGAACTCGTGGGATTCAAACAGAGCAGGGCACTTTCGACAACGTGAATTTGTAGAAGCTAGGTCTCCTAATCCCAATAACGACGCGCACCGACAAAGGAACAGACAATGACTCGCACCGCAGGCAGCCACCTGCGCCGGCTGGCTCAGAGAAAAATAACACAGACGCTAACCTTGAGAAATTTTAGCATTCCTCACCGACGTATACCGCATGATAATTCCGTTCAAGTTTAACCTCTGAGTACCAGGAAGAGTAAAGGTTTACACCACATTTCACATGTAAAACCGTTTATTGAAAGATAATCTGCTTTTTAACTTTGTCTTTTCCATATAACTTTTCACTTTACATTAATAGTATGCTTTGTCAGACTTAGAATCTGTTAACATGCAACAATGTTTGAAGTTAAATATCCAGTCAAGAACCAAGAGAGCTGATTTAAACAGAAATTACAAATGCATTGTTACAGTGAACAGACAACACACTGTTGTAATTTGTACATTCTTGCTTGTTAGTTGCACGGTTACGTAACGACTATAAGGCTCACATACTTAGAACATTTACCAGTACTGCTAATGAGATTTTAATGCAACATTTTGGTTTACTTGAAATTCGGTGTATCATGAGGTAAGTACATTGGCTTCTGCATAACTTAGCTTTCGGAGGACGATAACTACGACACTTCCACAGAGATTATCTTACAGCAAGACGCACATTTAGCGCTACAGGACACGTATTTGAGTGATTAATTTCGCATTTAAAACATGCATTTTTTTAGATATTTGAAGTACAATGATACTAGGGTTTTCTGTGATATATTTCATTCCATTGCTGTAATCTGTAATACCTGAGGGTATAATTACATTAATCCTCAGGGGGGTACACGCTTACTTTGTGTACCATGTGCTTGGCAAGCACAAGGAGCCCTAGCTAATATGGTATTTGCTTATACAAATTTACACATCGGTACCATATTTCTCTAACATACAAATTACACATCTATCTGATCATTTAACTGAGAGATAAACTTTTTTTACTACATCAGTGACACATGTTTACGCAATTACACAGTTGGATAACTTCACACTTATGAAATTGTATGTTGTTTGTACTTGGTGAACTGTTCATATTTTTTCAGAACCATTGTGGTACTATGAGAGCTTTGAATGATGTATTTGGTATGGGATCATACTTTTTAAAGTGCGTTTGAGGCAGATGACACTTTTGACATGAGCAGAGAATTTTTTTAGGTTTTGAAATTATTGGAGGAAGCAACGACGATTTTGAGAGTTGACTGAGGTGTTATGATGTTATTATTACGATGACTATGTGTATTATACTGTTGCGGTATGTTTATGATCAGTAAGCTGATGATATATGAGTTATTTGATTATGCTACATATCTGTAATGATGAAATATTGAAGAAGTGTCGACGAATAAGGTAAGGAATAATGAGTAGTGTTTAGGGACTCTGATTTGTGGAAAAGGTTGTTGGAAACCAAGAATCGTACTTTAAGAGTTATGAAATGTATGTACACTCCTGGAAATTGAAATAAGAACACCGTGAATTCATTGTCCCAGGAAGGGGAAACTTTATTGACACATTCCTGGGGTCAGATACATCACATGATCACACTGACAGAACCACAGGCACATAGACACAGGCAACAGAGCATGCACAATGTCGGCACTAGTACGGTGTATATCCACCTTTCGCAGCAATGCAGGCTGCTATTCTCCCATGGAGACGATCGTAGAGATGCTGGATGTAGTCCTGTGGAACGGCTTGCCATGCCATTTCCACCTGGCGCCTCAGCTGGACCAGCGTTCGTGCTGGACGTGCAGACCGCGTGAGACGACGCTTCATCCAGTCCCAAACATGCTCAATGGGGGACAGATCCGGAGATCTTGCTGGCCAGGGTAGTTGACTTACACCTTCTAGAGCACGTTGGGTGGCACGGGATACATGCGGACGTGCATTGTCCTGTTGGAACAGCAAGTTCCCTTGCCGGTCTAGGAATGGTAGAACGATGGGTTCGATGACGGTTTGGATGTACCGTGCACTATTCAGTGTCCCCTCGACGATCACCAGTGGTGTATGCCAGTGTAGGAGATCGCTCCCCACACCATGATGCCGGGTGTTGGCCCTTTGTGCCTCGGTCATATGCAGTCCTGATTGTGGCGCTCACCTGCACGGCGCCAAACACGCATACGACCATCATTGGCACGAAGTCAGAAGCGACTCTCATCGCTGAAGACGACACGTCTCCATTCGTCCCTCCATTCACGCCTGTCGCGACACCACTGGAGGCGGGCTGCACGATGTTGGGGCGTGAGCGGAAGACGGCCTAACGGTGTGCGGGACCATAGCCCAGCTTCATGGAGACGGTTGCGAATGGTCCTCGCCGATACCCCAGGAGCAACAGTGTCCCTAATTTGCTGGGAAGTGGCGGTGCGGTCCCCTACGGCACTGCGTAGGATCCTACGGTCTTGGCGTGCATCCGTGCGTCGCTGCGGTCCGGTCCCAGGTCGACGGGCACGTGCACCTTCCGCCGACCACTGGCGACAACATCGATGTACTGTGGAGACCTCACGCCCCACGTGTTGAGCAATTCGGCGGTACGTCCACCCGGCCTCCCGCATGCCCACTATACACCCTCGCTCAAAGTCCGTCAACTGCACATACGGTTCACGTCCACGCTGTCACGGCATGCTACCAGTGTTTCAGACTGCGATGGAGCTCCGTATGCCACGGCAAACTGGCTGACACTGACGGCGGCGGTGCACAAATGCTGCGCAGCTAGCGCCATTCGACGGCCAACACCGCGGTTCCTGGTGTGTCCGCTGTGCCGTGCGTGTGATCATTGCTTGTACAGCCCTCTCGCAGTGTCAGGAGGAAGTATGGTGGGTCTGACACACCGGTGTCAATGTGTTCTTTTTTCCATTTCCAGGAGTGTATATGCGTGAATGTATCACAATGCCGACGAAAATTTTTTGGACACTGTTATATCAATAGGATTTTGTTTCTACAGATTTGTAACTCAAATTCTTGCCCTGTGAAATATTTTTATATGAGACTGTCACTGTAGTGGAAACTGGTGTCGTAAATATTTCCGTAAGAAAGTTAACGGACCACCTGCACGTAACGCGTCGTGGGCACCCAGCTGTGTCGGACGCCTGAAAAAAAGCCATTAGTGAGGGCCTGTTCAGAGGCACAGGTGGAGAAAAAAAAAAAGGTAGGCCATTATCCTCACTATTGACATTCCTTTGTAGAAAGCACCGCAAATACGACACGCTCATTGCTTGGAAAGATACTTACATCTGCAGATCTGATTATGACAAGCGTCTTTCTCGAAAATTGAGATAATTTTTTACTACCATATGAAATGACATATGGCTAGTGAATGACGTTTCACGCCTTGCTTCACCTATTTTGCTTAATATCTAGTTTCTAGCGGCACTGCAGCAATGGTTAAAATAGAATTTTATAGATGTACTAATATAAATATTTTCTGTCTA
Source organism: Schistocerca piceifrons (assembly GCF_021461385.2). Lineage (NCBI taxonomy): Eukaryota > Metazoa > Arthropoda > Insecta > Orthoptera > Acrididae > Schistocerca > Schistocerca piceifrons. The sequence continues at coordinate 649,553,029 of NC_060142.1, forward strand.
CAGATCGAGTAAATAATAATTTTTTTAAAAAAATGAGGGAGCACAAAAAGACATTTACCTTCACAGGAACTGCATACATAATTTTCTTTTCAAGTACTTGCTAATTTATTTTGTAGAATAAGTTGTGGTGCACCACTTTAATTACATAGACATTAAGATGTGAATAGACATTTCCCTTATCTGCATTGTTGTCTTTAGTGTACTATTTTTTCTGCTTGAGCTTTGTCATGTTTAGGTATAAGTTATTTCATTTTCTGTTGTTGGTTGCCAGGCATAGTGCTACTGAATTTGACTTTGTATTACTCTGTTAAGCCAGTTTTACTACTGATTTATTTTTCTTGTTTGCTGCACAGTGCCTTATATTAGTTGTAATATTGCAATTGCTTTGCCCATTTGTATTTTTTTTGTCATTGCTATTTGTATTAATTGTTTTGTGCTGCTGCATTGCCTCGTCCCTTAGTTTAGCATCTGAGCTCAGTAGATTTAAGTTAGCTTAAGAGGGGGTAGACTATATAAGAGAATGGGTTGTGATGAATTGGAAGAAATGCATTGAGAAGCTATAAGAATATGGTTTGGCCAAAAAAAAAGTATTTTGAAAGAGGAGATGAACAAAAAAGTAGGGTTTAGAGAGAACAAGTTTAGGTAGGATTTCCTTGGAAATATATGATGTAAGATAATGGAAAATAAATAATGAGGTAAGAAATATGTGAGCATATAAATACAGAAAGCATGCTTGGATAGGATGTTTTGGTGAAAACAAATGTTGAAATAAGACGAAAGATATGGAATGAAGTTTTGGGTTGGACTGCAGTACCAAATGTTACACTAAAAACGAACCCTGTCCTTTCCATTGTGTTATCTCCCTATGTGTTTGTGTACTCTTGTATATTTCTGTTTTTCCTGTCTTTATGTGTTTAGCTAATAAGAGTTATGTTGTAGAATTCTTCTAATAATATGTTATTTACTTTGTAAAGATGTTTAGACATTATTTATTCTGTTTTGTTTTAATGCTCACGTGTGAAGTTGATGTTTCGAAAGTTATTCAGACCTTTTATGTATGTACTCATGTATATGATGTATATGTCTATTTCTATTCTTTTGTAAAGCCTGTTTTACTACAAATGTTATCTGTATTGTTATGTTCTTTAATGATGTATTCTGTACCTTTGTTATTGTATTCTCATGTTATAAAATTGTAATTGACACCAGTTTATCAAACTAAGTAACTTGTAAGCATTCATTTCACTGCACACATTTCTGTTGGTCATAGTATATGGACAATATGTGAGAAGTAGGGACAGATAGTGTTTGCACGTGTGTTAATAATTCAGCAAGGGACTGGATAACAGCATTGCTGGTTCTAAGGACAATTCTAAAAACTTTGTGAGTGCACAAGTGGTGGTTATGGCCTTGCTATATTATCCGCAAGACTCTTCAATGGTGATTGTACACCTGCACAGTCACAACAGATGGCTGCTGGCCATCTCTACAAGGACTAGAGTGGGTCTGCATCTTTGATGACCCACCAGTACCATTATCTCTACAAGGACTACAGTGGGTCTACATCTTTGATGATCCATCAATACCATTATTTCTACAAGGACTGCAGTGGGTCTGTGCCTCTGGTGGCCCACCAATACCGTAATCTCTACCAGGACTACAGTGGGTCTGCTCTGTGATGACCTACCTACCAATATTATTCAAAACTTCGAATGACTCTGCTGTGGGTTTGCTCTGTTGTGACCCATTACTTGTCTGCATGTCGAGAGTCAGCACTGTCTTTCCGTTGGAAGGACAACACTACTTCTTCAAGACTGCATGGAAATCCACTACTACAGTCTGCATTTACTTTTACTGCTCAGACTTTGAAAAAAAAATACACTGCAGTATTCCTGTGATGAACGATCAGGACTGTCTATATGGACTGTGAGAAAATTTGAGCTTTTGACCAACATTGATCAATAAGTGTGTGCATTTGATTTCTTTGTTATTGTAATTATGAAAAATTTTTTCAAATCTGTATTGGCCACTGCCCAAACCAATTTGTAAAATTTTTTGTGGGGAGCATGGGGGCTATGTAAGTAGACTGTCTAGGTTTTTTTATTGGTAACGCCACCTCTGTATGTAAATCACTGGCTATGCTGTGTGCAGTCTGTGGCTGCTTTGCATTGTTGTAATGCTCGCCATTGTAGTGTTAGGCAGCTGGCTGTGAACAGCGCGTAGCATTGCGCAGTTGGAGGTGAGCCGCCAGCAGTGGTGGATGTGGGGAGAGAGATGGCGGAGTTTTGTAATTTGTCATGAACTGCTATATATATTATGACTATTAAGCTAAATACAGTGTTTGTTCTCTATTAATATCTTTCATTTGCTAACTATCCCTATCAGTAATTAGTGCCTTCCATAGTTTGAATCTTTTATTTAGCTGGCAGTAGTGGCGCTCGCTGTACTGCAGTAGTTCGAGTAATGAAGATTTTTGTGAGGTAAGTGATTTCTGAAAGGTATTGTTTAATGTTACTCAGGGCCATTCTTTTGCAGGGATTTTTGAAAGTCAGATTGCGTTGCGCTAAAAATATTGTATGTCAGTTTAAGCACAGTCTTGTATAAATTGTTCAAAGGGAACGTTTCAACCCTAGGGATCGGAGCGTGGAAAGTCAGATCCCTTAATCGGGCACGTAAGTTAGATAAAGTAAAAAGGGAAATGGATAGGTTGAAGTTAGATATAGTGGGAAATAGTGAAGTTCGGTGGCAGGAGGAACAAGACTTTTGGTCAGGTGAATACAGGGTTATAAATACAAAAACAAATAGGGGTAATGCAGGAGTAGGTTTAATAATGAATAAAAAATAGGAGTGCGGGTAAGCTACCACCAACAGCGTAGTGAACGTATTATTGTGGCCAAGATAGACACGAAGCCCATGCTTACTACAGTAGTACAAGTTTATATTCCAACTATCTCTGCAGATGATGAAGAAATTGATGAAATGTACGATGAGATAAAAGAAATTATTCAGGTAGTGAAGGGATACGAAAATTTAATAGTCATGAGTGACTGGAATTCGAGAGTAGAAAAAGGGAGAGAAGAAAACATAGTGGGTGAATATGGATTGGGGGAGAGAAATGAAAGAGGAAGCCGTCTGGTAGAATTTTGCACAGAGCATAACTTAATCATAGCTAACACTTGGTTCAAGAATCATAAAAGAAGGTTGTATATATGGAAGAATCCTGGAGATACTAGATGGTATCAGATAGATTATATAATGGTAAGACAGAGATTTAGGAACCAGGTTTAAATTTTAAGACATTTCCAGGGGCAGATGTGGACTCAGACCACAATCTATTAGTTATGAACTGTACATTAAAACTGAAGAAACTGCAAAAAGGTGGGAAATTAAGGAGATGGGACCTGGATAAACTGACTAAACCAGAGGTTGTACAGAGTTTCAGGGAGAGCATAAGGGAACAACTGACAGGAATGGGGGAAAGCAATACAGTAGAAGAAGAATGGGTAGTTCTGAGGGATGAAGTAGTGAAGGAAGCAGAGGATCAAGTAGGTAAAAAGACGAGGGCTAGTAGAAATCCTTGGGTAACAGTAGAAATATTGAATTTAATTGATGAAAGGAGAAAATATAAAAACGCAGTAAATGAAGCAGGCAAAAGGAATACAAACGTCTCAAAAATGAGATCGACAGGAAGTGCAAAATGGCTAAGCAGGGATGGCTAGAGGACAAATGTAAGGATGTAGAGGCTTATCTGACTAGGGGTAAGACAATACTGCCTACAGGAAAATTAAAGAGACCTTTGGAGAAAAGAGAGCCACTTGTATGAACATCAAGAGCTCACATGGAAACCCAGTTCTAAGTAAAGAAGGGAAAGCAGAAAGGTGGAAGGAGTATATAGAGGGTCTATACAAGGGCGATGTACTTGAGGACAATATTATGGAAATGGAAGAGGATGTAGATGAAGATGAAATGGGAGATACGATACTGCGTGAAGAGTTTGACAGAGCACTGAAAGACCTGAGTCGAAACAAGGCCCCGGGAGTTGACCACATTCCATTGGACCTACTGACGGCCTTGGGAGAGCCAGTCCTGACAAAACTACCATCTGGTGAGCAAGATGTATGAGACAGGCGAAATACCCTCAGACTTCAAGAAGAATATAATAATTCCAATCCCAAAGAAAGCAGGTGTTGACAGATGTGAAAATTACCGAACTATCAGTTTAATAAGTCACTGCTGCAAAATACTAACGCGAATTCTTTACAGACGAATGGAAAAACTGGTAGAAGCCGACCTCGGCGAAAATCAGTTTGGATTTGTTTTAACACGTGAGGCAATACTGACCCTACGACTTATCTTAGAAAATAGATTAATGAAAGGCAAACCTAAGTTTCTAGCATTTGTGGACTTAGAGAAAGCTTTTGACAATGTTGACTGGAATACTCTCTTTCAAATTCTGAAGGTGGCAGGGGTAAAATACAGGGAGCCGAAGGCTATTTACAATTTGTACAGAAACCAGATGGCAGTTGTAAGAGTCGAGGGACATGAAAGGGAAGCAGTGGTTGGGAAGGGAGTGAGACAGGGTTGTAGCCTATCCCCAATGTTATTCAATCTGTATATTGAGCAAGCAGTAAAGGGAACAAAGGAAATGTTCGGTGTAGGTATTAAAATACATCGAGAAGAAATAAAAACTTTGAGGTTCGCCGATGACATAGTAGTTCTGTCAGAGACAGCAAAGGGCTTGGAAGAGCAGTTGAACGGAATGGACAGTGTCTTGAAAGGAGGATATAAGATGAACATCAACAAAAGCAAAACGAGGATAATGGAATGTAGTCGAATTAAGTCGGGTGGCACTGAGGGAATTAGATTAGGAAATGAGACACTTAAAGTAGTAAAGGAGTTTTGCTATTTGGGGAGCAAAATAACTGATGATGGTCGAAGTAGAGAGGATATAAAATGTAGACTGGCAATGGCAAGGAAAGCGTTTCTGAAGGAGAGTAGTTTGTTAAATCGAGTATAGATTTAAGTGTCAGGAAGTCGTTTCTGAAAGTATTTGTATGGAGTGTAGCCATGTATGGAAGTGAAACATGGGCGATAAATAGTTTGGACAAGAAGAGAATAGAAGCTTTTGAAATGTGGTGCTACAGAAGAATGCTGAAGATTAGATGGGTAGATCACATAACTAATGAGGAGGTATTGAATAGGATTGGGGAGAAGTGAAGTTTGTGGCCCAACCTGACAAGAAGAAGGGACCGGTTGGTAGGACATGTTCTGAGACATCAGAATTCTTGAACAGTTTATTTATCTTATCTGATATAGTCCCCATATACAGCATCTTCGCAAAAGTTCCCTTTTCGGATATTTTTGTCTGTCTGAAGAGTATTTTCTGTTGTATCGTCTCTACTATCGCAATTTGCTTTAATATGTTAATCTCCTTCTGTCTCTGTTCTGGTGTTAGTGGTATTCTATTCAACCTATGTAGCACTGTGAAGAAGAAAGCTTTTTTATATCTATTTGGGTGGCATGACTTTGCAAGGATAATGGTATCTATAGTGGTAGGTTTCCGATAGATGCCAAAGTTGTGATGTCCATTATCGTTAAAAATAGTTAGGTCTAAATAACTTATAGATTTATGTTGTTCATGTTCAACCGTGAAAGTAAGTTTTCGGTGTATGCTGTTCAACATTTCCGTCAAATTATTTATATCCTCTATTGTACCGTCAAATAATATTAGAATATCATCAACATATCGCTTATAGTATATAATTTTCTGGCGTATGCACGGATGATCTTTCAAAATCATAACTTCTTTATCATTGACGAAAATGTCGGCTATCGTTCCTGCCAGTGAATTGCCCATAGGTAGGCCGTCTTTCTGCTGATATATCTGATCATTAAACGTAAAATAGTTAAAACTTAAGGTTGTCTCAAGAAGACTCATTAATTCAGTTATTTCATCGTAATTAAGGAGATTATGGCGTATAAGGTTTTCTCTAATAATTTCGATTGTTTCCTTCACCGGAACATTGGTATACAAGTTTTCAATGTCTAATGTGGCAAATCTGACTGTTATCGGTATCATAAAATTATGTGTTCCTGTTACTCATAGGTATTTTTCACTGAGAAATTCTCGTCATATGTATAGAACTGTTTTAACAGCATATTCAGTTTCTTATTAAGATTGTAAGAAAGGCATCCTATAGGCCAATCCTGCTTATGTATTTTTATTTGGGCCCTGAGCCTAGGCATTTGTGGGTTCATCACTTTGAGAAATAATTTCTCCTTAGGGGAGAATAAATTTTCACTTTCTTCCACCACTTTACGAATTCTGGCTTGAAATTTCAATAAAGGGTCTTTATTAATTATACTAATGTAATTTTCTTGACAAAAATCTTCAATTTTTGATATATAATTATCTTCAGTAATAACAACTAGAGTATTACCTTTATCTGCCTTTGTAATGATCATTTATTAGTAGCTAGTTTACCATTAATGGACTTAAAGGTTCCTATTTCGTGTCTACTTCTTTTTGAACCTTTGTCTTTCTCCTTTTGTAGCATTTTTTCAGTTTCTAGCGCTATTTTACATGTATCATGCCAATTTAGTTTTGCTTTTTTACTTGCCATTTTTACCTCGGCAATAATTCGCTCCCTATTATTGTCGTTGATAGGTGAAGGGATGTTACATTTTAGACCTTTATTAAGAAGGGTTAATTCAGCTGGAGAGAAATCAACACTAGTTAGATTAGCGAACCTTGGGTAAAATTTATAATGATGTTCAAATGGTTCCAATTTAGGAAGGATCTGATCTTTTATCAGTGCCTGTATTTTCTTTTCCTGCCTCTCTATAATGTCTTTCCATACTGGACCTATTTTTTGATCAAACGTGTTAAAGATAAGCAATAATATCAATGGTGACAGAGAGTTACTTATCTCAAGGTGTAATTCATACATCCTACTATTCAATTCATCTTTCTGTTTAAACATCTACATCTACATGATTACTCTCCAATTCACATTTAAGTGCTTGGCAGAGGGTTCATCGTACCACAATCATACTATCTCTCTACATTTCCACTCCCGAACAGCGCGCGGGAAAAACGAACACCTAAACCTTTCTGTTCGAGCTGTGATTTCTATTATTTTATTTTGATGATCATTCCTACCTAAGTAGGTTGGGCTCAACAAAATATTTTCGCATTCGGAAGAGAAAGTTGCTGACTGAAATTTCGTAAATAGATCTCGCCGCGACGAAAAACGTCATTGCTTTAATGACTTCCATCCCAACTCGCGTATCATATCTGCCACACTCTCTCCTCTATTACGTGATAATACAAAACGAGCTGGCCTTTTTTGCACCCTTTCGATGTTCTCCGTCAATCCCACCTGGTAAGGATCCCACACCGCGCAGCAATATTCTAACAGAGGACGAACGAGTGTAGTGTAAGCTGTCTCTTTAGTCGACTTGTTGCATCTTCTGAGTGTCCTGGCAATGAAACGCAACCTTTGGCTCGCCTTCCCCACAATACTATCTATGTGGTCTTTCCAACTGAAGTTGTTCGTAATTTTAACACCCAGGTACTTAGATGAATTGACAGCCTTGAGAATTGTACTATTTATCGAGTAATCGAATTCAACGGATTTCTTTTGGAACTCATGTGGATCACCTCACACTTTTCTTCATTTAGCGTTAACTGCCACCTGCCACACCATACAGCAATCTTTTCTAAATCGCTTTGCAAGTGATACTGGTCTTCGGATGACTTTAGTAGATGGTAAATTACAGCATCATTTGCGAACGACCTAAGATTGTCAACCAGGTCATTTATATAGATCACGAATAGCAGAGGTCCCAGGACGCTTCCCTGGGGAACATCTGATATCACTTCAGTTTTACTCGATGATTTGCCGTCTATTACTATGAACTGCGACCTTCCTGACAGGAAATCACGAATCCAGTCGCACAACTGAGACGATACCCCATAGACCCGCAGCTTGTAAGTGAGGAATGGTGTCAAAAGCTTTCCGGAAATCTAGAAATACGGAATCAACTTCAGATCCCCTGTCGATAGCGGCCATTACTTCGTGCGAATAAAGGGCTAGCTGCGTTGCACAAGAACGATGTTTTCTGAAACCATGCTGATTGTGTATCAACAGATCGTTCCCTTCGAGGTGATTCATAATGTTTGAATACAGTAGCTTATATGCTCCAAAACCCTACTGCAAACCGACGTCAATGATATAGGTCTGTAGTTCAATGGATTACTCCTACCACCCTTTTTAAACACTGGTGCGACCTGCACAATTTTCCAATCTGTAGGTACAGATCTATCGGTGAGCGAGCGGTTGTATATGATTGCTAAGTAGGGAGCTATTGTATCAGCGTAACCTGAAAGGAACTTAATCGTTATACAATCTGGACCTGAAGACTTGCCCTCATCAAGCGATTTGAGTTGCTTCGCAACCCCTAAGGTATCTACTTCTAAGAAACTCATGCTAGCAGCTGTTCGTGTTTCAAATTGTGGAATATTCCATTCGTCTTCCCTGGTGAAGGAATTTCGGAAAACTGCGTTCAATAACGCCGCTTTAGCGGCACAGTCGTCGGTAACAGTACCATCAGCACTGCGCAGCGAATGTATTGACTGCGTCTTGCCGCTTGTGTGCTTTACATACGACCAGAATTTCTTAGGATTTTCTACCAAATTTCGAGACAATGTTTCGTTATGGAACCTATTAAAGGCCTCTCGCATTGAAGTCCGTGCCAAATTTCGCGCGTCTGTAAATTTTAGCCAATCTTCGGGATTTCGCGTTCTTCTGAACTTCGCATGCTTTTTCCGTTGCCTCTGCAACAGCGTTCGGACCTGTTTTGTGTACCATGGGGGATCAGTTCCATCTCTTACCAATTTATGAGGTATGAATCTCTCAATTGCTGTTGCTACTATATCTCTGAATTTGAGCCACATCTCGTCTACATTTGCATAGTTAGTTCGGAAGGAATGGAGATTGTCTCTTAGTAAGCTTTCTAGTGACACTTTATCCGCTTTTTTAAATAAAATTATTTTGCGTTTGTTTCTGGTAGATTTGGGAAGAAACGGTATTGAGCCTAGCTACAACGACCTTGTGATCACTAATCCCTGTATCAGTCATGATGCTCTCTGTTAGCTCTGGATTGTTTGTGGCTAAGAGGTCAAGTGTGTTTTCCCAACCATTTACAATTCGCATGGGTTCGTGGACTAACCGCTCGAAATAATTTTCGGAGAAAGCGTTTAGGACAATCTCGGAAGATTTTTTCTGCCTACCACCGGTTTTGCACAAGTATTTTTGCCAACATATCGAGGGAAGGTTGAAGTTCCCACCAACTATAACCGTATGAGTGGGATATTTATTTGTTACGAGACTCAAATTTTCTCTGAACTTTTCAGCAACTGTATCATCGGACTCTTCCTAATTTCGTTTTTCATATAAAGGATACTACTTTTCCTTCGTATAAAAGTTGTTGCATCACATTTCTTATTGATGATATTCTTAGCATTATTTGGAACAATTTTCTGTTGCAAGCATTTCCTGTTAAATAGTATTTTCGTATTTAATTTCACGAATGCAGTTGTAATTTTCCTAAAAGTCTTTGAATCTCCGACTACCTGACTTGGTAGATTACATAGATTTTTGGACAACATGGTTGTGGAGAGAAGCAGCGATTAGTATGATTAATCAATAATTCGAAAACAATCTAAATCGCATTTATTATTATTATTATTATACCGCCAACCGGCTTCAACCCGACGTAGGAGTCATGTTCTGGGCGTTTACACTGTCAAATTATAGATATCCGTCAGAAAGACTCTATTATACAACAGCTAACATTACGTAAATTTAAAATATGTTACCCATTGTCGACTGCTGGTGGTGTCACTTCTGCCTACATAACGGCAGGAAACTATGCGAGACTAACCCTTCGTATGGGCTTAAACCGTGTGCTGAGATCACGTGAATAGACGGCAACACCCCCAGCGGCGATCAACGGCATTTAATACAGTTTATTTAATGTAATTACTAGTCACCTTGATTTAACATAAATTTAAGTGACAGTAAATAACAGAAAACGGAACCATTCCATTTAAAAAGAGTTACAATTATAGTGCTACTTATAAAATAATAACAAATGTTCCGTGGTCAACTCGTAAAATTCGTTAAAATGTATTAAATTATTTCCATAATATAGAGTAAAACAATCTGTGACACACAAAAAGTGGTGTTCTCTTGTATTATATATATTCGTACATTTACGTAGAAAACATTTGAGTCAATTTACTGACACGGTTAATATGGAAGGACTACAGCGCCCTCTACTTCTTGTGAGGACGCCGTTGCCATGGATTACAAAGCGTATATCAGAGGCCCTGTAGTCTGTGTAGCGAGGACGCCGTCGTCATGGTAGCAGCTGGTGTGTTCATATGGTGTTATCTTTGCCCTGGCCACGGCGTCCGTTGCCGTGGTAGCGGTATGTCATGGCTCTTCACCCACAGAGAAGTTGTCACTTATTTGAGGTTGTGGAAATATCGACAATCAAGAGTAACCTAAAAAAATTTAAAGATAGAATAAAAGTTTACAACACCGTTGTAGTACCCATTAAATGAATTAAAGTATTAAAATAATAAAAGGAATAGTTGCATTATTGTGTACAAATAATATTTTCGAATAGCTCGAAAAATATTTTATCGTGGCTCTTTATTTGTTCATTCAGCATTGCTGCCGGATTTCGTTTATTATGTATAACAATTTCCAGGCTCTCTAGACTATCCATCATAGGTCCTTTTTGGGTTACAAGCAGTATCTTCAGATTTTCCCTTATATTGATTTCTGCATGTTTTTCCATATCTAAATGCCGTCCGAAGAGTGATTTATTACGTGCTGTTCCAGTAGTATGTTCTTTAAATCTGGCATTAAAACTTCTCCCTGTTTGCCCGATGTAAATTTTGCTACAATCTTTACAAGTCAATTTATAAATTCCTGATTTAGCAAGCATCTTGTTTTTAGCATCTATACTATGCCTAAGACTATTAGTTATGGTATTTGTACAGAAAGCAATCGTAACATCAGAATTCTTGAACAGTTTATTTATCTTATCTGATATAGTCCCCATATACAGCATCTTCGCGAAAGTTCTCTTTTCGGGTATTTTCGTCTGTCTGAAGTGTATTTTCTGTTGTATCGTCTCTACTATATTTGCGTTATATCCATTAGATATCGCAATTTGCTTTAATATGTTAATCTCCTTCTGTCTCTGTTCTGGTGTTAGTGGAATTCTATTCAAACTATGTATCGCTGTGAAGAAAAAAGACAGATATTACTCCAATACACCTGTCAAGTGGGGAAGCCTACACATCTGGGACTGGAAACAGTTTCTCGGCCCTGAATACATGCTTCCATACAAAGCAGGTCAGCAAGGCAGGCCCGTACTCCAATGCAGCATCCCTGATGTGAAGGACAGCCTACATGTTGGGGGCCACAAAACTGTTTCTTGCCCCTAATATGTGGGCTCCCCTGCAAAGCAGGTCAATCAGGCAGCAATACCTTTCTACACAATACGCTTATCATGCAGGGCAGCCTATATGCCAGGAACCAAAGAAAAACACATTTTACCCATCTTCATCTAGTGCTGTAACTAGTGAGGCCTTCTGGAAATCGATCTCTTGGTTAGGGAAGAGACCACTGTCATACACACACATGTACAATCTGCCTTATGTATATTACTTTTTATCGTTGCATATTAATTTGGATACTGTTATGTAACTAGAATGAGTTTGTTACCAAGTTTTGGTGAAAAAACATGGTTCATGAAGTTTCATTTGATAAGTTTTTTGAACTTTCTTGTAAAAGAAAATAACTCTAGGAATATTCCATGGAGTCAAAGTTTACTGCAGATGTCCAGACCACTCTCTTCAAGTTCTGTTCCATTCAGTCTGGCTAAGAGATGCTTGAAGTTGGAGGCACCATTGTACTGTATACAAAAATAGTTTTTGGTACATTTGCAGACTGAAGCAAACCAAGTGCTGTATCATGTGTGAGATACAGAGGCGAGCGAATGCGCCGGGACATACCCCAGTTCACTGCTAGTAACGCCATGTCACTTTAACGTGTCTGCATGTAGTGCACAAGTATTGCACCACAGTTTAGTATGAAATTAAAAATCAAAATTTATGTTTAAAACTTTGTTAAGTTATAGTTTAGTGTAATAATGTTCCAAATACCAAGTCCTGATGTTCTAAACTTAATAGTTTACGGAAAAATGTCGGTTTTCGGAAAAATCAGAGGCGCTAAATAATGGACTTAGAAACTTGAAAATTTGTTTTATACTTCAGTACACCCCAAAAATAATAACAAAGAGTCCACGTTAATCTACCTCTTATAGTTTTTGAGTAATTCTATAAAAACTAATTTTATAACTAAAGTGTACCTAAGTGTTGTAGATTAAGTACTTGAAATTTTAATGACGGAGGATTTTGGTTAAACCAGATGATCAAATATATCAAATAGTAGAGCTACACCAAGTTTAAGAGCTTGTAACATAAATAGCAACTGATATAAGTCTTAGCAAAGGTATGGTTCAGAGGTAACAATCTACCGTTAGATCCACTAAATAGATTCTATTAAGCAAAGTTTTCATTCTAGCGAGCTGAAACTTTCTACGTGCTTCCAAACTGCTTATCTGCATACCAGCAAAAATTAAGAAGTTTCTGAAGTAATTGGTAACTATATTATTGAAGATTATGTGCCCGAGATAGCGGTCGTTTGTAGACTGCCGCCGTAAGCAAATAGACAGAGACAACAGATGTTTTCTCAGCAGTCCGCACCGGCACTTTATAAATACAGCCCCTGAAGCAGTAGGAAGTTTCACTTCGCTCTTAGACACTGTGAGGTCCACGCCAGTTAAACGTCCGGTCGCGCTCTGCCTCGGATGACGTCAGAGCGGAGCTGTGACAAGCGAGTATTTGGCAGTGAAAACGGATAGTGAACTCGCGAGGACTGTCCACCGTCCTGGATCGTTTAGAATTCGGTAAAATAACTGTTATTGTGCCGTCCGTGTGAAATTCAATTCAGCGTGGCAAGTGGTGAATTTATTTCCACTTTTATGGCGAGCATTAATTTTTGAACAATTATTGCGAACTTTCAATTGAGTGATGTTAGTCAGGGCGAAAAAACAATCTGGTAGGAAGTTACCATAGAGGTCACCTCTGAACTGCTAAAGGAGCTGTTAGATTATAAAGACTTGTTTTCACTTGAACACAACGCAATTCTAAGTGTTGTTTGTGAGAAACTTGATTGGAACTTTAAACTTTTACTGAAGTCATAGTCCTGATCCCGCAAAGACATGGGAAATAGACACTTTTCTTTCAGTGCGTTGGACTGGAATGTGGCTGTGCAGACTGGAAGCTAAGGTCAGTATGTTTCCCTTCGCTTTCTGGCTGACCACCAAATTAGTTGCCAGGCTCACGTGATTAAAGACGGCATAAAAACTTTAAACCAGTGAAGTAAGTTACTCGCCGCCCCACAAGACGACTTGTTAGAAGATTCACGTTACTCACAACTACAATCGTTTCAAGAGTTCTTTAAGATTTCAGCAGAGTAGCTATGAGAGACAGTTCATATGATAAAATGTTGTCAGGTTTTTCTGGTGGCCATTCCAGAAGACTTGTTCTCTTATTATGATGAATATGGGACCAGGAAACATATTGATGCTGCTGAGTGGCCCAGTGAGAAACCTGAGGACGTTTTATTGCATTGACACTCCACAACAGCATTAATTTGGAGTAACAATTCATGTTTCTTCGTCTCACGAAAAACGCATTCATCTTGTTTTGTCTTCCCGGACCAAGACAACCGGTCAGTGTCAGATTTGTTTCAAAAGGAGGACGTAGCACCACACTATCCTGACATGGACTCACAGACCTTCTGTGTTACGTCAGTCCAGTGGTGGTTATCAGCTGCCAGTTGCCTACTGTGACGGCTTGCTGTGTCAGTAGGACCAGTATGGCTGACAAGTTGCTCATGTTTATTCTGTAAAGTCAATAATTTGATTATTTGTTCTATATTTCAGGTCCCTCAGATGGTACAACCACAGTTTTCCACTTTTTAACAATTTATCATCAAATAACACTATCCAACAAAAAATAGAATACATTTATTTCATTTAGTTTGTTGTATAAAACCAAGCTGCTGAGCGTGAATATGTAACTGGTTTTTTATGTATTTTAACGGTTTTTGAAAAGAGTCATAGTTGTTCAAGCTATTAATCACTATATCGCTCTATTTCGATGTTTGAAACGTAAAATTGTGTCCGTTGTGACGTTCTGTGAGGTGTACAGTGCTTATTTCGATATGCACGTTCCAGACTAACACATAACTTGGGTTCTCCATCTGGCTTGTGGCAGCAGAATGTCTGCTTTAGAGGGTAGGCTTCATGGAACAAGAGAATGTGTGCTATTTGAAGTACCCAGAATATGGTAAGGACTACAAATCATCCCAATAACTGTTATTTGTATGGAGGGTATTACAGATTACAAAAGTCCCAATACCAGGAAAAACATACCATTTCCTAGCACACCATCATCTATTGCTCCAGTACCACGAAGTAAAGAGCTCCCAATTCCATCAACACTGAAATAAAATAGAAGTGAACGGTATATAGAGACGAATTCAAGTGATGAGAGTAATTTCAGTTTTAGTGATGATAGCAAATTTGAAATGGTCTCTCTGAGTACATTAAGATTCCTCATGAACCAGATCAGTGACATCTATTTATAGAGAGTTGAAGAAGAAGTCTGAAAGCTGTCCTATTGCACTATGGGAACAACTTTCCTTCTATAACTTCAACTCATCCTGCAAAATTTAAGAAGACTTGTGAAAATATGAAGCTGCTCTAGGAAAAACTAAAATATGAACGTTAAAAATGGGATGTTGGTGATAATTTTAAGACTCTGGGATCTCTTATGGGTTCTTGGCTATACTAAATATTCTCGCTTCCTCTGCCTGTGGATGAGCGTTACACCAGGAAAGAACGGTCAACAAGAAAGAAACTCGTTCCAGATGTAGACAACCTAAGAAATGAGCCCCTATCGTCCAGGGAGAACATTCCCTTACCACCACCCAATATCAAAACTGGTCTTGCTAAATAATACCTCAAAGATTTAGACAGCGACAGGGACGCTCTGAGCCTCATCAGAAATATGTTCCTCTAGTTATCCGAGGCAAAAATAAAATATGAAATTTTTACCGGAACACAGATTAGTCTTATGTTAAAATCAGAAGTACTTATAGAAACAATGACTCTTAATGAAAGAAATGTTTGGGGTACTTTTAGAATGGTGGTGCAACGGTTTTTGGGGAAGAATGGAAGTGAGAACTGCATACAACCGACAGAAAATTTAATAGTGTTATCGTCTATTTTGGATGTAGAATGTCGGTGAAAGTTCACTATTTGTTTTCTCATACGTATTTCTTAGGGCCAAATGCAGGAGCTGTAAATGAACACGTTGAACGCTTTCACCAAGAAATGCACTGCATGGAAGTGAAGTATCAGGGACGTTGCGACTGTGCTAGGATGGAGATTATAGTGTGGCATAGTACTGACGTAGGGTTCGGAGAAACTTAAAAGGGAAAAAGGCGATATAATGCTCATTTTTTAATGTCGCCATTTTTTTATGAAGATTCAGTGTTATTCAGTATTTTTGCACTTACACTCATCAGTTCTTGAGTTACTGTAACGTACATTTCATCTATAGGACTTTAGCTGTATTAAATAAGCATGCAGTATTAGTAGCTTTTCAGAACAGAGAAAAAACCATTATCACACCAAAAATATTGACGCTTAAAAATCTAATTATATATTTATAATCGGTATCAGAAATAAAGCAATAAAGACAAAAAATATAAACAAAAACGTCGTCAAATTTTGTTACGTAGTGTAGTCTCTTTAATATAAAAGGGGGAGATAAAAGATTACGAAATGAAATTTTGCACTACATCAGCTTCTATACAAAACTATACATTGTTATGGTATAGTTACAATATCTTGATCTGCATCTGAATACGGCATTTGAATATTTAAAAAAAGGACTGGGAACGCAAGTCGTGATAATGTAAGGAGGTTAGACACAAACATTTACTTCTTTAACCAAAAGTCTATTGGAGTCTGTTTCTATAATTAAAATTTACTTTATGACTGAAAAGAAATAATAATTTGCCCATTATCAGTAATAAGATTCTCAGGGTCTTTATACCAGAGCTTGAAATCGAGGTTGATAAGAGGCTTTGATGAGAGAGCGGCAGTTCATTTACCTGGCGATAATTATATACCGTAGAAGCCTACTTTCAAAACTTCAATAACCAGCTTTAGGAATATTCTATAACCCCTAAGTATCACTCCAGTGGGGATCGTGAGGACAAGGTTGTAACGACGCAGTTATGTCAAGTGAGTAACATACACTTGAAGTCACTCACTTGCGAAACATAAAAGCACAGCATAGATTTTATTTGTGATTTTATTAATTTCAGTTTACCATAATATCACCAACATTTCGAAGTATTTGGAACTCTTCTGACGCTGTAACCAGGAACGCCATCTGTTAGCAGCGTACGGAATTGTTTGCATAAATATTGTCATTTCTGTCCGAACCTTTGCTGATAACATTATTTGTATTGTCAGTTATTTCAAAAATTAAACTATACTGAATAGTAGAATGCACGTTAAAAGGAAACAAAGTATTTAAAACATTTACTGTCTTTGCTTGAGAGCTCGACTAGTTGCGCAGAGACTTTCTTTGTCGTAGGAACTTAGACAGGATAGTAGTCTATGGTAGTTCAGTTCTTGATGGCAATGGGTTGTGGTCTGTGTACAACCGTTACCATTCAGTGATAATTGATGAAACATGTAAGGAGAAAAATTTATAGTATGTCTACATATAGGAATACTGGAAGAAGAGATGTGACAGCAGAAAGAACGAGGAAGGATATGGATATTATGTATTTGCCAATAAACGGCCACGTCACAGCAACAATGCAGCTAAGTGGTATTTACTTGTAAAGAGTAGTTTCTTACTAACGATTTGCGTTCACATTTTGAAACGAAAAGATTAAGTACAGTGTAAATAACTGATTTCTTTCAATTACTGTTTTCAAAACGATTCATCACAATTTATTTGGGCACTCAAAAGTTTCATTACAAGTGTACTGTTACCACCAACGCAGTAAATTATTCAGTTTAATCACTGGACTATATTGTCTGTATCAGGTAGTTATGTTGATTAGTCCATGAATAGAATTTTAAAGTGCGTGCGTGATGGTGTGAATGGTTACCGTAGTTATTACTATACTACGTTACTATATGACTCAGTGTAACATGTCATTAGCTACTACAAGCCAACATTCCATTTTTCATACCTGTTTTGTTACTGGCTAATTACCAATTATCAGTTCGTGAACACGAAAGTGGAACAGTATTACCGAGCGCGCTGAAATTTAGTTACAACTCATTGTCGGATAGGCCAATGTGCTCGCGGTTGTATTTTCAATGAATTAACGTCTTTCACAGCAAAAAATCTGACGGCCGCACTGTAGGGTCCGAGTAATTAAAGTACGAACAGACTGCTGGCGGCGAGACTGTAGGCGAGCTGGCATCGGCAAGCGGCAGTTCGCCATGGCCTGAAGCCGTGAAGCAGCAGTGCGGAAGCGTCGTCTGTCTCGCTACATCTTGTGGTAACGTAACATCACATGGAACTCGCGTTTCTCGTGAGGGTTCTCCTCTGTTGGCGATCACGTAAGACTCTAGAGATGCTATGCGCGAGGGCAACTTAAAATTCTCTCTAATCTCTCTGTTCTGTTCGCTGACTATATGAAACTATAAATGCAATGTTCGGTCATTTTTAAGCTCAATTTTTTGTCTGTCCTTCTCCCTGACTGATAATCAGAAATTATATTTATTACGTTAAGGTAAATGAATGAATGTACTTAACTGTAATAGTGAACTGTTGTTCTTCGTTATAAATAATTCCGAATTCACTGATACTGAGAATTATGACTGAAAGTAATTAACTTTATAATGGAAAAACCATTTCGTAATATTAGAAAACTACATACTGTGCTGCATTCAACTTTCTATCCGGTAGGTTTGATAACTGAGACGGTATAAGCTCAGTTTTCTTACGGCAACAATTCGAACCTGCATCTTCGAGAATTATTTCAAAGATTAAATTCATTGTCTGCTTACAATATACTTAATTTGATTTCCGCCTTGTACCACGAAACGAAGAAACATAATGCTACCATTTAACGTGCTTACACATACATTACACAATTTGGTCTCCAGTGGTCTGAAAGCGTGGGAGCAGTGGGCGGTGCATATCTTTGATAGCTGCTGGTGTTGTATGTCCAGTGACTTTTATTCGCCGGACCTATATTGCAGGTGGGTCAAATGCTCTGTAGCGTCGTCTCTGAGTCAGATGGGGGTCTTTCGCTGGGGGCGAAAAGGGTATTTTCTCAGGTGGCCATTGTATATTGGCGATGAGACACCTAAGGGCGAATACATTACAATGTATCTAGAATGAGATTTTCACTCTGCAGCGGAATGTGCGCTGATATAAAACTTCTTGGTATATTAAAACTGTGTGCCGGACCGAGACTCGAACTCGGAACCTGTGCCTTTCGCAGGCAAGTGCTTTACCATCTAAGCTACCCAAGCACGACTCACGACTCGTCCTCACAGCTTCAATTCTGCCAATACCTCGTCTCCTACCTTCACAGAAGCTCTTGCGCGAAACTTGCAGAACTAGCACTCCTGGAAGAAAGGATATTGCGGAGACATGGCTTAGCCACAGCCTGGGGGATGTTTCCAGAATGAGATTTTCACTCTGCAATGGAGTGTGCGCTGATATGAAACTTCCTGGCAGATTAAAACTGTGTTTCACATTACAATGTACTTGATAACATATAAGCTGACCAACCAGAACGTTATGACCAACTATCTAATAGCCGGCATGTCGACCTTTGGGACGGCTGACAACGGCGTCGCGTGGAAGCAATGGGGCCTTGGTAGGTCGCTGGAGGGAGTTGGCACCACATCTGCACATACATTAGTCAATTCGCGTCCAATTCCCGGAAGGGAGGCGAAAAGCTCTGACGCCACGTTCAATCACATCCCAGATGTGTTCGATCGGGTTCAGATCTGACGAGTTGGGGGGGGGGGGGGCAGCACATCAACTGGAACTCGCCACTGTGCTCCCCGAATCACTCCATCACACTCCTGCCCTTGTGACATGACGCGTTATCTTGCTGAAAAATCGCATTGCCGACGAGAAACATGATCGCCACGAAGGTGTGTACGTGGTCTGCAACCAGCGAACGATACTCCTTGGCCGTCATGGTGTCTTCCACGAACTCCACTGGAGTCAAGGATGCCCACGTGAATATTCCCCAGAGCATAATGGAGCCCCCGCCAGCTTGTCTCCGTCCGCAGTACAGGTGTCAAGGAGCTGTTCCCCTGGAAGAAGACGGATTCGCGCCATCTCATTGGCATGATGAAGAAGTATCGATATTCATCAGAACATGCAACGCTCTGCCACTGCACCAACGTGCAGCGCCGATGGTCACGTGCCCATTTCAGTCGTAGCTGCCGATGTCGTGGTATTAACATTGGCACATGCACGGGTCGCTGGCTGTAGAGGCCCATCATGGGAGTGTTTGGTGCGCTTTATGTTCAGACACAGCTGTACCTTGCCCAGCTTAAAGTCTGATGTTAGTTTCGTCAGAGTTCACCGCCTGTCCTCTCTTTCCTCTTTTGCCAGTCTGCCCAGCCTACGACGTCCAACATCTGTAATGATGGGTGACCGCCCAACCCCACGAGGTCTGGATGTGGTTTCAACTCGGTTTCACCACGTGTTGAAGACACTAACCACAGCATTTCTCGAACACCGGACAATTCGTGCACTTTCCGATAGCTCGTGCAGAGCCTCCGACCATCACAATCTACTCTCGGTCGAACTGCCTGTCTCCCTCCGCCCCCTTAGCTGAGTGGCCAGTGCATCTCACAGCCATAAACGGACCCAGGTTCGATTTCCTGCCAGAATGCAAATTTTCTCCCCTGGGGGACTGGGAGTTGAGTTGGCGTCATCAACGTGGCGTCGTGAAAAGAATTATAAGTTGTCGCCAAAACTTCCCCAGGCAGGGACTCCTGGCCCTCAGTGCCATACGACCATTTCATTTCATTTCATTTCTGCGACGTTAGGGAGGAAGGAGACAGGTGTTGGCGGAATTGAAGATGTGGAGGCAGATTGTGAGTTGTGGCTGGATAGCTCAGCCTGTACAGTACTTGGCCGTGAAAGGTAAAGGTCTTAAGTTCGACTGTCGGTACTACACATAGTTTCCCAAGAGGTATCAAAGCACAAGATGTTAAAATATTATGCGCACTGAGTTTTAGTGCATAAAAACAAATGTATCGACACAGTCCTAGACAGACGCGCTCGATGCTATACAGTAGGCCACTTACGGCAAAACATTGATCCAACGTTGCGCGGTGGTGTTCACAGAGTCACTGTCCGACAGTCGGTCAGTGCCGGGATTATTACGATAAACCGGGATACCTTGGCACGTGCCATATGTGACTTCTCCAGCTGCAGCAACCGTTTTGGCGCAAATAAATACTGCCGGTCTGGTCAGGCAGAGGATGTTACGTTGCAGCGAGTCATCGAACGTGAAGTGTCATAGTGTCGGTTTCCACCGTCGGGTCGCAGCCGCTTTGCCGTCGTCCTGACTCTGCCTGCCAATGGCGCCGTCCACCGCCTGATGAGCCGAGGTTCGAACTGAGGTCCTCCCGGACACCGAGCAGCTGGGGAGCTCGCCAGCTCCCATGGCCGCCAGCCGCCCGCTGATCCGGGGTTCGCTCCCTACACGTCTGCGCCCTTCACTTGCAGCGGCCAGGCGACCGTGTCAGCATGCAGACCGTGTCAGCCTGCCACGTCATCCCTGAGCTGCACTGCCATCGGACTCATATATCATGAGCTGAGCTGTCCGCCGTGTTTTCCCGAAAGAACACGATACCTATAGTTGTTTACATATGAATGATGATGCGCGTCGAGATTTCTAATTAAATGTACGGAAGATTTCGTCGTAAAAATGGGTGGCTGCTCAGCTGTTAACTGCACTAATTATTGCAAAAATGATTTTCGCATGTTTAGATTTTCAAGATACCACAAATGAAGAAAAAGATGGGTGATCAATTGGCGCAGAGACATCTGAGAACGAGGATTTGGCGCTCAATTATGTATTATAGGTATATGCTAATAAAAGAAGCAGTAAACATGAAACCAGTTGTATACAATTCCGTTTCTTCCCCCAGTCTAAAATTATAGTGACGCAGTTCGTTTCAATTTTTTTCGATTCCTAAGATATTTTCGCAATTGGCAATGTGGAGAGCGATTTATTGTGATGTAATTACACTCCCGGAAATTGAAATAAGAACACCGTGAATTCATTGTCCCAGGAAAGGGAAACTTTATTGACACATTCCTGGGGTCAGATACATCACATCACACTGACAGAACCACAGGCACATAGACACAGGCAACAGAGCATGCACAATGTCGGCACTAGTACAGTGTATATCCATCTTTCGCAGCAATGCAGGCTGCTATTCTCCCATGGAGACGATCGTAGAGATGCTGGATGTAGTCCTGTGGAACGGCTTGCCATGCCATTTCCACCTGGCGCCTCAGTTGGACCAGCGTTCGTGCTGGACGTGCAGACCGCGTGAGACGACGCTTCATCCAGTCCCAAACATGCTCAGTGGGGGACAGATCCGGAGATCTTGCTGGCCAGGGTAGTTGACTTACACCTTCTAGAGCACGTTGGGTGGCACGGGATACATGCGGACGTGCATTGTCCTGTTGGAACAGCAAGTTCCCTTGCCGGTCTACGAATGGTAGAACGATGGGTTCGATGACGGTTTGGATGTACCGTGCACTATTCAGTGTCCCCTCGACGATCACCAGTGGTGTACGGCCAGTGTAGGAGATCGCTCCCCACACCATGACGCCGGGTGTTGGCCCTGTGTGCCTCGGTCGTATGCAGTCCTGATTGTGGCGCTCACCTGCACGGTGCCAAACACGCATACGACCATCATTGGCACCAACGCAGAAGCGACTCTCATCGCTGAAGACGACACGTCTCCATTCGTCCCTCCATTCACGCCTGTCGCGACACCACTGGAGGCGGGCTGCACGATGTTGGGGCGTGAGCGGAAGACGGCCTAACGGTGTGCGGGGCCGTAGCCCAGCTTCATGGAGACGGTTGCGAATGGTCCTCGCCGATACCCCAGGAGCAACAGTGTCCCTAATTTGCTGGGAAGTGGCGGTGCGGTCCCCTACGGCACTGCGTAGGATCCTACGGTCTTGGCGTGCATCCGTGCGTCGCTGCGGTCCGGTCCCAGGTCGACGGGCACGTGCACCTTCCGCCGACCACTGGCGACAACATCGATGTACTGTGGAGACCTCACGCCCCACGTGTTGAGCAATTCGGCGGTACGTCCACCCGGCCTCCCGCATGCCCGCTATACGCCCTCGCTCAAAGTCCGTCAACTGCACATACGGTTCACGTCCACGCTGTCGCGGCATGCTACCAGTGTTAAAGACTGCGATGGAGCTCCGTATGCCACGGCAAACTGGCTGACACTGACGGCGGCGGTGCACAAATGCTGCGCAGCTAGCGCCATTCGACGGCCAACTCCGCGGTTCCTGGTGTGTCCGCTGTGCCGTGCGTGTGATCATTGCTTGTACAGCCCTCTCGCAGTGTCCGGAGCAAGTATGGTGGGTCTGACACACCGGTGTCAATGTGTTCTTTTTTCCATTTCCAGGAGTGTATATGCCATTACCATAAACACACACAGACAAACTGAATAATGCTTAATCCCATTTCTTATATAGGTGTAGTAGGACGAATGATAACTAAGATTTTATGGCGGATCGTCCGCAGCTCGTGGTCTCGCGCTAGCGTTCTCGCTTTCCGAGCACGGTGCCCCGGGTTCGATTCCCGGCGGGGTCAGGGATTTTCACCTGCCTCTAGATGACTGGGTGTTGTTGTGTCTTCTTCATCATCATCATTCATCCCCATTACGGTCGGAGGAAGGCAATGGCAAACCACCTCCAATAAAACCTTCCGTAGTACGGCAGCGGTGCGGGCCTCCCGCTCTGTCCCCTACGCTCTGTTACGGTGTATGGGACTTCATCATCATCATAACGGACTGGTAATTGCGAGACAACCAGCAGAAGTAACGTAACTTATCAAGAAGTAAGCAAAATGAATACTGATTTAATGATAGTTGAAACTATTAATAAAAATTCCTTTCAATGTAACGTGAAACTATAATTCTCTTTCTCCCCCCCCCCCTTCCATACGATAAAAATGCCGCATTTCTTAAAATACCTAGTTGTGGTTAAAGAATAAACACCACTTTTGCAAGTGCCTGTATACGGCCACAGGTTGTCACTGCTTAACACCCATATTTGAAGGCACTAGTACAAAGCTCTTACCTCATTACATTTAATACTTACATACTACCATGGAAATTCCGAGCCTACATTTCTACAGCCGCACAACATTACAATTTTTCTGTTATCTGTAGATGGTATTGTAAATATCTCTATAGACATTAATTACTGTTCGGAACACTTTATACATGCAATATCAAATATTTTATAAGAAATGCTGCAAAAAGTTGCATGAGTAGGTATAACAATCCACAAAGTAAACATTGCCGAATCTTTAGGTTTGTGGAAAACATTACGGACAATTCATCCTATTATGTAAGAGCTCTAGCCTGCACCGTTGACTACGCATTAGGCATAGCAGCGGCCGGAGTCCAACTGCAACGCTTCGCAAACCTGATCCGTGCGTCCATGGGTCCCCTTCGAGCACCGCCTAATGTCGTCCTGAATGATACTACGAACAAGTTCGTGTAATAACGGGTTATACTGCTTCCGAGTGGCTTCTGGCTCCCAGATCCGCCTTCCTCCACTAGAGCATACCTACAGCCTCTACATTACACTGAGGTTGCTATTATTATCAAAAAATATTAGCGTGTAACATTGGACAGTGTCTGTAACGAACCAACTGTGGACTAATTCGTCCATTTAGGACCCTTTTTTTGCATGTTCCATGGCTCATGTTCTTGGCAGTGCGCCATGATGTGTACCGTGTCAACAGATATACGAATTAGCTACATTTCCTTCGTGGAAACTTGGCTATACGCTGTTCATCTACATACACGGATTTTTTCATACATTAATCTATAGCAAAATTTGATAAATGTAAACCAACATATTGCATACAACGTACTCAGATTTTCTTCTACAGAGCGTAAGGACGTGACCAGTAGAAATAATTTCAGTTTGTTTTTAAAGCTTTTATTATCTGCCTGCAACTTTTATTCATAAGGAACTTGGACGATTTCTTTCTTTTTTTACGATTCCTACTGTTACGCTTATGAATGCTGCTGTTATTTTCAAACTGTACTTGATTTGTCACAACAAACTTCCTAAGAGAGGAAATGTGAGGCTGTTACCCACATGCCTAAAATTTAGGCCGTTGCTAAATCAAGTCCCAGAAAACACCAAATGATATTCATATGGCACACGTGAGATGAATACTTTGTGTCTTTGTATGGAACTTCCGCAAAAAATTATTCCGCTTGAGGTCAGTGAATGCTAATTTTATAATACTTTCATCGCCAAAAACAGTGATTACACGTACAGTACATGTAGCTGAACCGGAGGCACGTACAGCTCTGATCAACATGCAGTTTCAGAAATTTTGAGCACTGAGTTTTACATGCTGGTTATTTCATTTCCATAGTGCTGTACTGTCATTGACTGTGAAGTACCCTACCTTGTATAGAATAGAATGAAACGTTTCTTTTGTTTCTTTTTTATCCTGTGTTTAAGTATTTACTGAGAACCAATCAATAATACTTTTAAATGTTTTATTTATAGCTCATTGAGTTGTTTCAGCTCTTCTGGAGTTGAATGTGACTTTTTCGTCAACACTAAACAGCGTAATTTCTTCTTTACCATCTAAGATGGAAGGTTATTTGCATACATCAAAATCAGATCTGACACCAGAGTTGCACCTTGTGTAACGCCAGTAGTAATCTTTCCCCACTCAGAAGGAGCGTGAGACTGGATGTGCGCTGTAGTCGGACAGTCGGCTTGAATGACCGTAGCTCGCTGTATGTCATATTGTGCCACTTTCCCTCTCTCTCTCTCTCTCTCTCTCTCTCTCTCTCTCTATCTCTCTGTCCGTCCCTCTCACAGAGACAAACACACTCACACACAGCAGTCGCTGTCATCGGTAGCCTGTCATTACTTCCTGTGGAGATAAGTTAATACCTAACTGTGATCATCTGCTCGCAAGCTCCTATTGCTACTGCGTCAGCAACCTCGTTTGCCTCAACCCCAGTGTGTCCAGATGTCCAGTTTTACAGGAGAGGGTTTGTGTTCCGCACGATATGAGTCATCTAATCCGTTGCGTACACTTTTCATAATAGTCTCCAGATCACTGATGGGTCCGTAAGTAGACAAGAAATTACCTCGCCCCCTCACTTTTAAGTGCCACCTCTTCCAGTGCCTTCCCGATCTACATCTAATCTAATGATCACTAATTGGTCCATAAGTAGACAAGAACTACCTCCCCCCCCTCACTTTTAAGTGCCATCTGGTCCAGTGCCTTTCCGATCTACATCTAATCTGCATACACACTCCGCAAGCCACCGTATGGTGCGTGGCGGAGGGTACGCTGTACCACTATTAGACATTTCCTTTCCTATTAAACTCAGAAATAGAGCGAGGGAAAACTACTGTCTGTATTCTTCCGTACAAGCCCTAATTCTTCTAATCTTTACAATCTTATGCGAAATGTAAGTTGGCGCCATTAGAACCGTCCTGCAGTTAGCTTCAGATGACGATTCTCTAAGTTTTCTCAATAGTGCTCCTCGAAAAGAATGTCATCTTCCCTCCAGTGATTCCCATTTGAGTTCCTGATCGCTCAAAGCTCAGCGTGGCACACTGGAAAGTGGGTTCTTGGGCGAGTTTTAATTATATAATCATGGAAACTAGCAGATGGCTCGGTACTCTCCTCCATTCGCAGATGTCCGACCCAGAAATTGAGGCTGACTTCCTTGCACCGCCTGCGTCAAAGTATGCACCCCATCTCTCTCATAGGATCCCCCAGAAGTATGCAGACGCAGTCAGTAAGAAGTAACGCGAGTAACACGAGTATAATGACTTTTCTGGAGACTAAAAATCTACTCTGTAGGAATCAGCATGGGTTTCAAAAACTCAGCTCGCGCAATTCGTCCACGAGACTCAGAGGGCCATAGACACGGGTTCCCAGGTAGATGCCACGTTTCTTGACTTCCGCAAGGCGTTCGATACAGTTCCCCAAAGTCGTTTAATGAACAAACTAAGAGCATATGGACTATCAGACTAATTGTGTGATTGGATTGAAGAGTTCCTAGATAACAGAACGCAGCACGTCATTCTCAATGGAGAGAAGTCTTCCGAAGTAAGAGTGATTTCAGGTGTGCCGCGGGGAAGTGTCGTAGGACAGTTGCTATTCACAATATACATAAATGATCTTGTGGATAACATCGGAAATTTACTAAGTCTTTTTGCAGATGATGCTGTGGCATATCGAGAGGTTGTAAAAATGGAAAATTGTACTGAAATTCAGGAGGATCTGCAACGAATTGACGCATGGTGCAGGGAATGGCAATTGAATCTCAATGGAGACAAGTGTAATGTGCTGCGAATACATAGATAAAACATCCTTTATTATTTAGCTACAATATAGCAGGTCAGCAACTGGAAGCAGTTAATTCCATAAATTATCTGGGAGTAGGCGTTAGGAGTGATTTAAAATGGAACGATCATATTCATCTCTTGGTCTCCCTCTACGATTTTTAGCCTCCACGCTGCCCTCCAATACTAAATTGGTGATCCCTTGATGCATCAGAACGTGTCCTACCAAGCGATCCCTTCTTCTAGTCAAGTTGTGCCACAAACTCCTCTTCTCCCCAATCCTATTCAATACCTCCTCATTAGTTATCTGATCTACCCATCTAATCTTCAACATTCTTCTGTAGCACCACATTTCGAAAGCTTCTATTCTGATATTGTCCAAACTGCTTATCGTCCATGTTTCACTTCCATACATGGCTACACTCCATACGAATACTTTCAGAAACGACTTCCTGACACTTAAATCTATACTCGATGTTAACAAACTTCTCTTCTTCAGAAACGCTTTCCTTGCCATTGCCAGTCTACATTTTGTATCCTCTCTACTTCGACCATCATCAGTTATTTTGCTCCCCAAATAGCAAAAGTCCTTTACTACTTTAAGTGTCTCATTTCCTAATCTAATTCCCTCAGTGTCACCCGACTTAATTAGACTACATTCCATTATCCTCGTTTTGCTTTTGTTGATGTTCATCTTATATCCACCCTTCAAGACACTATCCATTCCGTTCAACTGCTCTTCCAAGTCCTTTGCTGTCTCTGACAGAATTACAATGTCATCGGCGAACCTTAAAGTTTTATTTCTTCTGCATGGATTTTAATACTTATTCCGAATTTTTCTTTTGTTTCCTGTACTGCTTGCTCAATATACAGATTGAATAACAGATTGAATAACATATCGGAGCATGTCATCGCCGATTTTGTTGCATTAATGCAGTAAGGCCTACACTGAACAGAGATACGACCAGCATGGTCGACTAATTGATCGTAAAACGAAGTTACGCGTTCGTTATGGTCAAACCGAGTTCAGCCCCTCTCGATGTGTTGTGGTATTGCGGATACATGTGGCATTCCCTTTAACTCTGTCCCGTGAGTTCGCTAAACCCCTCACACCAATGAACTTGGAAGAAATCGCTGATAACTCGTGTTGCCAATTAAAGTTGCAATTTTTTCGCTCTTTTCCCTCTGGGCAGTCGGTGTGGAATTTGGGCGGCCGAGGAGGGTTGGGGGCTGGTATTGGTAGAAGGTGGAGGGTGCGGTGAGGTGGCGGAGGGTTGGGGTGGGAATGGACGAGCAATTTGCGGCGGCAGAACGCCATACAGGGGCGAATCCCAAACGCACCGCCTCTGGCCAGCCGGCGCATTGACGGGGCACAGTACCTCCAATCAGGAGCGCTAGCGTGGCCCATAATTTTCTCCCTCTTGTTGTCTCTCCGTCCGTGAGTGCGACCACGACGTGTATGTGCGTATGTGTGTGTGTGTGTGTGTGTGTGTGTGTGTCTGTGTCTGTGTGTGTGCAGCAGTCAGACATGACCTGAGCCGCCACTCTTACCTTCCCTTATCTCTCTTTTTATTTTTGCTCGTCCAGTTTTCTTATTTTATTTTTCTTCTCTCTGCTGCCGTTTTCCTCGCTCCCAACCCCCCTCCACCCCTCCCTCTCCCCTTCCTCCCCTTATCGCCAAAACTGGCGGAAATCTGCTGAGATTGCCATTGGCGGCCGGGTGAAGCGGAAGCTAATCATCGGCTATCCGTCGGCACCGAAAAGGAGCCCAGATTTTTCAATTTAACTCCGCGCAAGCTACTCTGGGGACGAGCAAAATACGCGGCCGACTATCGTGAAGACTGCAGCCAGTCACCGGACTTTTGAGGCTGCTGCAGGCCTCAGAAGACCTGGGCGATCTTAATTCTGGAATATTAACTGTACATGCAATTCATAGGATCACGTTCAAGCATTTACAGTTGCCTTCACTCATGCTGGACAAATTCAGTAATCTAAAGCTAAATAACTGTCTGCTAAAAATTAAATTTTTAGCTTAACCAGTTTCTAAATCGGGCTATAAAATATAAAATAATTTCTCCTACTCCCATAAAGATTCCTAATACCATACATACAGTTCCAAAAATTTGTGATTGTAATAGTTAGGACATGAACTATCCATGCATCTATCCATGCATCACTTAGGACTGTGCGGCTGGTCCCGGCGGAGGTTCGAGTCCTCCCTCGGGCGTGAGTGTGTGTGTTTGTCTTTAGGATAATTTAGATTAAGTAGTGTGTAAGCTTAGGGACTGATGACCTTAGCAGTTAAGTCCCATAAGACTTCACACAAAAAAACCAAGCGAGGTGGCGCAGTGGTTAGCACACTTGACTCGCATTCGGGAGGACAACGGTTCAATCCCGCGTCCGACCAACCTGATTTAGGTTTTCCGTGAGTTCCCTAAATCGCTCCAGGCAAATGCTAGGATGGTTCCTTTGAAAGGACACGGCCGACTTCCTTCCCCATCCTTCCCTAATCCGATGAGCCCGATGACCTCACTGTTTGGTCGCTTCCCCCAAACAACCCAACCAACCAAGCATCACTTATGCATTGCATGCATATATTCTTAAAAGTATTTTCATAGCTGTTATAAATTCACAATAACAAAATTTCAGAGCTCTCTGTAAAGAGTCATAAATATTTATGGGCCCAGAGAAATCATTGTATACCTTTTAGTCCAACTTAAAAGCGTAGTATATCAAAAATGTATTGTTATTTAAGTAATTATTTTCTGCTTCTTAGACTTCTGTGTGTGAAATTTTGCAGCGAATTTTAAACATTTCGACAAAGTTATACGAGAAACGGGTTTAAACGCCAGGTTTCTTTCAGTGATTTTTCAAGTAATCATATCCGAAATACAAAATACCGACAAGGAAACCAGTTAATATTGCGCTGTATTCCAGTCCTGTGACTTTAAATTTCCAAATCTATTGCTAACTGGGAAATTAGTTTTAAAATTGTAAGTAGGCTGTTTAGGCTTTTATATTGGTAACACCACGTAGACCTCTGTATGAAAATCACTGGCTGTGCTGTGTGCAGTCTGTGGCTGGTTTGCATTGTTGTTTCCTCTTGTAGTGTTTGGCAGCTGGATGTTAACAGCGCATAGCGTTCCTCAGTTGGAGGTGAGCTGCCAGCAGTGGTGGATGTGTGGAGTGAGATGGCGGAGTTTTGAGGGCAGATGATCTGGACAGAGACAGTAAATTTGTAAGACTGGATGTCATGAATTGATATATATATTATGACTTTTGAACAGTATTAAGGTAAATACATTGTTACTAACTATGCCTATCAGTAGTTAGTGCCTTCAGTAGTTCGAATCTTTTATTTAGCTGGCAGTATTGGCGCTCGCTGTATTGCAGTAGTTCGAGTAACGAAGATTTTTGTGAGGTAAGTGATTCATGAAAGGTATAGGTTGTTGTTAGTCAGGACCATTCTTTTCTAGGGATTACTGAAAGTCAGACTGCATTGCGCTAAAAATATTTTGTGTCACTTTAGTGAATGTCTGAGTACGTTCACTTTTGCTCAGCTGTTTGAAAATCAAGTAATGTAAGAGGTTTATCAGCACAGTCATTTATAATTTTTCTAAGGGGACATTTCATATGGCGACCCTTCCAGGATTCGAACCTGGAATCTTCTGTTTTTTTTCTTGTAGTTTGTGTAATTACAGTAGCTATTGAAACTTCCTGGCAGATTAAAACTGTGTGCCCGACCTAGACTCGAACTCGGGACCTTTGCCTTCGCGGGCAAGTGCTCTACCATCTGAGCTACCGAAGCACGACTCACGCCCGGTACTCACAGCTTTACTTCTGCCAGTACCTCGTCTCACAGAAGTAAAGCTGTGAGTACCGGGCGTGAGTCGTGCTTCGGTAGCTCAGATGGTAGAGCACTTGCCCGCGAAAGGCAAAGGTCCCGAGTTCGAGTCTCGGTCGGGCACACAGTTTCAATCTGCCAGGAAGTTTCATATCAGCGCACACTCCGCTGCAGAGTGAAAATCTCACTCTAGAGTAGCTATTGTTTATTGCTAGCGCATAATTGTAGAGAGAATCTTCTCTGTAGATGTAGTTTTTCATTGTTGTACAGTAAAGCAGATGTGGCATGCATGTAGATTTGCATAAAGTATTTTGCAGCTGCACTTGCAATTAACTAGATATTATTTTCAGTGCTATGTTAATGTGTTTTCATATTTTACACTTCCAATTGTGCTTTTCTGTGTTACTGTGTGAAACAGTGTGACAATTATGGCATGTGAAAAACGTAATACTCGGCTCCAAAGTAAACTGAGAAATGACAGTGAAGACGATAGCAGTGTATCAGCACCACCGCGTAATGAATTAACTAATGTTCAACATAGTAATTTGGTAATTGTGCATAGGGAAATGGAGCGAGCGGCAAATAATGGTGTAGACAGTGAAACAATTAGTGAACAGGGAAGCATTATCGATCGATCGGTGGGCAACAGTTCGCTCAGGAATCCGAAATGACAGGACACAAACTTGCAAATACTGCAGATTCAGGTTTTGCGTCCTCACCGTTTTCTCAAATAAGTCAAGACACATTTTCTGCTCGTCAAAATGTGAATGTTGCCGGTGCAAATGCACTGCCGAAAAGCATAGAGGAACAGATTCCAGACACTAATACATTATTATTGCAAATAATGCTACAAATGAAACAAAATCAGAGACAAACGCAGCAACAGTTAGACACAATAGAACAACACGAGAGACAAACACAGCAACAGTTAGACGCAATGGAACAAAACCAAAAACAGTCACAGCAACAGCTTCAAAAGTCAGATACCACGCTTGAAGAAACACGTGAAGCTGTAACTGCTGAGTTACTTAAAATCGAATCGAAATGTCAAAAAGTCTGTAATGACGTAAAAACACAAATTTGTGAGCATTTACAACCTATTTTTTCGCGTCATGAAAATGCATTACAGAATCACGAAGCAGCCATAAAAGAAGTGCAAACTATTGTTCATGAAAATCACAAAACTTTGCAAGCTAAAATTGACTCAGTTGCATCTACCATTTCGGTTACACAACTTGCAAAAACTCAGGAAAACATAAAAGGACACAGTATATACGATTTCAACACGAATGGACACTCTGAAACTTGGTTGAGAAAAACACACTGAGGAAATCAGTTCTCTGTCGGAGAAAGTAGCCGAACTTTCGGTTCAGTTCACCAACTTATCCACAAATGTAGATGATGATATGAATGACATAAGACCCGTAGCCTTCACTGACACAGAGGAGTATGAACAAATTAGAAAATTCGAACAAAATCAAAATCAAATCAATACACAGGACAAAAGAGAAATCCGGGAGGTACAAGATCAGTTGACACAGGTAACACAAGAATTACATATTTCAGAGGAGACTCGCGCTCCAACATGGGAAGAGGGACTTAGAAATACGGAAAAGTCACAAAATAATAACACAGGGCATTTTGGAAATTATGAAAGAAATTGCCAAGGCGCACTGCATTTTGAGATTGAACCGCCGAAACGAAGTAACAATGAGCGATATGCGACTCGCCGACATGATGATTTTGACTATAAGTGGTTCATTAGTACACGTAAATTCAAAACATTTAAGAATTCTGGCAACGACATTCATCCACAAGCATGGCCTTATCAATTCTCTCATTGTTTTCCTCCCAACTGGTCATTGGAGCACAGGTTAGAATTTATTTTTGGCTACTTAGAGAATGAACCAGTTGTAAGAATGCGATCGGTCATTCACGATTGTTACAGTGAAGGAGAATTTTATCATGCCTTCCTCTCAGCATATTGGTCTCAAGCTACACAAGACCGAGTAAAACATAGCATCATAATGATGAAACATTTCGAACAATCGGAATTTTCTAGTCTTGTCAAATATTTTGAAGGCATGTTACATAAGAATCAGTATCTTTCAAACCCATACAGCCCCTCAGAATTCATCCGCATTTGCTTAATCAAATTGCCTGAACATTTACGACATATTATTTTGGCAGGATGTTGCAGAGACAGGGACTGTTACAAGAATTGGAAATTGACACTGACAATCGCGGAACGCGAAAACAGGAGCACAACAATTACAGGTCACATCTGTCACAATTCCGCGATGAAAGGAATAATAACTGTACACGACAAGGATATTCTTACAACGTAAATCGTGACCAAAACAGGCACCACCCATATGACAACTGTTGGCAAAATAATACTTACAGAGAAAGGTCGCACTTCCATAGTAATGAATATGACAGAGATGGCCATAGAAACAGACAATGTGGGAACAAAAACAATTATTATCAAGGGAGACAGAATAACTTCAGACGCAACAGTTCAGTGCGCAATTACGATTCAGGGAGATATTCTCCACCACGTGACCGGCAAGAAAGAAATTATGGAATCTACCGACATGACAGACGATATAATCGTAACGACGGACCTGAATTGCATCAGAACTGGCGGGATTCAAACAGGGCAGGGCCTTCTTGTCAAGGTGAATTTGTAGAAGTTAGATCTCCAAATCCCAATAACGACACATGGCAACAAATAGAGACAATCACTCCCCGCGCAGGCAGCCACGTGCGCCGGCTGGCTCAGTACATTGACTTCCACAGAACTTTGCTTACGGACGACGATAATTACAACACTTGGCACATTTTTTACCCTCAAGTAATGACAGAGATTAACAAGACACACAGTTTAGCGCTACAGTACACGCTACAGTACACGTATTTGAGTGATTAATTTTGTACTTAAAACATTAATTTTTAAAGATTTTTGAATTACAATGATACAAAGGTTTTCCGTGATTCATTTCATTCCATTGCTGTAATCTGTAACTCCTGAGGGTATAATTACATTAATCCTCAGGGGGGTATGCGCTTACTTTGTGCACTATGTGTTTGGCAAGCACAAGGAGCCCTAGCTAATATGGTATTTGCTTATACAACTTTACCCATCAGTACCATGTTTCTCTAACACATAAATTACACAGCTGTCTGATCATTTAACTGAGAGAGACAAACATTTTTTTTTACTACGTCAGTGACACATGCTTACGCAATTACACAGTTGGATAACTTCATACTTATGAAATTGTATTTCGTCTCTACTTTGTCAACTGTTCATATTTTTTTCAGAACCATTGTGATACTATGAGAGCTTTCAATTATGTATTTGGCATGGGATCATGATTTTTAAAGTATGTTTGAGGTAGATGACACTATTGAAAAGAGCAGAGAATTCTTTTTAGGTTTTGACATTATTGCAGAAAGCTACGATGTTTTTGAGATTTGTCTGAGGTTATATGATGTTATTATTACAACGACGATGTGTATTATGCTGTTGAGGTATGTTTATGATCAATAAGC
Source organism: Schistocerca piceifrons (assembly GCF_021461385.2). Classification (NCBI taxonomy): domain Eukaryota; kingdom Metazoa; phylum Arthropoda; class Insecta; order Orthoptera; family Acrididae; genus Schistocerca; species Schistocerca piceifrons. The sequence continues at coordinate 649,587,267 of NC_060142.1, forward strand.
TGATGCTATATGAGGTATCTGATTATGCTACATATTTATTATGATGAAAATTGAAGAAGTGTCGACGAATAATGAATATGTGTAAAAAGGTAAGGAATAATGAGTAATGGTTAGGGACTCTGATTTGTGAAACAGGATGTTTGAAACCAAGAATCGTACTTTAAGAGTTACGAAATAAATGTAAATGCGTGAATGTATCACAATGCCTGCGAAAAGTTTTTGGACATTGTCATATTTATAGGATTTTGTTTCTACACATTTGCAACGCAAATTCTCGACCTGTGAAATTTTTTATATGAGACTGTCACTGTAGTGCAAATTGCTGTCGTAAATATTTCGGTAAGAAAGCTAAGTGACCTTGATGTAATGTGCTGAACTTCTCGGTGAAGTGACCAACAGTAGTCCCCCATCATGTTGGTGTTCCAGCGGCCTTGGTAGCGTTTTTCCGTTACTAGTTTTGGATGAATCAATAAACAGCCTCCAATCTTCAAAATAGTTCAAATGCCTCTAAGCACTATGGGACTTAACATCTGAGGTCATCAGTCCCCTAGACTTAGAACTACTTAAACCTAACTAACCTAAGGACATCACACACATCCATGCCCGAGGCAGGATTTGAACCTGCGACCAATGCAGCAGCACGGTTCCAGACTGAAGCACCTAGAACCGCTCGGCCACAGCGCTCCAGTCTTCCTTTTTGTATTCTATACCAAACTCATTCATCAGACTGGGAATGTTTGAGCAGTACACTAAATCACCTTCTTGTTGAAAAAACTTGGAAAATTGCTGCTCTCTGTTTCTATACATGCATATGCTAGTTCCAACTGACAGTAAGTTCTTTCCTTTTAATCTAGAGCCAAGCAATTCAGCTTTTTCTTTCGTTAAGCCCTGATCCCTCTCCAAATCGTTGGGCTCCAAGTAAGTAAACAATTTGGGCTCTAGACTTTATGTATTACAATGGAATTCATCATCATTTGGTTCATCTAAATCAGATTGTACATCAAAAAATATTTCTCTTGGAATAGAATTTAAATCATCTGGTGGTTCAGGAACAGGCAAATACACATCGTGCCCTACTGGTCGGATGGCTGATGGAAGATTAGGGTTGCTTTCTACCTTCTTGTGTTTCGAATTATGACCAGTAATATCAACACTGAAAAAGTAGCAATCATCAGAATGATTTCTTGGCTCCCTCCATATCGTAGGAACAGAAAATGTAAAGGCTATTTCCTCCTTTTTGGACCATTTTCTCAGATCTTCAATGCACACATAACATACCTTATGCGGCGCCCAAGATTGATCTTTATCACCAAGTTTAGATCCAAAGTATGATATACAAACCTTTTTCCCAAAGTCTGTAATGTTTCGTTGGTGTTTTTTTATCACAGATTCACCACAAATATAGTAAAAACTGTCAGCAGGGATTTTGCAACCACGATTAGACATTGTACTGAGCACATGTACAGGAAATGGGAAAGTGAGGTTAGGTTGACAGTGAACAAAACACCGTCTGCTAACACAAAAATGGAATCTACCTTTTTTTGCCAGAAAATGTTTCGCACCAGTGCTACCAACGTCATCTACATTCATCACACTGCCTTTCAAAATTATTTTAACTATATAAAAGCTGTTAAAATCTTTAAAAAATCGCTTAATTTAATAAATTTAACTGTAAAATGTGAAGAAATGGTGGGTGATATAGTTTTTTAAGAATCATATTTGGATTTCCCACCATAGAAAACATAAGAATAAGATATTTTCAGCAAAAAAGATTTCCCATCATTGGCCTGTGTAGTTAATAATCATTTACAGAAAAGACTTCATTCTCAGTCCCTGTTTTCTTGTACTTGATAACAATTGTAGGCCAATGTAATTGTTAGGCATTCTCTGAATAGAGATTAAACATTAAAATAAATTTACAGCAGCTTTCGAAAAACCTTTTTTTACATTTAAATGCTTATACACGGTGGGGCGGTTAAAATTGTTTGTGGAAATATCTGGGACATTACAACCCGAATGAAGAAAGTTTATATTAAAAGTTATTCGTCTCGACAGGGGACACCCAAGGACACTAAGGTTGACCCCCATGCCCCGACTCCAGGTGGTAGAAGGGTGGGTCAACTTTGAAATCCTCAATAAAAAAAAATACAAAAAAAACAGTTTTTATTGCGGATTCGGATTCACCGGAAAGAAATATGTAACTTTGTAATGGACAGTTTTATCGTTTTGTGATGGATTTCGCTGTAATCGACACACACCAAAATGAATTGCGAACCATTCAAGAGTGATAGGCGAATGTTCGACATGTTAACAGTTGTCTGCGACACATTTTATGCCTTTCAAATAATCGTTTGTGATGCACGGACGGCAAACATGCGTCGCAATCCGTGGTCAAGCTCTCGCAGTGTGTGCAGTTTCTCTAGATGCAAGGATGTAATTTCATTGTGTCGAGTGTGACTGTGGTCGTACCGTGAACGACGGACAAGGAAACAGCGGCGCGAAGCGGTCACGGTTCACTTTACTGCTAACATCTCTTCCTGCGGGTGCAACGGTGTTGACGACTGTAAAGAGGGTACATATCACTGCTTCGTTCTTTGCGTCAAATAGACATGTAGGAGAGTATCGTCGAAGGTATGCAAACACGTCCCCTGAGATGAATGTTCCTTCTGCCACGATATTTCGCAATATTATCAACTGTTTACTGCAACTGTAAGTGCCGGCCGGTGTGGCTGTGCGGTTCTAGGCGCTTCAGTCTGGAACCGCGTGACCGCTACGGTCGCAGGTTCGAATCCTGCCTTGGGCATGGATGTGTGTGATGTCCTTAGGTTAGTTAGGTTTAAGTAGTTCTAAGTTCTAGGGGACTGATGACCACAGATGTTAAGTCCCATAGCGCTCAGAGCCATTTGAACCATTTTCTTGCAAGTGTAAGTGTTCAATCCACACGAAGAATCCGACAACAGCATGTTTCAGCTCTAACTGCTGCATGTCCTGACATTAGTTCGCGGCAAATAGGTGCAGGAATTTCGCAACGATCCACCCATATCACCTGCCGTTGCCTCAAGCCCTACACGTGGGGGGAGGTGGGGGGGGGGGGGAGAGTGACATTCACATCCAATTGAACTTCTGCAGTTAGATACGACAACTAGTATCCAATGACGATTTTCATTCATAGGTATTTTTTTTCCTGATACAACGTTCACAAATCGTGATCATGTGAATCGGCACAATACGCATTATTAGGCAGTGGAGAATCCCCACTCCCCATCGAGCTTCAACACCCCTGGGATGTCAATGTTTGGTGCGGCTTGTTAGGTACCTGTATAACTGGCCCATACTTCATACACGGTAATGAGAATGATCGAATGTACAGCGACTTTTAGATAATATTTTGCCATTACTATTGGAAGATGCCCCACTTCAAACAACAATGGATAAGTGGTTTCAGTACTATGGCTGACCAGCTCATTATTCACGGATATCTCGTGAAATTCTGAATTGACACTATCTTGGTCAGTGGATTGGATGAGGTGGTCCTCATGAGTGGCCTACACTTTCACCCGATTTGACGTCTCCCTATTTTATCCTGTGGGGAATGCTAAAAGAGAAATCTTACTGATCGTATCAACAACACCTGCAAACATGCGGCAGTGAGTTACCACTGAATTTGCAAACACTAGCCAAGAGACACTTAGAGACGTAAGATTGTCTTTCAGAAATAAGGTTTCAGTGTGTAAACAGGCACCAATTTGAACATTTGCTGCAGTAAAACATGAAGATTTGTGAGAGGCAAGGGTACCTGAGACAAGCACCCCGATAGTGAGAGCCAAGGAGACTCACGTAAAACAAGCACCCTAGTGGTGAGAGGCCAGGGGACTCACATTAAAAAAGTACCCAAACGGAACAAAACATTACTACATCCACGTCGTTGTTCCTCGGTAACCCTAGCCATAGTTCTTCCTGCGTTGATAAACCAACCAATGACTTGTTCCAACCACTTTCCACTTCGGCGCCAACTGTGAATGTAATTACACCAAAACTGTAGAGAACCACGTTGGTTTGCTATAAACCACCAGTGTCTCATTACAGAATGTGAGAATACCGTCCTTCTACCCTCCTGGAATATTATCTGTTGGACAATTTCCTGAGATATTATCGTGTTTCAACAGATTGCAAACCATTCTGATTTGTGTCGATTATAGTGCCACCTATCGCGCAACGATAAAATTGTTCCATACAAAAGTGATTTTCGTTTTGTATTGTTATTACTCCGAGTAATAAACATAGACTATGAAAAAGATTGAAAAATTGTAATGAAGGTGGAGGAGTAGAAGATCTCGATCGATGTGGGGTTCAAGCCGTGGCAGAAATCAGTCTCATTCTCCTCGGCAAAGTTCGCGAAGGCAAAGGAGACGGAAGCGGTGACTGCAAGAGCGAGAGGTCACAAGTTGACTTTACTGCATCGTCACTTTTGGGTGGTAGCAATATTTCCCCCTCAAGCAGTCACAGAACTGAGGGATCACTTTTTATCCCAAGTTTATCGCACATCAATAAAATTATATGTATACCAACCATATTTTCCTTCTCTTCCAAGGAACATAGTTGATGTCTTCTCCATATACGATTTGGGAAATTTGTTGTACTTCCTTCCACTCGCAATCCTTCAAAGGAAATGGAGCATTGTACTTCATTGCTACTGCACTTCGTAAAATACTAGGGATGGTACCATTCTGTAATGCAACTGATGTCCCACGGTGACAGCGAGAAACTGCCGTATAGACCATGCTTGGGCAAGTTTTGCACACTGCACGTGCACGCATACCGTTTACCAAATCACACCATACTGCAACAGGTTCATTATTGCCCCAGGAATGCTGTACCACTTCTTACCTCTCGTGTTTGTCGTTCGTTTCTAACTGTCAGTGTTGTATTTAAAAAGACCTGATCACTTTCCCATTTTCTATAATAGCCCAGTATACCCAAGGAATGGAAATTTTACAAATAAAGAGAACATGTTTTTAGAGACGTTTTATTTAAAAACCAAAGATTTTGGCAGCGCTGCTATTGCAAAGTGATATGCCTATTTTCCTCCTGTCATTTGCATGAAATGAGAAAAAAAGCTTTTACAACCGAAACCAAATAAATATCTAAAACTACAGATTATTCAGATCTACCATAAAACGCCGGTATCGGTGTTAGCTGCTCGGTTTTTCCCATCCCTAGTTTATAAGCCATCAAACTCTGCTTTGTCCTCCTACGAATGAAACAGCTCCAGAAACCAGAAAGTAAATAATGCAATTGTTACAGTGGCGAGTGGGATTTTAGCTCAGTGAAGACGACGGTGAATTACTATAACAATGGGCAGAGTCTAGTTAGCGACAGTAAATTACCAGCTTCACTTACCAACGGCACTTTGCACAGAGGGTATAATCCAGAATTGAGTTTAGTCACTAACAGCATTATACAATAATGCACTAAGACCGTATGTGGTCGTATTCCTGTACTACCTTTACTATGCTATTACACCACAGCGTGTACCCATTCGCCGTAGGTAAATTGAAGAAGGTAGAGTGGCCAACGTTTCTGCTACTTTGAATACTATGATACAGAACACCAAGGCAGTTCTCCAAGCATATGCTTAGCTCCTCGGCGTTCCTGTAAAACTATTCCTCGTGGGCTTCACGCCAGCTACATTGTGCATATAGACCCAGGTGTTACATTATATCTAGACGACTACCACAGGCTATTCGAACATAACATAATGGATGCAGAAATCACCGTAGCAGTACTTCCTTAATAGTCCCTTCTAAGATAAAACGTTTCGTAAAACTAATGGGAGAACTAGAAGTGTCACGGACTACTCAGAAATCCTGGAGTCTCTAAAAGAAGTGTAACATCGGCCTTACTATAATTAACGCCCACTCGGACGTAACAGCGAGTCAGATTTCCCTCCAACTTCTCATGAATGGTAAAATAAAACATCAAACAAACCTAAAAGACCTGGGTGGAAGCTACCTCCAAAGAAAAATGGAAAAAAAACGTTATGCAAGATTTTAACTACACTGAAATGGAAAATGTAATAAATCATTGCAATGAGAGAAACCTGCTGGTTTGGATGATATAAGAGCTGAGAAAATAAAGACGTTAGGTATGGCCATCGAAAACTGGTTGATACAACTTCTTAACAACTGCTTAAAGGGGTCCAATATTGGACAATAACGGCGGAAAGCACGCATATTAGCTATTCTAATACCTCAAAAACACAGAGGGAGCACCCAAGAACTATCTGTAAGTACATATTTATCTTACGTCATTTATACAAGACAGTCGACAGAATGCTGCTCATCTGACTCTTCCGACAAGAAGCTGACTTTACATCAGGCAAAAGCGCTGTTGCACGGATCCTAAGTCTAACTCAACCTACTGAAGGTGGTTCTGAAAACAGACATGTCACGAGAGTAACCTTCATTGACCTTAGTGCTGTTTACCATACTGCTAACCATCGTATTCACTTATAAAAAGTGTTTGTTCTCACCAGGGATCCCAAAGTTACCAGGCTTATAACAATACTCTTGTAGAATCGTAGGTTTCTTACTGATATTCAAGGGCAACATAGCAAGTGGAGAATTCATAAATACGGTGCACTCACCGAATCGTGTTTCCTTCGTTGCTGTTTAATTTTTATGCACAGGAGCAGTCATTTCCACATAAAACAAGAAGTTTTATTTATAACGATGACTTTGAACTGGCCTCCTACCGCCAAACAAATGAAGAGAGAGAACTCAGTCCTCCGCCAGTCTTTGGAACATTTGTAAGTAGCCTGTTTAGGTTTTTATGTTGGTAACGCCACGTAGCGCTCTGTATGAAAATCACTGACTGCTGTGTGCAGTCTGTGGCTGGCTGGGCTCATTGTTGGAATATTCGGTTGTGTAGTATTGGGCTGTTGGATGTAAACAGCGGGTAGCGTTGTGCAGTTGGAGGTGAGCCGCCAGCTGTGGTGGATGTGGAGAGAGAGGTGCCAGAGTTTTGAGCGGACGATCTGGACGTGTATCCGCCAGAAAAAGAAAACTTGTAATATATATATATATATATATATATATATATATATATATATATATATATATATATGTACAGGGTGAGTCACCTAACGTTACCGCTGGATATATTTCGTAAACCACATCAAATACTGACGAACCGATTCCACAGACCGAACGTGAGGAGAGGGGCTAGTGTAATTGTTTAATACAAACCATACAAAAATGCACGGAAGTATGTTTTTAACACAAACCTACGTTTTTTTAAATGGAACCACGTTAGTTTTGTTAGCACATCTGAACATATGAACAAATACGTAATCAGTGCCGTTTGTTGCATTGTAAAATGTTAATTACATCCGGAGGTATTGTAACCTAAAGTTGACGCTTGAAACCTCCGACGTTCAGTTGCGTGTTGTAACAAACACGGGCCACGGTCGGCGAGCAGCATCTGCAGGGACATGTTTACGATGACGACCGTGTTTACGAGTGTGGCTGTGGTGCACTGTTGTGGTTTGGTCTAGCTGTCGCAGTGTCCGCATGTAGCGCTTGCTGCTATTGCTATTCTGCATTCGTCTCCGCACGCAGACCAACTGTAGTACACCGTGTTACCAGACGTCTGTGATAGTGTAGTGTTGTAGGAACTGTGACCATGGTGTATTCGAACTCTGAAAAGGCGGAGATGATACTCATCTATGGCGAGTGTCGACGAAATGCAGCTGAAGCCTGCAGGGTGTATGCGGAACGGTACCCGGACAGAGAGCATCCAACGTGCCGCACATTGCAAAACATCTACCGCCAACTGTATGCAAAAGGTATGGTCGTAGCACGCAAACGAGTCCACGGGTCCGTAACAGGCCCTTCACAGGAGAAGCGGGTGCAGTTGGTGTGTTAGCGCTGTTGCCATCAACCCACACATGAGTACACGGGACATTGCGAGAGCCGGTGGACTGAGTCAAAGTAGTGTCATGCGCATACTGCATCGTCACCGCTTTCACCCGTTTCATGTGTCGCTACATCAGCAATTACATCGTGATGACTTTAATCATCGAGTGCAATTCTGTCAATGGGTATTAACAGAGAATGCGTTGCAGTTCTACCAGTTTACCGATGAAGCGGGTTTCACAAACCACGGGGCAGTGAATCTACGGAACATGCATTACTGGTCCGTGGACAATCCTCATTGGCTCAGACAGGTAGAGCGACAGCGACCGTGGACTGTAAATGTATGGTGTGGAATCATTGGCGACCACCTCATTGGTCCTCACTTCATTGCAGGGGCCCAAACAGCTGCAACATACATCGCGTTTCTACAGAATGATCTGCCAACGTTGCTCGAAAATGTCCCACTGGAAACGCGTCGACGTATGTGGTATCAGCATGATGGTGCACCTGCACATTCCGCAATTAACTCTAGGCTGACCCTTGACAGGATGTTCGACGGGCGTTTCATAGGACGAGGAGGACGCGTAAATTGGCCAGCCCGTTCTCCTGATCTTACACCTCTGGACTTCTTTCTGTGGGGTACGTTAAAGGAGAATGTGTACCGTGATGTGGCTACAACCTCAGAGGATATTGTAAGAGGTCCGAGCAGATGTAATTTCGATGTATTGCTCATGCGCTGCCTGCGATATGCAAGGTATAAGAGAATCGCTGAACAGAGAGCAGTGTTGACTGCAGTAGGAACTGTGTAGCTGTAGCAGTATGTTGTGGCCAGTCTGCTGTCTGCTCTGGTCTGGTCTGGTGTATTGTGTTGGCTGGGCCGGTCGCGGTGCAGCGATGCCGGAACCTGAGTATTATTGTATAAGGTAAAAACCAGCCTCGCGCATATGTAGTAATGTTATCTCAATTCCCATGTAAATGTTTTTAAAAACGTCCTAATAATAATCTTTCTCACATAAAGTAATTTTTATCAACCATTCACTTCAGTTTAAAGAATTTACTAATCTCTCCAATCCATGATCATCCTGACTGTTGCAAAAGGAAAATCAGTTGCTTCCCTTCATAAATGACAAGTCTATCGGCCAGCATTGCACAGGGCTGTGCCAGAGAAATTAATTGTAAGAGCAGATATATATGCGTTATCCGGCGACTTCATTGAGGTAAGAATTTTTTCTCTTTTTTATTCAGAATGATCTTTCAGGGCCATGACGCAGCACTGCTGACGTCAAAAATCTACCAGGTTAAATTCACAGTCATTATTGACACGTTATAAGTGAACGACAATTTAATTGAGAGGTTTGTTACATTGTATTATTACCAGGTTACGGAAACTATTTTGCTGGAACGTTACACTGAATGTGAACGACATAATTATAATTTTTACTGTTGAGAGGTTTAGGAATTTTTCTGTTTTGAGCTTAGATTAAATGGGAACGAATTTTGTGGGTAGATTAAAGGGGAACGAATTTTGTGGGGAGGTTACACTTGACGACAAATTTCTTTGTGAGTTTCTGAAAAGTAGTCATATATCTGCTCTTATTTACTTAAATGTAGTTTGTATCTGGCGCGACGTATTTACTAATTTGTCACTCTTTCTTTCACAGATCATCGGCAATTTATTGCTCTTTGTTGTAATTGTGTTTGTTCCATTTTTTATTTCGTCTTTGTTTCATTTTTGTGCTTAATTTTGATTTGTGAAAAATGCCGCGAAAAACTGTTGACAGTACATCGCGATGTACAATGAGTGAAATAGCCGACTCGAACAATTTGACCGATAATACTTGCGACACTCAGTGTAATAATGATTATCTCCTAGTTACTGATAATCAGTATGTGCCGATCACTAGTAATGATATTGATCCTGATGAGGAGCAAACAAATTCAATTATGTCCACCGTAAATGTAACAATTGATGACGCGGCACGTTCCGTTACATTGAACGTTGCCCAGTTTGACACGCCTGATTCGCAAAATTTGCATAGTGAACAGATAAATGTTTCTAACGAAAATGAACGATGTTCTCAAAGTACATCAGATTTATTTGATTCCGGTGTAGTGACCAACAGTGCACATTCAATTGGCAAACCTTTTCAAGAATTACAGAATGACCAAATGGTTACACAAAACGTGACAAATGCAGATACATCATCACACAGCACAGAGAATATAGTAGGTAAGTTATGGCATTATTGCTACAAATTAATCAATCGAACAAACAACTTAATGAAAAACAAGACAACCTTAATGAAAATTTCAAACAGTTGAATGAAAAACACGACAACCTAAATGAACAGAACGAACAACTTAGTGAACAGACTACAGCCGTTGCCGTGCAATGTCATGATACTAAAGAACAATTACGTGAGGAAATTAAGGCTTGTGCTAGGAACAGTAGTGAAGAAATTAGATCTGTTGCACAAGAATTAAGTAATACACATGCAGCACATTGAAATTACTTAGAGATGAAATTTGTGCAGTCGCTAAACAATGTTCTGAAAACGCAACACAGTTACGCGACGAGTTTAAATTAATGTCGGCAGTACTTTTACGCACACTGGATGCAAAAGTAGACGCGAAATTTGGCCAACAGAACAGCCAAATTGACGAACGTTTTAATCACCACCTACAAAATAGTGAAACGCGTTACAGTAAATTTATACAGGAACAGAATAAAGTAAAGCAACAAGTCATGGCAACAATTACTGCACAGAGACAGGAAGACAAGCGTAAATTGTTTACGAAAGCAAAAACATACGTAGACAACAATATTGCAACAGTATCAGACGAAATCAAACAGTTGAACACCGAATTGCATGATGAGATCTCCGATCTTAAAACAAAAACAGACACACACACATTAGACTTTCACACAATGACCAACAGACTTGAAAAGTTGGAATTAATACCGGATCCCGATGCCATTAAAGCAGACGTTAAGAAATTGAACAAAACCACACGTAAAATACAAAAACAAATTAATGCTTGTGACACTAAAAACGACGATAACGTAAAAGCACTGACTGAAAAATATAATGAATTGACAAGTCGTATTGACGTTATCGAAAGTAATAATGACACCAAATCAGACGATACGTCACCTGTTTCGTTTAATCAAACACACGAATTCCAAAATTTACAGTAGACGATCAGTGAGATAGGTTCGTCCGATAATACATTACGTAGAAAATTGTCATCTTTACAGCAAGAAGTGACGGAGATGAAAAGTATTTCAGCCTTTAACACATCACAGCATACGCCATTTTCCGAACATTTGTCAGAGTCATACAGCCAGTATAATTTGGGTATTTTACAGAGAGTACGTGACTTAGATTCCGAACAGTCACAGACAAACAGACTAGCATACAATCCTGAACTTGTTCAGACATTCAGAGACGAAAATTTTGATTACAAGCACTTTCTATCCGTTAGGAAATTTAAGTATTTAAAAATGACAGAACACAGATTCACCCGTTGGATTGGATACAACAATTTACCTTTGCTTTTCCACCAACTTGGCCCGTAACACACAAACTTGAATTTATTTGCAGTTTTTTGGAAGGCAAACCGGCAACTCGTATGAGACCGATCGCGAGACAATGCTACTCCGTGGAAGAATTTCAGAATGCTTTTCTGTCAGCGTATTGGTCGAAGACGACACAGCGCGGAATCAAGGATCAATTAATTAGTTTACCTAATTATGAGAACTCAAATTTTTCCACTGTCACCCAATTTTTTGAACACATGGTCCAACAAAACCAGTACTTAAGTGAGCCATACAGTGAATCTGCACTTATCCAATTATGTATTTATAAATTACCACGATCGGTAAGATTATCACTTTTAACAGGTCAGCAAAAATAAAATATTTGGGCATTCAGAGATCTGTTACAGCTTTTGGAAGTTCAGCAATCAGATTATTCCTTCATAAACAAAAATTTTTCACATCATAACCAAGGCCAACCAACATACAGTAATTACGATCAGCCACGCTATTTCAATAGCAAAGGTAATAGACGCTCCAGGAACGACAACCACCAGAACTTCAATAACAGACAAAATTTTAATTATCAGTATCGTCAAAATTATCAGCAACAGGAACCACATTTTGGTAACAATAGAGGATTTTCCCAACAACAGCAACAATGTAATGTGCAAGGTCAACCAAGCTTTAATGTTTCGCCGCCTACACGTATAGCGTCGGTTCCCCCAAACAGTAACGGACAGCAGCAAGGAAATCAGTACGTACAGAAAACACACCATTTCAACTCATATCGCAATGCACCGTATAGAAATGACTATCATGACAGACGTAAAAGTAATGAGCACAATTTTCAGCGTACGTTCAATAACAGTCGGTCTTACCAGCAGCAGAATCATCCGCAACAACAGATTATCATGAATGAACCAGACAGTCGGTATCATCCCGAACGTAATACGTCAGGAAGAAATAACAGAGCAGTACAAATAGTAGAAATGCCACAGCATCCTCCCGCAAATAACAGCACGTCAGAAAGAATTTGACTAAATACATACAGGTTGCATCTTCCAGCAACGTAAGCAGTACTTTTGACACAGAGAATCTTGTTCACGAAAATGTTATTACTTTTGACGACATCCGAAACACTCTTTTGCAGGAAAAATCAGTTATTCAAAAAACCATTTCCCACCCTGTCATTGAAGTAAAGATTGGATCATCTAAATTTTCAGCAGTAATCGATTCTGGATCGCCTATGTCAGTTATAAATGAGGAAACTTTCAACGAATGTAATAAAGGGAATATCTATCCTACGTTACCATTAGGCACAATTAAAGTAAAAGGAGCAGTATGTGGTAAAGGAGTAAATGTAAAGTTACAGACACACTTATTTTGTATTGCAGGTCATACGTTTCACTCAAATTTTTGGATTGTTCCCTTATTGACAACAGACGTTATTTTAGGTACGAATTTTCTGGTACAACACGACGCAACCATTGACTTTCAAAATTCCTATTTAATGTTAAAGGATGAAAATGTACAACTGGCATTAGAATTTCAGCACTGTTTATCTGTAGAAGAACAAACAGTTAATCGTACAGAGGTCATTTCTGCATCACGTAACATAGACTGTCATTCCACATTGTTCACAGATATGTAGGTACACCACTATAATACTCCAGACGAAGCCGACTATACAAATGATTTCTGATAAAGTTAAACAGAGACGTGCAAATACAGACGACGAACGTTCAGAGCTATCCAAAATTCTTTTACAGCAAGCTCCAGTTTTTGACAACATCCCTGGTACTATGTCCGGATTTATGTATGAATTAAAAGTTAAACAGCAACGACACATTTAAAGCCAAACATTAACCTATTCCATACATTCACAGAGATCAAGTTAAGAAAGAATTGCAAGCTATGTTTGACCAAGGAATTATTGAACCGGCAATTAGTCCGTTCATAAACCCGCTCCATATTGTTAAGAAAAAGGATGGTTCACTTCGTCTCGTACTTGATTCGCGTCACATCAATGACATTATTATTAATGAAACAGATCGCCCACAGACACTAGAAGAACTTCTACAGAAATTTCATGGTACTGCTATTTATTCCACGTTAGATTTGAAATCGGGATTTGGCAAATTCAGCTCCATCCGAACTGCAGAAAGTACACAGCTTTTCTCTGTTTTGGTGACTGTTATCAATTTTGCAAATTACCGTTCGGTTTAACTATTTCTTCAGCAGCATTTATTCGCGGTTTGAATACTATACTTCCGACATAACTAAAAGACAGAATCACAACGTATGTAGACGAGATTCTTATTGCAGAAGCTAACTGGTCTGAACACAATCTGATTCTTGAACAACTGTTGCAAACTTTTCGTGGACAAGGACTCACAGTTAATCTTAGCAAATCGCACTTTGGCAAAACTTCCATAAAATTTCTTGGACATGTAACTTCAGCAGAAAGCATTGCGCCTCACCCGGAAAAACTTCAAGCTTTACGTGACATTACTGTTCCTACGACGAAGAAACAACTACGCAGCTTTTTGGGTTTAATTAACTTTTTCGTAAATTTATTCATTACTCTGCTTTAGACACCCCTAGATTATGTCAATTGACAGGTAAAAACACTATTTGTTCATGGGATAGCCAAGTGCAGTCTGAATTTGTCAATCTGAAACAAGCTTTGTTGAATGCACCACTTCTATCACATCCAGATCTTACTAGAAATTTTTCCATTGCCATCGACAGTTCTAACACCGCTTTAGGCGTACACATTTTTCAGGAAATTGAAGAAGATGGTAATACTGTAATTAAAAACATCGCCTTTGCGAGCCGCATTCTGTCACCTGCTGAACGCAATTATTCTGTTACAGAACTTGAAACATTATGTGTTGTATGGGCATTTACCAGATTTAGGCATTTTCTTTAAGGAAGACATACGACCGTTTACACAGATAATAGAGATATACAGTTTTTACTTTCAGCAAAATTTACACACTACAGGTTACGCAGATGGAAACTTTATTTACAGGAATTTAATTTTACAATTGTTCACATTTCCGGTACCAAAATATTGTAGCAGATGCACTATCTCGCTCTCTCAGCAACAATCAGCAAGACATCGCAACCAACTTCTGCCAAGTAAATTTTAGCGTCATGTATATTCAACAAGTTGCATTTGAAAATCTTATTTCGGTATCATTACGAGACATAGCACAAGAGCAAAGTGAAGACAACGTATGGAAAGAAATTAAACACCTTTGGCAAGATAGGAATAATTTTACCATCAGAAACCATTACACTGTACGCAATAACATTCTGTTTCGCCGCTCTCACCCTGACAGCAACAACTGGTTACTATGTATTCCTGACGAGCTTGTTAACAAATTAATTTGGTATACTCATGTAAGTTACGCACGTTACGGAGCCAGAAAATGTTTTCTTATACTGAGACAGAACTGTTATTTTGCCAACATGGAGAAACGTATTCGACGAGTTTTAGCATCATGTAAAATTTGCTAGAAAGCTAAGTCAGACACGAATTCACATATTCCTCCGTTACATCTCATTGTACCCGTTAAATTGAGACACATGGCCGCTGTAGACATTTTTGGTCCGATTCCTAGATCTAATAGAGGTTTTTGCTACATCTTTGTCGCTGTTGAACTCACTTCGAAATTTGTTACCTTCACTCCGTTACGCAAAGCTACTGCTAAATCGATTTCGAATGTATTTGTAAAACATCTTTTATTTCATGTAGGGCATGTATTGAAAGTAATTTCCGACAATGGACCACAATTTCGATCTGCTATATGGACACGTATGTTACGAGCAATAAACATTTCTCCGATCTATATTTCCAGGTATCACGCTTCTTCGAACCCTTGTGAACGTCTAATGAAAGAAATTGGTAAACTGTGTAGAATATACTGCTATAAAAAACATATTGATTGGAAAACACACGTACTGTCATTCCAGGATGTAATTAACTCGATACCAAATGAATCTACTATGCTATCTCCAACTGTTATATTGAAAAATGTTGAACCACCTAACAAAATTAAAGAATTAGTATCCTTTTCTACATCGCGTCGACTACGCCAACATGAAATAATTGACATTGCACTCAACAACATAAAACGTGCCGCAGAGCGCCGGAGAAGACAGCAAAAACAGGTTTGTACACGCCGTGGCTTTCACATTGGACAGAAGATATTAGTACGTACACATTATTTATCCAACAGAGGAAAGAGTAGATGCAGTAAATTTGAGCTTCTATACGCAGGTCCATACAGAATTCGCAGCATTCCTCACCCCAATGTAGTACACGTCGAAACTTTGAGAACCAGAAAAAGCTAGGGCAATCACCATGTCTCCAATATTAAACCCTTTATTGAATGAACACACTTTACGATTTATCACACTGTAATGACATTTCCTGATTTTTGTATGACCACTTATGCAATAATATTTATATGAACGCTTACTGATGATTATCATATTTTTTTCTTGGCAAGTGCCCGGCAAGGCAAGGTTAGAAGGTCGCTTTTCTTGTCGTTACACGTCAGACCGTGCACATTTTTCCAGAAAAACTTACATATTTAATGACCAATTATGCAATTCTATCTATGTGACTACTTACTGATGATTATCATACTTTTTCTTGGCAAGTGCCCGGCAAGGTAAGGTTAGCAGGTCGCTTTTCTTGTCGTTATGTATCAGACCGTGCACATTTTCCATTTTTCGTGTATGTATGATTGTTTTCCTATTTTGTTTGTATGCACTACGAAATCTTTAAGATATAACAAACACCAGTTGACTTTGACTTTTTTCGTTATGATATCTCAATATCTTGACTATTTTACATTTTTTTTGCTACTACATTATGATACTCTCTGTACATTTTTTGCACTTGAAAACTGTCTATGTTTTTGACATAATACGTTTTCTGTCATGCTATGCTGTATGCTTAATTATATCACTAGAAACAAGTTTTTATTTAATGAGTATATGATTTAAACGCAAGATATTAATCCTTATTCACCATTTTCAGAAAGCAATAACGTGTAAAAGAAATAACTTAAACAAACCACAGTGGACTACTATGAAATGTGAATTTTACCTTCGGAATGAACGAAAGAAAATGCAATACCTTGTCATGAAGAGTAAATGGATCAGAATTAACAAGCATTAACAAGGATATACTATACACATCGTATGATAGCAGTCTTAACTAATTATTTTTCTTTCAGAATACGAGGCGATTGATGCAAGGTGTCAGACAGAAATACACATCTTAGTTTTAGTGATGAAATATGCTAGAAATAAGAAACTCTATACTGTGAATAGTTGTATGAAGTAAATGGTAATATGAATAATGAATAATGAAGTGTCTTTTTTGCAGATGATAATGAATGATGATGAATAGTTATATGAAGAATATGCTAATATGAATAATGAGGTTTTTCTTTGCAGGTGATAATAGTGATGAAGTTATGGTAATATGAATAATGAAGTTTTTCTTTGCAGATGAGGATAATGATGAAGTTTACATATTTACTGCTAGTTAAGAAATGCTATGTAGTTATTTAAGTATTTGTAGCAGTTCGTTTTGACAGTATGTCTTATGTCACATGATATAATGACTGAATGTTTTGGAAAGGACAGCTAGAGTACATACATATTGAGTACACGTTTCATTACCTGTTAATTCTAAGTTCACTACTTTTCAGCATAATATGCATTTGTTCTTTCAGCTGAATAATCCATTTTGTATTTTTTCCAGGAGAAGCTATTCATGAAATTAATGTGCTGTAAGCAGTTAGTCATTAAACCTGTTCAAGCACTTGCACTTTTTTTTACCCGTTTGTGTATGTCATTCATGAATGTGATCACATATACTCTACTTGTTTCATAACCTTGCTACAGCTGACTCATAACAAATGGCATTATTAATCCTTATTTCCAGCAATAAGTCAAAAGCAAATACTTTCATGCATCAGCAATTAATTATCGATCTCAACGGAATGCACTGCTACCACAAAAAAATGTATTACCAGTCCCAAATAATACTACCAGTTTAAGAGATATTTCTAGTTCTAAATATAATGCAAATTTCTCAGATGTATTGAATTCATTATACCTATGTATTAATGGACCACAGACCTTGAGTAATAGTTACAGTGTGTTACATTTTAAATATGTCCTATGTCACTTGAATGATGAGTTCTGAGTAATACTGAATGATGTTTTGTAATAATGCATAAATGCTATGCCAATAATTTCTGTAAATAATATTTTTGTTATACTCTATAAATGCTATGCCAATAATTAACTCTCATTTTGAATGATGAATTCTGAATAATACTGAATAATGTTTTATAAAACTATATGAATACTTTGTAACTAGCCAATGAGTGCCAATAATTACCGCAATCAGATGAGTTATGAAAAGTGTTTTGTAATATTCAATACTTGCTATATGTTTAGTAACTGGCCAATGAATGCCACTGTTTCTTGTATTTTAAATTTGTCTTATGTCACTTACATGATATCATATATGAATACCAGTAGCTTGATGCTACACTCATTAGCTCCTGTTTTGAATGATGACTTATGAATAATGCATAAAAAATGGTTTGTAACTGGCCAATGAGTGTCACTAATTACCGCAATCAGATGAGTTATGAATAGTGTTTTGTAATATTCAATACTTGCTACATGTTTAGTAACTGGCCAATGAATGCAAATGATTACTATAATTAGATGAATTATGTAAATGCTATGCCATTAATTAACTCTTGCTTTGAATGACCACTTCTGAATAATGCATAAAAATGGTTTGTAACCGGCCAGTGAGTGCCATTATTTACTGTAATCAGATGACTTATGAATAAAGTTATGTAATACTCCATACATAGTACAGAAATGTTTAGTAACTAGGCAATGAGTGCCAACAATTACTCAAATCGGTTAATAGACTAGTGTAATTCTCAATGATGACTAGCATAAGACTTAATGTCCTTCACCTTCTGACCTAATTACCAGAAATTACTGCAATACCCGTTTGTCCTGTCCATCCTCATGATCATGGAGCTCTATATTTGGATTTTGTACTAATTCTACGTTGGTGAAAGAATATGGATTCAACAAGAATGTGGTGTTGACACATCATGCTGTCCACCACCTTGAACGATGAAGATGTTATTATGGTCCCACTGTTTGGTGTACCTAATGTACTACCAAAATGATAACATTGAATATTAATACAACATTTCAGTGTCTTGGGTACACTGATTAATATTTCAGGGAAGAGAGCATCAGATTGTCTCACTTGGTGTTGTGCTTCTGTAGAAAGACATGGACTTTCAGTGCAGCTACGTGCAACCTACTGTGCTACAACCATGATGCAGTCCTTCCCTTTCCTTTCCTAGTTCTTGTAAAATGGTAAAAAATATATACAGCGCGTGTGCACTTTATGTCATTTGTTAATATGTTTTGTACTCATTGCGTATACATTTTGTTATTTCTTGATATGTTCTGTACTCAGTGCATGTGCACTCTATTTTATTTCATGTTCTGCACTTATATATATTTATATATTCTGTGACTGTAAATTTAGTTAATTAAGTAGATTATAGAAAAATTTGTTGCTCATGGCGAGTCCAATTGACTCACCATCGCTGCCAAATTTTTGCCTCCCCCAGTGGAGGGTTATGTAAGAGGTCCGAGCAGATGTAATTTCGATGTGTTGCTCATGCGCTGCCTGCGATATGCAGGGTATAAGAGAATCGCTGAACAGAGAGCAGTGTTGACTGCAGTAGGAACTGTGTAGCTGTAGCAGTATGTTGTGGCCAGTCTGCTGTCTGCTCTGGTCTGGTCTGGTGTATTGTGTTGGCTGGGCCGGTTGTGGTGCAGCGATGCCGGAGCCTGAGTATTATTGAATAAGGTAAAAACCAGCCTCGCGCATATGTAGTAATGTTATCTCAAGTCCCATGTAAATGTTTTTAAAAATGTCCTAATAATAATGTTTCTCGTATAAAGTAATTTTTATCAACCATTCACTTCAATTTAAAGAATTTACTAATTTCTCCGATCCATGATCATCCCGATTGTTGCAAAAGAAGAATCAGTTGCTTCCCTTCATAAATGACAAATCTATCGGCCAGCATTGTACAGGGCTGTGCCAGAGAAATTTATTGTAAGAGCAGATATATATGCGTTATCCGGCGACTTCATTGAGGTAAGAATTTTTTCTCTTTTTTATTCAGAATGATCTTTCAGGGCCATGATGCAGCACTGCTGACGTCCAAAATTTACCAGGTTAAATTCACAGCCAATTATTGAAAAGTTATAAGTGAGCGACAATTTAATTGAGAGGTTTGTTACATTGTATTATTACCAGGTTACGGAAATTATTTTGTTGGAACGTTACACTGAATGTGAACGATATAATTATAATTTTTACTGTTGAGAGGTTTAGGAATTTTTCTGATTTGAGCTTAGATTAAATGGGAACGAATTTTGTGGGGAGGTTACAATATGAAATGACGTATTGTGGCAGCCTGCGGCGACATTACACCAGATGTACTGCGGCGTGTACGACATTCATTACGCCAGAGATTGCAGTTGTGTGCAGTAAATGATGGCCACCGCATTGAACATCTATTCGCGTGACTTGTCGGGACACACTCTATTCCACTCCGTAATTGAAAACGGAAACCACGTGTGTACGTGTACCTCACCCCTCCTGGTAATGTACATGTGCTTCAGTGAAAAAGACCAATAAAAAGGTGTAAGCATGTGGACGTAATTTGCTGTTCCAGTCTCTTCTGTACCTAAGGTCCATCACCGTTCCCTTTGGATCCCTACGTATTTCGGTGCTCTCCGATACATACGATCGAACAGCGGAGGAGCGTCAGTGAAAAAGACCAATAAAAAGGTGTTAGTATGTGGACGTAATGTGCTGTTCCAGTCTCTTCTGTACCTAAGGTCCATCACCATTCATTTTGGATCCCTACATAATTCGGTGCTCTCCGATACACACGATCGAACAGCGGAGGAGTGGTACTCAAGCGTCAACTTTAGGTTACAATATCTCCGGATGTAATTAACATTTTACAATGCAACAAACTGCACTGATTACGTATTTGTTAATATGTTCAGATGTGCTAACAAAACTAACTTGGTTCCATTTAAAAAAACGTAGGTTTGTGTTAAAAAACATACTTCCGTGCATTTTTTTATGGTTCATATTAAACAATTACACTAGCCCCTCTCCTCACGTTCGGTCTGTGGAATCGGTTCGTCAGTATTTTATGTGGTTTACGAAATATATCCAGCGGTAACGTTAGGTGACTCACCCTATATATATATATATATATATTCGGGAGCTGGTTTTCTGTTTGACGTTGGGGCAGCGTTGCCTGAATGTAAGGGAACGCAATATATATATATATATATATATATATATATATATATATATATATATATATATATATATAGTGTAATTGTTTAATACAAACCATAAAAAATGCACGGAAGTATATATTTATATTCGGGAGCTGGTTTTCTGTTTGACGTTGGGGCAGCGATGCCTGAATGTGAGGGAACGATATATATGAGATGACTTTTGAATATTGTTAAAGTAAATACATTGTTTGTTCTCTATCAAAATCTTTGATTTGCTAAGTATGCTTATAAGTAGTTAGTGCCTTCAGTAGTTAGAATCTTTTCTTTAGCTGGCAGTATTGGCACTCGCTGTAGTTCAAGTAACGAAGATTTTTGTGAGGTAAGTGAGTCATGAAAGGTATAGGTTATTGTTAGTCAGGGCCATTCCTTTGTAAGGATTATTGGAAGTCAGATTGCGTTGCCCTAGAAATATTGTGTGTCAGCTTAGTGATGAACAGAATAAGTAAAGAGAGAACTGTCTGAGTACGTTCAGTTTTACTCAGCTGTCTTTGTATCAAATAACGTAGAAGTTTACCAGCACAGTCATTTATAATTATTCCAAGGGGACGTTTCACATTGCTTCCCTCCAGAACACCTAAGAACAACGATGTAGCGCTCCCTCACATTCAGGCAACGCTGCCCCAACGTCAAACAGAAAACCAGCTCCCGAAATAACATCTTGAGGAAGTACAGAGGCACGAACTGGGAAGCTACGTCACAAGTTATTAGAACCACTGCTTTGGTCTCGTGGTATTCTGCAGCAGACCGTACCTCCACTGTTCGGTACGAGTCGTTTCAGGCCAAAACTGTGGACTCAGGTATGAATGAATCTTGCAGGGTGATTTAGAGGATGCTCCTAACCCACCCCTACTGAGGAGATTTACTGTGCCTTGTCGGTATCGCACCTCCAAGTATTCGTCGATAAGATGCCACCGACCATGAACTGAAGGCTCCGCCCAGATAGCTGAGTGGTCAGCGTGACGGATTGCCGTCCTACGGGCCCCGGATTCGATTACCGGCTGGGTCGTCGCCGGCCGCGGTGGTCTAGCGGTTCTAGGCGCTCAGTCCGGAACCGCGCGACTGCTACGGTCGCAGGTTCGAATCCTGCCTCGGGCATGGATGTTTGTGATGTCCTTAGGTTAGTTAGGTTTAAGTAGTTCTAAGTTCTAGGGGATTGATGACCACAGATGTTAAGTCCCATAGTGCTCAGAGCCATTTGAACCATTTGAACCGGCTGGGTCGGGGATTTTCTCCGCTCAGGGACTGGGTGTTGTGCTGTCTTCATCATCATTTAATCCCCATCCAGAGCCCAGGTCGCCCAATGTAGCGTCGAATGTAGTAATACCTTCACCAAGGCGGCCGGACCTGCCCCTGCAAGGGGCCTCCCAGCCAATGACGCAAACGCTCATTTCCATTTGCGTGAACTGAAGGCAGAGGGCACCGAAGTTCTCATTCTTTTCGGGCCTGAGGTACCTGAGACTATGGTAAAACCCAAGAAAGATTTCCTTCGGACTACAGAGCCTTTAAGCTGTCCACTTTTTATATCTGAGTTTGCTGGAAAATGTGTCAGTCTCGCCGTCTGATGATTTTAAAGACATCAGATATCTAGATTAGCCAGTTTCTTGGGGGGAAACTTACTCCCAAGGTACATGCGTCGGTGATTTGAGTCTCAACCGTGTACCCTATGACACATGCCCTATGTACTCATTTCACGCTAGCACAAAACAATCCTATTTAGAAGTTATGAAAGGGATTTCGCTCAAACTGGATAACACACCTGTACGGAACACCCGATTTTATTCGTTCCGTGATTGCAATCACTTTAACACGGTTTCTGACCGCACTCGCAAAACACTTTCATATCCTCATCCTTCAGGGTATAAAATGAGTTAACCATTGCCATTGTTTCTCTGTACAGTCGCGTTCTTAACATTAAACGTTTCATAATCGATAAATTAATATTTTGACACAATTTTCGCGATCGCGCTCTCCTACATATTCGCGTCCTGCTCACGTGTTTGCTCCGCTCGACCACCTGCCGTCAACATACCTCTACCCGCCAGTTCTCACCTGCCGTCAGCGATGCCGCACCACCGTACCAAAGAGGCGCCCTGTGCTGTAGGTAATACAAACTTTTGAACCTCGCTCCAAAAGAGGTAACAGTTTTTCGACGGAAATCCGCAGAAGGAGATTAGACGGAACCGTGAGAATATCTTTCGGCCAGCCACAACCAACAGCCGCCTCTTCGGAGATCCCTTAATTCCTTAACAACTGGTGTCGGTATGGCGAAGTTCTCCCTCTGACTCTCAGGTTTCACATCTGAGGGTAGTAATATGAGTGCTGGGAGCAACAAATTGTCGAACACCCGTGGTAGTGATCTCTTTGTCCATTTACCTATTCAACGAAGCATCTTATTCTGGCAAACGTTAGTGTCCTAGGTGTGACTGAATGTTGGAGAAATGTCTTTTAGGTCCCAAATTTTGTCTCTGATCTTTCTGACATTTTTAAACTTGTGCGTGCTGTGTATATTACAAGCGAAGGCTTCTGACAGGAGTAAATAAAATTTGCGAATAGCCACAACGTTTCACTTCGCCAGAAGATGCTGGGTACGAAACTCATTGAAATGTTGCGACAAGACGACGTCACCACTCGGCTGATGGCCTGAGAAAAATTCATGAGTGGAGTACGCCGAGAAAGACTGCAGTCGCATATATTTTGCGAATAGTGTTTGCGAGCAATCGTTGGTAGGGCTACTCATAGGTTTTTTTATTGTTTTCTCATCAAGGTCATTCGCGACATGTGTATGGGATGATGTAATACATTCACTGATGGTTCCTAGAACTTTCACGCTCGTTAATTTTGACAGACGATTTGTTCGACATTCACAACACCTCAAATGTAGCACTGCAACTGGAGAAAACTCCGTACCTACACAAGGACCTCACACTCACTAATGAACCATTGATGTTCGCTCTTCTTCGAATGTTCTCAGTTATGCATATGTGGCAAGAGACCTTGATTGACAAGCAGTAGTCGAGAGTCGATCGAAAGAGTGGTTCCTTCGGCACACCTTTCATGGATGAAACGTATAATTTTAGGATTCATGTAATGAATCTTTGCCTGCCCTGAAGTATGTTACATCGTTTTACGTTCAGGGTAACAGGAAAGAAGGAAGATTGGGTTTACCATCCCTTGGACATCGAGGTCATTAGAGACAGAGCGCAAGCTCGGCCTGTGTCAAGGTTGGGGAAGAAAATTGTTCGTGCCCTTTCAAGGGAACCATCCCTGCATTTTCCCGGAGAGATTTAGGTAAATCACAGAAAACCTAAATCAGGATGACTGGCCATGAGTCTGAACTGTCGTCGTCCCGAATGGGAGTCCAGTGAGCTTATCACTGCACCACCTCGCTTGGTGGGGTCAACATGCGCCAAAACTCCTTACTCTTCATGTGGTTCAATATTTCGCTGCATTTTTCCAATGTAGCAGCTGTACGATATACGTACGACAAACTCCTCAAACACTGCCATAGAGATTCTGACAATATCCGACACGACAAATTATTTTTGCGAAAACAGACATAATGTTTGATGGGATACCGCAATCACTGGTTACACAATGTTACTTATAATCCGTCTTGATTGCAAAAATGTTTATTCATATGAGCGGTTTCAGTTCCTCTAGAACTATCTTCAGATCTGAGATGACAATGATACTAATTTAATCAAACAATGGAAAATCCTGGATGGAATGTAACAACAGTAGGAAGGAAAGTTGCTACTCACGATATAGTGGAGATGCTGAGTTGTGATAGGCACAACAAAAAGATTCACACAATTACAGCTTTCGGTGATTAAGGCCTTTGTCATCAACAGACACACACACACACACACACACACACACACACACACATGTACACGAAAACGCAACTTGCACACACGTCTGCAGTCTCAGATAACTGAAACCACACTGCGAGCAGCAGCACCAGTGCACGATGGGAGTGGCGATTGGGTGGGGGTAAGGACGAGGATTGGGCAGGCAAGGGGAGGGATAGTATGGTGGGGTGGCAGACAGTGAAGTGCTGCAGTTTAGACGGAGGGCAAAAGAGAAGATGGGGAGAGGGGGCGGGAGTAGCGGAAAGGAGGCAAATAAAAAGAAAAGAAATTAAAAGACTGGGTATGACAGTGAAATGAAGGCTATGTAGTGCTGGAATCGGAACAGGGATGGGGTTGGATGGGTGAGGACAGTGACTAACGAAGGTTGAGACCAGGAGGGCTATGGGAACATAGGATGTATTGCAGGGAAAGTTCCCACCTGTGCAATTCAGAAAAGCTGGATTTGGTGGGAAGGATCCGTATGGCACAGGTTGTGAAGCAGTCATTGAGATCATGTTTGGCAGTGTGTTCAGCAACAGGGTGGTCCTCTTGTTTTTTGGCTACAGTTTGTCGGTGGCCATTCATGCGGACAGACAGCTCATTGGTTGTCATGCCTTCATAGAATGCAGCACAGTGCTTGCAGCTTAGCTCGTAAATCACATGACTGGTTTCACAGGTAGCCCTGCCTGTGATACGTGATGTTAGTGTCTGGACTGGAGTAGGTGGTGGTAGAAGGATGTATGGGACAGATCTTGCATGTAGGACTATTACAGGGGTATGAGCCATGAGGTAAGGGTTTGAGAGCAGGGGTTGTGTAAGGATGGACGAGTATATTGTGAAGGTTCGGTGGACGGCGGAATACCACAGTAGGGGGGGGGGGGGAGGAAGGATAGTGGGCAGGAGTTTCTCATTCCAGGGAACGACGAGAGGTAATCAAAACGCTGGCGGAGAATGTGATTCAGTTGCTCCAGTCCCGGATTGTACTGAGTTACGAGGGGAATGCTCCTCTATCGCTGGACTGTGGGACTTTGGGAGGCGATGGGAGACTGGAAGGATAAGGCACGGGAGATTTGTTTTTGTACAAGGATGAGAGGATAATTACACTCAGTGAAGGCTTCAGTGAGACCCTCAGTATATTCTGAGAGGAACTACTCGTCACTGCATATGCAACGACCACGGGTGGCTAGGCTGTACAGAAGGAGGAGGAGGAGGAGGATATTAGTGTTTAACGTCCCGTCGACGGGTCATTAGAGACGGAGCGCAAGCTCGGGTGAGGGAAGGATGGGGAAGGAAATCGGCCGTGGCCTTTCAAAGGAACCATCCCGGCATTTGCCTGAAGCGATTTAGGGAAATCACGGAAAACCTAAATCAGGATGGCCGGAGATGGGATTGAACCGTCGTCCTCCCGAATGCGAGTCCAGTGCGCTAACCACTGTGTACAGAAGGGACTTCTTGCTATGGAATGTGTGGCAGCTGTCGAAGTGGAGGTATTGCTGGTGGTTAGTAGGTTCGATGTGGACGGAGATACTGATGTAGCCATCTCTGAGGTGGAGGACAACATTTACGAAGGTGGCTTGTTGAGTTGAGTAGGACTAGGTGAAGCTTTTAATACTAATTCACTATTTCTCAAATGCAAAACTATTTCATCCTATAAGATCAACATCAAATGTACTAGAACGTACCTGCAATTTCTGTTATAGGGGTAACCCGTCCACACACAGCAACCTTCACATGCTGCATCACATTAAATTGGTTGGCAGAATGCGCGTCATTTATATTAATTATAAAACTCTTACCGACAGGTGGCGTCTGGTACATTTGCTCCATTACATATGCACGTACTGTATTAAGTAGATTTTTCTAATTTGCTTTATGTCTAAAAAATGAGCTATCAACTCCCGAAAATTAGATTCACTATGGATTTTGAAGAAGACAACCGTATATATTACTTAGATGTAACACAAATAAAGAAAGATGGGAAACATGAATTTAGCATATTCAGAAAACATACGTGTACACATTTAGTTATTAATGAGAGCTCTTGTCACCCACCGCGATACAAATGGGCATATTTTACTTCGATGGTATGCAGGCTACTAAGATTGCCACTAACCAACATGAAGTAAAGAAAGGACAAAGTATTTTAAAACAAGTGGCCGTAGCGAACGGATATACGTGTAAGGAAGTGATGAATATTTATAATAAGATAAGGAAGAGGCAAATGAAACAAAGATAAGACTGAAAGATGCTTTTGTAAATCCGACGTTAAAACAGGGTTCCGAACAAATAACACGCTAAAATTGAAGCTCCGGCACAAAATTTGTAATAGTATGAATAAATTTCAGGATTCAGGTGTATATAAGATTAAATGTGATGACTGCTGTAAACAACACATAGGGCAGACTGGTAGGAACTTAGAAACCAGATTCGGGGAGCACACCTACTCACAAAACAAAACAGCGTTTGGGGCGCATATGGCTGCCTTGAAGCATTCGGTTACGAACATTGAATAAAACTTAGACATCCTACATAGAGCTCATAAGGGATGGTTATCTATACATTTCGGAAGAAGTTGAAATATACACCCACAAAAAAGGAAGACCCGGATTTAATACTCAACGAGCAAAGCGAGTTTCATCATAACGCTTGTTTTAGTATTGATGACGACTTACTGAAATGACCACTGTTGCGTATGGAAGTCCAAGCCGAAGGACGAGAGATGGTGCACGGTGAAACAGATGGAAGATGCGTGCAGCGCCTAACGTCGTTCACGGAGCCCTTCTGCGCCGCCCTCTTACCCACGGCGATGGACATCAGACGACTCAACATCTCGCGGCGCAACACCGAAACAGCGGGAACCACGGAAACAGACCATGGAGGAAAACAAGTATACACCAGCGACAAGGGTATAGAAATCGCCCTTTGTTTTCGATCGTACAAGAATGATAATTCTATTGTGTATTTTAATTTTGACAAGTACAAATTTTAATCTTGACAGCTACAGATTTTAACTAAGTATTTCTAGAGATAAAAGCAAATTATAAAGTTCTACTTAATACAGTACGTGCATATGTAATTTAACAAATGTACCAGACGCCACCTGTCGGTAAGAGTTTTGTAATTAATATAAATGACGTGCATTCTGCCAACCAATTTAATGTGACGCAGCATGTGAAGGTTGCAGTGTGTGGACGGGTTACTCCTGTAACCGAAATTGCAGGTACGTTCTGGTACATTTGATTGATCGGATAGGATGAAATAGGTTTTCATTTGTGAAATAGTAAATTAGTATCATAGTCATTTCAGATCTGAAGATGATAAGATGATTATAGAGGAACCGAAACCGGTCATGTGAATAAACATTTTTGCAGTCAAGACGGATTATAAGTAACATAGAACAAATGATGTTATAAAGCGCTAAAGTTACAAGCGAGTCTTGGAACCAGCTGAAGAGCTTCGCGACGATATCAGGTCACCGGCAAGTCGGCCACAGCCGGCGAAGAGGCTGCGCGGTCAGCGACTTCGCAGAACCACGGTGACGACAGACGACACGTGGTGCCGCCGACGAGTGACGCAGCCTGCAGGAGTACCGCAAGCCAGTTACGTCAGCGAGGGGGGGGGGGGGAGGGGGGGAGGGTCAACGACGCGTACCAGACGGTACGGCGCGGCTCCCTAGCCACGGTAAACAGCAGACACTTGCACGGAGAGGCAACATTTAAGGACGCTCGGACCTGCTCATCACCGTCGAACAATGGGAGTCGTGTGACGTCGAGCCTGTGACTCTCTGCGTCGCGCTGGGACACGAACCGCTGCCTGCCGCCTAAGCATCTGGGCGCCAGGTGATGGCTCCGTGCCCTACCACCGTTCCGAGGGTACAACTAGGAGGTTCGATGTATATCTGCCCTCGCCAGGGCACCAAATAAGTGTCCTACAGTGGGGACACACGAGTATACGAAACAAAATACATTTTTTGGATGTGAGGTGCGCCAGTTATGCAAAACAGCGTTTTTCTCAGTACCTGAACGTGTTTCGGCACCACTGTGCCATCATCAGTGGGTTTTCGTTTTTATTTATTCTGCAATGTGAACGTTTTGCTAAATTATTATAAACTTATGTGCGTTTTTAGTTTAAAAAACAGATCATTTCTTTTTGTAAATACCTTTACATTTGGTGAGCATGAATTTTCTGGATCACTTTTGTGTTAATTATTACAGGTAGCTTGCCATGTGCAACCAAACGATGTTGATGAGAAAGTTTTTTGCTGGGAGTTAACCTATCTTCTAGAATCTAATTTAGTCTTTCACGATGTTTTCGCGCCTACTTTCGTATTTACTTACATTTTCGTGTGGCACGCACTTCCATTGTCCGCATCATGCTGAGATGTTGTGATGCATGCGTAACTATAATAAGTATTTTTCACAAATAACGTAGTAAAACACTTTTCACTACACCAGAACACAGTGTGATTGTGGTTTGTTATGTGTCCCAGCCCAGTCAGTGTTCATTTGTTCACCAGAGAATTCGGCGCCAAATTTGTAATTTTATTTACATTTTATCGTTGTGTGTGTGTGTGTGTGTGTGCGTGTGTGTGTGTGTGTGTGTGTGTGCGTCTGTGTGTGTGTGTTTCCTATGTGCTTCTTAGCTGTGTGTGTTGTCTTTTATATGGTATTCCTATTTGCGTGTAAATGGTGTGTCTTTGCAGATTTTAGTGTATGTATTTTTCGTGTGTGTTTGTTTATGTGTGTGTGTGTGTGTGTGTGTGTGTGTGTGTGTGTGTGTGTATGTGTGTGTGCATCTGTGTAGACTTTATCCCTTTGTGCAGTTTTTATTTGTAAAGTTCCTTTACTGTGTTAAATAGTGTGCCCTTGCAAAGTATAGTGTATTCGTTTAAGACCTTTTTTCCTTCTGCTATTGCCTTCTGTATATGGAAGTTTTCCTCAATGGTCAGTTTGCTGTATAGGCTGTGGCTGGGTTTTAGTATTCTTCAGTCAGTTTCTATTGTGGTTGGGTGGTGCAAATAAAAACAGCACAAACAGATAAAGTCTACACGCACGCACGCATGCACGCACACACACACACACACACACACACACACACAACGATAAAATGCAAATAAAATTCAAATTTGGCGCCGCACACTCTGGTGAACAAATGAGCTGGGACACATAACAAACCACAATCACACTGTGTTCTGTAGTAGTGAAAAGTGTTTTACTGAGTTATTTGTGGAAAATACGTGTTATAGTTACGTATGCATCACAACATCTCAGCATGATGCGGAGAATGCAAGCGCTTGCCACACGAAAACGAAAGCAAACACTAAAATAGGAGCGAAAACATCGCGAAGGACTAAATTACATTCTAGAAGATAGTTTAGCTCCCAGCAAAAAACTTTCTCATCAACACCGTTTGGTTGCAGATGACAAGCTACCTGTAATAACTAACACAAAAGTGACCCAGAAAATTCGTGCTCACCCTCACCATGTAACGCTGGAAATGCATATCCTCCTATTTACATCTATAGTACTATAACTTTTTTTCCTTATTTTGTTACCTGAAGATATGACTTTTCTGTGTCTTTGTATATTGTAATTGTTTTACTATTTGTATATATATGCATTTACGTCGATGTATAATTGGTTTGTTTTGTGAATATTATTTGTATTTATACGCTGGGTCTGGCCTAGGGAAAACTATGCTATCGAACGAATACATCGATAGGTCGTGTGGAGAACCAAAATGTTTAGGATCTTTGGTAGTGTTAACTCTGTGGAGCGTGGGCAGAGGGGAGTCTGGCTAGAGGAGGGCAGTGGAGCAGGTGTGTTGTGTGACGCTCCCGCGAGTTGCCGCGCTTTCGGGGTTTGGCAGCATGTAATTGCGCTCGACATGCTATGTTAGTTTCTGACATGGTGTCGCGGACGGAAAGCGTTAGCTGGCGCACATCAAGAGCCCGTTTCGGCTGGAGACCGTGTCGAGAAGAAGACGCGCCACCATCCAGCTTCTGCAACAGCGACGGCCGACAATGAGTGACTGTCAAAATGGTTCAAATGGCTCTGAGCACTATGGGACTTAACTTCTGTGGTCATCAGTCCCCTAGAACTTAGAACTACATAAACCTAACTAACCTAAGGACATCACACACATCCATGCCCGAGGCAGGATTCGAACCTGCGACCGTAGCGGTCACGCGGTTACAGACTGAAGCGCCTCTAACCGCACGGCCACACCGGCCGGCGAGTGACTGTCGCCACCTCCTCGATCGACGACTTCAAACCTTCAATCAACCAACAAGGAACACTGGTAGCACGTAAAGTTTTAGAACTGTATGGCAGACCTCAGCTTTTAAAATTGTTAAATTTTTCTCATTAAATTACAGCAACGTAGCATGAACCTTTGTTGCTCATTGTCCCAATTGCATTACCAAGCAGGGTCCCTTCCTTTTCCGGAATGAACCCGAGTGTCGTTGAAATTCAAACGCCAGCATTAAAGTAATATCATTCGATTTCACTGCTTTAATTTCAAAGTTCAGTTAAGGCATTCATAGCTGTCTACAATATTTAGATTACACAAGCACAAATTAAGAGTGCGAGTTTTGTTAGCATATTTTAGCTTACCTGTGACTGCAGCTCAGCTTGGTACGTACTAAATGTTACTATTGTTAATTGTCCAGAATCATTAAATTCAAGTTCAAATTAAATCTCTTATTTCTAAATTGCGTAGATTCAAGTAGCTTTTAAAATGATTGTTGAGGTAGCCCAAGACTAACCTTATTTTATTGAATTTCTAAGTGCTTCAGAAACAAAGCTCAATATTAATTTCAGTCACTAAATTAACTTTCAATTTTCCAGTTTTATTAATTCTTTTGCTAAATTAAGTCAGAGTGTAGCGAAATTTATTACTTCTGACAAACTTTCAGTTTTCACACTACATGTGTCAACCTTCAGTCGCCACGCTTCTAGTGCTAATTATATGTGCAATAACCTTTCTTTTTCAGTTACTATAGTAATTGTCCATAGGACTGGCGACCGTAATTTTCCCCAACTCTCAAATATCTAATTACCGCTAGTTAATTGTTAACGTAACGGCCGTTAATTGTTAACGTAACGGCCGCACATTTACTTTCTTTATTAACTTTACCCCTTTTCAAAATTAATTTCCACCAGTTTCATTTGCATTTTTCCTTTCATTTAGATGTAACCCTTTCCTCCCTCTTTACCGTCTGATTAACTTCGGTGACGATTGCTTTTCCCAAATTTCCATTAGGTACACGCGGTTTAGTTTTTCACTGCCATTAAGGTCGATAAGTGAGGAGGAGGTTACAACCAAATGTAATGGTATTTACAAAAAGAAACGATCTGTTGTTTAAACTAAAAATGCACATAATTTTATATTCATTTAACAAAATGTTCACATTGAAGAATAAATAAAAACGAAAATCCAGTGATGATGGCACAGTGGTGCCGAAACATGTTTGGGTACTGAGAAAAACGGTGTTTTGTATAACTCGAGGACCTCACATCCAAAAAAGTTTAACTGCAAACACGGCCAGTACAAGGAGCTGCAAATCAAAAAGATGGAAAATACATTTTATTCATAATTTTCAGTTCTGAACGTTTGTGGCACAAATCGGTATGTAAGGGTTTATCACTCCATCAAAAACAAACAAGTTGAAAATGGAGTTAGCAGAAGTTCCTCCTCTGAAAACTTGCAAACGAAACAAAATAATCTCTTCCAGTTATTGCAGTTAATCAATTAATTCTTTGAATGCTTGTGGCACAAATCGTTATGTAAGGATTTATCACTGAGCTAAAAACAAGTTAAAAATGGAGTTGGCAAAAGTTCCTCTTTGGAAATTTGGAAACGAAACAAAATAGTCTTCTCCAGTTATTGCAATGAATTAATTAATTATTTGTTCACTGCTCTGAATACGCGTCACTGTCCGTTGGGCAGTCTATCAGTAAAGACATCCAATGAAAAACTTAAATCTGTTGGACGATACATAGTTTTTAAGATTTCTTCCATTCCATCACAGCGGCTCGTACAGCAGTCAGTGTAAGATTTGAAATAAAAATATAGTCTTGTTTGTGAAGGTTTTCATTTTCAGATTTCAGTTGTTCCCGATCTATATTAACGATATAGGAGACAATCAGAGTAGCTGTCTTAGATTTTTTGCAGATGATGCTGCCATTTACTGTCTTGTAAAGTCATTAGATGATCAAAACGACTTCCAAAATGATTTAGATAAGATATCTGTATGGTGCGAAAAGTGGCAATTGACCCACAATAAAGAAAAGTGTTAAGTTATTCACGTGAATACTAAAAGAAATCAGCTAAATTTCGATTACGCGACAAGTCACACAAATCTGAAGGCTGTAAATTCAGCTAAATACTTAGGGATTACAATTACAAATAACCCTAACTGGAACGATCACATAGATAGTATTGTGGGTAGAGCAAACCAAAGACTGCGATTCATTGGCAGAACACTTAGAAGGTGCAACGGGTCTACCAAAGAGACTGCTTACACTACGCTTGTCAGCCCTATTCTGGAGTACTGCTGTGCGGTGTGGTATCCGCATCATGTGGGACTTACGGATGACATCGAAAAAGTACAAAGAAGGGCAGGTCGTTTTGTATTATCGCGAAATAGTGGAGATAGTGTCACAGACATGATACGTGAATTGGAGTGGCAATCATTAAAACAAAGGCGTTTTTCGTTGCGACGGGATCTTCTTATGAAATTTCAATCACTAGTTTTCACTTCCGATTGCGAACACTTTCTGTTGCCACCCACCTACATAGGGATAAATGATCATCACGATAAAATAAGAGAAATCAGGGCTCACACAGAAAAATTTAAGTGCTCGTTTTTCCCGCGTGCCGTTCGAGAGTGGAACAGTAGAGAGGCAGCTTGAAGGTGGTTCATTGAACCCTCTGCCAGGCACTTTATTGTGAATAGCAGAGTAATAACGTAGATGCAGAATGATGAGTTTCGCCTGTGGTAGGCATGTTCAGATTACAGAAACTGGTCACTGCTCATGGCGTCCTTAAAAATGATTACACGTGGTGAATATATCGGCAAAATACATCTGGGATATCAAGAAGTCGAAAATTACCGATGCCTGTAAGCAACCCGCTTGACATGCGTTGGGAATTTTCAACTTTTCGATATCCCAGTCGTCTTTTGCCTATGTATTCCGATACGATTAATTTATTAACGCCGTGTGCCGTCATTATTTTCTGTAATCTGAAGATGCCTACCTCAGGCGAAACGCGTCATTGAAATTTGAAAACAAAAACCTGCGCAACAAAGACTGTATTTTTATCTCAAAATATTGCCTTTCTTGAAGTATTGGGAGATGTCTGAATTACACTGGCAAAAATTGTGTAGTCGTTTAAGGTGCCTTTGTAAACTTAAAGTTGACTACAATAGCCTGAGACAAGTCCGCTGATCGTTTCGGCCAAAGTCAGACACCTGTGAGACACCGCAGTCCAGCAGAACGGCGCCCTGCCAGAGGAGCGGGTGGCGCAGCTTCTGGCTGTGGTCGGCCGTGTAGTCGATGGGCATCTGGAAGCTGAGTGAGGCGAAGCTACCTGCGGAGCCGCCGCTGGCGGCGCATGCTTATAGAATTCCTATTGGCGGCGGATGTGTTTGCGGACCTAGTGCGGCATTCTCCACCGATGAAGCCGGTGGTGCGCGTGCTCCCTTGCTGCGTCACCTCCGCGCCGAGGGTGCGTCATTGCACATTGGTAAAGTCACGCGTGACGTCATTATGACGTGTACACGCCATATCGATGATGACAGAGGCCGCGTATCGACTTTTGTTATCGTTCGAGACGCTAAACTGTGGTAGCCATTTTAGCAGGCAAATTAAAGGAGCAGCTCATTACATATTCAGTGGCAACGGTCTTGCCGCAGTGGATACACCGGTTCCCGTCAGATCACCGAAGTTAAGCGCTGTCGGGCGTGGCCGGCACTTGGATGGGTGACCATACGGGCGACCATGCGCTGTAGCCGTTTTTCGGGGTGCGCTCAGCCTCGTGATGCCAATTGAGGAGCTACTGGACCGAACATTAGCGGCTCCGGTCACAGAAAACCTTCGCAACGACCGGGAGAGCGATGTGATGACCACACGCCCCTCCTATCCGCATTCTCAGCTGAGGATTACACGGCGGTCGGATGGTCCCGATCGGCCACTTGTGGCCTGAAGACAGAGTGCTTCATTACACTTTCAATTGGTATATTCACTACAATTTTGGTAGTTATTGATGTCTTTATTTTCTTTGAAAGTGCGAACCTGCCAACATTTAGAAAAAATCGAGCTGACAATGCGATTTGAAAGTGGTAAATCTGGAACCAGAAATATCGTGCTGAGTGGCTCAGTCAGTTAAATGCAAGTATGCGAATACAGAGATCCTGTCTTCGAAACTGCTGAGAGTAAATTTATTCCTTATTTTTTATTTTTTTAATGCGAAAATTACGGCCAAGTACCAGCGTCTTATGGAGTCCACGTTAAACTTAATCCAAGTAGGGAATTACCTTCAGAAGTAACTCAGCTGTTACAAATAAAGACTGAAATGTCTAACGGCAAAACATAACGTCCATATTGTCGACCTGTGACACATATCATATCCGTAAAATGCGGAATTTTTGCAACATTACGCATGACAATGCTATAAGCTCAGAGCACTACTAATAATAATGTATCTAAGAAAAGTAGTCTGCCGTTACACATGAAACAGAGCATGCCAAAGATTATCTTCCCAGTTAGTTTAATTTTTTGGATCATACAACTGTTCAATCCAGTATTCGTCATCATTTGGTAACTGCAATGAAAGTACTCCTGCAGATTTTAAAATGTGGTTAAAGAAGTGCCACAAGAGTACTGTTAACAAAACTTAGCATTTTACTGATAGAAAGAAACATTGGCAAGTATGTCATCTCAGTACAGTCACTCGTAACTGGTATTTGGGAAAAAAGGCTCTTTGGTCCCCTATTTTCAGCAAAAACGCTGTACCTGTCAGATGTACAAAAACGAAATGAGAAATTAAATTTTGCATTAGATGTGACTAATGACTTGCCTGAAGTCTCATGGTAAATGAGTCATACTGTCTCCAGTCTCACTCCCTGGTTAAATTGAAAATCTCAAAATTCTCTTTGCAAGTCGATTCAATAAACCTTACCAATAAAATGTGACAACTTTAGACATAGTAATGCAGTTCTTCAATGATATTTGTAATTGACTGACAATATGAGGGATATGCTTTGGCTTTAGACATTTCAGTCTTCAACAACTGAATCATTTCTGAAAGTAATTCCCTACTTTCGTCGAGTTTAGCATGGAGTCCGTACGCTGCTGCTACTAGGCGGAAATTTTGCCATAAGAAATTGTTTCTCAGTAGTTTTTAACACGGGATCTCTCTCATGATAATGATGATGATGTTTGGTTTCTGGGCCGCGTTCATCAGCGCCCGTATAAAGTCACAATTTTTACACAGTCCATTTTCTTTCCACAATCCAATCTAGTCACTCTCACAAATAATGATGATGGTTAAATGACGAGTAAAACACAAACATCAAGTCCCCCGGCAGAGAAAAGATCTTTGTCGTCATATAACTTCAATTTCCTGATTTTTTTTCTACCAATCTTTTTCTTACTATCCCACAAAATCATGGACAAAAATGACTAGCTTAGAATGAAATGACATAAATAAGGAGACAGCTAATTCCAGTTATCAATTACAGCTTTCATAGAATATGAAATGATATTCAATCTTTAACAGTAGTACGTGGAAACAACCTGAATAACTTTCTCCATTCGAGAGGCATATTCACCCTCACCTTCAACTGATGACAGTTCAGGTTTCACATTTTCTTGTTTTACATCCTGAGGTTCCTCTTCATCAATGTGCAGACTCAACTTAATCATTCAGTAATCCCTAATACACTCCTGGAAATTGAAATAAGAACACCGTGAATTCAGTGTCCCAGGAAGGGGAAACTTTATTGACTCATTCCTGGGGTCAGATACATCACATGATCACACTGACAGAACCACAGGCACATAGACACAGGCAACAGAGCATGCACAATGTCGGCACTAGTACAGTGTATATCCACCTTTCGCAGCAATGCAGGCTGCTATTCTCCCATGGAGACGATCGTAGAGATGCTGGATGTAGTCCTGTGGAACGGCTTGCCATGCCATTTCCACCTGGCGCCTCAGTTGGACCAGCGTTCGTGCTGGACGTGCAGACCGCGTGAGACGACGCTTCATCCAGTCCCAAACATGCTCAATGGGGGACAGATCCGGAGATCTTGCTGGCCAGGGTAGTTGACTTACACCTTCTAGAGCACGTTGGGTGGCACGGGATACATGCGGACGTGCATTGTCCTGTTGGAACAGCAAGTTCCCTTGCCGGTCTAGGAATGGTAGAACGATGGGTTCGATGACGGTTTGGATGTACCGTGCACTATTCAGTGTCCCCTCGACGATCACCAGTGGTGTACGGCCAGTGTAGGAGATCGCTCCCCACACCATGATGCCGGGTGTTGGCCCTGTGTGCCTCGGTCGTATGCAGTCCTGATTGTGGCGCTCACCTGCACGGCGCCAAACACGCATACGACCATCATTGGCACCAAGGCAGAAGCGACTCTCATCGCTGAAGACGACACGTCTCCATTCGTCCCTCCATTCACGCCTGTCGCGACACCACTGGAGGCGGGCTGCACGATGTTGGGGCGTGAGCGGAAGACGGCCTAACGGTGTGCGGGACCGTAGCCCAGCTTCATGGAGACGGTTGCGAATGGTCCTCGCCGATACCCCAGGAGCAACAGTGTCCCTAATTTGCTGGGAAGTGGCGGTGCGGTCCCCTACGGCACTGCGTAGGATCCTACGGTCTTGGCGTGCATCCGTGCGTCGCTGCGGTCCGGTCCCAGGTCGACGGGCACGTGCACCTTCCGCCGACCACTGGCTACAACATCGATGTACTGTGGAGACCTCACGCCCCACGTGTTGAGCAATTCGGCGGTACGTCCACCCGGCCTCCCGCATGCCCACTATACGCCCTCGCTCAAAGTCCGTCAACTGCACATACGGTTCACGTCCACGCTGTCGCGGCATGCTACCAGTGTTAAAGACTGCGATGGAGCTCCGTATGCCACGGCAAACTGGCTGACACTGACGGCGGCGGTGCACAAATGCTGCGCAGCTAGCGCCATTCGACGGCCAACACCGCGGTTCCTGGTGTGTCCGCTGTGCCGTGCGTGTGATCATTGCTTGTACAGCCCTCTCGCAGTGTCCGGGACAAGTATGGTGGGTCTGACACACCGGTGTCAATGTGTTCTTTTTTCCATTTCCAGGAGTGTATATGCTTCTTAGTCTTCTGCAGAATAAATTGTAGGGACTGAAGAGCAGTACCAAACAGCAACATCGCAAGTCCTTCAGCGCCTTGATATTTTTGTCAGTATCAGTCTTCTAGAAGGATCCTTAGGGAGCTGAAGACCTTCCTTTGTAACAGACAGTAGATATTTGCAGACATTTTCTTGTATCTACTGAACTACTGATTTATTTTCTGTGTGTGACTTGTTGGGGGGGGGGGGGGGAGGAGGGAGGGAGGGGGCTAGCATCGGTAAGGAGCTGCAGAAGTGATAAGGCCTCTCTGAGGCACCGCTAGTGCTTCGTGATCCAACCCACCCCTCTCCACGACAAATTCACGAGTTCCTAACCTACACCCGAACTTCTTTCATTTCCAGGTTTACCAGTTACAAACCACATTGTCAGCTCGTATTTTCTTTTTTTTTTAAAAAAATGAAGTTGGAAGGTTCAAGCTTTCGAAGAAAGTAAAGACATCCATAACTTCCAAAATTACAGTGAGTGTACCAGCTGAAAATATAAAGAGCTGCCGCTCTAATTCGTCTGCAAAAATGGCTACCACAGCTTAGCTTCTCGAACGATAAAGAAAGTCGATACGTGGCCTCTATTTGTGATGGTAAAATTAAATTCAAATTGCAGTGTCTAAAGATTTTCATTTACCTAAACAGTATCGGGCAAAAATCGACAGACAAAATGATCGATCTTGTAGAAAATATCAAGTGTTAAGGAAACCTTTATAACTGAGTCGAAATCTAAAAACTGTGATAAATGTTTGCAAGGAGAGAGTATTTTGTGAAAAATTAAAAATTTTATGAAAAATAAAATATAGTGTAACTGGATAACCTCTTTTGATGCTAGGCAATTGTCAGGTTGAGCATTACTGCAAAGGGCATTTGATTCTAAAGCATTATGTCAGGGTGAAAAACACTAAATAAATTACTTTTTCTCTCTTAAGAACATGTGGGCCGGGTGGGTTCGTCCTTGGCTGGGGTATGAGGTAGAACGAAACAGCATTTTTACATAAGATAACTTTTATTGAAAGTTTTGTACAATGGTTTCCTTACTGGATTTTTCTGGCTGGGAGAGCGGCAGCTGTGTCGTTTCTGAAGCCTTCTGCTACGTGAGCGGCGGCAACTGATTACGCCTGGTGGTGTGTATCTCACGTCGCTGTTTCGCCCAGTTGACTGGAGACACACATCATGAGGTGGCCCGATTAATTATTGAGAACGAAGTAGTGAATCGGATGGTGATACCTTGTATGTGGCGTCCCAGTGTTTCTCTTCTCTATGCGGCCGCATGTCTCAGTGTTGTGCGTCAGACAGCAGAGCGGCGTGGCAGGGGAAGGTCAGTCTCCTGGACTCGAACAACGGACTCCAGCTTGCCAGTCTTCGGCTGTCAGATCTTCACCACCAGCTCACAGGTGACTGCTGATGTGAGGCCGTCTGCTTCCTATCCTCACGAGTCACCCAGGTACGTCTTCAAATACCCTCTAATTTCTGTCTTCTGGAGGCGAGGCTGCTGTTTGCTATTCCATTACAGCGGCAGACTTGGTGCTTCTGTGTACGATGCAGTCTCATCCTGCATGGCGGTCTTCAGCACCGCCTGACTGACTGAACTGTACTGGAACTGAACTCGAACCGAAACTGAACTGAAAACTACTGTTGGGTCCACTGCGTCTCACGTATTTATTTACTTCAGTTCACTGGAGGTGAACGACTTCACGGTCATTGCCTCTTCTGTCACGTTGAAAAGCTTCTCAAAGAACCTTCTTAACGTCGGTCATTGGCTCTTGGAATGTAGGCGAGGGCCTTTGACCACATGTGACAATTGAGAAACACGTGAGCCGGTCGGGCGATGCCCTGACGGCTGAATCGACAGCTTCCGCTTATGTGGGGAGGGCGAAGGCTTCTCCTGAACGTGCTGACTTGTAAGCGCCAGCTGTTGCCACTGCTGCTCTGCCCACTGTTTGCCAGTGTGTAACTCTTCTAAACTAAACTAAGTTTTTCATTTATTTTCTAATTTCTACTTCACTTCACATTGATTTCACTAATTTATTTACCTATCTTAAGTACCACTCAACAATAGAGATGAATGGTAAGTTATAAATGCAGTGACTGTAGCATTATAAGGGTATTAGAACATGTGATTCAGTTGAATCAAATGAAATCATAAAGGGAGAGAATCTACCATGGGTTTCCGACCGCCAGTCTTTTGGATGACCTTGGTACAAGCACCACAAGGGGAGGGGAGGTAGGGGGGAAGAAATGGAAAACTGGAACAATTGCAGTCGAACCTTGACAGTGTACACATCGTGACATGCCATATCGTGATGTGACCCTTAAGCAATAAGAATTCAGAGTGGAAATGCTTAATATTTGGTGTGGCAGTAGTTTATAGTTCCTGAAGTCGTCTCCAGTTTACTTTGTGTCAGAAAGGAAGAGTATGCGACTGGTTTTATATGATGGAATATAGATACAATGATTCAAGAAAATAATATGGCTACCGCATGTGGGTGGCAGTTATTAATTGATTCTGTCACTGGAGACGTGAAGAACCTATTCAAATGTTCATACAGCAAGCACTAGCTTCAACACCGATACGACTGCAACGAACCAGGCAAGACATTTTCATATGAACAGTCTGTAGAGGTGTATCAGAATGTTACAGTCAACCCCATGGTTTGCCAAAGTTCTAAAACAGTTTTTTTAAAGGTATTTGCTAGCATCATTACCCAAAAGTCATATACCGATCCAAAGTTCCCTGTCCATTTTGTTCAATATAAATTTTGTGTCACTGTGTATGGTAAAAAGATCGTAGTGACTGGCATTACAACACTCTTGCAGTGTCACACACGACTAACATCCAATAATATGACTAATTTATTGATTGGCGACTCCATGGAGTGTCCTGTGCACCACGACCAGATAATGGATATACTTGGAAGGAGAGACACCATTGGTCGCATTTTTTTTATTAACTGCAAAATCGAATTTCGGTCACTTAGTGACCATCCTCAGAGCTGTAAAATACAATTTAAATTGGTAGCTTGTTGACACCAGTGCCTACCAATTTAAATTGTATATTACAGCACTGAGGATGGTCACTAAGTGACCGAAATTCGATTTTACGGTTAATAAAACAAAAAAATACGACCAGTGCTGTCTCTCCTTCCAAATATGACTAATTGTTTACCTTCAAACTGAAGAGACTTGAAGTTTGGTCTCTTTGATATGTCATTGTAAAGTTCATTTTAATGAGATTTCTTACCTTTAAATTTGATTTATCAGAATATTAACTTCATGTAATTATTCAAAGTAAAGATGGCAGCCATTAAGCCACGTAAGAATATCTCTGTCTGCTTCCATCTTGTTTACAAGTAAAATTGTTACCATAAAGGTCGTTAAAGTAAATTTGTTTTTGGGACTTTTAAGAACAGGCTGAAATAAACTACTGAACTTGCTCCTTCAGAGCTTGCAACCAAAACAGTCTTTGTAGATGTAGATTTCTTTCAGCAGT
Source organism: Schistocerca piceifrons (assembly GCF_021461385.2). Classification (NCBI taxonomy): domain Eukaryota; kingdom Metazoa; phylum Arthropoda; class Insecta; order Orthoptera; family Acrididae; genus Schistocerca; species Schistocerca piceifrons. The sequence continues at coordinate 649,628,941 of NC_060142.1, forward strand.
CTTCATACGGTAAGGCTCCATAGCAGCAAGCTGTTGGCTACAGGTGTGTAGATAGAACCAACTCCAGGTGGGGCATGTAAAGTTTTGTGTATGTAATAACATGTGTGCATACAGATCCTGGAAATCGATCCCCATTATCCACACCTCGATTTGGATAGAAGTTTAAAACATAATTAGGTGCCTTGCTAATAATAATATGTTGTTAGGTAATGTGTCAAAATCTGTATTAGAGATTGTTGTTAATGTTAATAATAACAGTGTAATGTTGTGCAGTTTTAATTAAACTCTTCTACTGAGCGAATTGAAAGATGGACTTTTCTGAGGAGCGACAGACAGTCAGAGCGGGAGGGACGAATGTTCTTCTTATTTGTAGGTCAGTCTTGGCAGGTAGCGGTACAAGCTTGGGGGAACCATAGGCCCGATCGCTAAATGGATTCGCTTTCCATAGTGTAGCCAATGCTACAGAACGATACAGAAATTATTCTGCACATTATTACTTCCACATTCAGCAATATTGTCGAGTCATCCAGCTAAATATTTTCACGTTTATAGTTAAAAAATCATTCCTTTCCCCGCTAAACAACGTTAAAAGCTGTTCAGTAACACACGATTCGGACATCCGAAATGCAGAGGCGAATCGGTCACAGTTGGAATCATTTATGTCGTCGACAAACTGCACACATGTATTAACTGGGTTCTTTATTAATAAAAACAGAAAGTTACTTTACTCAAGATAGTCGTTCTGGTACAGGCTCTCTGTAATAGTCCACGTGAGCCTCATTGCTGGTGAAGTACAAAGTCCGCTGTGTAATAATCATTGTGTAACATGCAGTATCTTTTAGTTACGTATTATTCATATGTACAATCAATTCTTAGCTATGGCATTCTTTTTTGGCGAACAAACGCACAAAATATGGATACAATTTTCAGACTCCAGAAAAGAGCCATAAGAATAATAACGAAACACACTAGTCGAGCTCATTGTGAAGATCTGTTCAAAACACTGGGGACTCTACTGCTCCATGTGAATACATTTACCAGGCAGTTGTCCACATCAAAAATAATTGGTAATTACTGCACAAACAGCTCTGCCCATGACCATGCAACAAGAGAGAAACTCAACTTACATTCACCGAGAAAAAATAAACATAAAAGTCAAAACAGCATTTTCTACCAAGGAATAAAACTGTACAATAAATTACAAAAGAGATTAAAGAATTTGCAAAAATACACTTATTTAAAAAGGCAGCTAAAAAGTACCTGTTATGCAATACATTTTATACATTGAAGGATTACTTAGATAAAACAGAGTAAAGGTTTGATAAAAAATGTTATACAAATAAATAATAATAATAGTGATTATAAAACATTCCCCATAACACCTTCACTTTATGTTCTTTTCCTTCTTTTTTCCTTTCTAGAAATAATTACCGCCAACCTATGCATAGCACAATACTAATACTTCTTCCTCTTTCTGAGCTCAACAACTCACTCATTATGGAGGGATGCTGACTCAGTTTTTCTTGATAGCAAATGGGAAGTTGCGGTACAGAAAATAGCCCAGAGATCAGCAGATTGTGTGTGTGTGTGTGTGTGTGTGTGTGTGTGTGTGTGTGTGTGTGTGTGTGTGTGTAATGAGTGGAGTGTTATGAAACAATGTGTGAATAGTGTGTGCAGTAACTGAGATACGAGTGAAAGTGTGGCATTACATTATTTAATAAGTTATTTGTAAAAAAAAATATTGTATACCGGGAGTAAATCTAATGATTGTCTCTAGATATAAGTCTGTAAATATATGTGTATACAAATTAGCTTATTTTAAATTGACATTCCTATACCCTTGTAAAAAGAGATCTACAGATGAATAAAGCTACTTTTACTACTACTACTACTACAACTACTATTCTGGTGGCTGTGTGTTGCCTGGTTCTGAGCTAGTGCCTGTGACTGATGACTGGCTAGAACTCACTCGGTCCAACAGAGCCCCTCCGGTGTGACAGACTGGCCCTCCGGTCCACGGTGGTAATCAAAATACTGGCGGCCGAGGAGGCGTTGGCAGCACATCTCCTGCGAGTCTGTCCTTGGCTTCTATCGATCCCTTCACAACCTCTATGCCACACAGTGTGCTGCAGTGGGTTTGGGTACATTTTCTCTTCGATACAGTGTGCACACGTCGTAATGAAGTCAGGTATGGCTTTGTCAGTGTGCATTAAGACTCATCTCTGCGCCAAAGTGGCCTTCTGGATGCCTGTTCTGTATCTTTCCGCCATTTTGCCGATCGTTTCGGTATTCAAGAGCACTGAACGGTCTAGAACTCGAATTAGAGTCCCTTCATTATTCAGTATGCATTTCGGTAGCGATACCGTTCGGGTCTAGAGAACCGAAGCACTGTTGTCGGTTCGTATCGCGCAAGCCAATCAAAAGCAAGCGGCCGCAGATCCGCGCATGCGCACTGCAGCGCGCACAGCGCCACGAACACACAGCGGCTAGCAGACGACACAGGTGCGCTATTCTTCCAAGTACCGAAAATTGTGTTTATGTTACCATAACACATGACGTCGCAACCATCGAGCTGACATGCCCGCCTTCATCGTTCTTCCCTCCTCCTTAACAGTATCAGGAGCAGAATATCCATTTCCATGATTCTCAGCTGAAATTCATAGAAATTTTTACTGTTTCCTTGACCGCATATTTCCATGCATGCATAATAACGATAGCGTATTTGACTGTATTCTGCAGATTGTCGTAAATGCAGCGTTACGTCATCTTATTCTCATTCACACTGACATCGTGTTTTGGATTTTACGTTTCGGAAAATGATTTAGGAATAGTGTATAGTACCACATTGTACTAATACATCTATAAAAACACCCGAAAAATTGATTCTGAGAATTTCAAAGAATAAGAAAATAAACAGAATGTGGTTATAACTCGCGCCTAGAGATCCAAATGATTAAGTAGCCCATTTTCCTATATGATACGTCAACGATTTGGATCTTAAAAACAAAATTGAAAAGACGCATTTTCTAGAGCTTCTGCAGTTCGTCGAAGTTTATAACATGCATCTCATGAATGAAAATCTTTCGTATATTTCGTATATAGTGCTACAGTCTAAAAATATTGCGGCGGTGATCTTTCATCTCTGTGTACTGTTGCTGAGGATTCGATCGCACATAAACAATGGTGACAAGCAAGATTATGAAGATGACCGCTGCTAGTTACATTCCCAGTAATTTAAGTTGTGCTCTTAGATTCCTATCTAACCGCAACTCGGAAATCGCTACATATTCGGAAAATATGTGAATTATTTCTGACACTCACAGCAATTTCATATTTCTTTTTTTAAACACACAGAAATCACGAAATCGTTACTGAGGAAGCGCGCTCTTACATGTAAGTGATAACGAATATTGCAGGAAAATCTTAACTTACACAGATAACGATGTCTCAGAACGTGTTAAATATATGAAGAGAAAAAAAATTTGTTCACCCATCCTTGCGCGAACCCAAGTCCTTTGAAACGGCATTCCCGCACGCTAACCACTTGGCCACGCCAAACAATAGAAACTTTGTGCTCTATTCTTGTACTATTCTGCTGAGGAACCTAGGCTGACTTCGTTGCCAAACGGTGCTGTGCAAGTCATAAATGTGTGATAGTTTGGAAAGTTTCCAATATCAGGCTTCACATAATTGCTTTCCATTGTTACCTGAAACTTGTAAACACGTTTCGATAATTACTAACTAAACCACTTTTGGGAAAAAGTACACAAAGTCACTACTAACGTCAGTTCACACTCATGTAATATACATAAGCAAACCCGATGTCTTGATATTTAATGATCTTTAAACTCTTATTTACATAAAAATACCACGTATTTTGAGAGAATATTGACCGAAAACTTTTTTTTGATGTAATCATTCACAGTACCAACCTAACCTAACCATATTTCTAACAAAGGAAAATAGTCTATTATGAGCTCACTTTCCAAGCAGATGCTTTAGCAACACAATCACTAAATTCAAAGCAAAACCGCTAAATATGTTTAAAATAACAAATTATAGGTGTACATAAACCACAGATCACCGATCGACAGGGCCACACCGAAATCGGAAACCTCTCGGTATAATTGTCGTAAAATCGGTGGGAGGACCGTTCGGCAACAGGTCTCAGAAGCTTACTGAATAGGATATTTCGATAAAGAACCGAAAATGATGTCACTACCGAGCCAAACCTACTACACCGATCGGTATGAGCGATACAGGAAAGTGCCCCTGGGGCCTGCCGTCGAAGTTTGCTGAAAGCTCGTCAGCAGTCGCTGGCATGCTGCAGGTGTCAAGTGGTAGGCCACCCGCCATGCTATATTAGTGGTATGAGGTCGGCCCTTAGTCACAACACGCCAGTAACTATCATCAGGCCGTCTTCAGCTGCCCAACATCCTCCCTCAGATCAGATGGGTTAATTCCCATGATGAGCCATGATTTTAGTTTTGTTTGGTGATATTCGAATGTTATATTTTCTTTTCCTCAACTGTTGTAATTTACGCACGATTTTTGTAGCTCATCTTCACTTTCTTCCAAAATTGTAATATCATCTGCACACATATGGATGTTAACGTGCTTATTTCTATTAATCTGTACAATAGGCTTTACTTCCTCTCTGAAGCTCTTAACTGTATTACTTATACATACATTAAACAATGTTTGTAACAGGCTACAACCCCGTTAAAGTCGCTTATTAGTAGTGATTTCTTCATCTTTATTACTCGCCACTTTTATTATTATTCTTGTGTCATTGTATAAGCTTTTTCTAACTTCAAAAAGATATCTCTGATATCCAGGTTTAGTCATTATGCCGCATACTTTGTTCCTGTTTGTGCTGTCAAAAGCTATATCGGAATCTATAAAAGCTAACTGTCTCTAAACTGACTTCTCATCGTTTCCTCAAATTATTGTTATGGTAAATATATTATCACTATACAGACAGCCTTCCCAAACTCCATTTTGCTCTTCTAACAGGAGGATCTGTAGTATGGTTCTTATATGATTATGAATTATTTTTGAAAATATTTTATACTCTGAGCTTAGAAGCCTAATTTTCTATAATTTTCACAATTATTTGTTTGATCTTTTTTAAAAATTGATAGAATTTCTGGAATTTTACGAAAGTTAGGAGTTTTACATCAGTGCCAACTTTCATTAACTTTAGTAATCTAAAATCACGAAAGGGAGAGCCATATTTCAAAAGTTCCATATCAATGCCATCTTATCCACAAGATTTCTTGTTTTTATACCATTTAAAACTTCTTGTCGTGACTGAATCTACAGAACTATTACGTATCAATTCAGAATCTTCTGTTTGCTACAATTTTTGGTAAAATTCTTTCCACTAACATCTGATAATTATAAATTGTTCTGCAGTATCTTTCTCTGCTCTGATTAAGTACTGCATTAGTTTACAGGCAAAAGTTTACCTGCCACGTATATGCTGTTGTACTTTAGTCACAAAATTATACCACGACTTTTGGTGTGCCAGTAATTTGTTTGGAATGGTTACGTTTTTGCTTATATTGTCTTCAGTTTCTGGTGTTTTACTCTGCATGAGTTTCTGAGGGCTCTATCTTTTACTTCAACGGCCTTTTGTGATATTTTCATTCGAAAACACTGGATCCTTTCTTTTTTATTAACTTCTCTTTTTTCCCAGTGCCTCACATGCTGCTCTTTTTATATTTTCTTTAATATTATTCCATTCTTTCTCTGCATGCTGAACAGTTGGAGTGTCTAGCAAATATTTCTGTAGCCGGCTTCGATTGAATTTTATAATACTTTCTTGTTACCGAAGGTACAGCTTAAACGCATCCTCAAGCTTTGTTTGTTTACGACATACTTATTAGTGATCTGGTGGATTACGTTTAAGGATTCGTGAGGCCATTCGCAGACAATGATGTGGCCTATAGTAAGGCTGCAACGTGAGAAGACTGTAGCGAAATGCAGAGCGCCAACAATTGGTGCGGGTACTGATAGTTGACCCTGAACCTAAATAAATCGAATGCGTTACAAATAAACAGACAAGGTGATCCACTATTATAGGTCCGCAGGCTTTCGTGGACGTTTTCGTTGAAGATAACCGCGAAGACTGGAAGATCCTGAAGAAGATCCCAGAAACATGGTCGAAACTTCGATGGAGTAGAAGAAATTAAAGAGGAACATGACGCGAACTAACAGCCTAGAACATTTACCTCCACATCTACTAATTGTCGATTATCACATTTGCCAACAAGTCACTGGAAGCAGCAACTAACGTAAAATATCCTGGAGTAACCATTCGGAGCGATCTAAACCGGAATGACAGCGTGACACAAATGTCGGAAAACCAGTACCCGTGCTGAGATTTATTAGTACAATTTAAGGAAATGTAATCCATGAGAGACGTTGCTCACAAATCACTTGATCGATCGACTCTTTGGTACTGCTCATCAATCGGAGACCCGTAATAGGTTGGTTTAATAGAACACATAGAGAATATCAAATGAAGAGCGGAGGGTTTTGTGACGAGGAAGAGTTGTGAAGACGCTCAACAGATTCTAGTGGCAGAAATTACAACAAAAGTATTGTCGTTACGGAGAAGTTTAGTATTGAAATACCGAGAGACTGGGATACAGGTATAGTCAAGGTAACAAGGCAAGCCGGTCATTGAATCTGAATGTAAGTCTTCAAAGTAAGGCATAAAGTTAAGGAATTCTATAAAATGGATTTAATGACCCTACACATCGTCTCATGGTTGCAGATCTCACCATAGTAAATTGAAGGTAGAAGCTGAAGTGGGCGGAGAATGAATCATTCACAGCACACCATTGCCTCTCTCCAAAGGCTAAATGCGAATCATTCCAAAATCTGTCAAAGGCCTTCTGGCGGTGGACCCTGCCTCTCAACACTCTCGGAGATGAAGCAATGACGGCTCACTACGAAGAAGTAATCAGAAGAAGTAACCTTCTACCAAGTGTTCACTAAATTTCCGCGTTTTCGCTCTTTATTCTACTTGGAATTGCTGGGCTACAGGTCTTCCGAGTGCCTACTGGTAAAAGTGTTTCTTGCAAAACGTTGGTCCCGTTCCCTGAGCTATTCTTTTGGATGGTTAACAAGTAATATACATCCTGCACTGAATAAAAGGGCGTCTCTTTCTGTTTTCACCTCTCTCTGTTGGTAATGAGGGTGGCCCTCTTCGGCATAGGTGAGTTTCTCTGTCTGACATCTGATTTATTCATAACACCCAACCCTGGCAGTTCTTACGTTGCAATACAGATTTGATTTCTGTGAAGTCAACCTACAGCGGTGCCACACCTTCAGAGTGTCCAAAAACCTCTGGTTATCATTCCTTTTTCAACAAAGGGTCTACAGCATCCAGTGCTTTCTGGAGAAAACACAGCTTTTCTACGTGCTGTGCACAGTAGCGCTTTCTTGGACTTTGCTAATAAGAGCGTTCCTTCTCATTCCACTTCTGAGTTACAGAAGCAGCCACGGCTGGGGTCCTTACACGAAAGGAGACCTTATCTGTGTTAGCCTGCCGTGCTTTAGGTGCCAGACGGTGGCGCTACAGTGTGGGCCACTTACCTACCTGCGCACCTGCTGGAGCTCCCTTCCAAGAACCGTTCCAAGGATGGTGGCCTACGTGACTCCACGGCTCTGTCACCTCACCCCAGTCAGCTTTCAACGTCCTCTTATTTATGTAAGGAATGAAAATTCAAACAAAAGAATAAATTAAGAGTAAATTACGTTACTCAGCTACTGATAATCATTAGTGCAATTATGAATCACATTTCTCAATGTCGATTTATTATTCCGATATAATAAGTCTTTGCATTATGATTTCATGTATCTTACAGGACTGTCTCCGAAACAAAGGCCGTGTAACACTGAGGCCTGATCGGCTATCTTTCTAGCAATGGTACGGCTTGCATACGGGGAAATCCACTGTAATAAGCGGCTTGACAAAGGACAGATAGCTATGGCCCAGCCCTGTCGGAAACGATGAAGATGGTTGCCTGTTTGCTTGTTGCTATCGTGGGCATCTATGGAAAGTGGTTGAAAGGTGGTAAAACCACGAGTAGGTGACAAGGTGCCGCGCATCCTTGCAACTTCTCTGAACGTGGAGGTTGGATGCCTTCCCAGCTTGTAAAGCAGAACTTCCAGCCATCTGAGGCAGATCTGACGACACAGGTGTTTCGGAGCACACCTTCAGCACCCATTGTTGATCCTGTGACGCCGCAGCAGATGAATCCTATCGGTTTATGGGTCCCCATGTTGACCCAATGACATCATCAGTTATGACTGCAGTGGATTCAGGATCATTGGACAGCGGATGAATGGTCAGTGTTCGAAACAGGCGCCACGTACGCAGGCCTGTGGGCGTTGGGGAGGGGGGGGGGTGGCGGGGGCAATATCGTGCTACAGGGGAGATTCACCTGTTCTTCTATAGGACCTGCGGTAGTAATCAAAGGCTACTTGGCAGCTTTGAAATACGTGACTATTACTGCAGGCCAATTGCATACCTCCATGTCTGATGTCTTCCCTGAGGTCAATGGAATCTTCCAGCAGGATAATTCTTCGTGTCACATGGCGAGATACGTGCTGTTTTGGGTTGAGGAGCATTACAGTAACGTAATCCTGATGTATCGGTAGCAAAAATCGCCTGATGTGAAGCCGCTGGGATGCTATCATGCGCCATCTCCGCGCCAAAAAGCCACAGGTCCGTAATTTACGGTAACTGGGTGATCCGCAAGTAGACGTCCAGTCGCAAATACCCATGCCTTGCAGCATCCCTGCTGTACTCCGTTCTAGGTGCAGACATAGATGTTGCAAAGCAGGAAGTCATTATGTTTTGGCTCAGCAGTGTATATGTACACGTAGGAGATTACTTTTCCCACAGACGACGAAGCCATGGAGCACAGGCTGGCATTGGAGAATGTCGGGAAAGGATATCGGCTACGCCCTTTTCAAAGGATCCATAGTCCTAGTGCGGTAAAACGATTTAAAGAAGCCGGAGAAAACTTAAATCGATAATGCTGAGCAGGGATTTGGTCCCATTCCTTTCGAATGCATGTCCAGTACCTTAAGTACTGTGCCATTTCGATCACTCAGCGTAAGTAAGCTTACAAAATTCTTCAAGATGATGAGTGCAGTTACTTTCAGTTCCGTCATTCAGTTGGAGCTCTGGATGTTTAAGTGCATCAACGAAATTTCAGTCTCTTCAGTTATACGCATCCTCTTTTCGTTGTCCGTTTAGTCAAGAATTCGAAGTTCTGCTTCCCGTTAAATGGATTGGATGTTCCTTGTAAAGGTACTACTATTTGTCACTTGTTAAATCCTGAAGCAGCCTAAATTTTCTTGGGAACTGGTCTCAGAAAACCTTGTGCTCTATATAATTTTTAGGAAGCCTAACGTTTTATTTCTTACATTCTATATTTGTATTACTTTCCGTCATCGTTTTCCAGTTCCCAAGATTTTGTCATTTTATCACTGATTCTAAACGAAATTCTGATGTTATTCTTCCTAACATGTTTAACAACATTCTTTGATAGATTGTCAAAAAGGTACCGAGAATAACATCGCACATATCATAACATAATGATTGTTTTATGACTGGTGTCGACGAGACATATTCGGAATGTAAGGTCCGATTAGGTGCGAAATGGAAACCACTGAGAAAATCCCATGGAGGGCAGTGTTTTTAGTGTGGCTGTCGATCGCTTCATGTCGCTCTTTTCAGTTCAGAGCGCAAAGTGATCACGTAGAAATGCGTCAAACAACAGTGTCTATCGCCAGGTATGTGGATCTGGTGAAAGATTTAGCCTGAAGTTATGCAGACCATTTAACAGAAGTGTCACGCGTTTCTTTCTTCGAGACAATTTTCAGCCGTTTTCTGCAGGGGCAATGAAGACGTTCCTGCAGCGTTTTCGATGCGAAGTGTTTGATCACCCACAATACAGCCCTTGATTGGCTCCCTCCGTTGTTCATATCTGCTCACGTGAACCGCTGGCTACGAGGAAATCATTTTAGCACAAACAACTAAAGGCAAATAGGAGTAGAGAATTGGCAGGAAGTATGGGCGACTGCTTTCTGTGACGAGGGTACTGGAAAGCTTGTACAACGCCACGATAAAAGTCTAAGTTGGAGGTTGGAGCGGTGACTATTAAGAGAAGTAGATGGAAGGCGTGGTTAACTGTTGTAAATAAAAATTTGTTTGATTTTCAGTGTGGTTTTCATTTCGAGACCGATGGGACCCTACTTTCCGAACAGCCTTCGTAATTTTCGTTTCACGTCTGAAAGACTTTCGTTAAAATTCCAAAGTTTACTAGATTAAGGAATGTCTATGAACGTCCGTGACTAGATTTAGGACTTCCTAACTTAGAGAAACATGTCATACATAAAGGGAAGACTTTGTCAGATGTAAAAGTAACTTCCCGAGTTGCCCAAGGGCGGTTACCGTACATGAGATTTATAAAACTACTGTTGATAATACTGGAAGCTCCTAGGATGTTTGCTGTTATGTACTGGATAGTTGCAACATCAGGAAGCTGTCGCTAAATGCATGAATACCTGCAGAATGTCGATGCTTGATGCAAGAACTGGCAGTTAATCCCAAATGTCAATAAACGTATTAAACCGCGGATAAACAGGCAGAGCACCCTTTACTGTTCGAACACTGTTGACGATAAACCGGTTCAAAAAATAATGAAGGTAATATATGTGTGCGTAACCGGCCATAGCAACCTAAGAACAAGGACCTCAGAAAATGGAAAAACAAATGCTCGTCTGCCTGCGATATTTACCAGGTAGGATTAATAGAGGAGATGAAGAAGATAAAAAGAACAGTGGTGCGTTTCGTCATAGGCTATTGTGGATATTTCCTACAAACTCCAATAGCAGACACTACTAACGGAACGTTGTGCATTATGGAGTGTTACTATTAGAATTCCGAGAACCCACTTCCCTAGAATAATGTGGCAAATTGCAACTTTCTCTCACATCATTATCATCATTTTACTGCTACCTTATCAGGTTCTTTGTGTCACCACTTCCTGCAATTCATTGCTGCTTTCTTAAAGCTGCTGTGAGTACTTCTGTCCAACACATAATCGATGATCTGAAACCTTTTCCTCCGTCGCCCCCTCTTTCGTTCCACATACTCCTCTAAGACATTTTTTGTAAGTCCCTTCTTCTTTCTTAACCTAAGTCCAATCCTGTTTCTTTTCCTATTTTTATTGCATTCGGTAACTGTCTTTGCTCTCCCACCCTTTTCAGTACATTTCCTTTTTTTATCAGTCCATCCAGCTTATTCTTTCCATCCTCGCTCATGTCCGTTTCCGAAAGCCTCCAGCATTGCCCTATTTTCTTCCTTACAATCCAGGTATAAACACCATACAAGAGGACACTCCACACAAAACTTTGTATTATAGTTTCCTTAAATCTTCGTCCATATTGCAGCAGAAAATTTCCCTTTTCGTACAAAATGCTTCCTTCGCCATTGCTGTTCATCCAGTAGGTTTCTGTTCTGCTTCCTAAGTATTTAAAGCTTTGTACATGTTCTAGTATTTCTCCATGCAGCATTATCTTTACCTTTTTATTTCCCACTATTGCAGTTACTGTTCTTGTCTTTGTACTGCTTTTCATTCTATAAATCTTTCCTGTAGCTTCAACGATATCCACTACATGCTGTAATCCTTTTTCATTTGTTACTAGGAGCAGCATGTCGTCTGCAAAGCTCAAACACCATATTATTCTTCCTCCAATTTTTACCCCCTTGTATCTAGCACGCAATCACAGATTAAAAAGGGTTGGACACAAACATCTCCTTTGTCTTACTCGTCACATGCGTCTCCCGAAATGAAAGCAATAAGGGGAATTGAAGCTCATATCCGGATAGCCGCTCGTCTTAGTGCTCTGCTTCCATGGTTCGGATCGAATACACGTGGCATATTAACGACGAGATCCGATGTACTGACCAGCCTGGATGTTGTTCTTAGGTGGTTTCCCACATCCCACTGGGCGAATACCGGGCTGGTTCCGACGTCCTGCCTCAATCACACGGTTCAGAAATATTTAGAAAACGTTCCCACACTTACACGTGGATAACACTACACATAGACGTGGAGGTACATGTTTCTGTCCTGCAGGGATTAAGGAGTGGCGACACACAGGGCATTCGACCACTCCCTAACATTAACAATACCACATCCAATATATTAACTTAGTAATCCTGTCTAGGTGCGAGATGCAGACAAAAGAAGAAGAAGATGATGATGGTGATAACGGAGACCTACCACAATCTTTCTTCTCTCTCTCTATTCGTGTATGAACAAGTAAGGGGTAAATGGTAGTAACTAAGACTACACGCTGTATAGTGGCCGCGGAAAGTTTCCTTTATGCCTTTGTCTCCTCACCCCACCCCTATATCCCTCGACTACCGTTGTCTCTCGACAACTGCTATATCGTTCAGCTGTTGTTTTTGCATATACAGTGCGCCCACTGTAACGCCAGAACCAGTAATACCCACTGCAGTTCACCATGACAGGAACAGTTTGAAATAGTGGCCACTTTTCATCCATCTGCCTAACTTTTCACTCACAAGTTGCGGCTCGGTTTACTACGGTACCGAGCACCCTCCACTCCGCCCCCTCCCACTTGCGCATTTCGTCTTATTTAGTTTCATATCCGGCAGAGGGCGGCCACGCGGTCCGAATATCAATGCTCAGTCGGCCGCCCGCCGCTGCAGCCATGTTTATTGACGCGATGGAGTTCCGCCTGTGCAGAATTCCAGGCGCGTCTTTCGACGTCTGCTCCCTTCAAGCCGGGGGACGCAGGGCGCACGCCAGCGAGCGGATGCTGGCATGGTGGCAGGGGGGGGGGGAGGGGGGCAAGCCGACACCAGCGCCTCCCACTATTATGCGATTTAAGATTAATGCAGTTTGTATGAGCGCAGCGTTGCCGACTGTGATCTATCTTTCTCGCGTCATCCCGCCCCCGCTTCTGACGTCGCCTGCCTCGCCCTCTGCCACCCCCGTGTCCTCATCTTTCTCCTCCTCTTTCCCCGCGCCCTCGCGTGCCGCTGGAATACTAAGTGGCGACGTACGTGTCGGCAGTGCCCCGCCGACGTGGCACTGTGTTCAGGAAATCGTTACACGAATGCCCAGAGGTATCGGTCTAGTTTAGTTAATTCGGTTTACAGCGAGCGCAGTGTCGCAATTTGTCCGCATTGCTGTGACTGTCAAATTACGTTAAACGTCGACTGGTGAATTAACACAACACAGTCTGTGTCATACTTATATATTTACATACAAAAAAAGTGTGTTGGGGTGGGGGTATGATGGCAGCGAGTGCCGGGGATGGGAGGGGTGGGGTGGGGGGGGGGGGGGGGTAGGGGTTGATGTGGGTTGGCGCACGCAAGGGATAGTCGGTAAAGGTTTAATTATCAGTTCGGAAAAATCAAGCTGCCACAGAGTAACTTGATCATGGTCTCGGTCTTTCTCTACATTTTCACCCTTCAGCGTGTAAGTGTACAGTACCCTTAAATTGCATCGATCATACACTCTATGCAGCGATCATAAACTAAAGTAAAGACGTCAGTGCAGTCAACAATGTGCGAGTGGGTGAGCGGGAGTCGAGTGTTGGTAGTCCGTGAGTGGACATGGGGTGTGCGAGAAGCTAGAGACGGTTACTAGGTAACGAGGCCGGAGATGAGTGGCGGAGTATATGCGTAATGGCGCACAGTATGTGATTTCTGTTGACTGGTTTATAAATGTTGGTTTACAAAGGAGTGTTTAATTAATAAAATCCAGTAAGGGGGAAAGAAGTACAGTAGAAGAAGAATGGGTAGCTCTGAGGGATGAAGTAGTGAAGGCAGCAGAGGATCAAGTAGGTAAAAAGACAAGGATTAGTAGAAATCCTTGGGTGACAGAAGAAATATTGAATGTAATTGATGAAAGGAGAAAATATAAAAATGCAGTAAATGAAGCAGGCAAAAAGAAATACAGACGTCTCAAAAATGAGATAGACAGGCAAAATGGCTAAGCAGGGATGGGTAGAGGACAAATGTAAGGATGTAGAGGCTTGTCTCACTAGGGGTAAGATAGATACAGCCTACAGAAAAATTAAAGAGACCTTTGGAGAGAAGAGAACCACTTGTATGAATATCAAGAGCTCAGATGGAAACCCAGTTCTAAGCAAAGAAGGGAAAGCACAAAGGTGGAAGGAGTATATAGAGGGTCTATACAAGGGCGATGTAGTTGAGGACAATATTATGGAAATGGAAGAGGATGTAGATGAATATGAAATGGGAGATACGCTACTGCGTGAAGAGTTTGACAGAGCACTGAAAGACCTGAGTCGAAACAAGGCCCCGGGAGTAGACAACATTCCATTAGAACTACTGAAGGCCTTAGGAGAGCCAGTCCTGACAAAACTCTACCATCTAGTGAGCAAGATGTATGAAACAGGCGAAATACCCTCAGACTTCAAGAAGAATATAATAATTCCAATCCCAAAGAAAGCAGGTGTTGACAGATGTGAAAATTACCGAACTATCAGTTTAATAAGTCACAGCTGCAAAATACTAACGTGAATTCTTTACAGATGAATGGAACAACTGGTGTAAGCCGACCTCGGGGAAGATCACTTTGGATTCCGTAGAAATGTTGGAACACGTGAGGCAATACTGACCTTACGACTTATCTTAGAAGAAAGATTAAGGAAACGCAAACCTACGTTTCTAGCATTTGTAGACTTAGAGAAAGCTTTTGACAATGTTGACTGGAATACTCTCTTTCAAATTCTAAAGGTGGCAGGGGTAAAATACAGGGAACGAAAGGCTATTTACAATTTGTACAGAAACCAGATGGCAGTTATAAGAGTCGAGGGGCATGAAAGGGAGGCAGTGGTTGGGAAGGGAGTGAGACAGGGTTGTAGCCTCTAAGATTTTATTCAATCTGTATATTGAGCAAGCAGTAGAGGAAACAAAAGAAAAATTCGGAGTAGGTATTAAAATCCATGGAGAAGAAATAAAAACTTTGAGGTTCGCCGATGACATTGTAATTCTATCAGAGACAGCAAGGGACTTGGAAGAGCAGTTGAACGAAATGGACAGTGTCTTGAATGGAGGGTATAAGATGAACATCAACAAAAGCAAAACGAGGATAATGGAATGTGGTCGAATTAGGTCGGGTGATGCTGAGGGAATTCGATTAGGAAATGAGACACTTAAAGTAGTAAAGGAGTTTTGCTATTTGGGGAGCAAAATAACTGTTAATGGCCGAAGTAGAGAAGATATAAAATGTAGACTGGCAATGGCAAGGAAAGCGTTTCTGAAGAAGAGAAATTTGTTAACATCGAGTATAGATTTAAGTGTCAGGAAGTCGTTTCTGAAAGTATTTCTATGGAGTGTAGCCATGCATGGAAGTGGAACATGGACGATAAATAGTTTGGACAAGAAGAGAATAGAAGCTTACGAAATGTGGTGCTACAGAAGAATGCTGAACATTAGATGGGTAGATCACATAACTAATGATGAAGTATTGAATAGAATTGGGGAGAAGAGGAGTATGTGGCACAACTTGACAAAAAGAAGGGACCGGTTAGTAGGACATGTTCTGAGGCATCAAGAGATCACAAATTTAGCATTGTGGGGCAGCGTGGGGGGTAAAAATCGTAGAGGGAGACCAAAATGGAAATGAGCGTTTGGCGTCATTGGCCGGGAGGCCCCTCGCGGGGCAGGTCCGGCCGCCATATCGCAGGTCTTATTACATTAGGCGCCACATTGGGCGACCTGCACGCCGGATGGGGATGAAATGATGATGAACACAACACAACACCCAGTCCCTGAGCGGAGAAAATCTCCGACCCAGCCGGGAATCGAACCCGGGCCCAGAGGACGGCAATCCGTCACGCTGACCACTCAGCT
This sequence comes from Schistocerca piceifrons, assembly GCF_021461385.2. Lineage (NCBI taxonomy): Eukaryota > Metazoa > Arthropoda > Insecta > Orthoptera > Acrididae > Schistocerca > Schistocerca piceifrons. Next base: position 649,644,890 of record NC_060142.1, read on the forward strand.
ACTGGGGCGGACGAGGGAGACCAAGAGATGAATACATTAAGCAGATTCAGAAGGATGTGGGTTGCAGTAAGTACTGGGAGATGAAGAAGCTTGCACAGGATAGGGTAGCATGGAGAACTGCATTATACCAGTCTCAGGACTGAAGACACAGCAATAACATGTGAGCAATTAAGCAATCTTGTATTCATTCCCACATTTCCTGTTCACGATGTACGTATTGTCAGTGCAGTTGGAAACCGAAGGAAACCAATTAAAGGACAAGCATTACTAAGATTTCGTATTCAAGAGGATGAATATGAGCAGAGTGTTTTAATCGTGGATTCTATCAATGGTGGACTAGTTCTCGGAGTTGATTGGTTGTCGGAGATGAGATGCAGTATTAATTTTGAGACCTGTCTGGAAAGATAACGAAGAAAGAAGAATTACATATAAGGGATTTATTGTAGATGGTGATAAGGGCACTGCGGACGTGAAGATAGGGATGATGCGTTATAGAGGAGAAGCTGGAACTGTAACTTTAAGCAATGCAGGGAACTACGCTAAACTGCCAGAGGAGAACGAGGAGGTTGATGGTCGTTAATGCTTCAGCAATACAGTTTTGAGATTCAGTACATACCAGGAAAGCAGAATGTCATGCCAGATGTGCTGTCAAGGCTATTAGGACAAGATGCAGTTGATGTTGAGCATCCACGCCAGAAAGACATAAGGATTCATTTTATGCGAGGCATCCAAGGCGAGCGTCATATACGGAAGATTTTGCGGAACATCAAACGGGAACAGGACGCAGACGAACTACTGAGGATGATTAAAGTAAAATATGATGGTCCGAATGTCGAGGGTAGTTACAGGATACGTCAATATTATTTAAAACAAGATGGCATCCATTACCGGCGAAGCAACTTGAATTCTGACCATTGTAGGCTATGTATACCCAAACATGTTGTGGACGAATTAATAAGACACGTTCAAATGAGCTACGCTCATTTTGACCACGTTAATGTGTACTAAAATTACAAGAGAGCGTCATTCTCGATAACATGGCATGGAAAGTACAATCAGTTCTAAAATCATGCGATCTCTGTCAAAAAACTAAAGTGTCTACGATTCAGCACAAAGGCTTCATGCATAGCATTATCCCTCAAAACCCTGGTGAAATTTCAGCTCTCTATCTCTACAGACCGCTACCCAGATCAAACGAAAATTTTACTCATATTTTGGTCGCGATGGATGTCTTTTCGAAATTTCTACGCCGTTGGCCACTCAGGAAAGCCAACAGTAAGATTATAATCAAGAAATTCAGGGAAGAATACTTAGTAAATACTGAAAAACCAGACTGAATTTTATCGGACAATGGTCCACAATTTCGGTCACATCTATGGAAAGATTCTGTGATTGATGAATGCATTCGACACATCGCAATTTCGTCTCTTAGGTCCGCGTCCAACCCAGCTGAACGCCAAATGCGTGAACTCAGACGTTTATTTGGTGCGCATTGTAGGTAGAACCATAAAAGATGGATTGAACGACTGACAGACTTTGAAACAGTAATTAATAGTTTGTCGCATGATTCGACAGGATTGCCACCCTGTACAGTTCTCTTTGCAAAGAAACCTGACAGTATTTTTCATTAACACATTTCTTTTCCGCAAGGAAAGGAAATTACTCAAGAGGAGCGCTTTAAAATCGCGTTGGAGACGATGAAGAAACGAGCAGAAGAACGGAACCTGGCACATGACAAGATATTGAAGCCCTTTACATAGATAGTCGGTGATTTAGTACTCATTCGAACTCACACGAAATCATCATGTGTAAATGAACAGAGAAAGACGTTTCATCACTGCAGCCGAGGACACTTCAAAATTAGAAAACTTGTTCACTCTAACTCGACTGAAATTGAAATAGTGCAATCTGGTCAGTATCTTAGCCTACAACATATAGAAAACATTAATCTGTATCATCTGTAAAAAGTGCTGCAAGACAAGAGATGTTCTGTAAAAAAGTGGACGTTGTGTTATTTGTGAACATATCATTTCACCTGTTTCAAAGTAATTTGACAATAGTCGGTACCTATTGTGAGTTAGTTATAGGGGACAGTAGTAGGTAGCTACTGTGAGCTAGGTTTTAAACATTCTGTGCCGTCAAGTAAACACTGGAAAGTGCTTGAGTCAGAGTCACATCCATAAACAATAACAGGAGTGCGTGGAGAGAGTGTTGTGTTTACTACTGACTGATTGATGAGCGCGCAGTGTGTGTTTTGTTCCCCCACGATCGTAATTCCCTTTTGTGTTTGTATGTTGGCGAGCCGTCATGGAGCACCGACGTGAAGCGATGCGATCGCAGGGCGGTCGTCACTTGTCGCCGCTGCAGCAGTGGATCTGCCAACCCCTATGAGGACCTAGCACGCAACGCGACCGTCTCTTGTTCCAGCGGTGGTCTTGCTCGTCAGGTTGGCAAGCTGTACGAAGTGCGGAACCATGGAATGCTGACGTCACGGCCAGCTGGTCAACAAGCTTCACGGCGCGGAAGTCCCTGTATGATGCTGTTACGACAATTCCACCAATTTGTGGAGTCTACAGTAACCAGTGGCTTCGGTGCCACAGTCCTATAATGAATCGAAAGCTACGAAAACGTGTCTTTTGCATCGCATCATATAGCAAAGTGAGAAAGCAGAGTAACCAGTGAAAGCGTTGTTATTCTAGCGGAGTATCCCCAGCGGCGTCGATGCCACAGACCAGTGTGTCGTGAACCAGTGTGATTGCATGTAATTTACGACTCAACATACAGGCAAGGACCTAAGGCAGAGTAATTAGATAAATGATTTACAATAAGAATATCAAGTGCTACGTAAAAAAGTGTTTTCCATTGTCATGATTTGTTTATGGATTACTTTCCAAGGTTTGTTCTTTTTTTCCAAATCTCATGTATTTCTAACCCTGCAAACTGTGTACCAAAATCTAACAGTATCATATTTTCAAAATATGCTGCCACTATGTTTGCAAATTTATGTGGGGTAGTAATAGAATATTTTCCTGTCAATATTGTGTAGCAGTTGTCTGTTTATTATTTTGTTTACTGTTGAAACACATTTATTCAGTTAGGCCTATGTTTCTATTCATTCATTACAGTGACAATATAATTATCAGTATTGAATCAATTATGACAAATTATATGAACAGTTGAAAGGTGGCTACACTGAGCCACAGCGCCAGAGATCGCGCTAGAGAGTATTGTTCCGCCGCCTCCACTGGCAGTGATTATTGAGAGGTTACGGTGGGCAGTGCTTGCTGAGATGTCGTAGTGAAGAGTTCTTGTCGAGAGGTCGTAGTAGGGAGTCCTTGTGGAGATGTTGTAGTAGTGAGTGCTTGTTGAGAACTCGTAGTAGGCAGTTTTGTTGAGAAGTAGCGGAGTGCAGTGCTTGTCGAGATGTGGCAGTAGTCAGTTCTTGTTGAGATGTGGTAGTAGCGAGTCGGTGTGGAGATACTGTAATGATTAGAGTGCTTTTCATCAATATAAATGAAGGTAACAAAACTCCTTTTTTTTCTCATTATTTCAATGGCCTGAATAATGCGTCATTACAGGTTCAGTCAACAAAGCATCTGGCTTGTGTTCTTGTATCAGAGTGTAATTCTGGTTTTCTTGCGCAATTGTAGTATTTCTAATTTTTTTATCACTTCAGTATAAATGGTATTTGAAATTTCTTGTCTTATTGAAGAAGAACCGTGCCAGATGTGTACGTTGAGTCATACTTCCACACACAGAACAGTTATACTTGTGCTTTGGTTTCGTAGGTTTTATAGTTGCTGGGGACTTAATTAATTAATTGTGCTAACGGAAATTTCATTTCATTCTTTGTTGTTGTTCTATGCAGTCAGATTGCGTACAAATACTAGTCAGGGCCAACCGTTTACGACACTTCGTAATCGGACATACAGCGACTAAAAATTAAAAGTATTTGCATTCTTTTTAAATAATTAAGCCCCCATGCACGTGGCGACCGCTGCTTCGGATCGTCCCTTGGAATCTTCTGATTGTAAAAATAGTAGACAGTAGTGTTGTTGTAGTAATTTGTAGTTTAGTAATTGTAGTCTATATTGCATGTGTAGATTTGGTAATTGGCATTCTTCTAATGGTATTTTGCAAAATTTAATTTCTGTTGTCTTGTCTATGGGTTTGACAATTTAGTGTAATTATTTCAATTGTTCGATTAATCGTGTTTGTGGGAAACATTTCGTGTGAATGGTATTGTTGGAGATAAAGAGTCATTGTGTGTAATTTTCGTACAGTGAAGAGTTTTGTGTGTTTTGTAAATGATTACGTGATCAATGAAAAAGGCAAAAATGATGGATAGTCAGAATGACGAAACTGTTGACATGGCGAACTCGCCAACAGAGGAAAACAGTATCATGAATAATGAAGTGGAAAACAATTTAATAAGTCGGGAAGATAGTCCGGAACCATTTCAAAATTTTTCTCAATCAGAAAATTCACAGAATACGAGATTAACGATAGAAGATTCTGGAATAGTATCGAACACAGATAGCTTTACAGCTATGACGAAGGAAACTGGTTTTGCGGGAAATGTTAGGGGCAAAAAGAATTTCGAACAAGTTAATATGGAGCAGTTGATGAGCGCAATATTAAATTTACGATCTGAATTAAAAACAGATAGGGGAACAATGGAAACACGGTTAGACTCACTGGAATCACAGTTAAGATTTGAATTAAAAACAGTAGGATCACAAATAGGAACAATTAAAACAGACATGGAAACAATGGAAACATGGTTAGACTCACGAATAGGGACATGTTTCAAAAACATGACAGATGAATTAAAGAAAGAAATTAGAGAAGAAGTACAACCGATTTTGAATGCTCACAATAATAGATTAATTGCAGTAGAGATTAGACAAAGGGTACAGGATAGAGAACAGGAAGAAAGAGATCGCATGATAGTACAGAAATTTTCAGAGTTAAATTTACAACGTGCAAAAGATAAGGAAGAAATATTTGAGAGAATCGAGGAATCCGTACCAAGTGACAGATTAAATAACCTAACACAACAGTATGAACAGTTAACTACTAAATGTGTTAATACCGAAACCCGAGTCGCGACACTTACGGAAGACGTAAATAAACAGAAAGAACAAATAGGTGATTTATCGGAAAGAGTTGAGGAGATTTCAGACAAATTGAAAAATCTTAGTTTAAATGGGGACAGAGATTCAGATGATACAGCAAAATTGCCATTTGCAGAAACCGAAGAGTACCAGAACATAAATAAGCATGTTGAAAATCAGGGAAAATTTAATGAACGCGTTAAAAGGGAAGTTGAGGCATTACGAAAGCAAGCCAAACAAATCGAAGGCGAAATTGTAGGAAAAGACAGCAAAAGAAATTTGGAATCACAGATAGCAGAGGGGTTTGAAGAAAATAATTTGTTTCATTTACGGGATGCAACAAGAGAGCGCCAGGGGCGTGAACTTGACAATAATCGTCATTGTGACTGGGACAGACGCGGTAGGTCGTTGTCGCCACGAGGTGAAAACTTTGACTATAAACACTTTTTGACTGTTCGGAAATTTAAGATCTTTCGCAATTCTAAGAATGACATACATCCATGTGCATGGTTAGATCAATTTATGTACGCACTCCCACCAAATTGGCCACTAAGTCACAAACTGGAAATTATGTGCGGCTATTAATGTCCTCAGGGGATTCACTACACTAAGTGAATATGTGCTGTAGCATGCATAGGGCCCCGAGCTGTAGTGGTGCTATTTCCCTTTTAGTTTTCTGCACCGCTGCCTACTCTTTTACTATTCTTTGCATCTGTCAAAACAACTCTTCTACTATCAATCTATCTAGAGAGTAGGTAAACAATAACCGGATATGACTATTTTAACCAAAAGTGATTTCGGAAATTACCGTTTGGACTTACTATACCTTCTGCAGCATTTCATTCGTAGTTTAAACGAAATTTTACCTGTTTATCTTCGTGACAATATTACTTCATATGTTGACGATATTCCTATTGCTAAACATTCTTGGAGTGAGCACAACAAAATTTTGGATTCATTATTACGTATTTTTGCAAGAGTTGGCATTACAGTGAACTTGGAAAAATCTGAATTTGGTCGTTCTCAGGTGAAATTTCTCGGTCACATTATTTCTACAGAAGGTATTCTTCCTGATCCAGAGAAATTAGACGCTATTCGTAACTATGCTGTTCCTACCACGAAACGTGATGTTCGTAGTTTCCTTGGTGTCTGTAATTTTCTTAGACGCTTTGTTAGATTGGACAATTTGGCCACACCTCGTTTTTGCGAACTATCTGGAAAGTTCTTTTTAAACGAAAATCGGTCGACAACTCTGTTTGGTTAGTTTGTATTCCTGATGAGTGGGTTAATAAGCTGATTTGGTATACGCATTTCAGTTATGCACACTTTGGTCCCAGAAAATGCTTTCATAAATTACGGGAGAATTGCTACTTCAGTAATATGGAAAAACGCATTCGATCTGTTCTTGCCAAATGCAAATTATGTCAAAAGACTAAGCCGCCAACTATTTCTCATAGAGCACCGTTGATTCCTATCATTCCAGCGAAATTAAAGGAGATGGCTGCAGTCGATTTGTTCAGTCCAGTGGTTCGTTCTACTAATGGTTTTGCGTACATTTTCGTAGCAGTGGAATTGACATCAAAATATGTGTGTTTTACACCTTTACGCAAAGCAACAGCTCGTTCAGTATCTAATGCTTTCATCAAACATTTTCTTAAAGAAGTGGGTCATGTTGATAAGGTTATATCAGATAATGGACCACAGTTTCGTTCTAAAATTTGGCTTCGTACTCTACGGCGTCGTAAAATTAAACCAATTTTCATTTCACTTTTTCACCCTCAATCTAACGCTTCAGAGAGATGGATGAAGGAAATCAATAAATTGTGTCGACTTTATTGTCATCAGAATCACAGAACGTGGGATCAGTATCTTCATATTTTTCAAAACATTCTGAATGAACTTCCTAATGATTCAACTTCTATAAAACTTTTAAGAACTTCAGGTAAATTCTGTGCGTGTCCGACGTTAAGACGACTTGCTATCGAGAAAATTTCAGGAAGAATGTAATTTCGAAGAAGAAACTAATAAACTAAAAAGGTAACTATTAATTGGGTTTATTTTTCAGGTAACATATTTCCACTTAGGTACGTACTTTAGACGTAATTTGCTGCTCGCGATTACGTGATTCATACTTTGTGCTAAATTTCATGTTCTGTGAATTTAGTTGTGAAGCGACATGCTTGCGTACATTAACTGATTTTGACAATGATTGATGATTGAACAGGGTTGTTACTTGTGTATATTATGCATCGCTTGGCTGCACTGCTTTTTCACTGATGTCATATTTTTTTATTATGTGCCTGTTGTGCTTATTTATTTAAATAAAAATTGTCACCTGATTAATTGTGCTGACTGTGGTTATGTATGTAGGTTACACTTTGTCATTTATCTGCTTGCGCCTTCATGTTTACTTATTAAGATTACAAATGAACATTTATTTTCTTATGCTGATATGATGCTAATGACTTGTTTATTATGTAAGATAACGTATTTGCCGCCTTGCTTATGGATTGTATATTTACACATTTCAGCTTTGTCGTCACAGCTACTCTTTAATTTGGTATATAGAAATGCTGATGTACTGTGTACGAACATAGAGTGTAGGTCACACTATTGTATTAATTATAGATTGTTCGCTTGGCAGAGCCTTGTTGTAAGGATTGTGCTGCATCCACTTGTTGACGTTCTGTTCTCTACTGGTACATTTACACGCTATTGCATGTTTTGCTTACGCTCAGTGCCTTATATTTTTAAGATAAGAAAATGAACTGCTATAATTCGACGAACAACATTAATACAAGAAACTTGATAGAAGTCACATGAGCTGGAGGTTTTATGGAAGCTGTATAAATTTATGCTAATAGGAAGGAAGCTAACGACATGACATACCAACACTAGGGTTAGACCATTGACAGTTATTACACTGCATTCTTCGTGAGCAATTGAAATAGCAAGTGACACTTGACACAAGAAATACTCCACATGTTTGCTTCTGTTTGCCATAATCCTTGAAGTGGTGTACACACTGAAATATCACGATTATTCACACTTCGTAAACGTACTTACTTACTGAGAGTTATTCGGACTAAAGGCTGTTAGAGGTCATGTATGCATTTCTTTTATTTAATGATGGACAAGGTAACCAAATTGTATCTTATAATTTATAATGAGTAGAAGATTTGGGTCAGGTGGACTACACAGAGATTGTGTGTGGACATTGCGTCTTTGGATTGTATGGGATGATGAACTGAAGTTTGCACTAGAATTTTATCTGTACTTGTTCGAGGAGACTGACTAGAGGAAAGAGTTGTTATGGAAGTGAAATGATATTGGTGCTAAGGTTTATATGTATCGACGTATTGAAGAGGTATTATTGAGGTATTGAGACTGTGTGAAGTTGATGATTATTGGAGTTTTGGTGGACAAGAGGTAAGGTAAATGATATTGATGATAAGGTTTATATGTATCGACGTAAGAGGTATTATTGAAGTATTGAGATTATGTGATGCTGATGATTATTGGAGTTTTGGTGGATAAGAGGTAAAGTAGGTGAGGAGCATATTTTTTTTGTTGGTTATATGGAACAAGGAGGATGAAGATAGCAGACTAGAACACTCAAGTAGAAGGAAGATTGTCTATACACACACTTTGTTAAATCACTAAGCAGTATATACCTTTTTTGGAGAGAGGAAGCATTTGCATATCTTGGAACACTGACAGTTGTTCAGCAACTGTACATTTTGATCTGGCTTGGCAAAAATTGGTCTTGACATGATGACTACGACATTGACTTAATTATTATTGACTGTTATACATTGCTGCCACTACAAGTTGATACACATGTCGAGCATCAAACCTTTGACAGAATTGCATTTACACAGTTAACACTACTCAATTACACAGTAGCACTAATGTGGACGAAAGATGAGTGAGTGTGTTTTGTGTGTTTTCCTTTCCCAATCCCAAATTGGTACCGACCTATCTCCTAAATATTATCTTACTTGTTTGTAGTGGCTTGCACTGACACCCATAAATATTATAGGTTTACTGTTATTTGTGTATTGTAATAGTTAATATGACAATTGTCTGATATCATTTGTGTGTTTATTATAATTTGTATGTTTAGAGTAAGAGCATTGATAATAATTTTGTAAAAGCAATTGTGTGTGCATTCAAACTGTTGTTCACACCTGCACCTGTTCAACATTGATGTGTGACACTTAGGAATGTTTAATTTCTGCTGATGAACTGTGTGATTAGTGATAGTGAATATTATGGACTGTTACTTGCACTTTTTCTACATGATTGGTGCCACTAGGACATGTTTAATTTCTGCTTATAAACTCTGATGAACAGTGTGATTAGTGATAGTGAATATTATGGACTGCTGTCTGGACCTGCTCTTCATTGCTGGGTGCCACTGATGAACTGCTTATACTGAAATGAAGTCACTTGTTGGTGTCTGCAATTGTCAACATTGCTGGGTGCCACTGATGGACTGTTTCTACTGAAATAATGTCACTTGTTGGTGTCTGCACCTGTTCAACATTGCTGGGTGCCACAGATGGAACTGCTTATACTGAAATGAAGTCACTTGTTGGTGTCTGCACCTGTCAACATTGCTGGGTGCCACTGATGGACTGCTTCTACTGAGATAATGTCACTTGTTGGTGTCTGCACCTGCTCAACATTACTGGGTGCCACTGATGGACTGCTTCTACTGAAATAATGTCACTTGTTGGTGTCTGCACCTGTCAACATTGCTGGGTGCCACTGATGGACTGCTTCTACTGAGATAATGTCACTTGTTGGTGTCTGCACCTGCTCAACATTACTGGGTGCCACTGATGGACTGCTTCTACTGAAATAATGTCACTTGTTGGTGTCTGCACCTGTTCAACATTGCTGGGTGCCACTGATGGACTGCTTCTACTGAAATGTCACTTGTTGGTATTTGCACCTGTTGACCATTGCTGGGTGCTACTGCTGGAACTATCAACTACTTGTTTTTTTTTTTAATAATTAAAAGTATTTTATGTGAACATTTGTATAAACTGATTTTTTGTGTATTGTGTAAACTATTATGTAAAGTCACATGTATGAAAGAATTTGTATTGCTTACTGTATTTTATATATTAGGTTATTGAAAGGTCTGAGCAAAGCCAAAATTTTATCTAATTATGTGATATTTACGTATTAATATTATCTTTTATTTTTGTCTGTATTTTTGTGGACGAATTTGGTGGTATTTTCACCACCAATGCTGGCAAAAATACCATCAAATTCTAGCCCGTGGAGGAAGGGCATATGAAAGGTGGCTACACTGAGCCACAGCGCCAGAGATCGCGCTAGAGAGTATTGTTCTGCCGCCTCCACTGGCAGTGATTATTGAGAAGTTACGGTGGGCAGTGCTTGCTGAGATGTCGTAGTGAAGAGTTCTTGTCGAGAGGTCGTAGTAGGGAGTCCTTGTGGAGATGTTGTAGTAGTGAGTGCTTGTTGAGAACTCGTAGTAGGCAGTTTTGTTGAGAAGTAGCGGAGTGCAGTGCTTGTCGAGATGTGGCAGTAGTCAGTTCTTGTTGAGATGTGGTAGTAGCGAGTCGGTGTGGAGATACTGTAATGATTAGAGTGCTTTTCATCAATATAAATGAAGGTAACAAAACTCCTTTTTTTTCTCATTATTTCAATGTCCTGAATAATGCGTCATTACAGGTTCAGTCAACAAAGCATCTGGCTTGTGTTCTTGTATCAGAGTGTAATTCTGGTTTTCTTGCGCAATTGTAGTATTTCTAATTTTTTTTATCACTTCAGTATAAATGGTATTTGAAATTTCTTGTCTTATTGAAGAAGAACCGTGCCAGATGTGTACGTTGAGTCATACTTCCACACACAGAACAGTTATACTTGTGCTTTGGTTTCGTAGGTTTTATAGTTGCTGGGGACTTAATTAATTAATTGTGTTAACGGAAATTTCATTTCATTCTTTGTTGTTGTTCTATGCAGTCAGATTGCGTACAAATACTAGTCAGGGCCAACCGTTTACGACACTTCGTAATCGGACATACAGCGACTAAAAATTAAAAGTATTTGCATTCATTTTAAATAATTAAGCCCCCATGCACAGTCAATGTTAATAGACAGTTGTTATTAATGTATCACATTTAGCCATGCTATTTCAGTGGGATGTTGCAGCATTTGGTTTCATGTTGCCATGTTATTTCACTGAGACTATGCAGTATTTACGAGCATTTGTCATTAACCTGACTTATTTTGTTGCTAATTAGTGATTGATTTAATGAGCAAATTATATACTTTGACTTCAATGGAGTGTAACTAAATGATACTAACTTTCATTTGTTAAATGCCATTCCCATATATAAATATAAACATATATTGTAAAGAGGGACTCAAATGAGAATTATTCTTAATGAATTGAGGTTCTGCATTGATAAGCAAATAGTTATGACTACTGTAATTTTCCACCCCCATGAACCATGGACCTTGCCGTTGGTGGGGAGGCTTGCGTGCCTCAGCGATACAGAGGGCCGTACCATACGTGCAACCATAACGAAGGGGTATCTGTTGAGAGGCCAGACAAATGTGTGGTTCCTGAAGAGGGGCAGCAGCCTTTTCTGTAGTTGCAGGGGCAACAGTGTGGATGATTGACTGATCTGGCCTTGCAACACTAACCAAAAGGGCCTTGCTGTGCTGGTACTGCAAATGGCTGAAAGCAAGGGGAAACTACAGCCCTAATTTTTCCCAAGGGCATGCAGTTTTACTGTATGGTTAAATGATGATGGCGTCCTCTTGGGTAAAATATTCCGGAGGCAAAATAGTCCCCCATTCGGATCTCTGGGCAGGGACTACTCAAGAGAACGTCGTTATCAGGAGAAAGAAAACTGGCATTCTATGGATCGCAGTGTGGAATGTCAGATCCCTGAATCGGGCAGGTAGGTTAGAAAACTTAAAAATGGAAATGGATAGATTGAAGTTAGATATAGTGGGAATTAGTGAAGTTCAGTGGCAGGAGGAACAAGACTTTTGGTCAGGTGAATACAGGGTTATAAATAAAAAATCAAATAGGGGTAATGGAGGAGTAGGTTTAATAACAAATAAAAAAGTAGGAATGCGGGAAAGCTACTACCAACAGCATAGTGAACGCATTATTGTCGCCAAGATAGACACAAAGCCCATGCCTACTACAGTAGTACAAGTTTATATGCCAACTAGCTCTGCAGATGATAAAGAAATTCATGAAATGTATGATGAGATAAAAGAAATTATTCAGGTAATGAAGGGAGACGAAAATTTAATAGTCATGAGTGATTGGAATTCGAGAGTAGGAAAAGGGAGAGAAGGAAACATAGTGGGTGAACATGGATTGGGGGAGAGAAATGAAAGAGGAAGCTGTCTGGTAGAATTTTGCGACAGAGCATAACTTAATCATAGCTAACACTTGGTTCAAGAACCATAGAAGAAGGTTGGATACATGGAAGAATCCTGGAGATACTAGAAGGTATCAGATAGATTATATAATTGTGAGACAGAGATTTAGGAACCATGTTTTAAATTGTAAGACATTTCCAGGGGCAGATGTGGACTCTGACCACAACCTATTGGTTATGAACTGTAGATTAAAACTGAAGAAACTGCAAAAAGGTGGGAATTTAAGGAGATGGGACCTGGTTAAAAATGACTAAACCAGAGGTTGTACAGAGGTTCAGGGAGAGCATAAGGGAACAATTGATAGGAATGGGGGAAAGAAATACAGTAGAAGAAGCATGGGTAGCTCTGAGGGATGAAGTAGTGAAGGCAGCAGAGGATCAAGGAGGTAAAAAGACGAGGATTAGTAGAAGTCCTTGGATGACAGAAGAAATATTCGATTTAATTGATGAAAAGAGAAAATATAAAAATGCAGTGAATGAAGCAGGCAAAAGGGAATACAAACGTCTAAAAAATGAGATCGACAGGAAGTGCAAAATGGCTAACCAGGGATGGCTAGAGGACAAATCTAAGGATGTAGAGGCTTATCTCACTAGGGGTAGGATAGATACTGCCTACAGGAAAATTAAAAAGACCTTTGGACAAAAGAGAGCCACTTGTATGAATATCAAGAGCTCAGATGGAAACCCAGTTCTAAGCAAAGAAGGCAAAGCACAAAGGTGGAAGGAGTATATAGAGGGTCTATACAAGGTCGATGTATTTGAGGATAATATTATGGAAATGGAAGAGGATGTAGATGAAGATGAAATGGGAGATACGATACTGCGTGATGAGTTTGACAGAGCACTGAAAGACCTGAGTCGAAACAAGGCCCCGGGAGTAAACAACATTCCATTGGAACTACTGACGGCTTTGGGAGAGCCTGTCCTGACAAACCCCTACCATCTGGTGAGCAAGATGTATGAGACAGGTGAAATACCCTCAGACTACAAGAAGAATTTAATACTTCCATTCCCAAATAAAGCAGGTATTGACATATGCGAACATTACCGAACTATGTTTAATAAGTCACAGCTGCAAAATACTAATGCGAATTCTTTACAGACGAATGGAAAAACTGGTATAAGCCGACCTCGGGGAAGATCACTTTGGATTCCGTAGAAATGTTGGAACACGTGAGGCAATACTGACCTTACGACTTATCTTAGAAGAAAGATTAAGGAAACACAAACCTACGTTTCTAGCATTTGGAGACTTAGAGAAATCTTTTGACAATGTTGATTGGAATACTCTCTTTCAAATTTTAAAGGTGGCAGGGGTAAAATACAGGGAGCGAAAATCTATTTACAATTTGTACAGAAACCAGATGGCAGTTATAAGAGTCGAGGGGCATGAAAGGGAAGCAGCGGTTGGGAAGGGAGTGAGACAGAGTTGTAGCCTGTCCCCAATGTTGTTCAATCGGTATATTGAGCAAGCAGTAAAGGAAACAAAAGAAAAATTCGGAGTAGGTATTAAAATCCATGGAGAAGAAATAAAAACGTTGAGGTTTGCCGATGACATTGTAATTCTGTCAGAGACAGCAAAGGACTTGGAAGAGCAGTTGAACGGAATGGACAGTCTTGAAAGAAGGATATAAGATGAACATCAAAAAAGCAAAATGAGGATAATGGAATGTAGTCGAATTATATCGGGTGATGCTGAGGGAATTAGATTAGGAAATGAGACAGTTAAAGAAGTAAAGGAGTTTTGTTATTTTGGGAGCAAAATAACTGATTATGATAGAAGTAGAGAGGATATAAAATGTAGACTGGCAATGGCAAGGAAAGCGTTTCTGAAGAAGAGAAATTTGTTAACATCGAGTATAGATTTAAGTGTCAGGAAGTCGTTTCTGAAAGTATTTCTATGGAGTGACATGGACAATAAATAGTTTGGACAAGAAGAGAATAGAAGCTTTCGAAATGTGGTGCTACAGAAGAATGCTGAAGATTAGACGGGTAGATCACATAACTATAGAGGAGGTATTGAATAGAATTGGGGAGAAGAGGAGTTTGTGGCACAACTTGACAAGATGAAGGGACCGGTTGGTACGACATGTTCTGAGGCATCAAGTGATCACAAATTTAGCATTGGAGGGCAGCATGGGGGGTAAAAATCGTAGAGGGAGACCAAGAGATGAATACACTAAGCAGATTCAGAAGGATGTAGGTTGCAGTAAGTACTGGGAGATGAAGAAGCTTGCACGGGATAGAGAAGCATGGAGAACTGCATCAAACCAGTCTCAGGACTGAAGACAACAACAACAACAACACTGTAATTTTATAATTTTAAATTTTCCATTTTTTTGTTATTCTATATATTTTTTAACTTTAATAGTAGAATCTAATCTCGCCATTATATTTTATCATATTAAATTGTTATTTTTTTGGGAGGGGGGGGGCAATATGTAAGGGTACAGTGCCATAACATAGTATCGATCATAGACTTTATGCAGCGCTCATAAATTAAAGCAAAGACGGTATTGCAGTCAACAATGTGTGAGTGGGTGAGCAGGAGCCGAGTGTTGGAGTCCATGAGTGGAAGTCGGGTGTGCGAGATGCTAGAGACAGTTGCTCGGTAACAATGCCAGAGATGAGTGGCAGAATATAGCTGCAATGGCACGCAGTATATGATTTCTGTTGACTGTTTATAAATGTTGGTTTACAAAGGTGTGTAAATTAATAAAAATCCAGTATTTGAGAAGAGAGATGTTATCATTTAGTACTCTTCCTTAGATTGCACAAGAACAGAAGGCACGAAAATGAGCTTCGTGAGAAGGAGCTATTACTTTCCCAACGATGGATGCCTTGGCAGAGATCTTGGTTGCAGAATTCTGCATTCTGTCTGTGCGAAACACGTTCTCTCTTGAAAATCAACAATTAGAATGGGAGTGAGAGATTTTCCTTCGTCGTTTTTAAATGCAACCAACCTCTCCCCTCACCCTTCTGGGCAGAGGAGTCTTTTTTGCTGTCAGTGGTGTTTTCAAATCACATCGGACTGAACTGGCTAAATTTATGGACGTTCTTGTCAGAAGAGCATTTCTGTCTGGTCTTGGGAGATAGCTATCAGAATGTGTTAGTTTCGTGATTTATCATTCTCAATTGCATTTACTTTAGCTCACTTATGACACGGATGTGTTTTGTGTTGTCATCACGTTTCATACAGATTTTTGTGTTTCATAAGTCAGTTCCATGTCATGCAGTGTTGCTTCCCTACTCTGTCAGCAGGGTTCTACAGTACCGAATTTTAATTAATAGAAAGGCATTTATTCAATGTGTGGCTGTGAGAAATACGAGAGAGTAATATTTTTCTTTGTCACTAATGGCTACCACAGTTCTTCCCCAAATCAGTGCCTCTTTGAATCATAAACTACTGCATCTCACAGGACCACTCGTTGTTATAATGATCTGAATGTGATTGTAAAAATGAGTGGTGACCCAGAAATTTTTGTCTTGAAAAATAAAACACAGTCATTGTAATTTAAGGAAGCATCTCACCATTTAAGCAGTAAGATCCTGAACATTCTCGAGGATTCCGCACCATCGCAACTTGAATAATGAGAAAGAATTGAATATCCTTTCAGTGTTGAATTGTGTTGGAATTAAGTGTCTTGAGACATATCAGAATCCTATATGCACTTCCCCGCCCCCCGCCCTCCCTTCCAAGCTACTTTCCAACAACTATGTGCTAGTAAGTCGTCATTCCTTGGCGACAACACACTGTTGTTTATTGGGCTGTGGTTTAGTTGTTTTGTCCAAATCACTAAAGCAAGAGGGAAGGAGGCTTACGTGAGGGAGAAAACCAAAAGGAACAAGAGATGGTTAAGAAGTAATAGCACAATTTCATTTTAAAGACTTTCTGCCAAGATAATAAACAGGGAACACTCACGCAACAATTAAAATTACCTCATTGTCATTCTGGAAATACCGATCATGCAGTGCTTTTTTCACCCTAGGACATAAGAAAAGGACACTGGCTGTCATCTACGGGAGTACTAAGAGATAAGGCAAAATTTGATAGCCCAAAGGAGCAGTGCATGACAACAGATTTACATTGTACGCTCTTGAGATGGTTCGCCTGTAATGACCACAATTTGTCAAAAATACAGCATGACAGTCCCAAAAAAGTTCCTGATTACGTGGCTGAAGGAGTCATCTTGATTTGCTTGACACAGCTGCAGAATTTCCTCTGGTGTCTCTGTTCGGTGGACTTTTTGAATGCATCTGAGCAGCAGTGGGGGCAACCTTCGTCATGTCGCCTTGATTTTAGATACCCTGGCCTTCATAAACCAGGCTCTTCACAGAGGTGTGGTCTGTAGCACCTGACCACTGTGCCGTACATTTTCACCAAATCAGTTTGGACCGTTGCAGCGATTTTACCCTTTCCAAACGAAGAAAAGCAATTAGGTAGCCATTAGTGACAAACGAAAAATTTTACTCTCTCTTATTTCTCACAGACGCACATTGGAAACTTGCCTTTCTATTAATTTCCGTTCAGTACTGTAGAACCCTGGTGACAGAGTAGGGAAGCAGCATTGCTTAATAAAACAAACACTTATCAAAGGGTTAGGCCATATGGTTTTGGCTGCCTTAACAAAGTACTATGTTACTGTGGAGCAAAGTGTACCATTATAGCATACATGTTCTTGCAGACAAAATTAATTACATAACTTTGTTTTCCTTAGAGATAATTAAAACTTTATAACTGCCTTCATATGGATCAGCATAGCTTCAGAGAGACCATAACAACGTTAACCAAACTTGGCACACGTATAGTTGAAATCGAGTAAACATTTAAGATACTGCTGACATCCCCATTTGTGAGTGTGAGGATGGGACATGTAAGCACAACTGCGCCATGTCAGGAGAAACTCCAACAAAACATCGTGTATATCTGGTTTAATATCTATAAATGAAGTACTCATCAATCCATTACTGTCCATAATAATGGACATTTTAAACATTCTCTGATATCCAGCATCTTTCCAGCAGAGTGGTAGCAGGACCTCATAAAAACCCCAAAGAACACTCTGACTACGGGCCTCTGCATTCTGCCAGCATTATGTAAGGCTTTAGAATATACTTCGCCAACGGCCTTGCCACAGTGGTAACATCTGTTCCTGACAGGTCACCGAAGTTAAGTGCTGTCGGTCTGTGCTAGCACTTGGATGGGTGACCATCTGGTCTGCTAGGAACAAATAAGGGTGCTTTTTGAATTTCAGTTCCTCAACTTACATAATTTTCAGAGTCAGTAGGGTGTTTGGTGACAGTCCTAATGACTTTCATTTTATCCATTTTGGCTGGATGAGTGGCATAATTTTTATCATCTTTTTAAAACGTATTTTTCAGCGTCAGTCACAATATTCAATTATGATAATCACATTGCTATGTACAGGACGGATCTCTACATCTACATATTTACACCTCATGAAGTACATTATGATGAGAGGCAGGCAGTATCTTGTGTGCCAGTGACACAACCCTCCTTCCCATTAATCCTGGGAAACGTACACTGTCAGTGCAACTAATTGTAAGTACTCGATTAGTCTCTGATTTCACTTCCATGTCGTTTTGTGAGATGTACATATGAGGAAGTGAAGTGTTGGTTGACTTTCCTACGAGTGTACAGCCTCATAATTTTGCTTTAAACCTTACCATGACACACAATGCATCTCTTGTAGATTTGTAGAACCATTCACATGATGCTTCCACATGTACCATACGAAAACTTGTTGAAACTCCCACCCTCCTTTTTATCATCTCTGTTTCATCTGTCTTCCTACCTGGTAAAAGTCCCAGGCTAAGGAGCAATATTCAAATATCAAGCGAACGAGAGCCCTGTAAGTTGTGTAACGGAATGGACGGAAGCAAAGCTTGTAGCCAAGAACAACTCACCAGGAAACGGACATTGGCCGCCGCTGGGCATCGCCCCTACGTGGTCTGCAACCTATAGCAGCAGCCAGATGTGACACCGTTCTGGGTGTCGATGGCCTGGGGGCTGCCTTACCAAAGCTACTCCAGCTTGTCTGACGTCCGCATCATCGACATGTGCACCCAACAATGACAGCCGCCCCTGACGTAGCCTCTGTTCTGGATTGTTTGGACTGACATACAAACAGGCAATAGTTTGATGTCAGGAGGGAGTAGCAGCATTTAAGCTCATCCCAGACCAGCCATTATCATCGAACAGCTTGGTCACCCAGTCGCCTGTGCATCTCAGTGCTTGACCACCAGCTCGGGAGTACGATGCGAGGGCCGAGTTGTCCCATTCCTGTCAATGTATCAATTAGGGACTTCCGTGTCCTGCATCAGTGATTGTGGCAGAGTCTGACATATTCACCACAGAGCAGCTGCGCCAGGCTGGCATGGCGTGGGCTGGTGAACGCAAGTTTTCCCTTACACAGCAGCTCTGCTGGTTGCACCCGCTCAGCAAGGTTGCCACGGATCTCCTACTGTTGTAAATAAACTTTTCCCAGTGCTACGATATAAATTGTGCTACAAGAGGACAGTGCACAAACCATAATGTTCATGCAGACCAGTATCGGCAAAGAATAAGGGTGGTGCACGAGCCATTATGTTCGTGTAGGTCAATTTTGCTCCCCATAGAGTATGGACGGATTTAGCCCATAAATCATGCATTCCCCTTGTTAATTGTTCACAACAGACAGTAAAGTATTAGCGTAAACCTGTAGAAGGTGATACGGGGAGCAGTAGATAAGAGCAAATCAGATCGTAGTGTTAGGAAGCCAACCTGATACCTACTCATTCCCACATTGTACAGCCATAAGCTGCTCACGAACGAGAAACAACCTGACGAAAGACATAGTTAACTGTGAACTGAAGATTCTGTGTGTGAGTCAAGTGCTCGTGAGGTAGAAAATAACGAGTATATAATGAAATTGATCTAGTGTCACTGTGAAGTAGAGGACATGAAGAGTGAATACTGGGGTGAAAATAATTTGGTGCTTATGCTACAGCCAGTTTTCAGAGGAAATTCGGAGACCAGATATTTCTTAGTAGGGAGGGTTTCTAATGGGAAAGGCTGAAGCAGAGCTTGGAACCAAGAACAGCACATCAGGAAGCCGACATGGGCCACCACTGGCCATCGCCCCAATTTGATTAGCACCCCTCAGCAGCACCCAGACGTAACACAGTTCCAGGTGTCAGAGCCACCTTTCGAGAGTCCACTCTGGTTTGATCGACCTCCATCTCGTTGACTTGCACTGCCGACTGTGACATCTGCCCCAAAAATCTGTTCCCCGTCGTTCATAGTGAAATACAAAAACAAACATAGCTACATCTACGAAGTCAGCAAGTAGCAGCAGCATTTTAACCTGTCTCAGAGTATCTGGCACAGATATGTGATGCTTGATGCCCTGCCTGCAATGGACAGCACCGTGCTGAAGATAAAGCCATAATTACCACCACCGGGCCGTGAATCACTGATCATCACAAGAGCGCCTGGATGCTTTTGCACCTTTGTCAACGTGGCAATGGATGACTTCTGTGCCCAGGAACAATGGAGCATGGTACAACCGGATGTACATACAGCTACCACTGCTGGACTGCACATACATCGACTGGGCAGTACGAGACTCTCACAATGCAGTAACAGCGGCAGTACAGTGCATGGTCAGTAGCCAGAGGTCGACACAACTGGAGGACACTGAGACAGAGTATTCACCTCGTCTGCTATAGCCACTTCCAGTTTCCAAGTCACATGTTTGTAAGCAAACGGTATTTTGTATCTACGACCTGTTTTCTCCTTCTGCACCTGCATCTATCTTTGAGAAAGAACGGCTCCCACACTTAGCCATCCTGCGATCATTTTACAGCTCTATATTTTGTGAAAGGACTACACTCCCTGAGGAGTCTACCAACGAATATGTCTGGTACCTTTCCTATAATTCGTTCTAAGTGGCTCTTCCACTTTAAATCACACTGTAAGTGTGTTCCCATCTTTTGGATAGATTTTACTACAACTCATGGGAAACACATAGAAACAGAATGTATACACATATCATATGAAATTCTTCCCTGAAAAGTTGAGAGTGAGGAGCTGGGACTGGAAGAATTTATTTGAAACCAGTGCTGCACCTAACGATAAAATCTACACAATGTTATTGCCATGAGGCTTAAATCATAGATACGTACAATTACATCATTTGCTCCATCATCACCGAAATAAATTTACAAACTTCACTTAGTACACCAGGAAGAGCTGGCTTTGTCCACCTACCTTGAGGTCATTAAACTATCCATTCCGGCTTGCTGCAACATTTAGAAAACTCTTAAAGAAAATATAAACAGATGAGGCATACACAATAAAAGAAATATTCAAAACAGATAATAATAAGCTCACAGGAATTTGATTTTAAAAATATGTGAAAATACTTCCTGAAACCCAATAACAATGGACAATAACAGATCCTGAGACACTCCCAATCAAATTCAGTCAGTTGTTAATAACCCAACAGCAGCCTAACTTTAATTTTGATGTGACCTTAACCTAGTGGGTAAGTGCTAATCGGGTTTAGTTGCTTCGGGAGTCATTTCTAATTAGAATATGGCTGCTCCACAACAACAAACAATATGAAGAGGGGCTTTTTCAATAACAACTGTCAAGATATTTTGCGCTGTTTGATCGATATATTGTTTTTAGACACAATTTGAGGTGGTCACTACTTTCGTGTCAAAGTGTCAAAGATGACAAAAACAAAACAAAATGTGCGTCATGACCTCCATCCACACATACTATTGTGTCGATTGCACCACTAGAATCACAGCAGCTAGTTAATGTCCAGGTCGTTCTCAGGAGCACAGACAGAGAGTGGGAGACTGTGGATGCGGTGCTCTTGACTCTGGTGGGAAGAGCATGCTATGCCGTCTAGCGGAAAGCTAAGGCATCGTTGATTGGCAGTTACGTTAAAATAAAACACAAATGGGGGATCTCTGTCGATAACAGTTCCGTGAGCCAGTGACAGATCCATCCCTACACCAAAAGAACAAAATGTTCTTCTTCAGGATTGGTATGTGCAGCAACTCGGTGATGCATTGAATCCAGGAAGCGTCAATTTGCCCCCTGAAGTACATGAGAGGTTCCAAAAGCATTACAGATAGTATGTAGTGGGATTGATTACAGCGAACACGAGAGCAGAGAATATGTCCACTTCTTGCTCACACGGAATCTGTAATTTAAGAAGACCTGTGGATGGACTGCCATTGTGTATGAAGTACATGTTATGACACATTGATAAGTTTTCGCTCTTATGTGTTCCCTACCATTAATGTGTCAGTCTCTGATTACCTCATCGTTGGTGGAGCAAAAACAAATAAAAAGGAAGATAGAGTTTAACATCCCACTGAGAGCGCAGTCCTCAGAGGTGGAGCGTAAGCTTGGATTACGCAAGGATGGGTAAGGAAATCAGCAGTACCCTTTCCGAAAGAACCATCCCAGAATTTGCCTGGAGCGATTCAGGGAAATCATGAGAACATTAAACCTGTGTGACTGGACAGGGATTTGATCCATTGTCCATACAAATGTGGGTCCATTGTGCTAACAATTGCGCCAATTCGCTTGGTGCGAAACGAACAACCTCCTTTTTTTTATTGTGTGTTTCCTCAATGATACAAAGTGCTTATATGTTGCTAGGTAAATCTACGCACATTTCTGATTTGTATCTATGTATCCATACATTTTATAAAAATAAATTTATGTGTGTGCATATGTTCCACACCTCCTAAGCCACTGGATCGACTACAGCCAAGCATGTTACACATTCCCCCTACTGTCAGGCAACAATAGCTGTGAGGGTAAAACACCTACCTGTCGTAGTTCAGGAGATTGAACACCATAAATAGTGAGATGCATGAAAATGCCGCATTATGCATCAAGCTTAATACATTTATTCTTTACTTTGACAGCTTTCAACTCTGAAGCGCAAACGGCTTGAGGAGGAAACAATTGCCATCTACAGAGATATAAACAGACGTTGTCATAGAGACGTTTACAAAATAGCGTTGTAGAAAAGCGAAGTAGTTGCGCCCAGCATACAGTAACTGCACACTACAAACACTGGTCAGTTCTTGTTTTCTTTTCCAATAGAAAACGCAAAATGAATGCCAAATCAATGCTGGATTTGCCTGTGTCTCCTTACAAAAAAGGGATGTTTATATGCATGTGTATGTTTTACAAGAAATCCTAAACCACTGGACTGTCGGAGAGATAGAGAGGAGGAGATGAAGAGAGAGAGAGTGGAGGAAGAGATGGGGAGAGGGAGAGGAAATGGATAGAGAGTGGGAGGAGAAACAGCACTAAGAGAGGAGGCAGACGAATGTAGACCAAGAGAGGAGGAGGAGGAGAAGAATCTGGATCGAGAGAGGTGAGGAGGTGATGGGCAGAGAGAGGAGGGAGTGAAGATGGATAGAGACAAGGGGGAGGAGGAGATGGACAGACAAAGGAGTGGGATTGACAGTGAGAGAGGTGAATAGGAGATACATAGAGGGGTGAAGAGGAGATGGATAGAGAGTGAGACATACATGTGTGATATATATGGAGGAGGATGAGATTAGTCTTTAACATCCCATGGTAAATGAGACCATTAGAGATGGAGTAAAAGCTCGGATTAGGGAAAGTTTGGGAGGGAAATCGGCCATGCCCTTTCAAAAGAACCATCCTGGCATCTGCCTGAAGTGATTTAAGCAAATCACTGTAAATCTAAATCAGGATGGCTGGACACAGATTTGAACCGTCATCCTCCTGAATAAGATTCCAGTGTGCCACCTAGCTCCATTGCAATATATATGTGGCATATGCATATACATGTGAAGCCGCAGACAAGAAAACAGTATCATATGTGAATGTTTCACATCTCCTCCTAAGCTACTGCATCGACTCTAACAAATCTTCGTATGCGTATCACTCATTGCCCCAAAAGAAGTACTATGGGGGTAAAAGCCACGTACCATTAGGATGGCGTTAGAGGAGAAAATTGGGTGGTATAGGAGAGAGGAGAATGAGTTGTCAGAGGAAATGGGCAGAGAGAGAAGGACACAATGTAAAGAGGGGGGGGGGGAGAGAGATGAGATGAACACAGATACAGGGGAGTGGGTGATGAACAAAGCGAGTGGCAATGGCGAGGGGTGCAACAGAGAGAGGAGCAGCAGAAGATTAGAAGAGAATGAGGGTGGGTGTGGGGGAGGGGGTAAAAACTGACAGAGAGAGAGAGAGTGGGCAGGAGAAGATGGAGAGAGAGTGGGGTGGAGGTAATGGACCAAGAGAGGAAACACAAGGATGCGGACCTAGAGAGTGGGAGAAGGACATGGACTGACTAGGATATTGTCCAATAAGACATGTCAAAACCTACCCTCAAATTTTTTTTACACAAGAAGAAGACAACGAAAGAAATGCACTTTCAAAATTTTTGCTGCTAAGAGGCACTGCAAGTACTAAAAAATTGTTCAAATGGCTCTGAACACTATGGGACTTAACATCTATGGTCATCAGTCCCCTAGAACTTAGAACTACTTAAACCTAACTAACCTAAGGACATCACACAACACCCAGTCATCACGAGACAGAGAAAATCCCTGGCCCCGCCGGGAATCGAACCCGGGGACGCGGTCGTGGGAAGCGAGAACGCTATCGCACGACCACGACCTGCGGACGCAAGTACTATAAAAATATACCTGAAAATTGCCAAGTCGTAGCGCGCCACTTTTGTCAGAATTACATGTGCAACAATTGAACTGTCGATATGAATTTATTCAAAAAAACGATTGTGTAGTTTAAGCCAGGTTTTCACGGGAACAAACAAGCTAACAAGCACGAACAAAAGAGAATTCTGTCTGGTGTACCCGGTAAGCTCGTTGCAGGTCTTTAAACTGGACTCCACTACAGCTGCTTACGTGTCCCAAACTTTCCCGTTACTTAATCGGAAAAAGGAGACCTGTATTTTAACGTGGAATCCGATCCACATGCCTTTGGTGGTCACCCCAACATCTGTGAGAAGTGAATGCGCGGTTAAAAATCATAGTGAAATTTGGAAATTTGTCTTAAGTTCCTATGGGACCAAACTGCTGAGGTCATCGTTTACACACTACTTAATTGACCTTAACTTACGCTAAGGACAACACAGACCCAAGCTCGAGTTAGGTCTCGAACCTCCGACGGGCCCAGCTGCGCAAACCGTAGCAAGGCGCCCTAGACCACGCGGCTACCCTATAACACTACCGTGTGCTACTGCTATGCCATAACCTTAAAGTTGGATGCAAATCGTAAAATGGAACTATCTTGTTTAAGTAATTATGGTATCAAGCAACAGAGCAGTGTTACCCTCGGAAAGGAATTTTGTTGTGATGACCGCGATGTTCGTAACGGAGGTGGCTTATCGGAAGTGAAAGTCAGAATTACGTAAATATATAAACAGTAGCAAACAACAATTTACCCATCCACAGCGTCCAAATGATAATAAAAACGGTCGCCAGCCTAATTAGGCATAAGAATGAGTAACATTCTTGTTCAAGAAACTAAAAATAAGTAACTTCAATGGGCAAACACAGCCTATACTGTGTCACACGAGAGTGCAATGAACTCTGGCACCTGCATACAGCATGTTCACGTTAAGGTTGGAGCTGACAGAGCAGAACAAACTATTTGCATAAATACAGGGTGTTACAAAAAGGTATGGCCAAACTTTCAGGAAACATTCCTCACACACACAAAGAAAGAAAATATGTTATGTGGACATGTGTCCGGAAACGCTTACTTTCCATGTTAGAGCTCATTTTATTACTTCTCTTCAAATCACATTAATCATGGAATGGAAACACACAGCAACAGAACGTACCAGCGTGACTTCAAACACTTTGTTACAAGAAATGTTCTAAATGTCCTCCGTTAGCGAGGATACATCCACCGTCCGTCGCGTGGAATCCCTGATGCGCTGATGCAGCCCTGGAGAATGGCTTATTGTATCACAGCCGTCCATAATACGAGCACGAAGAGTCTCTAGATTTGGTACCGGGGTTGCGTAGACAAGAGCTTTCAAATGCCCCCATAAATGAAAGTCAAGAGGGTTGAAGTCAGGAGAGCGTGGAGGCCATGGAATTGGTCCGCCTCTACCAATCCATCGGTCACCGAATCTGTTGTTGAGAAGCGTACGAACACTTCGACTGAAATGTGCAGCAGCTCCATCGTGCATGAACCACATGTTGTGTCGTACTTGTAAAGGCACATGTTCTAGCAGCACAGGTAGAGTATCCCGTATGAAATCATGATAACGTGCTCCATTGAGCGTAGGTGGACGAAACTAAAATGAACTCTAACATGGGAATTAAGCGTTTCCGGACACATGTCCACATGACATCTTTTCTTTATTTGTGTGTGAGGAATGTTTACTGAAAATTTGGCCGTACCTTTTTGTAACAGCCTGTATAACAGATAACAGAACACACTATTACCTTGAAGACTTAGTCAAGCTGAATGGCCTCAATAACGTTACTTTTAATATTCACTGTAGAATCGTAAATTAGACATAGGTTTAATATTACTTTTCAAACAAATTGCTATCTGACATGAAATATTGATATGGTTCACTGCAAAATTAGTTATTGTGCATAGATTTAGTCTCTCACTACTAAACGCCTTTCTACTTAGAAGGAAAATTAAATGGGGTTCACTAACAAATTACTTCTCACTGTCTTTTGAATAAAGAAGTTTCCATTTTCATAGATAGTGGTCTTTCTATTAATCTTAGCAAACATGAGTATACAGGGTGTTACAAAAAGGTACGGCCAAACTTTCAGGAAACATTCCTCACACACAAATAAAGAAAAGATGTTATGTGGACATGTGTCCGGAAACGCTTGATTTCCATGTTAGAGCTCATTTTAGTTTCGTCAGTATGTACTGTACTTCCTCGATTCACCGCCAAGGAAGGTAATGTTGACCTCGGTGCTTGTGTTGACATGCAACTCATTGCTCTACAGTACTAGCATCAAGCACATCAGTACGTAGCATCAACAGGTTAGTGTTCATCACGAACGTGGATTTGCAGTCAGTGCAATGTTTACAAATGCGGAGTTAGCAGAGGCCCATTTGATGTATGGATTAGCACGGGGCAATAGCCGTGGCGCGGTACGTTTGTATCGAGACAGATTTCCAGAACGAAGGTGTCCCGACAGGAAGACGTTCGTAGCAATTCCTCGGCGTCTTAGGGAGCACGGAACATTCCAGCCTATGACTCGCGACTGGGGAAGACCTAGAACCACGAGGACACCTGCAATGGACGAGGCAATTCTTCGTGCAGTTGACGATAACCCTAATGTCAGCGTCAGAGAAGTTGCTGCTGTACAAGGTAACGTAGAGAATCGTGGGGAGGAGATGGAGGTAGGGGAGAGGATGGGTATGGAGGAAGAGGAGATGTGTGGAGAGGGACGAGTTGGAGATGGACACAGAGAAAGGGCTGTGGAGAAGAGAGACAGAGGGAGGAGGAGGAGATGGACAGAGAAAGGGGGAGGCGATGGACAGAGAATCGGGCAGGAGCAGGAGGAGATATAAAGAGAATGGGTAAAACGTCTGTCAGAAACGTTTCATGTAGTAGTCCCTTTTGTGTTACTTGACATTCACACTCAATAGGGACCGATGATCGAACAGTTTGGTCCCTGCCACCCCCCCCCCCCCCCCCACCACTTTTAAACCAAGCAACCAACCCTCTCAGTAATGGGACCTCGAATTCTCAGTGCATTTGTTGGCTCAACCTGCGAGAGAACTGGGCAGTGCGAAATGTTTATCATGTTCTAAATTAACTGAACGACGTAGACAACCTGTGTTATGCGTTTCACTGAAAGTATTTACATGTACATATTTACAGGGTGTCCAGAAAAGGGCTCCCTGATTTCAAAATTAAATATCTCCAAAACAAAGATCGATAGAGGAATGCAGTAAAGGGTATGTTTATTGTGAAAGCTGTAAGAAGTTTATACAGCAGTTTGAAATAATAGTTACAAAAGCTGCTAACAGATGGCACTGTACGCTGTACAGCTCATATCAGCATACATAAGTGAAATAATTGTATGAAAACAATCTTTACAAACAATCACATCACAATGTTTTCAAAATGTTCTCCATTGGCACTACAGAGGTGGCGCAAACGAAAAATGAAATTCGCCATCACATTTCGTAGCGTCTCAACAGAAATGGATTCACATGCCACATAGATCGCCGGTTCAAGCTCGTCCAGCGTGGCGGGATGCTTCGGGTAGACCATGTCTTTCACTGTGCCCCACAAAAAAAAGTCACAGGGAGTCAAATCCGGCGAATATGGAGGTCAATCCATGGCTGCACCAGTAAATTTGGGATATTCCAAAGCAATGACTCGATTCCCGAAGTATTCCTCAAGAAAGCGAAACACTTGTTAGGTCCGATGTGGTCGGGCTCCATCTTGCATAAACCATTCAGTACCTGGTCGATCCTCTAACGCTTGCTGTGTGGCGACGAATTGTTCCAAAATTGCAACGTAACTGGCACCAGTGACCGTTTCTCGAATGATAAAAGGGCCAATAATGCCTCTGCTGCATACTGCAGCCCACACAGTAACTTTAGGAGAATACAGGGGTTTCGCTTCACACCAATATGGCTTTTCGGGACCCCAAAATCGCCAGTTCTGCTTATTCGCGTATCCATTCAGATGGAAGTGTGCTTCATCTATAAATCAGATGAAGCCAACATCAAATCCTTCACTATCAATCACTGAGAGTATCTGATTAGCAAAGGCAACCCTTTGTTGCACAGCTCGTACGGGTATGGCCTGGTGCGTTTGAATTTTGAATGGAAACATGTGTAGGCTCTTTCTCAGTATTTTCTGAGTGTTGGAACGCTTCAAACCTGTCTCAGATGCAATTCTACGGACGGATGACATTGGATTTCGCTGAATAATTCCAGAAACTGTGGCGGTATTTTCAGGCGTAACTGCGGTTTGCTTGCGGCCAACATGTCCCACTAGATCATCGGTTTCGCTGCCTGTTCGTTGAAACTTTGCGAAGAGCGTACAAATGGTTTTCGCATCGGGTCCTTTCGGAACATTAAATCGTGCTCGAAAACTTCACCTTGTTGCCGTAGGACTCTCTTCTAACCTGTGGTACTCTAGCACCAGAAAAACGCGTTGTTCAATGGAGTACATGGTTTTAATCTCTTCCTTCTGTACGCTAACCTCCTTTCACGTTTCAATAGTGGAACTGATCACTCTGGGCTTCGGATCACTATTTATACTAGGCGTTACGTATGGCGATTACAACGCCATCTGTTAGCAGCTTTTGTAACTATTATTTCAAACTGCTGTATAAACTTCTTACAGCTTTCACAGTTAACATACCGTTTACTGCATTCCTCTATCGATCTTTGTTTTCGAGATATTTAATTTTGGAATCAGGAAGTCCTTTTCTGGACACCCTGTATATTCTTATAGAATCCCTCAACCTTCCACAAATCCTTTTTTTCCTCTTCCTTTGGTGAAAGTGAGTGAATGTGAGTGTTCACTTTTTAATTTCAGTGTATTTAGTAGTGCAGCACTTTGTTAGCTGCTGTAGTCGCAGTGTGGCCAACTTAGTGCGTTCAGGCAAGGCAAAAAGGGCTTCTGTCCTCTAAGTCGTCATTCGACCGTAGTTAAGTTAGTGGCAGAAGGGATCCGTCTAGTCAGTTGCAGCTACTTGAAGAGTTCCGTTGTCCTGAGAGCGTGCTTAAGCACTTGGTACTGGGCAGTTGGTGATTGTGGATCATAGCTTTAAGAGTGAGATTCCAGACTTCGACTCAGTGTAAGTGTTAGGGTTAACCAAAATATTTTAATTAATTTTGTTTTACAACATTAGTCTCAGAATTAAGTTTCATAGTCTATGCAGAGGAGGCAGCGGATTTATTTACACGTTTCATTAAGTTTTTTTGGTACTTACTTTGTTCTATTAGAACTTGTGTGTAAATGCATTCAACCAAGAAACGCTGAAGTCTCGACAGAATGTTTTCTCCTAATTGTGAATGCGCGTGTGACTGTACTCTCGTGTGAATGTATTTTCATTTTTCGTTGTAAATTCCTTTATTTTCGGTTTTATTAGTAGTTACCCAACTTTTCCTTGTATTTCTCACCAAGTGATAGTACATTCCTTCTAAACACCTTCAGTGCTATGCAGTCATACTTCCTATGGTGAACCTACGTAATGTAAAATTCTGATCGTGATTAAGTGATTTTGTGATGTTAAATTCAGATCTTGAATACTTGCTTTGTTCGAGTAACCATTTTTCAGTGATTTTATGATGTTATAATGAGATCTTGAATACTTGCTTTGTTTGTGTAGTACGCGTGCTCAGATGAATCAGTTAGGCATTCAACTCTTCATATTTATCGTTTGTTCGTTTCCACTGAAGTTCGTTTTATTTTTAATCATGGTGCGTTTTTGTTAAATTAACTTGTTCGTAAACGTATTTTGAGTTGTCGTGGCTTTTTCTGTCTGGATTAAGAATATCGAAGAACAAACAAATAATAACAAATAATGATAATAGCCGGTGATCAGTTTATGTAAACCTTGGCGCTTGCGTGAGGTCCGTTCATTGCAAATTTGACCGTGTGTTATTCTTTAACGGACTTCGTACATTGAATAATTCCAAAGCTTTGGTTCGTACTGGACCTTTGATATAATTTGTAACATAGAACCTTCAGACTTGCCAAGGGGCCGTATAATTGGAACAATAGCTTGCAACATAAATGAAACACAAGATTAAATAATATCACTGTATTCACAAAATATTATACTAAATTGAATAACACAGCCACTTACATTAATTATGTTGCTGAGTGCAGCTGTGAGTATGCCTATTGAGATTGCGTCTCAATATACATAATAATGGCGGTGTGCCAAATAATTATCTGCAGCGATGGCAGATATGCGTCCGATCAGGACGGATTATAGAACAATAAAGGTGCAGTCTTCTCGGCAAGATAACTGAACTGCGTAATTTTTCCCAATTTATTAAGTCTGGAAACTACCTGTTTCCTTTTTGGATAGATTTGCTTTGTGCGAGGATACTCTTTGCTGTTTTATTTATTGCAGGATTACTATATTAGAAGACACCAATATCTTGGTCTTTAGTTACGTGATGAAGGACTAACTTCATTTGATCTCTCTACTTCTAGAGTGAGTCTCGTGTACGTGTGTGCATTTGTCCTGTTATTTCCTTTAAATATGTATTGATTTTTCTCGTGACATCCCTCAATATCTCTCTGTTTGTTGAAACTAAGTCACTACATAAATACAGGCAATGGCAAACTGGTTATCAATTTTATTTCTTATTCAATGTTTAAACTTGTTCCATATGAAAATAATTTGAGTTAAAGTTTAATAACTGTGTTTCTTTTCTTTATTCAAATAAGAGTTTATTATATTATGTCAAGGATTAACCTCTTGTTGGGGTCCGTTCATAAAGAGCATGCCACATGATTAACTTAATTTCAGATTGTGGCGAAGCTAGCGCTCTATTATTGGAGAAATACAGAGGCGA
This sequence comes from Schistocerca piceifrons, assembly GCF_021461385.2. Taxonomy (NCBI): domain Eukaryota; kingdom Metazoa; phylum Arthropoda; class Insecta; order Orthoptera; family Acrididae; genus Schistocerca; species Schistocerca piceifrons. The sequence goes on from NC_060142.1 coordinate 649,676,029, forward strand.
GCGAGTATGCCGAGACTTACCCCAGTTTAATGCTAGTAGCGCCACGTCGCCTCAACGTGTCTTTGCGTAGCACACAAGTATTGCGCCATAGTCTAACAATGGAATTAAAAGTTAAAGCTGCTTTTCCAAACTTTCTTAGCATGTGCTTTAGTGTATTAATTTCTAAACTGTGAATCTCAGAATGATTAGTTCAATATTTTTCCCTAAATACATCGTTTTAAGAAAAGAATAAGTGGCGCTAAATAATCAATCTAGAAACATAAAAACAGGTCGCAATGGACAGATGTATGTCAAAATTAACTGGTACAAGTCACTACGTGATTAATCAAATATTTTGGTCAGAATCCATGTTTTTAAGAAAGACTGAAGGCGCTAAGTATTAGACTTTGAAATATAACAATTTGTATGAAGCTTCAGTTCAACACGAAAACATTAATTATGTAATCCCATTGAGCTACCTCTAATAGTATTCGAGTAATTTGCAGAAAACTAAATTTGGAACTAAAACATCTTCGTTTGTAGTAGATTAAGTATGAAACCTATTAAATATATAACAGGTTTCAATGCCTGGTTTTAAATAATAATAAATGCAAGGTCTCTTAAAGTTGTAGTTCAGAGGTCAGGTTCTACTGTCAGTTCCGTTCTGAAAACTCCAGACGGTAAAGTTGATATGCAGGCGAATTAAAACTTTTTCTGTGATTTTAACCAACTTAAATACATGAATACAAAAATTACGAAGATTCTAAATTAATGCGCAACACTGTTATAAAATACACTACTGGCCATTAAAATTGCTACACCACGAAGATGACATGCTACAGACGCGAAATTTAACCGACAGGAAGAAGATGCTTTGATATGCAAATGATTAGCTTTTCAGAGCATTCACACAAGGTTGGCGCCGGTGGCGACACCTACAATGTGCTGACACCGATTTTTCATACACAAACAGCAGTTGACCGGCGTTGCCTGGTGAAACGTTGTGATGCCTCATGTAAGGAGGAGAAATCCGTACCATCACGTTTCCTACTTTGATAAAGGTCGGATTGTAGCCTATCGCGATTGCGGTTTATCGTATCGCGACATTGCTGCTCGCGTTGGTCGAGATCCACTGACTGTTAGCAGAATATGGAATCGGTGGGTTCAGGAGTGTAATACGGAACTCCGTGCTGGATCCCAACGGCCTCGTATCACTAGCAGTCGAGATGACGGGCATCTTATCCGCATGGCCGTAACGGATCGTGCAGCCACGTCTCGATCCCTGAGTCAATAGATGTGGACGTTTGCAAGACAACAACCAGCTGCACGAACAGTTCGACGACGTTTACAGCAGCATGGACTATCAGCTCGGAGACCATTGCTGCGGTTACCCTCGACGCTGCATCACAGACAGGAGCGCCTGCGATGATGTACTCATCGACGAATGGGAAATGGTCATTTTTTCGGATGAATCCAGGTTCTGTTTACAGCATCACGATGGTCGCATCCGTGTTTGACGTCATCGCGGTGAACGCACATTGGAAGCGTGTATTCGTCATCGCCATACTGGCGTATCACCCGGCGTGATGTTGTGGGGTGCAATTGGTTACACGTCTCGGTCACATCTTGTTCGCATTGACGGCACTTCGAACAGTGGACGTTACATTTCAGATGTGTTACGACCCGTGGCTCTACCCTTCATTCGATCCCTGCGAAACCCTAATTTTCAGCAGGATAACGCACGACCGCATGTTGCAAGTCCCGTACGGGCCTTTCTGGATACATAAAATGTTCGACTGCTGCCCTGGCCAGCACAGTCTCCAGATCTCTCACCAACTGAGACCGTCTGGTCAATGGTGGCCGAGCAACTGTCTCGTCACAATACGCCAGTCACTACTCTTGATGAAATGTGGTATCGTGTTGAAGCTGCATGGGCAGCTGTACCTGTACACACCATCCAAGCTCTGTTTGACTCAATGCCCAGGCGTATCAAGGTCGTTATTACGGCCAGAGGTGGTTGTTCTAGGTACTGATTTCTCAGGATCTATGCACCCAAACTGCGTGAAAATGTAATCACATGTCAGTTCTAGTATAATATATTTGTCGCATGAATACCCGTTTATCATCTGCATTTCTTCTTAGTGTAGCAATTTTAATGGCCAGTAGTGTATTATGTGTCCGAGAAAGCGTCTGTTTAGGGGCTGCTGCCGTGGGCATAGGGCGGACGACAGCTGGTGTTTCCGTTGCCATCCGCTGCGCCACATATATAAATACGGCCTGAGAGGCAAGACTAGGCTTCACTTCGCACCCAGCCACTGTAAGATCAGAGACAGGCTGCTACAAAACGCTTATTTTCGGTAATAAAAGAAATTGAACCAGCGAGGACTGTACACCGTCCTGGACTGCTTAGATTTCGCAGAAGTAACTGTCAGTGTGCCGCCCATAATGTTAAAAAAAACTGCGTGGCAAGTGGTGACAGTTGTTTTCCACTTTTGTGGCGAGCAGTTATTTTGATTATCAGAAGTAAGGGGAAAGGCAATTTAATATTAACTTACCGTAGATGGTTCAAATGGTTCTGAGCAGTATGCGACTTAACTTCTGATGTCATCAGTCGCCTAGAACTTAGAACTAATTAAACCTAAGTAACCTAAGGACATCACACACATCCATGCCCGAGGCAGGATTCGAACCTGCGACCGTAGCGGTCGCTCGGCTCCAGACTGTAGCGCCTAGAACCGCACGGCCACTCCGACCGGCACTTACCCTAGAGATCGCCTCTGAACTGCTCATAGTGCTGTTTAGGATGGAGAGATTTAGTGTCAGTATCAACATAATGAATATTACAATATTGAGCTTGTGAAACGTTACCAAATATGTCTATCAATTAGAACTCAAAATCTTCATTTATAATCATAGTTCTGATCACGCTGAGCCAATAGAGAATTGAAAAATTTCTTTCAGTGGGCTGAACAAGAAAGTGGACTTGCAGACTGGGAACTATGGTCAGCATGTTCTCCATCGCTTTCTGGCTGACCACGAAAATAGTTTCCAGGCTCTCGTAAACGACGGCAAACAGTATTCCACTATTTACAGCAATTCAACGATATTCTAGTATTTCAAATATTTTCTCCTATTTCTTACGACTCGATTTTGGTTCAAATGGCTCTGAGTACTATGGGACTTAACATCTGTGGTCATTAGTCCCCTAGAACTTAGAACTACTTAAACCTAACTAACCTAAGGACATCACACACATCCATGCCCGAGGCAGGATTCGAACCTGCGACCGTAGCAGTCGCGCGGTTCCGGACTGAGCGTCTAGAACCGCTAGAACACCGCGGCCGGCGTTGACTCGATTATATTATTATTATTATTATTATTATTATTATTATTAATATAAACCTGCCACTCCACAGTATGATCAATTGATGAGAGCAAGTATATCTTTAAAATTTAGGTTTATCAAAGACAGTGATTAATTCTCCTTTTACAGTTAAATTTCCCAATTCAGCTGGGTGGCGACACCGATTGACTGGTGAAACAGGCAATATCTGAGCAGACCCCGGAGTTCTCCAGTTTCAATATGCAAAACCAAAGTTAGGTAAACTAACTGCAAGACCCCCCATGGATTGCATGTTAATCCAATGAGGTTTACAGTACCCATTTAAGGGAGAGGAGATGATGCACAGAGAGAAGGTGAGTAGTGTGTGCAAAGAGGGGGCGAAGAGGAGAAGGGCAGAGAGGAGGAGGAAGCTATGGATAGGGAGAGGGGGAGGATGACAGAAGAGGGGAGAGAGAGGAGATGAACAGAGAGTGGGAGGAGGTGGAGGTACAATGAGAGAACAGGAGGAGAACTTGGACAGTGGGGGGGAGTTGAGGAGATAGACAGAGAGAGAGTGAAGATGAGATGGACAGGGAGATGGTGTAGGAGGGGACTGACAAAAGGAAGAAGAAGGTCTTGGGGCATGTGGAAGACGAAGGGAATGTGCAGAGTCAGGTGGACAATGTGTTGGTGGAAGAGGGAAAGAGTGTGCCGTCACTGATGTACTCGTATGTGGAAGAGATTGTGGGGAATCAGGTTTTGACGAGGCAGGTGGAAGATATTCGGGATGTGAGTAGAAAGGTGATATACGACAGATTGTGAGGAGGCTCGTGCAAGTAGGACAGGTGTGATGAAGCAGGTGGAAGAGGGGCGGAAGAAACAGATAGATTAGGGGTGAGATTAAAATTATCCTTATTATTTTGATGAAACCATTTCAACAAAACTTGGTATCCACATCCTCATTATTTGTATAAAAGGCGTGTGGGAATAAAATATCCTTGCTAGCCTTAGCCATGTGGTTGAGGTTCAGAATGGAATGACAGGTACAACTATCGTAAAACAATCTTTTGTTTAAAGAATGCGAGGTTCGCAGGAGAGCTTCTGTGAAACTTGGAGGGTAGGAGACGAGATACTGGCAGAAGCAAAGCTGTGAGGACGGGGCGTAGCTCATATGTGGGTTCAAGTGCCACTAGTGGCACAAATTTAAAGTCCGCCCCCGGTAGCTGAATGACCAGCGCGACAGGATGCCAATCCTAAGGGCCCGGGTTCGATTTCCGGCTGGGTCGGAGATTTTCTCCGCTCAGGGACTAGGTGTTGTGTTGTCCTAACCATCATCATTTACAGCCGGCACGGTAGCTCACCGTGTTCGGTCAGAGGGTTAGTTGCCCTCTGTAATAAAAAACTGAGTGAATGAATCAACGATTTACTTGAGTGGGTGTCATGAGACGTCCGCCCTGAGCAAATGCAAAGAACAATAATGAACAAAATCAGATTAAAAAAAAGAAAAAAAAAAGATGGTACAGCACTTGCCCGTGAAGGCATAGGCCCCGAGTTCGAGACTCAACCCAGCACACAGTTATTATCTGCCAGGAAGTTTCAATCTTTTGTTGTTTCTTCCTGGTAGTTCGTTGACTTGAAATAATTTAAAATTTTTAAATACTATACGTCACATATTTTTGGTGTTCATTGCGTCAACCAGTGCATGTGACTGACCTCTACATCGACCCAACATTTTTTCCAACGTATTTAAGGGTTAAAGACAGACAGGCGGCTGAATATCATAGTCAAATTTATCATCTTCTCTTCAGCAGTTGGTGTAAAGGAGCAGAGATTGAGATTTGCATGTATAAAATATATGTGACATACGCGTACGTTGGCAAAGGCACTGGGAAGAAGCTAGCCGGATATCTTTGTACACAGATGTCACGAGCTTTTTAGACGCACTTTGCCTGATTATATGCCCGTAATCATCGAGCAGGACGGCAAGTGGCGAGGTCCTGAACTTGATTTTACCGGAGCGACGCAAGCTGCGAACGTCGGTCGCAGCGACTGACCAGGTAACGAGCTCAGCATTGATCGCATTGGGCGCGCGGCGCGCCGGCCGACAGCGCGGCAGCAAGTATAATTGGCGGTTTCGGCGGCGCGGCGGGAGCGGCGCCACTGTCGCTAAATAATATCGCGCTGCAAGCGGCCGCACGCCGCGTAATTAGCCACACGGCCGAGTGACGCAATTAGCGCTGTCAACCGTGTCCGGCCCGCGGAAGTGCACCGGCCGCAGTCGCGTCGCGCCATCTCTATCCATCTCTCTCTCTCTCTCTCTCTCTCTCTCTCTCTCTCTCTCTCTCTCTGCCCCACCAACGGTACTGGACATGTGGCTGCGCGCGTGTTTGCTTGTGGATTCCTCACTCCCGTGCGTTCTGACTGCGGAAATAATGCTGTGCTTCAGCGACGACTGTGAAGTCGGACAATGACCATCCACTTGAACAGCCGTTCGCTCCCAGAGTGGCGGGTGGGGGTTGGGTGCGGAAGAGGGTTGGGGCGGAAGCGAGGGCTCTCGTACTCTTCACGGTAGCCAGCACATCTCTCTCTCTCTCTCTCTCTCTCTCTTTCTCTCTCTCTCTCTTTCTCTCTCGCTCTCTGCCGCGTCGCTCTCTTTGATGCTCCTGGCTTTGTTCCAATCAGTTTCCTTTCATCGGCAAATGGAGTGGCGAAGCTGTTGTGCGCCAATTAACTGCTCTGGGAATCCTCTCACCACTTCAGTGCTGCCAACGTTTCCATATATCGTGCAGCGGCCAAAGCGGGTCTTGCCTGGCGGGACGCAAGAGCGCGACTGCTGACTGAGCTTCCCAGCTGCGTGTCGAAATAAAAAGTTGGTTAGGCTAGAAGCTAAAGAATACACTACACAGTCAAATCTTGGGAGCACCCCAGTCGTTTCATCGAGCAGGCTGTGGGAGTACATTTTCTACAGCTACATACGTACTCCTAAGAGAAAATAGCTCTGAGCACCATGGGACATAACTGCTGAGGTCATCAGTCCACTAGAACTTAGAACTACTTAAACCTAACTAACCTAAGCACGTCACACACATCCAAGCCCGAGGCAGGATTCGAACCTGCGACCGTAGCGGTCGCGCGGTTCCTGATTGTAGCGCCTAGAACAGCTCGGCTACCCCAGCCGGCTTCTAAGAGAACCTACGGTGCTTGGCAGACGGTACCATGTACCATACTAGTCATCACCTTTCCTGGTCCGCCCGCAAATGGGGTGAAGAGAAAAAACTACTTCTACATGCTCCCATACGAGCTCTGATTTCTCTTACCTTCGTGACCCTTACGCGAGATGTTCGTTGATGGCAGTAAAATTGTTCTGTAGTTTATTTCAAATGCTGGTCCTCTAAACTGTCTGGGCAGTGCTTCGCGAAAAGAACCTCTACTTCACTCCATTGATTCCGACTTGATTTCGAGGACCATTTCCATAATATTCACGTGTCGACTAAATCTACCGCTAACGAATCTAGCAGCATGTCTCTGAATTACTCCGGTATCTTTCTTTAATCCGACGTGGTGGGAATCCCAAATAATCTAGTAGAACTTAACAATGGGTCGCACAACTGTTCTACGCCTGATCTTTAAAGATGAGCTTTAGGCAGACTTCATGAAGTTTCAACAACTCACTATCTTTTCCAAAAGCTAAATTATTAGGTTGGTACTCTAGTTCGAAGGGGTTTTCCATAAATTAATAAAGACAAAACATACTTTAGACATCAATAATATACTCTCCTTCGCTATTTACAACAGTCTGCCAAAACTGGAGCAACTTTTCGATTCCGTGCATGTAGAGCTTACACTACTGGTCATTAAAATTGCTACACCACGAAGATGACATGCTACAGACGCGAAATTTAACCACCAGGAAGAAGATGCTGTGATATGCAAATGATTAGCTTTTCAGAGCACTCACACAAGGTTGGCGCCGGTGGCGACACCTACAACGTGCTGACATGAGGAAAGTTTCCAACCGATTTTTCGTACACAAACGGCAGGTGACCAGCGTTGCCTGGTGAAACGTTGTCGTGATGCCTCGTGTAAGCAGGAGAAATAATGCGTACCATTGCGTTTCCGACTTTGATAAAGGTCGGATTGTAGCTTATCGCGATTGCGGTTTATCGTATCGCGACATTGCTGCTCGTGTTGGTCGAGATCCAATGACTGTTAGCAGAATATGGAATCGGTTGGTTCAGGAGGGTAATACGGAACGCCGTGCTGGATCCCAACGGCCTCGTATCACTAGCAGTCGAGATGACGGGCATCTTATCCGCATGGCCGTAACGGATCGTGCAGCCACGTCTCGATCCCTGAGTCAATAGATGGGGACTTTTGCAAGACAACAACCATCTGCACGAACAGTTCGACGACGTTTCCAGCAGCATGGACTATGAGCTCGGAGACCGTGGCCGCCGTTACCCTTGACGCTACATCACAGGCAGGAGTGCCTGCGATGGCGTACTCAACGACGAACCTGGGTGCACGAATGGCAAAACGTCATTTTTTCGGATGAAGCCAGGTTCTGTCTACAGCATCATGATGGTCGCATCCGTGTTTGGCGACATCACGGTGAACGCACATTGGAAACGCGTATTCGTCTTCGCCATACTGGCGCATCACCCGGCGTGATGGTATGGGGTGCCATTGGTTACACGTCTCGGTCACATCTTGTTCGCATTTACGGCATTTTGAATAGTGGACGTTACATTTCAGATGTGTTACGACCCGTGGCTCTACCCTTCATTCGATCCCTGCGAAACCCTAAATTTCAGCAGGATAACGCACGACCGCATGTTGCAAGTCCTGTACGGGCCTTTCTGGATACAGAAAATGTTCGACTGCTGCACTGGTCAGCACATTCTCCAGATCTCTCACCAACTGAAAACGTCTGGTCAATGGTGGCCGAGCAACTGGCTCGTCACAATACGGCAGTCACTACTCTTGATGAACTGTGGTATCGTGTTGAAGCTGCACGGGCAGCTGTACCTGTACACGTCATCCAAGCTCTGTTTCTCAATGCCCAGACGTTCTGGGTACTGATTTCTCAGGATCTATGCACCCAAATTGCGTGAAAATGTAATCACATGTCAGTTCTAGTATAATATACTTGTCCAATAAATACCCGTTTATCATCTGCATTTATTCTTGGTGTAGCAATTTTAATGACCGGTAGTGAACATGCTATTGAAGCGAAGAATCTTAGAGCCATGTCGCAGCGCATTTCCATCCGAAAAGGAAGGTCCCTGAAGGCTGTTCAATGGAAAGACGGAAAGGTGAAAATCTAAGGTGAGGGCGTAAGACCAGGTGCATGGGGTGGGTGCGGAATGACCTCCCAACGAATCTTCTGTATAGCCTTTTTGTCATATATAAAAAAATAAAAAAGTAACGAATGAAGAAAAATATATTGTGCCAGTCTAGTAGAAAGCTGGCGAGCATTATCACGAATAACATCGCTTCGCACAGTCTTCCTGGTGGTTGTTCTTGGACTGCGTCCGTACGATGTCTCGGTTGTTGACAACAAATGTCAGCAGTAAGGGTTACAATTCGGGACAGCAATTCATAGTATACCACACCGACGCTTTTCCACCAGATCCATAACATTATCTTCTGTGCATGGGGGTAGGCTTCTGTATGGTAAGTTGCTGCTCTGTTTGGGATCAATCATACCTTTCTCTTCATTAGCGCAAAGATACCGTTTCTCTGGTATCACCAGTAGTGATACAGGATAGGAATGGCCGGTGTTGTTCACGAGCCAGTTGACGACGATGCGGATATAGCCACCACCTGGTTTTAGTGTTCTGGCTTAGAGCATACGGTACCCGCATATCCGATTTTTGAACCTTCCCTATTGCATGAAAATATCATATTTCATCACATCTGCCATTTCTCCAGTACACTGACGTGGTTCATTGTCGATTCATGCGTTTCAACGATCTTTCGAAAACCCCGGTCTACCTGAACATGGAGAGTTACTAATGTCAAAACGATCCTCCTTGAAATGAGAAAACTACTTTCTTGCCATGCTCTGGACAATGGCATTATCCCCATACACGTTGCAAACGTTTTTGGCTGCGTCCGCTACTGTCACCTCTCTACTGATCACAATCAGAAAAATACGTGGGAAATCTTCCCATTCCTCCATTTGGGACTCCATTTTCTAGGGTCCACAGCTCCACTCACTATCTTCAAATTATAAAATGACAATACCTAAACTGTAATAGCAACAGTGAAATACAAATAAAAAATGACAATCGATAAATAAAACCACAGCATCCGGAATATCAACATCATATACAAAAACTCTACGTACTTATGCACCAATTTAATACACTCATGCTCATAAATTAAGGATAATGCTGATACATGGTGAAACAACGCTCTGGTGGACGGTTTGCGGGTTTAAATCACCTCGGGGTATGACCATGCGGGGAATCTGACCTGCGGTCGTCGCACGGTGGCGCTGGCAGCAGAGTACAGTGCAGAGAGTAAGTGTGCAGACGTTTTCAGCCGTGCCAATGGTGACTGCGTTTTGAAAATGCTCAAAGAACACCTATTGATGACGTTATGATGAGTAGAATACTAGGGCGACTGTAGGCAGGTTAAATACAGCAGGTCGTGGCACGGGCCCTTCGTGTGCCACAAAGTGTGATCTCACGATTATGGCAACGATTCCAACAGACAGGAAACGTGTCCAGGCGCTACAGTACGGGACGTCCACAGTGTGAAACACCACAAGAAGACCGATATCTCACCATCAGTGCTTGCAGACGGCCACGGAGTACTGCAGGTAGCCTCGCTCGAGACCTTACCGCAGCCGCTGGAACAATTGTCTCCAGACACACAGTCTACAGACGACTGAACAGCAATGGCTTATTCGCCTGGAGACCTACAAGGTGCATTCCACTGACCCCTGGTCACAGTACAGCCTGTAAAACCTGGTGTCAAGAACACAGTACATGGTCATTCGAACAGTAGTCTCAGGTTATGTTCACGGACGAGTCCAAATATAGTCTGAACAGTGGTTCTCGCCGGGTTTTCATCTGGCGTGAACCAGGAACCAGATACCAACCTCTTAATGTCTTTGAATGGGACCTGTATGGAGGTCATGGTTTGATGGTGTGGGGTGGGATTATGATTGGTGCACGTACACCCCTGCATGTCTTCGACGGAGGTACTGTAACAGGTCGTGTGTATCGGGACGTCATTTTGCACCAGGCCTTTTCAGGGATGCAGTGGGTCCCACCATTCCCCTGATGGATGATAACGCACGGCCCCACCGAACTGCCATCGGGGAGGGGTACCTTGAAACAGAAGATATCAGGCGAATGGAGTGGCCTGCCTGTTCTCCAGACCTAAATCCCATCGAACACGGCCGGGATGCTCTCGGTCGACGTATCACTGCACGTCTTCAAACCCCTACGACACTTGAGCAGTTCCGACAGGCAATGGTGCAAGAATGGGAAGGAGCTCCTCGACCAACTGATCCAGAGTGTGCCAACCCGGTGTGCGGCTTGTGTACTTGTGCATGGTGATCATATCCCATATTGATGTCGGGGTACATGCGCAGGAAACAGTGGCGTTTTGGAGCACATGTCTTTCGGGACGATTTTCTCAACTTATCACCAATACCGTGGACTTACAAATCTGTGTCGTGTGTGTTCCCTATGTGCCTTTGATATTAGCGCCAGTTTTGTGTAGTGCCACGATGTGTGGTACGACATTCTTCAATTATTCTTAATTTATGAGCATGAGTGTATTTTGTTAACTTCCACCTACGTAGGGAGAAATGGCCTTAGTGATGAGAGAAATCAGTGATCGCGCTGAAAGATTTACGTGTTCATTTTTCCTACATATATTCGGGAGTGTGACAGAAGAGAAATAGTCCGACTTGCTCTATGCATCCTTTCCCGAACACTGGAGTCTGAGTTCCAGAGTAATCATGCAGAGGTATATGAAGTAGAGCAGTAGTAGTTTTAGAGGAATTGCAGCAGAAGGGAGGGTAGCACATAACGAAATTTTGCCTTTGTGGCTTTGCATTATATCAGTGTCGCATACGGAGAGCTGGGGTGGCTTTGTAAGCAGGAAGCCAGGCACAGAGTGTAAGTGGGTGGACGTCAGTGCCACAGCAGTATCTGCTGAAACATTTATTTCTTGCGTCGAGATTACAGAACTGTCTTCAGGACCGCAGTCGTTGGCCAGGCATAAGCACATGCCATGACGAAGTGCGGACGACTCGTCACTGACCCACAGGTCTGAGCGCCACAGTTAAATGTTGTGCTGGCGGCAGCATGGGGACAACTAGGTGTCGCCTGCACAGACGAATCTGTGGTGTGGTGTTAGCGACCTCGTAGTCAGCCTATCACACCCCCATTTGTGGACAGCTGACTGTGGTCCAGGGTGTTAGTTATTGTGTCATCCACCACGGATCAACTAAGATGTTCACGAGGTGGCAAGGGCAGCTACACGAAGGCACCACGGCTGTTTGGTGTGAAGATAACAGCTTGAACATCATTCGCCATGTCCCTTAGCGGTGTAAAGGATGAGCCAATCGCTATGAAAATTTTAATTTATTTTATTAGCTCCCAGAGGTAACTTCATTTTTCCATTATGGCCAAGCCACGGCCGGCAACGTCGGCTGCTTGTAAATTCTTTCGACCCATGGTCTAGCAACAGGAAGCGAGCACCGAGGAAGGGCACCTTGACCACGTGCCTCCATCGTGTGCTGATGAGGGTATGCTATGCGCTCTGGAAAGTTCCATGCCGCCCGCACGGTTTTGTCGGTCCTGACGAATCGGGGTGGAGGAAGCTAAGTGGTGCATCGAATATACCCAGCCGCCCATCGCCGGGCCCGCTCTCTTGTTTTCTTGCTCTCCTGCGAGTCTGACACGCGCCCTGTAGCAGTGAACATCTTCTGCTCCTCCCGGTGCTGCGGCACTATGGACTTAGTTTTCGTGGACACCAACCTTCGCCATACTTTACTTTCTAGCTCGCCCTCACCTCCCTAGGCCTGGCTATATGATCCCTTTTTATCATGCTTTCGCCAATAAATGGCCGCCTTCCCATACGCCCATCCTGTATAGTGTAGAAGGACTGATCTCACTCCAGTCCTCTCACCCATCATGAATCCACTAGGCAGCAACAGGAGACCATGGCTGTGGTATGCCTCGCGTTTAAAGTGAGCAAACAGATAGCTGGCAGATCATGTGCAGTCAGCTTGTAGCGGTTTCACGAAGCTCAGTAACAGTCATTCACTCTGTTTCTAGTGACAGGGACAGAATGGCAGCACAACTCAATATATTCTTCAGCTCCAAAATCCTTGTTATTTGAAGAGCCGATCCCTCGCCTGTGATGTGGTGGCTGCGGATGTATGGACGCAGTCGCCCTCATTTATCGGTCCCATCAGCGCTCCTCGCGCCTGTGTCGTCGAGCTCGGGTCGTTCTGCTTACATCTGACTTTACAATGGCATTCTGGCGCTGAGATAGCAAAGTGTTACTTCGCACTGCCGTATTATGAAACACTGTGACGTTTGTGTTTCTGTTTTTCTCAGTGCAATGCAGTGCTCGCCTAATGCCCTGACGTCTATTACATACCGATCGGCACATGGGCTCACAGCTAGCTTTCTTTGTTATGGGTTCACCTGGTGCAACTTCGAAAACATTTAAACATGTAAAATAAAATATTCTGATGCACAAGAGTGGGAAGAGAATATGAATCAATTTGTGCGTAGTTCGGGGTATACAAGGTGCGAAATATAACATAAAATGTCAGTCATCTCTAGCAACAACAGTGGTTCAATCTGGCTGTGAATTGATGGAGTCCAGCTGACCTTCGTTGATATTCACTAGTGTGTCACTTCATGCTGCCTTCACTACGTGCTAGAACATATCAGTCGTAGTGGCTGGCAATTGTTAGCCTGCCTGTCTCACGGTAACGCACACCAGGTACTTTCAACGGGCGACAGACTTTGCAATCGTGGTGCTGCACACTAGCTCGAACTCTTTTAAAAGACGTCAAGGTTCGACTCTTGTGTCTAGTGCTGTCGTTCAGTACCCGCTCCAGAGCAACAGTTTACCACCCTTTGTATCCCGGTAGCGGACGACAGCATGGGCAACATGCGGTCATTCATTATATTGTCGCCGGCCGGAGTGGCCGTGCGGTTCTAGGCGCCGCAGTCTGGAACCGAGCGACCGCTACGGTCGCAGGTTCGAATCCTGCCTCGGGCATGGATGTGTGTTATGTCCTTAGGTTAGTTAGGTTTAATTAGTTCTAAGTTCTAGGCGACTGATTACATCAGAAGTTAAGTCGCATAGTGCTCAGAACCATTTGAACCATTACATTGTCGAAAGATACTGTCACGGTGCGAGCTAACATCCTAAAGATGTTCGGGCTCAAATGTGGTTCCTCTTCGTCGACATGTCTTGGCTCAAACTCGTCTTGGGGTTGAACTGCCCTAAATAAGACACCTGTGAACCTTTGGTTAAATTGTCTCTCTGATGGAAAGTTTGCGAAATACAAAGTTAATGTTGTGGCAAGACAGCCAATTCACAGTGACGGGTAGCCGAAAGGCACACGTTTAAGCTCAAGCAGGATGGCGTGAGGTCTGGAACAGATCACCGATATGAGACTAGCAAAAATAGTACGTATCTGTTGGAATACTTAACTTTAATCCATAATTGGTGAACATCGGTCTGACGGTAGATGCATCACAAGATAAATAGCAATTGATAATGGCGCCTTGCTAGGTCGTAGCAAATGACGTAGCTGAAGGCTATGCTAACTATCGTCTCGGCAAATGAGAGCGTAATTTGTCAGTGAACCATCGCTAGCAAAGTCGGCTGTACAACTGAGGCGAGTGCTAGGACGTCTCTCTAGACCTGCCGTGTGGCGGCGCTCGGTCTGCAATCATTGACAGTGGCGACACGCGGGTCCGACGTCTACTAATGGACCGCGGCCGATTTAAAGGCTACCACCTAGCAAGTGTGGTGTCTGGCGGTGACACCACATTCCTCCCCCGCAAATCGGCGTACGGTTGTGTTATAAGGCTTCCGCCCGCCGTGGGGAGGACCCCATGTTGACGTATGCGACGAGGTGGGGAGCCTAACAACAGGCGAGGCTGTGCCACCCGCACCCTGCCATTCAGTCCGAGGGGAGCTAGGAAACGCCTGAAAACCTAGTCCAGGGTGCACGCCAACATGCGGTGTATACCGAAGGGTCGACCTCCATCGGGTCGGGGCACCCGACGGGCGAAGACGCCATGTGGTCCGGAGCGGGCAAGAGTTCCATGTCGGAGGACAGCTGGTCACGGGAAGCGATCGGCGACGCGTGACCCAGGGAGGCGCCCGGCGGTTGCAGCGACACGTCCACTGCGGGGGTCGCCGGCGGGAGAACAGGCGGCGGCGGCGGCGGTGGTGGTGGCGCGTCGCCATGGGGCAAAAGGAAACTCATCGTCGGTAACACCTGGGGCTGAGGCGAGCCAGTAGATGGGTCCCCAGGTCGCTGACCGGACGGCACCGTCGCTGAAAGCAGACGGGGAGCGGCAGAACCCGTGCGACGACAGAGGCGTAGCTGATTGAGATGCCGACGCACCTCACCAGAGGCCCCCAAAACCAGATACATAGCGCGGCCGAGGCAGCGAAGAATGCGCCCTGCGAGCCAACGCCGTGAACCTCGATAGTTGCGATAGTATACAACGTCGCCTGGGGCAAAAGCAGGTGTCTGCCGCTGCACACGAACCTGATGCGGCGGATGTAGCAAAGACATCAAGGTTCGATGAAGACGACCGTGGAGCAACTCAGCCGGCGAGCGACCATCTCGAGGCTGAGAGCGATACGTGGACAAAAAGAGCAATAAGGCGTCCTCCCGAGAATGAGACTCTTTCAACTTCAACATCTGGGACTTGAAAGTCCTGACCAGTCGTTCAGCGGCACCGTTTGACTGCGGCGAAAACGGCGCGGACGTCAGATGTTGAATACCATTGGCCTTGCAGAATTCTGCGGACATGAATTGTGGGTCATTGTCGGAAACAATAGTCTGTGAAAGACTTTCAATGCAAAAGATAGCGGATAACACTTGGATGGTGGCAGAAGACGTCGTGGAAGACATCCGGACAACAAAAGGGAAATTACTGAAGGAATCGACAACAACCAACCATCGAGCATTTCGGAATGGACCAGCAAAAGCGATGTGTAAGCGTTGCCAAGGGGTAGTGGCTGTTGGCCATGCAAAGAATTTCCGCGGTGGTGCGGATTGTTGTTCGGCACACGCCATGCAAGAAGAGCACATATTCGTAATCGCAGCATCGATTCCGAACCAAGTACAGTGCTGACGAGCAAGTGGTTTCGTTCGCACTATACCCCAATGTCCTTGGTGGAGAAGCCGTAAGACAGAGGACTGTAACGAACGTGGGACAACGACCCTGGATTGATCATTATCAGAACGCAACAGCAAAACACCACGTCGTACAAAAAGTCTCTCCTGGTGAGCAAAAAATCGGCGAACCAACGGATCCCCGATCCGTGACTTCGACAAGGGCCATTGCGTGGCAACAAAACGCAGAACGGTAGCAAGGATAGGGTCAGCAGCTGTGGCTGTAGCTACACGACGAAAATCAATCGGAAACGATTCGACCACGTCATCGGTTTCCGAATCAATGAACATGCAAGCAAGTTCGGAGGAATCGAATGCTCTATCCTCAGCAACAGGCAAACGGGACAACGCATCGGCGTTCCCGTGCTTAGCAGTGGACCGATACAAGATATCGTAGCGGTACTGCGAGAGGAAAATTGACCAGCGAATGAATTTCTGCGCTGTACGTGGAGGGACAAGCTTGTTCGGATGAAAAAGCGATGTCAAAGGTTTGTGGTCTGTGATGATGGTAAAGTGACGACCATACAAGAAATCATGAAACTTAGTAACACCAAATACGAGAGCCAAAGCTTCTTTCTCGATCTGTGAATAATTTCTTTGCGCACACGAGAGCAATTTGGACACAAAGGCAATAGGGCGATCATGCGATCCATCTTTGTGCGCAAGCACAGCACCGATCCCGAAATCCGATGCATCGACCATCAACAAAAGGGGCTTCTGGGGATCGAATGGCGTAAGGCAAGTATTGGAAAGCAACGCCGGTTTCAACTGGCGAAAGGCGCGTTCGCATTCCGTCGTCCAGACGAACGGAACACCTGTACGGCGTAAGCGATGAAGCGGAGCTGAAATGGAAGAGGCGTGGCGCACATAGCGATGATAATAATTGATTTTTCCCAGCACACTCTGTAGCTGCTTCGAATTCTGCGGCGAAGGCAAGTCTTGTATGGCACGGAGGTGCTCTGGACTGGGATGTATGCCTTGGGCATTGAGTACATGGCCCAGATAGGGTAAGTCCCGAGCAAAAAACACACATTTGTCCTTCCGCAAGCGAAGACCATTTTGTCGCAAGACCTGAAATAATGTTCTGAGATTGGCTAAATGTTCTTCTTCCGTCTTTCCAGAGATCACAATATCGTCCAGATAGTTTGCTGCAGTAGGGACCGACGCACAAACAGTTTGTAGATATTGCTGAAACAATGCAGGGGCAGATGCACACCCGAATGGCAGCCGTTTGAATCGGTACAAACCAAGATGCGTGTTAACCACCAAAACGCGCTGGGAGTCTTCGTCCACCGGTATTTGCAAGTACGCATCTTCTAGGTCTAACTTCGAAAAATATTTACCCGGGCACAGTTTGTCAAAAATATCTTCCGGGTGGTGTAAAGGAGAAGTTGCAATCACTAGTTGTAGATTCACTGTTGCCTTGAAGTCCACACAAAGTCTCAATTTTCCGGAAGGTTTTTGCAAAATTACTAAGGGTGATGCCCAGAGAGAAGCCTGCACACGTTCAATTACACCTTGCGATTCCAAATCGTGTAATGTTCTTGCAACCTCATCACGCAATGCGTGGGGAGCATTGTATGCTCTGAAAAATTTCGGTTGCGCGGTTACTTTCAGTTCCAAATGTGCTTTATAGTTCTAAGCGCAACCGAGGCCCGGTGCAAAAATGTCTGCAAATTCTGCACATAGACGAGAAACACTGTCTGAAGGCACAGTCTGGTTCACTGATAGGACCTGATTTACGATAGACAAGTTAAACAACTGAAATAAATCGAAACCAAACAAGTTCACTGCAGAGGAAGAACGAAGGACGTACAATGACACAAGTTTTGTTTGTCCCTTGTATGTTGCAAGAAGGCTACACTGTCCTATCACAGGGATAGCTTGTCCTGAATAACTAATTAACATTTGTGGCACGCAACGGAGGGGTGCCCAGCTGTTTGTACGTGTCGTGATTGATCAAGGAAACTGCAGCTCCGGTATCGAGCTGGAATGGTATCACGTTGCCATGAATGTCCAAGTCTACAAAAAGTTTATTGTACTGCTGACGACAAGAGCGACTGTCTCGTGCAACGTGAACTGACACTGGTACAGAATCACTTGTGATGTGACGGGATTTCCGTCGATGTCGACGCACACTATTTGTGGGACGAACACAGTCACCGTTATAGAGAGTAGCACTGGGCGGAGTGGAATGAACTACATGAATTTCCATGAGCGAAGGTTCACGAGCATGAGTGTTCTGGGTTCGATTCCGGCGTGAAGCAAACGGCCTGGAATGGTTTGGAACTTACGATTGGAGCTTTTTCTGGCAAACACTTTGAACATGTCCTTTTTTATTACAGAAAAAGCAAACAGCCTGGCGTGACAGGCAATTCTCACGCGAATGTCTAGTAGCACACTGCTGGCATGATTGTAGCACTGCATTTGCTTGCTTGCGCGGCACACGTGGCTGAGAGCTGGGCGGCAGATGCGCGGATGGGCACGAGGGCTGTTTACTGTTCCGTGCAGCACGCCTGGCGGGCCGGTGAATGTGACACACGACCGGTGAAGTTTCAAATGATTCCTGAGCAAAGTCAAGTGTGTCTTGCCGATCCAATATATCCATCACTTGTTGAAGGGAGGGATTGACTAGTTTTAAAATCTGTTCCTTTATACGAACATCAGAAACGTTCTGTGCAATTGCATCACGTACCATAGTATCTGAATAAGGGAGTCCACATTCACACTCAAAAGCGCAATCCCTAGTAAGGCCTTGCAAGGTTGCAACCCACTCCCTATTAGTCTGACCTGCCGTACGTTTTGTACGAAAGAAGGTCTACCGTTTGGCAACTACATTGACTGATTCTTTGAAATATGCATCTAATGCACACAAAATTTCGTCGTAGGACAGAGTAGCTACGTCGCGTCGGGGAAATAATTTCACTATCACACGGCACGTCTGGACGCCTATGGTGGAAACGAGAAATGGCTGCCGCTCATTTCCTTGAATTCTGTAGGCGGCGAGATGGAATCCAAATTGGCGTGACCACTCCGTCCAGCTTTCCAGTGCTTGCCAGTGCCGCATCAAAAGGACGAAGAATCAGCAATGATGAACGACATGAGGATGCAGAAGGCAATGGAAACCACTGCATTAAAGACACGTAACGTGTATCCACAGGACATGTGGCCTGTATTTGAAGAAGTGTCATGATGATCTCTCCATTGGCAAAAGATTCCGGAATAGTCCCCCATTCTGATCTCCGGGAGGGGACTGCCATAGGGGAGGTTACCATGAGAAAAAGATTGAATAATCAACGAAAGGATAACGTTCTACGAGTCGGGGCGTGGAATGTCAGAAGCTTGAACGTGGTAGGGAAACTAGAAAATCTGAAAAGGGAAATGCAAAGACTCAATCTAGATATAGTAGGGGTCAGTGAAGTGAAGTGGAAGGAAGACAAGGATTTCTGGTCAGATGAGTTTCGGGTAATATCAACAGCAGCAGAAAATGGTATAACAGGTGTAGGATTCGTTATGAATAGGAAGGTAGGGCAGAGGGTGTGTTACTGTGAACAGTTCAGTGACCGGATTGTTCTAATCAGAATCGACAGCAGACCAACACCGACAACGATAGTTCAGGTATACATGCCGACGTCGCAAGCTGAAGATGAACAGATAGAGAAAGGGTATGAGGATATTGAAAGGGTAATGCAGTATGTAAAGAGGGACGAAAATCTAATAGTCATGGGCGACTGGAATGCAGTTGTAGGGGAAGGAGTATAAGAAAAGGTTACAGGAGAATATGGGCTTGGGACAAGGAACGAAAGAGGAGAAAGACTAATTGAGTTCTATAACAAGTTTCAGCTAGTAATAGTGAATACCCTGTTCAAGAATCACAAGAGGAGGAGGTATACTTGGAAAAGGCCGGGAGATACGGGAAGATTTCAATTAGATTACATCATGGTCAGACAGAGATTCCGAAATCAGATACTGGATTGTAAGGCGCACCCAGGAGCAGATATGGACTCAGATCACAATATAGTAGTGATGAAGAGTAGGCTGAAGTTCAAGACATTAGTCAGAAAGAATCAATACGCAAAGAAGTGGGATACGGAAGTACTAAGGAATGGTGAGATACGTTTGAAGTTCTCTAACGCTATAGATACAGCAATAAGGAATGGCGCAGTAGGCAGTACAGTTGAGGAGGAATGGACATCTCTAAAGGGCCATCACAGAAGTTGGGAAGGAAAACATAGGTACAAAGAAGGTAGCTGCGAAGAAACCATGAGTAACAGAAGAAATACTTCAGTTGATTGATGAAAGGAGGAAGTACAAACATGTTCCGGGAAATTCAGAAATACAGTCGCTGAGGAATGAAATAAATAGGAAGTGCAGGGAAGCTAAGACGAAATGGCTGCAGGAAAAATGTGAAGACATCGAAAAGGATATGATTGTCGGAAGGACAGACTCAGCATACAGGAAAGTCAAAACAACCTTTGGTGACATTAAAAGCAACGGTGGTAACATTAAGAGTGCAACGGGAATTCCACTGTTAAATGCAGAGGAGAGAGCAGATAGGTGGAAAGAATTCATTGAAAGCCTCTATGAGGGTGAAGATTTGTCTGATGTGATAGAAGAAGAAACAGGAGTCGATTTAGAAGAGATAGGGGATCCAGTATTAGAATCGGAATTTAAAAGAGCTTTGGAGGACTTACGGTCAAATAAGGCAGAGGGGATAGATAACATTCCATCAGAATTTCTAAAATCATTGGGGGAAGTGGCAACAAAACGACTATTCACGTTGGTGTGTAGAATATATGAGTCTGGCGACATAACATCTGACTTTCGGAAAAACATCATCCACACAATTCCGAAGACGGCAAGAGCTGACAAGTGCGAGAATTATCGCACAATCAGCTTAACAGCTCATGCATCGAAGCTGCTTACAAGAATAATACACAGAAGAATGGAAAAGAAAATTGAGAATGCGCTAGGTGAAGATCAGTTTGGCTTTAGGAAAAGTAAAGGGACGAGAGAGGCAATTCTGACGTTACGGCTAATAATGGAAGCAAGGCTAAAGAAAAATCAAGACACTTTCATAGGATTTGTCGACCTGGAAAAAGCGTTCGACAATATAAAATGGTGCAAGCTGTTCGAGATTCTAAAAAAGGTAGGTGTAAGCTATAGGGAGAGACGAGTCATATACAATATGTACAACAACCAAGAGGGAATAATAAGAGTGGACGATCAAAAACGAAGTGCTCGTATTAAGAAGGGTGTAACACAAGGCTGTAGCCTTTCGCCCCTACTCTTCAATCTGTACATCGAGGAAGCAATGATGGAAATAAAAGAAAGGTTCAGGAGTGGAATTAAAATACAAGGTGAAAGGATATCAATGATACGATTCGCTGATGACATTGCTATCCTGAGTGAAAATGAAGAAGAATTAAATGATCTGCTGAACGGAATGAACAGTCTAATGAGTACACAGTATGGTTTGAGAGTAAATCGGAGAAAGACGAAGGTAATGAGAAGTAGTAGGAATGAGAACAGCGAGAAACATAACATCAAGATTGATGGTCACGAAGTCAATGAAGTTAAGGAATTCTGCTACCTTGGCAATAAAATAACCAATGACGGACGGAGCAAGGACGACATCAAAAGCAGACTCGCTATGGCAAAAAAGGCATTTCTGGCCAAGAGAAGTCTACTAATATCAAATACCGGCCTTAATTTGAGGAAGAAATTTCTGAGGATGTACGTCTGGAGTACAGCATTGTATGGTAGTGAAACATGGACTGTGGGAAAACCGGAACAGAAGAGAATCGAAGCATTTGAGATGTGGTGCTATAGACGAATGTTGAAAATTAGGTGGACTGATAAGGTAAGGAATAAGGAAGTTCTACGCAGAATCGGAGAGGAAAGGAATATGTGGAAAACACTGATAAGGAGAAGGGACAGGATGATAGGACATCTGCTAAGACATGAGGGAATGACTTCCATGGTAGTAGAGGGAGCTGTAGAGGTCAAAAACTGTAGAGGAAGACAAAGATTGGAATACGTCAAGCAAATAATTGAAGACGTAGGTTGCAAGTGCTACTCTGAGATGAAGAGGTTAGCACAGGAAAGGAATTCGTGGCGGGCCGCATCAAACCAGTCAGTAGACTGATGACTAAAAAAATGTTTCCCTTGCTGGTCGATATTAGGTCCGCCATATTTAACAGTGCTACGTCTCCTGGACCACAAACGGTTTCTACGGGGTTTCCCTATGACGTAGGTTCTCGTCTGTCTCACTCGCACACTGTAGCGCTTAGGCCTCAATAGACTATAGACGCCTGTGAGTTTCCCCATCTCGTGGTGAATCTGCGCCCTTTGTGTTATGCGGTCCTGAACGACAGTGTTTGTTTCACAATTTCTGTAGGCTGACTCTTTCGGCCATGTATTTAAACGAGAGCGCAATGCTCGTAAACTTACAACGGGGACTGCATAGATAGGATGTAGCCACAGACCTTAGCCCACCACAAAAGCGATGCGTGTCGGATCAGAGGTGATAGTGTAGAGTACTGAATAGCACCCCATAATAACACGCCAGTCACTGGACTCATATGAAGCCGACGAGTGCAGTATGGCAGTGTTTGTTCTCCTTGTATTATGAACACATGGATACATCCGTCATGACGTTGCATGCACAATCGGGGCTCGCCTGAAAAAAGACATGGTGCCACTCCTGTGTCCACCGTTTCCGGCACACCTGTCTCTGCTGGCGCGTCAGGGGGAGCGGCAACAACAGCCTCCTAGCTGACAGTCGGTGGTGTTCGAGACGCCATCGCATTGCCGATGTGGATGTTTGTCTTTTTGCAAACAAGACCATTTCCTGAATCTAGTGATGTGATGTGATTGTAGGACGGTCATGCGAATAACAGGTCTGTCCTCTCGAGTGCTACTCGCGTGTGGCCTTTGGGATCCTGTGTGGCCTTGTTTATTGCCTTTCTAAACTTAATGGTTACATATTTGCAACGCAACTGTGGGATCCAAATCAATAGAAGCACAGTCTACATAGCCTACTATCCTGCCACTGTGGAGTTCTGCTACTTGGCTGGCTGGTAGGTGTTTGTCCTTCTAACACAAGGCACAACATTATTTTCTCGCAAAAATAGAATCAAATGTGATGAATGAATGAGAACTTTGCTGCTTAATCTCTCCTAATACACTCAGGTGACAGAAGACATATCTCCTAATATCCTGTCAGACCTCATTTAACCCAGCTTAGGGCAGCAACTCGAAGTGGTGTGGACTCAACAAGTTGTTGGAAGTCTCCTGCAGCAATATTGAGCTATGCTGCCTCTATTGCCATCCATCCCGAGGCATGATATTGCTTAGGAACTGACCTTGTAACAACAACGACGTTGTACTATTGTACATATAAATAATATTTTTTTTCATCTGATTTTTCGTTAAACTTGAGTAATTGATGTTCTGATTTCATTTGTTTTGTTGTTTCATGCCATTGTTTCAAGAAAACTGTAAACAATTTTCAATGTGAATATTAATGTTTATGTCAAATGTCAAACAATATTGTAATAGAATTGAAAGGTAACAAATGTTGAAACTGTTGTAACATGTTTGAAATTGTAACTGTGCGTCTGGTCCATACGTAGGCAATGTGTTAGGATATGTAGAATGCAAAACCTCGGGTGAATACCCTGTCTGTAAGGGAGCAGTAAAAGGTGGATGGCAGGCGAGCGCGGGAAAATGCACACGGGCGCTGCACGGCACAACGGGCTCAGCAGTAGTAGTTGGAGTTTGGCATTGGTCTGAGCAACACGTTCTGAAGCGAGGAGGCTCTCCTGGAAGACGTCGTGTCATTGAGCCTCGGGTATGCCGTTCCAACGCCCATACAGCATGGCAAAATTACATAGGCACTAAATGGAAAAGTATTGCGACGCTATGAAGAAATAAAGTGCCGGTACGTCAAGAACCATAGCTGTGGTTGTATGTGTGCTTTGTGCCTCGCCATCTCACCGCCTGCCAACCGCCGCACCGATACAAACAGGTTGAAACTTTTAGTACTGTATTCGTATGGACCAGTGTTACTTTTGTTCCATACTGTTCAATAACAACTTAAATTTTACCACAACTTTCCTATCATTTAATTATCCTCACAACTAACCTACACAGGGTCCTTTCCAAATGTTGTGCAATCCGAGTGTCCCGAGATGAAAAATTAAAGTTTGTGTTAGTAATAATTACCTGCAGACCTAGCTATGTTAGAAAGGTGTTTAAAGAACTGTTTTGTTAATGAACCAGTAAATGAATAACGAAGGTCTGATAAAGTTGGAAGATAACTTTAATATTGATTTAGTAATGAAGTTTAATTATTTCGAGACAGATATAAAGGTATTTAAATGAGTAGGAAATAAGATAAAGAGAGTAGTAACTCATATATTGGAAATCTTGAGCGCATAACGGTTCAGTAATTAATTTTTTTAATACAGTGATCACAACAGTTTCAAGGTCCCCCCCCCCTTTTTTTTTGTTCATTTGAATTCTGAAGTGCTCTAAAATGATTTGACCAGCAAAAGTTAAAGTCAATATATATGTCAAAAGTTATCAGTGTTTTATCTTTATCAAAAAATGACATTTTGTGTGTGGCCCCAAAGTGCTATTTCTAGGGAAACCTATGCCCGATTTCAATCAGATCAATAGACAGTACGAAGTTTGGTAGTATACATTATAGTGTAGTGTTATGTATTCATGGTTTTTCCATATCAGTACAGAAAGTGAAACTATCAGTTCAATAGATTTTGTGGTTATAAAATTTAGTATATTATGCAGTGTTACTACGTGTTGTTTTGCATGAATGTACATCAACTTGTACAGGGAAGAAACTCAGTTAATGCCTAATTAGGCTGGCGACCGTATTATTAACAAATTGGTAGCATCTACTGTGTTGCTTTTTGTCCATCCTGACGTGTAGTTGTATTTCGGACTTATTTGACGTATCATTGTTATTACGGAGTGCGTGTAAGTCTGATTTGCCTCCATTCAGGTACACGCGGTCAATATCTATACAAAAATCCTGTCTCGTACGGTAAACCCCACTCACTTACCATAGTACAGGCTTTAAAGAGTATTGTGTGCCCCACGCGCATGTTACAAGTGGCTCCCGGTGACAGGACTTCCAGTTGTTGTCGGTCACAAATTAACGTGAATACCGAACAGTGGATGTTCAGTGGCACGAATTGCAATATTATTCAGTAAAGTAAATAGCAGTGAACGTCAAGTACGGTAGTGGGGTGTAATTTGCGTTCAGTATGGACAAGAACGTAGCCACAGTGGATGTGCCGAGCGTAATGGAAGATGCGGCTGGCAATGACAGGAGTTTACGCGGCCAGACAACAGATGGCGTTAGCGAAAGACAATTGGCGTACATTCAATACCACGAACATGTTAACGAACAGATTGAAATGTCGAGATTGCCTCTAACACACCAAGGAATAAAACGAGAAGTAGAGGATGACTTTGTAGATGATAGTGGGTATGTGAACGAATCCACTGACGTGTTTGATTCACCACAGATAAAGAAAGAACCGAAGGAAAATTTTGAAGTAGGATCGGAACACACCGATTCCGTAGAACAAAACAGTGTGAAAATTTTAAGCATGAACGACTTATTTGAACGATTAACCAAACAAATTGCAGGACGGAATGATCAGCTTAAAACACACGTTGACGAGCAGCTTAAAACACAAAGTAATCAGCTCAAAACACAGAATGATCAGCTTAAAACACACGTCGACGAGCAGCTTAAAACACAGAATGATCAGCTTGAAACACACGTTGATGAGCAGTTTAAAACACAAGTTGGTCAGCTTAAAGCACAGGTCGAAGAACAAGGAATTAAAATTAGTAAACAAATAGAACAGGTAGAACAAAAGTGGGTAATTTAAGCTCTGTAGTAAATACTATGAAGTCTGAAATTGACACAATTAATAAAAATATGAATACTATGCAGGGGGAAATTGACAACATTAACAGTAGGTCAATAACCTGTTCAGTTGTACCAGAGCACCCATCTGTTCCATGTAAACACAGCTGTCACCAGCTTGCACAATGCCTTGTTGACCCCACAAAGCCAAGGATCCAAGCCCATTGCTTTGTGGAGTCTGTGCGGCACTCGAACCCTATCACCAGTTCTTACCAACACCATCGGGACTGTTCTGGCCAGGCCACGGATTTAGAGGCGTCTAGGGTCCAATGAAGGGCCGCTCAGCGAAAAAGATCGGGAACGCGGAGCCGCGAGAAGTAAACAGAGCGACAGGCGAGAGCGACGGAAAGAGCACAGCGCGTGCCTGGTCGGCTGCCAGCCCCAACCATCAGCGCGTTTAGACGTAGGAGCAGCAGCTGGCAGCTCTACCAGCAGGCCCTCAGCACCACCTTGTTTTAATGCTGCCTGGCAGGGTCTACACCTTTTAATGTGCAGAATGGCCATGTGAAATGTTTGCTGTGTCCACCAAAGTATTAAACCTGATAAAGAAATTATGCCGTAAATAACGCGGAAGAGTACGACAAATATGTCGACAGTGAACGAAAGGCAATAATCTTAGAGCTGAAAGCTATATTTTCCGACGAAGTTAGTTACCTCTTAATAATAAGTTCTGATACTATCTGATAAACGTATTTCGTATTTTTTGCAAGACATTGATTGTTCTGGAAGAGCCTCTTTTGTGAGAATCAGGTACAGGATTTCTCATCTGATAGCTGTGCACTTGAAGCCATTTGCTGAGGGAGAATTGATTAAAGTTTGCCTTGTAATAGCGGTGGAAGAGCTGTGTCTACAGCTGGTTCCGCAGCTACAGTCCGTGTCACTTTTCGAGCCACTGTACCACGCGGAACTGAAGAATTAGCAGAAGGATTGGAGCTCAGGTGAAAATGAATATTAAAGACAGTGTTGTATTCTCTTAGTCTCTGGATGACTCTTTTGACTTCTCAGACACGGCACAGCTGGTAATTTTCATTAGGACAGTAAACAAAATGCTGGAAGTTCGCGGGGAGAAGTGAGGTATCATCCCTTTGAAGAACACAACAACAGGTCAAGATGTGTTCAATGCACTTGAAGCAGTTATGTAGAAGATTGGTCTGCCGTGGAAATTACTAACTTCCGTTGTAACAGGCGGTACACCAGCTATGACTGAAGAAATCAGTGCCTTAGAAGGACACGAACGGAGAAAAATAAAGAATCATGATCTCCTGGTTATCCTTATACATTGCCTGATTCATCAACAACATTTATGTTCCAAAAGCGTAAAAGTGAATAATGTAATGAGCTTGTTTATTAAAATCACTAATTCTATTCGAGCAAAAGGATTCAATTATCGCTTGTTCAATGCGTTTCTCGACGATGTCGGATGTAAGTATGGAGATATACCTCATCACCATGAGGTTCGGTAGCTCAGTCATGCTAAAGTTTTGGAGCGCTTCGTGGAACTGCTCCAAGAAGTATCATTATTCACGGAAACGAAGGGAGAAAGTGTTACAGAAGTGTCGGATGATTGATGGATTTGCGATTTAGCCTTCTTAGCCTCGGGACTTCAAAGGAAGGATATTCTCATTATCCATCTATGTGACAAAATAAAGGCACTATAGACGAAACTGTGGCTCTGGGAAAGGCAGCTAGAGGCTAGAAACGTTTCTTACTTTCCGAAACTGTCAGCATTCACGAACGTTGCCATTCTTGCTGATTTTAGAGACTATACAGGTCTTTTAAAAAAAATCACTTAGTGAATTTGAAACAAGAGTCATTGATATTTCACACTTGCAAATAGATTTAGTAGTTTTGTTATTCCGTACTCTGTGGAGGTAGATTCTGTAAACCTCTCCCTCCAAATGAATATCACAGATATTCAGTGCGATTCCGAATTGAAAGATAGGTATCAGAGCAGAAAGACTTTATGCGACTTGTACGAACATTCGTCACAGAAGCGTTCCCCGAAACTTGATAGGCATGCAGCACGGATGATTCGTCTTCTCGGATCAACCTACAGCTGAGCAGTTCTTTTTCCTAATGGAACTGTGTAAATCGCGACTTGAGATGCTCCACATCAGATTATCATCTGAAATGTGTTGTGAGACTGCGTTGTGTTAAATCAGTCAGTCGCACCATTGAAGTAAATAAATGTAGAAAGCAGCAATAGAAAACGGAAGTAGATTAATTTCGTATATTTTCTTTGTAGTTAATTTCCCAGTTTTGCCTTTCAGAGTGCATCATTCATTAACTTCCATATTTAGTGCGTATTTACATTCGTTTTGTCCTTCTTCATTTGCTGGCAGTGTTTTCTCAAAAACGAAAATATTTTCAGCATTAAGACTATTGGAATAAGTACCTTCATTATATGTTCAACATGTACAATTAGTATTGCGGCCCATTTTACGGTTTCTTTGGTGTCCATATCCCCAAACAGATTATTCATTTACTTGTGACCAAACAATTTCAAACGCTGACTTCTATTTACGACACTAGCGTCTTCCACAATAGGAGAATAAGCCATCTTCGCGCAGCGCCGCTTGGGTGTTACTGGCAAGTAAACAGTCACGTGCTCCCAGGTCCTGATCGCAGAGCTCCGACGGAGCCTGAGCAACCAGCGGAATCACGCCGCTCCGTAGAGAGGTACCTTGAACGGCCCTGGTCCAACCGATATGGTCTTGAGCTCTGGAGGGACGCTCCAGATGATGTCGTGCTGGTGGCAAAGGCGATCGCGTCGGCCGTCTGCTGCCATAACCTATGAAAATCAAATTTCGCGGAATTGTCCTAACTGATACGTCAGGGCACATTGATTTCTGCGGTTATTTCACGCAGTGTTGCTTGTCTGCTAGCACTGACAACTCTACGCAAACGCCGCTGCTGTTGGTCCTTAAGTGAAGGCCATCGGCCACTGCGTTGTCCATTGTGAGAGGCAATGCCCGAAATTTGGTATTCTGAGCACACTACTGATACTGTGGGTCTCGGAATGTTTGAACTGCCCAACGACTTCCGAAATGGAATATCCTAAGCGACTAGCTCCACCTACCATTCTGCATCCAAAGTCTGTTAATTCCCGTTCTGCGGCCATAATCACATCGGAAATCTTCTCACACGAGTCACCTTATTACAAGTGGCAGCTCCACCAGCGCACTGCACTTTTACACCTTATGTAGATGATAATACTGTCGTCTGTATAATTGCACCTCTCTGCACTTTCGTCTTCTATGTTTATAAAGAGCGTAGATGGGATTACTCCCACCTGCCTTGTGAAGTTGTGCTGAAATTTTAATTATATCCATAGCCAAGGACTTCGTATACTTCACACCACTTTGACGTTTCTTGCTTGTCGCCTACATGGTGTTGGAGTTTTCATGCCTAGCAGTGTATATCTAAGGTGTCATTCCAGATATGAAAAATTTTTATTAAGATGGCAAATGAACAGTAAACGAACTCCATCTGTGAGCAATCTTTCCGCCTGTCTAAGAATTAGCGGTGAAGAAAACCTTGACTGGGTATGAGGGTCATGAACGAGCAACATGAGAACGCTTTCCTGTGTTTACTGAGTAACTTACTCCCTTGGGACCAGATGTTTGGAATTCATATTACTGTCTATAACGGAATCGCCATGACTTACTATTTAATTAACCTGCTTTATAAAAAACATGATGTGAGCATCGGATTACCCAAACACTGTTATAATAAAAATTTAAGTACACGCGGTAATAATAATTAATTTCACGTGCACGAAATAATGACTTGACATTAGGAAGGAACAAAACATTAACGATGACTGGTATACTGACATACACTCCTGGAAATGGAAAAAAGAACACATTGACACCGGTGTGTCAGACCCACCATACTTGCTCCGGAAAATTCCAAGAGGGCTGTACAAGCAATGATCACACGCACGGCACAGTGGACACACCAGGAACCGCGGTGTTGGCCGTCGAATGGCGCTAGCTGCGCAGCATTTGTGCACCGCCGCCGTCAGTGTCAGCCAGTTTGCCGTGGCATACGGAGCTCCATCGCAGTCTTTAACACTAGTAGCATGCCGCGACAGCGTGGACGTGAACCGTATGTGCAGTTGACGGACTTTGAGCGAGGGCGTATAGTGGGCATGCGGGAGGCCGGGTGGACGTACCGCCGAATTGCTCAACACGTGGGGCGTGAGGTCTCCACAGTACATCGATGTTGTCGCCAGTGGTCGGCGGAAGGTGCACGTGCCCGTCGACCTGGGACCGGACCGCAGCGACGCACGGATGCACGCCAAGACCGTAGGATCCTACGCAGTGCCGTAGGGGACCGCACCGCCACTTCCCAGCAAATTAGGGACACTGTTGCTCCTGTGGTATCGGCGAGGACCATTCGCAACCGTCTCCATGAAGCTGGGCTACGGTCCCACACACCGTTAGGCCGTCTTCCTCTCACGCCCCACATCGTGCAGCCCGCCTCCAGCGGTGTCGCGACAGGCGTGAATGGAGGGACGAATGGAGACGTGTCGTCTTCAGCGATGAGAGTCGCTTCTGCCTTGGTGCCAATGATGGTCGTATGCGTGTTTGGCGCCGTGCAGGTGAGCGCCACAATCAGGACTGCATACGACCGAGGCACACAGGGCCAACACCCGGCATCATGGTGTGGGGAGCGATCTCCTATACTGGCCGTACACCACTGGTGATCGTCGAGGGGACACTGAATAGTGCACGGTACATCCAAACCGTCATCGAACCCATCGTTCTACCATTCCTAGACCGGCAAGGGAACTTGCTGTTCCAACAGGACAATGCACGTCCGCATGTATCCCGTGCCACCCAACGTGCTCTAGAAGGTGTAAGTCAACTACCCTGGCCAGCAAGATCTCCGGATCTGTCCCCCATTGAGCATGTTTGGGACTGGATGAAGCGTCGTCTCACGCGGTCTGCACGTCCAACACGAACGCTGGTCCAACTGAGGCGCCAGGTGGAAATGGCATGGCAAGCCGTTCCACAGGACTACATCCAGCATCTCTACGATCGTCTCCATGGGAGAATAGCAGCCTGCATTGCTGCGAAAGGTGGATATACACTGTACTAGTGCCGACATTGTGCATGCTCTGTTGCCTGTGTCTATGTGCCTGTGGTTCTGTCAGTGTGATCATGTGATGTATCTGACCCCAGGAATGTGTCAATAAAGTTTCCCCTTCCTGGGACAATGAATTCACGGTGTTCTTATTTCAATTTCCAGGAGTGTAGATTTCCTTTTGATGTACAACTAATATACTGCAGCACTCTGTCTCTCTTCTCTGCCTCTCTCTCTCTCTCTCTCTCTCTCTCTCTCTCTCTCTCTCCTGACGAACAGGCCATGAAGGCCCAAAGGTACTGACCGTCCGTCGTGTCGTCCTCAGACCACAGGCGTCACTGGATGCGAATATGGAGGGGCATGTGGTCAGCACACCGCTCTCCCGGCCGTATGTCAGTTTCCGAGACCGGAGCCTCTACTTGTCTATCAAGTAGCTCCTTAGTTAGCCTCACAAGGGCTGAGTGCACCCCGCTTGCCAACAGCTCCCGGCAGAGTGGATGGTCACCCATCCAACTGCTAGCCGAGCCCGACAGCGCATAACTTAGGTGATCTGACGGGAACCGGGGTTACCACTGCGGCAAGGCCGTTGGCACTGTAGCACTGAATCACACAATAACCTAACGTCGTAATAAATATGGTAATAACTCACACAATCATACATGCGAACTGCACTTCTGCTAATGAACTAAGCAACACTGATTTTAACATAAATGACTCTGTGCAGCAAATAAATCTACCATCCGCTCAAACACCTTTCTCATTACCCATCTGGGAGAGAAAAGCAAAAAATAAATCAGCAAATATGTTACCCCTTTCTGAGCCTTAAATTAGTGTTCCTATCCACCAAAACAGTAATGTTTTTAGTCTACAGAGGTTGATAACACTGAAGCCATTGTTCATTAACGGGAGAAGTATCGTAACCTCATTTCAGATCTCCGGTTTAAAATCTACTACAAACTAATAAGTAATCAGGGTAACGCTTAAGTAATTTTAGTAAATTTAAAGAAAGAAATTATTAGAAATTAAAGATTTTTGTTCCTCTCGCCTACGACAACTGGCATATGTTGTGGGAAATTCAGAACACGACACTACACTGGGACTCTGTTAGGCGGTTTTCTGGTACTTTAAATACAGATAATGTGGAGACGGGCAGCACCTTCTTATATGTAGTTCACTTCTACTGGGAAATCAATATTCTGAATTTGTCCCTGTTCAGCCACCACCCTGATTAAACCGAGATTAAACTGTTGGTCTTCGGACAAAGAGACCACCCCCATGCAGTCGCCATGTCACTGTGGAGGATGAGACTGGATGCCTTTCAGTCCCGCTAAATGTGGCTGAAATTGCACCCAATGTTTGATGTGGGTCCCTTCTTGCCTGTGGCACAATGCAGCGTCATCTGCTGCCAAAATTGACCGTGTTCGACCACCCCCTCTCTTTCTGGCAATAGTACCTGTGGTTCGCAATGGTACCCATGCACCTTAAACAATGTTGTGAGCAATACCAAATGTTGTGGGTTGGCAGGAGAGCCAACACCGTGATTTTAGAGGAAGCCGAAAGGCACGCGTTTTAGCTCACGCAGGCTGGCGTGAGGTCTGGAACAGGACAAGGAAATTAGAATTTAGAAAAAACGGACGTAGCTGGTGGAATACTTAACTTTAATCCATTAATGGTGAGCGTCGCTCTTGACGGTACATGATTACAGTATCAATAGTAACTGGTAATGGCGCCTTGCTAGGTCGTAGCAAATGACGTAGCTGAAGGCTATGTAACTATCGTCTCGGCAAATGAGAGCGTATTTTGTCAGTGAACCATCGCTAGCAAAGTCGGTTGTACAACTGGGACGAGTGCTTGGAAGTCTCTCTAGACCTGCCGTGTGGCGGCGCTCGGTCTGCAATCACTGATAGTGGCGACACGCGGGTCCGACGTATACTAACGGACCGCGGCCGATTTAAAGGCTACCACCTAGCAAGTGTGGTGTCTGGCGGTGACACCACACCAAACAACTGTGCAACGCTCGTCACACTTCATCCTTCTTGCAGTTTCCCGATGATTCTTGCCTGTGTGGTGTCATACAGGTGTTGAGTCCGGGCCACGTTGTAATGTAGAACACCACCACAGTGCACCTTAACTGTTGACTGATCGCCGACCGGGGTGGCCGAGCGGTTCTAGACGCTACAGTCTGGAACCGCGCGACTGTTACGGTCGCAGGTTCGAATCCTGCCTCGGGCATGGATGTGTGTGATATCCTCAGGATTATTTAGGTTAAGTAGTTCTAAGTTATAGGGGATTGATGTCCTCCGAAGTTAAGTCCCATAGTGCTCAGAGCAATTTGAACCATTTTTTTATTGATTGATCGACACACCACACTGTGCTTTCTCGTTCCTTCAAACGCCTCGTGTTGCGGGTTCAGTCCCATATGGCTGTAGAGTTATGATGAAAAAATTAAATGAAATGATCGTATGGCGTTGATGGCCGAGAGTCGTCACAAGTCTCTTTAGTTTAGGCAACACTGAGTGACTCGCATGTTGATTATGATCAAAGGATGAGGAGAATAACACAACAGTCCCCAAGCGGAGAAAATCTCCAACCCGGCAGGGAATCGACCCGGAACCTGCTGCATGGCAGTCAGATGCGCTGACTCTTTTTTGTTCAAAGAAATTTCGGGCTTGCAAGAGGTCATCGTTTAATTCATACTGTGATGTTTCGACTGGGCACCTGCCACTCATCTTCAGGTGAGCCATCGAAGACTTGCCACTCGCCTGAGGGCAACATGTTACCGAGCTGTATTTATCTCGCCCTTAAGTTCTGCAGAGTAGTGCATATTCTGAAAGACTCCTCTGGTATACCACTAGCAGAAACTACGATGGCAGTAACATATGCTGTACACGTGGCTCGGCCTCACTCGGTCGACAGTTCGAAGTAGTCCCCGAATACGGGACAACATGTGCGAGGCCAAGAGCAGGCTCTGGACAGTTAATAATACCGGCCAATAATAGCGCATACATACATTGACGGCTGCCTTCAGTAAGTGAAGTGATATTGCGCAAACATCATATCGATTCTCGGCGGCGCAAACATGGCGGATGTGGACGCCAGCTGTTACTTGACCTCTTGAGCTGGCCTTTCGCTAGCGAAAGAAAAGAAGAAGAATTATGTCTCCATGTTCGTTGTCAAATATGGGGTGGCTAGGAAACCTGCCTACTCGGTACGCTACACAGACAGTTCAAACAAACCGTATTAATGAGTTTTATTACAAAATGGAAAGAGACAGTACTTAACTTGGCAACTGCATATGTGTCGCAAACAAGGGCGATATACGAAATAATCTAGCTTCTTCAGTATAAACAGTTCCAAGTTTGTGCTACATACATAGTACAAGCTAAGTAACTAGTGTCGATGCTGCTATAGAACTCGCTAATCTTGAAGCTGCTATTCAGCTGAGGCGTCGCCAGGCGGTCGCAGCGCCTATGTCATGTTCACATAGGGACCGCTGCTGCCGTGTTGTCATCCTGGAGAGGGGTCGGTCAGCGTGCGATTGGCTGACGTCTTCTCACAGCCATCTCTTCTCTATCGTTCCCGACTGGCGTGCCATCTCTTGACTTTACGCCGTAACAGGAAGGACGCTTGCTCATTTCATATACTATTGCAAACGGTCTCACCTATATTTGATAAAAATGAAGCTCATTTGCGAGACACGACTACTCCAACTCCGCGCCTCTCCATTATATGGTGTTATTTGGTTACATGAAACATATTCGTGGCTTAAAATTTGCAAGAGCAATTTCACCAAATGCAAGTGTAATATCACTACAGTCAGTCAATCTAACGCGCACAGCTATGAAAGAAAGCTCAAAACTTCACTTAAAAGTAAGAAATGTCAACCACAAGACATTTGGCGTGTAACTGAAAAAGTGTCATGATGATCTCCCCATTGGCAAAAGATTACGAACTAGTTCCCGATTCGGATCTCCAGAAGTGACTGCCAAGGGGGAGGTGACGATGAGAAAAAGACTGAATAACCAACAAAAGGATAAGGTTCTACGAGTCGTGTCATGGAAAGTAAAAAGTTTGAACATGGTAGGGAAGCTAGAAAATCTGGAAAAGGAAATGCTAAAGCTCAATCCTGATATAGTGCGAGTCCGGGAAGTGAAATTTAAAGAAGACAAGGATTTCTGGTCAGATAAGTATAGGGTAATATCAACAGCAGCAGAAAATTGTATAACAGAAGTAGCATTCGTTACTAATATGTGGTCGAATTAAGTCGGGTGATGCTGAGGGTCTTAGATTAGTAAATGAGACACTTAAGATAGTAAAGGAGTTTTGCTATTTGGGGAGCAAAATAACTGATGATGGTCGAAGTAGAGAGGATATAAAATGTAGACTGGCAATGGCAAGGAAAGCGTTTCTGAAGAAGAGAAATTTGTTAATATCGAGTATTGATTTAAGTGTCAGGAAGTCGTTTCTGAAAGTATTTGTATGGAGTGTAGCCATGTATGGAAGTGAAACATGGACGATAAATAGTTTAGACAAGAAGAGAATAGAAGCTTTCGAAATGTGGTGCTACAGAAGAATACGGAAGATTAGATGGGTAGATCACATAATTAATGAGGAGGTATTGAATAAAATTGGGGAAAAGAGGAGGTTTTGGCACAACTTGACTAGAAGAAGGGATCGGTTGGTAGGACATGTTCTGAGGCATCAAGGGATCACCAATTTAGTACTGGAGGGTAGGGTGGAGGGTAAAAATTGTAGAGGGAGACCAAGAGATGAATACACTAAGCAGATTCAGAAGGATGTAGGCTGCAGTAGGTACTGGGAGATGAAAAAGCTTGCACAGGATAGAGTAGCATGGAGAGCTGCATCAAACCAGTCTCAGGACTGAAGACCACAACAACAACATGAAGTTAGGGCAGAAAGTGAGTTACTGTGAAAAGTTCGATGATAGGATTGTTCTCATCAGAATCGACAACGACAGTTCATTATGCATGCCGTCGTCGCAGCTGAAAATGAAGAGATAGAGAAAGTATATGAGAATATTGAACGGGTAATTCAGCACGAAAGGGAGATGAAAATCTAATAGTCACAGGCGACTGGAATGCTGTTCCAGGTGAAGGAGTAAAAGAAAGGGTTAGGGGAGAATATGGGCTTAGTAGTAGGAATGAGAGAGGAGAAATACTGAGTTCTGCAATAAATTTTAGCCGGTAATAACGAACACTCCGTTTAACAATTACAAGAGGAGGAGGTATACGTTATAAAGGCCGAGAAATACGAGCACATTCAAGTTTAATTACATCATGATCAGACAGAGATTCCGATATCAGACATTGGATCGTGAGGCACCCCGCTGCCCCCCCCCCCTCCCCCCCCCCCAAGCATACATTGACTTAGTGTGGTGTCACCGCCAGACACCACTCTTGCTAGGTAGTAGCCTTTAAATCGGCGGCGGTCCGTTAGTATACGTCGGACCCGCGTGTCGCCACTATCAGTGATTGCAGACCGAGCGCCGCCACACGGTAGGTCTAGAGAGACTTCATAGCACTCGCCCAGTTGTACAACCGACTTTGCTAGCACTGGTTCACTGACAAAATACGCTCTCATTTGCCGAGACGATAGATAGCATAGCCATCAGCTACGTCATTTGCTACGACCTAGCAAGGCCCCAATACCAGTTACTATTGATACTGAATAATGTACCGGCAAGACTGACGTTCACCATTAATGGATTAAAGTTAAGTATTCCACCAGCTACGTCCGTTTTTTCCTAATTCTAATTTCCTTGTCCTGTTCCAGACCTCACGCCAGCCTGCATGAGCTAAAACGCGTGCCTTTCGGCCTCCTTCTAGTAACACGGTGTTGGCTCTCCTGCACAACCACAACATTGGCGACGGGGCAATACCGCGTTCTTAACTATACTGCCCTGATTTACTTGTGTAATGGCTTCGCCAACATCTCCAGATGTACTGTCCGAATTTTATCACTTACAGAATGAGCAGACGCAGGCGTTACTGGATGCCCTTGGACAGCTCGTCCAAGGTCAACGTGCAATGCAAAACGACGCGACAGCCGCCGCTCCACCGCTAACGCAGCCACAAGACGCAGTTGCACCAACTTTTCGTCCTTTTGATTCTGCACTGGAAAGCTGGACGGAGTGGTCACGCCAATTTGGA
Source organism: Schistocerca piceifrons (assembly GCF_021461385.2). Taxonomy (NCBI): domain Eukaryota; kingdom Metazoa; phylum Arthropoda; class Insecta; order Orthoptera; family Acrididae; genus Schistocerca; species Schistocerca piceifrons. The sequence goes on from NC_060142.1 coordinate 649,712,967, forward strand.
TTCCATCTCGCCGCCTACAGAATTCAAGGTAACGAGCGGCAGCCGTTTTTGTTGTCTTCGGTCGGCGTACAAACGTACCGTGTGATAGTCAAATTATTTCCCCGACGCGACGTAGCTACTCTGTCCTACGACGAAATTTTGTGTGCATTAGATGCATATTTCAAAGAATCAGTCAATGTAGTTGCCAAACGGTAGACCTTCTTTTGTACAAAACGTACGGCAGGTCAGACTAATCGGGAGTGGGTTGCAACCTTGCAAGGCCTTACTAGGGATTGTGCTTTTCAGTGTCAATGTGGACTCCCTTATTCAGATACTATGGTACGTGATGCAATTGCACAGAACGTTTCTGATGTTTGTATAAGGGAACAGATTTTGAAACTAGTCAATCCCTCCCTTCAACAAGTCATGGACATATTGGATCGGCAGGACACACCTGACTTTGCTCAGGAATCATTTGAAACTTCACCACCCATGTGTCAGGTTAACCAGCCTGCTGGGCGAGCTGCACGGAACAGTAAACAGCCCTCGGCCCCGGCCGCGCTGCTGCCGCCAGGCTCTCAGCCACGTGTGCCGCGCAGGTAAGCAAATGCAGTGCTAAAATCATGCCCGCGGTGTGCTACTAGACATTTGCGTGAGAATTGCCCATCACGCCAGGCTATTTGCTTTTTCTGTAATAAAAAAGGACATTTTCAGAGTGTTTGCCAGAAAAAGCTCAGATCGGACACTCACAACCATTCCAGGCCCTTTGCTTCGCACAGAATTCGAACCAAGGATACTCGTGAAACTTAGCGCATGGAAATTCATGTAGTTCATTCCACTCCGCTCAGTGCCACTCTCCCTAACAGTGACTGTGTTTGTTCCACAAATAGTGTGCGTCGACATCGCCAGAAATCCCGTCAAGTCGCAAGTGATTTTGTACCAGTGTCAGTTCACGTTGCATGAGTCAGTCACTCTTGTCGTTAGCAGGACAATAAACTTTTTGTAGACTTGGACATTAACAGCAAAGTGATACCATTTCAGCTCAGTACTGGAGCTGCAGTTTCACTGATCAGTCACGACACGTACAAACAGCTGGGCACACCTCTGTTGCGTGCCACAAATGTTAAGTTAACCATTATTCTGGCCAATATATCCCTGTGTTAGGACAGTGTAACCTTCTTGCAACATACAAAGGACAAACAAAACTTGTGTCATTTTACGTCCTTCGTTCTTCTTCTGCAGTGAACTTGTTTGGTTTCGATTTATTTCAGTTGTAAATCAGGTCCTATCAGTGAACCAGACTGTGCCTTCCGACAGTGTTTCTGGTCTATGTGAAGAATTTGCAGACATTTTTGCACCGGGCCTCGGTTGCGCTAAGAACTATAAAGCACATTTGGAATTGAAAGTAACCACGCAACCGAAATTTTTCAGAGCGCGCAATGTTCCCCACGCATTGCGTGATGAGGTTGCAAAAACATTACACGATTTGGAATCACAAGGTGTAATTGAACGTGTGCAGGCTTCTCTCTGGGCATCACCCTTAGTAATTTTAAAAAAACCTTCGGGACAATTGAGACTTTGTGTGGACTTCAAGGCAACAGTGAATCCACAACTAGTGATTGCAACTTTTCCTTTACCCCGCCTGGAAGATCTTTTTGACAAACTGTGCCCAGGTAAACATTTTTCGAAGTTGGACCTCGCAGATGCGTACTTGCAAATACCGGTGGACGAAGAATCCCAGCGCGTTTTGGTGGTTAACACGCATCTTGATTAGATTAGATTAGATTAGATTAGATTAATACTAGTTCCATGGATCATGAATTCGATATTTCGTACTGATGGGGAACGAGTCAAATTTTCCAATACATGACATAATTATGTTAATTTTTTTGTGGTGGCGTTCGTAGCGACCAGCAATTCGCTGTAGAAACGGCTTACGAAGTCAGCGCCACACTTTTAATAGCGGGCCGACCGGTCCGCTGGAACAGTGAACAGAAAGATGAAAACCCAAACACTCTGATTAAATAAAAGTCGGTACTTATCTTTATTAACGAAGATACAGCAACACAGTAGTGAACTCCGTGTCTACAGAAATCTGTCTAGTTCGAGTCGGAGCGGCTAGGTCAGCGTCGGCTGACGACAAACAACAACTCTGCTGCGATGAACACACAACTGACTAGCAAGTACACAATTCGGTGGCGGGTATACAACTGAGCGGCGAATACAGAACTGTCCTAGCGCTCGCGACTCCAGCGCTTAAGAAGCCAGAAGCCAGCGGTGGCGCGCGCAGACTTGCGGCGATTTCCTGTCTCGCTGGCGGTGCTTATGCGGACGGCGTCCGGACTTTGATGCTGCCAACCTTTTGGCAGCGGGCTCGGGTGGCATTACTGGCTAGGATATAACAAATTTAACAACATACTTAAGTAAATATAACAACTTTTTCATTTTTTGTTTTTTATTTTTTATTTTATTAATATTTTTTTTTAATTTATATCTAAAAATTCCTCTATGGAGTAGAAGGAGTTGTCATTCAGAAATTCTTTTAATTTCTTCTTAAATATTTGTTGGTTATCTGTCTGACTTTTGATACTATTTGGTAAGTGACCAAAGACTTTAGTGCCAGTATGATTCACCCCTTTCTGTACCAAAGTTAGATTTAGTCTTGAATAGTGAAGATCATCCTTTCTCCTAGTATTGTAGTTATGCACACTGCTATTACTTTTGAATCGGGTTTGGTTGTTAATAACAAATTTCATAAGAGAGTATATATACTGAGAAGCTACTGTGAATATCCCTAGATCCTTAAATAAATGTCTGCAGGATGATCTTGGGTGGACTCCAGCTACTATTCTGATTACGCGCTTTTGTGCAATAAATACTTTATTCCTCAGTGATGAATTACCCCAAAATATGATGCCATATGAAAGCAACGAGTGAAAATAGGCGTAGTAAGCTAATGTACTAAGATGTTTAACATCAAAATTTGCAATGGCCCTTATTGCATAAGTAGCTGAACTCAAACGTTTCAGCAGATCATCAATGTGTTTCTTCCAATTTAATCTCTCATCAATGGACACACCTAAAAATTTGGAATATTCTACCTTAGCTGTATGCTTCTGATTAAGGTCTATATTTATTAATGGCGTCATACCATTCACTTGGTTTGTATCGATTCAAACGACTGCCATTCGGGTGTGCATCCGCCCCTGCATTGTTTCAGCAATATGTATAAACTGTTTGTGCGTCGGTCCCTACTGCAGCAAACTATCTGGACGATATTGTGATCTCTGGAAAGACGGAAGAAGAACATTTAGCCAATCTCAGAACATTATTTCAGGTCTTGCGACAAAATGGTCTTCGCTTGCGGAAGGACAAATGTGTATTTTTTGCTCGTGACTTGCCCTACCTGGGACATGTACTCAATGCCCAAGGCATACATCCCAGTCCAGAGCACCTCCGTGCCATATAAGACTTGCCTTCCCCGCAGAATTTGAAGCAGCTACAGAGTGTGCTGGGAAAAATCTACTATTATCACCGATATGTTCCACATGCCTCTTCCATTTCAGCTCCGCTTCATCGCTTACGCCGTAAAGGTGTTCCGTTCGTCTGGACGACGGAATGCGAACACGCCTTTCGCCAGTTGAAATCGGCGTTGCTTTCCAATACTTGCCTTACGCCATTCGATCCCCAGAAGCCCCTTTTGTTGATGGTGGATGCATCGGATTTCGGGATCGGTGCTGTGCTTGCGCACAAAGATGGATCGCACGATCGCCCTATTGTCTTTGCGTCCAAATTGCTCTCGTCTGCACAAAGAAATTATTCACAGATCGAGAAAGAAGCTTTGGCTCTCGTATTTGGTGTTACTAAGTTTCATGATTTCTTGTATGGTCGTTACTTTACCATCCTCACAGACCACAAACCTTTGACATCGCTTTTTCATCCGACCAAGCCTGCACCTCCACGTACAGCGCAGAAATTCATTCGCTGGTCTATTTTCCTCTCGCAGTACCGCTACGACATCTTGTATCGGTCCACTGCTAAGCACGGAAACGCGGATGCGTTGTCCCGTTTGCCTGTTGCTGAGGATAGAGCATTCGATTCCTTCGAACTTGCCTGCATGTTCACTGATTCGGTACCGATGACGTGGCCGAATCGTTTCCGATTGATTTTCGTCGTGTAGCTACAGCCACAGCTGCCGACCCTGTCCTTGCTACAGTTCTGCGTTTTGTTGCTACGCAATGGTCCTTGTCAAAGTCACGGATCGGGGATCCGTTGGTTCGCCGATTTTTTGCTCACCAGGAGAGACTCTTTGTACGACGTGGTATTTTGCTGTTGCGTTCTGATAATGATCAGTACAGGGTCGTGGTCCCACGTTCGTTACAGTCCTCTGTCTTACAGCTTCTCCAACAAGGACATTGGGGTATAGTGAGAACGGAACAACTTGCTCGTCAGCACTGTACTTGGTTCGTAATCGATGCCGCGATTACGAATATGTGCTCTTCTTGCATGGTGTGAGCCCAACAACAATCTGACCCACCGTGGAAATTCTTTGCATGGCCAAAAGCCACTTCCCCTTGGCAACGCCTACACATCGATATTGCTGGTCCATTCTGGAATGCTCGGTGGTTGGTTGTGGTAGATTCATTATGTAATTTTCCTTTTGTTGTCCGGATGTCTTCCACGACGTCATCTGCCACCATCCAAGCGTTATCTCCTATCCTTTGCATTGAAGGTCTTCCACAGGCTATTGTTTCCGACAATGGCCCACAATTCATGCCCGCAGAATTTCAGTCATTCTGCAAGGCCAATTGTATTCAACATCTGACGCCGCGCCGTTTTCGCCACAGTCAAACAGTCCCGCTGAACGATTGGTCAGGACTTTCAAGTCACAGATGTTGAAGTTAAAAGAGTCGCATTCTCGGGAGGACGCGTTATTGCTCTTTTTGTTCCTCGTATCGCTCTCAGCCCCGAGATGGTCGCTCGCCGGCTGAGTTGCTCCACAGTCGTCATCATCGAACCTTGATGTCTTTGCTACATCCGCCGCATCAGGTTCCTGTGCAGCGGCAGACACCTGCTTTTGCTCTTGGCGACGTTGTCTACTATCGTCACTACCGAGGTTCACGGCGTTGGCTCGAAGGGCGCATTCTTCGCTGCCTCGGACGCGCTATGTATCTGGTTTTGGGGGCCTCTGGTGAGGTGCGCAGGCATCTCAATCAGCTGCGCCTCTGTCGTCGCATGGGATATGCCGCTCGCCATCTGCTTTCAGCGATGGTGCCGTCCGGTCAGCGCCCTGGGGACCCATCTACTGGCTCGCCTCAGCCCCAGGTGTTACCGACGCTGCCTTCCATTTTGCCCCATGGCGACGCGCCGCCGCCACCGCCGCCGCCGCCTGTTCTCCCGCCGGCGACGCCCGCAGTGGACGCGTCGCTGCAACCGCCGGGCGCCTCCCTGGGTCACGCGCTGCCGATCGCTTCCCGTGACCAGTTGTCCTCCGACATGGAACTCTTGCCCGCTCCGGACCATATGTTGTCTTCGACCGTCGGGTGCCCCGGCCCGATGGAGGTCGACCCTTCGGCTCCTCCTGTCTCTCTGCAGGCGCATACACCGCATGTTGGCGTGCACCCTGGAGCAGGTTTTCAGGCGTTTCCTAGCTCCCCGCGATCCGAATGGCAGGGTGCGGTTGGCACAGCCTCGCCTGTTGTTAGGCTCCCCTACTCGTCGCATACGTCAACATGGGGTCCTCCCCACGGCGGGCGGAAGCCTTATGCCACAACCGTACGCCGATTTGCGGGGGAGGAATATGGTATCACCACCAGACACCACACTTGCTAGGTGGTAGCCTTTAAATCGGCAGCGGTCCGTTAGTATACGTCGGACCCGCGTGTCGCCACTATCAGTGATTGCAGACCGAGCGCCGCCACACGGCAGGTCTAGAGAGACTTCCTAGCACTCGCCCAGTTGTACAACCGACTTTGCTAGCGATTGTTCACTGACAAAATACGCTCTCATTTGCCGAGACGGTAGTTAGCATAGCCTTCAGCTACGTCATTTGCTACGACCTAGCAAAGCGCCATTACCAGTTACTATTGATACTGAATGATGTACCGTCAAGACCGACGTTCACCATTAATGGATTAAAGTTAAGTATTCCACCAGCTACGTCCGTTTTTTCTAAATTCTAATTTCCTTGTCCTGTTCCAGACCTCACGCCAGCCTGCGTGAGCTAAAACGCGTGCCTTTCGGAGTCCTTCTAGTAACACGGTGTTGGCTCTCCTGCCAACCAAAACAATTAGATCTCATTATAGTAATGATGAAGAGTAGGCTGAAATTTGCCACTAGTCAGGAAGAATCAATGGGCAGAGAATTGGGATGCAGAAGTACTAAGGAAAGAAGAGATACGCTTGAAGTTCTGTGAGGCTGTAGACGCTGCGATAATGAATAGTTCAGTAACCAGTTCAGCTGAAGAGGAACAGACATCTCTAAACAGGACATGACCAGTAGTTAGGAAGAAAAAAGTATATACAAGGAAGAGTCGCGAATAAACCATGGGTAACAGAAGAAATACTTCAGTTGATCGACGAAAGAATGAAGTACAAAAATGTTTAGGGAAATCAAGGAACATGGAAATAAAAATCATTTACGAATGGAATAAATTGGAGATACTGCACATTTTCGACATATTGTCGGTGGAACAGCGACCAATACTGCACTGGAAAGTTTATGTTTGTGTCTACAGTCGTCTATTTATTTTGCCCACTGGCTACCGGTTTCGGTACACAGTACCATTCTCAGGCCACACTACGATAAATAAAATCATTTACATAGTTACAGCACTGGTGCAAGACCAATTTTCAGTAATATTATCCTTTGTGACGGCAGAAATGTGTAGGTAGCCTTTGCCAAAGGGGCAGTTTTAAATAAACAGGAAGTGCAAGGAAGCTAAGGTGAAATGGTTGCGGGAAAAATGTGAGTAAATGAAAAAGAAGTGATTCTCGGAACGACTGACTAAGCTTACAGAAAAGTGAAAACAACCCTGGGTGAAAATGGCAAAACAACCTTTGGTGAAATTAAAAACAAGGGCGGTAACATTAAGAGTGTAATGGGAATTCCGTTAAATGCAGAGGAGAGAGCGGATTGGATGAGAAAATACAATCAAGGCCTTTGTGAGGCGGAGGACTCGTCTGATGGCCTGATAGAAGAAGAAACACGAATTGACAGGCAGAAATTGGTTGTACAATAGAAGAATCATAAGCTGAAAGAGCTTTGGAATTGGTGGTGCGTAGAATATGCGAGACTGTCGATATACCATCAGAATTCCGGAAAAACAGCATCCACACAATTCCAAAGATAGCAACAGCCGACAAGTGCGAGAATTGTCGCGCAACCAGTTTTACAGTTCATGCATCCAACCTGACGATTAATAATATATAGAGGAATGGAAAAGGAAACTGATAATCTGTTAGATGATGATCAATTTGGCTTTGGGGAAGGTAAACGCAACAGACAGGTAGTTCTGACGCTGTCAATGATTATGGAAGAAAGACTGAAGAAAAATCAAGACACATGCATAGGATTCGTCGACCTGGAAAAAGCGTTCGATAATGTGATATGGGGTAAGCTATAGGGAAAGACGGATAATATACAATACTTACAAGTACCAGGAGGTAAAAATAAGAGTAGAAGACCAAGAATGAAGTGTTTGGATTAAAAAGAGTGTAAGACAGGGGTTTAGTCTTCCCCCCTTACTGTTAAATCTGTGCATCGAAGAATCAACGACGCAAATAGAAAGGTTTAAGAGTGGAATTAAAATTCAAGGTGAAAGGATATCAACGACAAGATTCGCTGATGATACTGTTAACCACAGTCAAAGCGGAAAAGAATTAGGAGACCTATTGAATCGAATGAACAGTCTAATGAGTGTAGTATGTGGGCTGAGAGTAAATCGAAGAAAGACTAAAGTAACGAGAAGTAGCAGAAATGATAACAGTGAGAAACGTAAAATCAGGAACGGTGATTACAAAGTACAGGACGTGAAGGAATTCTCCTACTTACGCAGCAAAATAACCCTTGATGGACGGAGCAAGGAGGACAGAAACAGCAAACTACAACTGGCAGAATGGACAATCCTGACCGAGAGAAGTCTAATAGTATGAAGCGTAGACCAATTCGATGAAGATATTTCCGTACGTTTGGAGCACGACATTGTATGGTTGTGAAAAATGGACTGTGGGAAAACCTCAACAGAAGAGAATCGAAGAATTTCAGATGTGGTGCTACGGTCGAACGTTGAAAATCATGTGTAATGATAAGGTAAGGTACGAGAAGGTTCTACAGAGAATCGGCAAGGAAAAAAGAAGGCTTGGGGGACAGGATGACAGGATACCTGTTAAGATATCAGAGAATAATTCCAGAGTACTAGAGGGTGGTACAGAGGGTAAAAACTGTAGAAGAAGACAGAGACTGGAATACATCCAGTAAATAATTGAGGACGTAAGCTGTAATTGCTATTCTGGGACGAAAAGGTTGGCACAGGAGAGGAATTCGTGATGGGTCGCATCAAACCAATCAGAAGACTGGTGACTCACAAAGAAAGTGTATATACAAATGTAATGCACAAATAGTTTGTGACAACCAAATTACCATAACGTTGGCAACAGTAGCTCGTCAGATCCAGCCCACTTTTCGTTGCACTTCCCATAATAGGTCCACAATGAATTTAACCTCTTTACCAACTGTAGCTTATTTGTTTCTGGATATATTTTCCTGTATTTCCTTCTGACAATAATGGCTCTGAGCACTATGGGACTTAACTTCTGAGGTCATCAGTCCCCTAGAACTTAGAACTACTTAAACCTAACTAACCAAAGGACATCACACACATCCATGCCCGAGGCAGGATTCGAACCTGCGACCGTAGCGGTCGCGCTGCTCCAGACTGTAGCGCCTAGAGCCGCTCGGCCACTCCGGCCGGCCTCGTTCTGACAGTTACTGAAACGTCTGCATCAGACATTTCCAAACTGGGTGTCTCGTAGTTACGTCAAGGGTGTCGCGTAACTAGTAAATTCAAAATGTAAGACAAATGAAGAAGTACTTTCCAGCGAAGACTCTTCAGAAACTGGAGTTGTGTACACCTAAATAATCAGCAACCAACTGCATAGAAGAAACCTACCTGTAATTTCCTTAACCGGTTTCAAGCACTTTGTGTCCTTCTTCAGAAGACTGTACAGAAAAATATACCACAAGTAAGTAGAAGTTAGATAGGAATACTAAAATTAAGACCGAAAAGTTTGCAAATTTTTTAAAATTTAAAGATAAAAAATGGTACAAGCTTCCGAGTATCGCATTATTTGCGAGTGTCTATAATAAGACGCATGCACCATATTACTGCGGTTCTAAGAAAACATTAGAGCAATAAGTAATACAATAATGAATATATTAATACAATAAGAGCTCTTTAATGCTTATATAAGGTTCATAGTGCTGTAACACCGAAAATGCAGGCTGCATGGCACCTGATACTGATATATAATTTTTTTGAGTTGTATGTAAATATTTGTAATGTAAATGCTTTCTTTTAATAAGGACATTGCTTCACCGTATGTGTACATTTAGGGACAAGTCTGTTGACGTTTCATTGTATTTATCTGTGATTTACTGTGATACTTACAAGCCTGGGAAAAAGCCTAAGAGATTGTTATTTACATCGACTAGCAACGATGATAGCAGTGCTTTTGCGTTGTAAAATCTTTGGGTAGAGAGTTGTTGCGCAGAGCGCGCGGAGAGACCGGGAGACGGGTTCCAGCGCTTGTGGTGTGCGGAAGTGTGGTGTTAACGCTATTGCAGTACAGAGTACCATTTCGGCGGCATCATGTACGAGCGCCTTCCAGAAGACTAGTAGCAGAAGGAAGGACATTGGACAGGTGGTAGAAGCAGTATTAATTACGATTGCCTGTTCCTGTAACTAGCCGTGGCCCCACAATACACTACCGTCTTCAACAACAGCAGCAGTTCCAGCAACACAGATTCGTCGTCTGCTCCGAGTTTCGTCGCACGCACAGCACTGAAGTAAGTCTGTTCATTGGTAGAAAGTATTAACGGCTAACCCAGCAGCACAACGGAATGTGATTCGATTAATGAACTTTATTTAAATAATAATCAGTTACATTCAGGGCGATTGTGTCCTCATTGCCCCCAGACATTGTTACCAAGCAGGATCCTTGTTCCCTTTTTTCCTTATATGCTAACTGAAGTTTGAGAATCTATAACTGTTGGCCCGCATCTCGTGGTCGTGCGGTAGCGTTCTCGCTTCCCACGCCCGGGTTCCCGAGTTCGATTCCCGGTGGGGTCAGGGATTTTCTCTGCCTCGTGATGGCTGGGTGTTGTGTGCTGTCCTTAGGTTAGTTAGGTTTAAGTAGTTCTAAGTTCTAGGGGACTGATGACCATAGATGTTAAGTCCCATAGTGCTCAGAGCCATTTGAACCATTTCTATAACTGTTGTTGTGTTGTTGTGGTCTTCAGTCCTGAGACTAGTTTGATGCAGATCTCCATGCTACTCTATCCTGTGCAAGCTTCTTCATCTCCCAGTACTTACTGCGACCTACATCCTTCTCAATCTGCTTAGTGTATTCATCTCTTGGTCTCCCTCTACGATTTTTACCCTCCACGCTGCCCTCCAATGCCAAATTTGTGATCCCTTGATGCCTCAGAACATGTCCTACCAACCGGTCCCTTCTTTTTGTCAAGTTGTGCCACAAACTCCTCTTCTCCCCAGTTCTATTCAATACCTCCATCTAATCTTCAGCATTCTTCTGTAGCACCACATTTCAAAAGCTTCTATAACTGTAAAAAATCCAGATCTAAACAAGATGCACAAATTAAGAGTGCGGGAGTTTTATTTATTTTACATATAGCTTGGAGCACATAGCTGTTTGGTTTGGTACGTATTCTAGTATTTAATTCTGTCCAAGTCAGTAAAAAAGGCTGAGTTGTTCAGACAATAATATGAAATCCAATTTTAAATTGAAGTAACTGCAAAGTAAAAAGTGCTTGCCTTTCTCTAAATTTCTTTGATGACGTTATGCTGGGGTCTCTGAAAATCATTGTTGACGTAACGAAGTTCAGTACTAACATACAGTTTAAGTGGATATTTTCAAATCATTACTCGATTGCCTTTTTGAAAATTTAATGACAAACATAACTTAAAAGTGAGTTCTCAGTTTTCTTTATCATTACATACTCACTTAAAATTAGTGTCAAAAAATGTGACAACCTTCAGTTGCCACTTCAGTGTTTAATAACAATTTTTTTCCTTTCCCATCATTTTGTACAGGATATTGGATGTGAATCGCCCTAGTGGGCTGGCGACCATAATTATTTGCTTTTTGTTCATTAGTATAACTTTTGGATTCATGATCATTGGTACCTCTTTTCTGTCCAGTGCTGTTCGTGAGTGAAAGCACAAAATAACTTTCATTTTTCGAAATTGTAGCCCTGTTCGGTTTAATTGCTTTTTTATTTTTAACTGACTTTTCTATCAGAAACATCGGTTGTACACTTTCCCCCCACTTATCGGTATTACTTCTTCGGGAAAGATAGCTTTATCCAATTAGAAAAATTCTATTAGGTATACACGCGATCCATGGTCATATTTTATATCGCAAGCAGGATATGCCGATTAGTAAGGGGGAGGTTACAGTGCCTGTACAAAAATGGCGCAAAGAAGCCCAACAACAGGTGCAGACATCATGCCAGAACAGGAGCTAATCAGTCGATAACATGCACATCTCGGGGTTTTTCCCTGTGTGGTGGTAAAAGTACGATAAAATAACATAACCAAATCTTACATAACGATAGTTGTCATAACACATAAACAAAAATTTAAGTGTACATAAACAGCATAATAAGTAATATTTAAAAAGCTAATGATAAATAAAATACGTTATAAAGGGAAGAATCAAATAAAATACGTTATAAAGGGAAGAATCTGAAATTCTCAAAAACCTTCAAGACTAAGAGAAAATTTTACATCGCAACACCCACCACGAACACATTACTGAAACCAGGTAAATTAAAACAACTGGCAGACAGCATGGATAAATTTAATATCAAAATTCTGGCAATATAGGAAACGAACATCGTTCTCCGACGAGAACCACTTCGACTCAGAAAACTACAGAGAACCACTCCAGGAAGAAACCTCCAACTCTTGGGCATAGGATTTGTAGTACACAAATCTATAGTGGTCGCCGTAACAGATTTCACTTCAGATGATAAATAATACCAACACTCATGATACGAGCTCGGAAAAAGCCTGTATACTAATCAATGCACATGCCCAACAAATAACTATAACAAGAAAAACCTACAGATGATAGGTTTCTGGGAAGTTCTGGAAGATACAACCAACAAAATTCCCACGAAGCACCTGAAAATGTTATTAGGTAATTTTAGTTTCCAATTAGGCAGGAAAAGAAAATTCAAAGACATGGCAGCGGAACACACGCCCCACAAGAGGACAAACAAAAATGGAGTCAACCTGATAAACGTCTGCAAGGATTTCGACCTCAGAATCATGTCAACGCAATTCTAGAAACCACACAATAAACTACGAACTTGAAAATCTGCCAATAACACCATAGGAGAATTTCAGATAGACGACATAGCGATGTCTACGAAAAACACCAAAGAAATTATGAATCTAAGAGCAGGGAAAGAGTTTCACTAATAGGATCAGCACCTACTCCACATCAAAGCGAAATTTATAGCCAACAGACATATCAAGAGAACCAACTGAACTTTCAGAACAGACTAAGAGTACCTATAACTGAACAAGGAAAAAATAACAGAAAAATTAAGAAAATCGACAATAACGACTGGGCAGAATTGTCAGAAAAATTGAAAGAACTGATAAAAGTGGGCAACCACCGAATAAAAGAAACACTGATGGTGGAACATGACATGTAACAGAGCCATAAAAGCCTGGAAAATTTAACACTCATAGATCATCCGAAAAATAGGAAGAATTCAACAGGATACAGATGACCACTTCGAGAATAATCCGTAGGGAGAAAAGAGGTTACGAAAACAACAGACTGAAAGAGACAGAAGAGGACTTGATTAGAAATAGCACACGAAACTTTTACAGAACGTTCAGATAAAATGTGACAGGGTATCAACCACCGAGCTTATGCTTCAGAAAACAAGACGGAACACCGGAGACAAACCCTAAAAAGAGCTCTCAAATATTAGCGCAGTACCTCGGGACACTGCTAAACACTGACAAACCAATGCAAAATCTACAGTTCGAGATTCCACAACCTAACCTCGATTCCAGACCCTCAACACACAAGGAGATATTTAAATTAATAAAAAAAATTGAAAAACAACAGAACACATTGAGTGAATGGACTGACTCCGGGAATCTGGAAATTAAACTATGGAAGTATTACATTCAAAGTACACATAATTATCGAAGACTTCTGGCAAACAAAAAATGTACCAGAAGAATGAAAATCGGCCCTAATACACTCCCTCCACAAGAATGCAGCAAAACAGACCCTAATAACTACAGAGGGACTTCACTACATCCTGTCACATACAAAATACTGTCCGAAGTCCTGTTAAGTCAACTAGAGCCTCAGATAAATGCACGGATAGGAGAATACCAAGGAGGGTTCAGAAAGGGAAGATCATGTATTAACTCTCGTCGACGTCAGAAAGGCCTACGACTCCATATATAAAGAAACATTCTTTGAGACACTGGAAGAAATAAAAATTGATAACAAGACCTAAAAGCCAATCCGGGAAACATTAACAAATACAGCATCCAAAGTGAAGTTTATGGGATAGGTCTCGGAACATTCGAAATCAAGTCAAGAGTGAGGCAGGGAGATGGCCTGTCACCCATTCTATTTAAATCGGTTTTGGAGAAAAAGTCATGACATGGGACGGAGTCAATTAGCTAAAGATGCGGAGACACAAGGATAAGACCGTCAACATAAAATGTCTGGCCTTTGCCGATGATATAGCCATCATAACAATTAAGAGAGAAGAAACCAAAGAAGCTCTAGAGATACTACACGAAATTTCAGCCAAAACAAGACTACAAACCTCATAAGAAAAAACGCAGCACAGTACATGGACATAAAATCCACAGGACAAGTCACCCCCTGGTGGCGAAGTATGGAAAGATGCTACAAGTAGAAAATTTGAAACACCAAGAAGAGATTAACTAGACATCCAGTGAAGAAAGAATTACCAAACTACAAAAAGATACAGTCCTACATAGAACATTACAATAAAAGAGGTATTTCCGTCAATATCAAATTAAGTCACTGTACTATAGTTGTCTTTGCAGAGGCGTTGTATTCCTCAGAAACAATAGTAATAAAGGGAATAACCTAAACCAAGGCAATGGAAAAACAGGAGAGGAAAATACTGAAAAGATCTACAGGCCGGACAAAGGGACCTGGATAGAGAGACGGAAAAAATAACAGTACAAACAGACAGACACGGTTACAAACAACATCACGAAAAGAAGGTAGAGTTCTTTGGACTCATAAATAGGATGAACGAAAAAAACATACTGACCAAGAAGATTTTTAGCATAGTAACAACTAATGCAGTGAAATCCAACTTTGTTAAGGAAACTGTGGAAAACCTCAATAAATTCAGCGTACCCACACAAGACATGACAGACAGGAAAGAATACAGAGAAAAAAAAATCAGAAAACAGAATTTTCAACAAACGCCCAAAGAGAAGAAAACACGAAAGGAGTGGACAGAAGAGAGAAAGAAGAAAAACAGTGAATATATGAAGGTTTTTGGGAAGAAAAAAGAATGAGACAGAAAAAAAATTCAATGGAAATTGACCACGTTTCAGCGCTCTCCTTATGGGGGAATTAACGATAATTGTAATAATAATAATCATAATAAGCTAATACCAACGACAAGTGGCGTTGTGGTTGGGAAATTCGGGAACTAATCTCCAAACAGCTGTCGTGCGGTCAGTAGCATGCTAGCAGGGAATCTGTCAGCAAATACAAAGTGCTAAGTGCATCATGTGGCTGGTATCTTAACTGCAGTAAGTGGAGAGCCAATTCTCAATTATTGGCTACAGAGGAAAAGAAGCATAGGCACAATTGTATTATAGCGAAACAACAATTTATATGCAGGTCGCAAGTACATTTCGTGAAAGAGTTGTAACCAGCGGCATTTATACCAATTATATGGTACTGTAAGTTTTAGAGCACATCGGTGAAGCGGTGCACAGCAGTCAATAGCGTGGTAGCGGGAAATACGGGGGCACAAACAGCGCGCGTCATGCACCAAGAGGCGAGAAGCAATAGTTGGAGTAAACGGAGAAACTGTTCCTCGTCAGAAGCTAAAACGAAGAGTCAAAAATAACTACAGAAGAAAGGAAACGTGGGCATCGTTCAATACTTTTTATTATAGTGAAATAATAGTTCATAAATTTATACAAAGATCTAAATACGCTTCGTGAAGTAAATATAACTCACGATATTGACACAAGTTGTATGAAATAAGCGCAGTACGTTTGACTATCTGACGGTGAAGTGTTTATTAATCATAGACACTTCTTGTCATTATAGAGAAGGACATCTGTAACTTTAAGAACAGAATGTCTATAGGCCACTGCTTACAAATCGCTGAACACCTTTAGCAAAAATACATTACGACCTGTTACGATCGTTAAGTACAGCCACTACCTGCCAATGTAAATGGCTAAACTCTTAGACCTGAAAATGCTTCGCAACTTAGAAATGTAGGTTCCTAACAACCTGGAACTATAGATGATCACTTATTAAAAATCGCTGTAAAAATTCGAAACTAACTATGTGTAACTGTCGTTCTGATAGCAATAGGTTGACTAAGTACAGCTGCGACATTTAAACTGTCACATTAAAATAGCCAGTCGCAGGTTCGAATCCTGCCTCGGGCATGGATGTGTGTGATGTCCTTAGGTTAGTTAGGTTTAAGTAGTTCTAAGTTCTAGGTGACTGATGACCATAGATGTTAAGTCCCATAGTGCTCAGAGCCATTTGTTAAGTGCCATAGTGCTTAGAGCCATTAGATTTAAATAGCCGCTATAGTTATAAATACGTAACATGTCTTATTATTATATTTTTTAAATTTTTAAATATTGCGTCCTTAATTTTATATTGTTATCTAACTCCTATTAACTTGTGTTATTTTTCTGTATAGCCTTCTCAAGAAGGGCACTAAGTGCCTGAAACCGTGTAAGGAAATTAAATATCTTTTATACAACTGGTTGCCGATTATTTCGTTGTATACAAAAGAGAAACTAGTGACAAAATAATACGAAACATCCTTCTCTTCGTTCAGTGTAACCGTAAATCACGTATTAAGTGACGTGAATCTTGTGGTGAATTCCACTATTTTGTGCATTATGGTACTATGTGTCTCTTGTCTGCTGCCGTACATTGGCGCTCTCTACAGATACATGGCAGCGATAGTGGGAGATTGTACACTTTCTGTTCAGTTTCTTTCCTTCGTTTTGATATGTCTCATCGTTTTATTCCTATCAAAGTGATATAATTTACAGAAATCAGCTGACACGAATAAATTTATTGTCTGAAAGAGATCTTTGTCAGTTTATGAAACATCAGGTGCAGACCAACAGTCAAGCAAAGTGCCTGAAACTTTACTAGATAAAGAACAACAATCAAACTGTGGGTCTTAAACCTCTCTTACGCACCACTACACAGTAGCAAGAACATAAAAGTGTTTACTTCAACCTATTCCTGTAAAACTGCGTTTTATATTATGGCTAATATAAAACAGTAAAACGTGGAAATTTGAGTAAGTTAGGTGGGGAACTGCGTGTGAGTTTGTTCTACATCCGAGTCAATGTAGGACAGGTTTATAACGCTCGTCAAGCCCACGTGAGTCATTAAATTCATAATAGTACTGAAAACTTTTGTATTTGTGAAAGGTGTTTAATGTATAATTATACTGTATAAGAAAAATACTGTTTGTGCTGTTGTTGTGGTCTTCAGTCCTGAGACTGGTTTGATGCAGCTCTCCATGCTACTCTATCCTGTGCAAGCTTCTTCATCTCCCAGTACCTACTGCAACCTACATCCTTCTGAACCTGCTTACTGTATTCATCCTTTGTTCTCCCTCTACGATTTTTACTCTCCACGCTGCCCTCCAATACTAAATTGGTAATCCCTTGATGCCTCAGAACATGTCTTACCAACCGATCTTTTCTTCTAGTCAAGTTGTGCCAGAAACTTCTCTTCTCCCCAATCCTATTCAATACCTCCTCATTAGCTATGTGATCTAACCATCTAATCTTCAGCATTCTTCTGTAGTGCCACTTTTTGAAAGCTTCTATTCTCTTCTTGTCCAAACTATTTATCGTCCATGTTTCACTTCCATACATATACTGTATAAGATATATAAAAATTAACATTTCTTCTTCGTAAACATCTCTTGTTACAACAGAATCACTTTTTTGAATATTGGTGAAATGTTGCCTCGTTAAATTTTATGTTTTTTGTTCAACTAAGAAAGAAATACCATTCATACCGTTAAAATAAGTGAAAGAAACAATTATCAAGCTACACTGTTGTTGACCGAAATCTTGCAACTTCTGCTGCGTTCGGAATCGCAAGCAGATCAACTTCCTCTGTGAAAGAGGACGGTACTACATGGTCTGTGATTTTCCGCAGTAACAGTTGGTAGCATCGACGAGGAAGTGTCATTTCTGCCGATTACGCATGGATCTTCGAGCCCAGAAGAATACGACTGAGTGACCTCCACAGCATCCAGTTGTGTTCAAGCGCAGGTCTTAGAGTTTCTGAAGAGACAGGCTAGGTAGAATTATTCGCAAGCCAAGAAATATACAATTAATATTTTGCTGTAGCTTCCGTTAATTGCAAGACTGAAGTGGTCTTGATGAAACTTCTTCTGAACCTCAAAGTATCCACGAAATGGATGGCTTTCCTGCTGAGCTTGACTTGTTCTCTCCGCATTGGCAGCTACTCGATGGCAAATATCTGGTGGCGGTATGCCAACGAGATGGTAGACTTCTAAAAGTAGCGTTGATTCCAAGCAAAATATAATAAGCCCACCCGTTTCGTTTAGGACCTTCTCACATATGTGTGTCTGGATGTATATGCACCAGACTCTGCACACATACTCTGGGACACTGTAACATATTGCTGTTGTTCTCAGGGTTTTCGGTCGAGAGCCACACTTCCTACCCTGATCTTGCGAAGTATATTATTTCTGGCTTCCACCTTCTTTCTCGCATTCCCACAATGCTGCTTGTACGTCAGAGTACGATCCAGAGTTACTTCAGTATATTTTGGATGGATCGTATTTAGTAATTATACACGTTTCCGCGCGATTTAACTTTGCGATGTGGCCTATGGTGCCTGAGATGAAACGCACTATGTTGAGTTTTAGCTGGATTTGGACGAAGTTGATTGTGAAAGTAATAGAGACTCGGCTGTCTAAATGCATCCGTTAGGTCGATATCAACATCTTCGAAAGACGTCACCGCGAGGAAAAGTTTGGAAACCTGTGGTCTACACAGAGGTGACGTAAGTCATGGGATACCTCCTAATACAGTGTCGGATTTCTTTTTTCCAGTTATTGTGCGGCAACTCCACCTACCATGGCCTGCAGAAATATTGAGTCATGATGCCTTTATGGCCTTCCGAAATTGCGGAAGTGTTACCATTGCCGAATTTTGTGCACTAACTGATCTCTCCATATGGCCCATAAATGTCCGAAGGGATTCATGTTGGGTAATCTCTGTGGCCAAATCATTCGCTCGAATTGTCCAGAATGTTCTTCAAACCAGTCACAAACAACTGTGGCCCGATGACTTGACGTCGTTATTTGGGAACATGAAGCGCACGGATGGTTGCAAACGATCTCCAAGTGCCAGAAAATAACCATTACCAGTCAATTATTGGCAGAGGAGCCAGTACATTCCATAAAAACACAGCCCACACCATTATAGGACCACCAACAGTTTGCACAGTACCTTGTTGACAACTTGGGTCCATGGCTTCCTGGGGTCTGCACCACACTCAAACTTTACCGTCAGCTCTTACCAACTGAAATTGCTGCAGGCGACGTCGCGGTGTTAGCAAAGGCACACGCATCGGTCGTCTGTCACCACAGTCCATTAATGTCAAATTTCGCCGCACTCTCTTAAGAGATACTTTTGTGATACGTACCAGATTGGTTCCTGCGGTTATTTCACCGAGGGTTGCTTCTCTGTTAGCACTGCCCTCTATACGGAAACGCCGCTGCTCTCGGTCGATAAGTGAAGGGTGTCAAGCACTGCATTGTCCGTGGTGAGAGGTAATGGCCGAAATTTGGCATTCTCGGCACACTCTTGACTCTGTGGACCTTGGGATATTGAATTCCCCAACGATTTCGGAAATGGAATGTCTCATACGTGTAGCTCCAACTACCATTACGCATTTGACGTCTGTTAGTTCCCATTGTGTGGCCACAAACACGTCGGATAACTTTTCATACAAATAATCTAAGTACGAATGACAGCTCCGGAAATGCACTGCCCTATTATACATTGTGTACGCGTTTCTACCGCCATCTGTATATGTGGGTATCGATATTCTATGAGTACCTGTCACCTCAGTGTATATAGACTGAGGTACGCTATGTGATTAAAAGTATGCGGACACCCCCAAAAACATACGTTTTTCTTATTAGGTGCATTGTGTTTCCAGGTACTGTATGTCCCGCAGCAGTCATTAGGCATCGTGAGAGGGCAGAATGGGGCGCTCCGCGGATCTCACGGACTTCGAACGTGGTGAGATGATTGAGTATCACTTGCGTCATACGTCTGTAGACGAGGTTTCCGCACTCCTAAACATCCCTAAGTCCACTGTTTCCGATGTGATAGTCAAGTGGAAACGTGAAGGGACACGTACAGCACAAAAGCGTACAAGCCGAAATCGTCTGTTGACTGACTGGGACAGAGTTGAAAGGGTCGTAATGCGTAATAGACAGACATGTATCCAGTCCTTCACACAGGAATTCCAAACTGCATCAGGATCCACTGCAAGTACTATGACAGTTAGGCGGGAGGTGATAAAACTTGGATTTCATGGTCGAGCGGCTGCTCATAAGCCAACATCATGCCAGTAAATGCCAAACGACGCCTCGCTTGGTGTAAGGAGCTTAAAAATTGGACAGTTGAACATTGGAGAAACGTTACGTGGAGTGACGAATCACGGTACACAATGTGGCAATCCTATCGCAGGGTGTGGGTATGGCGAATGCCTGGTGAACGCATCTGCCAGCGTGTGTAGTGCCAACAGTGAAATTCGGAGGCGGGGGTGTTATGCTGTGGTCGTGTTTTCCACGGAGGGGCTTGCATCCCTTGTTGGTTTTCGAGGCACTATCACAGCACAGGCCTACATTGATGTTTTAAGCACCTTCTTGCTTCCCACTGTTGAAGGGCACTTTGGGGATGGCGACTGCATCTTTCAACATGATCTAGCACCTGTTCATAATGCACAGCCTGTGGCGGAGTGGTTCACGACAATAAGTCCCTGTAATGGACTAGCCTGCACAGAGTCCTGAACTGAATCCTATAGAACACCTTTGGGATGTTTTGGAACGCCGACTTCGTGCCAGGCCTCACCGACTGACATCAATACCTCTCCTCAGTGCAGCACTCCGTGAAGAATGGGCTGCCATTCTCCAAGAAAACTTCCAGCACCTGATTGAACGTATGCCTGGGAGAGTGGATGGTGTCATCAAGGCTAAGGGTGGGCCAACACCATACTGAATTCCAGCCAGGTGTCCGGATACTTGTGATCGTATAGTGCACATCGAGTAGTAATCATGAAAGCAAGCAATAGTAAACAGCGCTAAACTCGTATGAGCTGGATGTGTAGCTATTTAGGGACTGGAAATGTATCACAAGGAGCGAGGGGCGTTGTCTGTTGGCAGTAAAGTGTTATGTGGAGCATTACTTCAGCTAAAGCGCAGGTCGTACCGCGATCGCTTTTGCTGACCGTTCTGGCAGCAGACAGACGTTCCACGCCGTCAGCGTCTGCGGCACGCAGAACGAGGGATTCCGTCACCTCCCTGCAGCGCGGGTCGCCAATCTCGTCGGCGGCGGGCTGAGGGGGCCGCGTCGGACCGCATTACGGCGCGGCCCTGCTTGTCTGTGACGCCGCCCTTTGTGTGAGACTCGCCGCCCTGCGCCCTGCCACACGTGGTTAGCGTCACGCGGAGCGGCGGGGCGTGGCGAGGCCCTCCCAGGGGGCGCGCCGACACCGAGAAGACACTGAGAGGGCGGCCGCGGGCGACGGCCGAAACGTTCCGAGGACGGCGCGGCGCCCAATGCGGATACTGCGAGCTCATCTAATTATCACGTCGCAAGATCAAACCGTGACCACCAAACGTGTTGGTGGTGTTACTGATTCTCTACATATTCTCCCTTCAATGTGACATATTTTCCCAAACTATGGGTGACTTGGAGAAGATCTAGTTCGTAGAAATTGCCATTCTGTCTGTTGTGGAAAATGGAGCGCTATTTGAGAACAGGTGGATTTGCCCACCGAAAATAACATTGCTTCAAAACACTTTTTTTTTAATTTCCCAGAAGCTTAAACTGCTTATAGCACTTAACCGAATAGAAACATCACACAATTAGGCATTAAGATAAGACACAAATTTTCTCAATCAGTTTGAAGACAGTTTAAAAATATTCAGTGAAGTAAAGCGAATAAAAAGACTGGACATTCAAAAGCTAACATACATGAAGGCACGAAGATTTTTCACAAATTTTCAATGGAAGACAGTTGGTCTAACCACAGTATGAAATAAACGCAGGCAGCATAAATTTCTTTCCAAATCTCTACTGGCCCTAGAAATTGCCTCAACCTCAGCCCCCCCCCCCCTCCCAAAAAAGATGAAGATTGCATACCATTCGAACAACAGCTCTTTAAGTACCCAGATAATGATTGGTAAATATTACAAATAACATCCTTTATATATAAGCAACAGAGGATAAAGTTTTACCAGGAGGACATTGAAACTAGCAACATACGATGGTTTCTGGTCGGTGTTTCCATCTAGTGACCTACTTTAGAAATACATGGAGGAATGTGCACTGGAGACCACCATAAACTGTTCCTCGTATTTTCTACTGTTCCTATTACTGTGAGACATTAGTTGTCTTTTGTGCAGCTACTGTAATCAGTAGTACTGGCTCTGACCACTATGGGACTTAACTTCGAGGTCATCAGTCCCCTAGAACTAAGAACTACTTAAACCTACCTAACCTAAGGACATTACACACATCCATGTCCGATGCAGGATTCGAACCTGCGACCGTAGCGGTCGCGCGGTTCCAGACTATAGCGCCTACAACCACTCGGCCACTCCGGCCTGCTATTTAAGTACTGCATGGTACGTTACAGTTAGTTGGAGGAAGTTAATTCTACAGCTACAGAGCTTCATAGAGAGTAGAATTCAAAACTAGTTACGTAACACGTAGACAGTTAAGCCATACTTTGTCAGCAGTACAGCATGTTGTACCTTCAAAAGGAAGGTCTTTCTACTCTGCAAAATGTGATATTTGCAGCTGTACCGCCTTTCATTGATGTCTTAACAGTTCGCCCCATCTCCAAACTAGAAATACGTGTTAGTTTCCAACAGCTTATATTTCAAAATGTTTTCAACTTGTAAGTGGTTACCGATTATACTTTTCCTGAACTGGGTTTCACTTACTGATTATTGTTGCGCAGTAGAGTAACAATGTGACAGATAGACTACTAAATACGTTATTGACAAGATTTTCTCGCTTCCAGTATTTTCAGATCTGAAGAGAATATTACTTCCTACGTATAGGAGTACCCTGTATCTTGGAATAGTTTTTTTTTTTTTTTTTACATTTCTGAAAAGCTTACTTTTCTGTTGTACATTCAGAAAAAGGCTGCATCACACACATAGTAAAAGCTATGGTTTTAAAACGAAATAAGAAAATGTATTCAAAGTCTATTACAAGGCTGGCTAGGAGCGGAAGTTTGAAAGGTATTCCTAGATAGAATACTCCCCTACACATGAAGATGCGCGCTATTTTTAAGCACAGTTCCAACACACTATTTACAGCAACCTAGACTTCGATCAATTTAGTACAGCAGATGTCAAACAACTGTCGTTGCAAGAGCGAAGATCAGTTACCTCAGTATTAATACAAAATTGTGTAGTACTTGTACCCCAGAACGGGGTGGACAGTTGTTTGAAATCTGCTTTACTTAACTGATCATGGTCTAGGTTGCTGTAAATAGTGCGTTGGAACTGTGCTTAAAAATAGCGCGCATCTGCACTCTTCATGTGTTCTACTGGGATATACAGGGTGGTCCATTGATAGTGACCGGGCCAAATATCTCACGAAATAAGCAACAAACGAAAAAACTACAAAGAACGAAACTCGTCTAGCTTGAAGGGGGAAACCAGATGGCGCTATGGTTGGCCCGCTAGAAGGCGCTGCCATAGGTCAAAGGGGTATCAACTGCGTTTTTTTAAATAGGAACCCCCAATTTTTATTACATATTCGTGTAGTACGTAAAGAAATATGAATGTTTTAGTTGGACAACTTTTTTCGCTTTGTGATAGATGGCACTGTAATAGTCACAAACGTATAAGTACGTGGTATCACGTAACATTCCGCCCGTGTTAAAATGGACCGTTTACCAGTTGGGGAAAAGGTCGATATCGTGTTGATGTACGGCTATTGTGATCAAAATGCCCAATGGGCGTGTGCTATGTATGCTGCTCGGTATCCTGGATGACACCATCCAAGTGTCCGGACCGTTCGCCGGATAGTTACGTTATGTAAGGAAACAGGAAGTGTTCAGCCACATGTGCAACGTCAACCACGACCTACAACAAATGATGATGCCCAAGTACGTGTTTTAGCTGCTGTCGCGGGTAATCCGCACATCAGTAGCAGACAAATTGCGCGAGAATCAGGAATCTCAAAAACGTCGGTGTTGAGAATGCTACATCAACATCGACTGCACGCATACCATATTTCTATGCACCAGGATTTGCATGGCGACGACTTTGGACGTCGTGTACAGTTCTGCCACTGGGCACAAGAGAAATTACGGGACGATGACACATGTTTTGCACGCGTTCTATTTAGTGACGAAACGTCATTCACCAACAGCGGTAACGTAAACCGGCATAATATGCACTATTGGGCAACGGAAAATCCACGATGGCTCCGACAAGTGGAACATCAGCGACCTTGGCGGTTTAATGTATGGTGCGGCATTATGGGAGGAAGGATAATTGGCCCCCATTTTATGGATGGCAATCTAAATGGTGCAATGTATGCTGATTTCCTACGTAATGTTCTACCGATGTTACTACAAGATGTTTAACTGCATGACAGAATGGGAGCGTACTTCCAGCACGATGGATGTCCGGCACATAGCTCGCGTGCGGTTGAAGCGGTATTGAATAGAATATTTCATGACAAGTGGATTGGTCGTCGAAGCACCATACCATGGCCCGCACGCTCACCGGATCTGACGTCCCCGGATTTCTTTCTGTGGGGAGAGCCGAAGGATATTTGCTATCGTGATCCTCCAACAGCGCTTGACAACATACGTCAGCGCATTGTCAATGTAAGTGCGAATATTACGGAAGGCGAACTACTCGCTGTTGAAAGGAATGTCGTTACACGCACTGCCAAATGCACTGAGGTTGACGGACATCATTTTCAGCATTTATTGCATTAATGTGGTATTTACAGGCAATCACGCTGTAAGAGCATGCGTTCTCAGAAATGATTCACAAAGGCATATGTGTCACATTGGAAGAACCGAAATAAAATGTTCAAACGTACCTACGTTCCACATTTTAATTTAAAAAACCTACCTGTTACCACTGTTCGTCTAAAATTGTGAGCCATATGTGTGTGACTATCACAGCGCCATCTATCACAAAGCCAAAAAAGTGGTCCAACTAAAACATTCATATTTCTTTACGTACTACACGAATATGTAATAAAAATGGGGGTTCCTATTTTAAAAAACGCAGATGATATCCATTTGACCTATGGCAGCGCCATCCCGCGGGCCAACCATAGCGCCATCTGGTTTCCCCCTTCAAGCTAGACAAGTTTCGTACTTTGTAGTTTTTTCGTTTGACGCTTATTTCGTGAGATATTTGGCCCGATCACGATCAATGGACCACCCTGTATACCATGATGTTGACAACTGCGATAGATTTGACGCAAACTCTTGGGCACATCAAAAAACGCTCGCATCGCGGTACCATATCGGCAATAACGAAAGATGCAAAATCCGCCGTACTACCGTTCGCTGTCATCCTGAGACCGTTCGGCTCTCCCTGGTGGCACTGGGCTGACGCTGTGGGTAGCTCGGCCGCGTGCTTTTGACAGTCCACCTCGTGCTGGGGTAGTCTCCACAGTGACTGCTTTCTGAGCTATCGCCGCACCATTCGACATCAGCCGATTGCGCTCGTTCCCTCCCTACGGAAGACCGATCCAGAAAACCAGAGACAGCGGCTTGATAGCGCATTCTGGTGGATGCAGTCGAGACGTTGACAGTGACAGCCCAAAAATTTGCCACCTAGCGAATCACATCGTTATCAAACTTCCTGGCAGATTAAAACTGTGTGCCCGACCGAGACTCGAACTCGGTACCTTTGCCTTTCGTGGGGAAGTTGCTTTTAATGTCACCAAAGGTTGTTTTGACTTTCCTGTATGCTGAGTCTGTCCTTCCGACAATCATATCTTTTTGGATGTCTTCACATTTTTTCTGCAGCCATTTCGTCTTAGCTTCCCTGCACTTCCTATTTATTTCATTCCTCAGCGACTTGTACTTCTGTATTCCTGATTTTCCCGGAGGGAACTGCATAGTTCGCAGGAGAGCTTCTGTAAAGTTTGGAAGGTAGGAGACGAGATACTGGCAGAGGTAAAGCTGTGAGTACCGGGCGTGAGACGTGCTTCGGTATCTCAGATGGTAGAGCACTTGCCCGCGAAAGGCAAAGGTCCCGAGTTCGAGTCTCGGTCGGGCACGCAGTTTTAATCTGCCAGGAAGTTTCATATCAGCGCACACTCCGCTGCAGAGTGAAAATCTCATTCTGGCACATCGTTATCGTTCCGGAAATGGCTACCACGCATTTGTTTCTTTACCCCAGACAATAGAAGGACTACACTCTGTGTCACGTCACGAGAAAGGTGGGAGGGAGGTGGATTCAAGCAAAATCTTACAGCTCGGAGAAGCAGCATCTGTCACTGTGTCCTGGTCACATTGAGTTGGAGCGTAGCCGTGGAGCCAAAGCTTCCTTCGACGCTTCTTCTTGATACCCTACCATCACCCAGTCATAATATTTCTGTAGTTTTCCCCTTACGTGCGTATTCTGTAGCTGCACCACGTGGCATTTTTTGCCCCTTTCTCTTAGGTGATTAAAAAGTCATCTGGATTTGCCTGAAATTTACAAATTTCCGCTGCGGTATCGATTCGACGGGCTTTTTGAGAGCATGTAAATAGTCGTGTCTTGCAGCGGTGGGAGACCTTTGCTATGTCCAAAATGTCGTCTAATATATTTAAAACTGATCCGTTATTGATTTTCATTTCTTTCACTATCGCCTCCCACGTGTGTCTTTCAGTTCAAATGGTTCAAATGGCTCTGAGCACTGTGAGACTTAACATGTGAGGTCTAACTAACCTAAGGACATCACACACATTCATGCCCGAGGCAGGATTCGAAGCTGCGAACGTAGCAGCAGCGCCATTCCGGACTGAAGCGCCTAGAACCGCTTGGCCACAGCGGCCAGCTCTCTTTGAGAACCAGAATCACTATTTCTATTGAAATTCCCTGTTCTCCGCAGACTGGAGGTTGCCACTACATTCTTCATCGTTCAGATGTATTTGACCACACTGAAACCGACTGAGCCCCGAACTGCCGTGTCATGCAATGTTGAATTTTTAGCACATACTTCGACAAACTCAACATTGTTTGGTGCAGTATTGTTCCCATTCAGATCCAGATAATAATTACTACACAATAAACCACTCTATCAATTGTCTGCGCTATTTTATTTTGGCTCCTATAGTAGTGTAGTACGGTACTGTGGAGCTGGAATTTAAATATGTACCGGAACTGCAGACATGTACCCGTAAATAAACAAAATATTAGTGTAGATACTTTGCCGGACTGCGAGATGCGAGGAGTTCTGCCTGTCACCGTTTCCTCCACCGTAAGATGAAAATGTATTCGCCTGTTAATCTTCTGCTCCGTGGACCGTGGAGACATCGGACAACTGTTACAGGAGGGAATTCGATATCCGGTGTAAATAACTTGATCAATGACGGGAACGGGTGGAGGCTATTCGTCAGTAACTCACAGACAACTACAATTATATCAGTTGTACTCCTCATTAAAAAGTGCAAGGCAGTCTCGTTACAAAAGAATGTGAACTTGCCAGCCCAAAAATGTGGAGTATGCTGCAGTGATCTACATGCTTCCTGTTCGTCAAGCCAAATATACTTGAAAATAAATATAAAAACATAAGAAATAATTATGCCTTCCCGTGTACCTAAAGAAAGAACTGATCTGAAAAATCAGGGATGAATCTCCGGAATTTGAAATCACGAACTAAAATAATGAGCCATTAGAAGTCGCGTAATGCGAGCATGTAGACAGGGTCAGCGTGACAAAGCGTACTGCTGTGGCTCGTAAGGCCCATTTCTCGCTGTGCGTGTCGCGTATTTGCATCTTTATCATGGAAGACTTTGCTTCTAGCATTCCATTGCAAATATCTTGACTAAAGCTGAATGTAACAGTGCATAGTTGCTTCCAAGGTGGTCGAAAGCAACACATGCATGACGTGGTGTCTACGAATCCTGCGTGCTCGGTTCGCTAGACAAACATTGAAACAAGTTTTATTAACGAGTTTTATTACAATAAGAAACTTACAATACTTAACTTTGTCAATTACACAGATGTGTCGCAAGCAAAGAGCGACATACGAAATAATCAAACTTCTGTATAAACAATCCCACGTCTGTGCTACATAGAGAGTACAAGCGAAGAGATCAGAGTTGACGCTGCTATTGAACTGGGGCGTCACCAGTTGGTCGCGGCGCTTATGACCTCTTCACATGCGGGTCGCCTCTGTCGCGTTATCGTCCCGGAGAGGGATCGGCCAGCGTGCAATTGGCTGACGTCTTCTCACACCCATTTCTTCTCCATCATTCCCGACTGGCGTGCCGGAGCTTGACTTTACGCCGTAACACATTACAAAATATTTGGCAACTACCGCACTGCTGCTAGTCATCAAGTGTGTCAGAGGAGAGAGCCTCTCTCAATCGCTTTGATCCCTCGGACAACGCACAGCAATGTGCTTCCTCGAACAGCAAAACGTTCCCCTAGTCAACCGGGGTTCCATTGTAGGTTCTCGCTACGCATTTCTGCCGAGGGGCAGTTTGGCCCACCTAACGCGTAGTTGGTATGACGTCAGTTCTGTAACCGCGGGAGGGGTCGGTGTTCCTACCCGCCGCCGTTTGCTAATTTACACCTTCGTGTACATTTTTTGAATTAAACGATTGGAGATCATGAAAATTTCTCACCCCCGAAAAATCGATAGTCCTTTACTTTGGCAAGGTGTCGGCGGTTTCAGTTCGCTGGGGAAAACTGTCTTCGGGGGACAATGACACAGACAATAGCTTCCATTTTACTTCATCCACCCTTGGGAATTTTTGTGATCAAAACAGAAAGCAGCACCTCTGTAATGCTTCTTTCCACCCTCAATTCAATGGAGAGAATAAGGAAACTAAAGGTAACGGTTCAGTCAACACCTACAGAAGACTCATTAATGATTTACTTGAGAAGTTACAGAGCTATATCAGTTACTGGTAGGAATTCTGCAGAGTTCCAGCATGGAAGGAAACATTGGATCTTCATCCAGCTCCTCCGCCCATAGCAGCGAGACTGAACGTCAGGGCATCGGCGGAAACTGACGGGTGCCATGGTGTGGGCACGAACATTTTGCAAGCAGCCAGAATTTATCACTGGCGCCCAAGGACGTCACCTTTATGACGTGGAGGCAGATAGCCACCAGTGGCGGTGCCATCAGATTCAGCTGTATCCTAGACCATCCCCATCGAAACCTTCCACACTCCACCACTTGCGATCTGGGTATTAGATGGCTTGGCCTCCATCACCGCCTACTCTTAAAGCAGCACAAAGGACCACATGGCGCCAGTTCCTTGCAGGTGTCATGGATTGGCTCCCAACATCCTCATCGTAGCATCAGCCTTCACCGACGGCATGCACTCACTCACCACTCTTAGCAGTTACAATGTCGACACGATGCCGGCGATGGTCCTCCAGCACCCGGTCTCACCGGGCAGGGACGTCAAGATTGCATCGCAGAACATCCGAGGCAGCACCTTCCCGCTCCGCATTGGAGTTTGGCTGGTGCCACCGTGGTATCCCACCTCAGTGGGAGAGGGCGGGGGTGCATATTGTGATTCAGATATTTAAAAAAAAAGCGACTGGTTTTGCGCTGTTTAACCACCATACTGCGAGTGGAGCAAGAAGCTAGAAACAGGCCTGCCCCCTAACGCCACGTAGGATCACTTGGCACCGATCATCTTTCTCAGACTAGGAATAAATGCGCCAACATGCCCAGCGCATTATCACTTTCGTGCTGCTCTCGGTCAGTGTTCAGATACTGTGATTCGGCTCGTTATTTATACGATAGTCATTGCTACGGACCTCGATTCTGCGATGTTTACTGTGCTGCGCGTATTCTCGCCTACTGTTTATAGTCAACTACTCTGGGACTTGGCTCCTATTATTGTAGTTCTGTCCAATGTAATCAGAGTATCGTGCTTAATAAACCAGCTGTATAGCACGACTCAACACAGAGAACTGGAATGAAGCCGAAATAGCAGATGCACACTTTGCTGATTATGTACTGTAAGTTGATCTTTCCTTGCCTCTAAACTATAATATACTGCACAAGTTACTTCTGTATACCGAATCTAACGCAACGACGGCAAGAGATTTAACCTTAATAATTACTATGGTTTGTAGTATTGACAATCTTCACGAAACCAAGGTAATGAAATAAGACAGGTGCATTCAGTCCTCAGAAGATAACCTACCGAAATCCAAGCATCTGCTAAAGAAAATTTCTACGAGATAAAATTTCCCAGCTTTGAAGGGTGAAATGTAAGACACGAAGGAAAGACTGCATCCCATCAAAAAGCAGTGTCGATAATGTGATATTACAAAACGTCATAGCGATATTAGAAAAGGTCATATACTTCCACTATTTTGGAATTCATGTTACAGACAGGTATGACCCAGGCACTGAAGACAAGGTAGCTATTTGTTTTCTGAAATGTGCGATACAGTACGTAGGACTGCTTCATTGGTTCATGCGCGTCATGCCCGATAATGTTGTGGAAGCTGCACGATGTTTCAACGAGACAGCAAGTTGCTCGCCATCTTCAGGTTCTTTCTGACGTATTGCTGCGGTTAAATATTTTCAACATTTCGCGGACCTGACAGCAACTGTACAAATATTAAATTTAGTTTTAAAAACCAATAGCCTCAGTTGCAAAGTTTACCTATCTTTACCTAGGTTTCAGTCGGGATAACCTAAACTTCTTTAGAATAAGGGTAACTACCAGTTGTCCATAGTGGACATCGCCAAGTTAGAACTACAAATCCATGAATTATCGTCAGATTGTGAAAACTTATCTGAAACTGCCACGGCCCCACTTCGCGACTGCGATGCGGCAGCCACGAGTGCTGTACTGGAACTGACCGTAGCGTCATGAGGCCCGCCTAGGCGGACACAATACCTTGTGCCTGCGCATAAACTGTGTGATGGGTACTTGTTGGGACAAGACGCGAACCTAACTCCTGACCTTGAATTTACTAGTAAAGTGAAATTACAGAAAGGTACATGTGAGAAAAATGGCGTATATGTTATTCTGTGCAGAATGTACTTAGATCGACTATCTTGACATTTATGAAGTATTCGTTGGTCATGATATGAGGAAGACATCATGTGGTTACAGAGTATGGCCTGTCTAGGAGAATTTTTGTTTATGCACGAAGTTTAATCACCTAAAAAGAACTTAGGAGGGTGAAATAGACAGGCCAACATCGTCATTATTATGACTAGGCCTAAAAATTTTATTTTATTTATTTATTTATTTTTGGACGGAAATGTTAAGTATTTGCCTATTTATGGTTACACATATTGTAAGAACTGTGTGTGGAACACTGCCATCATAATTCGGGCCTAGCGACCACTGCCGCTGAACTTAGGGAATGACAGTGGCATTATATTTAAAGCTAAAGTGTGACTTGGCGAACATCGCTCTGGTCAACACACTTAAAATTATTGACCGACAGAGGTCAATTATGCTCGAAGACATGAAGACAAATTGAGTACCCCATTGCCGCCACATTATCCCCTACTTTAGTGTTTTCTGTAACTCAAAACCATAACACAAAATTGTTCAGGCTTTCGTGGCCACTTGTTGACAAACTGCCTATTGGCTTCTGTCTCGGGTTCTTCGGCCGACGTTGAACCCGAGACAGAAGCCAATAGGCAGTTTGTCATAACCATAACTTCGTCATGAAGCTCAATCAGGCACGTGCATTAGTTTATTTTGACTTGATAGACCATTTCAGGTCGAATATGCTAATCTTGAACAATGACCATCTGTTTTATATGGCCTGTATTGCCGGATGTTACAGATTAGATGTAGACTTGTTCATAAGTTCATTCATGACCATTTGTGTGCTAAGTCAATAGGATGTTCATGCGTTGTAACCATAGCTAAGCAAGTGCTTAACATTTACGTCTCGAAAAAAAAATTAAAAAAAAAGTTTTTTTTAGACCTAGACATAATAATGACGATGTTGGCCTTATATTATCCTTCCCACTCCTAAGTTCTTTTTAGGTGATTAAACTTCGTGCTTAAGCACAAAATTCTCTTAGACAGGCCACACGTTGTAAGCACATGATGTCTTCCTCATATCATGACCAACGGATACTTCATAAATGTAAAGACAGTCGCTCTAAGTACGTTCTGCACAGGATAACATATACGCCCTTTTCCTCAGCTGTACCTTTCTTTTATTTCACTTTACTAGTAGTTCAAGGTCAGGAGTTAGGTTCGCGTCTTGTCCCAACAAGTATCTATCGTACTGTTTATGCGCAGGCGCAAGGTATTGTGTGCGCCTAGGCGGGCCTCATGACGCTACGGTCAGTTCCAGTACAGAACTCGTGGCTGCCGCATCGCGGTCGCGAAGTGGGGCCGAGACAATCTCAGATAAGTTTTTACAGTCTGACGATAATTCATGGATTTGTAGTTTTAGTTTGACGATGTCCACTACGGACAAACGGTAGTTACTTTTATTCTGAAGAAGGTTGGGTTATCCCGATTGAAACCTAGGTAAAGATAGGTAAACTTTGCAACTGAGGCTGTTGGTTTTTAAAATGAAAATTAATACTGCTGCGGTGCCTCGCCAATAATGCGCTGGCTCGCTAGAAAAGCGCAGGCGCAAGAGGTAGGGCTACAGCGTAATCGTAGACGAATGATAGAGCTAGGCGAGATCAGTTGCCCCCTGCCAGAAAAAGCAGGCCACGGTCTTCTCATGCACGGCGCGGAAAAGTGCGGCAGCAAATCGCAGTCCAACGTGCACGTGCGGTCAGAGTGTCGTTGCCCAGTTTAAGTGCGCGGACTCCCGATCCCCCCTCAGCGTAGACTCGGATTCGTTCGTCTACGGCTGATGATGCCTCAGTACCGTCATTGCTGATTCCCATGCCTTATTGAGCTGAAAGCCCGTGTCTCTATTAATCAGGTCGTTATTCAAAAGTATTTCGACCGCTTCTTTAATGATGGAGCCCCAGTATGTGAAGGGGGACGAAAGTATCTTTGTCTCTCGGTAGTTAATGCTACGTCCCCTGTCAAGATAGTGTTCAGTAAGAGCATACCTATCTGGCTGTCCCAATTTAGTGTGACGTCTATGTTCATAGCATCTACCTGTAACAGTACGACACGTCTGCCTAACGTATGATTTTCCACACTGGCACGGGATTTTCAATATCCTTGGTCTCTTAGACCTAGGTTGTCTTCAACAGAACCCAACATCGTTTGCACTAGCGCAGGAGGGCAGAACACACATTTTATTTCATGTTTCTTGAACAGCCTGCCGATCTTAAGGGATACGCCACCAACACAGGGCACAAAAACGATTCTTGTGGAGTTCTCCGTTTATTCTGGCTGTTCTTGAGATTCAGCGCGTGCAGATTGAAACGTATTACTAATCTGTTTATCAGAGTACCTGTTTCGTACAAACACGAAGCGAAGATGGCTAAGCGCTGCTGACAAGCCGTGAACCAATGAAGCAGTTACCACGTCTGAAATGTCTCAAACAGCACAATCCGTAGGTAGTTGGGAAATCACTGGAGAAAAGAAGCACTAATAAAATTGCAGAGTGGCTATCCCAGCTCGATTGTAAGGAAGCTTAACACGGATTATGAAACCCAGAGATAACTCTTAGATGCAAGCAACATAACTTTCAATATTGTCTGAGGACATCTGAAGCATAGCATTCTACGGAAGGGAAACGTGGGCAATAAACGGTTAAGATCAGAAAAGAACCAAGCTTTTGAAACATGGTGTTCCAGTACAATGCTAAAGATTAAATGGGCAGATCGGATAACTGATGATTAGGTAGTGAATAGAATTGAGGAGAAAAGAAACTTACAGTACAACGTACTGCAGTAAATGATAAGATACGTCCTAAGGCATCAAGGAATCATCAGTTCAATAATGGAGGGAAGTGTGTGGAGAAACAGTGTAGAGGAAGACGAAAGTTTGGCTACAGTAAGAAGGTTGAAATGAATGTAAGGGGTCGTGTTTGCGCAGAACCGATGAGGCCTGCTCATGATACACTAGGTGCATCAAACCAGTCTTAGGATTGGAGGTCACAGCACAAAACAATAGCTGTTACATCCTGTTCCTTGTAAGTGAAAAGCCGATTACAAAACACAGAGGTGATTTCTAGACATCAAAGAATGTGATGAGCACGATATGTAATACATGAGGTAGAAAATGTGCTTGGTAATGGCTAACTGCCGAAAATAGCTCATAGGACGATTTTTATAAACACAATATAGCCACCAACGGACAATGTATTCTTTTATAGAGATGGTTCTTACACTTACGCAGCGTAAATGATATTCCTGGTGCATCACTTAAAACTTCCGGACTAATATACCGCCCTCTATGTATGAAACTTTCTCGTAACGTTTCCTCTCCGACTGCGGGAGAGATCTACAGAGGTAAAGCGGCGAACTGCAACTACAACTCGACGGAGAGCCGAATATATGGGCAGTGTAGATGGCACCACAGATAATCACGTGACGTTGGCTACGACATTATCCCTGGTAATGCCAACATTCTCGATTGAAAATAATCGATCGTCATTCTTACGCTGCAACGTTGACATCCAAATGTTATCCAATTGAATACCTTCTTCTGTTCTGTTAAAGTTATTACTGTGTTTATAAATATCAATAGCTTCTCTGTAAAAGCAATAAATGAAGCAGGCAAAAAGAAATACAAACGTCTCAAAAATGAGATCGACAGGTAGTGCAAAATGGCTAAGCAGGGATGGCTATAGGATGAATGTAAGAATGTAGAGGCTTATCTCACTAGGGGTACGATAGATACTGCCTACAGGAAAATTAAAGAGACCTTTGGAGAAAAGAGAGCCACTTGTATGAATATCAAGAGCTCAGATGGAAACCCAGTTCTAAACAAAGAAGGGAAAGCAGAAAGGTGGAAGGCGTATATAGAGGGTCTATACAAGGGCGATGTACTTGGGGACAATATTATGGAAATGGAAGAGGATGTAGATGAAGATGAAATGGGAGATACGATACTGCGTGAAGAGTTTGACAGAGCACTGAAAGACCTGAGTCGAAACAAGGCCCCCGGAGTAGACAATATTCCATTGGAACTACTGACGGCCTTGGGAGAGCCTGTCCTGACAAAACTCTACCATCTGGTGAGCAAGATGTATGAAACAGGCGAAATACCCTCAGACTTCAAGAAGAATATAATAATTCCAATCCTAAAGAAAGCAGGTGTTGACAGATGTGAAAATTACCAAACTATCAGTTTAATAAGCCACAGCTGCAAAATACTAACACGAATTCTTTACAGACGTATGGAAAAACTAGTAGAAGCCGACCTCGGGGAAGATTAGTTCGGATTCCGTAGAAATACTGGAACACGTGAGGCAATACTGACCTTACGACTTATCTTAGAAGAAAGATTAAGGAAAGACAGACCTACGTTCCTAGCATTTGCAGACTTAGAGAAAGCTTTTGACAATGTTGACTGGAATACTCTCTTTCAAATTCTAAAGGTGGCAGGGGTAAAATACAGGGAGCGAAAGTCTATTTACAATTTGTACCGAAACCAGATGGCAGTTATAATAATCAAGGGGTATGAAAGGGAAGCAGTGGTTGGGAAGGGAGTGAGACAGGGTTGTAGCTTCTCCCCGATGTTATTCAATCTGCATATTGAGCAAGCAGTAAAGGAAACAAAAGAAAAATTCGGAGTAGGTATTAATATCCATGGAGAAGAAATAAAAACTTTGAGGTTCGCCGATGACATTGTAATTCCGTCAGAGACAGCAAAGGACTTGGAAGAGCAGTTGAATGGAATGGACAGTGTCTTGAAAGGAGTATATAAGATGAACATCAACAAAAGCAAAACGAAGATAATGGAATGTAGTCGAATTAAGTCGGGTGATGCTGAGGGAATTAGATTAGGAAATGAGACACTTAAAGTAGTAAAGGAGTTTTGCTATTTGGGGAGCAAAATAACTGATGATGGTCGAAGTAGAGAAGATATAAAATGTAGACTGGCAATGGCAAGGAAAGCGTTTGTGAAGAAGAGAAATTTGTTAACATCGAGTATAGATTTAAGTGTCAGGAAGTCATTTCTGAAACTATTTGTATGGAGTGTAGCCATGTTCGTTACGTGAACAATGATTTTCAGAGACCTCAACATAACGTCATCAAAGAAATTTAGAGAAAGGCAAGCACTTTTTACTTTGCAGTTACTTAGTTTTCAAATTGGATTTCATATTATTGTCTGAACAACTGAACCTTTTTTACTGACTTGGACAGAATTAAATACTAGAATACGTACCAAACCAAACAGCTATGTGCTCCAAGCTATATGTAAAATAAATAAAACTTCTGCACTCTTAATTTGTGCATTTTGTTTAGATTTGGATTTTTTACAGTTATAGAAGCTTTCGAAATGTGGTGCTACAGAAGAATGCTGAAGATTAGATGGGTAGATCACATAACTAATGAGGAAGTATTGAATAGGATTGGAGATAAGAGAAGTTTGTGGCACAACTTGACCAGAAGAAGGGATCGGTTGGTAGGACATGTTCTGAGGCATCAAGGGATCACAAATTTAGTATTGGAGGGCAGCGTGGAGGGTAAAAATTGTAGAGGGAGACCAAGAGATGAATACACTAAGCAGATTCAGAAGGATGTAGGTTGCAGTAGGTACTGGGAGATGAAGAAGCTTGCACAGGATGGAGTAGCATGGAGAGCTGCATCAAACCAGTCTCAGGACTGAAGACCACAACAACAACATCTCTATAAATGCGTGCATGATAATGCCATGTTTTCCTTATGACGCTCGTCTTATTAACCTCTTGATAAGCATTTTCCGCTACGTATGTCCAAGCTGCAGTTCCACTTGTACTCAACCAAACGGGTGTTACTTCCTTTCGTGTTACCAGTACAAACAAGTCCACAATTATAAGGAATTTTATTACACCCTGTGTAGCCAAAAGATGTTGTATATCTTCAGCCGATCTTAAACATTCTTTTGTCTTCCTGTTGGATCTGAAGGTAGTTTCCACACCATACTTCTTCAACACTTTCCCACTGCCACGTTACTGACGAACGGAAGGAAAACTTTCGCCTTGGCTAGACATTTGTTCCTCGTTGCTCCTGATTCACTCCCGCTTATTAGAATGACCATTCTTCTCTAACGTCGGCGACAGAAGTTCAACCTTATCTTTAGGTAGTTGCACAAATTTTCTACGCCCTATGTACAAAGGTTTTTTCTTTGGGTTGGTGGTTAGGCTGTTGCTCTGGAAGAGAGCCCATAAGAAAAGAAAGTATCAGAAAATAACTACAAATTTATTAGGTAGGAACAAATATTAATTGTAGGAGTAAATGGTTCAAACAAGTACTCAGAATGTGGGAAAGCCCCGCACCACAATTAGCTGTATGCTTTACTCTCTCCACCCTCCACACAGATGCTAAACTATTGTGCCCAGTGAAAAATTGACCGTCGAACCGGAACAAGCAGGTGGTCTCGCCTGTGAAGATTATGATGACGATAAAAAAGATGCAGTGATTCGTGTAATGCGACGTTACTGTTATACTGATAACCCACGAACACTGGATTTTCATTATTTCAGCGACGACGCCGGAAGGCCTCCCGGCGAAGGTACGAAAGTCTTCGACTGGTCCTCGAAAGCTACACCTCGCCCCTCGACTCTTTTGACAAAGAAGTGGGGCACACTCGTGATCTGGCGCAGCTCTCAGGCCCGGGGCCAGCATTAGCATAACTTCATTCCAGCGCCCGGCTCTTCGATTCTCGGGCGGAAAGCAAGAGGCGCGGCGAACTGCGGTGCCATATCTCCTCGTGAAGCGACTTAGGCTGTACCGCCTGACGCGTACTCACTAGCTCTGCGAATCGCGTTTGCGTTCGAACGACTGAGTTCCTCCAAATAATGGAGCAATGTCGTAATACAGTGTCACCTTCAGCACCTAAAACATCCATGTTCCATTTGATCACATTTAGATTTGTAGCAATACATCCATAGTGATCACTTATTTCGTAAGAAGGCTATACGAGGGTCGTTCAATAAGTAATGCCCCACTTTTTTTTTTTCTCAGAACATGTTTACTTTTAAGAGTCAGAATTTGGTGACAATATACATCAACATGTATTGCCCATGTCCTATTTTTCTACGTACTCTCCATCACGTTCTATGTCCGTACGCCAACGTTGTGGAAGAGCATATATTCCCTAATGGTAAAAAGCACTTGTCCTATAGGCGTAGCCATGTTTTCACTGAATGACTGACATTCTCGTCATCTTCAAGGTGTGTTACTCATAGAGAAGCCATAAGGGGACCACACCGTGGTTCAGGACGAAAAAAATCGATTTTCGGTTTTAATCATATTTCGATATATTAAGGTTTTATTTAAGTACTCTGAAAGGGATTTTGCTGAACAAAATTTTTTCGAACATTTAAAGAGCATTTTCCTACCACGTGTGTTTATGTGCCACGCCCACT
This sequence comes from Schistocerca piceifrons, assembly GCF_021461385.2. NCBI lineage: Eukaryota > Metazoa > Arthropoda > Insecta > Orthoptera > Acrididae > Schistocerca > Schistocerca piceifrons. The sequence continues at coordinate 649,751,421 of NC_060142.1, forward strand.
TTTCTGTCACCCAATGTCAACCCACCCACTGTCAACTCTAAGCCATATGGAGATGCCATTATTAGCAAAATAGAATGTGTAGGCCATGTTCAAAAACGTTTGGGAACAAGGCTGAGAAAACTAACTGTTGATATGAGAGGAAAAAAATTTGAAGATGGAAAATTGTTGACCAGACAGGGTCCGTTAACTAGAACTGAAATAGAAAACTTGCAGGTGTACTATGGGCAGGCAATTAGGAGAAATAAAGAAAATCAGGAGGCAATGAAGAGAGATGTTGGGCCATATTCTTCCATAAGTCCTCCACTGATGATAAGCCATGTCATGGATTGTGTCCATCAGGAGAAAATTCGTGGTGCAAATACAATAGGGCTCAGGTAACTGAAGAATCTTATTCTCATCAACATTCTCTTCCTGCTACTGTTATTACAGCAATTAAACCTATTTTAAGAGACTTGGTTCATCCTGACCTTCTAAGGAAATGTCTGCATGAGCAGACTCAGAACCCAAATGAATGTTTCAACAGCATAATTTGGAACCGCTTTCGTAAAACTATATTTTCAGGCTTGCATACAATGAAACTACGAGTTCATGATTCTGTTATTACATTCAGAATATTGGAAAGTGTTGGGTACTGAAAAAGCTGGGAATTAATCCTGGTGAAAATATGATCACTGGGTTTCAACATTGCGATAAAATGAGGATAGCCGATCCAGACAGGTCTGCATCTGATATGACCAAGAAAGCAAGACAAACATCCAGGAAGGCGAAAAAGAATCTGGAAGACCTGCTAGAGGCCAAGGAAGGGCCATCATATGCAGCAGGACAGTTTTAATTAACCGTAAGTATCACATTTCAAAAGTTTTTTCTTTAAAGTCAATTTCTCGCAAACTAAAATTGTCAGTACAATGCCCCATTATATCAGAAAATATCATAAATAATGATTGAAATTTTCAGAGACTCTGCATAACATAAAAAGCCACCTCTGGTACTACATTCATTAATATTCCCCCATTACGAAGTTCACAAAAATATTTTCTGCAGAAAAAAGTTTATATTTTTTTTAATAAATTTAAAAAAGTATTTCTTAAAAACTATAAAATGGATAAAGTAGATTTTAGTACAGTTGACTGTATTAGCATCATGTAACAAACAGTAAAAATTATTAAGGTCCTGCATCAAATAGTTTTTTTCAGAAATTGGTCAAATACTTGCCTAAATTAACATGGGTTAGACAGGCAGGGTGTGGTCCCCTTAAGAGGCCCAAAGATATCTAAGTCCAAGGGTGCCAGGTCTGGACAGTAGGGTGGATGAGGCAATGATGTCCAACACAATGTGGCGATGTGTTCCCGGATTCTCAGACTTGTGTGTGGGCGTGCATTGTCGTGTTGGAGCAAGATTTCTGCTGAATTCTTGTCCGATCGAACACGCCGGAAACTGTTCTTGAGTTTATTCAGAGTTTTCAGGTATGCCTCTGAATTGATGGTTGACCCTCTTGGCATCACATGCAAGAGAATGATGCCATCACAATCCCAGATGACTGTCACCATGACTTTTCCAGCAGGGAGTTTGTCTTGAATTTCTTCATTTGTTATAAATGAAGATGGTGCAAGTCCATAGACTGTATTTTTGTTTCCGGCACAAAGTGGGCAACCCAGCAGTCGTCCCTCGTAACGATCTGTGACAGAAAGGCCTCTCCGTCGGTCACAAAATGTTCCAACAAGTCAGATGAAATGGCCTTTCTTTGAATCTTGTAGTCCGCTGTGATCATTCGTGGAACTCATCGTCAGCACCTCTTTGAATATCCGAGAGTCTCGATCATTGCAGACGCACTTCCAATGCTGACCGACGACTGTGTAGCCAATTGACGAGTTATGATGCGCCGGTGGGCGCGAATAATGGAGCAGTGGCTGTGACAGGATGTCCCAAGCGTGGCTGATCATGGAGCTCTGTTTCTGCGCTTCCTGAGGCTGTAACTTCCTTTACTCATAGCGCAACTGTACTCCTATCAACTGTAGCATCGCCATACAATGCACACAAACGTTTATGGATGTTGTCCACGGTTTCTCTTTCTGCACACAAGAATTCAATAACAGCACGCTGCTTATAACGTGAGTCGTATGTAGACGCCATTTTGACTCTGTACTACGCCGCTGCCACCTGTCACAACGACCCAAAACTTCACTGGCGCACAGAACAAACATCAATTAAGAAGCTCTAACAAGGACGTTTGTTTACGTATATTAACGGCTTTTTAAATAAATGTGGGGCATTACTTATTGAACAACCCTCTTAGTTTAACGTGACAACACCTGGTCATTAGAGAGACAGCATAAGCCTTTGGCGGATCAGAAACTAAGAGAAGCCTGTGGATTCAACAGAGGATGATAGTCGACATCAAATCTGCAAGAATTTCGTTAGGCGTGGGTCGTTAAGCTCCGTAAAATATCACTCGTGATAAGATGTATGTATAACTTTTAATTTCCCTTGTCCTCATTCCAGCAATATCAAGGCATTTTCCATAAAACGCATTACCAACGTTGGGAGTTAGCCGTGGCTGGCTCATGCTATGCGCTGGATTAGACTTTCGTTGGGATTCTGTGTTTAGTCTCCCGTGGTTATCGCGATTATGCTGTTAGCGTCTCCTTCTGCGGGTGGCAGCAGTGGTGTGTATCGATATTCGAATCTTGGACTATCTTTGACCTGGCGCTTATAGTTTCCGGCTGGGCGGTGTGCGGCCAGTCGGTCGGTTGGCGTGGAGCAGCGAGGAACTCTCCGCGGGCGTTGTATGGCCGGGGCCGCTGGCGGTCTCTACGAGGTGTCGAAGTATGTGGGGCTGTTCCCACTGCTATGAGGTCCGTGGCTCACCGACCCTGGACGGAAAAGTTGAGTTTTGATTTAATCTACTAGCAAATGAGGACTGTTCACATTGTGTCATTTGGAGTTCGTTGTGGGATGTTGGGATATTCCCGCGAGCAAGAAAGTGGTTTTCAAGTTGAAAAATTCTAGCGAGCCTCTGGTGGAGTTTCACTGTCTTTGGTTATTTGAATTGAGGTGCACCAGCGGAATCTTCTGCCTTGTGGCCGTTAACGTTCCGATTACCTACCCTGGCTATTGACATAAATTTCAGGCAGTGTAGTTTCCTCATCGTGTTGTTGCTGTCCAGCACAGTGTGTAAGTTGACAGCTCCATGTATGATTGGTTGTGGGCGCCAATATCTTCTACGTTGTTCCGTTGAACTCCCTGTTGTGCGCTGGTCGGGTGAAGATGAAGTTATCATGCCGGTGGGTCCACTGACTGTCGGTTGGTTGGAATGTCGTCGCATCGTAAATGGTTGGCCTCACTGCCTGTCTCACCTAAGCGAGCGTTAGTGTTTGAATTCCAGGCCGACCCTCGAACATCTGAGCGCCCTTGGCTGTCCTGCCTTTTTTTTATTTCTTCTTGTTGTTTGGACTTGTATGGCTTCTAGCCGATTTTTTTTTTAAACTAAGGTTGTTTTGCGCTTAAGACGTAAGATTCCTTAGGCCTTCAGCGTAATTTAAAGAACTGTTTCACGTAACACCTCTAACATTTTAAAGGTTTTAAAGCTGTTTACATTTAAGTGTTGAGCCAATTTTGAGTTTGAGTTGTTTCGCTCTTAAGGCCTTCAGCCTAAATTAAAGAACTGTTTCACGTAAGGCCTTTTGTATTTAAAAAAATTAAGTTTATGGAGTTTTAAGTGTTAGGCCTTCGGCCGATTTGAATTTAACTTGTTTGTTCTTGAAGTGTCTGATTCCTTGGGCCTTCAGTCTAAATAAAAAACTACTGTAAGATAAGGCTTGCCTTTTAAATTTCTGATTATGCTTGCGTTTTAAGCTATTGGCCTTCAGTCGTTTTTAAATTAAAGTGTCTTTCAGCCAGCAATTAAGTCCCAAAAATTAAAGCTGTGTGTTTAAAAAAATTTTTTGGACTCTTGTAATGTTTGATGAAATAATAAAGTTGTATGTTCGAGTGTAACTGACAGCCCGTTATTTTGGCCCCTTTCCGCAATTTAAACTACCTGTCCTGTCTTGCGCGTTTAGCAGTGCGTCTCAGGGGGTAATTTGTCCACACTTGAAAAAAAAAAAAATCGTAAACTGTTGTTGAATTACATTAACTGTGGTGTCACCGCCAGACACCATACTTGCTAGGTCGTAGCCTTTAAATCGGCCACGGTCCGTTAGTATACGTCGGACCCGCGTGTCGCCACTATCAGTGAGTGCAGACCGAGCGCCGCCACACGGCAGGTCTAGAGAGACTTCCTAGCACTCGCCCCAGTTGTACAACCGACTTTGCTAGCGATGGTTCACTGACAAAATACGCTCTCATTTGCCGAGACGATAGTTAGAATAGCCTTCAGCTACGTCATTTGCTACGACCTAGCAAGGCGCCATTACCAGTTACTATTGATATTGTGAATAATGTACAGTCAAGAGCGACGTTTACCATTAATGGATTGAAGTTAAGTATTCCATTAAGTATTCCACCAGCTACGTCCGTTTTTTCTAAATTCTAATTTCCTTGTCCGGTTCCAGACCTCACGCCAGCCTGCATGAGCTAAAACGCGTGCCTTTCAGCTTCCTCTAGTAACACGGTGTTGGCTCTCCTGACAACCCACAACATTAACAGTGTACTTTTTGAGGAGGTATTTACAATGATCAGCCAGAACATTAGGACCACCTACATAACAGCCAGTATGTCCACATTTGGCACGGATAATAGCGGCAACACGTAGCGACATGGAAGTAATGAGGCCTGGGTAGGTCGCTGGACGGAGTTTTCACCACATCTGCACACATAAATCACCTAATTTCCGTAAATTCCGGGAAGAGGGGGCGATGAACTCTGAAGTCACGTTCAATCGCATCCCAAATGTGTTCGATAGGGTTCCGATCTGGCGAGTTGGAAACCAGTACATCAATTGGAACTAACCACTGTGTCTCTCGCATCACTCCATCACATTTCTGGCCATTTGACATGGCGCATTGTCTTGTTGAAAAATGTCATTACCGTCGGGAAACATGATCGCAGTGAAGGGGTTTATACGGTCTGCAACCAGTGTGCGACACTCCTTGGCCGTCATGGTGTCTTGCACGAGCTCCATTGGACCCACGAACACCCACGCGAATGTTCCCTGAGCATAGTAGAACCGCCACCAGTCTGGCTCCTTCCTGCAGTACAGGTGGCATGGTGTTGTTCCCCTGGAAGATGACGGATTCGAGGCCTCCCGTTGATGTGACGAGGAACGCATCAAGATTCATCAGACCATGCAATCTCTGCCACTGCGTCAACGTCCAGTGCCAACAGTCACATGCCTGTTTCAGTCGTAGTTGGCGATGACGCGCCATTGGCATATGCATGGGTCGCCGGTTCCAGAGGCCCATTGTTGAGAGTGTTCGGTACACTGCGTGTTCAGCCGCACTTATACTCTGCCCAGTATTTAAGTCAGATGTTAGTTCCGCCATAGTTCATCTCCTGTGCTATTTACCCGTCTGGCCAGCCTACAACGCCCGACATTTGTAATGAGGGGTAACCGCCCAATCCCAAGACGTCTTCACGTGGTTTCATCTTCATTTCGCCACGTGTTGAAGACACTCAGTGCAGCACCCGTCGAACATCCGACAAGTTGTGCAGTTTCTGAAATGCTCGTGCCGAACCTCTCGGCCATCGCAATCTGTCCTCTGTCAGACTCACATAGATCGCGCGCCTTCCCCACTCTACACCCGGACAGCACGCTCACTGATACTACATGCACAGTGCGTGTGTCTGACCAGCAGACATTCCTCGACAGGTGACGCTGCTGTCGCCTGGACGAGTTTACGTCGATAGTAGGCTAATAGTCGTAATGTTCTGGCTGATCAGTGAACGTGTACGTATGGCCCAGAACCTGAAAATACATTTTACCACGCTCTTGGCAACATTAACACATTTTCAATAGCGTGTACTACCGACTTCATGACCGCCACAATAAATTTTAAAAATGCAGATTTCTTCATTGTTGTCAACTTACTTTTTAACCTCAAAATACTGAATATGACATTCACTGGGGAAAGTGAAATCTGCTACTGAGACTTAAATTTGTGGGTTAAGTTTAACTGAAAAATTTAAAAGCGATATAGACTCTGGTAAAAGAATTCCTTAGAAACAATAAACCTTTTTCAAAATTTTAAAATATAAAGTAACTAGCTAGATTACAATTTTTTTCAAAAGTTATTGCGAGGGTTAATTGTGTGCAGTACAAAAAAATGGCTCTGAGCACTATGGGACCTAACATCTAAGGTCATCAGTCCCCTAGAACTTAGAACTACTTAAACCTAACTAACCTAAGGACATCACACACATCCATGCCCGAGGCAGGATTCGAACCTGCGACCGTAGCAGTCGCGCGGTTCCGGACTGAGCGCCTAGAACCGCTAGACCACCGCGGCCGGCGTGTGCAGTACAGCTTACGTCCTAAAGACGTTATCTTTGCTCTTATGTACATTGATTTAATGTTTTATATTGTAGTATCTCTTATGTACATGCGATTTTTATTGAATATGCTTAAGTAAGATACGTATTGGGCCTTGTTCTCCCCCACCCCCCACCCCTCCACCCCATCTCGCCCTCCTTCCCTTTGTACTACCAAGTGCAGCCTAATTTGAGGATCTAGAATAACTACCAGACTTCGCATAAAAAAAAGCAATATAGTAGACACGTAAAATTAAAACTTCTTTGTGTTAATTAGGCGTTCACCGTGTAACAATACTACATTTATAACTGGATATTCCAGCAAAAACACACCTGCTTTCTATGAAATTTCAAGTCAAAATCTTCCTTTCGATATTAGTTACCTTTTGTTTCTTCGCTTTGCCTGCGACAAAACAGTGTAGCTGTGGCTAAACAGTCACTATTAACGCAAAAATAATTGTGAGGGCAACCTGTCATATTTTTTGTTACTTTATTACTGTGGCAAAAGGGGTTCCCCAACGCTGACGAGAGCGATGTAATACTAAACCTGCCGCTATTCTTTTGGTACCCCACCCGTATTAAAGTATATCATCTGCAATCACCTTAACTGAAAATCATACATTGATGTTCAATAAGCGCCTGTATCTACTTACATAACCTACAATCCGCCATAGGTGGCCTGTCTCACTTGAAAATAGAGTGGGGGGGGGAAAACGACTGTCTCTATGCCTCCGTCCAAGCCCTAATTTTTGATATCTTGTCTTCGCAGTCGTTACGCAAAATCTGCATTGGCGACAGTAGAGTCGTTCTACAGTTCTCTAAATTTGGCATTCATCTTACGATGGCTATTCGGTTCAAATGGCTCTGAGCACTATGGGACCTAACTTCTGAGGTCATCAGTACCCTAGAACTTAGAACTACTTAAACCTAACTAACCTAAGGACATCACACACATCCATGCCCGAGGCAGGATTCGAACCTGCGACCGTAGCGGTCGCGCGGTTCCAGACTGTAGCGCCTAGAACTGCTCGGCCACTCCAGCCGGCCAGGCTATTCGGAAAGTAAGGTCTGATCAGTGGTGAAACGGAAAACACAGTGAAAATTAAAATGTTTTATTTACAGCAGCATGCTAAACTTCCAACTACATCTGTACATAGTCGCCGCTCCAACATAAACATTTGTTGTAGCGTTGTATCAACTTTCCAGAACCCTCGGCATTGAAGGTAGCCCCCGTGCGCTTTCCATAACTTCTCTAAGCTGGTCTGCTGTTGGTTGTCTTTGACAAAATGTTGTCTTCATTTCAGCGGTTCATGTGAGCAGACAGAGACAAATCTGGGCTGTATGTTGGGAGCGAAACACTTCCCATCGAAAACGCTTTAGTGCCGTCATCATTGCTCCTGCAGTTTACGGCCAAGAACTGTCATGATAGAGGAAGGGCATGGCAGGTACGTTATGCAAGGTTGCGTGAAATCAGGCGAAACCTCGCAGCAGGTACCCAAACTTTGCAGGTGACACTTTTGTTCTAGGTATGTTAACATGCTCACTGTATGCTCAGAACTGAAAAGAGCGACTTGACGCGATAGACAGGTATGGTAGAGACAATGCCCAACAAATCTGTGCAAAACTTCATCGGATTCCCACGTCGTTTCTATTTCACGACCTATCGGACCTTACGATCAGAAAAACCCTCCTATTGCTAACTGCCATGTGTAATGAGCAAAGATCTTGCAAACTCTGTCTTCTCTGCAACGTTTTGTGGCATGAGTGCAGCAACGTCAACTTCTCGGCGTATATCTTTGTAACATATACTACTGGCCATTAAAATTGCTACACCACGAAGATGACGTGCTACAGATTCGAAATTTAACCGACAGGAAGAAGATGCTGTGATGTGCAAATGATTAGATTTTCAGAGCATTCACACAAAGATGGCGCCGGTGGCGACACCTACAATGTGCTGAAATGAGGAACGTTTCCAACCGATTTCTCATACACAAACAGCAATTGATCGGCGTTGCCTGGTGAAACTTTGTTGTGATGCCTCGTGTAAGGAGGAGAAATGCGTACCATCACGTTTCCGACTATGATAAAGGTCGGATTGTAGCCTATCGCGATTGCGGTTTATCGTATCGCGACATTGCTGCTCGCGTTGGTCGAGATCCAATGACTGTAAGCAGAATATGGAATCGGTGAGTTCAGGAGGGTAATACGGAACACCATGCTGGATCCCAACGGCCTCGTATCACTAGCAGTCAAGATGACAGGCATCTTATCCGCACGGCTGTAACGGATCGTGCAGCTACGTCTTGATCCCTGAGTCAACAGATGGGGAAGTTTCCAAGACAACAACCATCTGCACGAACAGTTCGACGACGTTTGCAGCAGCATGGACTGTCAGCTCGGAGACCATTGCTGCCGTTACCCTTGACGCTGCATCACAGACACGAGCGTCTGCGATGGTGTACTCAACGACGAACCTGGGTGCACGAATGGCAAAACGTCATTTTTTCGGATGAATTCAGGTTCTGTTTACAGCATCATGATGGTCGCTTCCGTGTTTGGCAACATCACGGTGAACGCACATTGGTAGCGTGTATTCGTCATCGCCATACTGGCGTATCACTCGGCGTGATGGTATGGGGTGCCATTGGTTACACGTCTCGGGCACCTCTCGTTCGCATTGACGGCACTTTAAACAGTGGACGTTACATTTTAGATGTATTACGACCCGTGGCTCTATCCTTCATTCGATCCCTGCGAAACCCTACATTTCAGCAGGATAATGCACGACCACATGTTGTAGGTCCTGTACGGGTATTTCTGGATACTGAAAATGTTCGACTGCTGCCCTGACCAGCACATTCTCCATATCTCTCACCAATTGAAAACGTCTGGTCAATGGTGGCCGAGCAACTGGCTCGTCACAGTACGCCAGTCACTACTCTTGATGAACTGTGGTATTGTATTGAAGCTGCATGGGCAGCTCTGTTTGACTCAATGCCCAGGCGTATCAAGGCCGTTATTACGGCCAGAGGTGGTTGTTCTGAGTACTGATTTCTCAGGATCTATGCACCCAAATTGCGTGAAAAAGTAATCACATGTCAGTTCTAGTATAATATATTTGTCCAATGAATGCCCGTTTATCTTCTGCATTTCTTCTTGGTGTAGCAATTTTAATGGCCAGTAGTGTAAGAAGCGAGACAGGTGACGTTTTGATGATGTTAGCATCTTCTACAGTTCTTTCTATCATTTGTAGTTAGAAATGTGCAAGTTTTAAAACATCAGCAGGTCAATGCGTCTGATGTCGCTGACTCTTCGTGTAAATCTACATCTGTTCACCGAAGTCACCATATGGGGTGTGGAGAAGGGCGCTTTCTGTACCACTGTAGCTTCACCTCTTTCGTGTTGCAGTTGTGAATGGTTTACGGGAAGAAGAATTGATGTTACGACACCGTGTGAGTTCAAAATGTTCTTTTTTTGTCTTCATAATGTTTCGAGAGATGTACGTAGGATGGAGAAATATATTAGTTGACTCTTACAGTCTTGTAATTTTAATAGTCAACAGTACAGTGATGCAGAACGCCTCTCTTGCAATGTCTGCCACTGGATTTGGCTGATCATTTTCATGACGCTTTTAAGCTTAGTGAGTGAATCTGTAACAGAACGTACAGCTGTTCTTTTGATCTCCTCTATTCCCTCTACCTGGTAGGGATCTCAGGCTCACAATCAGTACCCACGTATTGGTCGATCGACGGTTTGCAAGAGGATTACAATTGCCGGGAATTCTTCCAATGCATCTCAATCTGACATTTGCATTTATTGCGATTAGTTTCATGTGACCATTCCACTTTAAAATCACTCCGAATATACACTCGTAGATTTTTAATGGATGTGACTGCTTCTAGTGATTGATCTACAGTCATATAACACACTGAAGAGCCGAAGAAACTGGTACTCCTGCATAATATCGTGTACGGTCCCCGCGAGCACGCGGAAGTGCTGCAACACGACGTGGCATGTACTCGATTAATTTCTGAAGTATTGCTGGACGGAAATGACACCGTGAATCCTGCAGGACTGTCCATAAATCCGCAAGCGTTCGAGAGGATAAATATCACTTCTGAACAGCACGTTGCAAGACACTCAACAATGTCTGGAGAGTTGAGTGGCCAGCGGAAATGTTTAAACTCAGAAGAGTTACTCTGTAGCAATTCTGGACGTGTAGGGTGTTGCGTTGTCCTGCTGGAATTGCTCAAGTCTGTCGGAATGCGCAGTGGACATGAATGACTGCAGGTGATCAGACAGAATGCTTACGTACGTGTCACATTCAGAGCGGTGTCTAGACGTATCATGGGTCCCATATCACTGTAACTGCACACGCCCTACACCATTACAGAGCCTCAACCAGCTTGAACAGTCCCCTGCTGATATGCAGGGTCCATGAATTCATGACGTTGACTCCATACCCGTACACGTCTATCCGCTCCGAACGCTATGAAACGAGACTCGTCCGACCAAGCAACATGTTTCCAGTCATCAACTTTCCACTGTCGGTGTTGACGGGCCCAGGCGAGGTCTAAAGCTTTGTGTCGTGCAGTCATCGAAGGTACACGAGTGGGTCTTCAGCTCCAAAGCTCATACCGATGATATTTCGTTGAATGGTTTGCACGTTGAAACGTGTTGATGGCCCAGCACTGAAATCTGCAGCAATTTGAGGAAGGGTTGCACTTCTATCATGTTCAACGATCCTCTTCAGTAGCATTTGGTCCAATTCTGACAGGGTCTTTTTCCGGCCGCAGTCATGTTGGAGATTTGATGTTCTTCGGGATTCCTGATATTCACGGTACACTCGTGAAATGATCGTACTGGAAAATCACCACTCCGTCGCTGCCTCAGAGATGCTGTGCCCCATCACTCGTGCGCCGACTATAACACCATTCACTTAAATCTTGATAACCTGGCACTGCAGCAGCAGTAACATATATATTTTTTTCTTTATTGGATTATTTCTATCCCCCCCCCTCCCAGAGGGGGGCGGGCTGGCAGCAGCGCAATATGCTGCTCAACAGCCTACAGAAAAGTTAAAAAACGTAATGAGAATAGAAACAAACAAGAAAAACAGGCGATAAAACGGTGACATTGTAAGAAAGTGTAAAATGGCTGTAAGTTGTGGAATTTAAAATATAAAGACACTGCAGTGACAATGCAGATGAAGACACACAAGAAGGAGGCAGGCACAATTAAAAAACACGGTGACAGTCTGATGTCTGTTCGCACGAGATTAAAAACAGAACTAGCGACAGTATGGTGGCTGTTCACAACACTGACAGGGGACGCACAACACTGAACACTCACTCGTAACAGCACTATACAGGTGACATGGCGGCAGATGGGGGGGGGGGGGGGGGGGGATCCGGAAGTATGAGGGAAAAAGGGGGGGAAGATGAAAAGAAAAAAAAGGGGGAGCCGATGGAGGGAGGGCACTTAGAAAAGGGGGGCTGGGTGGATGCGAGAAGGAGTGGGAAAGGCAGTGCAGGGGAGAGCAAAAGGACTTGGGGGAGAGAAGGGAGGCAGAGAGAGGGTAGGTGGGGAAAAAAGAGGATATAAGGGGGGAGAGGGGGCCCAGGCCCAGGAAAAGGACAGAGGAAGGGAGGGACAGGTGAGGATCAGAGTTGATAGGAGGGATAAATGGAGGGAGAGAGGGCATCATCCAGGAGGGGGAGTCGACGGAAGCCACCTTGGGAAAGGAGATGAAGGATGTAGAGTGGAGGGTAGGGGGACACAATGGTAAAGGCGCGGCAGAGGGTGGGGGTTGGAGAGAATCAACCAGGGGATGAGTGGGATCAAGGCAGTGGGAGGTGTCAGATCTGACAACTGCACCAGACATTTGTTGAGTAATGTAGGCATTGCCGACCACAGCTCCGTATTCTGCCTGTTTACATCTCTCTGTATTTGATTACACATGCCTATACCAGTTTCTCTGCCGCTTCAGTGTAATACGAAGGGTAATTACACTTTTTTCTCTATCAGTTTCGTTTGCAAAAATGCAGAATTCGTTTTGGAACATCGTGGAATGTTTCCGCTTCAGCTCCTATAACTTCACGAAGTTCCAATAGGTGGTGGCACTATACGTTGCCTACAAAACGGAGTCGGTAACGGAGGTGCGCTCCAAGCAGTGTTCTTCAGTTTTTTTTTTTTTTCGGTGGAATATGAGGGAATCGCAGAAATTCATAAGCGCCTGCAGAATGTCTACGGAGAACTGGCAGTGAACGAAATCACGATGTGTTGCTGAAGCCGCGCAAACGTGTCGGATCTTCCGCGTGCCATCCAGCCGCACATAGTTATGACTCCTGCAATGTTGGAACGTGCGGACAGTCTCATTGAGGTGATCCACGGATCACAATAAACACCTCGTCTCTGTTGGTAGAGCTGACACACTCGACCATCGTTTGGGAACCCAATGGCGTGCGCCCCGCTGGGTTCCTCACCGCCTCACAGAATACCATAAAGAGCAACGAAGGACCATCTGTGCGGAATTCCTTGCGCGTTGCGAGGCTGATCGTGACAGTTGTTTGTCGAACATCGTCACAGGCGGTGAAACACGGGTTCATCACTTCGAATCGGAAAGAAAACAGCAATCCATGGAGTGGCACCACACCAGCTCACCTGTGAAGAAAAAGTTCAACGCCGCACTTTCATCTGGTACAGTCTTGGGGACGGTCTTCTGGGTCTGTGAAAGGGAAATTCTCTATGACGTCCTCCCACATGGTGCAACGATCACGTCAGAAGTGGGTTGTGTCACATTGAGGAACCTCAGGAAACGACTTTAGCGTATTCGTCGCCACAGAAATGTATATGGAATCCTGCTTCTCCATGACAACACAAGGTCCAACACAAGCCTGCACATCAGAGAGGAGCTCACAAAACTTCATTGGACTGTTCTTCCTCGTCCTCGTACCACCTCGCACATTCCCACTTCCATGCAGACGCCTTTCTCGGGGAGCAGTGCGTGAATGATGAGGAGGTTATCGACGCAGCAAGACGTTGTCTCCGAAATCGACCAGTAGAGTGATACCGTGTGGGCATACAGGGTCTCCCACTGACATGAAGTATGACCACCGCATTGAACGGAGATTATATTGAAAAATAGGGTTCTCTAGCCAAAAGAGTGTGGAATGATATGGCGTATTGGAATCCTGAATAAAATCAACCTTTTTCAGCAAAAATTGAGTTGCACTACTTATTGAACACCCCTCATACATAACGGGTATTTCTGCCTAGTTATACGCCATACGCAACATCTGTTTATGTTTAGGATCAACTTCCAGTGCTGGCTCCAATTTTCAGTCCTCTTCAGGCCTTCCTTCCTTTCGCTTCTGTTTTCTGGCGCTGCGAATTCTTTGAGTACAATAACATAATCAGCGAAGTACGCCACAGAGAAAAAAATGTTCAAATGTGTGTGAAATCTTATGGGACTCAACTGCTAAGGTCATCAGTCCCTAAGCTTACACACTACTTAACCTAAATTATCCTAAGGACAAACACACACACACACACATGCCCGAGGGAGGACTCGAACCACCGCCGGGACCAGCCGCACAGTCCATGACTGCAGCGCACGAGACCGCTCGGCTAATCCCGCACACGCCACGGAGATTCCGATGTTACCTACTAGGTCATATATACTGTATAGGGCTGCTGTGAAAACTAATGGTTCTGTAACACTCTCTGGGGTCCAGTTGAAGTTACTTTTAGCCTGAAATTTCTTTCCGTAAAGACAGGTATACTGTGTTCTGTTTACTGGGAACTCTTCAATCCAATCACATAGGTGGTATGATATTCCGTACATTCGTATACTCCTATTTTTTCACTAGGCAGCAGATCAGAACTGTATCGAAAGCTTTTTGCAAGTCAAGGAACACGGCATGAACCTGTACGTTGGTATTTATTGTTTTTTGGATCTCGCGGAAAGGCAGGAGGAACAGAGGCATTACCTTAATCCAGAATAGTACAGCAGAAAAAAAATATTCCAGCATTGTACCGTAACTGTACGCTGTTGATTAATCAATGTTATATCTGGTATTTGACATAACGATTAGATGATGTATCTTGCGATTGAATGATGATATCGTTATCATCGATCTGTTTTGCGTGGTCACATACACAGCTCTCTTCAGCTTCAAAATTTAAGTTTAATATGAAATGTATATTACCAGAAATGGTCTCCAATGTTATTTTTTAAAGTTTTGTTTATTATTTATGACACTTTTCTTCTTTTTCCATAATGCAAAAACTGAGAAAGCTACCACCCTTTGGGGGGAAATGCGACATTCGCTGGCTGAGCTGTGGACGAAGAAGAAGAAGAAGAAGAAGAAGAAGAAGAGCGTAGTGTCCTGCGGTAGGCAGGAAAGAACTAACAGTCAGGTCTGAGCACAATCTATTTAACTAAAACGCCTTCTTGGCGTGCACTAATTTCCAAACGCAAGAACAACAAGATACACGACAATTCTTGTGGTGGTAAAAGCGAGATGAGAGTACAAGACAATGAAAAAAGTAATTACCAAACCACAATGCTACACAATTACAAAGTGGCATTACGCCCAACAAGACACAACTTTCTACTAACACTACGGCGAGTGTCTACTGGACTAGAGCCGGCGTGGGTACTGGCCGGAGTTGTCCTAGCTGTAGGTACACACTGCCGGTCTGACTCCACTTGCGTGCTTGTAACACCGATTCTGCAGAGTGCTACACTTAGCCACATGAGTTACAATTGGAGGATCTCTGTCACATGGCTTTTCACGAAGTAGTGTCGTGTTTATGCGTAAAGTCGTTGATCTTTACATCCACTGGAAATTTTTTTAATATGAGCTCTTGAAGGGATTCAAGTGCCTTGCCGCAGTCGTAACACCGGTTCCCGTCAGATCAGCAAAGTTAGGAGTTGTCGGACTGTGCTATCACTTGGATGGGTGACCATACGGTCTGCCGAGCGCTGTTAGCAAGCGGGTAGCACTCAGCCCTTATGAGGCAAACTGAGGAGCTACGTGATTGAGAAGTAACGGGAGCGCTGCGGCGGTGGGACTGTCTGTCTCAGCTTCCTTGTATGCTGACGACTTCTGCCTCTACCATAGCTCCATTGGCATTGCAGCTGCTGAACGTCAGCTGCAGGGTGCTATCCGCTTGGCGCAGTCTTGGGCTGTAGAGCAGCAACCATCGAACCGTCAGTGTAAACGACGCCAGAGCCCTGATACGTGGCAAGGAGCGAAAGAAAGCGGCGGCGGAAGGCCTCTGGAGGGACTGAGTCCTTCAGGCCCTGTGCCAAGTAGAGCTGAAGGCAAGGGTGGGGCACGCACGACTGGGGTGTACATAGAGGGGCCCGGAAAGTAGGTGGAAGAGGGAAAACCTCAAGCCCTGACAGAAGCTCTCTGACTCGGACCGCGATCGTACAACCCGACCGGAGTCGACGTTCTGGGAGATGGACGACCGACAGAGGGAACAGGAGGCGATAATTAGGATGCCCGGACAAGCTAAAAACATCTACAACATAAGCGGCCAGTAAACGTTGGCTCCATAACTGCAGTGGAGGGACACCTGCCTCCACAAGTAAGCTGTTCACAGGGCTGGTCCGGAGAGCACCAGTGGCAAGGCGTATCCCGCTGTGAAGGATTGGATCCAGCACCCGCAACGCAGAAGGGGATGCTGAACCATAAGCCAGGCTCCCATAATCCAGACGGGACTGGATTAACGCCTGGTACAGCAGTAAGAGGGTAGATCGGTCGGCGCCCCAGCTGGTGTGGCTCAAGCATCACAAAGCATTAAGATGCCGCCAACACATCTGTTTAAGCTGCCGAATATGTGGGAACCAAGTCAACTGGGCATCAAAAAACACACCCAAAAACCGGTGTGTCTCCACCACTGCAAAAAGTTCGCTGGCAAGATAAAGCCGCGGCTCAGGGTGAACTGTTCGTCGTCGGCAGAAATGGATAACGCAGGTCTTGGGCAGCCGAAAACTGGAAACCTTATCTACAGCTCAAGACTGCAGGCTACAGACAATCAAGTGCCCTGCATGCCGGCGATCTCGTTTGTCGGCGTGGGATCGCGGCGCGAGTCGGCAAGGGCGCTTCGCCGCGCCCCTGGGTAACCGGGGCGTGTTCTGCCAAACCCAGGTGGTGATGACATCGCCTGGGCCAGGTTAGATGGGTCCAGACCGCCGAACGTCTGGGGGACCGGCCCGCCACCTGAGTAGGAGTGGGTCCTTGGCCAGGAGGTGGAAACTGGGGCAAGTAGGCGGCGAAGGACGAGAGGTGCATCTGCCTCTCCGGAGTGCGGGGTGCAATTGCCGAGGAGCGTCGCGTAAAATCGTCGATGACGGGGACACCGAGGAGGACCAGTGCACTGGTGAAGGTGCGCTGAACCTGGCAGCTCGGAAGTGCCCTTGACCAAGGAGCGAGGTGGGTGGGCGAGCTGCAGAAGTCCCCCCCCCCCCCCCCATGCCAGAGGAGCCGGTCCGGTGCAAGAGACGGGCTCCCACCCCCTTTTTTATCACTCGTTGAATCATGGCTACAAACGAAACGAGTGATTCGTGTGCGCCTCAACGAGCTTCCGTTGCGCCAGATCCCTCTCCCCAGGACGAGCAGGGACAGGCAGAGAATGAAACAGTCATGGAAAGGTATACGAGAATCACGTCGCTCATGGAGCAGCAAATCAAAAACGGAAAGATAAGCCGAGCAGGACTTGCCATTATCAAGAACGAACTGGCAGCTTGGGCTATTGCCCATGCTAAACTAGAAGGTAGGGTAGAGGAACTTGAAAAGGAGAACGATAGATTAAGGAGGCAACCGACAAAGACGTGGGCGGCCGTGGCCGCGCAAGCGCCCACTAAGCGCCCACAAAACACGACAAAAGACACTATTGAAAAAATGACAAAGAGAACAGACACAGCAGTTTTCCTCAGGACACTGCCTGGGCAAGACACAAGTGTGAAAAAAATTCAAGAATTATTTACAAAAAGCATAGACCCTGTAAAAGACAAAATCAGAATCAAAAAAGTTAAACCGAGCAGAAATTCTGTTATCGTAGAAGTAGCCTCTGAGGAAGATAAAAATAAATCGCTGAACAACCAAAAACTGAACTCGGTGGTCAAATGCGAACCACCGAGGAAAAGAAATCCTCTCGTCATACTATATGACGTTCCAACAATAATGACTAACGACGAACTCTTAAATACAATTAGAATGAAAAACTTTGACGAAATAGACGAAGAAGAATTTAAGAACTGTTTTAAATTAAAATTCAAGACTGGGCCAAGGGGTCGTGATGTTGTACATCACGTCGCCGAGGTATCAGCGCAAATGTGGAGAAGAATAATAACAATGGGCAGAATATATGTTGGCTTTCACGCCATAAACACAAGAGATTATGTCGTGGTACCTCGTTGCCACAACTGTGGTGACTTGGATCACGTCTTAAGGCGCCGGCAGTCTGCATACCATGTAAGAATCGCGGGAAGAAGTCTTGCGGAGCCACAGGCAGGAATTGCCCGACATACAAAATGTTGGAGCAAAGGTTAATTTCTAGAACCGACTATGGCTGAGGATGCCAAAGCGAAAGTCCCCGAGCAAAAGGAGGAGGGACGCCATGAGGGCAAACAGATTCAAGGATTTCTTGAGGCCGCTCTCGGGCGCCACCAAAACTGAAACAATAGATAAAGCAACACAAACCGAATTTCCAACTATGCACACTGGCACACAAACCGATCTCCCCCTCATGGCCGAAACTCTCTCCTCTGGAAGCCGGGGAACAAAGCCGGAATTACACCAGCAACGGCAAGGGCATCCTGTGGCTGTGGCAACGCTTAAAGACAATCATATCAACCAAACAAATCAACAACCCATACAAGAAAATACAGTAACAAGCTCAAGTACGAGCCCCACTGTACAAAGTTCACCAATAGTCAGACTGCCACCAGTTGATCCAGTCAGGGTGTACCCCAACTTGGAGTACACCATGCAACTATCCAGATTGGAGCAGCCGGCTACCCTGACCACTGCCTTACGACATGTGGTCCGCGTAGGACATGAAGACGGCAGAAAGATAACCTTCTCGGTTATGGAGGCTGTCGACAGAATCCAATTAAAATCAGTGAATCTTCCCACCGACTTCGGAGCCTTGCGAGATCTGCTCAAGAAAGTTTTTGAAAGACGAGGTGAGAAATTTGATCTTAACGACATTTACGTACAATCAGTAGTAGCACACGGATGGATTGCATTCGACTGGACTAAGACTTGGCCACATGACCGAATACAAAAGTACTTCCCCTAATGGCGAAAATAACTATTGGACAACTTAACACTCACAACAGCAGACTCGTTATGCAAGAGCTCCGAAGGGAGGTGGAGGAGAGGAGACTAGATGTACTCTGTCTACAGGAGCCATACTCCCTGGCCGGAAAAATAGCTTTTGCTGCTGCAAGCTGGCAAATAGTCAGCAGAGGGGACGACCCGAAGGCAGCAATTATAATTGCAAATAGACTCTTGAGAGTCACCACGCTCTCACAATTCACAACGAGTCACTGTAACGTCGTGGAGCTTCAAACCCCTATGGGGACCATAACTCTCATAAACATGTACTTCCAGTACGGGGATAGCATAGAACATCACATAGACCACCTAGCGAGAGTTACCACGGCGTTACAGGGAAGAAAGATCGTGATAACAGCTGACATCAATGCCAAATCCCCCCTGTGGTACAGTGGCACAAGAGACGCTAACGGCGAAAAAGTTGAAGAATTCATAATGGCATCACAACTTGTGGTAGCAAATAGGGCCGGCAATCCTCCTACCTACGCTGCAGGGGGAGGACAGGGCACAAATATTGATGTCACCCTTGTAACTCCAAATATGGCAAACATTATCCAAAATTGGAAAGTCATAGAGAACGCCACCACAAGTGACCACAATCTAATATGTTTCACCTTGAGAGAAAGAGAGTGCCGCTGGGCCACGGGGTGGGAGGTGCAATTGGACTACAGGAGAGCAAATTGGGAACGTCTAGCGAGGGAGTGTGACATTCCTCCATTACCAGAAGGTGACATGCAACTGGACATAGACATAGACCAGAGAGCAGAGGAACTGGTGAATGCAGTGACAAGAGCGGTGAAGGCAGCCGTACCGACAAGGAGGAGGGCCAGAGCGGCCTCTCCGTCACCATGGACTGCTGAACTGGGAGAACTGCGTCAATCTGTCAGAAGGCTGAGGAAGCAATACCAGCGCAGTGTCGTCTGGCAGGAACGACAAAGGTGGCAGATGTTACACTCCTGGAAATGGAAAAAAGAACACATTGACACCGGTGTGTCAGACCCACCATACTTGCTCCGGACACTGCGAGAGGGCTGTACAAGCAATGATCACACGCACGGCACAGCGGACACACCAGGAACCGCGGTGTTGGCCGTCGAATGGCGCTAGCTGCGCAGCATTTGTGCACCGCCGCCTCAGTGTCAGCCAGTTTGCCGTGGCATACGGAGCTCCATCGCAGTCTTTAACACTGGTAGCATGCCGCGACAGCGTGGTCGTGAACCGTATGTGCAGCTGACGGACTTTGAGCGAGGGCGTATAGTGGGCATGCGGGAGGCCGGGTGGACGTACCGCCGAATTGCTCAACACGTGGGCCGTGAGGTCTCCACAGTACATCGATGTTGTCGCCAGTGGTCGGCGGAAGGTGCACGTGCCCGTCGACCTGGGACCGGACCGCAGCGACGCACGGATGCACGCCAAGACCGTAGGATCCTACGCAGTGCCGTAGGGGACCGCACCGCCACTTCCCAGCAAATTAGGGACACTGTTGCTCCTGGGGTATCGGCGAGGACCATTCGCAACCGTCTCCATGAAGCTGGGCAACGGTCCCGCACACCGTTAGGCCGTCTTCCACTCACGCCCCAACATCGTGCAGCCCGCCTCCAGTGGTGTCGCGACAGGCGTGAATGGAGGGACGAATGGAGACGTGTCGTCTTCAGCGATGAGAGTCGCTTCTGCCTTGGTGCCAATGATGGTCGTATGCGTGTTTGGCGCCGTGCAGGTGAGCGCCACAATCAGGACTGCATACGACCGAGGCACACAGGGCCAACACCCGGCATCATGGTGTGGGGAGCGATCTCCTACACTGGCCGTACACCACTGGTGATCGTCGAGGGGACACTGAATAGTGCACGGTACATCCAAACCGTCATCGAACCCATCGTTCTACCATTCCTAGACCGGCAAGGAAACTTGCTGTTCCAACAGGACAATGCACGTCCGCATGTATCCCGTGCCACCCAACGTGCTCTAGAAGGTGTAAGTCAACTACCCTGGCCAGCAAGATCTCCGGATCTGTCCCCCATTGAGCATGTTTGGGACTGGATGAAGCGTCGTCTCACGCGGTCTGCACGTCCAGCACGAACGCTGGTCCAACTGAGGCGCCAGGTGGAAATGGCATGGCAAGCCGTTCCACAGGACTACATCCAGCATCTCTACGATCGTCTCCATGGGAGAATAGCAGCCTGCATTGCTGCGAAAGGTGGATATACACTGTACTAGTGCCGACATTGTGCATGCTCTGTTGCCTGTGTCTATGTGCCTGTGGTTCTGTCAGTGTGATCATGTGATGTATCTGACCCCAGGAATGTGTCAATAAAGTTTCCCCTTCCTGGGACAATGAATTCACGGTGTTCTTATTTCAATTTCCAGGAGTGTATATAGAGAGGAAAAGCGGAAGTTCCAAAAGGAACTGCGCGATGCCAGGATGAGAAGCTGGGAAAACTTTGTGCTTAACCAGCTAGTCACTGACCCATGGGGGCTTCCGTACAAATTGGTAAGGGAAAAAATCCGCTCTCCTCTGGAACTATCAACAGTCAGGCACGGGGACGGGATGACGGAGTCCTGGCAGGAGACTGCAGGGGTCCTCCTCCGGTCCCTGTTGCCTGACGATAATGCGGATGAGGAGACAGAGGGGCAGAAGCAACTTAGAGACGAAGATCAAGAAGAATATGTTAATGAAACGGCTGTCTACCCCTTCTCAGAGGAGGAGGTGGCAACCCATATAAGAACACTGAAAAAAGGAAAAGCACCTGGGCCAGACGGCATTGTGGCGGAGGTAGTGCAGTTTCTGGCGCCTCAGCTAATTGCGCCACTAACACATCTATATAACGAATGCCTCAGACAAAAAAATGGCTCTGAGCACTATGGGACTCAACTGCTGAGGTTATTAGTCCCCTAGAACTTAGAACTAGTTAAACCTAACTAACCTAAGGACATCACAAACATCCATGCCCGAGGCAGGATTCGAACCTGCGACCGTAGCGGTCTTGCGGTTCCAGACTGCAGCGCCTTTAACCGCACGGCCACTTCGGCCGGCTAATGCCTCAGACAGAGAAGATTCCCGAAGAAATGGAAAATGGCGAACGTAGTTATTATAAAGAAAGGACTAGACAAGAACCCTGCAGAAGTAAAATCCTACAGGCCGATTTGCCTGTTGGGCGTATTTGGCAAAATATTAGAGAAATTATTGGCTGAGAGATTGACAGCACACCGAGCGTTGTGTGGGATGAGTGACAGGCAGTTCGGGTTCAGGCCGGGGCGATCGGCATCTGATGCAATTGCCCTGGCGGCCGAGGTCTGTGACTCGACCCCGCACAAATACGTGGTTGGCATCATGGTGGATATCAGTGGCGCCTTTGACAACCTGTGGTGGCCTTCGCTCTTCTCCTGCTTGCGGGAGAAAGAGTGTCCAGGGCCGCTATATGGTTGCCTGAGGAGCTATTGTAAAGATCGGGAGGTCTGGTTATCATCGTCTAGCAAAAGAGTTGGGAAGGTAATTACCAAAGGATGTCCCCAAGGTTCTGTCTTAGGACCCCTTTTTTGGGACAGCCATATGGAGCCTTTACCAAATAGATTGCAACAAAGTAATGAGGTGCTAGAAGTGATAGCCTACACAGATGACCTCCTTCTGTTGGTCGGTGGCCGTAGGCGCGAAGACATTGAACCGAAAATAGAGACAGCATTAGACAAACTCCAACAGTGGTGCCACACGACTAAAATGACGATTTCACCCAGTAAATCCACCTACTTACTACTAAAAGGACAACTCATCAGAAACCCGACAGTAAGAATAGACGGTTCACCAGTTCTCCGACGACGAGAGACACGCTACCTGGGAGTTATCATTGAAGATAGGTGGAACTTCGGAAAACACATTGATACTGTCACCCAAAGAGCCCTTCAGATATTAAATAATCTCATTTCAATAGGTCACAAAAGATTTCATCTTCCTCCACACTTAATCAGACTCTATCACAATAGTATTTTAACCTCAGTTGTGGGCTATGGCTCGGGAGTCTGGGCGCACAGGCTCACGAGGGTTGTGCCCGCCATGGCCGTGAGAAGGGTCCAGAGAAGCATGGTACTAAGAGCAGTAGGTGCCTATAGAACATCTCCGGGGGGGGGGGGGCCTATTAGCCATAATGGGGCTCTGCCCCCTAGGCATAAAGATAAGAGAGCAGGCGGCGTGGTACTGGGCCAAGAAGGGAAATTATGAAAAGATTGCTGATATTATGGGTATTAGAGTGGGGGATAAGAGAGAGATAAGGAAAAGAGGGGAGGAGCTCTGGCAGGAGACTTGGGAGGCAGAAGAGACGGGACGAAGAACCTTCCAGTTCCTACCTGATGTCAGGGAACGACTTGGACTGAAGTACTTCGAGCCTACGCGTGGGTTGATCCACTTTCTTACTGGCCATGGACCCTACCCGACTTATTTATGTCGATTTGGGAAGAGGGCAACACCAGCGTGTGACTGTGGTGATCCGGAGGGTACACCCGAGCATGTAGTTTACGAATGTCCCCTCTTCAATGATGTTGCCAACACACTACGAGACAGACTACCCAACCGCGACACATACCAACTACTCAGACAAGAGGGAACATTTCAGACCTTAAACACCTTGGCTAACGAGGTATCTCGAAAAGTTCTCATTGACTATTTAGGTGAGAGACAATATTCCCATGCCGCCTATGCGTGGACTGGCCGACTACATCTAAGTTGGAATCCGCCACGTGCAGGACTAGGGGGAGTAGGGAACAACCACCGATCGTGACACACACCAGATTTGACGTAGGATAAGTTAGTTTGTAGGACTTAGTTATAGGAAATTAAGATAGGGACTGCAGCGAATTAACATCGAGGCCTGCCCAGTGCCAGGGGCATGCTCTTCGGGGTTAGCTCGAAGAGCAAGGCAAATGCAAGTAGGTTTATATCTTTACTGGCACACATGTGACGCTGCAGGATACACATACAAATTAAATTAGTCATAGGAATAGGAAATAAATAGTATATGTAGATATTAGATGCCCATTGTTATTAATATTAATATTAACTGTAGCTTACCAACTAATACTAAATTAGCTGCAACATTTCAATACAAATGTATAAATGTTAGGACCCACTAATGTAGGAAGGTAGTGGGTTAATTTGTATAATTATAATGGTTTTGATAATAAAGATTTTTTTCAAAAAAAAAAAAAAAAAAAGACTGTGCCATGTGGATAGCGCCCTGCAGCTGACGTTCAGCAGCTGCAATGCCAATGGAGCTATGGTAGAGGCAGAAGTCGTCAGCATACAAGGAAGCTGAGACAGACGGTCCCACCGCCGCAGCGCTCCCGTTAATTGCAATTAAAAACAGGCAGACACTTAGGACAGATCCCTGTGGTACTCCGTTTTCCCGAACTTTGGAGGAACTATGGGAGGCCGCGACTTGCACGCGGAAGGTACGATGTGACAGAAAATTTCGTAGGAAAACCCGCAGTGGCACCCGAACACCCCAGTCATGAAGCGTAGAGAGGATGTGATGGCGCCATGTCGTATCGTACGCCTTCCGCATGTCAAAAAAGACAGCGACGAGGTGCCGACGACGGGCAAAGGCCGTACGGATGGCTGACTACAGGCTCACCAGATTGTCGGCGGCAGAGCGGCCTTTACGGAACCCACCCTGAGACGGAGCCAGAAGGCCCCAAGACTCGAGTACCCAACTCAACCGCCGGCTCACCATGCGTTCGAGCAACTTGCAAAGAACTTTGGTGAGGCTAATAGGGTGGTAGCTGTCCACCTCCAATGGGTTCATGCCGGGTTTCAAAACGGGGATAAGAATGCTTTCCCGCCATTGCGACGGAAACTCACCCTCGCCCCTAATACGCCTGTAAAGGTCGAGGAGGCGTCGCTGGCAGTCCACTGAGAGGTGTTTCAGCATCTGACAGTGGATGCAATCTGGCCCAGGAGTGGTATCAGGGCAATCAGCTAGGGCACTGTGAATATCCCACTCAGTGAATGGAACGTTGTAGGATTCAGGATGGCAGGAGTGAAATGAAAGTCCCCGACATTCCACCCGCTCTTTAATGGAGCGGAAGGCCAGTGGATAATTCGCAGAAGTGGAACTCAGAGCAAAATGCTCTGTCAAGCGATTTGCAATTACGTTGGAGTCAGTACAAACCGCTCCATTCAGTGAAAGCGCAGGGACGTTGACAGGGGTCCGATAACCATAGAGGCGCCTAATCTTGGCCCAAACCTGCGATGGAGAGAAATGCAGTCCAATGGTGGAGACATACCGTTCCCAGCACTCCTGCTTGCGTTGGCGAATAAGGCGGTGGGCCCGCGCCCGCAGCCATTTAAAGGCGAGGAGGTGTTCTATTGAGGAATGTCGCTTGTGACGCTGGAGCGCCCGCCGGCGATCTTTAATCGCCTCAGCGATCTCAGGCGACCACCAAGACACAGTCCTCCGCCGAGGGGACCCAGAAGAACGGGGAATGGCAGATTCTGCGGCAGTAATGATGCCGGTGGTGACCAAGTGAACCACCGCATCAATGGCTTCATTAGAAAGAGAACAAGTCCCAGTCAGCCTTATTCATAGCCCATCTGCAAGGGCGCCCAGAAGAGTGACGCTGTGGCAGTGACAGAGAGATCGGAAAGTGGTCACTACCACACAGGTCGTCATGCACACTCCATTGGACAGACGGTAAGAGGCTAGGGCTGCAGATCGATAGGTCGATGGCGGAGTACGTGCCATGCGCCACACTCAAATGTTTTAAGGCACCATCATTTAAAATGGAAAGGTCGAGCTGTGCCAATACATGCTCAATGGTGGCGCCTCGACCTGTTGCCACTGACCCAGCCCACAGAGGGTTATGGGTGTTGAAGTCGCCCAGTAACAAGAAAGGTGGGGGCTATTGGGCTATCAGCGCAGCAAGAACAAGCTGCGGGACATCACCATCCAGTGGAAGATACAGACTGCAGACGGTAACAGCCTGTGGCGTCCACACCCGAACAGCGACAGCCTCTAAAGGTGTTTGTAGGGGGACAGACTCGCTGTGAAGAGAGTAAAGGACATAGATGCAGATGCCACCAGATACCCTTTCATAAGCTGCCCGGTTCTTATAATAACCCCAATAGCCACGCAGTGCGGGGGTTTGCATCACTGGAAACCAAGTTTCCTGAAGAGCAATGCAAAAGAAAGGGTGAAGGCTGAGAAATTGTCAGAGCTCAGGTAGATGGTGGAAGAAACCACCGCAGTTCCACTGGAGGATGACATTATCCATGGCTGAGAAAGGCGTAAAGGGACTGGGGAGGCAGATTATGCCGCTGGGTCTCTTGCTGCCACCGATACAGTACCCGCGCAAGTGACATCCATTGCGTCCGAGGGTCCGGTGTGATCCAGGTCTTCAGCAGTCGCCAGAATCTTGACCTCATCCTCAGACGCGGAGCTTGTAGGAAGTGGTGGGATGGGTGCCACCGCAATGTCGTGATTCTTGGGAACCTTCTTCTTTTTCTGCTTCTCGCACTGTGCCTTCGGTGGTTCAGGCTGAGAGGGCTTCTCTGGGTCAGTCTCAGGGACGGACCAAAACGGTGAGGCCCTTCGACCAGCAACTGGTGGTTGTTTCAGCCACTTGCGGGTGTCCGCTTTTCTGCTGGTCGGAACTTGCGAAGGGAGGTCGCCAAAGGACCCCTTCCTGGCGAGAGTAGCCGAAGAAGTCTTACGCTTCTCCAGCTGGGAAGTGGGAACTGATGTCTCCGACGGTTGGGGGGGGGGGGGGGAGGGTGTTGCTCCTGAAGTAGATGCAGCAGGAGCAACAGGGAGTGAAGTACCCCCCACAATCAAGGGGGCCGGTGGATTCTGACTGATTATAGAGCCAACCGTACGTGACGACACGGGAGATGGGAGAACCGTTGTTGCAGCAGCAGTGTAGGTCGACGTCATTGGCACAGGATGGAGCCTCTCATATTTTCGCTTAGCCTCAGTGTAGGTCAGGCGGTCCAGGGTCTTATATTCCATTATCTTCCGTTCTTTCTGGAAAATCCTACAGTCCGGCGAGCAGGGGGAATGGTGTTCTCCGCAGTTAACACAGATAGGAGGTGGGGCACATGGAGTATTGGGATGCGAAGGACGTCCACAATCTCGACACTTGGTGCTGGAAGTACATCAGGATGACATATTCCCATACTTCCAGCATTTAAAAGACCACATCGGAGGAGGGACATATGGCTTCACATCACAGTGGTAAACCATCACCTTGACCTTTTCGGGTAAGACATCACCCTTGAACTCCAAGATGAAGGCAGTGGTGGCTACTTGATTATCCCTGGGATCCTGATGGACGCGCCGGACAAAGTGAACACCTCGTCGTTCTAGGTTAGCGCGTAATTCACCGTCTAACTGCAGAAGAAGATCCCTGTGGAACATAATACTCTGGACCATGTTTAAACTTTTATGGGGCATGATGGTAACGGAAACATCCCCCAACTTGTCACAAGCGAGCAACCTCCGTGACTGGGCAGAGGATGCTGTTTTGATTAGAACTGATATAGAGTGCATTTTGGACAAACCTTCCAACTCCCCAAACTTGTCCTCTAAATGCTCCACAAGAAACTGAGGCTTAGTCGGCATAAACGATTCACCATCAACTCACGCACAGACAAAGTACTGGGATGAATAATTGGCATTGCTCTCTTTAGCCATACGTCCCTCCCACAGAGTGGCCAGGGAGAGAAATGATCTCGGATCATATTGCTTCCCGTTGAGGTTAGACCTCGATCGCTTAGAGAGTGCTGGTGGAGGCCCACCAGCGAAAGATGATGTACCATGCTTCATTGCGGGTCATCCGCCCTGACGCCACCCACTCTGACGATGCCCCAGAGGGATGGGCATCTACTCCTCGGCATACGTGGGGAAGTAGCAGCTCAGGCATCAGCAGTGCGATTATTGTGTAGTCAGGGGGCTACCACCAAGAGGGTACATGACGACCCCACCACAACGGACCGGCTACCGTGCTGGATGTCGGGTGTCGAATATCCATGTGTATCATGAGGGCGAAGATGGAAGCGCACGATGGAGGGCATGTATGCTACCCGGAACATAATTGCAGCTGATGTGGCCGGAAGCTCGGTGTAAGGCCAACTCCATGACAATATCGGGTGTGCCAGATCTTAGGGCAAGATGGATATACAATGCACCACGTAAGGCGTCCTTCCCCAAATGGTACACACTAATGAAGAATTTTGAAATGTAGTGGTCAAACCCCTTAGAGGACCATCACATTAAGGCCGAAACGTTTAAGACTCCTTTTAGTCGCCCCTTACAACAGGCAGAAATACCGCAGGCCTATTCTAGCCCCCGAATCCACAGGGGGTATAGAGCAAGGGGAAAACGACTGTATGCCTCCGTCTGAGCCCTAATTTCTTATATCATATCTACATGCTCCTTAAGCGCAGTGTATCTTAGTGGCAGTAGAATCATTCGACAGTCAGCTTCAAATGGCGGTTCTCTAACTTTTCTCTCTACTGTCCCTGGCAAAGAACGTCTCCTTCCCTCCAGGGTCGCCATCTGAGTTCTCAAACCATCTTCGTAACACTTACGTGTTGTTCAAACCGACTGGTAACAATTCTAGCTGCCCGCCTCTGAATTGCTTCTATGTCCTCCTTCAATCCGACCTGGTAGGGATCCAGAACACTCGAGCAGTATTCAAGAATAGGTAGCAATAGCGTCGTATATGCTATCCCCTTTACAGATTAATCACATTTTCCTAGAATTCTCCAAATAAACCGAGGTCGACCATTCGCCTTTCCTGCCACAGTCTTCACATGCTCGTTCCATTTCATATCGTTTTGCAATGGTGTTTATACGACATGATTATGTCATGTCAAGTGGTACACTACTGATGCTGTATCCGAACCTTACAGGTTTGTTTCTATTACGCATCCGTATTAACTTATATTTTTCCACATTAAGAGCTAGCTGCCATTCATCATACCAACTAGAAATTTTGTCTAAATCGTCTTGTATCTTCCTACAACCACTTAATTTCGACACTTTACCGTACACCACGGCATCATCAGCAAACAATCGCAGATTGCTGCCCACCCCGTGCGCCAAATCATTTATGGCCGGCCGGTGTGGCCGAGCGGTTATAGGCGCTACAATCCAGAACCGCGCGACCGCTACGATCGCAGGTTCGAATCCTGCTTCGGGTATGGGTGTGTGTCATGTCCTTAGGTTAGTAGGGTTAAGTAGTTCTAAGTTCTAGGGGACTGATGACCTCAGAAGTTAAGTCCCATAGTGTAAAAAAAAAATCATTTACGTATATAGAGAACAACAGCGGTCCTATCACACTTCCCTAGAGCACTCCGCACGATATCCTTATCTATGATGAACACTCGCCGTCGAGGACAACATACTGGGTTCCATTACTTAGGAAGTCTCCGAGGCACTCATATGCTCGTACCTTCGTTAAGATCCTGCAGAGGGGCACCGTGTCAAATGCTTTTCGAAAATCTAGAATATGGAATTTGCCTGTTGTTCTTCATCCATAGTTCGCAGTGTATCATGTGGTAAAAGGGCAACCTGAGTTTCTCATGAGCGATGCTTTCTAAAACCATGCTGATCCGTGGACATAAGCTTCTCGGTCGCAAGAAAATTTATTATATTCTAACTGAGAATATGTTCAAGGATACTGCAGCAAATGGTTCAAATAACTCTAAGCACTATGGGACTTAACATCTGAGGTCATCAGTCCCCTAGACTTAGAACTACTTAAATCTAACAAACCTAAGGACATCACACACATCCATGCCCGACGCAGGATTCGAACCTGCGAATGTAGCAACAGCGCGGTTCCGGGATGAAGCGCCTAGAACCGCTCGGTCAAATCGGCCGCCCTATAGCAAACCATTGTTAGGGATATTGGTCTGTAATTTTGCGGATCCGTTCTTTTGACGTTGTTATACAAAGCAGTCACTTGTGCTTTACCCGGCCGAGGTGGCCGAGCGGTTCTAGGCGCTACAGTCTGGAACCGCGCGACCGCTACGGTCGCAGGTTGGAATCCTGCCTCGGGCATGGATGTGTGTGATGTCCTTAGGTTAGTTAGGTTTAAGTAGTTCAGTTCTAGGGGACTGATGACCTCAGAAGTTAAGTCCCATAGTGCTCAGAGCCATTTGAATTTGTGCTTTTTTCCAATCCTTGGAACTCTGTGGTGGGCAGGAGATTCACGATAAATGCAAACTAGGTAAGGGGCCAAAGCTGACCGGTACTCTATGTAAAACCGATGTGGGGCTCCATCCGGACCTATCGACCTACTTGCTTTCAAATCTTTCAGTTGTTCCTCTACGCCAGGGAAGCTTATTACTATGCCTTCCATATGTGAGTCTGTCCGACGTTCAAACGATGGTATGTTTGTGCGGTTCTCCTGCGTGAACGATTTCTTGGTGCTATCTTGAACTGCCACACCAGACTAGTAAACAACGAACTAAACGGATGCCTTAGACCGGCTGAGCGATTTTACGTAGGACCAGAATTTTTTCGGGTTCTCTGCCAGATTCTTTGCTATGGTATGACGGTGGCAGTAGTTCATCTATATCCACAGGGATACTCTGCAAATCCCATTTATGTGCCTGGCAGAGGGTTCATCGAACTATTTTCACAATAATTCTGTATTATTCCAGTTTCGAACAGAGCAAGGAAAAAACGAAGACCTGTATGTCTATCCGTGGGAGCTCCGATTTACCTTATTTTATTGTGATGATCGCTTCTCCCTATGTAAGTTGGCTTCAACAAAATATTTTGACATTTCAACGAGAAAGCTGGTGACTGAAAGCTCGTGAGAAGGTTTCGCCGCAACGAAAAACGCCTTTCTTTTAATGATGTCCACCTAAAATCTTGTGTCATGTCAGTGACACTCTCTCCCCTATTTCGCCATAATACAACACGTGCTGCTCTTTGGATTTTCTCGCTGTGTGCCGTTAATCATGTGTGGCCAGGATCGAGCAGCAATACTCCAAAAGAGGACGGACAAGTGCAGTGTAGGCAGTCCCTTCAGTAGATCTGTTACGTTTTCCAAGCGTTCTGTCAACAAAACGCAATCTTTGGCTTGGCTTCTTCACGACATTTACTGTGTGTTTATTCCGATTTAAGTTGTTTATAACTGTTGTATGCTTCGCACATAGATCTTTTCGCAGGTGCACGAATCACTGCTAACCTATGCTTGTCGTCATTTCTTTCTTTCCTTCCCAGTTATGCAAGAATTTTCAGTTCACGCCTTAAGAAGACGGAGAAGAAAAAATATGATGTTTGGTTTAAGTAAGAGGTTATCCATATTACTGCATGTTGAAAGACGAACAATGGAAATGGAACACGCGTTTTCAGTGTTATTGCATTCTCGATAGTCTGTTGCATGCAATGCTTCCCAATGGAGCACCAACCTCCTCGCGTCAAAGTCTCCAATTAGGAAATTTGGAAATTTGTGGTATGGTCATATGGGACCAAACTGCTGAGGTCTTCGGTCCTTAAGCTTACACACTACTTAATCTAACTTAAACTAACTTACGCTAAGGACGAGACACACACCCATGCCCGAGGGAGGACTCGAACCTCCGACGGGGGGAGCCGCGCGGACCGTGACGAGACAACCCCTTAGACCGCTCGGCTAACCGGGCCGGCTCTCCATTTAGGCTGGGGTGGTTTGATGAGATAATAGACAATTTTCTGGCGAGTGGGCACTGCTTTCTGAGCTGAGATTCTGGAGTTGTAGAGAAACGAATAAAGGTTAGTAAACTATTTGTTCTGTAAGATTTACACAAGGTTTTGAGTCAGCTGAAGTGATGAACCCATTACACGTAACTCCAATGCATGAAAATAACTTACTTATTTCAAATATGCTGCAGATGCACTGTTGTCATTGCAGGCGTATAAGATCTGTTAATGCAGTTTCACACAGAAGAAATGTGTAATGGGAAAAGTAAAATTTCCTCAAAGTCCTGTCCAGCCGGCATCAAGCCAGGGCAAGCCAGCTTAGCGTACCACGTCGCATTCACAATGAGAAACAGGCAATCAAGACGTATTATAAGTGACATGGTATAACCAGTGATTGCGGTATCCCATCAGACATTATGTCTGTTTTTGCAAAACAGGCAGAAAGCCGACAATATGAATAGCACAACAAACCCGGAAAATATTGTCTCATCGTAAACTCAATAACGTGATCTCAGCGAGGAGAAGACATCACTGTGAGACGCCCGCTAAAACCGTTGGGCAAAAAAAGTAATAGGATTCTGGAAAGCGCCAAGGGTTGATGTCATTTACTGCTTCTAATTGTGATTTATTGTAATTTAATAAGCTTTACAACGAAAGCGGCACATAGCCGAATCTTTACCGAATGCAACTCTTTCACGGCTGAAGCCCTCCAACAAAAATCTTAACAAGGTAAAAATTCAATTAAGATAGCAATAAAATAATTCAAAAAATAACATGCAGAAAGTGCAATACAAATGGCTGAGGGCCACAATTAAATTGCAAAATTTTAGAATATATTACCATAGACCTTTAAAGGCAGAAGGCCAGCATGTTTAACGACAAGAAATCATAAAAATCAACAAGACAAAAATCCACTTAAGATAGCAATAAAATAATTCAAAGAATCAACATATACAAGGTGCAATACCAATGGCTGAGGGCCACAATTAAACTTCAAAATTTTAAAATATATTACCATAATCTTTAAAGGCAGAAGACTGCAGCTTGAAAAATAAATTTAAAAATTAATTTTAAAAATTTTATGAAACGAATAACCATAAGCCTAAAATTTAAAATAGCTGACAACAGATAATAAAACACCGGTGGCACTCAGAAGGCCTCCAGGGAGGTCGGTCTGCCCTCGTTCACTTAGGTGAGACAGGTGGTGAGCCCAACAATACTTAATCCATCGAAACCCAACCAGGAGACTGCCACAGACCGACCGACACAACGATTTGCTTCCTGTGAATCAGTACATGAGAACTCAAACCGGCAATGTTACAAACGTGATAATCCACAATGGAATGTGTATTAGCTGTCAAAATTACACAACATGTTGGAAGAGACAACAGGTGAGGAAAGGCTGCCTGAAATTACGTTAGTGGCCAGGGCAGGTAACCGGAACACTAACGGCCACTAGGCAGAAAATTCCGCTGGTACACTTGAATTTGAAACACGTTAATAGTTAACTTCGCTCAAAGAACACTGCCTGAATTTACGTCAGTGCCCAGGGCAGGTAACCAGAACACTAACGGCCACTAGGCAGAAAATTCCACTGTTGCGCTCAAATAGCAGTCGACCAAAATAGTTAATTGCACCGCATGGCGGCTAAATCTCAGCAGTAGAACAACTCGGTGTTGCTCACCGGAAAACCTCTCCAACAGCAAACCACCGAAGCGAACCACCACAACAGGCGTAAGTAGGCTGTTTAGGCTTTTATGTTGGTAACGTCACGTAGCGCTCTGTATGAAAATCACTGACTGTGATGTGTGCAGTTTCTGGCTGGTTTGGATTGTTGGAATTTGCTATTGTAGTGTTGGGCAGTTGGATGAGAACAGCGCGTAGCGTTGCGCAGTTGGAGGTGAGCCGCCAGCAGTGGTGGATGTGGGGAGAGAGATGGCAGAATTTTAAGAGCGGACGATCTGGACGTGTGTCCGCCAGAAAGAGTAAATTTGTAATACTGGATTTCATGAATTGATACATATATTATGACTTTTGAACACTATTAAGGTAAATACATGGTTTGTTCTCTATCTAAACCTTTCATTTGCTTAGAATGCCTATCAGTAGTTAGTGCCTTCAGTAGTTTGAATCTTTTATTTAGCTGGCAGTATTGGCGCTCGCTGTTTTGCAGTAGTTCGAGTAACGAAGATTTTTGTGAGGTAAGTGATTCACGAAAAGTATGGGTTATTGTTAGTCAGGGCCATTCTATTGTAGAGATTTTTGAAAGTCAGATTGCGTTGCGCTAAAAATATTGTGTGTCAGTTTAATGTTGATCTGAATAGGTAAAGAGCGAAATGTCTGAGTACGTCCAGTTCTGCTCAGCTGTTTAAAAATCAAATAACGTAAGGGGTTTATCAGCACAGTCATTCATAAATTTTTCTAAGGGGGTGTTTCACATGAATAGACGTGGCTTGGGTAGTTGAAACCACTACTCAACTTTGACGTCCTGGGTCGGTGAACCACGAAGCTTGTAGCGATCGCACAGCTCCACACACGCTCCAACACTGCGCAGGGGCTGCCAGTAGCCCGAGCCTACTGCACAGCGCGGAGGTAACTGCCCTCGTCCGCAACAACCGGCCAACTACCTGCTGGTCCGTCCGCGACTGCTGCTCCATCGCGACTGCACTGTTGCTGCGTCTCCCACTCACTTCCAGACACACGACGGCGGAAATACTGGCTCGGACCCAACCATGCAGAGGAAACACGCCCACTGGCAAAACGACATCCCTGCACCAGCAAAGGACCGACCAAAGTTCCACAAGATGGAAAATGAAGGGGCCCAAAAGGGCAGGGAGAACCAGCAGTTACACGTCGCCCGTCTCAGAGTCAATACGCCGACAACATCTAAAGTAGTCGTCAGTGGAAATAACGACGAGTACACACACAACGTCACAAACACTTGCACGAAGACCTGAACGATACCCAACAGTAACTAAGCACACACGAAGAGAATTCGGGAGTCGATGCACACACACACACACACACACACACACACACACACACACACACACACAGCCGACTCACGGACGATCGGCGAGCCAAAACGTGTCGTCCAGTAGGACGACCGACCGACGATCCACCAAGACCGTGGCCCGGCTCAAGTGATGCGTGGCGGCAATGGTCGGGGGAGCCATGTCGAAACAGACCTCACTGCTGCTCCAACCCGACTGCACTAGTGCCGCATTGCAATTGGCAGATCCGGACTGCGCTCCAGACAGGTTCCAACTGACTGGCAAACCCGAACTCGCGAACCGAACTCGCAAACCGAACTCACTATCCGAACTCCGACCAACTCCCTGCCAACAGACAACGAGCGGGAAGTAATAGCAGTCGAGCAAAGATACTACGCGAGGGGGTACATCGATAGGCGCTGCTAGCGCCGCTCACGATCGAGCAAAGCAGCAACTCGGTGACAGCAGTAATTTAAAGTAACTTAGTGAGGTGGAAGTACGTTAAAACAGGGTGTAAAATACATGATGGCGGGCACATAAGCCACGCACGCTCAGTCACATTCTGACAGCACAGCTTGATTTCAAAAGAGAAAGTAAAAGTCTCACAAGAACACCTATCAGCCTGCTGATATGGTGAAAAGAAAACAAACTGATATCCTGAAAGCCATTTTTGCGAAGTAGATACGTGGTGAAGACCAGTGCTGAGCCAGAACAGTAGGCCACATTTGGTCATCGCCGGGCAGGCGTCATCCTTCAGCCGAGCAGCAACAGATGCTCAGGTTCCTGAGGACTTAGTTGCAGCACACCAGTTACGAGGCCGAACCGTTCACCAAGACGACTTCCTTCTTCGAAACTGCTACCTGAGTGCTCTGTTGTACTGGGTCGCTGTGAGCTGCCGCCCCTCGCTGCCAGTGATGAGAAAACCTGGACACTTTTCCCTCCACCCTCCAACTAGTGGTGTTTGGGGCATCGTAGACCAGTCGCAGTATTCGGGAGGCACAATAACCTGAGTCGTGCCTGCAAGTAGTCATCGACATACCCAGCCTTTCTTGGTGGAAGAATTAAGGGGGGCGACAGGGTGATAGACGGCCAAACTCTTTTTTTTTTTTTTTTCATTGCGGAATTCGAATGTATATTTATTGAAGAATTATTCCCCAAAATATTATGCGCGAACTCCTAAAATGGCTCTGAGCACTATGGGAATACACATCTGAGGTCATCAGTCCCCTAGAACTTAGAACTACTTAAACCTAACTAACCTAAGGACATCACACACATCCATGTCCGAGGCAGGATTCGAACCTGCAACCGTAGCAGTCGCGCGGTTCCAGACAGTAGCGCCTAGAACCGCTCGGCCACTCCTGCCGGCTATATCGATTTGGGTAAGCCTGGTTTGCTGAAGCGCTGTTCGGGCGATTTTACTCAAAATTTGAACGAAAGTTTCAATAGTCTCACTTGGAGATATGCTCCAAATATGACTTCCAGGCCGGGCGCGGTGTCCGAGTGGTTCTAGGCGCTTCAGTCCGGAACCGCGCGACTGATACGGTCGCAGGTTCGAATCCTGCCTCGGGCATTGATGTGTGGGATGTCCTTAGCTTAGTTAGGTTTAAGTAGTTCTAAGTTCTAGGGGACTGATGACCTCAGATGTTGACTCCCATAGTGCTCGGAGCCATTTGAACCATTTGAACCATATGACCTCCAGCCGAAGCGAAATTGTCAACATTGCTTCCGATCTTGCCGTATCTCTTCAGTGTAGGCCTTACTGCATTGATGCACGTGGCAAATGCCCTTCAAATCAAAATCGGCCACGAAATGCACCGTTACCGTAAAGAAAGAGACGCCAGCGATGAAAAGGGCTTTGAGGACGAAAATGAGGACTTATCAGGTGAAAGTAGCAGGAAGCTGCCATCTGCTTGGCGGGTCGATAGTTGTTAGAGGCCAAGCATCGACGATATCCCGTACGTTTCAAGCTTTGTCTCTTTTTAGATGATAAATACTTGTCAAACTTTAAACGTGTTTCTCTCAAAACTATGTTTTTCGGCATGGTTGTGTCGCCCACACTACAATTTTCCTCCGATGTTAATGTTGTTTGGTCTGCCTTGAAGCAAACTGAATTCCCTTCAGTTCATCGTAGCCGAATTTTTAATGTTGATATTTAGTATTTTTTTCGGCCAATAAAGCGGGGTCCAAAAATGGCTAGTTTTTTTTTCAAATAACTACAATTTAGCCAAAAAAATTTCTTTCTGCACATCCCTACGACAAACTTCACTTCTGGCCACTAAAATTGCTATTCCAAGAAGAAATGCAGATGATAAATCGGTATTCATTGAACAAATGTATTATACTAGAACTGACATGTAATTACATTTTCATACAATTTGGGTGCATAGATCCTCAGATATCGGTACCCAGAACAACCACCTCTGGCCGTAATAACGGCCTTGGTACGCCTGGGCATTGAGTCAAACAGAGCTTGGATGGCGTGTACAGGTACAGCTGCCCATGCAGCTTCAACATGATACCACAGTTCCTGAAGAATAGTGACTGGCGTACTGTGACGAGCCAGTTGCTCGGCCACCATTGACAAGACGTTTTCAGTTGGTGAGAGATCTGGAGAATGTGCTGGCCAGGGCAGCAGTCGAACATTTTCTGTATCCAGAAATGCCCGTACAGGACCTGCAACATGCGGTCGTGCATTATCCTGCTGAAATTTAGGGTTTCGCAGGGATCGAATGAAGGGTAGAGCAGCGGGTCTTTACACATGTGAAATTTAACTCCCACCGTTGTCGTCAATGCGAACAAGAGGTGACCGAGACGTGTAACCAATGGCACTCCTTACCATCACGCGGGGTGATGCGCCATTATGGCGATGACGAATACACGCTTCCAGTGTGCATTCACCGCGATGTCGCCAAACAAGGATGCGACGGCCATCATGATGCTGTAAACAGAACCTGGATTCATCAGAAAAAATGACGTTTTGCCATTCATGCACCCAGGTTCGTCGTTGAGTACACCATCGCAGACGCTCCTGTCTGTGATGCAGCGTCAAGGGTAACCGCAACCGTGGTCTCCCAGCTGATAGTCCATGCTGCTGCAAATGTCGTCGAACTGTTCGTGCAGATGGTTATTGTCTTGCAAACGTCCCCATCTGTTGACTCAGGGATCGAGGCGTGGCTGCACAAATCGTTACAGCCATGCTGATAAGATGCCTGTCATCTCGACTGCTAGTGATACGAGGCCGTTGGGATCCAGCACGGCGTTCCGTATTACCCTCCTGAACCCACCGATTCCTTATTCTGCTAACAGTCATTGGATCTCGACCAACGCCAGCAGCAATGTCGTGATACGATAAACTGCAATCGCGATAGGCTACATTCCGACCTTTATCAAAGTAGGAAATGTGATGGTACGCATTTCTCCTCCTTACACGAGGCATCACAACAACGTTTCACCAGGCAATGCTGGTCAACTGTTGTTTGTGTATGAGAAATGGGCTGGAAACGTTCCTCATGTCAACACGTTGTAGGTGTCGCCACTAGCGCCAACCCTGTGTGAATGCTCTGAAAAGCTAATCATTTTGCATATCACAGCATCCTCGTCCTGTCGGTTAAATTTTGCGTCTGTAGCACGTCATCTTCGTGGTGTAGCAATTTTAATGGCCAGTAGTGTGAAATTACATGTGTAAGGCCGGCCGCGGTGGCCGTGCGGTTCTGGCGCTGCAGTCCGGAACCGCGGGACTGCAACGGTCGCAGGTTCGAATCCTGCCTCGGGGATGGGTGTGTGTGATGTCCTTAGGTTAGTTAGGTTTAAGTAGTTCTCAGTTCTAGGGGACTGATGACTTCAGATGTTGAGTCCCATAGTGCTCAGAGCCATTTTTGAACATGTGTAAGTATCAGAGTGAAGTGTTAATTTCATGCTTCAGATAACCACAACGGAGTTACAGTGACAACCGTCGATCTACCTCCTTTCGGAGCTGCCTCGGGAAAATCCCAACTACACATTGAAGATATTAATATTTTTGAATAGAAAAAATAGCAATGAAAACTTCAATGTATGCTTTATTCATTGGAGAAAACCCTATTTGTCTACTACATTCCAGTACGGAGTAAAAAAAATCCTGAAGTTTAGCAATATTTCCGTCCGTCACCCTGTCGTTCCCCCTTAAGCTCTCGTCCATCTCCACACCATACAGAGCGGCTGGGAGATTACCCTAGCACACCCCTTCGATGTCCACCAGAGTGCTCTGGTGATACTCAGACGCTGTCCTGGACTTCAACGCCTGCTGCACGAGCTACGGGGGCCGTTAGCGAGACCTGCCACATGAGCGACACCGAGATTACGTGCATAGACACCGGCAGACGACGTCCCCCAGAGGATGCTGAGGCAGCGTCGTCGGGCTCCGAGGCGTGTGCTCCACTGCCGCTGGTCTTGACGCTGCCACAGAGAAAAACACGACTCTAAACTTCAGCGTAGTAAATTCTTTTTCCACTAATGTTGTCGCCCAGATCGTCCTGCTCCACTTCACTCCAGCACCCTTATAACAGTATGGGTCTCAACTTAGGCCCATACAGCAGTACGATCCAAATATCTCACGTCATCCATCTTGAACAGAAACAGAAGAATGGCAAAATGTCAATGTATTCAGAATAGGGAAGATCATTGCAGATGTATCTTGCGCCGTACTTCATGTGAAGGACAAGCCATGTTTTAGCATTTCCAAAACAGAAAAACCTGTTGACGATGCTGTCATTCCTTTCTAAACAGAAC
Source organism: Schistocerca piceifrons (assembly GCF_021461385.2). Taxonomy (NCBI): domain Eukaryota; kingdom Metazoa; phylum Arthropoda; class Insecta; order Orthoptera; family Acrididae; genus Schistocerca; species Schistocerca piceifrons. The sequence goes on from NC_060142.1 coordinate 649,790,691, forward strand.
AGAGAGTCTAACTGTAAACTTGGCAACATCTGATCCCAAGAATGGAGCTGTGTGAAAACCAGAAGTCGGTACCGAGAGCGTTTTTGTCCTTGAATTTAATTGTGTTATTCTCTTGTAAAAATTTGAAAGGAATGAGAAATGGTGTGTGTTAACTTCAGTTCTACTACTGAAAATATCACTGTTGTATTTCTGTACTTCTATCCACACTGCCAGAAAAAATGCACCTGGGAAGACGAGGACGATTTTGATCCGATGACGGCGTATGTCACCTGCGAGATAGTAGATGTACTAATAATGGTATCAGCGTCGTCCGCCCACAAAGCGTAGCTACCAGAACGCCATCTGTGTCTACCCTTTAATACGGAATAATAATAACCAGAAGATTCACTGTGGTGCAACGTGTGAAGCAAAGCAGGCAACCATGCCACGGAGACCCACTCGTGCTTCCTACAGCCGACTGAACGACTTTCAAAGGGATCAAATTGTGGCCTTCCGAGTGGCGGGATGGTTCTTTGAGAGAGCTGCCACACAAGTTGGACGTGCTGCGTCAGTTGTGCAACTATGTTGCTAGCAGTGGTCCGTAGATGAGGTTGGGGACGTCCACACAGCACAGACGTCCGCCTGGATTGTCATATTGCAGGGCAGCAGCGGCACATCGTACAGTTACCACAGCAGAGATAAGACCGCTTGAGAGCCAAGACGTATCAACACGAACTGTTGCGAACCGCAGCGCGGCCGCGCGGGATTAGCCGAGCGGTCTGTGGCGCTGCAGTCATGGACTGTGCGGCTGGTCCCGGCGGAGGTTCGAGTCCTTCCTCGGGCATGGGTGTGTGTGTGTGTGTGTTTGTCCTTAGGATGATTTAGGTTAAGTAGGGTGTAAGCTTAGGGACTGATGACCTTAGCAGTCCCATAAGATTTCACACACATTTGAACATTTTTGAACCGCAGCGCACACTTCTAGCCCGTCCTCCACTCACGCCATTGTATCCATGTGCACGACTCGTCTTGTGCTGTCAGAGCATCACTTGGAAGATAGAATGGCCAGAAGTGGTCTTCAGCAATGAAAGCAGATTCTGCCTACACGCAAGCGATGGTCGTTTTCGCGTACGCCCTAGACCTGGTGTGCGTTGTCTCAAGTACATTCGCCCAAGACACACTGGCTTCTCCCCAGGGCATATGGTCTGGGGTGCAATAAATTACAAAGCCCATTCACCTTTTGTGTTTCTGGAAGGGGCGCTATCCAGGGCTCGGTACGTCCATAATGTTGTTAGACACGTTCTTTTGCCGTTCGTGCAAGAGGGAAGCGATGTGAGGATCCAAGAAGGCGATGTGAGGCTCTATCTGTCGGCAGACATAGATCTACAGAGCGGCAAGTTAAATGTTTATCTTTTCCTCGTAGTATATTTATTAAATTTCGTACGTATTTCCGCTTAAGTGGATTAAGCTTGCATTTTATAAGCGTAAATTCGGGCAGTCTGTAGAGCAGTTCTCATTTCTTCTAAGCAACCAGCTACGTAAGTCATTGAGGCATCAGCGTCCATGGGTGGCACACGGGAAGGCGTCAAGTTCCGTATCTATGACTCTGTCTACTTTTATAGTTCACTTCTCCAGTTAGTCTCGGTGGTATGGGTAGGATGTGTGCATGCAGTATGTGTACGCAGAAGTAGCTGGCCGCAGTTCACGAACAGCAGAACGTGCGGTTGGCTACGATTAGCCACTTTGAGGCTGCTGCCTCGGGATTTAGCCTTGGCTGAGAATCTGGCATGTCGCATGGGATACCTCAGGTATAACTTCTTTCGCCCATGGGCTCTACTGCCTAGGCACCTCCTCGTGATCCTGACTCAGCAGAGTGAGTGGCAGGTGGTAACGCGTTCGCGTCGCTCCAGGCGGACGGCCAATGTTGAGACTGGTCGCCCGGCCTCTCACATTCACCCTGCGAATGGACAGGTGGCTATCGAGAGTGCCGGGTGCCGTCCCGTCGTGTGCAAGTTGTGGCCCACGTCGGCACCAATGACGCCTGTCGCGTGTGTTCTGCGGCCATCCTCAATACAAACAGGCGGCTGCGGAGGTGGGTGGGCTGCTGGACACACGCGTGGGGTGCAAGCACAGCTCCCAATTTACAGCACTGTTCCCAGAGTTGATCGGGGTCCTTTGGTTTGGAGCCGATTGAAGAGTCTCAACCAAAGGATTCGTCGACTCTATGATGGTCTTGGCTGCAGATTTCTCGAACTGCGTTATCGGTTGGCGATTTGTAGAACTCCTCTTGATATTTAAGGGGTGCACCACACAAAGGAAGCACCTACTCGGGTAGCAGAGTACTTGTGGGGTGCACATGAGGGTTTTTTTTAGGCAAGGTGGTAGTCGAAGTACTTACCAGTGAATAAACAGCAAGGAAAGTCAGACTGCGTTTAGAGTAAAGACACCGACTGCCAAAATTTTATCAGTTAATAGTTGAAGTTTTCGTAATAAAGTTCCCGAATTTACTGCCCTCCAGGAAAGTTCTGGCGCCGTGCGGGATATCCTTGCGGTCTCGGACGCCTTGCCACGGTTCGCTGGGCTCACCCCCCACCCCCCAATTGGAAGTTAGAGTCCTCCCTCGGGAATGAGTGTGTGTGTGTTGTCCATAGCGTAAGTTAGTTTAATTAGTGTGTAAGCCTAGGGACCGATTACCTCAGCAGTTTGGTCCCATAGGAACTTACCAGAAATTTCCAAATTTCCTTAGTTCTCGCACTCAAATTATTCTTGGGACCGAGAGCTGGAAAGCTCTGAGATATTTAGCGAGTCACAGAATGTAAATCGGAAAGATAGATTAGAGGCCATAGGTGGGGCAGTGTTTATTGCAGCTGCCAAAAATAAAGTCTCTATTGACGTCGAAACTGAATTGGGCAGTGAAGTTGTCTGGTGGCGTATAACAGGTCTATTTGAAACCAAGTTAATTCTTGGATGTTTTCATCTCGTTCTGCTGTGACAGTTCTAGAGTCGTTCAAAGAATGTCTATGGTCAGCAACACGTAAATACCCACATTGTGCATTACTAGTTGGAGGCGGCTTTAGCCTACCAAGTATAGACTGGGATGTCTATACATTCATTTCAAGGGGTACAGACAATCGTGCGAAATTCTTTTGAACACCTTTCCGAAAAACTTTCTTGGGCAGCTAGTTTCGCAGCCTACATGCAACGGAAATATATCACACCTTGTAGCTACAAATACGCCGGACCTTATCGACAACGTAAGTATAGAAACGAGGATTAGCGATCATGATGCCATTATATCAACTATGGTTACGAAAGTTAGTAAATCAGCTAAGAAGGCCAGTAGAGTGTTTCTGCTACAAAGAGCACCTAAGCAGTTGTTAGCATCTCACTTAGACAGTGATTTGACATCAAAAATCAAATGGTTCAAATGGCTCTGAGCACTATGGGACTTAACATCTGAGGCCATCAGTCCCCTAGAACTTTAAACTAACTAACCTAAGGACATCACTCACATCCATGCCCGACGCAGGGTTCAAACCTGCGACCGTAGCGGTCGCGCGGTTTCGGACTGAAGCGCCTAGAACCGCTCGGCCGCAGCGGCCGGCGAATTGACATTACTTAGCTCCAGTAAGATGGACGAAAAGGAATTATGGGCAAAGTTTAAGCAAAATCTAAATTGTGGTCTGGAGAATTACGTGCCTAGTAAGTGGATTAATGACGGAAAAGATCCACCATAGTTAAATAACGAGATTCGGAAAATGCTAACGAAACATAGGCTGTTGCACTCTCGGTTCAAAAGAGAACGCGCAAGTGACGACATCGGGAAATGCGGTCTGATAGCACATGGATGTTTTTCAGTTTTTGACACTGATAATTTTCGTCTGATTTGTAGATCTTCTGCAGCACTATGCATTTCTCACACCACACTTTTATGCACACCATTGTATTCTGTTTCTTCTTGTACTTAAAGGAACCAAGAAATCAGTCGAAAAATCACCGCCACTGGTGATGCTTTACCTCAATAAAGCGAAACGCGTCTGGTAAAAAAATCACGCATTTTTATACACTCCTGGAAATTGAAATAAGAACACCGTGAATTCATTGTCCCAGGAAGGGGAAACTTTATTGACACATTCCTGGGGTCAGATACATCACATGGACAGAACCACAGGCACATAGACACAGGCAACAGAGCATGCACAATGTCGGCACTAGTGCAGTGTATATCCACCTTTCGCAGCAATGCAGGCTGCTATTCTCCCATGGAGACGATCGTAGAGATGCTGGATGTAGTCCTGTGGAACGGCTTCCCATGCCATTTCCACCTGGCGCCTCAGTTGGACCAGCGTTCGTGCTGGACGTGCAGACCGCGTGAGACGACGCTTCATCCAGTCCCAAACATGCTCAATGGGGGACAGATCCGGAGATCTTGCTGGCCAGGGTAGTTGACTTACACCTTCTAGAGCACGTTGGGTGGCACGGGATACATGCGGACGTGCATTGTCCTGTTGGAAAAGCATGTTCCCTTGCCGGTCTAGGAATGGTAGAACGATGGGTTCGATGACGGTTTGGATGTACCGTGCACTATTCAGTGTCCCCTCGACGATCACCAGTGGTGTACGGCCAGTGTAGGAGATCGCTCCCCACACCATGATGCCGGGTGTTGGCCCTGTGTGCCTCGGTCGTATGCAGTCCTGATTGTGGCGCTCACCTGCACGGCGCCAAACGCGCATACGACCATCATTGGCACCAAGGCAGAAGCGACTCTCATCGCTGAAGACGACACGTCTCCATTCGTCCCTCCATTCACGCCTGTCGCGACACCACTGGAGGTGGGCTGCACGATGTTGGGGCGTGAGCGGAAGACGGCCTAACGGTGTGCGGGACCGTAGCCCAGCTTCATGGAGACGGTTGCGAATGGTCCTCGCCGATACCCCAGGAGCAACAGTGTCCCTAATTTGCTGGGAAGTGGCGGTGCGGTCCCCTACGGCACTGCGTAGGATCCTACGGTCTTGGCGTGCATCCGTGCGTCGCTGCGGTCCGGTCCCAGGTCGACGGGCACGTGCACCTTCCGCCGACCACTGGCGACAACATCGATATACTGTGGAGACCTGACGCCCCACGTGTTGAGCAATTCGGCGGTACGTCCACCCGGTCTCCCGCATGCCCACTATACGCCCTCGCTCAAAGTTCGTCAACTGCACATACGGTTCACGTCCACGCTGTCGCAGCATGCTACCAGTGTTAAAGACTGCAATGGAGCTCCGTATGCCACGGCAAACTGGCTGACACTGACGGCGGCGGTGCACAAATGCTGCGCAGCTAGCGCCATTCGACGGCCAACACCGCGGTTCCTGGTGTGTCCGCTGTGCCGTGCGTGTGATCATTGCTTGTACAGCCCTCTCGCAGTGTCCGGAGCAAGTATGGTGGGTCTGACACACCGGTGTCAATGTGTTCTTTTTTCCATTTCCAGGAGTGTAGTTGCAACGACAGACCAAAAATACCCTCAAGACTTATAAAGCAACTACGGACACTATGGCCACACAAATGAAAAATAATAGTAAGCGTTCCTTGCGTAGAGAAATAACTGAAGGAGTTGGAAACAAATAACTCACCAGGTCCGGATGGAATCCCAGTCCGGTTTTTCAAAGAGTATGTAGCACAGCGCAAAGTCCCAAGCGACTGGAAAAAAGCGCAGGTGATTCCTGTGTATAAGAATGGCAAAAGAACGGATCCGCAACGGTTTGCTGCAGAATCCTTCAATTCGAATAAAATAAATATATTTGAGACCAAGAAGCTTATGTCCACGAATCATCACGATTTTAGAGAAACTCAGATTTCCTTTTTCTCACATGATCTACTGCGAACTATGGATGAAGAACAACAGGCAGATTCCACATTTCTAGATTTCCGGAAAGCATTTAACGTAGTGTCCCGTTGCAGGCCGTTACAGAAGATACGAGCATATGGAAAAGGTTGACAGATATGTGAATGGCTCGAAGACTTCTTATATAATAGAAAACAGGATGTTCCGTCCTCGACGGCAAGTGTTCGTCAGAGTCGAGGGTATCGTCATGACTGCCCTAGGAAAGTGTGATAGGTGTCGAAGCTGAGTGACTGTAGTAGGTTACAAGATGACTTAGCAAAATTTCTAGTGACCGAAAATCGATTTTGCGGATAATAAAACAAAAAAATACGACCAATGCTGTTTCTCCTTCCAAATTTCTAGTTGGTGTGATGAATGGCAGCTAGCTCTGAATGTAGAAAAATGTAAGTTAATGCGGATGAGTAGGAGATGCAAACCCGTAATGTTCGAATACAGCATTTGCAGTGTCTTGCTTCACACAGTGACATCAATTAAATACTGGGCGTAACGCTGCACAGCGATATGAGATAGTGAGATAGAACGAGCATGTGACGATTGTGGTAGGGAAGGCGAATGGTCGACTTTAGTTTATTGGGAGAGTTTTGGGAAAGTGTGGGTGATTTTCTTTTTCTTTTTTTTTCTTTTTTGGGCTGCTAGATTTGTTAGCGGTAGGTCTGAACGTCACGCGTTACGGAGATGGTTTGGGAACTCAAATGGGAATCCCTGGAGGGAAGGCGACGTTCTTTTCGAGAAACACTGTTGAGAAAATTTAGAGAATCGAGACATGAAGCTGATTGCAGAACGATTCTGTTGTCTCCAACATCCAATATGCGTAAGGAGCTCGAAGATTAGATACTAGGAAGTAATGCTCATACTCAGGTATATAGACAGTCGTTTTTCCCTGCTTCTATTTGGAAGGAACAGGAAAGGAAATTGTAATCTCCCCCTCATTTCTTCTTCCATGTATTGTCCACATTAAACAGTGCTCATTCCAAGTAATTAATAGGCAAAGTCTTTTATGAAGGGAGAGAAGCGAAGATAACAATAAACTTTCAAGCTTACTTAGCTTGCCATGTGAGATGGCTCCAGTTCTTCTTGTCCAGGGCTCTGATTCTTGAAGATGAAAATCTAACATCAGGTCCTCACGGTTGGTTTGAACTAAATAAATTGGAAGATTATTGTTGCCCCCCCCCCCCGCCCCTCCCCAATGAAACATGGACCTTGCCGTTGGTGGGGAGGCTGACGTGCCTCAGCGATACAGATAGCCGTACCGTACGTGCAACCACAACGAAGGGGTATTTGTTGAGAGGCCAGACAAACGTGTGGTTCCTGAAGAGGGGCAGCAGCATTTTCAGTAGTTGCAGGAGCAACAGTCTGGATGATTGACTGATCTGGCCTTGTAACACTAACCAAAACGGCCTTGCTGTGCCGGTACTGCGAACGGCTGAAAGCAAGGGGAAACTACAGCCGATATTTTTCCCGAGGGCATGCAGCTTTACTGTATGGTTACATGATAATGCCGTCCTCTTGGGTAAAATATTCCGGAGGTAAAACAGTCCCCCATTCGGATCTCCGGGCGGGGACTACTCAAGAGGACGTCGTTATCAGGAGAAAGAAAACTGGCGTTCTACGGATCGGAGCGTGGAATGTCAGATCCCGTAATCGGGCAGGTATGTTAGAAAATTTAGAAAGGGAAATGGATAGATTAAAGTTAGATATAGTGGGAATTACGGAAGTTAAGTGGCAGAAGGAACATGACTTTTGGTCAGGTGTGTACAGGGTTATAAACACAAAATCAAATAGGGGTAATGCAGGAGTAGGTTTAATAATGAATAAAAAAAATAGGAGGGCGGGTAAGCTACTACAAACAGCATAGTGAACGCCTTACTGTGGCGAAGATAGACACGAAGCCTACGTCTACTACAGTAGTACAAGTTTATATGCCAACTAGCTCTGCAGATGACGAAGAAACTGAAGAAATGTACGATGAGATAAAAGAAATTATTCAGATAGTGAACGGGGACGAAAATTTAATAGTCATGGGTGACTGGAATTCGATAGTAGGAAAAGGAAGAGAAGGAAATGTAGTAGGTGAATATGGACTGGGGGTAAGGAACGAAAGAGGAAGCCCCCTGGTAGAATTCTGCACAGAGCATAACTTAATCATAGCTGACACTTAGTTCAAGAATCATGAAAGAAGGTTGGACAGATGGAAGAAGCCTGGAGATAATAGAAGGTATCAGATATACTATATGATGGTAAGACAGAGATTTAGGAACCAGGTTTTAAATTGTAAGACATTTCCAGGGGCAGATGTGGACTTTGACCACAACCTATTGGTTACGAACTGTAGATTAAAATGGTTCAAATGGCTCTGAGCACTATGGGACTTAACATCTGAGGTCATCAGTCTCCTAGAATTTAGAACCACTTAAACCTAAATAACCTAAGGACATCATACACATCCATGCCCGAGGCAGGATTCGAACCTGCGACCGTAGCGGTCGCGTGGTTCCAGACTGTAGCGCCTAGAACCGCTCGGCCACCACGGCCGGCTGTAGATTAAAACTGGAGAAACTGCAAAAAGGTGGGCATTCAAGGAGATGGGACCTGGATAAACTGACTAAACCAGAGCTTGTACAGAGTTTCAGGAAGAGCATAAGGGACCAACTGACAAGAATGGGGGAAAGAAATACAGTAGGAGAAGAATGGGCAGCTTTGAGGGATGAAGTACTGAAGGCCGCAGAGGATGAAGTAGGTAAAAAGACGAGGGCTAGAAGAAATCCTTGGGTAGCAGAAGAAATATTGAATTTAATTGATGAAAGGAGAAAATATAATAATGCAGGCCAAAAAGAATACAAATGTCTCAAAAATGAGATCGACAGGAAGTGCAAAATGGCTAAGCAGGGATGGCTAGAGGACAAATGTAAGGATGTAGAGGCTTATCTCACTAGGGGAAAGATAGATACTGCCTGCAGGAAAATTAAAGAGACCTTCCGAGAAAAGAGAACCACTTGTATGAATATCAAGAGCTCAGATGGAAACCCAGTTCTAAGCAAAGAAGGGAAAGCAGAAAGGTGGAAGGAGTATATAGAGGGTCTATACAAGGGCGATGTACTCGAGGACAATATTACGGAAATGGAAGAGGATGTAGATGAAGATGAAATGGGAGGTATGATACTGCGTAAAGAGTTTGACAGAACACTGAAAGACCTGAGTCGAAACAAGGCCCCCGGAGTAGACAACATTCCATTAGAACTAATGACAGCCTTGGGTGAGCCAGTCCTGACAAAACTCTACCATCAGGTGAGCAAAATGTATGAGACAGGCGAAATACCCTCAGACTTCAAGAAGAATGTAGTAATTCCAATCCCAAAGAAAGCAGGTGTTGACAGATATGAAAATTACCGAACTATCAGTTTAATAAGTCAGGGCTGCAAAATACTAACGCGAATTCTTTACAGACGAATGGAAAACTGGTAGATGCCGACCTCGGAGAAGATCAGTTTCGATTCCGTAGAAATATTGGAACACGTGAGACAATAGTGACACTACGACTTATCTTAGAAGCTAGATTAAGAAAAGGCAAACCTACGTATCTAGCATTTGTAGACTTAGAGAAAGCTTTCGACAATGTTGACTGGAATACGCTCTTCCTAATTCTAAAGGTGGCAGGGGTAAAATACAGGGAGGGAAAGGCAATTTACAATTTGTACAGAAACCAGATGGCAGTTATAGGAGTCGAGGGGCATGAAAGGGAAGGAATGGTTGGGAAGGGAGTGAGGGTTGTAGCCTCTCCCCGATGTTAATCAATCTGTATGCTGAGCAAGCGGTAAAGGAAACAAAAGAAAAATTCGGAGTAGGTATTTAAATCCATGGAGAAGAAATAAAAACTTTAAGGTTCACTGATGACATTGTAATTCTGTCAGAGACAGCAATGGACTTGGAAGTGCAGTTGAACGGAATGGACAGCGTCTTGAAAGGAGGATATAAGATGAACATTAACAACGAGGATAATGGAATGTAGTCGAATTAGGTAGGGTGATGCTGAGGGAATTAGATTAGGAAATGAGACACTTAAAGTAGTAAAGGAGTTTTGCTGTTTGGGGAGCAAAATAACATGATGGTCGAAGTAGAGAGGATATAAAATGTAGACTGGCAATGGCTAGGAAAGCGTTTCTCAAGAAGAGAAATTTGTTAACATCGAGTATAGATTTAAGTGTCAGGAAGTCGTTTCTGAAAGTATTTGTATGGAGTGTAGCCATGTATGGAAGTGAAACATGGACGATAACTAGTTCGGACAAGAAGAGAATAGAAGCTTTCGAAATGTGGTGCTACAGAAGAATGCTGAAGATTAGATGGGTAGATCACATAACTAATGAGGAGGTATTGAATAGAATTGGGGAGAAGAGGAGTTTCTGGCGCAACTCGTCTAGAAGAAGGGATCTGTTGGTAGGACATGTTCTGAGACATCAAGGGATCACAAATTTAGTATTGGAGGGCAGCGTGGAGGGTAAAATTCGTAAGGGAGACCAAGAGATGAATACACTAAGGAGATTCAGAAGGATGTAGGCTGTAGTAGGTACTGGGAGATGAAGCTGGTTGCACAGGATAGAGTAGCTTACCACTGATTTTCTCATATTTTAGTATATCATACAGTATTTCGATTTTTCACATTAACAAAGCCGAAATTACATTGTTCGTAGCTATTATACAAAAATATTACATGATGGATCGAGAAGCGTCCCGTGCGACTCGTCGACCAACAACTCTTACAGACCAACATTAGCAGGTCGAGCAGGCGTGGCATAACATATCCCAGGAAACTCCGTGTATTACGAGCACATAGACGCACTATTCACACTGTTGTCTGCCATATATGGTTGACTAGATTGGCCAAACTGCAAAAGCTGTCTGCACCGACCGAGGCTGTTCTGCTTCTACCGAAACAGCTACTGCCGTCAATCACCATGAGGTAATTCTTCTTAGAGTGAAAATTTGATATGCTGTCTGTGCCGCCGACCTGCCTTGATGTAGCTGGTGGCGACCCCATTCGCCGAGACATGTCTGTAAACACCTCGATCCTTGCCCCTCGCCCCACCACCCCTCCCCTCATCCGCTCCTCCACCTCTCCCTTCTGACCCCAGCTTAACGAATGCAAATTCAACCCCCAGCAGCAGTTTCCGTCAGCTCGTCACCGGAGTTTTTCCTACTTATGCTCGGGAGTGTTTTAGGAATTAGCATCTAATCAGTGACTTGGGAATTCGACCAGAGCGGTCGGCTTGTGCCCGGGTTAAGAAAGAGGATAAGCCCCGAGCGGCATGTAAATGCCGCGGGCGGCGGAACGGCCCAAGTTTTGCGGAGAAACTTCCGGAATCCCCGTAAGACTGTTGCTGCTGCTCTCTCTCCTCCCTCCATCCCTCCCTCCCCTCCACCCTCCACCCAACCTCCCCCCCTTTCATTCTACTGACTTGGGCTCTCTCTCTCTCTCTCTCTCTCTCTCTCTCTCTCTCTCTCTTCCCTCTACTCTGTCACTTTTCTTTTCGCCACGGAACATACACTCTACATGAACTGCAAAGGAAAGCGACACTTTGGTACAAGAATCAAACTGCATTTGCAAGTTTAAGACGGTGGGCTCAGTTCCTATCTCATAGTGTCATGACCAACTTGTTGAAACTGCCACTGTTACAACAACAATTCCTTAAGAAACATTCAGCATATTACGACGTTCAGGAAACACTGTACTCTTACCTTGTGGCGAGTCTACAGCAAACATACACTCGAGAAAACTCTAACTGAATAAGCTCCCTTTCGCCCGCAAGGGCGCTGTACAGGCCAGATAACGTGACTCACAACCCTCATGGAATCAGGTTTCCATAAGAAATTAAAAGCGTCAACAGCATTTGTAGATCTGTCAGCAGTTTACGGCACAGTCTGGAGACACGGTCTTCTCTACAAATTCATTCAAATAATCCCATGCAGAAAAACAGTCCAACTTTGTTTGGATGTGCCAGTAACTGGATGCTGGCAGTGGGGCACCTAAATTTTGAAGAAACGGGAGCCGTCCTAACGTCTGATCTGACGATAATGGGAACATACTATCGGAGATTGAAACGAAACCCCACCAAGACAGACTGTTGGTGACAGACTGCTTCACCACTATCAGCTCCCAAAATGTCTGTGGTTACAATGGGTCGGACACTGTCCTACAAGAACCATCTCGAAGACACCACAGCAAAGATACGGACTAGGGACAACGTTCTACATAAGCTGTGCGGAATAACGTGGGAATCCAGTGCTGAAACGCTACGTACTTCAGCGCTTGGACTAGTCTATTTTACAGAGGAATACGGCGCTCCTGTATGGCTCTTAGTACACACACACACACACACACACACACACACACACACAAATGCTCGACGCACAGCTGGGTAACACAACGAAAGTTAACAGAGGTACACTAAGATCAATTCCACTCGAATAGCTACGCACACTCACCCACATACTGCCCCTTAGCCTTCGACGAAAACCAGCTCTTCTTCGTGAGTGTAAACGCTTACAAGGCGACGGCAACTCCCTAACGACCAAGACGCGGTTATTCTAGAAGGTAACCGGCCTAGATCAAGAAAACCGTCGCGAGAAACAGGCACGAAACTGCGCACGTCTCAGTTCAACTTAACCTTCTTATGGGAGTGAGATTGGACAGAGCCTTGGCCTCCACAATGCCAAAACTTGCTCTGCATATGAAAGAAACGACCAGTCGCTTAGAACATGGGCAACGATTAACTGAATGCCCACACATCATGGCTGAAACGCAGTCTCTCCTTATAGGGGTCGTAAGGCTCCATCTCCAAAATGCGATTTAGAGCAGGCAGGCAAACCGTTTGTTACATTGTTACAGAATTTCCCAGCAGGACACGTCGTGGAACTGTCAACGATTTCCTGATGACAAAGAACGACACAGTTGATTCTATTAACACTCATAGCATCACTGAGGTCAATATGGCCCCGTAAGCACATTGGAAAATGGTATCTCCATTGCTTTCCGAGCAATTTTTTTTTTCAGTACAAGACTTTCCTTGAGTCAATTATATCCGATTTTGTTTTCTTCAGTTTTATTCACTGAAGTCCCAAAGAAACCAGTATAGGCATGCATATTCAAACACAGAGATACGTAAACACAGAGAACGCCGCGCTGCAGTCGGTAACGCCTATATACGACAACAAGTGTCTGGCGCAGTTGTTAGAACGGTTACCTTGCTACAATGGTTGGTTATCAAGATTTCAGTGAGTTTGAACGTGGTGTTATAGTCGGCGCACGAGCGATAGGACACCGCATCTCCGAGGCAGCGATGAAGGTCGGATTTTTCCGTAAGACTATTTCACAAGTGTATCGTCAACATCAGGCATCGACATCGTTGCGGCCGGAAAAAGATCCTGCAAGAACGAGACCAAAGACGACTTAAGAAAATCGTTCAATGTGGCAGAAGTACAACCCTTCCGCAAATTGCTGTAGATTTCAATGATCGGCCATCAACAAGTGTCAGCGTGCGAAACATTCAACGAAACATCATCTATACGGGCTTTCGAAGCAGTAGTCTCACCCGTGTACTCTTGATGACTGCAGCACACAAAGATTTACGCCTCGCCTGGACCCGTCAACGCGGTCACTGGACTGTTGATGACTGGACACATGATGCCTGGTCGGACGAGTCTCGTTTCAAATTGTATCCACCGGATGGATGTGTACGGGTATGGAGACAGCCTCATGGCTCCATGGATCAGCTGCATACCACCAGGGGACTGTTCAAGCTGGTGGAGGCTATGTAATGGTGTGGTGCGTGTGCCTTTGGAGTTATATGGGACCCCTGATACGTCTAGATACGACTCTGACAGGTAACACGTACGTAAGCATCCTGCCTGATCACCTGCATCCATTCATGTCCACTGTGCATTCCGACGGACTCAGGCAATTCCAGCAGGACAATACTACAAGTCACACGTCCAGAATTTCTACAGAGTGGGTCCAGGAACATTCTACCGAGTTTAAACTCTTCTGCTGGCCACCAAACTCCCCAGACATGAACATTAATGAGCATATCTGGGATGTTTTGCAACATGCTGTTCAGAAGAGATTTCCATCCCCTCGCACTCTTACAGGTTTATGGACAGCCCTGTAGGTTTTTTGGTGTCAGTTCCCTCCAGCACTACGTCAGACATTAGTCGAGGCTATGCCGCATCGAGCTGCGGCACTTCTGCGTGCTCGCGGAGGTCCTACACGATATTATGCAGGTTTACCAGTTTCTTTGACTCTTCATTATATTTACAACACATTAAAATTTATTCATGATTTTTTGCACTGAATACCACTGGAGGGAGTTGATCCCATCTACATTCGTTTTTATTTCTTGAACGAAGATTTATGAAAATAGAATGATGACTGTTACACTGAACAACTGTAATGTATGTTAATAACTTCAATACAACGTATTAATGTTCCACAATAATATGTATAAGTTCGTGGTGAACCGGCTTTCGGGTTCTTACGCTATCGACACATAACTTAATTTTGAACAGATAGTTCACACAACTTCAGCGAGAATTCATTGCTGTACAAAGATACTTGACTTTTACGATTATATCGATGCAAAACACAAGCATGTTATAATATCTAAAGAGGCACTGAACAAATAAATCTTACAGCACAATATATTCAAATACTAAAACTATGGGTATGTGCGTGCATAAAACAGAAATTTTCTACAAGTTAGTAATGGCACTGGCTGCTATGCTACATAGACAAACTGGTGAATGTGATGAACAAATCTAATAAAGGGATGGGAAAGAAGGCGTCCATGGGATGTGGCTGTGGAACAGTTATAACAAGCTTATAGAATGGTTCAAATGGCTCTGAGCACTGTGGGACTTAACATCGATGGTCATCAGTCCCCTAGAACTTAGAACTACTTAAACCTAACTAACTTAAGGACATCACACAACACCCAGTCATCACGAGGCAACAAGCTTATAAGCTAATATTGAGAGGAATAATAACTGGCTGATACTTTAATAAGGGTGAGTAGTGGAACTGCGTGTGGTCATTTATTAACGGGCATAATTACATGTCATGTTAGTTTTCTCCCTGTAGTTCCTTTATGGGGGACATCACATTTCATTTCATATGAATGACATTCATTCATAGCATGTTCAGCAAAGGTGGAATCTTTCTTTCTCAGTCTCCAACTCCTTCATGCTCAGTCAGTCTAGTGGTTATAGGCCTACCTGATTGACCTACACATAATTTGCCACATAGATTGCAGGTATACAGAAACTTGGGGTAGATTTTAATTTACGCGCCAGTTGTTACATGTGGTTGCCTCTAGGGGCCACCCTGGTGCAGGTATGTGATATCTTTTTTGTGTGGATTTGTGAAAGAGTCAGTCTACTTGCTCCTTTCCAACAATTTTGGTTTAAATGGAACGTCACATACCAACAGCGGATAACGCAGTGACTCTGAACATGCTAGAGGAAGTATGGGGCGAGTTTGACGGTCATCTGGATACTTGTCGTGTATCCGGTTTAGGGTGCATTGAACATTTATAAAGGTAAATAAAACTATTACCCTAAAGGTAATTTCAAAAAGTATCTGCACGCATGCCAAAGGTACAACCTTGCAGAATCATATGTGTCTTTTGAAAATAACTTCTCTGTAGTCCTGAGCTAAGACAAAATTATCACGAAGTCTTTGCTTGAATTCATATCAAAATACAATGTTACAAGATGAAATGAATCTTTTTGAGACAACCTGTAAAACTGCACTCGGCATGCATACAACGGTTCTTCTGTACAAATTTGATATCATATCTTTTTTTTATTAAGATTGTTATAACATTTCTCGTGGGACCGCTTGGGAGTGGGACGCCAGTTATTTACATGGAGTTGAAAGGTATAGGTACAGATATTGAGATCAATGGCACCTTAATATATTCCCACTTTAATGTGTTAGTTGTTTTTCTCTGTGTCAACAGTCTTCTTGTAAAAGCAACACATGGTAAACTTCCATTCGCCGAATATATTTCGCATACAGTCTAACACAAAAAAATCGACGCACCACAAAGCAATTATCCGAATGGTACGGAAATAGGTAGATCCGATGCACATATACGGACAAATAAATGAGTACAATTTCGTGAGAAACGACTTCACAAATTCAGCATGTCAGCAACACGTTGGTCAACCTCTGGCACTCATGTAAGCAGTTATTCGGCTTGTCGTTGATTTGTAGAGAAGTTAAATATCCTCTTGAGGGATATGTGCGAAAATCTGTCCAACTGCGGTCTTAGGTCACCAAAATCTCTAGGTAGCTAGAGGCCCCTGCCCATAATACTCCAGACGTTCTCAACTGGGGAGAGATCGAGCGACCTTGCTGGCAAAGGTATGGCTTGGCAAGCACGCAAGCACGAAGACAAGCAGTAGAAACTTTCGCTGTGTGCGGGCGGGCATTATCTTGCTGAAATGTAAGCCCAGGATGGCTTGCCATGGAGGAAAGCGAAACCTGGAGTAGAATATCGTCGACGTACCACTGTGCGCTGAGGCTGCCATGGATGACAACCAAAGGGGTCCTGCTATGAAAAGAAGTGGCACTCCACACCGTCATTCCTGGCTGTCGAGCATGAGGCGGGTGACAGTCACGTTGGTACGGCAATGATGTCCTCGGCGTTTCCAGACCTCACTGACTGGAGTAGTATTGCCTTCAGTGGTACTTCCGCTTAGAAATGAGCCACGATGACCAGCGAAGAAGCGTCCAGAGACGACCCGCACAGTAGTGACACACGAACCTGACCTTCGCCCACCATACGGCCCGACTGCCAGCAACCTTGGTCTGGGAGCAGCGGTACGTCGACGATATTCTATTCCTGGATTGTGAGATTTAAAACTTTCCTGGTGTCCATATTGTTCCACAAAATTTCAGGCGAACTGCCGGATGTTTGCAACTTCTTACCACAATATTTCGGCGCAGAGTCTTCTGGCCATCTTCAGGTGATACTGGCGAAAATTCCCTCAGCTCTTGTATTTATTGCAATTACTGATGGCATAAACATGTTGAAACATGTTAGAAGTTTTTGAGAGAGATATGTCGAGTTCCTGGATGGCATCTAAAACCACAGGTTTACCGGAAATAGTATGCAGCGTCCGCCGAGGAAACATTCATACAGTACAACACCGAAACCGTGGAACATGGATTCTGAACGGCTGTCAATCCACGTAGCACGAAATTCAGGCGAGCCCGCAGCGTCGAGCGGCGCACCGCACCGAAGGCAATTACTGCTCGCACCTCCCACCTGGTGCTCTGACACTGCCGGCTTGTCAGCGGGCACTGAATAACCGTGTGCACTGCGGTGCTTTACATTTCGGCCGATCGAATCTGCCATCACAACTAAGTCATCCGCATATGCAAGACTGCTTATTTTGTGTTCACATATCTTAATCTCACCCAGCCAGAAAACAATAGACTGGCTGGGTGAGATCAAGATATGTGAACCCAAAATAAGCAGTCTTGCATATGCGGATGACTTAGTTGTGATGGCAGATCCGATTGAAAGTTTGCAAAGTAATATTTCAGAGCTAGATCAGAAATGTAATGACTATGGTATGAAGATTAGCATCTCCAAAACGAAAGTAATGTCAGTGGGAAAGAGATATAAACGGATTGAGTGCCAAATAGGAGGAACAAAGTTAGAACAGGTGGACGGTTTCAAGTACTTAGGATGCATATTCTCACAGGATGGCAACATAGTGAAAGAACTGGAAGCGAGGTGTAGCAAAGCTAATGCAGTGAGCGCTCAACTACGATCTACTCTCTTCCGCAAGAAGGAAGTCAGCACCAAGACTAAGTTATCTGTGCACCGTTCAATCTTTCGACCAACTTTGTTGTATGGGAGCGAAAGATGGGTGGATTCAAGTTACCTTATCAACAAGGTTGAGGTTACGGATATGAAAGTAGCTAGGATGATTGCAGGTACTATTAGATGGGAACAATGGCAGGAGGGTGTCCACAATGAGGAAATCAAAGAAAAACTGGGAATGAACTCTATAGATGTAGCAGTCAGGGCGAACAGGCTTAGATGGTGGGGTCATGTTACACGCATGGGAGAAGCAAGGTTACCCAAGAGACTCATGGGTTCAGCAGTAGAGGGTAGGAGGAGTCGGGGCAGACCAAGGAGAAGGTACTTGGATTCGGTTAAGAATGATTTTGAAGTAATACGTTTAACATCAGAAGAGGCACCAAGGTTAGCACTGAATAGGGGATCGTGGAGGAATTTTATAAGGTGGCTATGGTCCAGACTGAACGCTGAAAGGCAGAATCAGTCTTAAATGATGTTGGTGGTTGATTGATTGATCCGGCACATGCGAGGTGGATTCACTTGTTGTTGCGCGTGCGCTACTTGAGCGCGTTCGATTCTGCTGCGTCGCGCGCCCTCCGTGGTGAAAACTCGCCGCATCGATATCGGTTCGATTGTCTTCCTGCGGTTCCATCACAGACCTACGCCGGCTACGGAGGACACGAAGTTTTTCGACAATTGGATTCCATGCCGAATTCATTTGGTAACCGCCGTCACTATTAATAAGAGACTCATTGTCAGACAGCTGTATTTCCACGGATTCATTTATAATTGAACTCCAAAAGTTAGACGTATGGGCCACCATTTTTGTCTCATTGTAATTAATGGCATGACCGGTGGAAGTACAGTGTTCGGGGATGGCAGACTTACAAGGCTGAAGAAGGTGAGTATGCCGCTGATGTTCTACAGTGCGATACTGCACAGTAGTCTACGCGTCGTTTGCCCTATATAAGATTTACCGCATTCGCACGGAATCCTGTAAACACCTGACTTTCGCAGCCCTAGGTCGTCTTTGACAGATCCCAACAGCGACGAAATTTTTGCAGGAGGATGAAAGATTGCTTTCATTTTATACTTTCTTAGTATTCTGCCTATTTGCGCTGAAATATTACCAATATATGATAAATAGGCAGTCGTTTTAAAAGCCTCTTCCTCTTCTTTGCTCCGTCGTTTACAGGTCTGCAGCACTCTCTCCACTTGCTAGGACGAGTACCCATTCTTCAGAAATACAGTCTGCAGGTGCTCCAGTTCCGTTTGCAAACTATCGGTGTCAGAAATAACGTGGGCTCGGTGAATCAAATTCTTCAAAACACCCACAGCTTGTGCCGTATGGTGGAAACTAGTCTAAAAACGGCAGGCAACCCTCCTTCTCTAATTCCATAGTAAATTTTATATTTTCGTTTATGGAGTTCAGATGTTGTAGGAACTCTCGCAGAGGATCCGAACCATGAGGCCAAACTATAAAAGTATCATAAACTTTTTTTTTTTTTTGGTCATCAGTCTACTGACTTGTTTGATGTGGCCCGCCACGACTTCCTATCCTGTGCTAACCTCTTCATCTCAGAGTAGCACTTGCAACCTACGTCCTCAATTATTTGCTTGACGTATTCCAATCTCTGTCTTCCTCTACAGTTTTTGCCCTCTACAGCTCCCTCTAGTACCATGGGAGTCATTCACTCATGTCTTAGCAGATGTCCTATCATCCTGTCCCTTCTCCTCATCAATGTTTTCCACATATTCCTTTCCTCTCCGATTCTGCGTAGAACCTCCTCATTCCTTACCTTATCAGTCCACCTAATTTTCAACATTCGTCTATAGCACCACATCTCAAATGCTTCGATTCTCTTCTGTTCCGGTTTCCCCAAGGTCCATGTTTCACTACCACACAATGCTGTACTCCAGACGTACATGCTCAGAAATTTCTTCCTCAAATTAAGGCCGGTATTTGATATTAGTAGACTTCTCTTGGCCAGAAATGCCTTTTTTGCCATAGCGAGTCTGCTTTTGATGTCCTCCTTGCTCCGTCCGTCATTGGTTATTTTACTGCCTAGGTAGCAGAATTCCTTAACTTCATTGACTTCGTGACCATCATTCCTGATGTTAAGTTTCTCGATGTTCTCATTTCTACTACTTCTCATTACCTTCGCCTTTCTCCGATTTACTCTCAAACCATACTGTGTACTCATTAGACTGCTCATTCCGTTCAGCAGATCATTTAACTCTTCTTCACTTTCACTCAGGATAGCAATGTCATCAGCGAATCGTATCATTGATGTCCTTTCACCTTGTATTTTAATTCCACTCCTGAACCTTTCTTTCATTTCCATCATTGCTTCCTCGATGTACAGACTGAAGAGTAGGGGCGAAAGGCTATAGGCTTGTCTTACACCCTTCTTAATACGAGCACTTCATTCTTGATCGTCCACTCTTTATATTCCCTCTTGGTTGTTGTACATATTGTATATGACCCGTCTCTCCCTATAGCTTACCCCTACTTTTTTCAGAATTTCGAACAGCTTGCTCCATTTTATATTGTCGAACGCTTTATCCAGGTCGACAAATCCTATGAAAGTGTCTTGATTTTTCTTTAGCCTTGCTTCCATTATTAGCCGTAACGTCAGAATTGCCTCTCTCGTCCCTTTACTTTTCCTAAAGCCAAACTGATCGTCACCTAGCGCATTCTCAATTTTCTTTTCCATTCTTCTGTATATTATTCTTGTAAGCAGCTTCGATGCATGAGCTGTTAAGCTGATTGTGCGATAATTCTCACACTTGTCAGCTCTTGCCGTCTTCGGAATTGTGTGGATGATGCTTTTCCGAAAGTCAGATGGTATGTCGCCAGACTCATATATTCTACACACCAACGTGAATAGTCGTTTTGTAGCCGCTTCCCCCAATGATTTTAGAAATTCTGATGGAATGTTATCTATCCCTTCTGCCTTATTTGACCGTAAGTCCTCCAAAGCTCTTTTAAATTCCGATTCTAATACTGGATCCCCTATCTCTTCTAAATCGACTCCTGTTTCTTCTTCTATCACATCAGACAAATCTTCACCCTCATAGAGGCTTTCAATATATTCTTTCCACCTATCTCCTCTCTCCTCTGCATTTAACAGTGGAATTCCCGTTGCACTCTTAATGTTACCACCGTTGCTTTTAATGTCACCAAAGGTTGTTTTGACTTTCCTGTATGCTGAGTCTGTCCTTCCGACAATCATATCTTTTTCGATGTCTTCACATTTTTCCTGCAGCCATTTCGTCTTAGCTTCCCTGCACTTCCTATTTATTTCATTCCTCAGCGATTTGTATTTCTGATTTTCCCGGAACATGTTTGTACTTCCTCCTTTCATCAATAAACTGAAGTATTTCTTCTGTTACCCATGGTTTCTTCGCAGCCTAACCTAACCTAACCTAACCTAACCTAACCTTCTTTGTACCTATGTTTTCCTTCCCAACTTCTGTGATGGCCCTTTTTAGAGATGTCCATTCCTCTTCAACTGTACTGCCTACTGCGCTATTCCTTATTGCTGTATCTATAGCGTTAGAGAACTTCAAACGTATCTCGTCATTCCTTAGTACTTCCGTATCCCACTTCTTTGCGTATTGATTTTTCCTGACTAATGTCTTGAACTGCAGCCTACTCTTCATCACTACTATATTGTGATCTGAGTCTATATCTGCTCCTGGGTACGCCTTACAATCCAGTATCTGATTTCGGAATCTCTGTCTGACCATGATGTAATCTAATTGAAATCTTCCCGTATCACCCGGCCTTTTCCAAGTATACCTCCTCCTCTTGTGATTCTTGAACAGGGTATTCGCTATTACTAGCTGAAACTTGTTACAGAACTCAGTTAGTCTTTCTCCTCTTTCATTCCTCGTCCCAAGCCCATATTCTCCCGTAACCTTTTCTTCTACTCCTTCCCCTACAACTGCATTCCAGTCGCCCATGACTATTAGATTTTCGTCCCCCTTTACATACTGCATTACCCTTTCAATATCCTCATACACTTTCTCCATCTGTTCATATTCAGCTTGCGACGTCGACATGTATACCTGAACTATCGTTGTCGGTGTTGGTCAACGTACCACCAAAATACTGTTGGTTTAAAAGTGACTGAGGCGAGTGTTCGCTCGTCAAAATCTTCCATAAAAAGATTGGCCACCAGGGGAGATATGTTATGACAGTCTGGACTATACAAACACATACACACACACAAGGCAAGCGAACAGAGAGCACAGACTGCGAAATGTAGGGACATGGAAATTTAAATACGTAATTCAGACGCGGGGACCATGCTCATCGAGTCCTTGTTTCCGCGCCGGCGCGGTCTCAATCACTGTGCCGTGAGCGATGCAATCACTCGGCATTGGCACGTAACGCGTTTAGCCGAGCAGCACGCTCCACTGCGATCACTGTGCAGCGAGCAGCACCTCGCGCCGCGGGGCGAGGCCGACGCTGCCCGGTGAATGGCGGCGCCGATGAATAGTTAATTTCCCTCCGTTATTAACTAATGTGCTTAATGTGCATGTTTAAGGCCGCGTCGTTAATGGAATTTATGGAAACTCGATTATGCCGCCCCTCCGAAACGTACCATTTGGTCACACAACTGTCGGAATGTACTCGCTACATCGCCTGCAGCAATCTCCACAGGAACTAGGAAGAGTAACGCAGTAGTAATTCAGTGGATTGTGAATTAGCGGTAGAGCAGGGGGAGGGAGGCTCCGCGTGCCTACTGAGCCAGTCTGCTGTCTAGGAATAACACGAAACCGGCAACAAAAAGGTGCCGCCAAACCTTCAGCACACATCCGTCACTCGTGGAAGTGTATTTTGTGACTTACAAGGCAATGATGCGAGTTTCGAGGTCGTGGTCCATGGATCTTTCCCCTTCCTAGCGTTCCGTCCAGAACTGCGCTGCACATCTTCAGAGGTGCTCCTTGTTGGGCTGAGTCATGCCGACTGACGGACCGGATGTCGGAGAGCGACATAAATATTGCGAACAACGGGTGTGGTCGAAGTTTACGCGTGTCAGAGATAAAATTTAACTACCAATTGTTGCCTTTCAAAGATAAAGTTTATCTACACTACTGGCCATTAAAACTGCTACACCACGACGACAACGTGCTACAGACGCGAAATTTAACCGACAGGAAGAAGATGCTGTGATATGCAAATGGTTAGCTTTCCAGGCCATTCACACAAGGTTGCGTCGGTGGCGACACCTACAACGTGCCGACCTGAGGAAGGTTTCCAACCGATTTCTCATACACAAACAGCAGTCGACCGGCGTTGCCTGGTCAAACGTTGTTGTGATGCCTCGTGTGAGGAAGAGAAGTGCGTACCATCACGTTTCCGACTTCGATAAAGGTCGGATTGTAGCCTATCGAGATTGCGTTTATCGCATCGCGACATTGCTGCTCGCGTTGGTCGACATCCACTGACTGTTAGCAGAATATGGTATCGGTGGGTTCAGGAGGGTACTATGGAACGCCCTGCTGGATCCCAACGGCCTCGTATCACCAGCAGTCGAGATGACAGGCACCCTATCAGCATGGCTGTAACGGATCGTGCAGCCACATCTCAATCCCTGAGTCAACAGATGGGGACGTTTGCAATACGACAACCATCTGCACGAACAGTTCGACGACGTTTGCAGCAGCATGGACTAGCAGCTCGGAGACCATAGCTGCCGTTACCCTTGACGCTGCATCACAGACACGAGCGCCTGCGATGGTGTACTCCACGACGAACCTGGGTGCACGAATTGCGAAACGTCATTTTTTCCGATGAATCCAAGTTCTGTTTACAGCATCATAATGGTCGCATCCGTGTTTGGCGACATCGCGGTGAACGCACATTGGAAGCGTGTATTCGTTATCGCCATACTGGTGTATCACCCGGCGTGATGGTATGGGGTGCCATTCGATACACATCTCGGTCACTCTTGTTCGCATTGGAGGCACTTTGAACAGTAGACCTTACATTTCAGATGTGTTATGACCCGTGGCTCTACGCTTCATTTGATCCCTGCGAAACCCTACATTTCAGCAGGATAATGCACGACCGCATGTTGCAGGTTCTGTACGCGCCTTTCTGGATACAGAAAATGCTCGATTGCTGCCCTGGCCAGCACATTCTCCGGATCTCTCACCAACTGAAAACGTCTAGCCGAGCTACTAGCTCGTCACAATAGGCCAGTCACTACTCTTGATGAACTGTGATATCGTGTTGAAGCTGCATGGGCAGCTGTACCTGCGCACGCCATCCAAGCTCTGTCTGACTCAATGCCCAGGCGTATCAAGGGCGTTATTACGGCCAGAGGTGGTTGTTGTTCTGGGTACTGGTTTCTCAGGATCTATGCACCCAAATTGAGTGAAAGTGTGATCACATGTTAGTTCTAGTATAAAATATCTGTCCAATGAATACCCGTTTATCATCTGTATTTCTTCTTGGTGTAGCAATTTTAATGGCTAGTAGTGTATAACCTTTTTCTCGACAGACTCAAGGTAATTTGCACCCCGGATTATCTGGGCGGCGAATTACAGCGTTTGAAGTAGGCTTTCGAGAAAAAAGCTATTCAAGAAAAGCAGCAAATAGCATTCTGCGGCCAAATAACAGGAGGCAGAAAACGAGCATCAGACACAACTACGGAAAAGCACGTTGTGTCCCTCTTTTGTTAAAAAGTAACTGATCAAATCGGAAGGACTTTACAGAAACATAATATCAGTCAGCTTTTTAGACTAACAAAGAAAGTGTGTCAAGCACCGCGATCTAAAAGTGGTAAACACATGCAGGGTTTATATAATTCCGATTAATTGTGGTGAGGTATGTATTAGGATCTACCAAGAGAAGCGAGAATACATCGCTGAGGCAACATAAAAGTTACAAAGCACTTGGTGTGTGGGGCAACCACAGCTGTGATAACAGTTCCCAGGAAGTCTTCCTGCGACGCGGCTAGCTTCTTCTGTCTACAGCAGACCGCTATCTGAGAAGACGTCTCACGTATGTCCGGGCTATGTCTTTCTCCGGGTAATTTATTCATGGCCCTTGCGTATTTCGTGGCGCTAATTTCGTGTTGGGAGGTACGGGTTTTCTATTACTTAGCGTTATGGAGTTTTAAGGACATTATGTTTTGATAGGTCAACAGTTTATTACCTGAAGATGTGATTACAACGTCATGAAACAGGTCGTTATTAATAAATCATTTTGACGGAGCTGTTATGGTTTACATCAGTTGAAATGGAACGTAAAAATCTTTGCTGACTAGGGTAAAAATAAAAAAACAGCTGTAGCGGGGTACTTCTTTTCAATCGGGAAATCATGGACTGAACTTTTCCGAAACGAAAATTTTGTCTACAACTGCGAACTATTGTATAGAGAAGCCAATGAAATCTATGAACACGGGCATAATGTTAACAGAAAGGAAGAAACCACGAAACTTAGTGATATATGGATAGTTCCAGAATGAGATTTTCACTCTGCAGTGGAGTGTGCGCTGATATGAAACTTCCTGGCAGATTAAAACTGTGTGCCGGACCGAGACTCGAACTCGGGACCTTTGCCTTTCGCGGGCAAGTGCTCTACCATCTGAGCTACCCAAGCACGACTCATGCCCAGTCCTCACAGCTTCACTTCTGCCAGTATCTCGTCTGCTACCTTCCAAACTTTACAGAAGCTCTCCTGCGAAACTTGCAGAACTAGCACTCCGGAAAGAAAGGATATTTCGGAGACATGGCTTAGCCACAGCCTGAGTGATGTTCTCAGAATGAGATTTTCACTCTGCAACGGAGTGTGCCCTGATATGAAACTTCCTGGCAGATTAAAACTGTGTGCTGGACCGAGACTCGAACTCGGGACCTTTACCTTTCGCGGGCAAGTGCTCTACCATCTAAGCTACCCAAACATGACTCACGCCCCGTTCTCACAGCTTTACTTCTTCCATTTGCACTACAGAATCGACAGATAGGTCTTAAGCGATAATTAAGTTCTGTCTTTGACAAGGATTATCTCTGTCGATTAGGTGTGAACTACGACCAAGCTCCTCATCATAGTATTTATGTCGCTCTCCGACATACGATCCGTCAGTCGGCAAGACTCGGCTGAACAGGGGACGTCTGAAGATGTCCAACGCAGCTCTGGAGAGAACGTGAGCAACGTAAAAGTTTCATAGGACACAACCATACAACCTAGAAGATTCACCAGCAGCTAAGACATTTGGTCGAGACCTGTATTGTTTGATTAACAACGATTCTTTTGTTAAACTGTAAAACACCAGTGTGAAAGCATCAATCTTTCTGTTCGTGGTTTGACATCATCTCAAACACTGTCATGCTGTGATGAGCCAAAACAACAAGACCTGTCGGTTCACCTTTGGAGAACAATTAAGCGACGATTCCGCATGACATGGATTTGGTGAGATGTGTGCCACCATGTCAAGCAGTTACGCAATTTACGACCGGTGGGCTCTAGCCCATAATCTGGCACCAGATAGAGTCCCAGATGTGTTCCGCCGTATTCAGGCCAAGAGAATTCTTTGGCCATGACATCAACGTGAGTTCATCATGCTCCTCAAACCACTGTAGTACGATTATGTCCTTGTCACAAAGAAGATGCAAAACGCCGGGGAAGAAATCAAGCGCGGAGAGATGCAGATGATCCACAATAATGTTCGCTTAGTCCATAGCTCTCATGTTGCTCGCGATTACAACCACAGCTCCCACAGACGTCGAGGCGAATGTCCTCCATGGCACAATGCTGCCACAACTGCCCTGTGTCCGTGGCGCTCGATGCTTTGTCTCGAGCAGACGTTCGCCTGGGTGACGATGTATCCGGGTACTTCCATCGAGCACGTGTAACAAGAGGTGTGATCCATCATCTGATCTGGTGACCCGTTTTCGTTGATCCACAACAGTCGCAACCGACCATGTCGTTGGGTCAACATTGGAACACTTAGGGGTCTCACCAACTGCGCAGCCCCGTGTTCAGCAGTGTGCCCCAAACGGTGTACTCCGAAACACTTGGCCACCAGTGGCGTTGTACTCCGTCGTCACACCTATCACAGATCGTCGCCTATCCTGCTATACAGAGAGGACAATATTCGCATCTCCGCGTTCTGTGATGAGGTCCGGAGGTCCAACAACTTGTCGCCTGTTCGTATTTTCACCGTTCATCAAGCACTTCCCATAGACACTCACGGAACTTTACGAAGATCTTCGTTCTCAGGCACCAAATCATAACAATCTAACCTTCGACAAGGTCGCTCAAGTCAGTGGGTGTTTTTGTTTGTAGTCCGTATCCTCCCAAGACTTAACCCCATTCAATTCTGCTCCTCTTAAACGCTTTCCTTATCTTGTTACGTTCCTGCAGCGCCATCAGGCGGTATTCAGTCCCTCGGTACCCAACAGTCACAGCGTTCAGGCACATGAGTGTATAGTGAATCAGTCCTTTTATCTCTGCATGTGTGCTATAATGAGGTTATGAAATTCATCGAACAGCGACATGCACATATACAGATGATGGAGCTGTACTCAGATGATTCACGTGAAAAGGTTTTCGACATCATTATGCCCGAACGACAGGAATTAACAGATTTTGAACAAGGAATGATAGTTGGAGACACATGGGACATTCCATTTCGGAAATCTTTATGGAATTCAGTATCCCAAGATGCACAGTATGAAAATTGTGCCGAGCATACCAAATTTCAGACATTACCTCTCAGCACAGACAACGCAGTGGCCGACGGCGTTCATTTAACAACCGAGGGCGACTGCGTTTGCGTAGAGTTGTCAGTGCTAACAGACAAGCAACACTGCGTTAAATAACCGCAGAAACCAATATGGGCGTACGACGATAGCATCCGTTAGGGCAGTGTGGCGAAATTTGGCGTTAACGGCTATGGCATCAGACGAACGACGCGAGTGCCTTGGGCTCATGACCATATAGGTTATATACTATACCACTGGAAAATCATGGCCTGGTCAGATGAGTCCCGACTTCCGTTGGTAAGAGATGATGGAAATGTCCGAGTGTGAACCGGCCGGTGTGGCCGAGCGGTTCCAGGCGCTTCCGTCTGGAACCGTGCAATCGCTGCGGTCGCAGGTTCGAATCCTGCATCGGGCATGGATGTGTGTGATGTTCTTAGGTTAGTTACGTTTAACTAGATCTAAGTTCTAGCGGACTGCTGACCTCAGATGTTAAGTCCCATAGTGCTCAGAGCCATTTGGACCACTTTTTTGGCCGAGTGTGTCATGAACTCCACGAAGCCAAGTGCAGAAGTTGGCAACGAGGCACTGTGCAAGATGACAATGAGTCGTGTCGTCTTACCACTATTATTCGGTACTGGTTTTAAGAACATTCTGGACAGCTCGAGCTAATGGTTCAAATGGTTCTGAGCACTATGGGACTTAAACAGCTATGGTCATCAGTCCCCTAGAACTTAGAACTACTTAAACCTAACTAACCTAAGGGCATCACACAACACCCAGTCATCACGAGGCAGAGAAAATCTCTGACCCCGCCGGGAATCGAACCCGGGAACCCGGGCGCGGGAGGCGAGAACGCTACCCCGTGACCACGAGCTGCGGACTCGAGCTAATGATCTGGCCACCCAAATTGGCGTACATCAATCCCACTCAATCCCACTCAACATTTACGGGACATAGTCGGGAGGTCAGCTCGTGCACAACATCCTGCATTGGCAAAACTTTCGTAATTATGGACCGCTATAGAGACACCATGGCTCAATATTTCTTCCAAAGACTTGTTGAATCCATGCCATGTCGAGTTGCGGCACTACGTTGGGCAGAAGGAGGTCCGACATGATATTAGGAGCTATGCCATGAGTCCTGCCACCTCTGTGTACACCCAACATAATCGATAATTTGTGAATTTTGCTTTCCTTGCGTGTCCCACGAACCAACTCTACAACTAATTCTGGGTACTAACTCACCTGTCCCTCATTGTAATGGTTAATCGTACATTTCTTTCCTTCAGTTCTTTCTGCTACATAAAGTCGTACGTCCACTTCCATTTACAGGGGCTGGACAAAAATATGAGAGTACCACAAACACGCCTAATACTACATAGGAAAACTTTTGGCATTCGAAATAGATTCCACTGATCTCAGGATGGATTAATACTGGTCCTGTACGGTTTCCAAGAGAATCTATACAATTCTTCCAACAAAAGACTGGGAAGCTCATTTAAGGATGCCAGAAGTCACTGTCATTCAGTCAAAATGGTATACTCACTGATGAAACAAAGCAGTAGGCTTTACCAGAAATATCGACCCTTAGACAATGTGTCTAATAATGTATTTTAAATACGAGAGTGTGCCATGTTAGGCACCGTATAACACTTAAATCGCTTGATAATGGCACTTTGAAGCCGAAATCATGATCGTGTAAGTGTAAATGTAACACTGTAAATAAACAACAGTCTAATTGCGGTACTGACTTCAAAGGAATCAATGGAACATCTTTAGGATTTGTTAGAACATTGATATTGCTCCAGATACAAGTGTCCACCATCGTTACATTCTCTGGTTTTGACTCTTTCGGAAGAGTGGGCTCCCACTCCTCCACGACATTCAGAAACCTCACTGAAAGTGACCCCAGCAGAGATCAAGCCTCATAAATGAAAAGGGAGGGCACACCCCCTACTAACGTCCACTGACAGGTGTTCAGAAACTTTAGATCTGGGAAGTCTTTTAACATCTCAGAACCTGTGCGCGTATGAATTTTGAAAATCGCAGTCGCTTAAACTGGAGACATATTGGTGACAGGAAGAGCCGATAATCGAGACGCACAGCGATGTCTCTGGGAGAGCCATCGTCGCGGCCTCCGCCACGGCGCTACAGGGCCGGGACACCGCAGGGAGGCAGGCATCCGGCAACTGAACGGCTCCTTCCGTTGTTGCTGCCGCCGCTGCTGCTGCTGCTGCATTTATGGATGAGCTACGGAAAGAGTTCCCCTGGCCCGTTCTTTAAGAGATTAACAGATCCCACTACTCTTCTGCTGGGGCGCAATAGATAAGGCCGTGACTCGCCGCTCCGGCCGAGATATACTGTCCGCCTCCGCCGAGGGCCGCCGCCTCCTTAGCAATTCATTGGCCGCAGCGGACGCTCTTCTGGCGACCACGTGGCTACTTCTGGCTGTGGGCGTGTGGGTGGAAACAGGTGCGTCCGCAAGTCCCTCAGACCTCACGAACCTGTTGTGACAACTGAGTAGTTACGAAACACCCCTCTCGGTCCCCCTCCCGCTCACCTCTCTCTCTGCTCCCACAACCATATCATCACTACATACACAGCTACACCTTCCGAAACGTGATAAAACACATCACACAACTGGGATTTTCTCATGCTTACATGGATGGACGGTTGTTGTTGTTGTGCTCTTCAGTCCAGCGATTAGTTTGATGCAGCTCTCCATGCTACTCTATCCTGTGCAAGATTCTTCATCTCCCATCTCCCTTCTGAATATGCTTAGTGTATTCATCTCTTGGTCTCCCTCTACAATTTTTACCCTCCACACTGCCCTCCAATACTAAATTGGTGATCCCTTGATGCCTCAGAACGTGTCCTACCAACCGATCCGTTCTTCTAGCCAAGTTGTAACACAAATTTCTCTTCTCGCCAATTCTATTCAATACCTCCTCATTAGTTATGTGAACTACCAATCTAATCTTCAACATTCTTCTGTAGCACCACATTTCAGAAGCTTCTATTCTCTTCTTGTCCAAACTATTTATCGTCCATGTTTCACTTCCATACATGGCAACACTTCATACAAATACTTTCAGAAAAAACTTCCTGACACTTAAATCTATACTCGATGTTAACAAATTTCTCTTCTACAGAAACGCTTTCCTTCCCATTGGCAGTCTACAATTTATATCCTCTCTACTCCGACCATCATTAATTATTTTTCTCACCAAATAGCAAAACTCATCTACTACTTGAAGTGTCTCACTTCATAATCTAATTCCCGCAGCATTACCTGATTTAGTTCGACTACATTTCAGTATCCTCGTTTTAATTTCGTTTATGTTCATCTTATATCCTCCTTTCAAGACACTGTCCATTCCATTCAACTGCTCTTCCGGGTCCTTTGCTGTCTCTGATAGAATTACAATGTCATCGGCGAACCTCAAAGTTTTTATTTCTTCTCTATGGATTTTAATTCCTACTCCAAATTTTTCTTTTGTTTCCTTTACTGCTTGCTCAATATGCAGATTGAATAACATCGGGGATAGGCTACAACCCTTTCTCATTCCCTTCCCAACCACTGCTTCCCTTTCAGGGCCCTCGACTCTTATAACCGCCACCTGGTTTCTGTACAAATTGTAAATAGCCTATCATTCCTTGTATTTGACCCCTGCCACCTTCACAGTTTGAAAGAGAGTACTCCAGTCAAGGATGGACGGTAAGAGGGTAAATTATAGAATACGGCTCACTGGACACAATGTCAGCCACCCCTGAAAAAAAAGGCACTGGGTGCTTTGGAGAGCTGTGCATGATGTGGAAATGGTACCAGGAAGTCCACGGATGACGTGAGTGATGGTGCTGAAGCGGTACGTATGTGCCAGTTGGTTGTATGGAATAAGTGCAGTAAGATATAGGGATGGACGATAGTATGGAAACGCCACGAGAACTCCCTGCTTGAACCTAAACGCAGATGCTAACCAAACCTGTTGCTTGCACTGTTGTATTTGGCCAGTAATGGCACCTCTGCATTGTTCTGAGTACGTTGAAAGTGTCAGTCGTAGACACAACAGTGTTCTGTGTAGTTGTGAGTGCATTGTGCTGGAGCTAAGCGACTTCGAACTTGCGCAAATTGTGGGTGTTCGTATTGTGGGTGATTCATAACCAAGCGAGCCGTAGTGTTAGGTGTTTCAACAGCCACCGTATGGAAGATTTGCACCGCATGCAGGGGAACGGAGAAGCATAATCCGCTACAGCGCGGACGAAACTGTGTGTTGAGTGATTGGGACGGACAGTCATTGAGGAGGATTTTGACTAAAAATAAGAGGACAACAGCTGCAAAAGTCGCTGCAGAACTGAATGTCGTCTTCACAAACGCTGTCAGCAGCAAAACAACTTGAAGGGAACTCCATTAACTGGGAATTTCATAATCATTCAGCCATGCAAATGCCCGTGAAAGGAAAACGTCAAGCCGAAGCCATGAAATCTGGATTTTGTCCAATGGAAGAATATAGTTTCGTCAGATGTGTCTCTTTTTTCACACTGTTTCCAACTTCTGGCCGAGAATACGTCCCAAGAGTGAAATACGAAGGGTGTTCGATGGTGATTTGGGCAGCCATATCGTGATACTCCATGGGTCTCATGGCTGCTCTGCAAGTTCATATTACTGCCAAGGATAATGTGACCAATTTCGCTCATCAAGTCCATCCCATGTTACAATGTTTGTTGGCCACTGCTGACGCAGTGTTCAAGAACGACAGTGCCCCTGCTCACAGTTCGCATCGTCTAGGACGGTTTTGTGAGCAAGAGGATGATCTCTCTCATCTCCCCTGTCCACCACAGTCACCAGAACTCAAAACTATTGAGCCTATGTGGTTTGGAGAGAAGATTTCACTATCGCTGTGCACGTCCGTTTTCGTTACCTGAACTTGCCACTATTTTGCCGCAAGATTCGTATGAGATTCTCTTGAAAACCATACTGGACCTGTATTTACCCATTACGAGGCGAAAGGGAGTGCTTTTGAGTGAAAACGGTTCTGCTCCACGATATTAAACATGATAATACGAGGGCAGTTCAATAAGTAATGCAACACATTTTTTTTTTCGGCCAATTTTGGTTGAAAAAACCGGAAATTTCTTGTGGAATATTTTCAAACATTCCCGCTTCGTCTCGTATAGTTTCATTGACTTCCGACAGGTGGCAGCGCTGTACGGAGCTGTTAAAATGGCGTCTGTAACGGATGTGCGTTGCAAACAACGGGCAGTGATCGAGTTTCTTTTGGCGGAAAACCAGGGCATCTCAGATATTCATAGGCGCTTGCAGAATGTCTACGGTGATCTGGCAGTGGACAAAAGCACGGTGAGTCGTTGGGCAAAGCGTGTGTCATCATCGCCGCAAGGTCAAGCAAGACTGTCTGATCTCCCGCGTGCGGGCCGGCCGTGCACAGCTGTGACTTCTGCAATGGCGGAGCGTGCGAACACACTCGTTCGAGATGATCGACGGATCACCATCAAACAACTCTGTGCTCAACTTGACGTCTCTGTTGGTAGTGCTGTCACAGTTGTTCACCAGTTGGGATATTCAAAGGTTTGTTCCCGTGAGGGTGACAATTTCTTGTCAAAGATCGTTACAGGCGATGAAACATGGGTTCATCACTTCGAACCTGAAACAAAACGGCAATCAATGGGGTGGCGCCACACCCACTCCCCTACCAAGAAAAAGTTTAAAGCCATACCCTCAGCCGGTAAAGTCATGGTTACAGTCCTCTGGGACGCTGAAGGGGTTATTCTGTTCGATGTCCTTCCCCATGGTCAAACGATCAACTCTGAAGTGTATTGTGCTACTCTTCAGAAATTGAAGAAACGACTTCAGCGTGTTCGTAGGCACAAAAATCTGAGCGAACTTCTCCTTCTTCATGACAACGCAAGACCTCACACAAGTCTTCGCACCCGAGAGGAGCTCACAAAACTTCAGTGGACAGTTCTTCCTCATGCACCCTACAGCCCCGATCTCGCACCGTCGGATTTCCATATGTTTGGCCCAATGAAGGACGCAATCCGTGGGAGGCACTACGTGGATGATGAAGAAGTTATTGATGCAGTACGACGTTGGCTCCGACATCGACCAGTGGAATGGTACCGTGCAGGCATATAGGCCCTCATTTCAAGGTGGCGTAAGGCCGTAGCATTGAATGGAAATTACGTTGAAAAATAGTGTTGTGTAGCTAAAAGATTGGGGAATAACCTGGTGTATTTCAATGCTGAATAAAACAACCCGTGTTTCTGAAAAAAAAGTGTTGCATTACTTATTGAACTGCCCTCGTATGTTGTATTTTCGGTGTTCCTGTATTTTTGTTCACCTCTTGTTGGTCGACGTAGAGAGCTCCAATCTGTCCATGACCACACCGTGAATGAATCAGCCCTATCAGTTGTAGTACCAACGCCGACTGTCCAAAGTGTGTACATGGAATAGTGTCACAGCCATCTAACACCGCATAATAACAGTGGTCGTAGAAAGACACCAACCGACAGGGACCACACAGGAGTGTCACGGCTTGTCAACGACAGTCTGTTACGAACCGCCAGGGTTAGCTACTTTCAGCGAATACAGGTTCATCTCAACCAGTTTCCGAGCGGACACTGCGACGTGCTATGCATGCAGTGGAGATTTGGAGTCAGGTATGTCGTGGCAGTCCATTGCTCACAGCAACACATACGACTACAGCATTCAGTGGGCTAAACAACAAACAACACACAAACTGGGCAGTAGCTGACTACAGGCGTGTAGTATGATTCAGCGAGTCGCAGTTCTTAGACCTTTTTTCAGATGATGATGAAAGGTGTCGACTGCATCGGAGGCCTAGTGGGGTGTTTAACCGACATTGTGTGTGGGTGTATTTCGGGCCATTGGAAGTTCTATGATATTTGGGGATGTTTTCCTGCACCGCGAATTGGTGCCACCCATTCAAGATACCATGCACATGAGATAGGACCTTTGGAATTTCAATTTTTGTAATGTAGTACAGGCAACCCTTTTATTTCATGAAGTGTTCATTAAAAATCTGTCTCAGTTGCAGTAAATTTATTTTCGTGGCTACCTTCCAGCCGACTGGTTCATTCATTCTCAAGCCTGACCTACTAAGGCTGCACTGAGAGTGCTGATCTTAATGGCAACTATCTAAAATTGACAATTGGTATCACACAGTGCCGACAGATAAATGTTGCAATATAACTATACTCACTAAAGAAGTCATAATCCAACTGATTTCATTTTTATTCTGACTTTTATAGTGAGCATACGTATATTACGAGAAAACTACTACAACCTTCTGGATCTGCTTACTGTAGTCATCTATTGGTCTCCCTCTACGATATTTACTCCCCACACTTCTGTCCAATACTAAACCTCATCATATGTCCTGTCAAATGATCCCTTCTTTTAGTCGAGTTGTGCTACAAATTTCTTGTCTCCCCAGTTCTCTCCAGTACCTCCTCATTCGTTACGTGATCTACTCACCTAATCTTTAGCATTCTTCTGTAGCACCACATTACAAAAGTTTCTATTCTCTTCTCGTCTAATCTGTTTACTGTTGATACTTCACTTCTACAAATGACTACACTGCAAACAATACCTTCAAAAAAGAGTTCCTAACACTTAAGTCCATATTCGATGTTAACAGATTCTTTTCTTCACAAATGCTGTTCTTGTTATTGCCAGTCTGCATTTTACACCCTCTCTACTTCGAGCATCATCAGTTATTTTGCTGCCCAAGTAGCAAAACTCGTCTACTATTTTAACTGTTTCGTTTCCTAATCTAATACCCTCAGCATCACATAATTTAATTCGACCACATTCCTTGTCCTTCTTTTGCTTATATTCTCCTTTCAAGCCGCTGTCCTTTCCGTTCACCTGCTCGTCCAAGTTCTTTGCTGTCTCTGAATTACAACGTCATCGGCAAACCTCAAGCATTTTATCTCTTCTCCCTAAACTTTAGTTCAACTCCAAATTTTTCTTTGGTTTCCCTTACTGCATAACATCCAGTAAATATAACATAAATTACAAGCCAGTATAGGTAAAATAAATTTATAAGTGACTACTTTATGTAAGTAATCTAATCCAAGAGAATGCAGCATCTCTGTATCCAAACTGTTTGTGAAACATACTGTCATAATGTTTTTGTAAAATAAAGTGATTCCAAAAACAAACACTGTGAGTGATGATCTGCATGTGTATTCTGTTCTTTGTAATGAAAGGGGCACAGTACCTGTAAGTACACGGCCAAAAATGCTATTTCCAATATCATCAAGCAAAAAAAAAAAAAAAAAAAAAAAAACCGAAGATTTATTTCGTTCGATTTTCTGATTGCAGTTTAATCTCAAAAAAGACGACTACAGTGCAAGAGAAGCGGAAAACACATATGCAAACATACACATAAAACTCATGCAAATATTTGCTCTTGACGGTGAGAATAAATTCTCAAATTGCGGGGTGCAGTGTTTCATTATTTAAATCACGAATGGCAACAACGTTGCAGGCTTACCAAAAACATCGAGTATGATTAATGAAATCAAATGAAAATGTTTATCTGATTCATGTACGTCACAAGGCTTGACCATATAAAATACGATCACCTATGGGAATGTATGGTAAATATGCCATACGTATTGTGAGCGCATCACTAGAAATGATAATTTCATGCTAAAAACACACCTGCACTATGCTCCAGGAAGAACTCGACCCAAAGGCTGTTTTAAGAAGCATTGTTTGGACAAGTTTAAAGTGAATATGTGAGAGAAGCCGTTCAAACTCGAGAACGCGCTCGACGAGAAGATTTGACGGAAAGCAGACAAGAAAGCGGACCCGACACCGACAAGGGACACCGTCTAGAAAAGAACGCAGTCTAAAACGTAAGCGAAACGTTAAGGGACTAAACGTTTCTTGTATTTCGTCCTAAAAACCAGTTCTTGCAACATCATTGTTGGGTTTTCACAAGATATTGTGCCGTCAAGGATTTAAACTGATAATATCTTATCTTTGATTTAGAGATATGGTGTTACATTTTTTATTTCATCTGCTCTCTTATGACAGTCTCTAATTAACAACTGCTAAACCTGTAGTGGAGCAGCACAGTAGACGAAACCGTCAATAAACTCGCGACCATACCTTCAAAGTTAGGATCAATGTTATGTTACGTACGTCGTGGTGTTACATGCATCGCTTGGCTGGATAAATAAAGGTCAAATCAGACTCCACATGAAATAACTGCGTAACACCGAAAATACAGATAAAATACCTTCTGTACCATTCAAAATTTTACCCCTTTTCATATCAGTTGATAACTTGCACTGTACTTTTGATTCTGAAGCTGCAAGATGTATTACAGAAACGGTGTTTAATACGTAATCGATGTACTAGTGTATTTAATTTTGATTGTATATAATTGATTATAATTATAATGAAAATATTGTAAATTGCAGGGTAATACCCAAGGGAACTTCATTGAAATGTATCGATAGCAACGACGAAATGGTAGAGAGTCTCTGTCGTGTTGCGAGCAGAGTGGAAGCAAAGCAGCTTGAGTCATGGAAGAGTGCGGAAGTATTTGTTGGGCGTTCCCGCAGCCACGGTGTTCAGCTGTGCTCACGCCAATGTTGACGAGCCTGATTTGTTAGCCCGAGAATGTTGAGAGCACGGTAGGAGTGGAGAGGCGGAGGAAGCTGCAATTCCAACTAATCCTGTCCTATAATTATCTGTAGCTCTGGAAACAACTCACGGTTCTCATCGAACAGCAGGAGGAGCAAAACAGTCAGCTCAGCATTGTCGTCGGCTACATTCTTCGTCGTCCGCACAGTTGCAACATCGTAAGCCTGTTAACTGACAAACACAGTAATGTAGAGGCTTTTCCCAGCAACATTTCTTCCACAAAATACGAAAAACTTGAATAATAGCTTGTAATAGTTAAAACACGTAGGGCACCTGTGCTGTCATTGTCCTCAGACGTTATTACCAAGCAGGGTCCCTTTCCTTTCCATGCAATAACCGAGTGTCGTAAGAATATGAAAAGTGATTAACTATTTACTGCCAGTTTCAGTCTTAATTTTCTGTCACAGTAACTGTTCATTCTTGTATTGCATAACAGAATCTACTTAAGTAAAGTAAAATTTCACTGGCAAAACTAATAACTAAAGATAAAGCACAAATTAAGAGTGCACAGTTTCATTTATTCTGTATTTAGCTTAGCGAATGACTTCTGCTGGCTTCGTATGTATTTTATTGTTGTTATTTTAAAAGTAGAACCAACTGCTCATTTGCTTAAAGTAAATTCAGTTTAATCTTTCTATAATCAAAAGTAAATTGCTTGTCTTTTTCTAAGTTTTGCATTACGTTACACTGAGGTTACGGAAAATTACTTTTTACATAACAAAGTTTAATTTAAGCCAGTCATTTATTTAACTAATAATATCATTTAAGGTTACTTTCGAAATTTAGTATTTCGGAATAAGTAACTGCAAACTCAGAGCTTTCTGATTCATTTATTTTCTCGTGTACTGTTGTGCTGTGGAAACGCGTGACAACATTCTGTTGCCACACCAGTAATTATTTGCTTAAAATTTGTCAAAACCTTTTTCAAGATTCCTGAGATTCATTGCCCAAGCAGGCTGGCGACCGTTTAATTATCCTTATTTTTAGCTTATCAGTGTTTTCTTTGTGTTATCAGTGATTTTTGTAGTATATATTACGTAGTACCCTTTTCCCACTATGCGTTTCGTGAGCGATCGCACTATATTCCACCCAGTTCAACATTATCATCAGTATTTAGCTTAAGTTAAGAATAGCTTCTTCCTTCAGAAGAGTCTGTTGTACACTTTCCTCCAGATAACCAGCGTTATTTTCCTTCCATAACAATAGCCTTACTAACTGTAACTGCGAGACACAATTAGTTTGGTTCAACACCGTGACTTCCTTACATGGCTAAATAGCGGAGGCATTATTTTCTCTAATGGGCACCAGTACACAACATTCAATTTATCTCTACAACATTAACTTTAAAAGTGATGTACAGGAAATACAAACGCACATATTGGTATTTGCGCCAGAATAAAAATACTTGTACCACTTATACTTCTCATATTTCACAGGAAATGTCAGAAATTTTGTCTCTTCAGCACATAATTCATTGAGCCCAGCGTATCTGTCATAGCGTTTCACCCATTCACGAAAGCACTGTATGAAATCGCCTCAAGTTCTACATCCAACGATGTTTATTTCATTTTGTCTCCTAACAATATTTTCCCTTTTTCATCAATCTTCGTTCCACGTAAATGGAAACGGTACAAGAGCGTAGGTCCGATGAGTCGTCATTTCGTTTTCGGCGGAAATCTACTACTGCTCAACATTAAGAGTAGGAGCGTTGTTGTGGTGGAACAGCCGAATCTCTGAGTGCCACAATGCAGATTATTTTTATCAGCAGTCCTCACGCAATTGTCTCAGCACGTGAAGATGCTAATGCTAGTGAACTGCGGAACCTAGCGGAACAAATGTTTGGTGCACTATCTCCATCTTGTTTCAAAAAAAAAGTAGACCCCTTACAGTTTTTACGCTTGCTCTCTCCCATTTCGTTTTCGTTACTGTTGGTGGTGAAACAGCTTTTGATCGTTACGATAGTTGCTTGATTTCTGGATCATGACACCTCCTCGCCCGCAAAGATTTTCTGTAAAAACTAATCAGATTGTTCTGATATGTATGTAACTGCAAATCGGAGCAACACGTCAACAGCATGTCAGAATACAAGCACTCCGTTCCGACACTTCTCTGAAGAGAAGAATTATGTAATTAGATAGATAATATACAAATTATTCTACCCGTGATTTTGCTCCAGTCAATGATATCTCTTTGTAGACCTGTTCTGCAGCTCGTGAAATCTTTCCATTGAAGATAAAATTTAATACATTTATACATTTGTAGTAGATTACAGCGATTATGAATTTAAGGTTCTTGCACAAGTGAAGATAACTAAAGAACAAAGGTAACAATCCATACAAGACAAGACCACACACAAAATTGAAGTATTGACTCACACTACACTCATCACAAGGTGTATGGAAATAAATTGCTTAAATTAGTACATTGTTAAGAGGAAGTTAAAGGAAGACACGTTGATCAAAAATTGTTGCTGGACCCGCTTTGGCTCTAGGGTGTCATTCTGGCTAAGCGTATTCTGCTCACCATGTCTTCCTTTAACTTCCTCTTAATAGTTTACTAATTCAAGTCGTATATTTCCATACTCCGTATGATGGGAATTTATATTTAATTTTTGATGTGTGGTCTGGTCAGTTCTCATATGGTTTGTATGTTTGTTTTTATTGTGGGTAAATGCTAGTTCATCCAGAATTTTGATTAGCAAAAAAGTAGAAACAAAAGATAAGTCAGGGTACCTTTCCAGTCTGTACATGACTACCATGACGTGTGTGTACTGTTTCCTTATGGCTGTATCTATGAAAGGTTCTACATTAAATTCGTATATTTTGATTCTGATTAGATTCAGTCATTCATTTTATATAGTTTCTTCCCTAATGAATTATCATCAATTTGCAGTTGTTAATTACTATTATTCAATGATGTACTTATTACCTTTATAGTATTCAATTATGGCTTATTTTTAACAGATTGAGGTAAATTGCACCTAATGACAATGTTCTCCGTTTCGGTTTGTGAATTTTCTGTAGACTCATCATATCAGCTGTTGTATAATGGCTGTGTCCTTGATAGGTACTCCGTTACACTCATATATTCTAATTTCATCGTTGGTTCCGTGAATGAGTTATTACCAGTTTGTACTTATTTTTTACACTGATGTAATATATCATCCTTATAATATCTGACTATAGATTACTTCTAACAGATTTACATGAGTTATAGCTTATGATAATGTACTTCATTTCACTTTGTGAATTAGCCAAGCCTCAACATACTTACTGTTATTTATTTTGTACTCCACTAGTGTGATCGCCAAGAAGTATGGACTTCACCAACATTGTTATTTTTGCTCCACATCCCAAGTTTTTATGACCAAATTATCTATAATGATTGACTCAGCTAGGCAGGCAACAGTAATAACTGTTTTTCATCATGAATTAAACTCTACCATGTTTCCTTAAATTGCCTTTTTGTAGTTCCATAATTACGTTGGCATGAAATACGTATGTGCTGCCATGTTATTTTAGTATTCTAATTGTGCTACATTTATCTGCCTTGGATACAGCACTTAATGCTTTTGATATATGAATACTGATTGTTTACATAAATGACTTTGTTTTTATAGCATCGCCGGAAAAGAAATAGTACACCTCGAAAGACTGCGTAGATTTTGATCCGATGACGGTATATACAATCTGCGGGACAGTGGATGTACTGATAATGGTTTCATCGTCGTCCGCCAACAGATAACAGTGTAGTGGCATAGCTACCAGAACGCCATCTGTGTCTGGCATTTAGTAGAGAATGGTCACAGCCATAAGGCTCACTTGTCAGTGGTGAAGCAACCAGGCAACCATGTCACGGTGACGCACTCGTTCATTCTACAGCCAACTGATTTCGAAACGGGTTAAATTGTGGCCTTCCGAGTGGCGAGATGCTCCTTTCGGAGAACTGCCACTCGAGTTGGACTTGCTTTGTGAGTTGCGCAATAATGCTGGTATCAGTGGTCACGTGGACATTCTCACACACGTAGACGAAGTTCTTGACGTCCGCACAGCACACAGAAGCCCCTCAGGATCGTCGTATTGTAAGGGCAGCAGTGGCAGATCGTACCAGCTGCCACAGCACAGATAAGAGAGCAGTATATGGTAAAATAACAGCAAGGATTGTGGGGGACAAAACCATTTGAAATTCCGTACCACATATGTTTAAATACTTTTGCTCCGAAGAAAATTACATTACCATATGTTACTGAAACATGAACTGAACAGTGCATTAAAGGACTAACTTATTCAAATTACTGCACGTACTTGAGCAAAACTGAAAATTAAACAAATGTTAAAACATCATGAAAAAGAAAGTGAAACGCCCGCTAAACCCGCAGGGCAGAATAGGTGATTAGGATTGTGGAAAGGGCCAAATCAGGTGTCCGTGAGGTTCACTCAAAATTGTAATTTATTATAATTCAATAACACCTTTAAACCACAACGGCACATAGCAGAACCTTTAGAACTACGAGTTTCAAACAGGCAATTGTTTCACGGAAGGACCTACAAGCAAGAAATCTTAAAAGTCAACAAAATAAAATGCAGTTAAAATATCAAATAAAATAATTAAAATATATATGGCATCACAGCTAGGCTGGAAAGTCTCAAGCCAAAAATAGATAGAACAAACATATGCAAGATGCAATACAAGCGGCTGAGGGCCACAATTAAGTCTGAAAATTTTAAAGTATATTACTATAATCTTTTCAGGCAGAAAGCCGCAATGTTTTTGCTTAAAGTGTAAGTTCAAGAATAAGGATTTAAGCGGCTTAAGGCCCACAATTGATCTGTCAACATTCAAAATACATAAAGTTCAGTAAAAACAGGTATTTTTAAATCATTGGCTATGATAGATTATTAACAGAGAATTAAATATCTGTGAGAACGACAATAAAGAAAACGGCACTCAGAAGCCTCCAGGGAGGTCGGTTTGCCCTCGTTCACTTAGGTGACGCAGGTGATGAGCCCAACTACACTTGATCCGTCGGAACCCAACCGGGGGACAGCCACGGACCGACAGACACAACGACTTGCTTGCCATCAATCAGTACATGAGAACTCAAATACAAAAGGTTACGAACGTGATTAGCCACAATGAAGTATGTGTTAGCTGTCAAAATTACACACCATGTTGGACAGCGACAGCAGGTGAGGAAAAGACGCTGCCTGCAATTACGTTAGTGGCCAGGGCAGGTAACCGGAACACTAACGTCCACAAGGCAAAAAATTCCGCTGGTGCACTCGAATTGTAGTCAACCAATATGGTTAATTGCACCACATGGCTCCTAAATTTCAGTAATGGAAACACTCGGTGTTGCTCACAGGAAACCCCCCCCCAACAGTGAACCACCAAAAGGAACCACACAACATGAATGCACGTGGCTTGGGTAGTTGAAATCACTACTCAACTTTGACGTCCTCGATCGGTGAACCACGATGCTCCCAGCCATTGGACAGCCCCATACACGCTCCGACACTGCGCAGGGACCGCCAGAGAACCCAACCGACTGCACTGCGCGGACATAACTTCCCTGGTCCGCAGCAACCGACCGACTACCCTCAGAATACCAGTAACATCTAAGATAGTCGTCCGTGGAAATAACGCCAACTCCACATACAACCTGACAAACACTGCACGAAGACCTGAACGATACCAAACAGCAACTAAGTACACACGGAGACAAATCGGGAGTCGAGACACACACACTCACATACTCGCTACCCGAACTCGCAGCCCGAACTCCTCCCGACAGACAACGACTGGGAAGTAATAGCAGTCGAGCAAAGATACAACGAGAGGGGATGTATCGATACGCGCTGCTAACGCCGCTCACAGTCAGGCAAAGCAGCAACTCAGTGACAGTAGTAATTTAAATCAATGTAGTGAGATAGAAGTACGTGATAGCCCCGCGGTCTAAGGAGCCACGCGGCTCCCCCGTCGGAGTT
This sequence comes from Schistocerca piceifrons, assembly GCF_021461385.2. Classification (NCBI taxonomy): domain Eukaryota; kingdom Metazoa; phylum Arthropoda; class Insecta; order Orthoptera; family Acrididae; genus Schistocerca; species Schistocerca piceifrons. The sequence goes on from NC_060142.1 coordinate 649,833,830, forward strand.
TCGAGTCCTCCCTCGGGCATGGGTGTGCGTCTTGTCCTTAGCGTAAGTTACTTTCAGTTAGATCAAATACTGTGTAAGCCTAGGGACCGATGACCTCAGCAGTCTGGTCCCATAGGAACTTACAAACAAATTTCCAAATTTCTCATTTTTATATACTCAGCCGTTCCTGAGAAAACGGGGCATTTATATAGACAATCTAACAATATCAGGGCAGAGAAGTGCAACTGCCCTGAAGTGAATATGGCTAAGTTTTACGGAAGCTCGAAATTTAGTGCGGACGTCAATGCGAGATGCTTTTAATAGTTTCCACAATGAAATATTGTCTCAAAATATGGTAGAAAACCTAAAGAGATTCTGGTCGTATTTAAAGTACACCAGTGGCAGAAAACAGTCAATACCGTCTCTGCGCGATAGCGATGGAAATGTTACCGATGATGGTGCCACTAAAGCGGAGCTACTAAATACAGTTTTCCGTAATTCCTTCACGAAAGAAGACGAAGTAAATATTCCAGAATTCGAAATCAGAATAGCTGTTAGCATGAGTGACATAAAAGTTCAAATGGATCAAATGGCTCTGAGCACTATGCGACTTAACTTCTGAGGTCATCAGTCGCCTAGAACTTAGAACTAATTAAACCTAACTAACCGAAGGACATCACACATCTATGCCCGAGGCAGGATTCGAACCTGCAACCGTAGCGGTCGCCCGGTTCCAGACTGTAGCGCCTAGAACCGCAAGGCCACTTCGGCCGGCGACATAAAAGTACACTCCTGGAAATGGAAATAAGAACACATTGACACCGGTGTGTCAGACCCACCATACTTGCTCCGGACACTGCGAGAGGGCTGTACAAGCAATGATCACACGCACGGCACAGCGGACACACCAGGAACCGCGGTGTTGGCCGTCGAATGGCGCTAGCTGCGCAGCATTTGTGCACCGCCGACGTCAGTGTCAGCCAGTTTGCCGTGGCATACGGAGCTCCATCGCAGTCTTTAACACTGGTAGCAATCCGCGACAGCGTGGACGTGAACCGTATGTGCAGTTGACGGACTTTGAACGAGGGCGTATTGTGGGCATGCGGGAGGCCGGGTGGACGTACCGCCGAATTGCTCAACACGTGGGGCGTGAGGTCTCCACAGTACATCGATGTTGTCGCCAGTGGTCGGCGGAAGGTGCACGTGCCCGTCGACCTGGGACCGGACCGCAGCGACGCACGGATGCACGCCAAGACCGTAGGATCCTACGCAGTGCCGTAGGAGACCGCACCGCCACTTCCCAGCAAATTAGGGACACTGTTGCTCCTGGGGTATCGGCGAGGACCATTCGCAACCGTCTCCATGAAGCTGGGCTACGGTCCCGCACACCGTTAGGCCGTCTTCCGCTCACGCCCCAACATCGTGCAGCCCGCCTCCAGTGGTGTCGCGACAGGCGTGAATGGAGGGACGAATGGAGACATGTCGTCTTCAGCGATGAGAGTCGCTTCTGCCTCGGTGCCAATGATGGTCGTATGCGTGTTTGGCGCCGTGCAGGTGAGCGCCACAATCAGGACTGCATACGACCGAGGCACACAGGGCCAACACCCGGCATCATGGTGTGGGGAGCGATCTCCTACACTGGCCGTACACCACTGGTGATCGTCGAGGGGACACTGAATAGTGCACGGCACATCCAAACCGTCATCGAACCCATCGTTCTACCATTCCTAGACCGGCAAGGGAACTTGCTGTTCCAACAGGACAATGCACGTCCGCATGTATCCCGTGCCACCCAACGTGCTCTAGAAGGTGTAAGTCAACTACCCTGGCCAGCAAGATCTCCGGATCTGTCCCCCATTGAGCATGTTTGGGACTGGATGAAGCGTCGTCTCACGCGGTCTGCACGTCCAGCACGAACGCTGGTCCAACTGAGGCGCCAGGTGGAAATGGCATGGGAAGCCGTTCCACAGGACTACATCCAGCATCTCTACGATCGTCTCCATGGGAGAATAGCAGCCTGCATTGCTGCGAAAGGTGGATATACACTGTACTAGTGCCGACATTGTGCATGCTCTGTTGCCTGTGTCTATGTGCCTGTGGTTCTGTCAGTGTGATCATGTGATGCATCTGACCCCCAGGAATGTGTCAATAAAGTTTCCCCTTCCTGGGACAATGAATTCACGGTGTTCTTATTTCAATTTCCAGGAGTGTAGATATCTTAGGTGTTGCGAAGCAAATCACTTAAGAAAGGCAAGTCTTCCGGTCCAGCTGGTAGACCAATCAGGTTCCTCTCAGAGTATGCAGACACAATAGCGCCTTTCTTAGCAATCACATACAAGCGCTCACTTGACGAAAGGTCTGTTCCTAAAGCCTGGAAAGTAGCACAGGTCACACTAATATTCAGTAAAGGAAATAGGAGTAACCCATTAAATTAGAGACCCATATCACTGACGTCAATTTGCAGTAGGATTTTGGAGCATATACTGTACTCGAACATTATGAATCACCTTGAAGAAAATGACTTATTGATACATAGCCAACAGGGATTCAGAAAATATCGTTCTTGTGCAAACAGCTAGCTCTTTATTTCCATGAAGTAAAGAGTGCTGTCGACAAGGGATCTCAGATCGATTCCACATTCCTAGATTTTCAGAAGGCTTTTGATACCGTTACTCACAAGCAACTATTAAACAAATTGCGTTCATAAGGAGTATTGTCTCAGTTGTGTGACTGGATTCGTGATTTCCTCTCATAAAGGTCACAGTTCGTAGTGATAGACGGTAAATCATCGAGTAGAACAGAAGTAATATCTGGCGTTCCGCAAGGTAATGTCATAGGCCCTCTGCTGTTCCTGATTTACATAAATGATCTAGGTGCTAATCTGAGCAGCCCCCTTAGATTGTTTGCAGATGGTGCTGTAATTTACCGTCTAGTAAAATCATCAGACGACCAATTCCAATTACAAAGTGATCTAGAGAGAATTACTGTATGGTGCGAAAAGCGGCAATTATCACTAAACAAAGAAAAGTGGTAGGTTATCCACATGGGTACTAAAAGAAATCCGATAAATTTTGGATATATGATAAATCACACAAATCTAAGGGCTGTCAATTCGAGTAAATAGCTAGGAATTACAATTACGAGCAACTTAAATTGGAAAGACCACATAGATTATATTGTGGTGAAGGCGAAACAAAGACTGCGCTTTGTTGGCAGAACTCTTAAAAGATGCGACAAACCCACTAAAGAGACAGCCTACATTACACTTGCCCGTCCTCTGCTGGAATACTGCTGCGCGGTATGGCATCTTTACCAGGTAGGATTGACGGAAGACATCGAAAAAGTGCAAAGAATGGAATCTCGTTTCGTGTTATAGCGCAATAGGTGTGAGAGTGTCACATGATACGCGAGTTGGGGTGGCAGTCACTGAAACAAAGGCGGTTTTCTTTGCGACGAGATCTATTTAAGATATTTCAATCACCAACTTTCTCTTCCGAATGCGTAAGTATTTTGTTGACACCTACGTACGTAGGGAGAAATGATCATCATAACAAAACAAGAGAAATCAGAGCTCGAACGGAAAGATTTAGGTGCTCCTTTTCCCCACGCGCCGTTCGAGAGTGGAATGGTACAGAAGTAGTATGAAAATGGTTCGATGAACCCTCTGTCAGGCACTTAAGTGTGAATTGCAGAGTAACCGTGTAGATGTAGATGTAGACATTTGTGAGGCACATCATTAATTCCATAGCTTTCAGTAATTATTATAAAGTATTGTCACTGAATACAATCAAATTGTCTAGGTAAGTCGGAGAAAATACTGAAGACAGAGAGACACATACTGATTTTGCAACCGAGGAAAGAACACTGGATCCTACGCGAGTATTTCTATACGACCCCCAAGACACTAGTAAAGTACTGCTCGTAATGGCGTCACCCGGGTAATGAGTAGACACACGAATACACACTCTTTCTAGCAGGGTAGTCTGCGAAAATTATCTGTTATTTCACGGGTTCTGTGGCGCCGCGGGAAAGACTATATTTGCGCCCGCAGAGGGGACGGAAATGTCGCGTCGCGGTGGCGGGAGGCAAGCAAGGTGAGCGCCGCTGCCGCCGACAAAGGACCCAGGGGCTGAACGACGCAGCGGCGGAGGGGCCGCGGCGGCAGTGCATCATTAGCGTGCGGCCACGAGTGCGCCGCCATTGTGTGCGCCGCGCGAGTCGTTTGATGACGTTTCGTTTCTGCGGACGCCGGCACCGCAACCGAGCGGCTGGCGGCGTCGATTCCGAACGAGTTCTTCCGGCGAGCGACTGGTCGAGAGCCGCGAAGTCGCTGGCGCGGAAGGCGCCGCGCCGCAGCCGCACCTCGCGCTGTCCTCTAATGACGACCTACACCCTCCCCCCGCCCCACCCCCCCCCCCCCCCACCGCACTCCTACGCCTCCCCCCTCTCCTCACCACGCCGCCGTTCTCTTTGCGACGCGGCCACCGCTCGGTGTGCCAACGCGGCTTCCGCCTTGGCCTCTCGAGCCGCTTTGCCGTTTCCGACCCGCGTAGAGTTGCGAGTCGCGTGTGGCTACCTGCTACCACAGGCGCCGCTGCCCCATCTCTCTCTCTCTCTCTCTCTCTCTCTCTTTCCATCCGCTTCTGCCTCCTTTGACTCATATCCGCCGTACCTAGCATTTCCGTCTTGTTTTCTTTTCCCCTCCCCCAACCCCTACTCTGCTTTTCCTACCATCCCCCCCTGTAATGCGCCAACAGCTCTCCGTCGCAAATTCCGCCGCCGATGCGCGACGACACGGTAATTAAGACCCGGGCTGCGTCTTTGTGGCCCGCCGTCTCTGCCGCCCACTCGTCGAACACGTCCGACGCGAGCGTGAAGTACTGGAAAAGTACGAGAGAGAAGACGCGGCCATAGAAAAAGTGCGCAAATAAGGTCGGTCGGCGGTGCCCTCCCCTGACCTTTCGCGTCGCCCACTCGGCTTTCCAAAGCCATCGGCCGAGCGCTCAAACGCGAACTTCTGCGCAGAATTCTGCCTCCGGTCCCCCTCTCCGAACGCCTATAGCCGCGCCGCCTCTCCCGAAAGGCTGCAGAAAGCATTATTAATTTGCTTATGTGCTAATCAGAGGCACTCTTTAATGTGACTCAGTACAAAGACACGGAGATCAAATCGGATTTAAATTTTTTTTCGTTCCTATTTTTTATCCGCTTTGTAACGCAGCGCAGCGGTACGGCTATTGTCAGTACCTACGTCACCGATTCGCATAAAATCTCGTTTCCAGCAACGCAAGCACGGGTGGAACTTTTTTTCTGTTTAGTGAGTTACCAGAACGCACACAGATGAGCACAATAAATCGCTTATTTGGTTTCAGGCTAATTACGTACATGTGGATTGGGTTTCTACGAAGAGCGCTTGTACAGTTTTAATTGTCAACTGGAAAACATCAAGCTGTGACAATGAAAACTGGTGACGGTGTAATTCCTTCTCTACATTTTTACACCAATGAGCCTAAACATTATGACCACCTGCTTAAGAGCTCGTTTGTCCGTCTTTGGAACGAAATACGAGGGTCACTCCAAAAGAAATGCACACTATTTTTGTAAAAATGCAGTTTTCATTCTGCATGTGTGAAAGTTTTACAGTGTGTAGACACATCCTTCCGGCTTGTTTTCAAACTTAGTTCAACCTGTTCCCGTGAGTGGCGCAGTCACAGCACGTCTTCAAGATGGCTACTACACTTGACGTTCGTCAGAAGCAACGTGTTGTCATAGAATTCCTGTGCTGTGAAACCGAGACAGTGGGAAACATCCACAAGAGGTTGAAAAAGGTGTATGGAGATGCTGCTGTCGATCGCAGTACAGTTAGTCGGTGGGCAAGCTGGTTACATGATGAAAGCGGGCACAGAAATATTGAGGATTGTCCTCGCAGACGCAGGTCTCGTACTGCACACACTCCAGACAATGTGCAGAGAGTTAACGAACTGGTGACTGCTGACAGACGCATCACAGTGAACGAATTGTCACGCTACGTTGGGATAGGGGAAGGAAGTGTTTGCGGAATACTGGAAGTGTTGGCGTTGAAAAAGGTTTGTGCCAGGTGGGTTCCCAGGATTTTGACAGTGGCTCACAAAGAAACAAGAAAAACGGTATGCAACGAACTTTTGGAACAGTACGAGAATGGTGGAGATGAATTTCTTCGAAGAATTGTGACAGGTGATGAAGCATGGCTTCATCATTTTTCACCAGAGACGAAGAGGCAATCAATAGAGTGGCATCATGCAATTTCACCCAAGAAAAAAAAATTCAAAACTACACCTTCTGCTGGAAAAGTTATGGCTACGGTGTTTTACGATTCCGAAGGACTCTTGCTTGTGGACATCATGCCAAGTGGAACCACCATAAATTCTCATTCATATGTGACGAAACTGAAGAAACTTCAAGCTCGACTGAGTCGTGTCCGACCACATCGGCAAAAGCAGGTTGTTTTGCTGTTGCACGACAATGCACGGCCACATGTCAGTCAAAAAACCATGGAAGAGATCACAAAACTCGGATGGACAACACTGAAACACCCACCTTACAGTCCTGAGTCCTGTCCTGGCTCCATGTAAGTATCATCTCTTTGGGAAACTGAAAGACTCTCTTCGTGGAACAAGGTTTGAAGATGATGATTCCCTTGTGCACGCTGCCAAACAGTGGTTCCAACAGGTTGGTCCAGAATTTAACTGTGCAGGTACACAGGCGCTGGTTCCAAGATACCGTAAGGCAGTTGAGAAGGATAGAAATTATGCGGAGAAATGAAAATATTGTTCCTAAATGATGTATCTACACACTGTAAAACTTTCAAACATGTGGAATAAAAGATGGATTTAAAAAAAAATAGTGTGCATTTCTTTTGGAGTGACCCTCGTACATCACTGATACTGCATATCAGGGATCCGACAGTTTCCTGGCAGGTCTGTGGAGGTGTGTGGCATTAGATGTCTACGCACAGGTTACGGAATACACGCAAATAAAGGGCCGCTGATTTGCGTACGCGGTGATGGCACCCGATAGCGATCCAGGCTGGTTCCACACGATTTACATCAGGAGAATGTGGTCGCCAAGACATCTACGTGAGTTCTCTATGATGCTCCTCAAACCACTGTAGCGCGGTTCTGGCTCCGAGACACGGGCAGTTATAATGCTGAACGATAACACTGCCGTCAAGGAAGACATCAAGCACGAAGGGATGCTGGTTGCTCGCAGCTGTCAGCGTGTCATCGATTACTACCACAGGTGACACGCAAGCGTAGGAGAATGTCTCCCACAGCATAACACTTCCCCCACCAGGCTGCGTCCGTGGCGCACTGCACGTTTCGAGCCGCGGTTCACCTCGATGACGCTGTTTGTGGAAACGACCATCGATCTAGTGTAGAAAAAATGTGATTCACCCGAACAGCCAACACGTTTCCGTTGATCGGCGGTCGAATTCCAATGGTCCTGTGCCCTCTGCAACCGTAATTCACGATGTCGTTGGGTCAACATATAATTAACAATGTCGTTGGGTCAACATCTCAACACGTAGGTGTGGTCTGCTGCGGAGCTCCATGTTCAACTATGTGCGATGGACGGCGTGCTCCGAAACACTTGTGCGTGCACCAGCACTGTGCTCTTTCGGCAGAGATGCCACAGGTCACCAGGTCACAGTGAAACAGAAACAAGTTGCTCCCTATTGCAACTTACTTATGTTACAGTTAAGCTGTAACAAGCTGCCCTTGTTACAGTGAGAATGTAGCAAGTTGCCCTCCCCATACACAAAAACTGTAACTAGTTGCCAGAGATGTCAGCAAAACTGTAACAAGTTGGCTGACACAGCTAATTGCTGACATTCCACTAGCTGACACTCAAGTAGTTGACACTCTCAGGTGATGACACCCTTGTAGCTGACACCCACTTCCCATAAACGCTGTCACCTATTTATGTTACAATTAATTTAAAGATCCACCTGTACTGCTATAACAAGAGTAGCTTGATATGGAGAAGAACTTGTTACAGTTTTGCTGTAACATAAAGGATAACCCCAGTAACTAACGTCTCCGGTAGCCAAAATTTCTAGTAGCTGACACACTGATTGGCTGATACAGGTAACTTCTGGTATCCCACTAGCTGACAGGCAAATAGTTGATACCCTCAAGTGATTCTAGCTGACACCCACTCCACATACACACTGTCCCCTATTCATGTTACAATCAGTTTGAAGATCCAGTAGCTGACACCAGTTGTCAAGATATGGCACATAACTGTCAATTTCTGATTTTAAAATACTAGTGCAGTTCTGAATGCCTTTTTGTTTGTTTAAAGCCGCCTAGAGTGGCCGCTCGCTTTGAGGCGCCATGTCACGGATTGCGCGGCCCCTATCATCATCTGCAGAGCTAGTTGGCATATGAACTTGTACTACTGTAGTAGGCATGGGCTTCGTGTCTATCTTGGCCACAATAATGCGTTCACTATGCTGTTGGTAGTAGCTTACCCGCACTCCTATTTTTTTATTCATTATTAAATCTACTCCTGCATTATCCCTATTTGATTTTGTATTTATAACCCTGTATTCACCTGACCAAAAGTCTTGTTCCTCCTACCACCGAACTTCACTAATTCCAACTATATCTAACTTCAACCTATCCATTTTTACCTTTTTAAATTTTCTAACCTACCTGCCCGATTAAGGGATCTGACATTCCACGCTCCGATCCGTAGAACTCCAGTTTTCTTTCTCCTGATAACGACGTCGTCCTGAGTAGTCCCCGCCCGGAGATCCGAATGGGGGACTATTTTACCTCCGGAATATTTTACCCAAGAGGACGCTATCATCATTTAACCATACAGTAAAGCTGCATGCCCTCGGGAAAAATTACGGCTGTAGTTTCCCCTTGCTTTCAGCCGTTCGCAGTACCAGCACAGCAAGGCCGTTTTGGTTAGTGTTGCAAGGCCAGATCAGTCAATCATCCAGACTGTTGCCCCTGCAACTATTGAAAAGGCTGCTGCCCCTCTTCAGGAACCACACGTTTGTCTGGCCGTTCAACAGATACCCCACCGTTGTGGTTGCACCTACGGTACGGCCATCTGTATCGCTGAGACACGCAAGCCTCCCCACCAACGGCAAGGTGCATGGTTCATGGGTACTAGGCTCTTATTAGTTGGAGATGGATTGTTAGAGGAGGGCGGAGGTAGGGCGGATCCACAAAACACAACTGGGCTAGTTTCACCATATCAGATTTTATCAATTTAAAAAGAAATATTTTGCCACTACCTCACATTTTTTAGTTTCTCTTCATTGTATCTTAGGTTTCTAAATTTTCCATCATCGCCATTGTGTATTCCTAATCACGCATGTGGTTGACAGCTCTGCCTCTGCATCCAGGTATTCCATATTCTCCAAGGACAATTTTGCAAGGTTGGCAAAACAAATGGTTCCATTTCGAATCACCATTGCATTTCTATTGAAAACCACGATGGTAATTACCATGGAAAGGGCTGCAGTTGTAGGAGTGACAGGTACGTACATTCTAAGACAAAAATCCTGTGCTGGCCAGTGGACCCTGCTCATAATGCTCCGAACATTCTCAACTGGAAGGGGGGGGGGGGGGGGGGGGAGATCTGGCGACCTAGCTAAACAAGGCAGAGTTTCGCAAGCACTAAGACAAGAAGCAGAAACGCTCGTCATGTGCAAGCAGGCATTATCTTTCAGGAATCGAAGACCAGGATTGCTTGCCGTGCAACGCAACAAAATAGGGTGTAGAATAGGTCTACAGGCAGCGTGGCGCTGTGCTATAAGTGTGCTGTAGATGACAACCGAAGGGTTACTGCTATCAAATGAAGTGGCCTCCCAGACCATCACTCCTGGTTGTCGGACCGAACATTGGCCGACAGTGTTCCTCCACTGCCTGGGGCGTGTCTTCGCTGGTCATTTCTAAGCTGCACTTATATGGTCTGAGGGTCACCGTGGTCTAGGGGTAGCGTCTTTGATTCATAATCAAAAACGTCTTCGGTCCCGGGTTCGATTCCCGCCGCTGCCTAGATTTTGATAAATAATCAGCATGGGCGGCCGAAGACTTCCGGCATAAGAAGTCAGCCTCATTCTGCCAACGGCCTTGTCAAAGAGGGCGGAGGAGCGGATAGAGGTTCAGGGCACTCTCTTGTCCTAGTGGTGGAAAATTGCCCCTAAATGCGGAAAAATCAGCAATGATCAACGACATGAGGATGCAGAAGGCAATGGAAACCACTGCATTAAAGACACGTGTCGTGTATCCACAGGACATGTGGCCTGTAATTGAAGAAGTGTCATGATGATCTCTCCATTGGCAAAAGATTCCGGAATAGTCCCCCATTCGGATCTCTGGGAGGGGACTGCCAAGGGGGAGGTTGCCATGAGAAAAAGATTGAATAATCAACGAAAGGATAACGTTCTACGAGTCGGGGCGTGGAATATGAGAAGCTTGAACATGGTAGGGAAACTAGAAAACCTGAAAAGGGAAATGCAAAGGCTCAATCTAGATATAGTAGGGGTCAGTGAAGTGAAGTGGAAGGAAGACAAGGATTTCTGGTCAGATGAGTATCGGATAATATCAACAGCAGCAGAAAATGGTATAACAGGTGTAGGATTCGTTATGAATAGGAAGGTAGGGCAGAGGGTGTGTTACTGTGAACAGTTAAGTGACCGGGTTGTTCTAATCAGAATCGACAGCAGATCAACACCGACAACGATAGTTCAGGTATACATGCCGACGTCGCAAGCTGAAGATGAACAGATAGAGAAAGTGTATGAGGATATTGAAAGGGTAATGCAGTATGTAAAGGGGGACGAAAATCTAATAGTCATGGGCGACTGGAATTCAGTTTTAGGGGAAGGAGTAGAAGAAAAGGTTACAGGAGAATATGGGCTTGGGACAAGGAATGAAAGAGGAGAAAGACTAATTGAGTTCTGTAACACGTTTCAGCTAGTAATAGCGAATACCCTGTTCAAGAATCACAAGAGGAGGAGGTATACTTGGAAAAGGCCGGGAGATACGGGAAGATTTCAATTAGGTTACATCATGATAAGACAGAGATTCCGAAATCAGATACTGGATTGTAAGGCGTACCCAGGAGCAGATATAGACTCAGATCACAATATAGTATTGATGAAGAGTAGGCTGAAGTTCAAGATATTAATCAGGAAGAATCAATACGCAAAGAAGTAGGATACGGAAGTACTAAGGAATGACGAGATACGTTTGAAGTTCTCTAACGCTATAGATACAGCAATAAGGAATCGCGCAGCAGGCAGTACAGTTGAAGAGGAATGGACATCTCTAAAAAGGGCCATCACCGAAGTTGGGAAGGAAAACATAGGTACAAAGAAGGTAGCTGCGAAGAAACCATGGGTAACAGAAGAAATACTTCAGCTAATTGATGAAAGGAGAAAGTACAAACATGTTCCGGGAAAATCGGGAATACAGAAATACAAGTCGCTGAGGAATGAAATAAATAGGAAGTGCAGGGAAGCTAAGACGAAATGGCTGCAGGAAAAATGTGAAGACATGATTGTCGGAAGGACAGACTCAGCATACAGGAAAGTCAAAACAACCTTTGGTGACATTAAAAGCAACGGTGGTAACATTAACAGTGCAACGGGAATTCCACTGTTAAATGCAGAGGAGAGAGGAGATAGGTGGAAAGAATACATTGAAAGCCTCTATGAGGGTGAAGATTTGTCTGATGTGATAGAAGAAGAAACAGGAGTCGATTTAGAAGAGACAGGGATCCAGTATTAGAATCGGAATTTAAAAGAGCTTTGGAGGACTTACGGTCAAATAAGGCAGAAGGGATAGATAACATTCCATCAGAATTTCTAAAATCATTGGGGGAAGTGGCAACAAAACGACTATTCACGTTGGTGTGTAGAATATATGAGTCTGGCGATATACCATCTGACTTTCGGAAAAGCATCATCCACACAATTCCGAAGACGGCAAGAGCTGACAAGTGCGAGAATTATCGCACAATCAGCTTAACAGCTCATGCATCGAAGCTGATTACAAGAATAATATACAGAAGAATGGAAAAGAAAATTGAGAATGCGCTAGGTAACGATCAGTTTGGCTTTAGGAAAAGTAAAGGGACGAGAGAGGCAATTCTGACGTTACGGTAATAATGGAAGCAAGGCTAAAGAAAAATCAAGACACTTTCATAGGATTTGTCGACCTGGAAAAAGCGTTCGACAATATAAAATGGTGCAAGCTGTTCGAGATTCTGAAAGAAGTAGGGGTAAGCTATAGGGAGAGACGGGTCATATACAGTATGTACAACAACCAAGAGGGAATAATAAGAGTGGACGATCAAGAACGAAGTGCTCGTATTAAGAAGAGTGTAAGATAAGGCTGTAGCCTTTCGCCCCTACTCTTCAATCTGTACATCGACGAAAGCAATGATGGAAATAAAAGAAAACTTCAGGAGTGGAATTAAAATACAAGGTGGAAGGATATCAATGATACGATTCGCTGATGACATTGCTATCCTGAGTGAAAGTGAAGAAGAATTAAATGATTTGCTGAACGGAATGAACAGTCTAATGAGTACACAGTACGGTTTGAGAGTAAATCGGAGAAAGACGAAGGTAATCAGAAGTAGTAGAAATGAGAACAGCGAGGAACTTAACATCAGGATTGATGGTTACGAAGTCAATGAAGTTAAGGAATTCTGCTACCTAGGCAGTAAAATAACCAATGACGGACGGAGCAAGGGGGACATCAAAAGCAGACTCGCTATGGCAAAAAAGGCATTTCCGGCCAAGAGAAGTATACTAATATCAAATACCTGCCTTAATTTGAGGAAGAAATTTCTGAGGATGTACGTCTGGAGTACAGCATTGTGTGGTAGTGAAACATGGACTGTGGGAAAACCGGAACAGAAGAGAATCGAAGCATTTGAGATGTGGTGCTATAGACGAATGTTGAAAATTAGGTGGACTGATAAGGTAAGGAATGAGGAGGTTCTACGCGGAATCGGAGAGGAAAGGAATATGTGGAAAACACTGATAAGGAGAAGGGACAGGATAATAGGACATCTGCTAAGACATGAGGGAATGACTTCCATGGTAGTAGAGGGAGCTGTAGAGGGCAAAAACTGTAGAGGAAGACAGAGATTGTAATACGTCAAGCAAATAATTGAGGACGTAGGCTGCAAGTGCTACTCTGAGATGAAGAGGTTAGCACAGGAAAGGAATTCGTGGCGGGCCGCATCAAACCAGTCAGTAGACTGATGAAAAAAAAAAAAAAAAAAAAAAAAAAAACTCATATGTGAAGACTCTGTGAGATTTCAGGACAAATGTGCCCGATACCACTGCAAACGGGCTGTTATTGCACAGAGGTCAATGGTAGTCGGTGCAAGGGCGCCTTGAGCTCATCTCCCGTGAGGCGCCTATTAATGGTCCTTGTGGCCACTGAAGCGCCAGTGGCACGTCGGATCGATGACAATGGCGAATCCGGGGCTCTGAGTGCCCCTCAGACAATTTTTCGGTGTTCGGCCACGTTTCATCCACTTCTGACAACATCGTCGAATAGTGGCATTCAAATGTCCAGCGGTTCTCTAATTAATCCAACCGGCGTCTTTGAGACCAACTACACGTCCACTCTCAGCCGCAAACAGCTGAGTATGTTGTTCACACGTCTGTCTGCGAGGCATCGTTTCTGTCAAACAGAGAACATGGAATGAAATTCCCAAACAATTTATGCCTTACTATTGGCATGTTTCCTGTTCAGTATCCTTGTCACACAATGTACAAGGCAATAAAAATACTGCACCATCCCTGAAAAATACTAAATCATTCTGGAGATTCACAGAATCCTCGATCCTGATTACAGTCATGATGGATGCAATCGACCGACCTATGAGCGTGCGAAGTCTTCTGCAAGAGGGCCACAGCTACACAAGATGCGAGATGAGCGGACAGAATTTTTACGTCATGTGTACGAAATGTACACGTCCAACAGCCAACGTCCAAGTGAACCGTCAGGGTGTTACAACCACTCCGCATCGTCATGTTTTTATGGAGAAGGTACAATCGATCACAGATCGCTAGACGAAAGCCAACTGACGGCTGATCAACAGATAGCCACTGAAGACCCAAAAATGTTGTCGTAGTCTCCTTATTTTGAATATTCACCCCCTATAATGGGTATTTTAAAGTTTGGGAACACCAGGTATGTGCGGAAGCCTTCGTTCACGAAATAAAAAGACATTAAGATTCGCCTATAAGTCGAAGGTGGTCTCCAGCGAAGTGCCCGGCCTACCGTTCCCCCTCCTGCCCTCCTCCAGGTGGCCACGAGGGCTCAACTTGGCCCCCGGAAGGTAATCCCGTCGCAGTAATCAACCGAGCCGGACGCCTCTAATTGAAACCTGAGGTCGCGTCGGGCCATTACGTATGATTTCATTAAGGACGCGCAGAAGGCGGAAGGAGCGAGAAGGGGTGGCAGTGGCGGGGGGGGGGGGCGGGGGCGGGGGCGGCACCGAGCAGCCGAACGACTTACCCCTCCGGAATTAAACCCTCGCCCAGCGCCAGAGGTCGCGCCCGCAACTCTGCGTCTGCACACACGCCGGCACCTGCGCCCTTCTCACAAGGGAACCTCCCCATCGCTCCCCCCTCAGATTTAGTTATAAGTTGGCACAGTGGATAGGCCTTGAAAAACTGAACACAGATCGATCGAGAAAACTGGAAGAAGTTGTGTGGAACTATGAAAAAATAAGCAAAATATACAAACTGAGTAGTCCATGCCAAAGATATGCAATATCAAGGCAAATGTGATTAGAGGAGCGTCGTGGTCCCGTGGTTAGCGTCAGCAGCTGTGGAACGAGAGGAAAAAAAAAAAAGAGGTCCTTGGTTCAAGCCTTCCCTCGAGCGAAAATTTTAATTTTTTATTTTCCGTTTACATGACAAACTATTATGTTTTCATCACTTTTTTGGGAGTGATTATCACATCCACAAGAAAGCCTAAATCGGGCAAGGTAGAAGAATCTTTTTACCCATACGCGAAGTGTATAAGTTAGGTGGGTCGACAACATATTCCTGTCATGTGACGCACATGCCGTCACCAGTGTCGTATAGAATATATCAGACGTGCCTTCCTGTGGAGGAATCGGTTGACCTATGACCTTGCGATCAAATGTTTTCGGTTCCCATTGGAGAGGCACGTCCTTTCGTCTACTAATCGCACGGTTTTGCGGTGCGGTCGCAAAACACAGACACTAAACTTATTACAGTGAACAGAGACGTCAATGAACGAACGGACAAATCATAACTTTTCGAAAATAAAGAAAGTAAAATTTTCACTCGAGGGAAGACTTGAAACCAGGACCTTTCGTTCCGCAGCTGCTCACGCTATCCACGGGACCACGGCGCTCCTCAGTTCACACTATCCTTGATGTTGCGTATCTTGCGCATGGGCTATTCAGTTTGTTTATTTTGCTTATTTTGTTATAGTTCCACACAACTTCTTCCTGTTTTCTCGATTGATCTGAGTTCAGTTTTTCAAGGCCTATCCACTGTGCCATCTTATAACTAAATGTGAGGGGGTGCGATGGGGAGGTTCCCTTGTCAGCACTCCGTCTCTCCCTTCGCTAATCGGTTCCATTCCACCGGCCTCTTATAGGAAAAAAATTACGTTTATGTTTTAATGTCTACACTGATTTCTGTAATTAGGCACTGCAGTAATCTCTCTCAGTATACTAAGAGGTTTCAGGGTTGCATCTACGTGACGTTAACATCGTCCCACGATGTTTCGGTCTACAACTTGCATAATACCTGCAAACCCTTGGCAGGCATCCTCAGCTTGAAAATGGCACCTATGTCTTTTGTGAAAGACGTCTACGACATTTTGCATGAGCATATGTCACGACAAAATTTCTAATTATTGCTTAACTTTAAGTTGAAAGTTTTAATAACTTAACTGGAAAGGTAACGGAAATAAGACGTTGCTGTGAGACAAAGAATTTTATATAACAACCTTTTATTTAATAAAATCATGAAAATAACTCCTCGATCACTCACTTTACTTAATGGTACGGTTATATAGAATGCTGGCCCGTCATCAGTGAAACCAAAAAAAAAAAAAATAGCAATTTTATGCAACCTATCTGTCCTAACTAAGATGTCTATAGGAACCATCAAGCAGAGCGTCTATACTCCCCAGAGTCTCAGCACGGAAAGCCTAACCGTCTCCCCTCGTCTGGGGTCCACACACGTAGGCCGGAAGGGCTCAGAGAGTCTGCACAGCGGCTATTTGCCAACCTAACGGGGCCTGCTAATGTGCGGGGAACTTAAGTCTCTCTGGTCCAGTGCAGTCCCATTCTACTTGATACAATGGTTGGCTAAACTATATCTCCAACCCACAGCAGACAGCCCATGCATACGTCAGCAGACGACCCGCATTCACAAAAAAAAAAAATGGCTCTGAGCACTATGGGACTCAACTACTGAGGTCATTAGTCCCCTAGAACTAAGAAATAGTTAAACCTAACTAACCTAAGGACATCACAAACATCCATGCCCGAGGCAGGATTCGAACCTGCGACCGTAGCGGTCTTGCGGTTCCAGACTGCAGCTCTCCATGCTACTCTATCCTGTGCAAGCTTCTTCATCTCCCAGTACTTACTGCAACTTACATCCTTCTGAATCTGCTTAGTGTATTCATCTCTTGGTCTCCCTCTAAGACTTCTACCCTCCACGCTGCCCTCCACTGCTAAATTTGTGATCCCTTGATGCCTCAGAACATGTCCTGCCAACCGGTCCCTCCTTCTTGTCAAGTTGTGCCACAAACTCCTCTTCTCCCCAATTCTGTTCAATATCTCCTCATTAGTTATGTGATCTACCCAACTAATCTTCAGCATTCTTCTGTAGCACCACATATCGAAAGCTTCTATTCTCTTCTTGTCCAAACTATTTATCGTCCATGTTTCACTTCCAGACAGGGCTACACTCCATACAAATACTTTCAGAAACGATTTCCTGACACTTAAATCAATACTCGATGTTAACAAATCTCTCTTCTTCAGAAACGCTTTCCTTGCCATTGCCAGTCTATATTTTATATCCTCTCTACTTCGACCATCATCAGTTATTTTGCTCCCCAAATAGCAAAACTCCTTTACTACTTTAAGTGTCTCATTTCCTAATCTAATTCCCTCAGCATCACCCGACTCCGCATTCACATTTGCAGACTATACTAATAGTGACTATATAACATAATTCCGGATTAAAATTCCCTGAGTGTCCGAAGGGCACCCAGTTGTGTTTTGAGCATGTGACACTTGTAACAAGCCATGTAGCGGCTCCATGGAGTCGTTACAAGTTATTGTCAAACAACTTACGGGAATGCCGCCAGATGACATCTTCGACAACCGTCGATATTTCGACAAGTGCACATCCTGTCATTTCCAAAGTACAAATAAAGCAAGAGAGCGCTGTGCAAGTGATCTTGGAATCTTGGTTTGTAGAGCACACCTGGAAAGATAACACACACACTCAAAAGCGCACACGCGTCAGCGCTCGCGCACAACCTGTAAATCTGCTTTGTGTGTCAGTTTTTAGAATTCCTGAGTGTATCTCTGTTCCGTCGTTACAAATACAAGTAAATACGTGTTTTTCTCACCAGGCGCGTTTCGCTTTATTGAAGTCAAACATCATCAGTGGTCCTTTGGTTGATTGGCTGATTTGGGGGAGGGGACCAAACGCCGAGGTAATCGGTCCCATCAGATTAGGGAGGGATGGGGAAAGAAGTCGGCCACGCCCTTTCAATGGAACCATCCCGGCATTTGCCTGAAGCGATTTAGGGAAATCATGGAAAACCTAAATCAGGATGGCCGGACGATAGCTTGAACCGTTGTCACCCCAATGCGAGTACAGTGTGCTAACCACTACGCCGTCTTACTCGGTCAGTGGTCAGTAATTAAAGATATTTACTATTTTATTTCTTTTTAAGATCGAAAAACAGTTGTTCAACAATGGGTTGGTTTTTACTTACGGTGAATATGGAATGCGAGTAAGGAATAAAAGAGGCAGACACCTGGTAGAATTTTGCACAGAGCATAACTTAATCATAGCTAACACTTGGTTCAAGAATCATAAAAGAAGATTGTATACATGGAAGAAGCCTGGAGATACTGGAAGGTCTCAGATAGATTAGATAATGGTAAGAGAGAAAACCAGAAGTTGTACAGGGTTTCAGGGAGAGCGTAGGGGAACAATTGACAGGAATGGGGGAAAGAAATACAGTAGAAGACGAATGGATAGCGTTGAGGGCTGAAATAGTGAAGGCAGCAGAGGATCAAATAAATAAAAAGACGACGGCTAAAAGAAACCTTTGGGTAACAGAAGAAATAATAAATTTAACTGATGAAAGGAGAAAATATAAAAATGCAGTCAATGAAGCAGGCAGAAAGGAATACAAACGTTTCAAAAATGAGATCGACAGGAACCGCACAATGGCTAAGAAGGTATGGTTAGAGGACAAATGTAAGTATGTAGTGGCTTATCTCACTATGGGTAAGATAGACACCGCCTACAGGAAAATTAAAGAGACCTTTGGAAAAAGGAGAACCACTTGCATGAATATCAGGAGCTTTGATGGAAACCCAGTTCTAAGCAAAGAAGGGAAAGCAGGAAGGTGGAAGGAGTATATACAGGGTCTATACAAAAGCAATGTACTTGAAGACAATATTATGGAAATGGAAGAGGATGTAGATGAAGATAAAATGGGAGATATGATACTGCGTGAATAGTCTGACAGAGCACTGAAAGGCCTGAGTCGAAACAAGGCCCTCGGAGTAGACAACATTCCGTTGGAACTACTGACAGCCTTGGGAGAGCCATTCCTGACAAAACTCTACAATCTGGTGAGCAAGATGTATGAGACAGGCGAAATACCCTCAGACTTCAAGAAGAATATAATAATTCCAATCCCAAAGAAAGCAGGTGTTGACAGATGTGAAAATTACCGAACTATCAGTTTAATAAGCCACGGCTGCAAAATACTAACGCGAATTCTTTACAGACGAATGGAAAAAGTGGCAGAAACCGACCTCGGGGAAGATCAGCTTGGATTCCGTAGAAATGTTGGAACACGTGAGGCAATACTGACCCCACAACTTATCTTATAAAATTGATTAAGGAAAGGCAAACCTACGTTTCTTGCATTTGTAGACTTAGAGAAAGCTTTTGACAATGTTACCGGGATATTATCTTTCAAATTCTAAAGGTGGCAGGGGTAAAATACAGGGAGCGAAGGCTATTTACAATTTGTACAGAAACCAGATGGCTCTTATAAGAGTCGAGGGACACGAAAAGGAAGCAGTGGTTGGGAAGGGAGTGAGACAGGGTTCTAGCCTATCACAGATGTTATTCAATCTGTATATTGAGCAAGCAGTAAAGGAAACAAAAGAAAAGTTCGGACTAGGTATTAAAATCCGTGGAGAAGGAAGAAAAACTTTGATTTTCGCCGATGAAATTGTAATTCTGTCAGAGACAGCAAAACACTTGGAAGAGCAGTTGAACGGAATGGACAGTGTCTTGAAAGGAGGGTATAAGATGAACATCAACAAAAGCAAAACGAGGATATTGAATGTAATCGAATTAGTCGGGTGATGCTGAGGGAATTAGATTAGGAAATGAGACACTTAAAGTAGTAAAGGAGTTTTGCTATTTGGGGAGCAAAATAACTGATGATGGTCGAAGTAGAGAGGATATAAAATGTAAAGCGGCAATGGCAAGGAAAGCGTTTCTGAAGAAGAAAAATTTGTTAACACCGAGTATAGATTTAAATGTCAGGAAGTCGTTTCTGAAAGTATTTGTATGGGGTGTAGCCATGTATGGAAGTGAAACGTGGGTGACAAATAGTATAGACAAGAAGAGAATAGAAGCTTTCGAAATGTGGTGCTACAGAAGGATGCTGAAGATTAGGTGGGTAGATCACGTAACTAATGAGGAGGTTTTGAATAGAATTGGGGAGAAGAGGAGCTTGTGGCACAACTTGACTAGAAGAAGGGATCGGTTGGTAGGACATGTTGTGAGACATCGAGGGATCACCAATTTAGTAGTGGGGGGCAGCGTGGAGGGTAAAAATCGTAGAGGGAGACCGAGAGATGAATACACTAAGCAGATTCAGAAGGATGTAGGCTGCAGTAGGTACTGGGAGATGTAGAAGCTTGCACAGGATACAGTAGCATGGAGAGCTGCATCAAACCGGTCTCAGGACTGAAGACCACAACAGCAACCTAAGGACATCACACACATCCATGCCCAAAGCAGGATTCGAAACTGCGACGGCTGCGATCGCTCGGTTCCAGTCTGTAGCGCCTAGAACCGCTCGGCCACACCGGCCGGCCAAAAAAAAAAAAGAACTCCATCACTATTCTTTCATTACTCTTACGCAATGTGTAAATACGCAGCAACATAATTAAACAGAATAACACTCATATAATTAACTACAGAGGAAAAAAACGTAGGTCAAAAACAAAGTAGTGGCAATTTTCGAACACTACAAAACGCAACAGGCACTTAGATGTACACAAATAAAAAGTAAACACTGGTTTTCGAAAAAAAAAATGCTGTGAAAAACTTAAAGAATACTTACTTCTGCAAAGCAGGGAAAATTGAATGCTAGCAAACAGCATATCCTGATGTCGGCGGAAAACCAGCCAAAAATTGTTGTTGTTACGCTCTTCAGTCCAGAGACTGGTTTGATGCAGCTCTCCATGCTACTCTATCCTGTGCAAGCTTCTTCATCTCACAGTACCTTCTGCAACCAACATCCTTCTGAATCTGTTTAGTGTATTCATCTCTCGGTCTCCTTCTACGATTTTTACCCTCCACGCTGCCCTACAATACTAATTTGGTGATCCCTTGATGCCTCGGGATATGCCCTACCAACCGATCCCTTCTTCTAGTCAAGTTTTGCCATTAATTTCTCTTCTCTCCAGTTCTGTTCAATACCTCCTCGTTAGTTATGTGATCTATCCATCTTATCTTCAGCATTCTTCTGTAGCACCACATTTCGAAAGCTTCTATTCTCTTCTTGTCTATACTAATTTTCACCCACGTTTCACATCCTATACTTATCTGTAGTACAAACATTTAATATTTGTTCTTGCCATGACATAGTGACTTCATTCCAGAAACCCTACGGGATCTCGAGTCCCTCATCAAATCCTAAGGCTCATTCCAGTACCTCTCCCCTGACTCTGTACCTGTCCTCACACCTACCACTCCCCGCACTCCTTACTTTCTGCGTCCTCCCTATATCCATATACCCAAACACCAATGATGCCCCATTGTGACAGGTTACTGCCCCCTCCCCCTACTAAGAGAATCTCTGCTCTTTTGGACCAATGTCTTTAACATGTTACCTGTAACCTACTCTCCTAAATGAAAGACACCATCCATTTCCTCCACCAGCTATCCACAAGTCCTTCTCTGATGATCCATTGTGGATGTGGGACAGCAGGTGGTCAAATGTTTACCAAAGTAATTACCAAACAACCATTAATTGTGAGAAGCTGTTATATTTTATTTTGACAATCCATTTCAGCATTACAAATACTTTCAGAAACGATTTCCTCACACTTCAATCTATACTCGATGTTAACAAATTTTTCTTCTTCAGAAACGCTTTCCTTGCCATTGCCAGTTTACATTTTATATCCTCTCTACTTCGACCATCATCAGTTATTTTGCTCCCCAAATAGCAAAACTCCTTTACTACTTTAAGTGTCTCATTTCCTAATCTAATTCCCTCAGCATCACCCGACTTAATTCGACTACATTCATTATCCTCGTTTTGCTTTTGTTGATGTTCATCTTATACCCTCCTTTCAAGACACTGTCCATTCCGTTCAACTGCTCTTCCAAGTGTTTTGCTGTCTCTGACAGAATTACAATTTCATCGGCGAACCTCAAAGTTTTTCTTCCTTCTCCATGGATTTTAATACCTACTCCGAACTTTTCTTTTGTTTCCTTTACTGCCTGCTCAATATACAGATTGAATAACATCTGTGATAGGCTAGAACCCTGTCTCACTCCCTTCCCAACCACTGCTTCCTTTTCACGTCCCTCGACTCTTATAAGGGCATCTGGTTTCTGTACAAATTGTAAATAACCTTTCGCTCCCTGTATTTTACCCCTGCCACCTTTAGAATTTGAAAGATAGTATCCCAGTAACATTGTCAAAAGCTTTCTCTAAGTCTACAAATGCTAGAATCGTAGGTTTGCCGTTCCTTAATCAATTTTATAAGATAAGTTGAGGGGTCAGTATTGCCCCATGTGTTCCAACATTTCTACGGAATCCAAGCTGATCTTCCCCGAGGTCGGTTTCTGCCAGTTTTTCCATTCGTCTGTACAGAATTCGTGTTAGTATTTTGCAGCCGTGGCTTATTACACTGATAGTTCGGTAATTTTCACATCTGTCAACACCTGCTTTCTTTGGGATTGGAAATATTATATTCTTATTGAAGTCTGAGGGTATTTGTCTCATACATATTGCTCACCAGATTGTAGAGTTTTGTCAGGACTGGTTCTCCCAAGGCTGTCAGTAGTTCTAATGGAATGTTGTCTACTCCGGGGGCCTTGTTTCGACTCAGGTCTTTCAGTGCTCTGTCAGACTCTTCACGCAGTATCCTATCTCCCATTTCATTTTCATCTATATCCTCTTCCATTTCCATAATATTGTCCTCAAGTTTTTTTTTATTCGTGGTAGAAGCACCATGGATACAGGAATATAAAAAAAAATGAATAGCACGCAGAAAAAAAAATTATTACCGGCATATGAAAATATATATAAAATATATATACAAATATGTGTGCACAGAAACAAAATGTTATAGGCATTTGGCCCATAAGAGGCTACGTCGACAGCATTTGGGGTTGCCAACATGAGATCCTCTAAAGTGCAGTGTGAAGGACATTCAGGGCAGTTATACATGTGCTGGGTCGTCTGCACCTCTCCACAGTCGCAGAGATTAGATGTAGTAGAATATCCCCACTTCAGAAGGTTATATCTTGACCGTGCAGCGTTGGTGCGTAGCCTGTTTGGTGATCTCCAGACAACCCAGTCCTCATCGTAACCTGGTGCCAATTCTTCCTTTGGTTCCATCCAGTGCCCTTCTCCCGACCGCCTCCATCTCTCCAGCCTAGATCTAGGTTGGTCGCTAAAATCTTCGGTTGCTCTGAGAAAACTGCGTCTAGATTTCAAGCGTTTGGTGGCTGGCTGAGTTTTGTGAGGGGGTGGCTCTCTGCCATATAAGCCCTCGCTCTTTCACTATAGGATGCCGTTTCTCTTCGCGCTGCAGGAGGTGCAATCCCAGCAAGATGGTTGAGCTTGTCTGTTGGCGTCGGTTTCAGACATCCAGTGACGAGTCTGCAGGTCTCGTTCAGAGCAATGTCGACCTGTTTAGCGTGGGTAGAGTTGTACCAGACACTGCTTGCATATTCGCCTGCTGGGAAGCAAACTGCTAGTGCTGTGGTCACTACCTCTGGTTTTGCGCCCCAGGAGGAGTTCGTTATTTTCCGAAGAATATTATTTCTGTCGCTCACCTTCATTTTGGTGTTAATACAGTGCTGTTTATACGTCAGAGCCCTGTCTAGGGTTACTCCTAGGTATTTGGGGTTAACGCAGTGTTCGAGGAGTGTGTCCTTCCAGAAGACCCGCAGCTTACGGGATGCCTGCTTGTTACGGAGATGGAAGGCGCAAACTTGTGTTTTGCTAGGGTTCGGCTTGAGTTGATTGTCGGCGTAGTACTGACAGAGCATGTCTAGCGCCACATGTCCTCAAGTACATCGACCTTGTGTAGACCCTCTATATACTCCTTTCACCTTTCTGCTTTCCCTTCTTTGCTTAGAACTCAGTTTCCATCAAAGCTCTTGTTATTCAAGCAAGTGGTTCTCTTTTCTCCAAAGGTCTCTTTAATTTTCCTGTAGGCAGTATCTATCTTAGCCCTAGTGATACACTCCTCTACATTTTACATTTGTCCTCTAGCCATACCTTCTTAGCCATTTTGCACTTCCTGTCGATCTCATTTTTGAGACGTTTGTATTCCTTTTTGCCTGCGTCATTTACTGCATTTTTATATTTTCTCCTTTCATCAATTACATTCAATATCTCATCTGTTACCCATGGATTTCTATTAGCCCTCGTCTTTTCACCTACTTGATCCTCTGCTGCCTTCACTATTTCATCCCTCAAAGCTACCCATTCTTCTTCTACTGTATTTCTTTCCCCCATTCTTGACAATCGTACCCTAATGCTCTCCCTGAATCTCTCTACAACCGCTGGTTCTTTCAGTCTACCCAGGTCCCATCTCCTCAAATTCCCACCTTTTTGCAGTTTCTTCAGTTTTAATCTACAGTTCATAACCAATAGATTGTGGTCAGAGTCCAAATCTGCCCCTGGAAATGTCTTACAATTTAAAACCTGGTTCCTAAATCTCTGTCTTACCATTATATAATCTATCTGATAACTTCTAGTATCTCCAGGGTTCTTCCATGTATACAACCTTCTTTCATGATTCTTGAACCGAGTAATAGCTATGATTAAGTTATGCTCTGCGCAGAATTCTACCAGGCGGCTTCCTCTTTCATTTCTTAGCCCCAAACCATATTCACCCACTATGTTTCCTTGTCTCCCTTTTCCTACTCTCGAATTCCAGTCACCCATGACTATTAAATTTTCGTCTTCCTGCACTACCTGAATAATTTCTTTTATCTCATCATACATTTCATCAATTTCTTCATCATCTGCAGAGCTAGTTGGCATATGAACTTGTACTACTGTAGTAGGCGTGGGCTTCGTGTCTATCTTGGCCACAATAATGCGTTCACTATGCTGTTTGTAGTAGCTTACCCGCACTCCTATTTTTTTATTCATTATTGGTTCAAATGACTCTGACCACTATGGGACTTAACATCTATGGTCATCAGTCGCGTAGAACTTAGAACTACTTAAACCTAACTAACCTAAGGACAGCACACAACACCCAGTCATCACGAGGCACAGAAAATCCCTGACCCCGCCGGGAATCGAACCCGGGAACCCGGGCGTGGGAAGCGAGAACGCTACCGCACGACCACGAGCTGCGGACTTTATTCATTATTAAACCTACTCCTGCATTACCTCTATTTGATTTTGTATTTATGACCCTGTATGCACCTGACCAAAAGTCTTGTTCCTCCTGCCACTGAACTTCACTAATTCCCACTATATCTAACTTCAACCTATTCATTTCCCTTTTTAAATTTTCTAACCTACCTGCCCGATTAAGGGATCTGACATTCCACGCTCCGATCCGTAGAACGCCAGTCAAAAATGTGGTTCAAATGGCTCTGAGCACTATACGACTTAACTTCTGAGGTCATCACTCCCCCAGAACTTAGAACTACTTAAACGTAACTAACGCCAGTCCTTAGGTTAGTTGGGTTTAAGTAGTTCTAAGTTCTGCGGGAGTGATGACGTCAGAAGTTAAGTCCCATAGTGCTAAGAGCCATTTTTTTTCTTTGTTTTGGGTGGACAGTTGGCGGAGGGAGTAGGAAAAATGAGTGGACATAAGCGCAAAACAGTATGATTGAGAGTGAAGATTAGTTGAAAATAAAGACAGATACAATAAGGAGACAGCTAAGAGATAAGAAGAGGTATACATGGCTGGCTAATTACTAGACCAAAAAAAGGACGAGCCTTCCACTCTGCGACACACTAAAACCTCCAGCCTGAGACGTTTGGTAGGAGTCCAGATAATGCACACAATTCCAAAAGCTTTGTACACTCGTCTCATTACTAGCTCAAACAGAAGGCAGGAGTCCCTTTCATTAGCATCTACCCGCTGGTCTGAAAATAAAATGCGGTCTAATAAAACGTAGCTAATGTTGATTCGTACGTGACAGACGTCGCAGACTCGGAGATCTTCTGGCTGGAGTAGGAAGCCAGGTGGGTCACTTGACTTCGTCCCGTCTAAGCGACCTGTATGAGGTAAGGCACGGCCAGAGCTACCTCACAAAAGTCCGGTATCTAATTTTGAGTGTATAGGTAGATAATATTTAGCCTACCCATACAAGTAACGGCTGCATCCCTACGGAACAATGTTATTCTTCGTTGTGGTTGTTGTTTTAATAAAACTTGGTTTTATTTAGTTTCATACTCAATAGACGTAATTGGGCATTATTAAAAATCTTCCTTTTGTGACCTACAATTCTAAGCTACAAGCGTACTGGTTCTAAGAATAGTGCAATAAAGCTTTAAAAAATTCCCATTATTACCTAGGTTTTTCAGGGTTATATTACCTTTTATTTTAAAATTTTTGGTCGTTTGTAACTAAGTATATCTGGAAAAAGTACAGTTCCTAATGACCATATTAGACGCAATGGTATGAAAGTTAGACGCACTGTAACCTCAATCCCACCTTCCTGGTCACAGATAGCATCAGTGCGGCCCGAGACTCGCACTGGTGCGTGGTTCGTAGTACCGAACCATCAGTGCATTTTATGCTGAGGCCGTGCACACATCTATGGTGTGGCATGGTGAGACATTCAAGGCTTTATTTGACCCAAACTGTCGAAGCTAAGATATGTCAATGTGGTGTTTTCAGTCAGTTGTCATGCTTATACTGGAGTCAAGTTTTTAAATAGGTTCGTCCGGCTTCTTATCGCTTATAGGTGTTCTGCTGTGCCTACCAGTTTAATCATAGACACCCGCTTTTAGCTATGTGTTTCTGTCTTGACGATGTAAGATGGGACTTGGCTCTAATTCTGCCTTGGCAGTAATTCTGCCTTGCCGTTAGTCCTTAAAAACACCTATGAGTACACAGGTCTCATTGATATATGGCCCTTTATGATAGTGCACCTCCATTTTCAAACCACTGTAATTCTGTATTGTTTTAATTTCTTGTATAGATCACCTAAAGATGCATCTCTATTGATGCCAAACCGATAGTGACTTGATGATAAAAGTATTTTGACAGACAATGCGGAAAATTTTATTCACCACAGCGAGATAAGCAGTTGGCTTCACTAACTGCGGCTTATTGTCCCTCATGCCTTGCCGGTCCTCCTCCCATAGCTGTATGGGAGAACAGTCTGCAGTTGTGTGGTACATAGAGTCAAACTGACTTCGCTGCAGGCCTCCTTGGCCGCTACATCTGCTAACTCATTTCTCCGAATACCGGCACGCCCTGGATATCTGTACCCCCTCCTGTTGGAGAAGTAGTAGTTCGTCATGTAGTATTTGGATCGTTTTCTCGGCTGGGTTCGTTTGCTGTAAAGCTTGAAGAGCACTAAAGGAATCGGAGCACATTAGAAACTGCTTGCTTCTACGACGCCTCATCTGCTCCAGTGGCTTCAGGATTGCATGCTGTAAACAGACCAAGCAGTCGATATCGGAAGACACGGCCGGGGAAGACCATCGAGCAGCCAAGGATATCACTTTGTTTGGAGAGGTCTGTATGGTATGCATTGTTTAGCATGTCACTATTCCCGTTTCTATTGCTTTATTTATAGATCGCCAATTTTTATATGTATTTCACTGTTGCTATCTGAATTTACATACAATCAATTTTTCATTTGGGTATAGTGAGTGGAGCTGTGGGCGCTAGAAAACAGAGAGCCAAGTGGAGAAATCGGAAAGTTTCCGACGTATTCTTTCGTATGATTGCAATAGACGGGTGTGGCAGCAACGTAGGCAGCCAGGAACATGTTCGCCATGTATAGGGATTGTTATACCGGAGCCAAGGTAGCCCCTGAGGGCCGGCAACCCATATAACACCACAGAGGACGGGGTTGTTTATGTCCAAAGGCGTACCCAAAAGCACCATGGTAAACACAGGCTATTTACACACAAGGTAATGGAAACCACGCATTCCGTGCACTACTTCCTGCAGGGGGAGCTCGAGCCACGGCCTGCAGGAAGTATCACTACGCCGAAATCTGATTCGCTGGAGACAGCTATTTAGGGGCTAGAACGAGGCCCGAATTTCAGTTCACGCCAGATGCCGACGTCGTGTACTGCGACCGTCGAAGACTACGTCTTCGTCTCGGAAATGGACTGTTACTAGTGTGTGACAGTGTTACCACGAACCTTTGTGGAAAATAAGAAGTGAACTTTTGTTTGCCTCAATTCGGAGACTTCTTTCGTTATTGTTACCTTTCATTTGTATGTTCAGTCATCAACCTTGTGAACTTAGATCAATAAAAATGGTGTTGTAAAAAATTGCGAATTGTCTGTCCCAACAGGGATAATGCCATTGGAAAGAGCACGGCAACAAAATGATTTCTCGTTTTAAGGAGGATCGGTTTGAAATTATTGACTCTTCACGTCGGTGTTTTATGAAGATCGTTTAAACGCATTAATCGACAATGATCCACGTCTTTGTACTCGAGTACTGGCAAATGTAATAAACTGTGCTCATTCCACCATCGTGCAAACATTTACATGCAACGGGGAAGGTTCAAATATCTAAGCCAAAGTCACAAAAATCAGCGGATGGCCGTATGTGCATCTCTGCTTGCTCGTCATCGACTAACTCTCGAACGACACCAACCATTCTTCAACTGTATCGTTACTGTGGACGAGAAATGGTATCTTTATGCTAACATAAGGACAAACAAAGAAGCAACTCCCAGTACAAATACCTGCGCACATCCACAAAATATAATGTTATCCATCAGCAGGAACAGCGACGGTGTGGTCTACTACGATTTGCTTTCCCGAGGTGTAACCATAACTGCTGACAACGTTTATTGTTAACAACCAAGACGTCTTGCGGCTCAACGCAGGAACAACGACCAGGAAGACGGCGTGAAGTGACGCTACTCCACGATAACGCTGGCCCTCATTCTGCTAGACTGACAAAAAACACTATGCAAGAGTTGGGTTGGAAAGTACACTACTGGCCATTAAAATTGCTACGCCAAGAAGAATGCAGATGATAAACGGGTATTCATTGGACAAATATATTATAGTAGAACTGACATGTGATTACATTTTCACGCAATTTGGGTCCATAGATCCTGAGAAATAAGTACCCAGAACAACCACCTCTTGCCGTAATAACGGCATTGATACGCCTAGGCATTGAGTCAAAGAGAACTTGGATGGCGTGTACAGGTACAGCTGCCCATGCTGCTTCAACACGATACCACAGTTCATCAAGGGTGGTGACTGGCGTATTGTGACGAGCCAGTTGCCCGGTCACCATTGACCAGACGTTTTCAGTTGGTGAGAGATCTGGATAATGTGCTGGCCAGGGCAGCAGTCGAACACTTTCTGTATCCAGAAAGGCGCGTACAGGACCTGCAACATGCGGTCGTGCATTATCCTGCTGAAATGTAGGGTTTCGCAGGGATCAAATGAAGGGTAGAGCCACGGATCATAACACATCTGAAATGTAAGGTCTACTGTTCAAAGTGCCTCCTATGCGAACAAGAGGTGACCGAGATGTGTATCCAATGGCACCCCACACCATCACGCCGAGTGATACACCAGTATGGCGATAACGAATACACGCTTCCACTGTGCGTTCACCGCAATGTCGCCAAACACGGATGCGACCATCATGATGCTGTAAACAGAGCCTGGATTCATGCGAAAAAATGACGTTTTGCCATTCGTGCACCCAGGTTCGTCGTTAAGTGCACCATCGCAGGCGCTCCTGTCTGTGATGCACCGTCAAGGGTAGCCGCAGCCATAATCTCCTAGCTGATAGTCCATGCTGCTGCAAACGTCGCCGAACTGCTCGTGCAGATGGTTGTTGTCTAGCAAACGTCCCCATCTGTTGACTCAGGGATCGAGACGTGGCTGCACGATCCGTTACAGCCATGCGGATAAGATGCCTGTCATCTCCGCTGCTAGTGATACGAGGCCGTTGGGATCTAGCACGGCGTACCGTATTACCCTCCTGAACCCACCGATTCCATATTCTGCTAACAGTCATTGAATCTCGAGCAACGCGAGCAGCAATGTCGCGATACGATAAACTGCAATTCCGATAGGCTACATTCCGACCTTTATCAAAGTCGGAAACGTGATGGTACGCATTTCTCCTCCTTACACGAAGCATCACAACAACGTTTCACCAGGCAACGCCGGTCAACTGCTGTTTGTGTATGAGAAATCGGTTGGAAACCTTCGTCATGTCAGCACGTTGTAGGTGTCGCCACCGGCGCCAAGCTTGTGTGAAAGCTCTGAAAAGCTAATCATTTGCATATCACAGCAACTTCTTCCTGTCGGTTAAATTTCGTGTATTTAGCACGTCATCTTCGTGGTGTAGCAATTTTAATGGAAGTAGTGTAATTCCGCACCAACCTTATTTACCTGTTCGCGTCCCCTCAGATTTTCACCTTTTCCGCTCTCTATCGAACAACCTTAAAGGAAATTCCTTACCGGATGGGAATGCGTTCCGAACATGGCTCGATGAGTTCTTCGTTTCAAAACCACGTCATTTCACAGTCGCGGAATCGAAAAGTTACCTCATCGTTGGCAGATTGTTGCAAATAGTGAAGGAGAAGATGTTTTCTATGAGTAAAGTCCCCGATATATGTATCTTTTGTGTTTGTTGAAGTTATGGAAAAACGCTAAAATCTATGGACACACCTACATCAGCATAATTCCAGCTCTTACCGAAGATGCTCTAAAAAACATACATTTCAAGTGCTTTTTATCTTGAACATGGTCA
This sequence comes from Schistocerca piceifrons, assembly GCF_021461385.2. Classification (NCBI taxonomy): domain Eukaryota; kingdom Metazoa; phylum Arthropoda; class Insecta; order Orthoptera; family Acrididae; genus Schistocerca; species Schistocerca piceifrons. Next base: position 649,864,526 of record NC_060142.1, read on the forward strand.
GTTCTAACATAATTCTGGGCCTCTTAAGAAGCTAATGGGGTTTCTGGCCAACCTAATTGTCTCAAGGTGGACGGCATCCAATATTTTTTAACAGTGTTTTCTGGCAGACCCACACACCATACACCCGTGGTCTTGCCAGGAACGTGAAATCGATTGATAAAACTGGGGTAGACAAGTTCTGCTTGCTCCCCAAGCTTTGTGATTAACACATGTTAAAATACTAAGGGGTTCTGAGACACCTTGCCTTCAAATCTCTCTGCTGCGACGGCCAAGTAAGTTTTTCATTGAAAGTGAGTGCCGGAAACCTCAGTGATGCTTTAAAGTTTAAAATGGTGTCCGTCGTTCTCGATTCAGGTGAATTAAAATTAGAGCACTAACAGTTAAAAAGAACACACCCAGATTTCTCAATCGAAAATCTAAAGCAAGTTTTCTCTACACATTATTCCAACCACCCAACTGTTAACTGTAGCTACTTGTTAGCTGTAGCTACCTACAATGCTGGAAGACGAGCTGGCAGTAGATAAGTGGTCCACGAATAGGGAACGTGGTATGTGGTTCATCACCGTGGACGTAATATTCTTAATACCAACAGCAAACATTGGCACACTTATAACGCTACCTCGAGGGTTGTTGCTCCCTGTTCAAAATGACTGGACCAGGTATTGCTGATCCTGTATTTAAAATAACGTGGGGAAAGAAAGGACGGTATGAAAACCGGTGAACGTCCACAGATGGGCCATTCACGGAACTGGCAGAGAATATTATGCCTCCAAGTAGCATCGTAGACCTTTTCAACCCCAAAGAAAATCCCTGTGAGGTGAAACCTGCCCAGGAAAACCTGTTTTCTAGTCACCTTCAGGTGGATCAGATTGTTGATGGTGGATCGGTATCACCTGAATCCAAACTGAGAGTGACTAAAGAGCTGCCTGAAGTTCCAAACACAGACATAGTGGTGGCTGACCGTCCGCTCTAAAGTCTTTCCCACGCATTTAATGAAGGCAGCATTAGGACGGCTGCTCAGGCACGTATGGTCCTTCGCAGGTTTGAAGAGGACGATTAAAACAGCTTCTCTCCACTATTCAGGTAACTGTCCAGATGACGGTATTAAGTTAAAAAGATCGAAGAGGATCTGCTTGCTGTTATTTTTAAGGTGCCGTAATATTGTGCAACGGACGCTGTCGCGAGCAGGTGATGTGTGACAAGCCGCAGACAACGCAGATTGAAACTCCCAAGTGGATGTCCGCCACTTCATAATTGGTGGAACCGAAATCATAACCACCCCTCTGACGCGGCAATTCTGTGCCGTTGGAAAGCTGGACAGTGACTGGCGGTGACGGTTACTCTAGTGAAATGTTCCGCCATTGTCTGTACTACGTCACCCAAGTTCGTCCATTTCTCATTACACCAGTTAAGAGGCTCCTCCGACTTCTCCCAGAAAACCTAACTGAACCGTGACGAAATATCACCGTTAGTTCTCTGCGTTTCCTCCTGGTCTGTAGCGCGTTCCCTTTGAAATTCCCACTTCGCGCTCTGCTGTTTCCTTACCCTAGCCAGAGGGCGCTGTGGCGTTGCTGCGGCCGGCTGCCTGCCGTGTTTTTCGAGAGAGCGTCGGTCGGGAGGAGGAACTGTGATTGCGGATTTCTCGGAGCGTACAGGAGGCCACGGTGTTTTGTTGATGGTTTGGCGTGATTCGTGTCAGGTGTGATGCATCGTTAAAGCCGTTATAGCAGCCAGTGTTACTGTCTTGATCGGAGATGGATCCAAGGGGATGAGGCCTGATTGTCCATTGAAACTCTTATCCTACGGATGTCATCGGACTTAAAGTAAGATGTTTTGACCATCATTTGCGTCATTTGCAAGCATCTGGGGATTCCGGCATCTGCAATTATTCGGCAAAGATTATTTGTTTCGTCGGTGTGTAAATGATTGAACAAGGAGCGGTTTATTTAATGTTCACCTTATGCTCGTGTTCTGCGTGTGCTGCTTGCGAGTATAAACTTGACTCTCACCTTTGTCTGTTGGTTTCGCATCGCCAAATACTGAATCCAAGTAGTGACTTTCAATTAATTAGCTGGATTCTTTCTTTCTTCGTCACGACGCGTGTTAAATGGCAAAGTAGAATTGTAGACCTTAACTTGCTACCTCATTTGCGTGGCATCAATAACAGAGGCTAACCTGTTAACTAATTAAGGCTTGTGGTAAACAAAGGTATTTAAGTATGTTGTTTTAAAATATTATCTGAAATGTGTCAATGATTTATGTTGAGCTAGTTGTTGCTGGGGTATGTGGTGGTGATGGTGGTTAGTGTTTAACGTCCCGTCGACAACGAGGTCATTAGAGACGGAGCGCAAGCTCGGGTTAGGGAAGGATTGGGAAGGAAATCGGCCGTGCCCTTTCAAAGGAACCATCCCGGCATGTGCCTGAAACGATTTAGGGAAATCACGGAAAACCTAAATCAGGATGGCCGGAGACGGGATTGAACCGTCGTCCTCCCGAATGCTAGTCCAGTGTGCTAACCACTGCGCCACCTCGCTAGGTGTTTCTGGGGTATGAACGGAAGTGTTGGCACGTCTGCCGTGTAAGGAAATCCTGCTAGTTTTGATTGCTTTGGAAAATTTAGTTTAGAGAGAAACTAGTGTGCTTTAGTTCTGCCTTGGGGTAAGGCTATATTCGGACACTGGCATTTGCACTGCAAGCTGCAAAATTGTCTTGTTGTTTCATGGTTGTTTTGTTCTCAAACTAGGTGTTTGCGCTAAACATAAATTGCGCTGGGCGTTTCGCCCCTCAGGATTATACTTGTGTTTCAGTTGAGTGTTCAGTCTATCGAGTGTCCGTCGTACGCCACATTGGTAATGGTCAACCTGTCATCAGTAGATTTCAGTGTTGTAGTTAGTTGTAATTTAGTACTTGTTCCACTACCTTCTGACCAGGGTTGTTGCTCGACACTTGTCTTTAAATATGCCGCTAACCTGGTTAGAGTATTTTGTGGCAAGCTTAAATTAATCACTGTTCAATAGCACAACAGAGTTTGTCGACCGTCACAAGCCGTGTATGTGTTATCTATTCCTTTATTCTAGTCAATCTATAAGCATGCTATTCTTAATTCTGTTACTTTAGGTAGCCATTAAGTTGCCATTCTTGGGGTGTTTAGATGGAGTGCGGCTCCTTTGAGTATAGATTTGTCAATTTCCAAATTAGTGTTTTTTCACCAGTTTTTAATCGCGCATATATATACAGATGGGATCTAAATATTTTTTGTTACTATTGAGCTGTACTTAATGTCATATTCTAAATAAAGGAAGTTATTGGAGGTTAACTGTCACCGTAAGGCGTTGTGAACGGTGCATCTTCCTGTTATTCACCTTAATGTTCTAGTCAGTGTGTAAACTTGCTAATTATATTCCCTTTAAATGGAGTGTGCCTGACTTGGTGTTGTAAGTGACTGTTTCATAACCAGTTCTTTAACGCGCCTACGGGCATATTTATATTTATAGGAGAACTTAAATTGTGTTCGCCTGTTGAACTTTAATGTGCAGAAAACTGAATCAGGTGTTTATTATTGTTCTAGTGCTATTATCAGTCAAGGGTAACAGGCGACATTTTGTTGGTTTGTTATCAAGTGTTACAATAAATGCACATTGCAGTGAAGAGATGCGCTATTTCAGTTTGTTCCCGTGATTTCCTGTCTCCGTATATAACATTTGTTTGATATAAGGCTGATAAAACCTTTGTTGAAATATTGGAGCGAGGTGCGCGTGGGTCATTGGTAGCAGAGCGTGGTTGTTTCTCTTCCTAGTTAAGGAGGGAGGTTTAGATTTCCTTCACTGTCTTGCATTTACTGTACAGATTTTCAATTTGATACGTTTTCTATCTCCTTGAAATCGTGTTTTACAGTCACTTGTAAATTTGACGTGTGTCGTGATGGGGCAACGTGATTGTCCCGGTCTGACCTTCTTAAAGAAGGATCAGTTAGTTTACGAATTGCTCATTCGTCGGGAACATACGCAGGGTGCGGTGGCGGACTTGGTCATTAGGTTGCCTTGAACAATCAAGGCCACGCGGGATTAGCCGAGCCGTCTTGGGCGCTGCAATGGACTGTGCGGCTGTTCCCGGCGGAGGTTCGAGTCCTCCCTCGGGCATGGGTGTGTCTGTTTGTCCTTAGAATAATTTAGGTTAAGTAGTGTGTGAGCTTAGGGACTGATGACCTTAGCAGTTAAGTCCCATAAGATTTCACACACATTTGAACATTTTTTTGAACAATCAAGTAGTTGTTTCCAGTGAACTCATCGGGCAGGTCAGCGACGCCGTACATGTCATTAGTAGTGCTGTCGATGAATTAAATCAGAATATTGCATTTCTTCACGGAACTCGTGTTACCTCGAGACGGGACGGGTGCAGGCCCGGTTGTGCCATTGGCACTCTCGTTTGCAGGACTTACAATTACTGTCTCTGAATAAATAACAGCAGGGATTGATTAGCCAACGTACCCAAAGAGTAAAGGAACTGCAGGTTGTTTAAGGGTCAGGGATCAGAGTTGTTTGCCAAGTTCCCCAATCCTATTATGTATGTATTGCAAGGTATTTGAGTTAATGATTGGTGTCTTAAGTTCAAATTGTTTTGTGGCTTACTGTTAATCTCGAAATACGTACTAGTGCCCTGCAGTTTCTCCAAGTGGTTGTGCTACGTCTTTTGTATCCGTTATGTAAAGGGCTTCTTAGTGAAATTCTTTCTGAGGCCTTGCGCGGACGAGCTACCTTAGGTGAATTAAGAGACTTGATCATTAAGTGCAAACTTTCACCAAGGGTTCGGCAGCATTGAGAGAGCCAATATTATTGGCGAGTGCAGGGGTTCGATGAGAAACTCTCCGAATATATAGAACGGGTTCAAATGGCGGTAAGGGCTCTTGATATGAAGGTTACTCTACGTTATAATTCGATAACAATTTGGCCTTTCCTATCGGAATGATTGTGAGGCTCCCTGTTAGTTGACATTTGAACAACACAGAGACGACCGCCCGTCGCTGATAGCAGAGCGACACTCACCACGCAACCAGGCAAATAGCCGTCTCTATGTGACCCGAAGATTATAGAATGAACACTTCAGTGACGTGGTGGTCCGTCTTAGCGATATGACCCACTCAGTCCTGACGCTGTCACGGCTATACAGCGTCCAGTTCGCGTTACTGAGCAGTCATTGTGGCACTGCTCTGTCTGACAGGTGAATCCAGACAGTTGATCACTAGAAAAGACGCCGGCCGGTGTGGCCGAGCGATTCTAGGCGCTTCAGTCTGGAACTGCGCGACCGCTACGGTCGCAGGTTCGAATCCTGCCGTGGGCATGGATGTGTGTGATGTCCTTAGGTTAGTTGGGTTTAAGTAGTTCTAAGTTCTTGGGGACAGATGACCACAGATGTTGAGTCCCATAGTGTTCAGAGTCATTTGAACCATTTGAACTAGAAAAGAAGTCGTGAACCACTTTCCACTGTCCTGTATCTGTGAAGGTACCGAAGATGAGGGTATCGAAAGATCAGTGGCAGAGAAGGAACTCGTAATAGTTCTATAAAGTGTGGCGGTCAGTGGCGGCTCATGTAAAATTTTATCAATGTGCTACAGTATTACAAACATAAACATATTGTATTTCATTATGTTGACATGATAGGTGTGACTTAATATTGCTTCAATATTAGCTTTACCTAATGCACTAAGGTCAAGTATATTGTTTATGTGTTTATGATTTCCGCTACATTTTTATTAATGCATTACTGTGTCCTAGATCTTTCGCTCCTCCTGTACCGCACGCATCACTGTTCCCGAATAACAAACATGAAATGAAGGAAGTGCATTGTGAACATGACACCCTCAGATCTATCATTTTCCGTACTCTTTCACACTAAATTTCCACGCATACTAGCTTTTCGTACCACCACTGAAAGTATTTAGACTTACAAGAGTTGTAATCATAACTAAATTGAAAATATTAATTTTTTGTACATAAACTGAACTGTTTAAATGATTCAACTTTTATAATTGACAGTTTAACAATGTGGGGAATAAAATTAAATGAAAGGAAAGATTGGTGGTAGCAGTGGGAATCGAACCAGAGCAATTACTTGCCACTTGGTGCACTAGACTGCTGATCCACAGCACCGTTACATCAACAACTGCTCAAAAATCCCTCATACTCTATGCATAAAGCTTTAGAGAGAGTCTTACCATTTCCTATGGTCCACTCAAGCGAAATATTCTAGGAACTTGAGAGGGGCATCTCCTGTATCTACTCAGATAGTTAAAGCCACATCGGTGAACCCTGCCCACACCCTTTCCTTGTTAGATTTAAACGCATTTTCAAAGAAAAATACTGACCTGGTGCTGTGAGCATCATAGCACACATAGTGCCAGAAGGGATGATTTCGCATCAGAACATGTGCCGCCGAAAATAGACGGCTGCGTCCCTTCTCCAAGTTAACCGTAGACGAGCTGACCTTCATTTCAGCACTAGACACTGGTTTCTAGCTATGGCAGAGAGAGAACTACAAAACATGCTGTCGTCCGTTTTATTTGCATACCAGCATTCATTCGAAGAGAAATGCCGTACTTTTAATGTGATTTCTAGCTTGCATTCGAGGAGAAGTGACGTAATTTAAGCGTAATACAATGCGCTGTAGCACATGAACATGTGAGTTACTGAGCACTTCTCTCTCATTTAAGTATATTGGCCGAAATAGTCAGCCTTCTGGAATTGTGAAACGAACCCTGTCGTCCAGGACCGTGTGCCACAAAGGGCGCAGATTCACCACGAGATGAGAAACTCACAGGCGTCTATTGTCTGTTGAGGCCTAAGCGCCGTAGTGTGCGAGTGAGACAGACGAGAACCTACGTCATAGGTAACCCCAGTAGAAGACTTTTGTGGCCAGGGATAGGTAGCAGTGTTAAATTGGCGGACCTAAGATCGGCCATAAAGGGAAACATTTATGGAAACTGTTTAATTCTGTAGTAATTCAGGGAATAAATCCACAGTAATTTTAATCTGCCACCCTCCATAAATTTCCATGGTGATCCCACTATAACTTGAATAGTGATCATATCTCTAATAGTTTATGATTTACTGTTAAAGTGAAATTAACAAGTTTTATAACAAAGACCTGAATGCTAAAATCTGAACGCTTTGGTCGATCTTAACGATCGAGATTTCATATAGAAGCGCATCATTAAAATGACAAATGTTGTAAATATCAACTCTGCAACTTTTAAAAGATATGGTGAATTTAAATTATCAGTATTTTCAGTTAAGCATCAGATCATCATTTCCTCCACACAAAACACATTGAACAATGACAGCATGACACCTTATTGAAACATTAGGTAATACAATATTTGTTGTAAAGTTTAGTGTATAATAGTTACTTTTGTTCTTTATTTATTTATCAGGAAGCACAATGGTGCAAGGCTACTGGCCGTGACATTCATAGTTAAGAAGGCAATTGTATTTGTTTTATGTAAAAGAATTTAACGTTTATTATGTAATGGATATTGTTGTTACTTTATTTAGAACGTGAAAGTGGTCAAGCTTTGATTATTTAAAAATGTTAAAACGTAAAGTAACGTAGAAGAAGCTGTAGCCAATCAGATGGACGGCTTCAGGAAAGGTAACTGCCCTAGTCAGTTGAGCGAAGATGTTCGACACGCGGGAAACGCGGTCGGAGACGGGCAGTGGGCAGTTCTGGTCGAGACATCAAAGGGGACAGTTTGGATGGAGACGCGAAAACGGAAACTTCGACTGGAGACACCAAAGGGATTGAGACGCGAAAGCTGACAGACGGTCTTTAGGCAGCTAGGGAGTGAAACGACTCGGAAAATTTCGCGTTGTGTGGTATAGCGGGACTTAGTCTCTGAGCGGGGAGCAGCCGCGCACCTGGTGTGAACTCCAACTTTTCGCGTAGTTAACGAGGTGGAGTACTGGACTTGTTTCGAGATGAGATTGTGAATGATCGAACCGTGTGAAATGGATATGCGCTCGAGTGTAATAGTAATTCTAAATACGACCACTTTCGCTGTTAGTTTTTCTTCCTGAATAAACATTGTTCTAACCAAATGGCAACTGTGGGGCCTACATCACTTATGGGTTGTTGATATAGTTCCCGATATTATTATATGTTATATTAACTGTGTATTTCGAAAACTAGCCATCATCAGGGCAATTTAAGCAAAGAGTCACAAGTGTATAATTTAAGGTGTGTAATGTGACACGTGCGGTTCAACCTCTAACGAGTTTGAGCCAACACATTTCTACGAAGAGGAACCGCTATGTGAGCCCGAACATATGTGAGATATTAGCTCTCAATTGGGGTTTCGTCCGGGATAGGAATTTGGAAAGTGTTAGTTGGGAGATAAGACTCTTGCAAAGTGTTGGAACAGGACTGGATTTTCGAAAGTGTTACTTGCGGAATATGAATTCTAGAAAGTTTAGAATTGGATTTGAATTCTGCGAAGTGTTTCCAAACGTATTGTCTGAACTTCGTTAGGCAGAGCGTGTCACAAAAGTTAAATGTGAGATCGGGTCAGGACTGAATATTAGGTTTCTTTAACAGTTGTGAAATTACAATTGTAATTCTCACAGTTAACTACGTTCTGCGATCTAGGTCCCAAGTCAGTTTAGGCAGTTTTCGTGGGGGCTCTTAGCTACGAATTTTGCAACAGTTGTGTGCACCGAGTTTTAACAGTGGTTAGGAGCGAAAAAAAAAGAAACGCGGAAGAAAGGGCTACATCGAAAGCACGTGGTTCCAGCCAGCAGCGGCATCTTCAACAGCGATTCATCGCGCAGCGGCGGTTGCAGTACCACAGCATAGCCTACGTGATCTTGAGCGTCGGCTTCAACTGCAACATCGTCAGCAGTACCATGGCAGAAGGATGCAGCACGACAGAGCTAAGTACCTGCGCTGATAGCGACATTATGTATGATTCTGTGTTTCAATCGCCAAAAATAGACGTCGCCAATATAAAGCAGTCGGTCAGTTTGTGTAGGTCCGAAAATACTAGCGAGCCCGTATATTGCAGGCTCTGTACATTAAAATCTGTTTAAAAAAAGAAGGATAGATGGGGAGCCGTGAATGAGATTGCTGATATCCTCCTGATCGACTAGTTGAAGAGCCCTTTGGTAAAGGGAAGAGATAGTGGCCCTGTGTTGCAGGTACACTGCGACAGCAGCTACTTGCAAAGTTCGTGGTGAGGAGAGAAGAGTCGTATGTGGCACGTAAAATAACTGACATTCGTCCCGACTGACGTCGTCTGTTCTCTGGAGGTTATATCCAGTTAGCACAGGAGTGTCAGAAGCCACGAAATATGCAAAGCAGACAATGGGGCCAGTCGAAAACTACGATATGGTTTCCCAAATTATCACCGGACCTCCGCCATGCTTCACTCTTGCGACGTAAACTCGGCCAGAAGTTGCAGACAGCGTGAAACCACACTAACTCGACCAAATGACATTATTGTATTACTACATAGTCCAAGTTTTAAGGCTTTGGCGCCACGTTTTCGTGTTACGGGCATTTGTAACGCGGGTGAGTGTTTTTGGAATCGTAGCTTGCCCTTCAGTTCCCTGCTTATGTCGCTCCTTTCGTGTTGTTTTGGTGCTGACAGGGTTAGCGACTGTGACATTCACTTCTGCAGAGACTTTCGCAGCAGGCTTCCAATTGTTTTTCGTCACAATCATCCACTCAATACATAGTTTCGTCCGCATTGTGACTCAGTGGATTATTTTTTTCTGCTCTCCCTGCACGCGCTATAAATCTTCCATCGGCAGCTGTTGAAACACCAAACACTCGGCTGCCTCGGTCACCGAAACACTCGCCACACGGGGCACCAACAAGTCGCCCACGCTCTGATTCGCTTGGCTGCTTCGTAGCGCGCTCACGACTACCCAGGACACTGTTCTGATCAAGAGTGAGACTTGCCATATATTCAGGGCACTGCACGGGTGGCGTTTGTGGTCAAACACAACAGCGTCACCTGCAGGCTTGGCCCGCATCAGCGTTCACGTGCAAGCGGTGTTTCCATATTTTACTCTTTATTCACCTGTCCTTAAAATAAGATACGTTATCTGTCTCTAAAAATGTTGGGATCCCTAGTCATGGTTCATATATAACCAGATCGCTGAAAAATAGGTGAAATCACTCAAACTCAGAGACTGTGTGAAAACATCAGTATAACTGACGTAACCGTGAGAGACTTGCGTCAGTCGGTTGTCTCGCACTGAGTGAAGCCACTCGGACTCTGGAGAGTGAGTGAAAAACGTTCATATAGCAGACGTGGCGAAGACACTAGTTTCATTCGCCTGAAAAAAAACAACTGAACGAAGAACCAATCTGCCAAGCAGTCGGTAGTTAACACCAGAAGGGTGTCCCACCACTATTCTAATGAGACCGTCACCACCCTCGGGTTGTGAGGTGTGCATATGAGGTACGCACAATTGAAGAGGAGACCGCCACTATGGTGACACTGTAAGTAACCCTGTAAGTGGAGTGCTTCTGTGTTGGCAGCGCTGTGTAGCGCTTTGCATTGGATCTCTGTCTGAGCTTTCTTTGTAAGAGACTCTGTGACTGGTTGGACTCGTTGTTGGAAGTTAATCGCCAGTAGTGTTGGGCAGTGATGGAAGTACTGTTGGGCAGTTAGAGGTGAACAGCCAGCAGTGATGGATGCCAGATGTGAGAAGTTAGCATTGATGGAGGGTAGAAGTCTGAGTGTTAGTGTAGGCCAACGATCTGTACACGTTCGACTTGGAGACTGAATATTTCCATGATTATATACCTTTGTACTAGATGTCAATGACGATTTATATTCGTATCTGAATTGGATGTCACATTATTAAGGTAAAAAAAATACATTATTTGGTTTGCAACTAAATCTTTCCCTTGCTGACCACATGCCGATTAGTAGTTAGTGGCTTTAGTAGTTAGAATATTTTATTTAGCTGGCAGTATTGACGCTCTCTGTATTGCAGTAGTTCGCGTAATGAAGTTTTTTGTGAGGTAAGTCCTTAATGAAATGTATAGGTTATTGTGAGGATTTCTTTTTAGTCAGGGCCGTTCTTTCGAATTAATTATTTGAAGTCAGGTTATCTTTTTTTGAGCAGTCAGATTGCGTTGCTCTAGGATATTGTGGGTCTCAGTAATTCAGCAATTTAAAAACACTCACTCATTTAAATAAAGAAGTTTCAACCCCAGTGGGTGAATGTGTCTGCCGAGAGATGGTGTGGTGCTATTGCCAGTTGTATGAACGGAGTGAACGGCTTCGCAACAGTTTCCTCATTTCTGGAGAGTGGTTTGCGCATTTCGTTGCAAGATGGATTCCTCTCGATCAGCACAAAGAGCGGTTATCCAGTTCCTTCGAGCATAGGGGGAGCATGTTTCACAAATTTGTCGCAGGATGAAACAGATGTACAGAGGTCAGTGTTACACGGTGCACAATATTCCGATGGTGTTAGCTTTATGAGGAGTGACACGTAAACATCAAGGACATGGAGGCACCACTTCAACCCTGCCTCCAAACGGTGAGCATGCAGTGGCTGTGTCCTGCCTCCCTTTGTCCAAAAAAAGGCTGTTCTGGCGGAATAATGGTGGTCAGTTTCTGGTTAGATGAAGATGGACCTCTTCTCATCGACTAGCTGTCACGGGGTGCAACAGTTAACATTAAGCAATATTGGAACACTTTGCTGAGGCTCAAACAGGCCATCAACAACAAGCGCAGGGGCGACCTCTCGAATGAGAAGACCCTCGATCTCCTTCCAAAATTTCGATGGCAGGTCCTGGAAGATCCTGCCTGCAGTCACGATATCTCCTCATGTAACTCGCATATCGTCGGCCCCCTAAAACAGTCTCTGAAAGGTCAGAGGTTCTCTTCGTTGGTTGGTTGGTTTTTGGGAGATGGGACCAAACAGCGAGGTCATCGGTCCAAATGGATTAGGGAAAGATGGGAAAGGGAGTCGGCCGTGCCCTTTCAAAGGAACCATCCCGGCATTTGCGTGGAGCCATTTAGGGAAATCACGGGAAACGTAAATCAGGATGGCCGGACGCATGTTTTAACCGTCGTTCTCTCGAATGCGAGTCCAGTGTGCTAACAACGGCGCCCCCTCACTCGGTGATTCACTTGCAACAAAGAAGTGCAGTAAGGCAATAAATGGCCACACTGTGAAAGAAGAAAAACTATTGGCCAATATCCCATACCTGGGCCCCATTTCGTAAAAAAATCGCTAACATTGTCAAAAAAACAGTTGTAAGAGTTGCATTCTCAACTAATAATAAGTTAAGAAACTTACTCGGCCATAACATAAAAATAAGTACACAAAAATTCAGCAACAGTTGAGTGTCCAAAGTATCATACCCAGTTGTCCTGCCTGCTGTGCAGGGGAAACAGGCAGAAACTTCAATACCTGTTTTCAAGAACACACAATTACTTTCAGGCTCAACCAGTTCGGAAAATCAGTTATTGCACAACGTATGTTGGAAACATATGTTGTGCAACAACAATTTGCTAGTACTACACAGTGAAGCCAATAGTAAGATTCTAAATCTATTAGAACAACTGGAGATATACCTCCATAAAATCAAAAAATGAGAATCTATGTTAAATGAACGGACAGATTTCACAAGCCACAGGCATTTTAGTGGTTTTTAAGAGCTAATCTAAAGTTATTCCATAGACCAGAGATAACTAGACTGCACATTACGTCATTTTACTGAAACCAAAATCTAAGTCACGTGACTCGGGGCACGAAGCCGAGTGTGTCGTTGCGCATTTATAGCGCACAATTTACGGCTTTTTTTTTTACAGGTCAAATATTGTGCGGTTGTGCTTTTTGCTAGATGCAGAAGTAATGACCTTCACATATGCTCAGATAAGTCTTTTTTGTATCCTACAGATTATGTGAAGTGACGAAAATCTCTGCTGCGTAAGTGAATTACTTTAAAATACTTGCAGATGTATTTCCATAAGTTGAAAGTTAGGATGAATGTTGGTCCTGAGATGTTAAACTTGGTGAATGACTAAGCTTTTGAGACGACGTATCATTAATATGTAGCTCACTACACCAACATAATCAACATTTTGTGATACATTACACATCCCATCTTGATATCGTTTCGGTATCTGTACTGGATTAAGCAGAAGTCAGAAAATATGTGCTCATTTTGGGTAAATACCTGAATTATGGACATAAAGTAATTCCCTTTCTTACAAAAGCTTACTAAAACATTTCACACATATTCTTGTGGAATCTTTAGAAAACTAAGGCTGAGTTCGAAGTTGTTGTTTTGTTCCATTCCTGTGGAAACTGTGAACTACAAGAATTCACATTGAGGAAAAAAGTATTCACTAAAGAATAATGATTCTGTTGCTTGTTAAAGGAACTTTCAATATGTTTCAACTTGACCGCATGTAAATACGATAACTACTACTTTATTATCAGGAATTTCGGAGACATTAATTTAACTGCACTACTACATGTGTAAGAGTTGTACTACAGTTCGTCGAATTGTCAAAATCAATGCTTGATTTCAGATATAAATGAGAGAAACTGTAACTGTCCGCTCCACTTCACTCAGCGTGTAATGGCAGGAACTCAGTTTTCTGCCCCAAATCACGTGACTTAGATGTTGGTTTCAAGCGTTAATACCGCAGAGACAGGGACATGCGCGGTCTGTTATATATGGTCTATGAGTTATTCTGTGCGTATGTATACTATTTAACAATTAGATCTCTGGCACTACGAATAAATTCATCTTTGATCGTGCCCATGGAGTAGAAATATCTCTAGAGTGAGCATTGCGTCCTGCGCATGTTGTCAACATTAAACTGGAATTGTCACGTGATCTAGGGACGACGTCGATTGTTTAGCGCCAATTCGCGTCCGCCATCAGGTAACGTCACGTCTCGTCACGTAACACCAAAACATTCTACAATACCTTTCGAATGGAGGTATTCGCACAGGTCGTCAACGGAACGTCACGTCATTTCACGGTACGTCAAGGTTTCTCGGGAAGAAAATTTTAACGGTACCAGTCCGTTAACATCTTAAGTTAACCTATTTTCACCGCACTCATTCTCCTTATAATAGTGGATTTTGTACTATTGTAACTTCATAATCTTTATTTTATAATAGAGCTTTGTTTTAGTGACAAATTGGAGATGTTCCATGACGACTGGGATATTTTTTCCACTTTCTTACACAACCGAGGTCGTATATCTGAAGGTGAAAAGTTATTTAGGTTTTACGATAACACACGGCGCTGACGCCCACAATGTATATGTATAAGAACATACGCAGACGAAGCAAATTCCACCATATGACATTTCAAGCAAAAAAGTCAGCTTTAATGAAGGAGTAAAATACAGTTGTTTATGACGTTATTACTTACGTAAGAAAAAACATAATGGATAAGTTTAACAGGCTTCATTAATTCGTTTGAAGCTTTCTTTGATGTGTATGAATGTACACATTTTCCCTAGCAAATAATTGTCGATGTTTCGAAACGTTGTCTCACTTCTCAGTCATTTACCAAACATAATTGATCAAGAACATAGGTTATAAAGTTTGCTTCGGCCATTGACAAATTCTGTCGTTGTTAGCTCCTCATTTCTGATACTATACTCAAACATTTTATGCATATTAGGGATGGTGACTCAAAACCCCAATTTCGCCGTTCAGTACTGTGTTAAGCGACTTGACGAGATGTGACATGAAAGACATTGTAAATACATGCTGACGTGAAGCTTCTGTGACGTCATGCTCGTTCAATTTGCTCTTCAAAGCTAAGAGCCCAATTTATTTCAAATATCAGACGTAAACTACTATGGTGCCTGCAAACATCTATACTAAATCCACAGCACATACGAAGGGAATCTGTCTTTACTAGCGATATGACAACATTCAAAATTTATAGGACAAATGTCGGACAAATCTACGGCGTCCCGAGACCACGTGACCACTGTGGCAACGTATGTTGACAACACACAATCAATTCTGCGCTTCTGAATGCTCACTCCAGGGATATTTCTACTCTATGATCGTGCCATGTTAAACAACATCTCTGAAGTATTTACAAAAGGGTATACACAAACGTGCCTCTTGAGTGAAGTAATATGCATGAACAGGATGGAGAAACTGATTATGAAGGTGTTAAAAAAGTTAGAAACGCTTTTTTTGATTGTGTGGTAACTTTACACTGTTTATTTTTCCACTGTTTCGCACATATTTGACTTACGATTTCATCAAACCTTTTCATGAGAGGAACATGCGCTTCACATCATTCAAGAGCACAAATAAATCGTATTAAGACGATTTACACCTTATGATGGACCCACAGGGTCCGAAATGCATCACTTATTTAATAAAGCACGAAAATTTGTGCCTGAAGGCGCTTTTTAACCGATGAGTCTCTACATTGAAACTATCCGCTCCCTTGCTGCGTGCTGGGATCGGTGTACTCAGAGTCAGTGTCAATTATGTATAGTTGTACTTTTCCACATGAATTGTAGTTATAATATTGTTACTGAAATTTCTTTACTTATAATTGCATCTCTTTTTCATTTGCGCATACCTTGTACTACGCCTCCCTCCATGCAACCCCATTCGAAGAAGCCAGTTTCGTTGCCGCCCTCTGTGAATCTGGTGAGAAGACAAAGAGAATGAAATAGATTCCACACAAGTGTGTACTCGTCGAGCTCGCCTGTGTCTTTATCTTGGCCACCTCAAATAACTTTATGTCAAAAAAAAGAAGAAAAAAGAAAGAAAAATAGTGTTTTGCTGGTCATATGTGGAGAATGTAAGTTAACCGCATAGTTATTACAATAATGTTTTCTTATTTACGACATGGGCACACCAGCTTGATGTGCGACGCCTCCACCTCTAGTTACCTCGGCAGATTGCCGACTGGTGTCACCTGAAGGAAACCAAAACGCTTTTCCTGTCGCCGCAGTGACCACTCTCCCAAACAGGGGGGTCGTGTAACGATCGCCGAACCTTTACCGCCCACACCCGCTCTGTACATTAATTGCGGTTGTCGGCGTAAACTGCACCCATCCTGCCCTCCCCCTCTCCAGCCTCCCATTCAGCGCTGTTTACACCGTCAATAAACGCCGGACGGACGGACAGCAGGCTAAAAATGGCGGCGACCATGCATAATTCCTCGGTGGCGGGCGGGCGCCCAGCAATCGCAAATTTGTCCATTATTTATGCTCCACGGTCGGCGTAGCAATACTGAAATATTAATGCAATAGGTTGTCTGTTTTGTTTCCGCGTATGATAAAATCTGCGTGCCACAGGACGTCGACACGCGTGTGAGTGAGTGAGTGTGTACGTGTGTGTGTGCGAGAGAGGGACTGTGTAGTAGCCTGCATATCTGCGCTTTCGAATAACTCTGAAAATTTTATTATGTTTAACTGTCCATTTCCCACCTTCACATTTTTCTCTCTAGATTTCCTTTTTTACTATCGTTCTGTCTTTGTGCTGCATTATTCCCCTCCTCATTTCATCACTCACAGATCGAAAAGTCAACAATTATGACGTGACCAGGTCGATGAACTGTACCACACAAGTGTGAAATATTGATACGTTGGCGCTTTCTGTGCTGTAGCGGATTACTCACCGTTCGTATGACCTCTTTCTCGACTTGTCAGTGAACTCAACAATTACGCCTGTATCGCCGATCGTGTCTCTACTCGACGGTACAGCCACATGTCCCTGCTCCCTATTGCCACAATATGTGAATCGGTTTATGAGAACAAATTATAAAACGTTTTAAGTGTCTACTGATAGTGGTAAATAGTCTTTCGTACTTGAACACCTTACCTAAGGTCTCGCAAGGTAATGCGTATATAGTGTTACACTATATTCCCTACTATAGCAAAATACACTGAAGCACCAAAGAAACTACTATGGGCATGCGTATTGAAATAGAGAGGTACGTAAACAGGCAGAATACGGCTCTGCGGTCGGCAACGCCTATACAAGACAGCAGCTGTTAGATCAGTTACTGCTGTCACAATAGCAGGTTATCAAGATTTAAGTGAGTTTGAACGTGGTGTTACAGCCAGCACTCGAGCAATGGGACACAGCATCTCCGAGGTAGCGATGAAGTTCGGATTTTCCGGTACGACCATTTCACGAGTGAATATCAGGAATACTGTAAAACATCAAATCTCCGAGATCGCTGCGGCCGTAAAAAGAAGATCCTGCAAGAACGGGACCAACAACTGAAGAGAATAATTCAACGTGACAGAAGTGCAATCCTCCGGTAAATTGCTGCAGATTTCAATGCTGGGTCATCAACAAGTGCCAGTGTGCGAACCATTCAACAAAACATCATCGATCTGGGCTTTCGGAGCCGAAGGCCCACACGTGTACCCTTGATGATTGCACTAGGCAAAGCTTTACGCCTCGCCTGGGTCCGTCAACACCAACATTGAATTGTTGATGACTGGAAATATGTTGCCTGATCGGACGACTCTCGTTTCAAATTCTATCGAGCGGATGGACGTGTACGGGCATGAATCCATGGGTCCTGAATGTCAGCAGGAGACTGTTCAAGCTAGTGGATGGTCTGTAATGTTGTGCGGCGTGTGCAGTTGGAGTGATATGGGATCCCTCATACGTCTAGATACAACTCTGGCAGGTCACACGCACGTAAGCATCGTGTCCGATCACCTGTATCCATTCATGTCCATTGTGCATTCCGACGGTCTTGGGCAACTCCAGCAGGACAATGCGACATCCCACACGTTCAGAATTGCTATAGCGTGGCGCCAGGAACACTCTTCTCAGTTGAAACACCTTCGGTGGCCACCAAACTCCACAGACATGAACATTATTGAGCATATCTGAGATGCGTTGCAACGTGCTGTTCAGAAGAGATCCCCACCCTCTCCTACTCTTACGGATTTATGGACAGTCCTGCAGGATTCATGGTGTCAGTTCCCTCCAGCGCTACTTGAGATATTAGTCAAGTCCATGACACGTCGTGTTGTGGCACTTTTGTGTGCTCGCGGGGGCCCTACACGATATTGGGCAGCTGTACCAGTTTCTTTGGCTCTTCGGTGTATATATACAGTTTATAACAGCTTTGAGATCGAGTCAAGCTATAATGTTTTACCATACGATAGCATTTATTGTAATTTAGCTGGCTGATTATAAAGAAGTACACTCCACGTCTTCCGGCAAGTTTGAATCGTCATAGTCCACTTATATAATTATTTTTTCACTTATGAGAGTTCATATAAAATTTTTAGATCATGCAAATGTGTGTAGTAACGTGTTTGACCAACTTCGTATTTGCCTTTGTATTTTTTTTCTGAAAATGTTGACGTGCTGTTAAATTAGCTGACATCTTTTTTGTTTCACTTACAGAGTTTACATCTGACGCAGTAACTTGTAACCTCGGATGCTAACATCACACGAAATTTATATCTTCACATTTTTAGATTGAATTACACTGGCAGAAAAAAATTCCAACAGCAAGAATAAATTAATGTAGAGTAATTAAATTTCGGGAATAGATTTGTCTAGGTAACATATTTCAATGATTAACGTTGAAAGTTCACAAGTTAATGTAAGCGCCACAAAGGCATTGCCATTGTGAAATGCTGGTGCATTAATAATCGGTGTAACAGTCAGAATGTTACACGCAAGCATCCAAATGTGCGTGCATTGTGTCGTACAGGTGCCGGATGTCTGTTCGTGGGATGGAGTTCCGTACCTGCTGCTATTGGTCGATCGATACAGGGAGTGTTAATGCCGATTGTGGATGACGCTGGAGTAGACGTCATGTACGTGCTCCACTGAAGACAGATCTGGTGAACGAGCAGGCCAGAGCTACAGGTTAACACTCTGTAGCGCCTGTTACGTTACAACAGCGGTATGTGGACGAGCGTTATACTGTTGGAAAACATGACCCGGAACGCTGTTCAGGAGTAGCACTACAACTGGTCGAATCACCAGACTGACATACAGTTTTGCAGTCAGCGTGCGTGGAATAACCGCGAGAGTGCTCCTTCTGTCATACGTAATAGCGCCCCAGACCATAACTCGAGATGGAGATCCAGTGCATCTAGGCCGCAGATGAGGTGGTTGCAGGCGCTCGGCCGGCCGATGTGGCCGAGCGGTTCTAGCCGCTTCAGTCTGGAACCGCGCGACCGCTACGGTCGCAGGTTCGAATCCTGCCTCGGGCATGGATGTGTGTGATGTTCTTAGGTTAGTTAGGTTTAAGTAGTTCTAAGTTCTAGGGGACTGATGACCTCAGATGTTAAGTCCCATAGTGCTGAGAGCCATTTGAACCATTTTTTTGCAGGCGCTCGCCTGGCCATCACGGCATCCCGCCAGAACAGGCTTTCACCAGAAAACACATCTGACCTTCAGTCCACCCTCCAATGAGCTCTCGCTTGGCATCACTGAAGTCGCAAATGCTGGTGGTTTGGTGTCAGTGGGACGTACGCTACAGGACGTCTAGTTCTGAGCTATCCTTGAATAACCGATTTGCAACACTTCTTTGTGTCATTGTGATGCCACCTGCTGCTCAAATTTCTACCGCAGACGCAGTGCGAAGCGCCACAGCCACAGGCCAAACACGGTGGTCTTCCTTGTCGGTAGTGCCACGTCAGCGTCCGGAGCCTGGTCGTCTTGTGACCATACATTCCCGTGACCGCAGCTCCCAGCAATCATGTGCAGTGCTTACTTTCCTGACATGTCTTTCTGCAATACCGTGGAAGGAACACCCAGCTTCTCGTAGCTCTATTAGCTGACCTAATTTAAATTCAGTGAGGTGTTGATAATGGAGTCTTCGTCGTCTTAAAGGCGTTCTTGACTAGTGTGAACTCGTTACGTCCAATATCAAAAGTAACTTATGTTCACGACCGTTACAGCGCATATTCAACGCAAACCTTATTTGCAATCTCGTAGTGATGGTACTAGCGCCGCTCTTATGCGACTGGCGCGAAATTTTAATAGACGTCGTCTAGCAAGTGTAGAAACACACCTACCAACTTCCATCTAACTCGTGCGACTCCTTCTTGGTGTTTACAATTTTTTCCGTCAGTGTATATTGAATATTGATGTAATGGAGGTTATGACCGTACCTGCTCTGGTTGTGCGAAACTTACGCTACGAACGTCATCAAACGTTGCTTCGCCTGTATGGAGGTGTGAAACAGTTGTTACTTTTATGCAAACAATTGAGACGTGTAACTTATTACACCCCGCCCCTCCCTAATGAACCATAGACCTTGCCGTTGGTGGGGAGGCTTGCGTGCCCCAACGATACAGATAGCCGTACCGTAGGTGCAACCACAACGGAGGGGTATCTGTTGAGAGGCCAGACAAACGTGTGGTTCCTGAAGAGGGGCAGCAGCCTTTTCAGTAGTTGCAAGGGCAACAGTCTGGATGATTGACTGACCTGGCCTTGCATCATTAACCAAAACGGCCTTGCTGTGCTGGTACTCCGTACGCAAGGGGAAACTACGGCCGTAATTTTTCCCGAGGGCATGCAGCTTTACTGTATGGATAAATGATGATGGCGTCCTCTTGGGTAAAATATTCCGGAGGTAAAACAGTCCCCCATTCGGATCTCCGGGCGGGGACTACTCAGGAGGACGTTGTTATCAGGAGAAAGAAAACTGGCGTTCTACGGATCGGAGCGTGGAATGTCAGATCCCTTAATCGGGCAGGTAGGTTAGAAAATTTAAAAAGGGAAATCGATAGGTTGATGTTAGATATAGTGGGAATTAGTGAAGTTCGGTGGCAGGAGGAACAAGACTTCTGGTCAGGTGAATACAGGATTATAAATGTTGTTGTTGTTGTGGTCTTCAGTCCTGAGACTTGTTTGATGCAGCTCTCCATGCTACTCTATCCTGTGCAAGCTTTCTCATCTCCCAGTACCTACTGCAACCTACATCCTTCTGAATCTGCTTAGTGTATTCATCTCTTGGTCTCCCTCTACGATTTTTACCCTCCACGCTGCCCTCCAATACTAAATTGGTGATCCCTTGATGCCTCAGAACATGTCCTACCAACCGATCCCTTCTTCTGGTCAAGTTGTGCCGCAAACTTCTCTTCTCCCCAATCCTATTCAATACTTCCTCTACCCATCTAATCTTCAGCATTCTTCTGTAGCACCACATTTCGAAAGCTTCTATTCTCTTCTTGTCCAAACTATTTATCGTCCATGTTTCACTTCCATACATGGCTACACTCCATACGAATACTTTCAGAAATGACTTCCTGACACTTAAATCAATACTGGATGTTAACAAATTTCTCTTCTTCAGAAACGCTTTCCTTGCCATTGCCAGTCTACATTTTATATCCTCTCTACTTCGACCATCATCAGTTATTTTGCTCCCCAAATAGCAAAAATCCTTTACTACTTTAAGTGCCTCATTTCCTAATCTAATTCCCTCAGCATCACCCGACTTAATTAGACTACATTCCATTATCCTCGTTTTGCTTTTGTTGATGTTCATCTTATATCCCCCTTTCAAGACACTGTCCATTCCATTCAACTGCTCTTCCAAGTCCTTGGCTGTCTCTGACAGAATTACAATGTCATCGGCGAACCTCAAAGTTTTTATTTCTTCTCCATGAATTTTAATACCTACTCCGAATTTTTCTTTTGTTTCCTTTACTGCATGCTCAATATACAGATTGAACAACATCGGGGAGAGGCTACAACCCTGTCTTACTCCCTTCCCAACCACTGCTTCCCTTTCATGTCCCTCGACTCTTATAACTGCCATCTGGTTTCTGTACAAATTGTAAATAGCCTTTCGCTCCCTGTATTTTACCCCTGCCACCTTTAGAATTTGAAAGAGAGTATTCCAGTCAACATTGTCAAAAGCTTTCTCTAAGTCTACAAATGCTAGAAACGTAGGTTTGCCTTTCCTTAATCTTTCTTCTAAGATAAGTCGTAAGGTCAGTATTGCCTCACGCTTTCCAGTGTTTCTACGGAATCCAAACTGATCTTCCCCGAGGTTGGCTTCTACTAGTTTTTCCATTCGTCTGTAAAGAATTCGTGTTAGTATTTTGCAGCTGTGACTTATTAAGCTGATAGTTCGGTAATTTTCACATCTGTCAACACCTGCTTTCTTTGGGATTGGAATTATTATATTCTTCTTGAAGTCTGAGGGTATTTCGCCTGTTTCATACATCTTGCTCACCAGATGGTAGAGTTTTGTCAGGACTGGCTCTCCCACGGCCGTCAGTAGTTCCAATGGAATATTGTCTACTCCGGGGGCCTTGTTTCGACTCAGGTCTCTCAGTGCTCTGTCAAACTCTTCACGCAGTATCATATCTCCCATTTCATCTTCATCTACATCCTCTTCCATTTCCAAAATATTGTCCTCAAGTACATCGCCCTTGTATAGACCCTCTATATACTCCTTCCACCTTTCTGCTTTCTCTTCTTTGCTTAGAACTGGGTTTCCATCTGAGCTCTTGATATTCATACAAGTCGTTCTCTTACCTCCAAAGGTCTCTTTAATTTTCCTGTAGGCGGTATCTATCTTACCCCTAGTGAGATAGGCCTCTACATCCTTACATTTGTCCTCTAGCCATCCCTGCTTAGCCATTTTGCACTTCCTGTCGATCTCATTTTTGAGACGTTTGTATTCCTTTTTGCCTGTTTCACTTACTGCATTTTTATATTTTCTCCTTTCATCAATTAAATTCAATATTTCTTCTGTTACCCAAGGATTTCTACTAGCCCTCGTCTTTTTACCTACTTGATCCTCTGCTGCCTTCACTACTTCATCCCTCAAAGCTACCCATTCTTCTTCTACTGTATTTATTTCCCCCATTCCTGTCAATTGCTCCCTTATGCTCTCCCTGAATCTCTGTACAACCTCCGGTTCTTTTAGTTTATCCAGGTCCCATCTCCTTAAATTCCCACCTTTTTGCAGTTTCTTCAGTTTTAATCTACAGGTCATAACCAATAGATTGTGGTCAGAGTCCACATCTGCCCCTGGAAATGTATTACAATTTAAAACCTGGTTCCTAAATCTCTGTCTTACCATTATATAATGTATGTGATACCTTCTAGTATCTCCAGGGTTCTTCCATGTATACAACCTTCTTTCATGATTCTTAAACCAAGTGTTAGCTATGATGAAGTTATGCTGTGTGCAAAACTCTGAGCACTATGAGACTTAACATCTGAGGTCATCAGTCCCCTGGAACTTAGAACTACTTAAACCTAACTAACCTAAGGACATCACACATATCCATGCCCGAGGCTGGATTCGAACCTGCAACCGTAGCGGTCGTGCGGTTCCAGACTGAAGCGCCTAGAACCGCTCGGCCTCACCGGCCGGCTAATGGGTCGTGCGCATGACAGGTGTTTTCATTTACGTTTTCTGGCACATACAGAGCCGTCTATTGATAAATTTTTACACTATTTTTTTTCTTCTGCCATACGTTTTCCCCCTTCTCCGATAATATTACGTTGCGATCTGACGTCATTCTGACCATTGGTGTTACGTCTACAGCGTTTTGAAAGTTTAACTTTAATTATAATCACTCCGTATACGAGGTGCCACAATAAAGTAATGAGACTGATGTGAAACAAAAATGTTGCTTACCGTTTTAGTCAAGTTTAGTGTTGTCTCTTTCGAAGTAGTTCCCTTCTGATTGCACACACTTTATCCAGTGCTTCTGCCATTGATGGTAACATTTCTGGAACTCATCTTCTATAATATCATCCAAGACCCTCGTCACAGCTCTTTGGACATCTTGTGTTGTTTGAAAATGGCGTCCCTTGACCGCCGTTTTTGACTGTTAGAGATAGAAAAATCTCAGACGGAGCGATATCTGGTGAATATGGTGGCTGTGGTAGTGCTGAAATTTGTTTTGAGGTTAAAAATTGCTGTACTGACAGAGCAGTATGGGATGGCACATTATCGTGATGCAGAATCCAATTATCAGCAACGTTGGCACGGACACCAAGAACTCTTTTATGAAGTTTTTCTAAAATTTCTTTGTTGTAATGTTGGTTAACTATTTGTCCAGGAAGCACCCACTCTTTATGGACAATTCCCTTGGAATCAAAGAAGCACACAAACATGCATTTCACTTTCGACTTTCATGTGCGAAATTTCTTTGGTCTGGGTGATCCGTTTGAGCACCATTGCGAAAACTTGAGGTCTTGACATAACATCCTCTCCAAAAGCCTTCTGAAACTTACCGTATGTTGTCGCCGCGTTTTCACCCAATTTAACGCAAAAAGAAATGGCATACAGTTGCGCAATATTATGCGGTTCCATTTCCGTGACGGGAGACACAAATATGTGTTAACTTACTACAGCACAACTCACGACTGAGCAGTTGCATCGATGTGCCACTTGGCGTAGAATCAGCTTATAGACCAAGGTCAAAGATATCGTGCCTACAGAAGCCTACAGAGTCGCCACATCTTGCAAAGAAAATCAGTCTCATTACTTTATTGTCACACCTCATATAATGCCTGAAATCTGGCACTGTAGCCACACTCTTGACGCTGTGGATCTGAGAACATAAAATTCTGTAACGATTTCCGAAACTGGATGTCTGATGCGTCTAGCTGCAACTACCATTCGGCTTTGAAAGTCTGTTAACTCCCATCTTCCAGCTATAATCACGTCTGAAACGTTTTTACATGAAACCCCTGAGTAGAAACGACAGCTATGTACGCGGTACTACCACCATCTATATATTTGCATATCGCTCTTCCATGACTTTTGCCACAGCAGTGTATACGCAGTACGTAACATTTCTTTATTGACCATCCTTCCTGATGTAGCAACATTAATAGTTAGCAGCCCAGATGGGTGAAAATAACACGAACGGGTATTTAGCTACGTTAAGGGAAACATCCTCGGCAGTGTTTGCGTCTTTCATAACGTTTGAAGGTAAGGCCTTTAAAATAATGGAAGCAAGTCTTTACCTCCGTGCTCCCCCGCTAAATCCTGGGAATATCACTTACGCTCCTATTTTGCGCCTTCCGGCAAGTATATTTCCCTAGCGGGCAGACCTCGCGTGTGTCTAAATTTGAATGCGCTGTTTGCTTAGCGGCTGCTCAGTCGTTCAGAAAACAACTGCAGGCGGACGGCGCGCTCCACGCTACCGCGGGGGTGCAGAGGCAGAGAGCGCAATGCCGGGCGAGACAGCCCCGTGGGCGCGCGGCGCTGCTTTTAATCTGCGGAGCCAAGCCGCCGTGCCGACTAAAATTACCCGCGCGGAAGAACAATAAACACCGCGAGGGAGGGAGGGGCGCGGAGGAGTCGAGAGCGGCGGGTCGGCGTGTTGATTTAGCATTGCCATCCATAACATAAAGATAATCTGCATAGCTGCGAGAGCGCGTCCGCACCCGCGGCCCGAGACTGCAACCTCCGCCGACAGAGAGCAGCACCCGTCCGCTGCCAAGACAAAAATAAGTTTCGTCTCGGCATGGCGCTCTTCAAGGTTACGGAAACCTCTGCTGCAGTTGCAGCTGAGATTTAAAACACGTTTGCACATGTAACTGGCGTGCAAAATCACGTAGTCACTTCATCACCGAGTTCTCCACACAGCCAGCTACGCTGCACATGTCGGGAGCACAGTACCAAGAGACTGGAAAAAAGCGCAGGTGACTCCAGTGTAAGGGAAAGGTAAAAGGTTGGACCCGCAAAATTACAAATATCCCTCATTTCGCTTTGCTGCAGAACCCTTGAACGTACCCTCATTTCAAATACAATAAACTTTCTTGAGAGCGAGTTAACACGGTGTCCCATCGCAGGCTGTTAACAAAGGTATGAGCGCATGGGATAAGTTCACAGATAATTCTGTCAGAGACAGCAAAGGACTTAGAAGAGCAGTTGAACGGAATGGATAGTGTCTCGAAAGGAGGATATAAGATGAACATCAACAAAAGCAAAACGAGGATAATGGAATGTAGTCGAATTAAGTCGGGTGATGCTGAGGCAATTAGATTAGGAAATGAGACACTTACAGTAGTCAAGGAGTTTTGCTATTTGGGGAGAAAAATAACTGATGATGGTCGAAGTAGAGAGGATATAAAATGTAGACTGGCAATGGCAAGGAAAGCGTTACTGAAGAAGAGAAATTTGTTAACATCGAGTATAGATTTAAATGGCAGGAAGTCGTTTCTGAAAGTATTTGTATGGAGTGTAGCCATGTATGGAAGTGAAACATGGACGATAACTAGTTTGGACAAGAAGGGAATAGAACCTTTCGAAATGTGGTGCTACAGAAGAATGCTGAAGATTAGAATGGTAGATCATATAACTAATGAGGACGTATTGAATAGGATTGGGGAGAAGAGAAGTTTGTGGCACAACTTGACTAGAAGAAGGGATCGGTTTGTAGGACATGTTCTGAGGCATCAAGGGATCACCAATTTAGTATTGGAGGGCAGCGTGGAGGGTAAAAATCGTAGAGGGAGACCAAAAGATGAATACACTAAACAGATACAGAAGGATGTAGGTTTCAGTAGGTACTGGGAGATGAAGAAGCTTGCACAGGATAGAGTAGCATGGAGAGCTGCATCAAACCAGTCTCAGGACTGAAGACCACAACAACATTTGAGTGGTTCGAAGACTTCTTAACTAATAGAATCCAGTATATTGTCCTCGACGGCGGGTGTTCATCAGACGAGGGTATCGTTAGAATTGCCCCAGGGATATGTAATAGGACACCTGTTGTTCTCCATATATATAAATGATTTGTCAGACAGGGTGAGCAACAGTCTGCGGTCGTTTGCTCATGATGAGTGGTGTATGGTGAGATGTCGAATTTGAACGAATGTTGAATGACGCAAGACAACTTTCACAAAATTTCTAGTTGGTGTGATTAATGGCAGCTAGCTCTAAACGTAGAAAAATGTAATTTTATGTGGATTACTTGGAATAACATACCCGTAATGTTCAGATGTAGCATTATTAGTGTCCTGGTTGACATAGACACGTCGTTTAAATATCTCGGCGCAACGTTGCAAAGCGATATGAAATGGAACGAGCATCTCAGAACTGTTGTAGGGAAGGCGAATGGTCGAATTTGGTTTATTGTAAGAATTTTAGGAAAGAGTGGTTCACTTGTAAAGGAGACCGCGTAAAGGACGCTGGTGCGACCTGTTCTCAAGTACTGTTCATGTGTTTGGAAAGCATATCAGATCTGATTAGAGCAAGGCATCGAAAAAATTCAGAGGCGTGTTGCTAGATTTTTTACCAGTAGCTTCGCACAAAACAAGTGTTTTCGAGATCCTTTTGGACTCAAATGAGAATCCCTGGAGGGAAGGCGACGTTCTTTTCGAGATGCACTGTTGAGAAAAATTAGGGAACCAGCATTTGAAGCTGATCGCCGATCGATTTTAGTGTCGCCAACAGCCACCGCGCGTAAGGGCCACGAAGATAAGAGACGAGAAATAGGGCTCACACAGAAGCATATAGACAATCGTTTTTCCCTCGCTGTATTTGTGATTGCAACAGGAAAAAATACCACTAGTAGTGGTACAGCATAGCTCCTGTCACGCACCGTATCGTGGGTTGGGGAGTATCTTTGTAGATGTAGATGTTGATGTACGAGGTGCATTCAAGTTCTAAGGCCTCCGATATTTTTTCTCCGGACTGGAAAGAAATAGAAACATGTGCATTGTTTTAAAATGAGGCCGCGTTCATTGTCAATACGTCCCAGAGATGGCAGCATCGTACAGAAGATGGAATTTTACCGCCAGCAGCGAGAATGAGAACTGTTTTAAATACTTAAAATGGCGACGTTATCCTTACTTGAACAGCGTGCAATCATTCGTTTTCTGAATTTGCGTGGTGTGAAACCAATTGAAATTCATCGACAGCTGAAGAAGACATGTGGTGATGGAGTTATGGGTGTGTTGAAAGTGCGTTCGTGGGTGCGACAGTTTAATGAAGGCAGAACATTGTGTGACAACAAACCGAAACAACCTCGGGCTCGCACAAGCCTGTCTGACGACATGATCGAGAAAGTGGAGAGAATTGTTTTGGGGGATTGCCGAATGACTGTTGAACAGATCGCCTCCAGAGTTGGCATTTCTGTGGGTTCTGTGCACACAATCCTGCATGACGACCTGAAAATGCGAAAAGTGTCATCCAGGTGGGTGCCACGAATGCTGACGGACGACCACATGGCTGCCCATGTGGCATGTTGCCAAGCAATGTTGACGCGCAACGACAGCATGAATGGGACTTTCTTTTCGTCGGTTGTGAGAATGGATGAGACGTGGATGCCATTTTTCAATCCAGAAACAAAGCGCCAGTCATCTCAATGGAATCACACAGATTCACCGCCACAAAAAAAATTTCGGGTAACTGCCAGTGCTGAAAAAATGATGGTGTCCATGTTCTGGGACAGCGAGGGCATAATCCTTACCCATTGCGTTTCAAAGGGCACTACGGTAACAGGTGCATCCTACGAAAATGTTTTGAAGAACAAATTCCTTCCTGCACTGCAACAAAAACGTCCGGGAAGGGCTGCGCGTGTGCTGTTTCACCAAGACAACCCACCCGCACATCGAGCTAACGTTACACAACAGTTTCTTCGTGATAACAACTTTGAAGTGATTCCTCATGCTCCCTACTCACCTGACCTGGCTCCTAGTGACTTTTGGCTTTTTCCAACAATGAAAGACACTCTCCGTGGCCGCACATTCACCAGCCGTGCTGCTATTGCCACAGCGATTTTCCAGTGGTCAAAACAGACTCCTAAAGAAGCCTTCGCCGCTGCCATGGAATCATGGCGTCAGCGTTGTGAAAAATGTGTACGTCTGCAGGGCGATTACGTCGAGAAGTAACGCCAGTTTCATCGATTTCGGGTGATTTGTTAATTAGAAAAAAAATCGGAGGCCTTAGAACTGGAATGCACCTCGTAGATAGTGTGGATGGGTGATTCTGGGGAAAGGACCAAACAGCGAGGTCATCCGTCCCATCAGAATAGGGAAGGATGGGGAAGGAAGTGGGCCCCGCCCTTTGAAATGAACCATCCCGGCATTTGCCTGAAATGACTTGGGGAAATCACGGAAAACCTAAATCATCATGGCCGGACGCGGGTTTGGACTGTTGTCCTCCAGAATGGTAGTCCAGTGTGCTAACCACTGCGCCCCTTCGCTCGGTGTAGATAGTTAAATGTGTGCATAAATAAACGAATACTTACCCCTGCTCACTGCTCCAGGTACTCTGCCGCGCCTCTACCACCACATTCCCCCAACACTAAACCTCCACACTCTCCACATTCTCTCCCATAGAAACTTTAAGGCCTTTCCTTATCCGAACATGTAATCCACACTGAAATATACTAATCCTACCAGATTTAAAAGAGCCCACCCCATTTGTTCCGGTCTTGGTCGATACGGCATTCGTCACCACTCTCACGAATTCCTCCTCCAAACATCCGCCGACACAAATACCCACCAACGCATTGAAGCAAACCAAGCGCTGTATCACGTGTGAAAAAATTTATGTTTAAAACTTCGTTAAATTACAGTTTAGTGTAATAATGTTCCAAATACCAAGTTTTGATGTTCTAAACTTAATAGTTTACGGAAAAATGCCGTTTTAAAAGAAAAATCAGAGGCGCTAAATAATGACGCTAGGAAGCCGCAATTTGGTCAGAAGGTGCAGTTAGAAGTTATAAATAAGTGATTCTGGTTTCCTAAACCATAAAACAAAAATTAACGCCAGAATCCATGTTCTTCGGAAAAATCAGAGGCGCTAAATAATGCATTTAGAAACATAAAAATTTGTTTTATGCTTCAGTACACCCCAAAAATAATAACAGAGAGACCACGTCAATCTACCCCTTATAGTTTTTGAGTAATTAAATAAAAACTAATTTTGCAACTAAAATTTACTTAAGTGTTGTAGATTAAGTACTTGAAATTTTAATGATAGAGGATTTTGGTTCAAATAATAGAGCTATACCAAGTTTAATACTTGTAACATAAACAGAAACTGATATAAGCCTTAGCAAAGGTATGGTTCAGAGGTAACAATCTACCACTAGTTCCACTAAATAAATTCTATTAAGCAAAGTTTTCATTCTAGCGAGCTGAAACTTTCTACGTGTTTTCAAACTGCTTATCAGCATACCAGGAAAAATTAAGAAGTTTCTGAAGTAATTGGTAACTATATTATTAAAGATTATGTGCCCGAGTAGCGGTCGTTTGTAGACTGCCGCCGTTTGCAAATGAACAGCCCCTGAAGCAGTAGAAAGGTTCACTTCGCTCTCAGACACTGTGAGGTCGACGCCAGTTAGACGTCTGGTCGCGCTCTGCCTCGGATGACGTCAGAGCGGAGTTGTGACAAGCGCGTATTTGGCAGTGAAAACGGATAGTGAACTCGCGAGGACTGTACACCGTCCTGGATCGTTTAGAATTCGGTAAAACAACTGTTAGTGTGCCGTCCGTGTGAAATTCGATTCCGCGTGGCAAGTGGTGAATTTATTTCCACTTTTATGGCGAGCATTAATTTTTGAACATTTATTGCGAACTTTCAGTTGAGTGATGTTAGTCAGGGCGAAAAACAATCTGGTAGGAAGTTACCGTAGAGGTCGCCTCTGAACTGCTAAAGGTGCTGTTAGATTCGAAAGACTTGTTTTCAAAGATTCGAAAGACTTGTTTTCAATTGAACATAACGCAATTTTAAGTGTTGTTTGTGAGAAACTTTAATTCAATTAAATCTTGATTGGAACTTTAAACTTTTACTGAAGTCATAGTCCTGATCCCGCAAATAAATGGGAAATAGACACTTTTCTTTCAGTGGGCTGGACCGGAATGTGGCCGTGCAGATTGGAGACTAAGGTCAGTAGGTTTCCCTTCGCTTTCTGGCTGACCACCAAATTAGTTGCCAGGCTCACGTGATTAAAGATGGCATCAAAACTTTAAACCAGTGAAATAACTTACTCGCCGCCCCACAGCGTTACCCCAACTGCTACAGTCCAGTGATACTCCTCTTTCTGGAAGTCTTGGCCCACTCATCCTTTCACTCATTTATTCTCCATTTTATTCAGTCAATACACTGGCTGTTTACTATTTCAATGAAAGTGTGCCTCTATCTTCAATTTTTTTGTGAAACATTCATTTGCCATTTCATCTGTGTCAATCTTTTAACTTCTCAACAAATCAGCCTCATATTTTAAATTATATACCTGAATCTATGTTTTTCTATTATGTCAAACATTCATTTTTTAAACTGTGTGTCCAATTGTATACCATGTTTTAAACCTTTTACACTCATATACCTGGAGATTGTTTATCTACCATAGTTTTTAATTTTTTGTATTGTTTTTTGTAATATTGTCCCTTTACAAGTAGTTCTCTTTGGCAGCTATACACCAGTCGGTTCGTTGTTTCCGGTCTTGGTATCAGCGCAGAAAGTCTTCAACAGGTAGGGCCTTTAACATGTCGGTCACATTCTTTTGAATGTCCTTCAGAGTCCCAAAATTACGTTCTTTTAAGACTTTTTTTAATTTCGGGAAGAGAAAACAGTCACAAGGACTCAAATCAGGTGTAAAGGTGGGCCGTGGAACAACAGGAATGCTTTTTGAGGTCAAAAATACGGTGATGGAAGTGGCCGTGTGACATGGAAACGTTGTCATGATGCAGCATCCACTTGTCTACAATGTCCGGTCTCACTCGATTCACCCTTTCCCTGAGTCTTTCAAGGAAGTCAATGATGAAATCTTGTCGGGTGATCAGCCGTCTGTCGCACCTCCTCGGTGAGTTTCGTACCATCATCTTCGCTTGAAGATGGCTGGTACAAAATTCATCGGAACTTCGCAACAAGATGGTGCCACCACTCGGCTGATCACCCGAGAAGATTTTATCGTTGGAATACGCCTAGAAAGCCTGCATTCACTAGGTTGACTATTTTTTCTGGAGGAATAAATTCTTTATGCACGATGCCCCTACTGTCAAAAAAGCAAATCAACATTGTTTTGACCTTAGATATGCTCACTCAAGCTTTTTTCGGTTGACTAGATGTCTAAGTGTGACTTTCCTCACTCTGCCGCTTTGTCTCAGGATAAGACTCAAAACTCCAAGATTCATCACCTCTGATCATACTGCTGAGCAGTTCGTGGTGGCAGTTCTCTCAAGAAGGACGTTTCTTCGATAGTCCTTCTGCATAGTTGTGAGGCTTTTCGGCACCATTTTGACCCAGATCTTTCGTATGTGCAAAACTTCTGTCAAAAATTGATGTACGGTGAAAGTATTTAACAGGTCACCCACCGTCCTTACTGTTACCGTCGGTTTGGTCTCACAAGAGCACACCCACGTTCACGTTTTCGTTGATTTTTAAAGTTGAAGGGCTTCCTGAGCGAGGTTCATCTTCAACGTGTTCTCGGCTTTCCAAAAATGATTTGTGCCAGCGAAAAACTTGTGCTCTTGGTAAGGAATGTTCCCCATAGCGCTGTCTCAACTTTTCAAAGGTCACACTGACGGATTCCCCGAGTGTAACACAAAACTTGAAGGCACAACATTGCTCTAAATTCCGCTGTTTAATTTTCGTAACACACAACAAAAACACAACTTCAATGATGTTGCTCTCAAAAATCACGTGACGGCTGTACGAAGCTGAATCTCGGAGTGAGCATCTGGTACGAATGAACACACCTGTCTACATAAGTAGAGCAACATGGCGTTGGCAGATCGCTCGCGGTGTTGTAAGTGTCATTAATTTTCTCACCCACCTCGTATAACGAAACCGTTGCCATCGTTTACAGTACCATACTCTACATTACCCCGAGCAGCCGGAAACATCCAAAATTCTCCTGTCCCTAAAACCTGACAAACCACATTCCTAGAACTCATCCTATCGACCTACGAGCCTCACGTCAGTTTTAAGTAAAATTGTTGAGACTATCCTTACCCCACGAATCCACTGCCATTTAGTAGCCTCTCCATCTATACCCAACATCTAAATGTAGTCTTTGTCTCGCATATTTCATCGGCACCCAACTTGTTTCTCTCACCCAACTTATTCCACATCAACTAAACAAGCCGAAATGCGTCATATGTGTCTCCCTTGATACCCTTTGAGTGTATATGACGTTCTAGATTGCTCTTTGGGTCGCAAACCTATGCGCTTCCATTTCACTATGTCCACCCCGTAGCATTCTTTTTTGACTAGCGTCCTACTTATGTCACAACACCTGCTCCCTCATGTTTCACCCCCACAGCAGGTGTGCCACAAGGCTCTGTCCTGTCCCCCTTCTCCCACATGCTGTACACCGCGAACACCCCCAACAACCAACCCCTCCTACCTCCTGCAATTTGCTGACGACACTGCCTACCTAACTGCTCACCACAACCTTCGGCTCTCCAATATCTCCCTCCAGTGACACTCGAATCTTCCGATCTAAACTACTGGGAAACTATAAGTAAACCCCACAGCAAAGCCAAGCCAACATCTTTGGTCGCACCATTCGTCATTTCCCTCATCGACATTGAAACCTCCCCTTAGAAAAATTAATGAATTACTAGGGTAATAAACCCCTTACGTTATTTGATTTTCGAACAGCTGAGCAAAACTGAACGTGCACAGACATTTCTCTCTTTACTTATTCAGATCATCAATAAACTGACACACAATATTTTTAGCACAACGCAATCTGATTTTCAATAATCCCTACAAAAGAATGGCCCTGAGTAACAATAACCTATACCTTTCATGAATCACTTACCTCACAGAAATTTTCGTTACTCGAAGTACTGCAATACAGCGAGCGCCAATACTGCCAGCAAAATAAAAAATTCTAACTACTGAAGTCACTAACGACTGATAGGCATAGTTAGCAAATGAAAGATTTTGATAGAGAACAAACAATGTATTAACCTTAATAGTGTCAAAAGTCATTATATATATATACACTCCTGGAAATGAAAAAAAGAACACATTGACGCCGGTGTGTCAGACCCACCATACTTGCTCCGGACACTGCGAGAGGGCTGTACAAGCAATGATCACACGCACGGCACAACGGACACACCAGGAACCGCGGTGTTGGCCGTCGAATGGCGCTAGCTGCGCAGCATTTGTGCACCGCTGCCGTCAGTGTCAGCCAGATTGCCGTGGCATACGGAGCTCCATCGCAGTCTTTAACACTGGTAGCATGCCGCGACAGCGTGGACGTGAACCGTATGTGCAGTTGACGGACTTTGAGCGAGGGCGTATAGTGGGCATGCGGGAGGCCGGGTGGACGTACCGCCGAATTGCTCAACACGTGGGGCGTGAGGTCTCCACAGTACATCGATGTTGTCGCCAGTGGTCGGCGGAAGGTGCACGTGCCCGTCGACCTGGGACCGGACCGCAGCGACGCACGGATGCACGTCAAGACCGTAGGATCCTACGCAGTGCCGTAGGGGACCGCACCGCCACTTCCCAGCAAATTAGGGACACTGTTGCTCCTGGGGTATCGGCGAGGACCATTCGCAACCGTCTCCATGAAGCTGGGCTACGGTCCCGCACACCGTTAGGCCGTCTTCCGCTCACGCCCCAACATCGTGCAGCCCGCCTCCAGTGGTGTCGCGACAGGCGTGAATGGAGGGACGAATGGAGACGTGTCGTCTTCAGCGATGAGAGTCGCTTCTGCCTTGGTGCCAATGATGGTCGTATGCGTGTTTGGCGCCGTGCAGGTGAGCGCCACAATCAGGACTGCATACGACCGAGGCACACAGTGCCAACACCCGGCATCATGGTGTGGGGAGCGATCTCCTACACTGGCCGTACACCACTGGTGATCGTCGAGGGGACACTGAATAGTGCACGGTACACCCAAACCGTCATCGAACCCATCGTTCTACCATTCCTAGGCCGGCAAGGGAACTTGCTGTTCCAACAGGACAATGCACGTCCGCATGTATCCCGTGCCACCCAACGTGCTCTAGAAGGTGTAAGTCAACTACCCTGGCCAGCAAGATCTCCGGATCTGTCCCCCATTGAGCATGTTTGGGACTGGATGAAGCGTCGTCTCACGCGGTCTGCACGTCCAGCACGAACGCTGGTCCAACTGAGGCGCCAGGTGGAAATGGCATGGCAAGCCGTTCCACAGGACTACATCCAGCATCTCTATTATCGTCTCCATGGGAGAATAGCAGCCTGCATTGCTGCGAAAGGTGGATATACACTGTACTAGTGCCGAAATTGTGCATGCTCTGTTGCCGGTGTCTATGTGCCTGTGGTTCTGTCAGTGTGATCATGTGTTGTATCTGACCCCAGGAATGTCTCAATAAAGTTTCCCCTTCCTGGTACAATGAATTCACGGTGTTCTTATTTCAATTTCCAGGAGTGTATATAAAAAATCAGTTCATGACATCCAGTCTCACAAATTACTGTCTCTGATGGACACACGTCCAGATCATCCGCTCTCAAAACTCCGCCATCTCTCTCCCCACATCCACCACTCCTGGCGGCTCACCTCCAAATGCGCAACGCTACACGCTGTTCACATCCAACTGCCCAACACTACAATAGCGAATATTACAACAATGCCAACCAGCCACAGACTGCACACAGCACAGGCAGTGATTTCCATATAGAGCGCTACGTGGCGTTACCAATATAAAACTGGACTCGCATTCGGGAGGACGACGGTTCAATCCCGGGTCCGGCCATACTGATTTAGGTTTTCTGTGATTTCCCTAAATCGCTTCAGGCAAATGCCGGGATGGTTCCTTAGAAAGGGCACGGCCGATTTCCTTCCCCATCCTCCCCTAATCCGAGCTTGTGCTCCGTCTCTAATGACCTCGTTGTCGACGGAACGTTAAACAGTAATCTCCTCGAAACTTCCTGGCAGATTAAAACTGTGTGCCCGACCGAGGCTCGAACTCGGGACCTTTGCCTTTCGCGGGCAAGTGCTCTACCATCTGAGCTACCGAAGCACGACTCACGCCCGGTACTCACAGCTTTACTTCTGCCGGTATCTCGTCTCCTACCTTCCAAACTTTACAGAAGCTCTCCTGCGAACCTTGCAGAACTAGCACTCCTGAAAGAAAGGATATAGCGGAGACATGGCTTAGCCGCAGCCTGGGGGATGTTTCCAGAATGAGATTTTCACTCTGCAGCGGAGTGTGCGCTGATATGAAACTTCCTGGCAGATTAAAACTGTGTGCCCGACCGAGACTCGAACTCGGGACCTTTGCCTTTCGCGGGCAAGTGCTCTACCATCTGAGCTACCGAAGCACGACTCACACCCGGTACTCACAGCTTTACTTCTGCCAGTATCTCGTCTCCTACCTTCCAAACTTTACAGAAGCTCTCCTGCGAACCTTGCAGAACTAGCACTCCTGAAAGAAAGGATATAGCGGAGACATGGCTTAGCCGCAGCCTGGGGGATGTTTCCAGAATGAGATTTTCACTCTGCAGCGGAGTGTGCGCTGATATGAAACTTCCTGGCAGATTAAAACTGTGTGCCCGACCGAGACTCGAACTCGGGACCTTTGCCTTTCGCGGGCAAGTGCTCTACCATCTGAGCTACCGAAGCACGACTCACGCCCGGTACTCACAGCTTTACTTCTGCCAGTATCTCGTCTCCTACCTTCCAAACTTTACAGAAGCTCTCCTGCGAACCTTGCAGAACTAGCACTCCTGAAAGAAAGGATATAGCGGAGACATGGCTTAGCCGCAGCCTGGGGGATGTTTCCAGAATGAGATTTTCACTCTGCAGCGGAGTGAAAATCTCATTCTGAGTAATCTCCTCCTCCACCAATATAAAAACCTAAACAGCCTACTTACAACATTTCCATCTCTTCATCAATAACGAACTCACTCCTCTAACATAGTATTTAGGACCACACCTAACCCCCATCCTAACAGAAAAGTAACATGGAATGTAAACCTCCTTACCATCCAACGCGAAACCTGAACCCTTCCACACTTACTAACAAGCCACACGTGGAGCCTACGGTCTTTTACATTTATCCTCACTTATAAACCCTCCTTCTGCCCCATCCTCACCTAAGCCAATGTTGCCTGTATCTCTGCCTCCCCTAAATTGTGCAAGTCCCTTGAAATCCTGGAAAGATATGCACTGAGCCTTCTTAGATTTCACATGTGGCCAGCAGGCGCTAGTTCGGTGACGTAGCACCACTCAGCTCAGGGGTGTCTAATGTTGCATGTCATACAGGCACTTGATAATCAGTGGCTGCCTGTCTCCCTATAGGTACATTTTTAAACTGCTGCGCGCTTGGCATTGAGGGTGTTGCCGTGCCGAAAAAGGGGGCGGGGGTCTTAGAGAACCCTTTGTCGTTTTATTTACGCATATGTCAACGTCGCACCGAACCATCACCCACCTCACCCATTGCTCAAACGACAGCGCAGAACAAGAATGCACTTTGAAGTTTCCGATCACGTTCAAATGTCGTCGAATGGTACTGAACGGCCCGTAGTGGATCTGTCTTCCGTATCAGAGCAAAAACTGCAGTCACGCTACACTCCAAAGGTGTGCAGTCACGTTCAATGTGGTTGTGGATCCATGATGTCGTTAAACAAAGTCTGAATCGACGGGAGCAGTGGGGCGGGGGGGGGGGGGGGGGGGAGGGGATGTCATCAGCAATCAGCATCACAGGTTGTGAACAACGTAGTGCTGTTGCTTATCGCACTAAGAACTGTCGTTTTCGACGGCGAAATATGTGGGAAACAACGACCCAAAGGAAGGAGTGGTTTCAGGGACGCCATTTATGCCACCCCCGAGGGCTTTCCGTTTCGATACTGAGCAGCTACTTGTCTGAAACGTTTTTTTCCTCGGCCATCCATAAGAAACATGCGTGGTTTCAAAGTTGGGCGTCGTGATTCTGACCTCCATCGCAGAGACATCAAAAGAAACGGTGAAACGTCGGTAAGAGGGCGTGTGACGACCTCCCCAAATGGTGACACGTTTGATAGAACGGAGGTGAAATTTCGTGCCAATATGACATCATTAACGTACCTTACACTTCACATGTGCTTCTGAATTCCGGTCTTTTTTTCGGGTGTATCGACACCTCTCGTTTGAAGCGTCACCGATAGCGAGGGTTACGTCGCAAGGTGCCTCGCTTTTACACCATTACAAAGGAAGGTTGTAGGGACCTTGGAGCAAACTTTCAAACTTCTGTATCGTATTGCAAGAAAATTACGGGGTGTCAAAAAGTGACCCTTTATTTGTGGTGCCCCATGTAGATATGGTGCTAAAAACTGTCTAGGGGAACTCGGGGCGGAACGGGATACTTAATGTTTAACAATTTGTACAAAATAAGGGAACACAAGGAAACACTTCTTAAAGTTATAAAAAAACACCTTGTAGTGTAACCTTATGTACCAAATTTTAAAATCATTTAAAACAATACATTTTGCATTTTTTACAATTTTTCAAGGAAAGTTGTAAGTAGGCTGTTTATGTTTTTTTATTGGCAACGTTATGTAGCGCCCTGTATGAAAATCACTGGCTATGCTGTGTGCAGTCTCTGGCTAGTTTGCATTGTTGTCTGCCATTGTAGTGTTGGGCAGCAGCAGCTGGATGTGAACAGCGCGTAGCGTTGCGCAGTTGGAGGTGAGCCGCCAGCAGTGGTGGATGTGGGGAGAGAGATGGCGGAGTTTTGTAATTTGTCATGAACTGCTATATATATTATGACTATTAAGGTAAATACATTGTTTGTTCTCTATTAAAATCTTTCATTTGCTAACTATCCCTATCAGTAGTTAGTGCCTTCAGTAGTTTGAATCTTTTATTTAGCTGGCAGTAGTGGCGCTCGCTTTATTGCAGTAGCTCGAGTAACCAAGATTTTTGTGAGGTAAGTGATTTGTGAAACGTATAGGTTAATGTTAGTCAGGGCCATTCTTTTGTATGGATTTTTGAAAGTCAGATTGCGTTGCGCTAAAAAAAATATTGTGTGTCAGGTTAAGCACAGTCCTGTATAAATTGTTCAAAGGGGACGTTTCAAAGTCTTGCATATTTCCCGTTCCGTCCCACCCACGGGGCCGAATAGGATAAGGTTATTTTTTGTTAAATTATTGACTAAACGTTGAATTATAATTACGAATGTCGTATTAAACTATGACAAAATGTTGTATAAAAGGCAATTCAGACTAAGGAATGTGTAATTTAAACAATTAAAAAGTCATTCTTCAAAATAAGAAAATATTTTAATGTCATTCTGAAAAATGTACAATGCTTAATAACCACCGAACTACTAACTACTAGTCCTTTCGACAATAGTCATAAATCAGTATTTCCTCTTCATCTTCACTGTCTATGCCAGCACATGAATTGTGTGCCCACTTAAAAAACCCTGGCATGCGACCCAGCCTTCATTGGAAACGGAGTAGAAGTCCCCACAGTAGAGACACTCAGCATCCTCTCTGATTCTCTCTTCTCCATCATCTTCTTCCTTTTATTTTTCTTAAGGTCTTTTATGTCCTCTGTTTTGGTTTTTTTGGGTGTACAGTTTGATATTTTTGCCTGAAGTTGCATTGCACCTGACGTCTCTGTCCTGACATTGTTAATATTTGTGTACCCTCCTGCTTTCTGTAGGCCTACTTTAAGTGCGACAGCATTCTGCAGTTCCTTCTTATAAGGAGAATATGTTAATACGACGGTTTTTCCCTTTCGTCTTGTAGTCCGCCGAGTATTTTGACAGATTAGTGGGACTGGAAAGACAGCCTCAGGCGATATATGGAAAGCTGAGATGTTCGGCGAACATAGCTGGTTGGGAGAGTCCGGCATCCATGAACATCCAGGCTGGGGGTCAATGATTGAGCCTTGGTCAGTCTTAGTCGTAGGCCTATTAGTGGCTGGTTCAGTAGACACTGGAGAGCCTGTAATCAATGTGTTAGATTGTCCATCTGTAGAATTTGTAGTCGGACTTTCGCAATTTTCGAACTGAATATCTGTTGGCGCTGATGGAAGGTAGTCTGCGTCTGAAAACACATTCAGGTCATTCCTGGATGGCTCCGTAGTCATTTTTTATCTTTTCACTGTAATAACAACTCAGGGGCTTGGAAAACGTTACGTCCAGGGGCTGTAATTTATGCGAAGTGTGTGGCGGTAAACAAAGGAGGACTACACCATTGTCTCTAGCCATATCAAGCAGCTCCAGATTTTTAGTGTGAGTTGAACGTCCATCAGCAATTAGAAGCACAGGTGATTCTTTCGTGGCCTTAGAAAATCCCACAAACTTTCTATCCCGTTCTGCCCCGAGTTCCCGTATTAGTTTTTCAGGACACCTCCCAGTTTAGTGACTCGAGTGAGTTTTAAAATATTTAACTTAGTTTCTTCTGCATAGGCATGCATGCACACCCTTAAATTTACTCACCTCTGTTATCTCACAAAACTGTAATTCACTTACTGAATACAGATTTGAAATAAAGGCATAAGATGCGCATTAACGCTTGATTGTTATTGTACTTCAAGCACAGAAATGTTTACATGGATCACACGGATTAGAGTTACGTGAAACACGTGCAGTTGTTAGAACACACATACAAACATCTGAACTTCAATACACATTTGGAAATCACATAAGACACACAACCTATCTGGTGACTGAAATACCATCTTGCTAAACCCAGTCACGAATCAGATAGACTAGGTACTCGGAACAGAATCTTCGCCACATTGGACGTGACTGCAGATGCCACTATGCTACCAACCTGATAGCGTGAGAACAAACTGTAAGCTAATTTTAGTTATTGCTCTCCATCTTTCTCAGTGTAGTGCACTGCAGTCTCATTCAGAAGCACACCACATCATACAGGAGCAAAACAACGAACGTTACTCCAGAACAGCAGAAACAGAATAGGCCTAAGCACAGCGCCTTGCTTCCCTTCAAAACCGACAAGCCGTGTGCGGCGAACCCACCCTCGCTATAGTTGAGTCAGCGTAAGTTGATCCCTGACAGTTTCCGGGCCTTCATCAGCCAATAACATAACGCGATTTTGTGAACGTCTCTGTGGCGACCCTCCAATGTTGTCATAGCTCTGTAAACGGCTACTGTTTTCGCCAGCAGCTGTTAGCGCTTCGTGGTTGAAATCTGGCAACAGTGCAGCGAGCTGTAGGGGATCGCCTTACACTGTCTCGACTTACAGATATTGCGGAAGCTGCTGCCGCTTCAGAGACCTCACGCAGATACACTCCCATAGCCGAAGCAGCCGTGAATATGCGGAAATCGATCAGCGTGCCTCAGGTTTAATAGCAAAGACAGCTCATGAGACGAAGCTACGTAAAAAGAGAATATATGGAAGATGGCTAATTATAATTGACGTATGTCACGTTGTAGGCATTTACTCACATTTTAAGCAAATTGCCACTCAGTACACACCGCTGAAATTTTGCCAAAGGCCATCTGTATTTAGCTGCGCTTGTCTAACGACGATAGTTCCCTTTTGACAACAACACTGTCCGCCGATAAGCTGGTGGTAAAACTATCCCCTCCCCCCTCCTTCCCCTCCTGCTCTCCAATCTAATACGTCAAATTATGTGTCACAAAGTCAGAAGTCTCATTACTCTCCCTTAGAAAAATCCTGAGGTAACTTTAGTTTATGACTAACGTTCAGCATACAGCGTGACGGATTGGGATCCCGTAAACGTTACGACTGCTGTAGCGTATGAAACAGGACATTTTTTGCTTAATCTTGTATGTAACATACCACTGGATATGTAATACTTGCAGTTAACTAACGCATGACCTGTAAATTATGTCTTCATTTGAATAAAATTACGAGTAGTAATATTTACGATGGTTTAGTCGTAATATAACATTTCCTCTCCTCCCTTTAGTGTTCCAAGATTAATCAAAAATTCATCCAGGCAGTCGGAAATCTATAAAGATAATGTGGTAGTATTCTGCATAGTAGTCAACTATGTGGCACAGTGTGTCGAACGTCTTTCGGAAATCTAAGAACACGGAATCTGCATTGTGACCTACACATACTATTTGTAGGATATCTTGTATAGATAAACCGGCCCTTATCTGACTGGTGGCTTAATAACATACACTGTGTGATCAAAAGTATACGGACACCTGGCTGAAAACGGCTTACCAGTGCGTGGCGCCCTCCATTGGTAATGCTGGAATTCAATATGACGTTGGCCAACCCTAAGCCTTGATGACAGCTTCCACTCTCGCAGACATACGTTCAAACAGAGGAGAGGTATCAATGTCTATTGATAACGCCTGGCACGAAGTCGGCGTTCCAAAACATCCCAAAGGTGTTCTATATGATTCCGGTCAGGACTCCATGCAGGCCAGTCAATTACAGGGATGTTATTGTCGTGTAACCACTCCATCACAGGCCGTTCATTATGAACAGGTGAGGCCGGCCGCTGTGGCCGAGCGCTTCTAGGCACTTCAGTCCGCAACCAAGCGGCTGCTGTGGTCGCAGGTTCGAATCCTGCCTCGGGCATGGATCTGTCTGACGTTCTTAGGTTAATTAGGTTTACTTAGTTCTAAGTCTAGGGGTCTGATGACCTCAGATGTTAGGTCCCACAGTGCTTAGAGCCATTTGAACCATGGACAGGTGCTCGATCGTGTTGAAAGATGCAATCGCAATCCCCGAATTGACCTTCAACAATGGGAAGCAAAAGGTGCTTAAAACATCAGTGTACACCTGTGCTGTGATAGTGTCACGCAAAACAAAAAGTGGTGCAAGCCCACTCCATAATAAACACGACCACACCATAACACCACGGCCTCCGAATTTTACTGTTCGTACTACACCCGCTGGCAGATGACGCTCACTGGGCATTCGACATACCCACATCCTGCCATCGGATCGCCACATTATGTACCATGATTCGTCATACTACTCAATGTTTTTCCATTATTCAATCGTCCACTGTTTACGCTCCTTACACCAAGCGAGGCGTCGTTTTGCATTAACCGCTTGATGTGTGGCTTACGAGCAGCCGCTGGACCATGAAATCCAAGTTTTCTCACCTCCCGCCTAACCGTCATAGTACTTGCAGTGGATACTGATGTAGTTTGGAATTCCTGTGTGATTGTCTAGATAGATGTATGCCAATTACACATTACGACCCTCTCCAACTGTCGGCGGTCTCTGTCAGTCAGCAGACGAGGTCGGTCTGTACGCTTTTGTGTCCTTTCACATTTCCACTTCACTATCAGATCGGAAACAATGAACCTAGGGATGTTTAGGAGTGTAGAAATCTCGCGTACAGACGTATGACACATGTGACAATCACCTGACCACGTTCTAAGTCCGCGAGTTCCGCTGAGCGCCCCGTTCTGCTCTCTCACGATGTCTAATGACTGCCGAGGTCGCTGATATGGAATACCTGGCACTAGGTGGCAGCACAATGCACCTAATATGAAAAACGTGTGTTTTTGGAGGTGTCCGGATACTTCTGATCACGTGGTGTAATA
The DNA here is from genome assembly GCF_021461385.2 of Schistocerca piceifrons. NCBI lineage: Eukaryota > Metazoa > Arthropoda > Insecta > Orthoptera > Acrididae > Schistocerca > Schistocerca piceifrons. Next base: position 649,907,914 of record NC_060142.1, read on the forward strand.
TTATGAACTAGTTTAGCACCCGCTGCTTCGCTGTATGGTCTGCAGGGATTTTTTGCTTTTTTTAATCGAATTTTTACGTTGTTCACTTATTGCAACACCTTCTAAAATATTCACGCTAATTGTGCAATGGAAGCATGTTCTTTTCTGGATTGCTCTTCTGACCAAAAAGCGATTCTGATACTTTGCTGTGATGATATTTCCGCGGAAACTTTCTTCCCTTAAGGTGCACTCAGCCTCGTGATGCCAATTGAGGAGCTACTCGACCGAATAGTAGCGGCTCCGGTCACAGAAAACCATCATAACGACCGAGAGAGCGGCTTACTGACCACACGCCCCTCCTGTACGCATCCTCAGCTGAGGATGACATGGCGGTTGGATGGTCCCGATGGGCCACTTGTGGCCTGACGACGGAGTGCCGCTTTTCATCCCTAACACATATTTCTTTGTATCTAACCGAGAAATACCTATTTTCATACATTTAGCTTTTAAACTTTTTTAATACAATCAAAAGTTTTCCTAAAATTTTTCACCCCTTGTTTCACACCTTTCGGGTTGACTTTCCATAAACAATAATAAAACACATATTCTTTTATTTCTAACCGAGATGTCAAATACCCTTTTTCATTGACATACCTTCAAAATTGTTTTAGTAGTTCCCTAATACGATTTATTTTCAAAAAAACTTTGTCCCACTATTTTATTGCCTTCGTAGTTGACTGTCCAAAAATGTTGAAATACATTTTTTTAAATTTCCGACTGAAAACTAAATAGCAATTCTAGTGGTTTTGTTTTCAAATTTGTATTAATGGCTGGTTAAAATGGCTCTGAGCACTATGGGACTTAACATCTATGGTCATCAGTCCCGTAGAACTTAGAACTACTTAAACCTAACTAACCTAAGGACATCACACACATCCATGCCCGAGGCAGGATTCGAACCTGCGACCGTAGCAGTCGCACGGCTCCGGACTGAGCGCCTAGAACCGCTAGACCACCGCGGCAGGCTTGTATTAATAGTGACATATTTTTAAAAAGCTTTTCATCCCATATTTCATCCCCTTAGGGGTAGAATTTCGAATAGTCCGTTCTTAAAACTACGCCCACAGTAGATGAACACCCTCTCCAAATTTCGAGTTAGATGTTTAGGTTGGGCACTGATGAGTCAGCGGATCAGTCTGCCCGAGTTTCACCCCGTTAGGGGCTGTATTTTTGAAAACAGTAAAACAATATTTTTTTCATTTCTAATCCAATACCAATTTTCAAAGGTTTAGCTTTAAAAATACTTTCACAATGAAACATTTTCATAAAACGTTTCACCCCTTTAGGGGTTGAATTTCCAGAAACTGTAAAATGAGTTTTTTTTACTTGAAACAGAGAAGCAGAATACAAATTTTGATGGATTTAGCTCAAAGTGTGGTTACATAATGAAATATTTCCATAAAAACTTACGTCCCCTATTTCACCTGCATAGGGGTTGAATTACATTAGATTAAACAAAGATATACTATTTCCGACTGAGAAGCCAAACTCTACCTTTAATACAGTCAGCTTTAGAAATGCTTTCATAATGAAATCTTTTGTTAAAACATTTCATCTCCTATTTCTCCCCCTTAAGGGTTGAATTTCCACAAACAACTAAACATGTGTTTTTTTATTTGTAACTGAGAAGTCAAATACCAAATTTTAGCTTCACCAATTTTAGCTTTAAAAAATACTTCAGTGGTTCTTTAGTAATGATTTATTAGCATAGAAAGCTTTTACCCACTATTTCACTTCCGCAGGGGTCAAATTTGCAAAAATGGTGAAACATGTAATTGTTTATTTCGGATCGAGAAACCAGATACCAATTTTCATAAGACTAGCTTCAAAATTTCCTTAACAGTGATAAGTTTTCAAAAAACCTTTCATCCCCTATTTCACCCTCTTAGGAGTGGAATATCGAAAAATTCCTTCTTAAACGACGCGTAGATTATAACTTCAACGCTCTCGGCAAATTTCAGATTTCTATCCTTCGTAGATGATGAATCAGTGAGTCAGTCAGTCGAGACACTGCCTATTATATACAGAGATGATGTTAAATTATTGTGAAATACTAATTATTTCCCTCGATACATCTCACTCCACACAGGATGTGGTTTGTCGGTTACGGCATGTTTATACGACATTCCGCCGAGCCGTTAAGATGTGCCACTAACAACCTATAAGATATTCTCACAGTGCTCTAACATTTTAAGAATAAAACAAATAAGTTGCGCAAGTACGATGTGATACTCGTCACAACCAACACAAACGTCCACAGAGTGCGTATTCGATAACGAAACTGTGAAAAACTTAAGTTCTTGATTAAGTTGTTGACAGAGCAGCGTAACAGGCACATCAGGCCAGCCAAAATACCTAATTTCTGTTACTTAGTCAAATTCGAGTTATCGGTGCACTTCATTTCCTGAAGGATAAAACGCTCATTCTCATCACTACTTAACCCGAATTTTGCAAGCAATTTGCTTTCCAAGCAAGCTTCTGTCTACCAACATTTTTCTAGTAAAACCACTTTGCAGAATTATAGCCACTGGTGCTGTTTTAAAAGTTTCCCTCATAATTCGATTAACACTGCAGTGTTGACGGATAGTTTCTTCTACTTATCTTACTGAACAGTGTATAAATAATAAGGTGCTTCCTACCTCAGTTTTAGTACCTCTTCCCCTCTCCCCAAACATTTATGTACACAAAAATCGTCGCCTTGAGTATTTGATACTGGTGGACTGAAGAACACATCAGCAGACCGTCAACAATGACGGCAACAGTAAAAGACAGAGCAACATATCTCTTTTCAAGAACTAAACTGCTCTTTATGGGCCGAACACTTCCGAATTTAGCCTTTTCTCTAGTGGCTAATCTGACTTTATTGACTCAGGAGGGAGACGGAAGGCATTCCCCGAACAATGGGTTTATTTAACCAAGTTCCACAAGCAGTTTTATTGTTCTGCCTTTCAATTTCATAATGAGTGGAGTTTGTCAAAGTTATAATGAGACGTCTCCGAAGGCCTGCTGATCAGCGTAGACTGAAAATATTTATCCAAGCAGCTGGAAAGAGGCGACTTCAAGGAGGCTTCTGTCTCGAGGCAATAAGTACGAGGAGTTATTGTTGTAAAGTCATCTCCGCTCCGTAGCGCACGCTTTCTGCGCGGCGCGGCAGATGGGCTGGGAGGGAATGTTTCCCCTGCCCGAAGTTGGCTCGTCTGCGGAGCTACTCCTTAGGGGGATTTCCTCTCATTGACGAATACTGCTGCTGTTTGCCTTATCGTGTCCATGTACGTCTGCGTATCAAGCAGTCCTTTCGCTCGTTTCCCTTCCAAACCTATCACCGCTGAGTATAAAACCAGCACTGAAACAGTTATCATCGGATCAAATTAACATTACACCAGGGCCGGCTCCAGGAATTTTGCCGCCCCGTGTGGAATTTACAAGCACCCTCCCCCCACCTCCACCCCTTCTCCCACCCTCCTGTTCCCTCCTTGCATGTTCAGATATAATCAACCTTTTGCACAATGTCGGTCATTCAGGACGTCTTATTTTCACGTATCACATTTACTCATACGTCTTTCTGGTGTGAATACCCCTTTAAGACCAGAGCTAGGTGTGGGACATCTATCAGTGAAACAGAAGTGACACGTTTACAATGGAATACATTTTCGGTTATAACTCCAAAATTAAATATGCAACAAAATTAAGTTTTATCACTCGCAGAGTATATGACACAAATACACTCCTGGAAATGGAAAAAATAACACATTGACACCGGTGTGTCAGACCCACCATACTTGCTCCGGACACTGCGAGAGGGCTGTACAAGCAATGATCACACGCACGGCACAGCGGACACACCAGGAACCGCGGTGTTGGGCGTCGAATGGCGCTAGCTGCGCAGCATTTGTGCACCGCCGCCGTCAGTGTCAGCCAGTTTGCCGTGGCATACGGAGCTCCATCGCAGTCTTTAACACTGGTAGCATGCCGCGACAGCGTGGACGAGAACCGTATGTGCAGTTGACGGACTTTGAGCGAGGGTGTATAGTGGGCATGCGGGAGGCCGGGTGGACGTACCGCCGAATTGCTCAACACGTGGGGCGTGAGGTCTCCACAGTACATCGATGTTGTCGCCAGTGGTCGGCGGAAGGTGCACGTGCCCGTCGACCTGGGACCGGACCGCAGCGACGCACGGATGCACGCCAAGACCGTAGGATCCTACGCAGTGCCGTAGGGGACCGCGCCGCCACTTCCCAGCAAATTAGGGACACTGTTGCTCCTGGGGTAGTGGCGAGGACCATTCGCAACCGTCTCCATGAAGCTGGGCTACGGTCCCGCACACCGTTAGGCCGTCTTCCGCTCACGCCCCAACATCGTGCAGCCCGCCTCCAGTGGTGTCGCGACAGGCGTGAATTGGGAGACGAATGGAGACGTGTCGTCTTCAGCGATGAGAGTCGCTTCTGCCTTGGTGCCAATGATGGTCGTATGCGTGTTTGGCGCCGTGCAGGTGAGCGCCACAATCAGGACTGCATACTACCGAGGCACACACGGCCAACACCCGGCATCATGGTGTGGGGAGTGATCTCCTACACTGGCCGTACACCACTGGTGATCGTCGAGGGGACACTGAATAGTGCACGGTACATCCAAACCGTCATCGAACCCATCGTTCTACCATTCCTAGACCGGCAAGGGAACTTGCTGTTCCAACAGGACAATGCACGTCCGCATGTATCCCGTGCCACCCAACGTGCTCTAGAAGGTGTAAGTCAACTACCCTGGCCAGCAAGATCTCCGGATCTGTCCCCCATTGAGCATGTTTGGGACTGGATGAAGCGTCGTCTCACGCGGTCTGCACGTCCAGCACGAACGCTGGTCCAACTGAGGCGCCAGGTGGAAATGGCATGGCAAGCCGTTCCACAGGACTACATCCAGCATCTCTACGATCGTCTCCATGGGAGAATAGCAGCCTGCATTGCTGCGAAAGGTGGATATACACTGTACTAGTGCCGACATTGTGCATGCTCTGTTGCCTGTGTCTATGTGCCTGTGGTTCTGTCAGTGTGATCATGTGATGTATCTGACCCCAGGAATGTGTCAATAAAGTTTCCCCTTCCTGGGACAATGAATTCACGGTGTTCTAATTTCAATTTCCAGGAGTGTATGTTCACTTTTTCTCGTTCCCTGGGCGGAAGGTATCGTGTGGTTCGAGACCTGCAGGGACCAGCACAGCTGAGTACCGCATTGTCGACCGTATCGTAGCTGCTTCTGTTGTTCAAAGCGGAGATCACAGATTGGATGGGTGGTTTACATATAAATGCTTTATTTCTTGGAAATAACTACAAATCTCCAGGATCTGTTTAGTGTATCATGAGTACATAAAGGAAAAACAGCTGTAGTCGAATATCGAGAAGGTGTGCTTTCCGACATGCACGACCGTGATTAATGCCTCAAAACAAGAAGTTTTGAAAACACTTTCATTTATTGCAGTGAAAGTTAACAGTTACATGCTAAATAAAGTTGCTGGAGAGCAAATAGTGTGAAATACGACAAAAATGAATGAATCAACAGTTCTGTGCAGTGCACTTTAGTGCTTCAGGTGCAAAATACGGTTTGACAGTTTCCCATATTGTCTTAAATATTAATATCTGTTCTTACTTACAGATTCTTCCGTTACTTCTTGTTAGAACAATCCCATATTCAAGATTGAATAAGTACACTGTTTTTGTTCTACTGGTTTTTATTTACTTCGATCTAGTTTTTGGCTTATTATGCTATCTTCAGGAAAAAACTGACTAGCGTCTGAAAGGGATGCTGATCCTTAGGTAACCAAAAATTACACACGAAGATACTATCACCTCCGTAGTGTGTTCTGCATCAAATTTGTTTCTTAATGGTGAAATTACATTTGACAGAATGGACAATGTTAAGCACAATAAATAATTAAACTACACAATATGACAGGTCAAATGGTTATAACGCCTTTTTTGTGGTCTTGACATAGGCTGAGAAACTATTAAACCGAGTAGTCTTCATTTATGTTGTGCACAACATAAATGAAGAGTACTCAGTTTAACTGGGTGCGTTGTGTACAACACAAACGAAGGGTAATTTGTTTAACACTTTCTCAGCCAATGTCAAGGCTACAAAAAAAGGCGTTATAACAATTTGACCTGTAAGATTGTTTAGTTTAATTATTTATTGTGCTTAACATTGTCCAATCTGCAAAATGTAATATCAACATTAAGAGATAAGTTTGGTGCACAACACCCTACGCAAGTGATTGTATCTTCGCTTATAATGTTTGCGCGAAGCATTAAACCACTACCACCGTCATACTTCAGCAAAAGATCTTGCTGAAAACCCAAGGAAATACTGGTCTTACGTTAAATCGGTAAGCGGGTCGAAGGCTTCCATCCAGCCACTCACTGATCAGTCTGGCCTGGCAACGGAAGACAGCAAAACGAAAGCTGAAATTTTAAATTTAGCATCTGAGAAATATTTCACGCAGGAGGATCGTACAAACATACCCCTGTTTGAGTCTCTTACAGATTCCCGTATGGAGGACATAGTGATAGACATCCCTTGGGTTGTGAAGCAGCTGAATGGGTTGAAAATAAATAAATCGCCGGGTCCTAATGGGATTCCAATTCGGTTTTACAGAGAGTACTCTACTGCATTGGCCCCTTACTTAGCTTGCATTTATCGTGAATCTCTTGCCCAACGTAAGGTCCCGAGCGACTGGAAAAAAGTGCAGGTGACGCCTGTATATAAGGAGGGTAGAAGGACGGATACTCAAAATTACAGACCAATATCCTTAACATCGGTTTGTTGCAGGATTCTCGAACATATTCTCAGCTCGAATATAATGAAATTCCTTGGGACAGAGAAGTTGCTGTCCATGGATCAGCACGGCTTTAGAAAGCATCGCTCCTGCGAAACGCAACTCGTCCTTTTTTCACATGATATCTTGTGAACCATGGATGAACGGTATCAGACGGATGCCATATTCCTTGACTTCCGGAAAGCGTTTGCCCCACTGCAGACTCCTAACTAAGGTACGAGTGTATGGGATTGGTTCCCAAATATGTGAGTGGCTCGAAGACATCTTAAGTAATAAAACCCAGTACGTTGTCCTCGATGGTGAGTGTTCATCGGAGGTGAGGGTACCATCTGGAGTGCCCCAGAGAAGTGTGTTAGGTTCGCTGTTGTTTTCTATCTACATAAATGATCTTTTGGATACGGTGGATAGCAATGTGCGGCTGTTTGCTGATGATGCTGTGGTGTACGGGAAGGTGTCGTCGTTGAGTGACTGTAGGAGGATACAAGATGACTTGGACAGGATTTGTGATTGGTGTAAAGAATGGCAGCTAACTCTAAATATAGATAAATGTAAATTAATGCAGATGAATAGGAAAAAGAATCCCGTAATGTTTGAATACTCCATTAGTAGTGTAGCGCTTGACACAGTCACGTCGATTACATATTTAGGTGTAACATTGCAGAGCGATATGAAGTGGGACAAGCATGTAATGGCAGTTGTGGGGAAGGCGGATAGTCGTCTTCGGTTCATTGGTAGAATTTTGAGAAGATGTGGTTCATCTGTAAAGGAGACCGCTTATAAAACACTAAATCTATTCTTGAGTACTGCTCGAGCGTTTTGGATCCCTATCAGGTCGGATTGAGGGAGGACACAGAAGCAATTCAGATGCGCGCTGCTACATTTGTTACTGGTAGGTTTGATCATCACTCGAGTGTTACGGAAACGCTTCAGGAACTTGGGTGGGAGTCTCTGGAGGAAAGGTGGCGTTCTTTCCGTGAATCGCTACTGACGAAATTTAGAGAACCAGCATTTGAGGCTGACTGCAGTACAGTTTTACTGCCGCCAACTTATATTTCGCAGAAAGACCACAAAGATAAGATAAGAGAGATCAGGGCTCGTACAGAGGCATATAGGCAGTCATTTTTCCCTCGTTCTGTTTGGGAGTGGAACAGGGAGAGAAGATGCTATTTGTGGTACGATGTACCCTCCGCCACGCACCGTATGCGGAGTATGTATGTAGATGTAGATATAGATGTAGATGTATATGTAGAATGTTTGGTTATCTAAGAACCAGTGTCCCTTGCAGACGCTGGTCAGTTGTTTCCTGAAGATGGCCAAATAAGCCGAAACGTAGTACGAAATAAACAAAAATCAGTAGAACAAAAACAATATACTTGGCACTCAGTCGTCAATATCTAAACAATTTGGCTTCAATGTCAAGAAAAAAAGAATATGAAGTAAAAATTAAAATAAGTTACAGGCTAAGCAGAAAAAAATTAATTTAGAGGACCGTGGTAAGAAGACGATATTGTGAATGGTATTAATGGCAGATCCAGAGGTGAGGGAGTGGTAGGAGCAGGATGCTATGCATCTTTCCACGCGTAAACTCAATTTTATCACAACATCTTGATTCAGAAGGCTATGGCACGTGACGGACATTGTATATTTTACTAACCCTTTATTTATTTATTATAAAGCGTTTTTCTCAGCCGTGCCCCTACAGGTATTTAACAGACTGTTACGCCGTCATATGCTACATTCTTTATTATGAAGTCCTCCTATCCTGTAAGGGCTTTCAAGTTGGCGTTGGTACTTTCGAAGTGTAGTACATCCGCATGGCAGAAACAGAGTTGCTAACAGTGCCAATAGCAATCTTAGTTACACTATGTGATCAAAAGTATCTGGACACCTGGCTGAAAATGCTTACAAGTTCGTGGCGCCCTCCATCGGTAATGCTGGAATTCAGTATGGTGTTGGCCCACCCTTAGCCTTGGTGACAGGTTCCACTCTCGCAGGCATACGTTCAATCAGGTGATGGGGAATGGCAGCCCATTCTTCACGGAGTGCTGCACTAAGGAGAGGTATCAATGTCAGTCGGTGAGACCTGGCACGAAATCAGCGTTCCAAAACATCCCAAAGGTGTTCTATAGGATTCCGGTCAGGACTCTCTGCAGGCCAGTCCATTACAGGGATGTTATTATCATGTAACCACTCCGCCATAGGCCGTGCATTATGAACAGGTGCTCGATCGTGTTGAAAGATGCAATCGCCATCCCCCAATTGCCCTTCAACACTGGGAAGCAAGAAGGTGCTTAAACCCTCAATGTATGGCTGTGGTGTGATAGTGCCACGCAAAACAACAAGAGGTACAAGCCCCTTCCATGAAAAACACGACCACACCATAACACCACTGCCTCCGAATTTTGCTGTTGGCACTATACACGGTGGCAGATTACGTTCACCGAGCATTCGCCATAACCACACCCTGCCATCGGATCGCATCATTGTGTACCGTGATTCGTCATTCCACACAATGTTTTTCTACTGTTCAATCGTCCAATGTTTACGCTCCTTACACAAAACGAGGCGTCGTTTGGCATTTACCGGCGAGATGTGTGGCTTACGAGCAGCCGCTGGACCATGAAATCCAAGTTTTCTCACCTCCCGCCTAACTGTCATAGTACTTGCAGTGGATCTTGATGCAGTGATGGTCTAGATAGATGTCTGCCAATTACACATTACGACCCTCTCCAACTATCGGCTGTCTGTCAGTCAACAGGTCGGCCTGTACGACTTTGTGCTGCACGTGTCTCTTCACGTTTCCACTTCACTATCACATCGAAAACGGTGGACCGAGGGTTGTTTAGGGAGTGTGGAAACGTCGCGTACAGACATATGATACAAGTGACACTCAATCACCTAACCACGTTCGAAGTCCGTGAATTCCTCGGAGCGCCGCATTCTGCTTTCTCATGACTTCTAAAGACTATTGACGTCGCTGATATGGAGTACCTGGCAGTAACTGGCATGACAATGCACCTAATATGAAAAACGTATATTTTTGGGGTTGTCCGGATACTTTTAATCACATAGTGTATTTCGAAAGACGCAGTCAATGTGTCCAACTCCAGTGCTTCCTTTGTCATCTGTTTCACAATTTCGTAGATAGTTTCCAGTAACACGTAACACTCTAGATTTTATGGATGATTTGTATTTAGAGCTTATTGTCACACTTCTTCCTTGTCTTGTTTACTTTGTGGTTTTGGAACTATATTAAAGTTTAAGATTTTGCCGCTCCCAACCCCTCCTCTCCCCCCCGGGAAACGGCCCTCCATAAAACATCTCTGTTAATTCGTTTCAAATAACTTCCGGGAATTCAGCCAGGTAACACTTTCAGCGACCGCCGATATTTCGGCGGGAGAACACCCCGCCATTTTCAAGGCAAACTGCAACGGACAGGCGGCGTACATGCTACGAATTTAAAACCTCGGTTTTCGGACTGAAGCGGGAAAGATAACACACACACTGAACACTAGTGCCACCAAAGATGACCAAAGTCAGAGCTATCGATAGTGAGATTCTGCTAATTCGTGTTCAACTCCCTCTAATTTACTTACACACATCATAAAAAGTTCTGCATCACCTCGGTTTCGAGAGTTGCGAAACCTGTACAGAAAATTGGACTAGACGTCAACATAAACATCATTTCTGCCCTTTTTACTGCTCATGAAAACCACACACTGCATGTTGTACCAACATACAGCGAGACCTTCAGAGGTGGTGGTCCAGATTGCTGTATACACCGGTACCTCTAATACCCAATAGCACGTCCTTTTGCACTGACGCACAAATGTATTCGTCGTGGCATACTATCCACAAGTTCATCAAGGCACTGTTCGTCCAGATTGTCCCACTCCTCAACGGCGATTAGGCGTAGATCCCTCAGAGTAGTTGGTGGACCACGTCGTCCATAAACAGTCCTTTTCAATCCATCCCAGACATGTTCGATAGGATTCATGTCTGGAGAACATGCTTGCCACTCTAGTCGAGCGATGTCGTTATCCTGTAGGAAGTCATTCACAAGATGTGCACGTTGGGCGTGCGAGTTGTCGTCCGTGAAGGCGAATGCCTCGCCAATATGCTGCCGATATGCTTGCACTGTCGATGGGAGGATGGCATTCACGTATCGCACAGGCGTTACGGCTCCTTCCATGACCACCAGCGGCGTACGTCGGGCCCACATAAAGCCACGCCAAAACAGCAGGGAACCTCCACCTTGCTGCATTCGCTGGACAGTGTGTCTAAGGCGTTCAGCCTGACCGGGTTGCCTCCCAACACGTCTCCGACGATTGTCTGGTTGAAGGCATATGCGGCACTTGTAACAACAACAACTGTACATATAATAATTTTTTCTTCGGATTTTCGATAAATTAGTGTAAGCAATGTTTTGATTTCATTTCTTTTTCTTTTCGTGTCATTATGTTAAAGAAAATGTAAGCAACTTTAGATGTGAATATTAATATTTATGTCAGTTTTCAAGCAATGCTGTAACAAAATTGAAGTGTAACCCTTGTTGAATTTATTGTAACATGTTTGAAATTGTAATTGTGCGCCTGGTCCATGCGTAGGCAATGTATTAGAATATGTGGAATGTAAAACCTTTGGTGAATACCCTATCTGTAGGGGAGTGGTAAAAGGTGGAGGGCAGGCGAGCGCGGGAAAATACACACGGGCGCGGCACGGCATAACGGGCTCAGCAAAATAGTCGGAGTTGGGCATCGGTCTGAGGAACACGTTCCGGATCGAGGAGGCTACCCTGGAAAAAGTGGCTTCATTGAGCCTCGGATGTGCCGTTTCCGACGACTATACAGCATGGCTATATTCTATAGGCACTGAATTGAAAAAGATTGCGACGCTAAGAAGAAGAAAAGTGCCGATACAGCAAGAGCCAAACCTGTGATTGTATGTGTGCTGTGCGCCTCGCCATTTCGCCGCCCGCCAACCGCTGCATCGACACGAACAGGTTGAATCTTTAGTATTGTATTCGTGTGGACCAGTGTTAATTTTGTTCCTGACTGTTCAATAACAACTTAACTTTTACCAGAATTGTCCTATCAATGAATTATCCTCATCACTAACCTAGACAGGGTCCTTTCCACATGTTGTGCAATCCGAGTGTCCCAAAATGAAGATTTAAAGTTTATGTTAATAAGAATTACTTGCAGACCTATTTATGCTAGAATGAATTTTAAGGAGCTTTATGGTTAATGAAAATATAAGTAAAGAGCAAAGGTCTGACAAAGTTGTAAGATAATTTTGGAATTGGTTTAGTAAGGAAGCTTAACTAATTTGAGACAAAAATAATGGTAGTTAAATGAGGAAGTAATTGGACAATAAGAGTAATAACTCATATTTTGTAAATCTTGAGTACTTAATGTTTCCAATAGTTAATGGTTTCAACACTGTGATCATAACAGTTTCAGGGTCCCCCCCCCCCCCCTCTTTCACTCTTTTCTTTTCTATTCATTTAAATTCTGGAGTGTATTGAACTAATTTGACCTGCAAAGTTAAAGTCAATATAAAACCTAAATTTATCAGTGTTTTACCCTTATTAAAATTGACATTGTTTGTGTGTTTCAAAAGTGCTATTTCTAGGGTAACCTATGCCCGATTTCAGTCAGATCAATAGACAAAACGCAGTTTGTGGTAATCATTATAGTGTAATGTTGTGTATTTATAGCTTGTCCAAATTAGTACAGAAAGGGAAAATATTAGTTCAGTAGATTTTTCTGGTTCTAAAATTTACCATATAATGCAGTATTACTACGTGTTGTTATGCTTGTACGTACATCCACTTGTACGAGGAAAAAACTCACTTAATGCCTAATTAGGCTGGCGACCGTATTATTAACAATTGGTAGCATCTGCTATGTATGTTTCTTGCCCGTCCTAACGTGTAGTTGCACTGTATACTTGCTTGACATATCATTGTTGTTACTGAGTGGGCGTAAGTCTGATTTTGCCTTCATTCAGGTACACGCGGTCAACATATTTACTAAAATCCTTTCTTATAAGGTGAAGCCCGTCAACTTATCATAGTACAGGCTTTAAAGAGTTAACGTACGCCCGAGCGTAGACGTTACACACTCATCGGTGAAGGGAACGTGATGCCACTCCTGAGCAGTCCATTCGGCATGTTATGCCCATCTGTACAGCGCTGCATGGTGTCGTGGTTGCAAAGATGGACCTCGCCGTGAACGTCGGGAGTGAAGTTGCGCATCGTGCAGCCTATTGTGCACAGTTTGTCGTAACACGACGTCCTATGGCTGCACGAAAAGCATTATTCGATATGGTGGCGTTGCTGTCAGGGTTCCTCCGAGCCATAATCCGTAGGTAGCGGTCATCCACTGCAATAGTAACCTTTGAGCGGCCTGAGCGGGGCATGTCATCGACAGTTCCTGTCTCTCTGTATCTCCTCCATGTCCGAACAACATCGCTTTGGTTCACTCCAAGACTCCTGGACGCTTCCCTTGTTGAGAGCCCTTCCTGGCACAAAGTAACAATGCGGACGCGATCTAACCGCGGTGTTGACCGTCTAGGCCTGGTTGAACTACAGACAACATGAGCCGTGTACTTCCTTCATGGTGGAATGACTGGAACTGATCAGCTGTTAGGGGCGCTGTTCGTGCATGATTGTTTACATCTCTGGGCGGCTTTAGCGACGTCTCTAAACAGTCAAAGGGACTGTGTCTGTGATACAGTATCCACAGTCAACGTCTATCTTCGTTCTGGGAACCGGGGTGATACAAAACTTTTTTTTTCATGTGCGTAAATACTTCAATTTATACACTTTTTTTATGGACACAATAAACGAAGTATGAGAGAGGGCTCAAAACAGATAAAGTAAGATTAAATTAAATGCAACTGATATAGGTGAGCACGAAGTCCACCGACAAAATTTCGGAAGTGGCTCGGGGACATTTTCTGAGTGTTTTCGTAAAAGGGGTCTGTGATCTCCGGTCGTTCGTAATAGAACAACTACATTTCGTTTGATTTACTACCCCATATTTTTATCTGTTTTGAACCATAAACATCTGGGCAACTGTGCAACTGTCGACTCTATGTGCTGTGTGTCTTGTTTAGAATTAATATTGTTCCATTCAGTCGCGACACTTGCTGTTGATAACAGTAATGCCCGCTTCGTTCTTCGCTCTCCAGATTGCATCCAGTACTGCTCGTTTCTGTCACAGGTTTTTTTTCCGGCAGTGTTACTTGAACGTTGACAGTGACAGACGGCATTATGGATAGGTTGGCCGATGCGCCCATCGTGAACGGGCTCACTGAATGCAATGGCACAACAGTGCCATGTTGACGAGCGACCTCTTTCCGCAGTGACAGCCATCATATCACAGCACTTTCGCATTTGTAATTTTTGCAACACAACCAAGAAAACAGATCCGAGCCTGAACCGAGTAGTACTTAATGTAAGCTCTCGAGGGCGACGAGCAAAGTAGGCATTACTTCTGGCGACAGAAACAACAGTGAGTGAATGGAGCAAGATTTTACCAAACAACACACACAGCGCGTGCAGTCTATACTTGCGCTCTTGTGGAGATTTTTACAGTAGAATACAGATATAAAAATAAATGAGGGTATGAAATCAAACGGACCTAGTTATTGTATAACGAGCCACCGGAGTCCTCGAGACCATTATAGCAAAATACCCAGAAGAAAATATTTGGGCAATCTGCGAAATTTTGTAGGGATTCACCATGTGTAAGTCAATATTACTGCGTGTGGCTGAATGACCGTGTGCAAGTGTTACAGTCGGACGCCACTTTGGCGACGTGCATGTCCCTAACCTACCCCAGCAGTTCCGTCAGTGAAAGGGAACATAAAGATTAACGTGTAATCTGAACCCCGTGTCGACCCAGACGACTCCTCACGTCGTTGAGACGTGAAGGCTAAATTATACAGGCCGCCTGACAGTTTCAGTGGTCGGACTAGGAATCGAATCCTCGACATCCCGATTTACAGGCACACTATTTACCACCAGACCACTTGTATAACGAACAAAGTAATACAATGAAGAGCTGCAAGGACGTTACTGAACCAGGTGCCGAATTGAAGCACTTAGAGTAAATGTAAATACTTATGGGATGGACATAGTAAGAAATAAACCGTAAAACAAAAGTGGCTTGGATTTCATTTGGGAAATAGGATATCTTACAGAACTACTAGCTTACTTGAAACTATTTGTAGAGAATGTGCCAAACATATAGGGTCTAAACCATAGACATGGCAGAGGATCCTAAATTGAGTATTCTAACGAAAGAAACCAACGGTCGTAAATAAATCTGCTATGCTTCTAAAGCGCAACAGTTTTAGTTGCATAGAGGGTGATCCAGATGCCCTTACTGCTGGGTTTTATGCAACCCACAATGTCTTCAAATACCACAATCAAGATTTTCACTCTCGCTCACTATGCACAAATTGTGAGTCCTAGAGAAAAAAGAACAGCATCTTTTTGCACGATATTTAATGCAGTTAAATTTTGTACTAGGATATGTTATCGCTAGAATCCATGGTTTTTGAGCTATCCACGAAAAACGCGTTTGGAGGTCACTTTTGTATGTTTCTCTTGAATAATTCGAAAACTTCAGCCTCTAAGGAAAATGTATCTCAGTGCAAAATTTAAATACAATAAATTTCCTACAAAAAAGGTCCTGTAATTTCTTTTCTGTATGTAGCGAGTGAGAAAATATGAAAATCTTGTGTGTGGTATTTGAAGGCATTATGGGTTGCATAAAACCCAGCGGTACGGGCAGCTTAATCATTCGGTCTACAATGTCTAACCATGTCAAAACATTTTTCTTAATTTTAATTAAGGCCAGAATTATATTAATTTATTCTTAACACGTACAGTTTTCCCATCTGGAAAACATCTTTAAACATATCACATCATACCACAAACTACTAAATTTACGTAAATCTTTCTTTTCATTGATTACCAAAAAACCTTGCTCGGCAACAGACCCTTCCAAAGTTTTGTATCGCATTGCGTGTGCCGGCCGAAGTGGCCGTGCGGTTCTAGGTGCTGCAGTCTGGAACCGCGAGACCGCTACGGTCGCAGGTTCGAATCCTGCCTCTGGCATGGATGTGTGTGATGTCCTTAGGTTAGTTAGGTTTAACTAGTTCTAAGTTCTAGGGGACTGATGACCTCAGATGTTAAGTCCCATAGTGGTTAGAGCCATTTGAACCATTTGAACCATTTTTTTTATTGAATGTCGTCGATATTTAACTCGTAACAAATATTAAGTTTATATCTTCTGTCTCCTATATAAATAACGTAAAAATTGTGATATTCGTTTACGGTGCAGATTTCGAATCCTGATCCAGCACACATTTATAGGCCAGTGTCCACTCAGCTTTTTGGGAGGGTCTCATGTGAAATGAAAAGAACGCAATGCCAGCGGCTGTTGTGCACACACACTGCTACTGGTGACAAATCGTGAGCCGCGTCGGTACGAATGAAGCCTGTCACTGGGATCCAGAGGCCATCCTCGGTACTGCAGACGGCTGGTTGAACTGGCATCGACAGCTAGCCTCGGACGCTGAGCAGAAGCCGAGCCGGCGATCTGCAGCATCATTCCCAGAACCAGCTGCGGTCCTCTGGTTTTGAGCCAAATGGAGGGCTTAAAACAGGGGGTCAGACGGTTCTGTGACACTCTCGAATGCAAATTTATCGACCCCTGCTGTAGGTTGGAGAACCGTAGGACTCCCCTTAATAAGCATGCACTACGCGCAGGAAGTGATTTCCAGGGTAGCAGAGCACATCCCCGAATGCTCGTGGATGTAAAACGACGCTCATGGAAACCTGAGAAGGTTTTATTTAGTCATATTGCCTCGAGACGACACATTCATAAATTACGTTCCGATATGGGGAGAAAACCTTACTTAGCATTAAGTGTCTGAGGAAATTCCGCATCTGGAGGGTTAATCTATTTAGTTATCTAGCGAAAACGGTTCCACGTTATACAGTGTTAAGTCGAGACTGCTACAACCAGAAGGGTATTTTGCGGTAGCAGCCACATTCTGCAGTTAGAAATGGTGCGTTATTCCAGGAAGCAGTGCTTGGCCGTCTGTAAAAGATTGAGCCACTTTTGAACTCGATTGACGAGGTCGCAGCAGGACAACAAACGCCATCGCAAAAGAGACTCATAGATAAACAGGTGAGGAAATTCATCCGACATGCACCACAACAACACGATGCGGACTGCAGATCGCCAGCACAACGACGAAGAACTGAAGCTGGTGCCATCTCGGTACCTAAGAAGGAACTTCCTGTAGCCGTGGATTATCCATTTCTGCGAAATATCGGCGTGGTGTCCTAGTGGTAAAGTGCGATCGTGGAGACCATAAGGTCGCCCGATCGAATCCTGGTCAGACAAACGAATTTTTCAGAGTGCCCTTACGCTAACCTTCATCTCTCAATAAGTGACTGCGTGCTAGGAATGGCATGTGGCTCGGATTTCACGTTAAATAGTAGTTAGTATTACTGGAGTAGGTTAAGAGTGCAGAAGTCGGAGATGTGGAGCTCAATTGAAAGAATATACAACAGGCGAGTTAAGGAACAAGCAACTCGGAAGATGAACGTTCTGACTGCTGATGGTACCTGGCGTGAATCGAGCTGGGATCCTTCTAAACTCGAAACACCAGCTCCTAACTTGACAAGGGACGACAGCAACAGCCTACGCTCACTCCGCAACGGTGCTTTTATCTCTGTCCTGGCAACTGACAAGGGCAATGGAGTCATCATTAAAAAAGAAAGAAGGACATCATTAATAGAAGATTCCGTTGATACTGGAGGACAACACCTACCGAAAAATGACACGTTTCCATCGTCAAGAAGGATGAGGAAGATGTCGAAGTTATTCAAACGGTAGTCGCCGAAAGAGATTGGTGTTTATAATCTCCCCCCTCAGGCACGAAAATCACCTACTTTTCTGGCCTGCGAAATATAAACAAGAAGGACCTGTTCGTAGCCTATGGTTAGCACCATTAGATTACTAACGTATAAAGTGACAAAACACTGTACGCTACCTTGTCTGTCTACTTATCCCGCATATATGGCATTACATGCGCAACGTAAAGAATAAGGCAGACTTCGTCAGACAAATGAAACGTCCGTGTGTTCCGTAAGCGAATTATATTGTCAGCTTTGATGTGATTCTATTAGTCACGTGTGTTTCCATCAAAGACTCAACAGATCTGATCTCCTCGTTCTGTAATAGCACTGTGGAAGATATAATAATAACGCGTCAGCGTGTGTTTAATTATCAAGCACAACCTCAAGTGGTCTTATCTTTTCTACGGCAGAAAGTATTCCGAACACACTGCTCGTGTTGTTATGGGAAGACCGTTAGCTCTAATCATAGCTAATTTAGTAGTCTATGTCATTAAGTGGGATTAATATTTTTATAGAGCTTTTGATTTAATTTAGATATGTTCTTTCTTTTTGACTTTTCTCTTCTTTGCGTGGTTGACAAAGTATTCACGCGACTGCAATGCGTGTTACGAGTTTACCGAGATGACAGTTAGCACCATTCTGTAATTTTTCTTTCGTAGGCTTTATACTGTAATAATCTTTCCGAAGATCGCAGGTTCTAATACGCTCCACCATAAGCTCACCAAACTAAAACAATCTCATATATTAAATAACTTAGAGAAATTAAATATCTTTCGGTCGAAAGAGGTTGTTTAAATATTTGAAACTGATAATAAATTTTTATAAACAAGACTCACAGGATTTGTAACACTGCCCAACAATGAAAATATTTTGGGCTCAAAAATAGCTTATTCTTACGTATTTCCACATGATGAATTCAAAGATTACCGTAACAATGACCGATTAGCTCTTACTTTCGATATGTAATAACATGTCATTTTTTCCTGACCTATGACTTTAGTTTGGAGGTACTTCTGTTTTTGGCGTTGCCCCACCTGTTATACGACGAAACAACGTTCTACAGTTGGTTGTAGGGTTATAATATTGCTACTGTTCCTGTGACTGTATGTTTCATACTTTTTTGTTGTATTGTTTAGCGCAGAATTTCAGGTTCAATTGGTTCAAATGGGTCTGAGCACTATGGGACTTAACACCTGAAGTCATCTGTCCCCTACAACTTATAACTACTTAAACCTAACTAACCTAAGGACATCACACACATCCATGCCCGAGGCAGGATTTGAACCTGCGACCGTAGCGGTTGCGCGGTTTCAGACTGAAGCGCCTAGAACCGCTCGGCCACACCGGCTGGCTAGAATTTCAGGTTTTCGAGTGCTTTTCAGTTGTAACAGAACGTTACAAAAATCTGTAAGTTCAGTGAGAATTTTTGTTGCATTTATGGTAACATTTTCGTTGCAGAAACGCAGTCTGACCCCATTTCTGAAGACCGCCTAGCATCATTATTTTGGTGTGCAGGTAATGAACCATGGTAAATCATGGCCTCTGCACGTACGTTGCAACTTTTGTTCAGTTATACGGCGAGAAAGGCCTAGAATTTTTTTTAAGAACAAAAGAACGATCTATATCTTCTGCTACGCATATTATTTGGTGGGAACCTACAAACCATACAGATAACTGTTGTTCCTGTTTGACCCTGCGTATAAAGGTAGGATTGTCAATGGAAAAATGGAGGAACTGTTCAGCACCTCGACCTTCAATCTGCTATTCGACCTATTGCATGTTCAGACAGTTTGCTAGTTCCCACTACTCCCCAAAGTTGTGAATCTCAAGTAGAAGATGAAGATGGCGTGGAAGAAGAAAAAAAAGACAAGCTTTCCACATCTCATGAGTCTGATTTCCACGAAAAAGGTGGTAAATCTCCCAGACTTAGTCAACTGGGGTTGAATGATGCCATTCAAGACCTTGATTTGTCTAAGGACAAGACGGAAATTCTAGGGTCAGGACAACAGCAATGAAATCTTCTCTATAGTGATGTCAGAGTCTCACAGTGTAGATATCGCCATAGGGAACTGGTTACTGATTCCTTTTTTTTTTTTTTTTTTTTTTTTTTTTTTTTTTTTTTTTTTTTTGTTCTAGAAGTTGTGTCCTGTGATAATGACAGAAGCTGAAGAAATTAATTAAAATTTGTGAGTTATGCTGTGGCTCGTGTTGGTGCTGTTGTAGGTTTTCGTCCTCCGTTGGAGGCCAGACCGTATCGTTTAGTTGGCATGGTTGCGGTTGTTTGCATTCTTCTTGTGTTGAATGGCGCCGCTTGGTTTCGCAAATGTTGCCTGTCCGCTAGTGGCAACAGCGGCGTTATCGATATGTAGTAAGTGTTGCCCTATCTTTGGGGTGATGTAGTTGTTCTTCCGGGTATGTGAGTGAGCACTTCGGTTGGGGACTCCAGAGGAACTAAGAGGGCAGTGTGAGAACACGCCGGGACCGTTGGCGGCATGCATGCACTGCCGGATGGAAGGGCTGTGGTCGCGAGGGTACACGACCTACACGTCAACCGGATCCAACAAGCTTTACGTGGAGTGGATTATAATTATAGTAGTGAAACCTCCGCCATTGTGAGATGTCTCGATTCTCCAGTGACTTGGGTTCGTGTTGCTGCTCACAGTGTGGCCGAGATGAAGAGCAGCGAGTGGAGTAGTTGGGGAAGGCGGATCTAATTAGCTGTCCTCGATCTCTTGTTACTAATTGCTGCATTCTATGTGTTACTATTTGTTAAGTTCAACCAGCGGTATTTTTCCTGCCTGGTGGCCACTAAGGCCCCAGTGACCTGCTCTGGACTTTAGTGTATGTAACGGCAGTGTACGTTTCCTCGCCTTGCCGCTGCTGTCCGGTAAGGCGTGTAGTTTTGACAGTTTCCTTAATTTGTAGGTCGGTTGCTGTTTCCTTCTACTCTGGTAGTAGTGGTTCCTTTCTCCTTTCGGGCGCTCTAAACACGGCGTTCTGAGGACGTAGTGCTGACCGCCGATTCTGGCTTTGGCGTGGTGTTCCATCGTTGCATTGGTTATCGTCCGTTAGGTAGCTTCAGCAGATTATCATTACTCACTCGTTAGACTGCCACGAGTCTCAGTTACCATCTTCTGAAGTGAATGCAACTCTTGGCGGCCTTTCTCATCACTCGCGATAGTGTTTTTGGCCTGACCTACTCAGAGGTCGATTCCTGGAGCACCGTCTGTGACTAGCCCTTGTGTTTTATTATTGTGTTATTATTTTATGATTGTATTACCAAGTTACCATCATTTGTCTCACCTGTTTGGTGATCAGTTGCTTGTCCTTTTGAATTAACCTTGCTATTATATTTGCTGTTTTATTATATGTTTCTATTTTTTTTTTTAATATAATTGCCATTCTTGGCGTTACAGCAAGTTTAAACGGTGGTGCTGCCAAGGTTTGAATCAATTAGTCTCACCTGTTTGGTGATCAGTTGCCTGTCTTTTAAATTAACTTTTGCTTTTGCTTTGCTGTTTGACAGTATGTTTGTTAAATTTTTTTAATAATTGCCATTCTTGGTGTTAAATGCCTTCAGCCGTGACTGTCGCTACTTGTCTTAAAATTCTATGTGGCAACTGTATTTTAGCAGTTAACCTTTAAGACCTTAGTGATTTGTTTTCAGTATGTTAATAACTGTAGTTCGTAAGGTGCAACAAGTTTAATCAATTCTTAATTTTTTGCCATTAAGGCCTTCAGCCGTGAAATTGTTCTTAGATTATTGCCATTATTTTAATTTGTTGTTGATTTTAAATAAATTGTGAGTTGTCAAAAGAAAAGCCAACCAATAGTAACTGATTACGGCCCCATCCACCATCGTAACCGAATCCTGCCTCCCTTGACCATCAGGTCTCAATTTGTGCCACAGCTCTGGTTTGAACTCAGGGTGTAACGCCGGTAATGCATATCCTCGTATTTCCATCTATTGTACTATATTTTTTCCCTTGTTTTGTTACCTCAAGATATGACATTTCTGTGTCTTTATATATTGTAATTGTTTTTACTATATATATATATATATATATATATATATATATATATATATATATATATATATATATATGCATTTATGTCGATTTATAATTGGTTTATTTTGTGAATATTATTTGTATTTATACGCTGGGTCTGGCCTAGGGAAAACTATACTATCGAACGAATACATCGATAGGTCGTGTGGAGAACGAAAGTGTTTAGGATCTTTGGTATAGTGTTAACTCTGTCGCGTGGAGCGCGTGCAGAGCAGAAGGAATCTGGTTGGAGTAGCGAGTGGAGCAGGTGTGTGGTGTGAAGCTTCCGCGAGTTGCCGCGCTTTCGGGGTTTGGCAGCATGTAATTGCGCTCGACTTGCGACGATAGTTTCTGACATGGTGTCGCGGACGGGAAGCATTAGCTGGCGCACATCAAGAGCCCGTTTCGTCTGGTGACCGTGTCGAGAAGAAGGCGCGCCAACATCCAGCTTCTGCAACAGCGACGGCCGACAATGAGTGACTGTCGCCACATCCTCGATCGACGGCTTCAAACCTTCAATCAACCAACAAGGAAGACTGGAAGCACGTAAAGTTTTAGAACTGTATGGCAGACCTCAGCTTTTCAAACTTTTAAAATTGTTGCATCACAAAATTACAGCTACTTAGCATGAACCTTTGTTGCTCATTGTCCCAAGTGCATTACCAAGCACGGTCCCTTCCTTTTCCGAAATGAACCCGAGTGTCGTTGAAATTCAAACGCCAGCATAATTCCATTTCACTGCTTTAATTTCAAAGTTCAGTTTAAGTATTCATAGCTGGCTACAATATTTAGATTACGCAAGCACAAATTAAGAGTGCGAGTTTTGTTACCGTATTTTAGCTTACCTGTGACTGCAGCTCAGCTTGGTACGTACTAAATTTTACTATTGTTAATTGTTCAGAATCATTTAATTCAAGTTCAAAGCTAAATCTCTTATTTCTAACTTGCGTAGATTCAAGTAGCTTTTGAAATGATTGTTGAGGTAGTCCAAGACTAACTGTATTTTACTGAATTTCGATGTGCTTCAGAAAGAAAGCTCACTATTAACTTCAGTCACTAAATTAACTTTCGATTTTATTAATTCTTTTGCTAAATTATGTCAGAGTGTAGCGAGATTTATTACTTCTGACAAACTTTCAGTTTTCACACTACACGTGTCAACCTTCAGTTGCCACGCTTCTAGTGCTAATTATATGTGTAATAACCTTTCTTTTTCAGTTACTATAGTAATTGTCCTTAGGACTGGCGACCGTAATTTCCCCTAAATCTCAAATATCTAATTACCGCTAGTTAATTGTTAACGTAACGGCCGCACATTTACTTTCTTTATTAACTTTACCCCTTTTCAAAATTAATTTCCACCAGTTTCATTGGCATTTATCCTTTCATTTAGATGTAACCCTTTCCTCCCTCTTTACCGACAGGTTAACTTCGGTGACGATTGCTTTTCCCAAATTTCCATTAGGTACACGCGGTTTAATTTTTCACTGTCATTAAGGCCGATAAGTGAGGGGGAGGTTACACGTGGCGACCTGGTGACAGGACAATCTTCGGATTTGAGGTTGTTCTGGACACGAATTTTGTTTGGTGCAAATGTCGTAACAAAGTATTAGTTACAAACAGATAGTTACACCAGCGAGATTAAGTAGTGGGAGGAATCCTAATTAGATTTGAGATTTGTTACTTATATTGAAAATTATAAAAATGAGAGAAGGCAACAATTACCAAAATTTGGTAGACTTGGATGCGGAACAATCGGTCGAACAGTGGGAAACGCGCACCGCGGTATCCATTGTTCAGGGACAGTCGGCTAGCGTGAAAGACGCGACCGCCGAAACGCAACAAAGAGCAGAAATGGAATTCCAAACTTTAGAAAATGTTTCGGAATCGGAATTGAAAATCAAATCTGAACCCCTTGATGACGAATACTCGGGGACAATTAAAGAGGAAGCAGCTACGGAAGTAAAACCGGTAGTTTCCGGGAATTTAGCTAATTTATTGAATGTTTTGATTAACGAAATCAAGGCTCAGTCTAGCAAGATAGAAACTCAATCGGCAGAAATTAAAGCTCAGGCTGCCAAGCAAGAAGCTCTGTCTGAAAAATTTGAACGGATGCTAGACAATCATAACAAAGCTATTAACGTTGTTATCAACAATGTTGGAGTTTTTAACACAAAAGTTGATAAAATCAAAGAAGATATTGTTGTAATTAATACCGAAATCGGTAATCTTAAACAGGAAATGATAGGCGTTCAGGCGGAAATTGCGAGCATAAATACTCGTTTTAATTCCGAAATTAGCAGAATCGAGAAAAGTGTAGGAGAATCAGTTGCTCCGATCATCGAGAATAAGGTGACGGAACAAATTCAATTAGTGAAAAAAGAGGATCAAAAGAAGGTGGAAACTTTAAAGGCTTTAGTATCCGAAGTAGATACCAAAGTGACGAAGCAGGCTAATACCTGCGAAGAGAAAAAGAGGGAAGTGGAAACGCTTGCGACAACCACTTGCCAAGTAATTACGAGAGTGTCGGAATTAGAAAAGAAACTTGACGAAAAACAGAGCTATGTGCCAATCTATGCACATAGTTCGGAATTGTTGACGAAAGAGGAGCGGTTCGACCCCTTGAAAAAAGGCGGTATACACGCGACGGATTTCATTAAGAATTGTGAAAGAGTTTTACCCAGATCATGGACTGATGAGAGAAAAATTAATGCGATTATTGATGTGTTGGCTGGTGATGCCAAGCGTTGGGGCTTAAACCTCAACATTACGAACCTGACTTTTGACGAATTTAAAAATTTGTTTCTGGCTGAATACTGGCCAGAGCAAAAACAGCAAAGTGTCTGGCGCGAATTTGTCGTATCGAGGCCTTTCGATGCGAATTCGCGCGGTTCGATGAAGGAGTTTTGTGAGGGCTGGATCCGCAAGTTGGAATACTTGCGTGATCGCCGCACGGAATCCGAAATAGTCTGGGAACTCTACAAAAAGCTTCCAGATGATACAAAACAATACGTAGGAAGCAATTACAGGACAATAAATGATTTCGTGGAAAGAGTGGAGGACGAGGACAATTGGCGCAATAATCGCGACAGTGGTAGAGGCCGTGGTAACAACAACGGGTACCACAGCAACCACAACAACGATAACCATGGGAATAATGCATACCGCAACCATGGCAGCAATAACAATAATGGTTCGGACCGTAATAACAATCGGTACATTGCAAATAATAACAGGAATGACGGAAACCAGTATCATACTAACGTGATACGGGCTTCACAGGATAGTAATAACGCCAGAGGGTGCGATAAGCCGCCTCAGCAGCATTCGGGGAGCAGATTTGCTGGGACGAGACAGGGAAACCATTAGCCGCGCCGGTGAGGGGCCGACCGGGCGTGGAGAAATTTTGGCGGCCCAATAACAGGAGAAAACCCAGGTGTCGTCGTTATGAAAATTCCGTATGGAATAATCAACGGCAGGAGAGTGTGCCAGTGTTAGGAGAAAGGAGTGCGCCCACAAGTAGTAGATCAGCTGTATACATGGCAGTAGAAAATACATTTACTGTCAGTGAGAACAATGTAAGTAGTGTTCCGGAAATAGATTATAAAGTGGCAGCTGTAACACCCACAGCAGAACTGGAGATTGAGTTTAAGAATGATTCGCAATTGTTGCGAGAAGATCAGATGTCGGATAACACGTCCGTCATCGAGCGAGGGGATGCAGAGAGGGATGAGGTCTGGTTAAGGCAGTTCGGTCGCTTATACGACGAACTAAGAGATTATATGGGCCTGTACGGGAGAAGTGTTTATGGGGAGCGCGGGCAGGATTTGCCGCGTCTCGTCCCGCAGGAAGGTGGTGTTTGTGAAGTGATAGAAAGTTCTGGCCCTAACCGGCAGACTTTACCAGAAATAATTGATGTTAATGGGGAACACGAGTCAGATTCGTCGTGTTTCGTCCCGCAAGAGTTGGATGTTGAAGTAGTAACGGAAAGTTCTGGCCCTAACCGGCAGACTTTACCGAAAGTTATAGTGGTAGAAGTAGCCGACCCATCCGACGCAAACCTCCAGTTTAAACATTGCGAGAGTATTGAGGAAACGGATTACGAAAATTTTGGTGATAGCCGGACACGATTGGCAGAAAAGCACGTAGATTACAGCGTGTATGAGGTTAAAGCTGACGTTATACGGTCAGACGGTAGCAGTGTGGGTTGCGCAGATCTAGAGGAAGTAATTGCAAATACTACTGGGCACATTTCTCCAGGTAGATTGGCAGATGAGATCAATCTGACCAAAGAGGAATCAACGAAGGTGACAATTAGTGAATTGATAGCAAAGCAACACTCACTAGTTGACGAGTTACAAGAAAAGGTTTCGGTATTTGAGGCGAAGCTACAGACTAAGCCTCAGGAGAAACGTGTTGAAATTAAAACTGCATGTGAACAGAGGCTGAAAAGGCCGCCAGATAAGCCGGATTTACGATCAAAGCCGGATGGTTTTTTTCTGGAATGACCTGGATATAGACGAGGATTTACTGTGGGAAAATAAAGAAACAGTCGAGGACAGGTGTAGACAGATATTAGTGTCTGTTAATATGCACGACCTACAACTAAACGTGTTGATTGACACCGGTGCAGAATTGAGTGCTGTATCTGGGAAAATATTTGAGTTACTGAAAGACAGACCCGGCATCGTAGTTATGCCAGTAACAGGAGTGAAAATTATCGGTGCTACTGGGAAGGCCAGTAAACCGGTCACAAAACAGATTTTTGTCAACTTCGAGATATGTGGGGCACGATACGAACAAGAGTTTGTCGTCGTGCCAGACTTAACTACGGAAGTAATTATCGGGTTAGATTGGCTATTAAAGTACCGTGCAGTGATTAATTGTGAAAGCAAAACTTTGACATGTACGTCACAAGATAAAACAATAGTAGTTGGTTTTGACGAGGTAGGAGACGGTGTGCATAGGCAATACCAGCCTATACACATTGTTAACTGGCCGGATGCTATTGACGTAGGTATGAATTTGAACTACTGTAATGTGAGGAATCTCGGCATTGACAATAGTGTAGAAAGTGAATTGGAAAGTATTGTAGACGGTGTGTCAAACGTAACACACGAACAAAGACGAGGCCTGTATGAAGTAATAATGAGGAATAAGAGTGTGTTTTCAGACAAACCGGGACTTGTGGAAGGATATAGATGCAAGTTGCATGTAATTCCTCACGAACCATTCTTCGTGAGACCGTATGCTATACCACTGTCCAAAAAGGAAGCAGTGCAACGGCAGATAGATAAGATGATCGAATGGGGAGTGATTGAAAGAAGTACGAGTCCATACAATAACGGTTTGGTCATTGTAGCAAAACGGGATGGCAGTGTGCGTATTGTGATTGACGCACGCACGTTGAATAGGGTCGTTCAACGCGAAACAGACAGACCAGAGAGTATGGAGGAGATTTTGCAACGTTTTCATGATGTTAAGTTCATGACTAGCCTCGATCTGACGGCTAGTTACTGGCAAATAGAACTCGAAGAAGAATCTAGGCCATACACCGCCTTCTTGTTTGCGGGCAGGTGTTATCAGTATAGAGTACTGCCGTTTGGACTTAATGTATCTGTGTCCGTATTCATCAGGGCCCTAGATAAAGTGCTAGGACCGGCTTTGAGTTCAAGATTAACTGTATATGTTGACGACCTATTGTTGGCCAATGCCACTTGGCATGACCATTGTGACCTGTTAGATGAAGTTTTTAGAGCATTGCGCCGTGGCGGAATGACTCTAAAGCTAAAGAAGTGCGAATTTGTGAAGCAGGAACTGAAATTTTTAGGGCATGTAATTACCACTGATGGTATCACGAAAGACCCAGAGAAACTAGAGGCAATAAGGAATTGTCCTCCACCCAAGTCTAGGAAACAGTTAAAAAGTTTTCTAGGGCTCACAGGATTTTACCGTAAATTTGTAAAAGGACAAGTGTTTAATGATGAAAATTTGAATAACCTCTTACGCAAAAATGTTCCGTTTGTGTGGACTGACGGGTGTCAGGCCGCTTTCGAGAGATTAAAAGAAGAGTTGTTAAGATCTAACATACTATTTCATCCTGATTTATCGCTACCTTTCCATCTGGGAACGGATTCGTCGAATTACGGGGTGGGGGTAGAACTGTTCCAAGAAGTTGGTAAAGGAGAGGATAAGGAACACCGGACGATAGCGTTCGCGAGTCGAACTTTATCGAAAAGTGAGCGAAACTACACGATTTCTGAGAAAGAGTGTCTCGCTATCGTGTGGGGATTCAAGAAGTTCAAGGGTTACCTATGGGACCGTAAGGTGATTATTCATACGGACCATAAGGCGCTCACTTATCTGAAGGATTGTAAACTACTTCACGAAAGACTGACTAGGTGGTCGTTGTATTTACAGCAATTTAACTATGACATCTGTTACGTGAAAGGGACCGACAATTGCGTTGCGGATGCGCTGTCGCGGTTGCCCGAGTCTAATCAAGATGTATTGAAAGATGAGTCAGATGGAGTGGTCAAATTATACTATTTTAAAGAAGTTGAGGGACGCAAATTAATAGTGAACATCTGTAAGAATCTACGTCGTCATCAGAACGAGGACAGTTGTTTAAATATGGTGAAAACCCGATATGACGAAAGGAGTCCAGAAGGAGAGAAATTAAGGAAGTATTACAAGATATACGATCATATCTTGTACATACGTAAGGGTGAAGATAGTAATATTTGGCGGGTATGCTGGCCCACCAAAGTCGTCACGGAAATAATAGACTGTTACCATTTGGCGTATGGTCACTGTGGACCAAAGAAATGTACGGAAAAGCTGAGTGAAGTAGTGCAGTTTAACAACATGTTAAAACGCGTTACTGACAGAGTGAAAACTTGCGATTTATGTCAGAAGGTGAAGGTTACCAACTGTACGAATCGTGGTCCTATGCAAAGTATAAGGCCTAACGACACCTTTGAATTACTATGCGTGGACTTGTACGGACCTTTGCCCAAGTCATCAGGAAACTTTGCCTTCATTTTAGTAGTGCTAGAAACTTTTTCCAAGTTCATCAAGCTATACCCGATTAGGAAAGCTACAGCCAAAGCGGTCTATAGCAAGCTTGTGAACGATTATTTTGTTCATATTGGTAAGCCCAAGGCGATTCTATCAGACAATGGGGCACAAGTTGTGGAATGAAGGCATGGAAAGTAATGGGGTCGAGGTGATCCATATTTCAGCTTATTGTCCGGCTGAGAATCCCGCTGAGAGGTATATGCGCGAGCTAGGCCGACTGTGCCATACCTATTGCCATCACAACCATAGGGCATGGGGCAAATATGTAGCAGTATTTGAGAGAATTATGAACACCTTGAGACATGAATCGACGGGATTTTCTCCAGAGGAAATCCTGTTGGATGACAGAAGTAAAAGTTTAGTGGAAGAGATAATCAAATTCCCCCCACGGATTGACATTAGTATTGGTGTGAAAAAAGATCGTTTGCGAGAAGTAATGAAGCTTAAAGCCGATGCTCGAATACGTCGTCATGACGCTAAAGCGCGTTTTGCTAAGTTTGCAATCGGAGACTTAGTACTTGTAAAAGCTCATGAGAAATCGAGCGAGATAGACAATGAAATCTCTAAACTTAAGTTTGTTTATAATGGACCATATAAAGCCATTGGTATACCTCACACAAATGCTTATTGCTTAGAGTATCCAAGCTCTGGAAAACGATTAGGTATACGGAATATTGTAGACTTGAAATTGTACCAACCTAGGATTGATTAATACCACAGAATGGGTAATTTGTACAGTATGTAAATATAGAGTGTAAGATTTAAACGATTTGCTAGATTGCCATGCTTTTGCCTGACCAAGAGGACATTAAAGAAGTTGTAATTAATAAGTAATTAACTTGTACTAAATGATTTAACAGAGAGTGATCATTTATCAATTGAAAAATCCAAGCTGCTAGGTTTATTCAGCTGAGTCACTGTAGATTACGGAATGTAAATATGATTTTGTAACTAGCTGTAAGATTTCATAAGTATGCGATTTACTAGTCACTGCCGATGTACTTAGACGCTGTTTTAAGTTTCAGGCTAGTACATGCGTGTGATGATGGACAGTGTTGAGTTATCCACTGTGATAGAATTAATGGGCTCCTTGAGATTACTCGGGAGTGAGTTTTTCCGAAAGAATTCAGTGAAACGGACGTTCTGGAAATGCCGTTACACAGGCCAGTGAGATCAAGCGTGCCGCACAGGCGGGCGCAACAATACTGGCGAGGCGGAGTCGCTGTCGGCTCTTGTGCCGCTGTAGGCTCTTGTGCCGCTCTCGGCATTCTTTGTACTTGCGAGTACGGAAGGCGGAGTTGTTTTTCTTCCCGGACAGATGATGTAAAAGAATTCTGCTGTCGATATTTATGTTTTTTCGATCTGATGTGTGTTATTTTCTTGTTTAGCGTTTAATGGACTCCCATGACGAGAATATTAATTATGAAAAGGTTACATAAAAATGTGTATTCTATGTAATTAATTATTAATTTGCGTATTTTGATCTACCTGTTTTTATGACCATGTACTCTGATTAATTTTGTAAATAGTATTCCATTTCTTGATAGTGTTACGAATTTTGACGATTTTAGAATAGCTAAACCATTTTCTATGTTTTCTATGAGTTTTAATATGTTGTCAACCTGTTTTATTTTGTGCAAGATGACAGAGTGGAATAAGATTGGGAGTGTCTCCACTCAATTATTATGGTCTAAAAATTGATTTATGCTTAATTAGACGAATGCTAAATTTTGTTGATGTTTTGAGCATATGCATTTCCGCTGTTTTTTTTTTTTTTTTTTTTTTTTTTTTTTTGGGACATTTTCTGAGTCTGTTTAGGTTACACGTTACACGAACATCCTCAGACAATTTGGGGCACGTGTAACGCCGGTATGCATATCCTCGTATTTCCATCTATTGTACTATTTTTTTCCCTTGTTTTGTTACCTCAAGATATGACATTTCTGTGTCTTTATATATTGTAATTGTTTTACTATTTGTATATATATACATATATTTATGCATTTATGTCGATTTATAATTGGTTTATTTTGTGAATATTATTTGTATTTATACGCTGGGTCTGGCCTAGGGAAAACTATACTATCGAACGAATACATCGATAGGTCGTGTGGAGAACGAAAGTGTTTAGGATCTTTGGTATAGTGTTAACTCTGTCGCGTGGAGCGCGTGCAGAGCAGAAGGAATCTGGTTGGAGTAGCGAGTGGAGCAGGTGTGTGGTGTGAAGCTTCCGCGAGTTGCCGCGCTTTCGGGGTTTGGCAGCATGTAATTGCGCTCGACTTGCGACGATAGTTTCTGACATGGTGTCGCGGACGGGAAGCATTAGCTGGCGCACATCAAGAGCCCGTTTCGTCTGGTGACCGTGTCGAGAAGAAGGCGCGCCAACATCCAGCTTCTGCAACAGCGACGGCCGACAATGAGTGACTGTCGCCACATCCTCGATCGACGGCTTCAAACCTTCAATCAACCAACAAGGAAGACTGGAAGCACGTAAAGTTTTAGAACTGTATGGCAGACCTCAGCTTTTCAAACTTTTAAAATTGTTGCATCACAAAATTACAGCTACTTAGCATGAACCTTTGTTGCTCATTGTCCCAAGTGCATTACCAAGCACGGTCCCTTCCTTTTCCGAAATGAACCCGAGTGTCGTTGAAATTCAAACGCCAGCATAATTCCATTTCACTGCTTTAATTTCAAAGTTCAGTTTAAGTATTCATAGCTGGCTACAATATTTAGATTACGCAAGCACAAATTAAGAGTGCGAGTTTTGTTACCGTATTTTAGCTTACCTGTGACTGCAGCTCAGCTTGGTACGTACTAAATTTTACTATTGTTAATTGTTCAGAATCATTTAATTCAAGTTCAAAGCTAAATCTCTTATTTCTAACTTGCGTAGATTCAAGTAGCTTTTGAAATGATTGTTGAGGTAGTCCAAGACTAACTGTATTTTACTGAATTTCGATGTGCTTCAGAAAGAAAGCTCACTATTAACTTCAATCACTAAATTAACTTTCGATTTTATTAATTCTTTTGCTAAATTATGTCAGAGTGTAGCGAGATTTATTACTTCTGACAAACTTTCAGTTTTCACACTACACGTGTCAACCTTCAGTTGCCACGCTTCTAGTGCTAATTATATGTGTAATAACCTTTCTTTTTCAGTTACTATAGTAATTGTCCTTAGGACTGGCGACCGTAATTTCCCCCAAATCTCAAATATCTAATTACCGCTAGTTAATTGTTAACGTAACGGCCGCACATTTACTTTCTTTATTAACTTTACCCCTTTTCAAAATTAATTTCCACCAGTTTCATTGGCATTTTTCCTTTCATTTAGATGTAACCCTTTCCTCCCTCTTTAGCGACAGATTAACTTCGGCGACTATTGCTTTTCCCAAATTTCCATTAGGTACACGCGGTTTAATTTTTCACTGTCATTAAGGTCGATAAGTGAGAGGGAGGTTACAAGGGCTCCTTGCTTGGAACAGCACCCCACAAGAGCCTCGGCAATAGTGAAGATATAAGAAGGGGAAAATAAGCTGAAGACATGAATTGAAGGGTGTGATAGGGACGGTATTGGACTATGGTAGACTGTGCAGTGGTGTAATGGCCAGCACACCTTTCTAGTAAGCAAGGAGATCTGAGTTTAAGTCCCAGCTGTAGCACAAATTTTAATCCATTTCTTCAGCTTCTGTCATTATCGTGCATAAAGTTGAGGTTCAAATGTCTCACAGAGAATTAAATTATATCAGATCTACAGTTTCCTATTATGTTAATGATATGATGAAATATTTGAATTTTACTAATAATCCAACCGGTTGAAGGCTGTTCATAGATTTCTCTAGGCTCAATCGGTAAGCTGTATTATTGCGCAATAGCTAGTCTGTGTGTAGTGGTGTTCCGGAACTCGCAAGAGTCAAGCCAGAAGACAACGATCTCATAAAGCCACAACATAATGATCTTCAGATACAACCAACTGCCAGGTATTCTTCCATCAATTTAGAACCTTAGACTGTTAACTGCTATTAAAAAAATTATTGTTGAATTGGTTATCAGTATTGTTGGCGTACACAGTTAAAATATATAGTTTTCTCTCAAACTGTTAAAATAAAATACTTCCACCTACTTCGTATCATACTGTGCCATGTCGGCTTTTATCGATAGTCGCATCAAGTGGCAATGACCTCTCTTCGTGCTGGAAAGCGTCGGAGGTTCTCTGGCGTGATGGTCGACCGGGAGTGAAGGGGTGGTTGACAGGAATGGAATAAGCAGAAAACGTGGCGGGCAAGGCGTGGCTGGTGGGACGAAGGAACTGGGCGGGAAA
This sequence comes from Schistocerca piceifrons, assembly GCF_021461385.2. Classification (NCBI taxonomy): domain Eukaryota; kingdom Metazoa; phylum Arthropoda; class Insecta; order Orthoptera; family Acrididae; genus Schistocerca; species Schistocerca piceifrons. The sequence goes on from NC_060142.1 coordinate 649,941,180, forward strand.
GAATTCGTACACTTGTGCCCCGCTCACGCAGAGTTATTGCAGCACTAACCGAGGTAACTGCGCCAGACACTTGTCTTATGTAGGCGTTGCCGACCGCAGCGCCGTATTCTGCCTGTTCACATATCTCTGTATTTGAATTTACGTGCCTATACCAGTTTCTTTGGCGCTTCAGAGTAGTCCACCCCTTGTAGTGGTGAAAACTACTGGAAATGTCAAATTAGTCTTAGGAGATATACTGTAAATCGGTTTATTTTGTGCCTGTACAAATGAGACCTCACAGCACGTATGAGTTGATCCAAAAGTTCCGCGGGCTGAAACACCTAACGATTATTGACCTTCATAATTCATACTGGCAGATACCCCTGGCAATAGAACCACCGTCATATACGTACAGTGTTTATACATTCCAGGAGGCTCTATCAATTTAAACTGCTGACTTTTGGTCTTACTGTGAGTTCAGGTGTATTCGTATCAGCCCGCATCTCGTGGTCGTGCGGTAGCGTTCTCGCTTCCCACGCCCGGGTTCCCGGGTTCGATTCCCGGCGGGGTCAGGGATTTTCTCTGCCTCGTGATGGCTGGGTGTTGTGTGATGTCCTTAGGTTAGTTAGGTTTAAGTAGTTCTAAGTTCTAGGGGACTGATGACCATTGATGTTAAGTCCCATAGTGCTCAGAGCCATTTGAACCATTTTTTATTCGTATCAGGTCCTAAGACCTCAGATGCTCAACCAGATGACATTGTTTGTGAATGATTTGCTAACAGCAACACAAACACGCTCAAACCATATCGATCTGATAGAGAAAGGTGTTAAATAAATTATATCAGGCAGAGGTAACTGCCAACCTGCAGAAAACAAAATTCGGACAAGAAAAAATTAAGTTTCAGAGACATGTAATTACATCCCATGGTATACTTCCTGACACAACAAACTAAGTGCAATAGCAAATTTCCCTGCTCTTTTTAATTGAATCAACATTGGGTTCTCGGTGAAACACTGTGAATAAACTAAACAAACACTATTCGTTTCACAAATGTTATTATGGTTACAGCAAAACCTTGGTTTCGGGTTATAAGCCCATTTTCGGGTACATTACTGATTCCAAAGGCAATAATGGAAAGATAAACATGATGATAAGGCAAAGACAGACATCTCAACTTCTTAGTGTATCGATCCTTGACTTTATATAAAATTACTTCAATGACCATTTTTGACAAATTATATAAGGAATTACACAATTCAGCAATCACACTAACATGACTAAACACACCTAGGAATAACGTTGTGCATCAACCTAGAACTTTTTATCTACTGATGGACTGAGGCCCAAAGTTCTACCTCCATCCCGGAATTGTTTGTTGCTGTGGTATTCAGTACAGAGACTGGTTTGATGCAGTTCTCCATGCTACTGTATCCTGTGCAAGCTTCTTCATCTCCAAGTAACTACTGCAAACCTACATCCTTCTGAATCTGCTTAGTACATTCATCTCTTGGTCTCTCTCTTCGATATTTGCCCTCCACACTTCCCTCCAGTACTAAATTGGCGATCCCTTGATGCCTCAGAACGTGTCCTACCAACCGATCCCTTCTTCTAGTCAGTTCGTGCCACAAATTCCTCTTCTCCCCAATTCTATTCAGTACCTCCTCATTAGCTATGTGATCTACGCATCTAATCTTCAGCATTCGATTGGCTGCCATATTCTCCGGATCTGATCCCACGCTACTCCTTTTTGTGGGGCTATGTTAAAGACAAGGTGTACAGCAATATCCCCAAAACCATGGCTCAGCAGCCGGCCGAAGTGGCCGTGCGGTTAAAGGCGCTGCAGTTTGGAACCGCAAGACCGCTACGGTCGCAGGTTCGAATCCTGCCTCGGGCATGGATGTCTGTGATGTCCTTAGGTTAGTTAGGTTTAACTAGTTCTAAGTTCTCGGAAACTAATGACCTCAGCAGTTGAGTCCCACAGTGCTCAGAGCCATTTTTGAACCATTGCTGAGCTCAAAACAGCCATCCAGAAGGTCATCGACAGCGACGATGTTCCTACACTTCAGCGGGTCTTGTAGAATTTCGCTATTCGACTGCGCCATATCACCGCCAATGATAGCAGGCATATCGAACTTATCGTAACCTAAATCCGAATATCTGTAGTGACGTTTACGTGTTCAGTACAGTGTGTGCACGCCGTAGTCGGTAACTAATTTACGTTTTTTTCATATAGTTCAATAATTGTGGTCCTGCGGTAGCGTTCTCGCTTCTTGTGCACGGGGTCCCGGGTTCGATTCCCGGCGGGGTCAGGGATTTTCCCTGCCTCGAGATGACTGGGTGTTGTTGTGTCGTCTTCATCATCATCATTCACCCCCATTACAGTCGGAGGAAGGCAATAGCAAACCACCTCCACTAGGACCTTGCCTAATCGGCGGTGCGGGTCTCCCGCATCGTCCCCCTACGCTCCCCGAAGTATAGGACATCATCATGATCATCATATATGACCTCTATCCCTCAAATGGGTAACGTAATTTCAAACCTTTCCCAAACTTCTCCTCGCTTACGAACTTAACGTCAAATATTTAACACAATAACTCATTTGCAAAGTAATCAGATGATTGTAGCTGTTTTATACTGGGGTAATCGGTTCTTTAAAGAATCTGGGGTTTACTGGTCACTTACTTCCTGGAAAGGAACACGGTGTAGTTAAGAACCACCTGCATCCAATAGGGGTGGGAATGAATAGCAGCTGACATTGATGCACAATTCACAAGCAGCTGGAGCAGTTTCAACCAAATTTGCTTGGTGCATGACTTACTGTTTGTATAAAAATACTGTGGCAGTATCATGAGGATAAGAAGGGGAGAAGCAAAAATATTTGAAAACTATTTGTTGGTATTTATTTCCCGTATTTAGTTTACTTGGAATACTTTTAAATCTATGGAGTACAGTTTGTCTCTTCTTTGTGCTGTTCATTGTGTCAACCAGGTCGTGATAATCAGTACTGCAGCGAGCCAATAATTTCTTCAAAGTATTACAGGGAATAAAATCAAGCCTTACGGCTGAATACCACAGATGTATTGAACAGCTTCTCCGAGACCGTATGATGAAAAAAGCGGGGAATCAGACGTACATGTGTGCAATATACGTCACATACACCATATGTTTACCATCTTCCTCTGAGTTCCTGGGTCGATTTCAACCAAATTTGCTACTCACTACCTGGAAAAAATGCTGTAAGGTAAAAACCAACAAACTCCCATTGGGATAGGAATGGGAGTTATAACGATGTGATGGATAGAGAAGACAGGCGGGCAGGGCGACAGTGGGAAGAGGAGATGCAGAGATGGAAAGACAGAAAAGGAAGGAGAAGATCGAAAGAGGAGAGAGGAGGCCGTGAAAGATAGAGGGGGGGGGGGGGAGGTGATGGACTGAGATAGGTTAGAGGAGAAGATGGATGAAACGGGCTGGAGGGGGGATAGACAGACAGAGGGGAAGAAGGAACTCGATAGAGAGAAGGGGAGGAAGAGGTGATAGGGAGAGGGAGGATCAGGAGATAGACTAATAGAAGACTTTAATAAAGAAATGACGGGGCAACTCCAGGTTATTTACACAGTTATCGATAATTTTTGTGTGGTATTTGAAACAAGTTGTAGACCCCACTTGGGGTTATCTGTGTTGTACAGCACTTATAAGTATTATAATATCATTCTGACGCAATTAACGTTCGTCCTTTGATAACATTAAAAACTTTCCTTTGATCTATCTTGCGACAACTAAGCTGTACATGCTTGCATCGATGCTTTTTTTCACTATGGTGCCCCGTCCCCTTTTTACTGTTTCGCTACACCAAGAAATGCACTTGCATTACTTCGTTACGTCTTATCTTTTTGTCTTTGGTGACATTTACAGCTATCAAGCAAGTCGCCGAGTCGCAGTTTGCTGATGTCTGCATTTCTGAGTAAACACCTCGTCAGACTGCTATCTTCAACATAAATTTTGTTAATATTTGATAGGAGTTGAAAGTTTTTAATATTGGAGCTTCATTTCGTAGCTTACAGAAGACAAATACATAGCCTTCCTCGAGCTTAACATGAAACTCAATACACAGTCATGCATTAAATCAGCAGCAGTCCTCCCCAAAACCAGTTAATATGTCTAATTTAGAAACTCTTAAATGGAAGTCCCTGGTGCGCCTTCCGAAAGTACTAACATTGTCGTTAGAATTTGCGAGTCAGATAGTGTTATCAGGAAACCATGTTTGAAAATTGATTAGAAATCAGGGTACAACTTGCTTCAACATTTTAACGGAGCATTTAGTAGCATTTTTCAAAACGATGGTAGATATTCAACTTGTATCTGTACGCACGCAGCCATCGCCACCTAGACCAACAGCTCACTGTGGTAGAGATATGGTAGTGGAAGCCGTCTCTGACGCCGAAAATTTGACACAAGAACTGAACTACCTAAGAAACGGTTCCAGTGCGGATGGCCACTACAACCATCAAATCTCGCAAGAAAATCCGGTAAGTCTTCACAAGGACAGCATCCACAGCACCGTCGAGGAGGGGGGTAAAAAGTTGAAAAAGTCGAGTCTACCCTCCCTTTATTTCAGTAAAGGGGCGATTTGCCGGCTCCTAAAGGCACGTGGCTTCGAATCCCGACAACTAACTAAGGCGATCTGTGAATAGTAACGTGGGCCATTGAACTCCCGGCATTAACAAAAATGATGCGAGGTTGGATAGCATTACATCGGCCAGGCCATGTGCACGATAGAACAACGCCATATGTGAGTTGTCTGCGACTTTATTATCCAGATAGATTCGCAGTACCCCAACATGCTTTGGAAAACAGAAGTAAAATTGTAGCCTATGACATATTTATCGCCACGATGGACAACGGTTCCCGGGATAACCGGAGCATAATAAATAAGCTGTATTGTGCTGTGGTCTTCAGTTCAAAGACTAGTTTGACGCAGCTCTCCTTGCTAGTCTGTCCTGCACAAATCTATCTCTGCATAACTACTGCAACATAAATAATTTTCAGTCTACTTGGTATAGCCAATCATCTTCGGTTTTCTTTCTACAGTCAGTCCTTGTCCTCCCTTTACACTCTTCACCCGCTCACCTCCCACACACTTTCCCCCAATTACCAAAACTGACAATTTCTTAATTTCTCAGGGTGCTCCTATCACTGATTCCTCCGTTTAGTCACGTTCTGCCATAAATTTATTTTCTCAAGCCGATTCATTACTTCCTAATTGGCTACACGATTTGCTTATCTAAACTTGAGAAAGCTCCAGTAGCACCACATTTCAGAAACTTCAGTTTGAAACATGTGCGTTTGAAATGTGATTGAAACTACGTAACTGACAGAAGTCTGAAACACTGCTGTTAGATTGGGAATGACATGTGAACCTGTATTTTATCTCGTCGCTTATGCTCTTTGCCCTGTACTGAACTTTTCTGACTGCGAGAATGTAAATTTAATTTAGCCGCGAGAATGTAAACTGTCAACTTCAATCCAAACCAAAACTGCATGAATTTACGTAACACAAAAACTGAATCTGATGCAACACTATTGACCCAAAATTGACCCTGGTAATAAAGCAAAACTTGATGAATTTGAAAACAATGGTTTCTGTGCATAATGAACGCTATCCTGAAATAATATTTCTTACCTTTACCTACACAATGGTAACGCTCTTCACACTTCTCTTTGTTAGTATTTTAAATTGCATAGTTCGCAAAAACAGCTATTGTGCAAGGCTGCTGATTAGCATACATTTTAATTAAATCGAATACGACTGAGACAACAACTTCTTGAGGAAAATAAAGTAAGTAAGCACTCCGTCTTCAGGCCACAGGTGGCCCATCGGGACCATCCGACTGCAGTGTCATCCTCAGCTGAGGATTCAGATAGGAGGGGCATGTGGTCAGCACAGCGCTCTCCCGTATGATGGTTTTCTTTGACCGGAGCCGCTACTATTCGGTCGAGTAGCTCCTCAATTGGCATCACGAGGCTGAGTGCACCCCGAAAACTGGCAAGAGTGCATGGCGGTCCGGATGGTCACCCATCCAAGTGCTTGCCACGCCCGACAGCGCTTAACTTCGGTGATCTGACGGGAACCGGTGTATCCACTGCGGCAAGGCCATTGCCCCCTTGAGAAAATTAGTGAACCAAAAATTACATAGATCTGGGATCTGGTATTGACTTGGGGTAAGTAACAATATGGCACTAACTCCAAAAACTTGTATTTTGACTCTTTGAAAATTAATAATGCTAACAATTAACACAATAAACTGATTATACATTAACAATTTGCTTTACAAAATCATTGGGTATGAGTGCTATACATTGTCTCAATCATCACTTATGAATACGTGCATTGCATTAGGAACATAACAACTTTCTTTACCTTAATTATTTCCTACGTCTGTTGAGATTCCTTTCACAGTTAGCGAACATCAGAGTATCTTGCAAATAAAAAATTACTACTGCCCGTAGCGATTAATTATATATCCAGAACACATCAGAAACAACATGATTTTACACTTGATACTCCGCAATACATCTCTCGATCTGAAGTTACTCTAACACATTACCCATAACACCTTGAATCAGCGATCGCTGTTGAGCAGCGACGCTACTACATAATCGATACTACTCGTACATTTCACCATCTCTGGTTCAATACAATATTTTCTTACAAAACTTGAATTAATTTACACTGTGTGTGTACCTTTCAAGTTCTCTTCTTGTCTCAGCTGTGACCGTCCAAGTTTCACTCTGTACAAATTTACAGTCCTGATAAATACATTTAAATTTATGTAAAAAAGCTTCCAAAATAGAAGTCTTATTGCCCAGTCCGCAGTTGAGACATGATAACTAGATCCAGCGAAGTTGTACCTCCATTTTCAGATCATCGGATATGTGAATCATAAAACCAATGAGTGTTGCACATTGCCATCTGCCCACTGAAAATATGAAGGTAAATTCACCAAGACACTCTCATGCAACATTTAGTACATTAAAATAAAAGCCGTAAGTATATCAGCAAGGCACAAAACTGTCAAATATATCAGGCAGAGCTACGGAGCCAATTACCAACATATACACATCTGACAGCAGTGGATGCGCTCTATCTGGTGTACCGGACAACTCTGTGCCTTGCTGATACAGTTATGGCTTTCATTTTAGTGTACTTAGAATTGCATAGGAGTGTCTTTTACCTGAGGTTTCGTCCATGTTTTCAGTGGCCAGGTGGTAATGTGCCACACGTAGGAGCTAAGTAATTCGTATAACCGATGATCTGAAGCTAGCAATATGACTCTGCCAAAACTAGAAATCGGGATATGTATCAACTGCTATCTTGTCAATAAAACTTCTATTTTGGAACCTTTTTTCATTGATGTGGAGATCGCTCCCCTTCTGACAATGTCAGGTAATTACGGTACTTAATTCTGTTACATTAAGTATCAGGTTGGTGCATAAGTCCGAAGAGTTTTTGTTTTGCGTGTTAGTATTCCGCTTGCTACGGTTTATTTATCGATTGCCACTTTCTTTGTAATTGACTGTTGCTATTTGAGTGTACATATGGTCATTTTGTTATCTGGAGATACTGAGTGGAACTGTGGATGCTAGAAAATGGAGTGCTAAGTGGATAAATTGGAACATTACCGATGTATTCTTCTGTTTGAATTCAATAGAGGGGTGACAGCAGCGGAGACAACCAGAAAAATTTGTGCAGTATTTGAGGATAATGCCACTGTACAGAGAACGGCAAGAAAATGGTTTTCTCGTTTTAAGGAGAATCGTTTTTACTCTAGTGACTCTCGAGTTCAGGAAGAGTTTCGGGGTTTCATGAAGATCGTTTAAACGCATTAAGGTCGATTCACACTTAATAGAACATCTCCGTCACGTCACGGAACGTGAATTGCCACAAGATCGTCCGAGCATTCGCACAACCCGCGACGTCAACGTAACGTACTGTGACGGCACAGAAGGTTCTCACCAGTGTGGCTTTATTTGCAGTTTTTGTGACGACTGACGAAGGAACTACGGGAAGCGCGAAGATGCCTAAATTCAATTTAAGAAGTTTGGCAGTGATTGCGATAGCACTTGATGAAGAAGAAGAAATGCAGCAGGGGAGGATGTGGGTTAGAACTATGTTGAAACGTAGAGACAACGACGGAGAAAAATGGTTCAAATGGCTGTGAGCACTATGGGACTTAACTTCTGAGGTCATCAGTCCCCTAGACTTAGAACTACTTAAACCTAACTAACCTTAGGACATCACACACATCCATGCCCGAGGCAGGATTCGAACCTGCGACCGAAGCGGTCGCGCGGTTCCAGACTGTAGCACCTAGAACCGCTCGGCCACTCCGACCGGCTGCGACGGAGAGTTCCATACACTATACAAGGAGCTGGAAGACGAGGAACAGTCCTTCTTCAAGTATTTTAGGATGTCGAAACAGCAATTTTTTCTTGCTAAATAAGATCCAGTCCACGATTACAAAAAAAGGCCTCGAGGTTCAGACAAACTAATTGTATTAAATACTCGTCGAAGTCCATTGTCTAAACAAACAACAAAATAAAATAAAATAAGAAGCACAGGAAGATACATGTAATTAGATTAAATAACAAAGCGAAACTTTGAGCAATATAAAATTGATACTTACATAACCAAATTGTTCGTATTTCTCCTCTCTCTAACCTCACTCTTTCCAAATATTTACATGGCTCGAGCAAACATAGAGGCGGTCCTTCGCAAGAACCAGAGATGTACATCACGTCTACTCGCCGCCATGAACGGGAAACATTCTCCAAAAGAATGCGTGACTGTGACGTTACGGAGACGTTCCGGGCCGGTGACGTCGAATGTGGACAGAGCGATTAGAAATGCAGGGGAGACTGTTTTGACGTGACGGACGTGACAGAGACGTTCCGTTAAGTGTGAATCGACCTTTAATCCACTATAATCCATGTCTTTGTACTGGAGGACTCGAAAAGTGATGAACTGCGTTCAGTCCATCATCGTGAGACATTTGAATGCTACGGGGAAGGTTCAAAAATCGTTTGTGTGGGTACCGCATACTGTATACAAAAATCACAAAAATCATGGGGTGGCCGTATGTGCATCTCTGCGTGCTCGTCATAAACTAGCTCGTGAACAACACCGACCATTCCTATGCTGTATCGTTAGGGGTGATGAGGAAAGGTGTGTTTTTGCTTACATAGGGAAAAGAAAGGAATGGCTCAACCCAAACAAAGCAGCAGCTCCCCGTACAAAGACCTGCCCGCATCCACAAAAGATAATGTTATGAATCGGGTGGAATAACGACGGTGTTGTGTACTACGGATTGCTTCCCCGACGTGTAACCATCACTGCTAACATTTATTGTCAACAACTGAAATGTCTTGCAGACGCAATCCAAGAACAACGACCAGGGAAACTGAGTGAAGTGATGATAATCCGCGATAATGTCCATCCACATTCCGTCAGACTGATAAGAAACACTATAAAGGAGTTGGGTTGGGATGTCATTCTGCACCCACCCACCTAAATGTGTGGTGTGGTATGATCAACGCACACTTTATTGGACCATTCATTTTCCCAGGACGTCTAACTGGCAAGACGTACTTACAATTCCTTCAAGAAGAAATACCCCGCTTGCTCGAAGATGTTCCACTTGCTACGCGATTGAAAATATATGAGTATTGTCAACACGACGGCGCGACTCCACATTTCACCAACGCCGATACTTCACATTTAAGTGAACATTTTCCCCAGAAATAGATTGGTCGTGGTGCTACATATCTGTGGCCACCCAGATCGCAGGATTTAACACCAATGGATTTTTGTGTATGGGGTTGGATGAAAGACATAGCTTATCAGGACAAAGTCATTACACCTGAGGCATTACTTTCTCGCATTATGAATGCAACAGACAAAAATTAAGAACAACCCTGTGAAACTGAAACGAGCAACGAAATTTGTTCATACACGTGCAGCTAAATGCGTTGAACTCGGTGAAGACATTTTTGAACATTTGTTGTGAATATATTGTGAAATTGTATGTGCACTGTACAACTTCCTTAACACTGAGCTTTGTTTTCTTCGGTTTAACATGAATTCAGGTATGCTATGGCATTAATAAAAGCAGATTATCTGACACATTCATAAAGTTTCAGTTATCGTTATTACCATCATTTTTCCAGAATTGAATTCTCTACAACTTCAGTTGAAAAATTTTTGTGAAATTGTATGTGCTCACATCATATGTTCCGATAACCTTGCAGGTCTACGTAACACGGATCAGTGGATACAAAGCAGAGTCAGGCTTGTACACAGTCCGTCAGATGGTAAGTAACCTGGAGGCACCGTTCTTCGTTTTCCTGTCTGATGCACTATACTATATTGCACTACATACGACGAGGGCAGTCTATGTTTGCCGATGCCCTGATCGTGGCACCCGAAACCCACTTACCAACACTACATTGGTCAATCTGAAGATACCTCGTGTCAGTGGAAACGGACGTCATGAATAAATTAAAAATAAAGCCAATCCTGCATCCAAGACTAATGTTTTCACTACATTCTGCGTACTGGTTGCTGTACCAACACGCCATGAAGTGGAAATCCTATTACGAAAGGAAAAAAAAGACTTGTTCAAACTCAATTTACGCCCTTTGGCACTGACTACTCGTAATGCTGAAGTAGTGTATGATCCCCGACTGCAACGTGATTTTTCAGCAGAGTTTCAAAAATTAGAATCAATAGGAGAGAATATTGATGATTTTTTGTAGCATTCAAGCATTTACAGGTTGTCGAGAAAAGCATCAAACGGTGGACGGACCAAGTTTTCTTATATTTGTCTCTTTAATTTAATAACTTGATTCTGTGCGTCTTGAAACTGAGAAAGTCAAAATTTCTCAGTCTTTGTTTGATTTATGCGTTTGTAACTCGAAGTAATACGAATAAAAAAACCAACAATCGGTTATTCCAAAAACCGCATATTTTGAGTGGTTTTAATAGGTTAAACTGGAGTGGAAAAAAACGATATAACCGAAAACCGATTGTTTCAGAGAAAACCCCCGTCCTTACGCCAGACTGCCACGGTAAGGGCTCGCGGAAACCACAACAATCAGTCATTCAAAACATTGTCAGCGGACAGCAATTACTTTGGAATCATATCTCAGCAAAACCAGAGGTAGCAACAGCATAGAGACTGCGATGAAGCAGGTCGATAAATTTACTCTAGCATGTTATATCAAATGACAAATATCTTGACGTGTGACGATACGGGATCCTGACAATTCCTACTTTCAACTGAGGACGGTTCACTGGATGAGCGATGTGCTTTTTCCAATGCTGGATGTTGACTATCTCTATGCTTCGCCATCCGTAATATTGAAGTCCATAAATGTACTTCTAAGAATATTTTAGGAACAACAGAATCCTAAAACGTTTCGCAAGACATGTTAAATGAATCTTCCTTTTGAATTAATACAGTCTGTAGATAACTGTGTTGAGAGAGTAGTGTTGCACCATCGATAGCAGACAAGTAATCCGATATTCCTCGCGAAGAGGCGACACAGTAATGTAATAAAAGGAAATCGATGAAATATTTTCACGCGGGACACTAGGGAGATTGGAGAGAAGGAAACGTGCAGGTCCGTCTTTTTTTTTTAATTTTGACGTTTACCGTCACAGAGATGTACCTCATAACGATTTTTGTCAGTGAGACTTGCTGAACGCTCATAAAACGGGACTTCATAAAATTTCAGAGTAATAATACCGACGGCATTGACATAACGAGACATGATAAGCTGTTAAACCCACACATTTCGTGAAAATTTTTTTCTATTAACGTTTTACACCATCATGACGCTTTAAATTCCAAATTTCTGATCGAGTGTATCATTTTCTTAGTAAGAGAGTGTTGCTGTAGAGTTAAAAATTTAGCGACTTTCCAAAGATGAACGTGGTAATAGAAGTAAAACGTAATTTATCACAGTGTTAGGTAGACAAATATATCTTCAAACTGTTCTGAATGCAACATTCAGCGGCTAAATATGCCATCTTTAAGTACGTAAGAATAGCTGCAACGTACTGTTCGCTATCATTGGAGATATCGGTAATTCATGACTTTCAAAAATGGAAATTGTGTGAAAACGTTGTTAAAAGTCCGGATTTGCTGAATAATACCGCACGGATATGGTCGATTGTTAAGGACGTATCAGGGGAAAATGTGGGTGCTCAACATGCCACATCTCTTCTCTTGGAGGATGATACCAGTGATCCACCGGAACTGTGCAGAATATCTAATAACCATTTGCAGTCAATAACTGACAAGTTAAACGAAAATGTTTATCGGTATATATAAACAAGCAGTCTATTAAAGCGTCGGGCATGGGTGTGTGTGTTTGTCGTTAGGATAATTTAGGTTAAGTAGTGTGTAAGCTTAGGGACTGATGACCTTAGCAGATAAGTCCCATAAGATTTCAGACCCATTTGTCTATTAAAAGCTTCAATTACAAGATAATTATTTCATGCCCTGTTTCAGGAAAGAAGCAAGAATGAAATTTTATCAATTATTCGTCACTAGAGAATAAAGGTTTCGTATAGGTATGATGAAATATCAAAGAAATTTAAGAGTACCAGTACTCGAAACATAAACTACTTACTCAGTCACACGTGCAATGTGTCTTCCAGGTGATTTTATTTTTCAGACAGATTAAAATACTCCATGTTAAAATCACTTTATAAAAAGCCATAAAAATGTAATGTGGACAATTACAGGCCGTTATTCTTCCTACCAAAGTAGCAATAAATCTCGGTACACAAAATTTGTCGTCAGGCGTGCAGTTTAGCTTCAGAAACAGACCATCATCAGAAAATCAAATTTATTCTTTTGTGAGTGAGGCACTTGCTTGACTAAGTAAGAAATTTGGGACGTTAAATATCTTCTTTGACTTAACAAGTATTTAATTGTATGGACCATGCTATACTTCTGCATAAGTTGTAAAATTGTGGAATTGAAGGAAAGCTGAACAATAGAACACGAAGCAGAAAGTTGTAAAATGTAAACTTGCTAGGTCGGAAATGTCACAATCAATAAAATGTTCCAGCTTATTATGCCTCGGTCGGATGGATTTCACGCTAAAACCGAATGTTTCGTTCCCATCTGTGGAGGACATTTCCAAGGGGGATCACAGCTTCTTCGAATGTCCGATTCACGCCCTGGCCCGTTACTTACTGCAGCAAAATTCCGCTTTTGCGCAGTGGGGTGACGTCACAAGTTTGGAACACCCGAGCGCAACTGGCTGTTGTCGGCTGCCGTCGTCCACCATTGTTATCACCGCATGGTGGAAGACTGGTACACATCTGCATCAGCACTGGATTCCAGATGACATTCAGTTTCAAGCCTTGCTCCTTCCTGTTAAAATTCCTGGAGCGTTTTACAGTCTCTATGGCCTCTTGTATAATCTTTCATATCTGCTCGTGGCTGCCAGCACTTGAGTCCTATCAAAATGAATGTGGTGATCTCTTGGCTGCAAAGCATATTCCACAATAACTGATCTGTCAGTCTCTCCTCTTCTGCAATTGCCCTTGTGCTCTTCTTGTGGTATCCTGCCTACTCCTCGAATATGGGGTGCCTAGAAAATCTGCTTCCTCGGATCGCTAGACAACAATTGAAGCGAATCGTATTAATCGTATTAATTACAAATGGAAATGATTAAAATACTTAACTTCATGAAATACAGATGTGTCGCAAGCAAAGGGAGACAGACTAAATAAGAAACCTCTTCAGTACAGACGATGCTACATGGCAGAAGCGAAATGAATAGTCTTGATGCTATTCTTGAACTTGCTGCTGTAGAACTCGCTAGTCTTCAACTCGGGCCGCGATCAGTCAGGTGCAGCGCTTATGTTCACTTCGCGTAGAGGGCGCTGCCACCTCGTTGTCGTCCTAGAGAGGGGTCGGTCCGTGCGCAATTATGTGACGTCTTCTTCACAGCCCCCTCTGCTCTAACGTTCCCGATCAACGTGCCGGCACTTGACTTTACGTCGGAACATTCCTCTGCCCCAAAGCAACGGACCGTCATCATATAAGGCGCTCGAAAACAGGAAGGGAGGCAAGATCGTGGACACTGCGATGGACTGGAAGCTGTGGCTGCAGTGGGACGTCAGGCTTCCAGTCGTACGCTGCCATCCGGCATTCATTCTGGCGGAAACGTTCCTCGGAAACCGACCAGAAGGGTATGTGTCCACCTCCTGAAGATGGCGGCACCACTCCACTTTTGATATCAAACTGATGTGCAAATAAATTAAATTGGTCAATTAATCACCCCCGCCCCCACCCACCCCAGCCCCGAACACGCCCAACCCTGCAACTGGATGATGTCACATGTTTTTCTCAGCCTGCACGTGTGCCCCAGCCCATCATCCGCATCCCCCCTCCCCACCCACCCCCTCCCCCACCTACCCCAATGACAGAAATTTCGAATTTTGGAGAGAATTTCGAATTTTGGTTGGAATTTCGAATTTTGGCGGAAATTTTTTTGTCCCAGGGCTGTGCTGATATCCCACATCGCCACTCCAGCAGGGGACTGACGGGAAATTAAAATTGGCAGTTCCCTTTCCGGGACTCGAACCATGATTATACTGGATGAAAAGCCCAAGTGCACCCCCTAACATACGGAAACCATCCAGAAGCGGGAGACGAAGGTTACGATAGTGTACTTTATTTATTTTTGTCGGGAAACTGATGCAAAGATAGATCCTAATTACATAATTAATCGCCAAGTCTGGGCCTAATTACACAACCATATGCATAGTGCTACACAAGGATGGCATAAAATCGCAATACAACTCAAAAACTGATAATACTATACAACTGGTGTTATCCTGCTGGAAAAAAATTTCGCAATACCACTCGAAACTAGCGACAGACAGGCTCAAACCTTACCCTACACCTACAAGCTGGCAGGAAAAAGGCAGGGGTGTTAGGTACTATCTTTATTCTTTTTGGTGGGAAATACATTCAACTGATGACATGCCGGTGCTGGAGAGAGAGGAGATTAAAAAGTGTATTACCTTAAGCATACAGTATTTATCGCTGTTTGACGTCAGAGTTCGCTACACATGCCTGCTCAAAAACCATCCTGTCGTCCTAAAAGACTGCAGAGTGGGTGGTAGTTGAACGTGCATTCTTCTCAATGTACAATCACAAACTGCCGAAAACCAAGGCCTTCCCACTTCCCCTCCCCCTCCCCCTCCATTTCACCATCCAAGGGGAGGACACACGCTTCTTCAAACGGCCAGATGCTACGCAGAGCTTCGCCCCCCCCCCCCCCCCCCCCCAAGGTACATCCTTCGCTGTTTTCCTGCCACCCCGCGCACAGATGCAGGTCCCACCAGGGCCTACGTGGCACTCGCGTAATGCGGAATGCCTTTGAGGCGGTGCCCCTTAGCGCAAAAGGGAAACTTACAAGCATAACCATGCCCATCCGGAGAACGGTCCAGATGGCCCACAATACTCGGCTCTCCATCATCTGGCCGCCGCCTTAAGGCAACGCTCCTAGACAACACGAAAGGGGAATTTAGCAGCATAGCCCCGCCCATCCGGAGAATGCTCTAGATGGCTAGTGTAAGCTAACATCCCAAAGATGTTCGGGCTCACATGCGGTTCCCCTTCTTTGAAATGTCTTGGCTCAGACTCGTCTAGGGATTGAACCGCACGTGTCGCATTACACGCAATAGATTAGACACTTGTGATCCTTTGATTAAATTGTCTGGCTGATGGCAAGTTTGCGAAATAACAAGTTAATATAATATGTAATAACAGTAATAATAACATCAGGTACTAAGTCAACGCCCCGTAAATGATGCAGGCCACACAGTTGCGATTTGGTTAGAATGATGTTTATTCAGGAAGAAAACTAATAGCGCAAGTGGTTGTATTTAGAATTACTATTGCACTCGAGCGCATATCCATTCGACACAGTTTGTTCATTCACAATCTCATCGTGAACTAAAAGTCCAAGATCCCACCTCGTTAACTACGGGAGAAGTTAGTTCACAACAGACGCGCAGCTGCTCATCGCTCAGAGACCAAGTCCCACGATACCATACAACGCGAAATTTTCTAATTCATTTCACTTCCTAGCTACCTGAAAAGCGATAGGTGACTTTCACGTCTCCACCCGTACTGTACCCGTTGGTGCCTCAGCCGAATTGTCCACCTTTGCGTCTGCACCAGCACTATCCCACTGCCCGTCCCCGACCGCCTTTCCCGCGCGCTGAATATCCTCAAAAAATGGTTCAAATGGCTCTGAGCACTATGGGACTTAACTTCTCAGGTCATCAGTCCCCTAGAACTTAGAACTACTTAAACCTAACTAACCTAAGGACATCACACACATCCACGCCCGAGGCAGGATTCGAACCTGCGACCGCAGCGGTCGCGCGGTTCCAGACTGTAGCGCCTAGAGCCGCTCGGCCACCTCGGCCGGCCGAATATCCTCGCTCAAATGACTAGGGCAGTTCGCTTTCCTGAAGCCGTCCATCTGATTGGCTATAGTTTGTTCTACATTATTTTACATTTTAACATACTTAAATAATCAAAGCTTGACCACTTTCACGTTCTAAATAAAGTAACAATAATACCCATTACATAATAAACGTTAAATTCTTTTACATACAACTAATACAATTTCCTTCTTAACTTTGAATGTAACAGCAAATAGTCTTGCACCAATGTGCTTTCTGATAAATAAATAAATAACAAAAGTAGCTATTATGCACTAAACTTTACAACAAATATTCTATTACCCGATGATTCCATAAGGTGTCATGCTGTCATCATTCAATGTGTTTTGTGTGGAGGAAATGATCTGATGCTTAACTGAAAATACTAATAATTTAAATTTACTATATTTTTTAAACAAATAGAGGTACAGAGTTGATATTTACAACATTTGTCATATTAATGATGCGCTTCTATATAAAATCTCGATAACTAAGATCGACAAAGCGTTCAGAGTTTAGCATTCAGGTCTTTGTTACAAAACTTGTTAATTTTACTTTAACAGCAAATCCTAAACTATTATAGATATGATCAATATTCCAGTTTTATTGGGATCACCGTGAAAATTTGTGAAGGATGGTAGATTAAAATAGCAGTGGCTTAATTCCCTGCATTACTAGAAAATTAAATAGTTCCCATAAATGTTTCCCTTTATAGCCGATCTTAGGTCCGCCATATTTAACACTGCTATGTCTCCTCGGCCACAAACGGCTCCTACTGGCTTTCCCTGTGACGTAGGTTCTCGTCTGTCTCACTCGCACACTACAGCGATTAGGCCTCAATAGACAATAGACGCCTGTGAATTTCTCCATCTCGTGGTGAATCTGCGCCCTTTGTGGCCACACGGTCCTCGACGACAGGGTTCGTTACACAATTCCGGTAGGCTGACTATTTCGACCATATATTTAAATGAGAGCGCAATGCTCATTAGCACAAGCTATTTCAAAAGTCGGCTGCTTCCGAAACAGAAAGCTCCTTCCGACAAAAGCGAGCGCTGTCTCATATTACTGGTATTCCGACCAAGGGAGAGCCACGGTCCGGTAGGGATCTCGCCCCCCCGTTCTGCGCTCGACTGTTTAACATCAACACGATTCCTGCAATAAAGCAATTATTGAAAAAGGAAAACACATTTGCGATGATAATAAATGTCCTCTTTCCACGAAAATAGGCGAAGTCCATTTTGTTTTAGTTTTATGAGCAAAATCGGTATAGTTTTTACATTCGACTGCAGTCGCATCTCATTATTTTGTGACGTCCAGCTAAGTGTACCGCCGCCGATCACAAATGATCAGCAGAGACATGCCCACCCTGCATAAATCAGGGAAAAAAACTTCGACTATTTTGATGCGAGAACTACTGATCATCAGAGAATGTCTTCAGAGTAAAGAAAATGCGAGAATTTAAACTCCAAAGAAAAAAATAATAATATATATCAAGCAATTTCTTCCAGCTTGTTGAACAAATTACACGACCTGAGAGCGTCTCTTGCGTTCAGTGTCTGTAAATAAACCGTCTTACCATTGGCTCACATGTCGGTAGAAACACTACCATGTTACATTCGACAACAACAAGCTATAATTCAAGATAACGTAGCTGTTTTGTACCCTATGACAGGTCCCCTGTTACCAATGTGATGTTCTGATGTTCTATCATACTAGCGTTTACGAAAAAAGTCATGAGAGCCTGTCTCGCCCTGTGTAGGTGGGGGACTAAAATTTCGTTAAAAGATATCGCCGCAAAGAAAAAAAATAAAAGAAAAACTCTTGTCAAGAATCATTCCATGGTGTCCTTGCCATCTCTTCCACCCACCAGGTGGCACGTCATTGATATCAGTTCGATAGATAATTAACTTAACTGATCATGAGATTCACTTTCCATGGCGGGTAATTTTTTTTTTTTTCAGCAGTCGGATTACACTCGCCAAGTAGGAAAATTGGGAATTCATGGGAGGAACACGATGTTCTTTTCGAAGGACACTACTGAGAAACGACCTCTGAATCTGACCAAAGAGGGTTTCTACAGCCCACAACACACATTTCGCGTAAGGACTGCGCTATTAAAAGCACGATCATAACGCCTTTGTTACCATCGCCCTGCATAAAAAGCTGTCTTGAGTCTACAGAGGCACACACGGGTCGCTGGTAGGGTTACGCTTTCAGGCAGAAATGCTGTACACAATTTGGAATCAAGTCTATCCGTTCAACCACATATTTTCGTTGGACCCTTTAGAGACGTCTTTTAATGATTACAGCCACTGTTGAAACATATTTGTGCCACTCTCGTATCTCGAAACTTGTCACCTTTTTTCCTTTCGAACCTATCTGCTAAGGATACCATACACCAAGAACTCCAGCGCTGTTTTTAGACAGTCCCTCTGCGTCTTGTAACTGCTGCTAAGTCTCTGCCCTGCCCTCCCTGCAGTTTAGTCTACGTGATCGTCCCAATTTAAGTCTGGCTTGTACGGAAGTCGGAGAGCGCTGTATCTAACAAGGGAATGGTCAGACTTGTCACGCCGAAACATGTATTGCTTTTTTAGCATTGTTATTTAATTGCGCAAAAGGTCCGTATGCAAAATTGTAGCTGCTGACATGAACTGGAAGTCACCTAAAAAAAATCACGAACATGGCTGTGTTTCCTGCTTGGCGCTTGCAGTGACGGCTGGACACCCCTGGAAATGGCGAGTCGCGAGCGTTGTACGCATTGTCGGGAAGTGCCGCCGTCTTATCGCGGCGTTCCCTAAAGAGGAATATCGCTGCACGGTTTTGTGGAAAGGGGAAACGAATATTCGTTTCTGTGGCATGCACGTCCTTTTAATTTCTGGTACGTATTTCGAAACATACCGTCCTGAAACTAGTTAGAGATGTGAAAGATGTTCTTTACACGTTCATCCATACTCCGAAGCCACTTTACGGAGAACAATCAATCTCCCCTCACAGGTGATGGCGAACCCTGTAAATATTTTGCTGCATGCCATGGAGATATACCACAGACGCCAAATGAAGCAATCAACAGAAAACACGTGTGAAGACTATGTGTTGTGCGACACATGGTTGTTAAACTTCTAGACGAGCATGTAAATGGCGCAGACATTGGCTAGAAAAAACTGAAACACTCGATATTGCAGACTGTGAATCTACAGACGGCGAAGACACCGACGAAAGTTGCACTCATGAAGACTCTTCAAGTGATAGTGCCACGTACCATCATCAATTATCTCCGAAAGTAACACCAGCAACTACAATTACATTATCAGACAAAGAAAAAGCGGTGAGGTATTGGTTGAACGAAAGCGGTAAGAAACGCCTACGAGTCAGTACTGTTCAAAATAAGTATCGCTTTGTCCGTTCTGAACGTGAATTGTTTAGATGGAAAAAGGAAGTCGCTGGACGACGTGAGAGTCGACTGGAAATTGCTACGGAGATAAATGCGCGACGTTTTGGGCTATTTACCGATGCCAGACAACAGTCATTTAGTGTCAGCGATACAACTTTCCGTGATAGGGCGTTAGAGATTGCCAACGCGATAGGCGCTAAAGAATTTACAGCTTTTCAAAGTTGGATTAGTCGCTTCAAAAGATCACATAAAATTGTGGTAAGAAAAATAACAAAATTTGTATCGAGAAACAGGTCGGAAAATAAAGTCACACAAATCGAAATGATAGAAGCTTTCTTACGAATGCAAAAAATAAGATCGCTAGTTTTAGTGAATCGTACGTGTACAATGCAGATCAGTCAGGTTTTCAAAAAGATATTCGTGCGAAAAGAACACTGTCATTCAAAGGGGAATAACATATTGAGGTGACTGCGCAGTCCACGACTGCACTCACCCATTCATACACTATAATGCCCATAATTAGTCTGGATTGTTCATTGCTGCCTAAACTATATGTGTGTCTTCAAGAACCAACTGGACGTTTTGGACCACGTGTCAAAAGAACAATGTTCTACGCAAACAGTCTTGTGGTAGACGCATCGAAGTCTGGAAAGATGGGAAATGAAAAGGTTACACTTTTCATGCGTAATGTTTTTCTTCCGTTCTTCTCCTTCTAGATTCATGGTCAGGTCATAAAAGGTCTGATTCATTAAAAGCTGTATTTCGAGCCCACCCTGACAAAGAAGTAGAGATACTTCAGATTCCAACCGGCACGACGAACGCATTTCAACCTTTAGACAGAGAATTTTTCCGTCAGTGGAAGGCATTTTACAGAAAACTAACAGAGAAAATTATTGTGTGCAGATCACTGGAATTTCCTGTCTATCACCGTGACAATATTCTGAAACTGCAATCAGTAGTACATTATCAATTTTCCTCTCCACGATTTCAGAATTTGATTAAATATGCGTGGCACTCCTCGAAATATACTGATATTAGGCCTGATTCATTCCTAACACCAGCCCAGTTTTGTCTACGGACATCTAACAACGTCTGTGATTCGCAGGGCTGTCATAAGTCGTCTTTGCTTGTATGTTCTTGGTGCACAAAAAACCTGTTTTGAACATTGTATCAATATTTCGCATTTTTGCGGTAATTACAAGAAATAAAATTTGGACGTGTTCTAAACCGTATATTTATTTGTGTCTATTTCATAGCTATTTGGAAAGAATGTTGTAGATAACATATCAGCCATATTTGTCAACGAATGTTTAATCACCATACGATCGCTTTCACAGGGGGAATCAGCTCTCTCACTGCTGTGGCAAGAGAGCGGCGCGTAGCTAACGCCACCTTGTCCCTAGATGGCGTTGGTATAACGTACCGAGAGAGGTCAGGGTTGTACAAGGGGCAGTTATAAGCGCGGAAACCATGCGACAATAATGTCTTACTTCATAAAATTGTTTACAGACTTCCAGGTCATGTCAGCAGCTAAAATTCTGCATACAGACTTCTTGCAATGTTAACTCACAGTGGTACAAAAAGCAACACAGGTTTCGACATGACAAGTGTGACCATTCCTTTGTAATACCTTCTGCATCCTGTGCAGAAACATGACGAGCTGAGTTAATACGACAGGAGCGCGTTTAGACCACTCGGTGGAAATGGCAACATTGCGTCATAGCTCCGCCAACCATGTACAGTGTGTACGGACAGCGCAAAACTTTAACTTATAACTTAAATCCATATCTGAATCATCTATTTCTTTCTTCAGCCAGTAATTTGACAAATGCAAAACTCCATAGTAGAGGCGAAATGACTAGTCTTGATGCTATTCTTGAACTCTCTGCTGTAGAACTCGGAGAACTGACTAGTCTTCAACTCAGGCCGCGGGCAGTCGGGAGCAGCGCTAATGTTCCCTTCGCGTAGAGGCCGCTGCCGTCGCGTTGTCGTCTTCGAGAAAAGTCAGTCGGTGTGCAATTTGTTGACATCCTCTCCACAGCCCTCTGCGGTCGAACGTGCGTGCCGGGGGGGAGTCCACTGGGGGCCAAACCACACAATAACCATGCGTTCGGTGTGGGGCGGCGGTGGGGTGAGTGGACTGCTGTAGCCTGTTGTGGGGTTGTGAATCACTGAGGGCTTCGGCGGGGACGAAGCCTCTCCGTCGTTTCTAGGTCCCCAGTTCCACACAATACAATCGCTATTGACATACCACTCGTCAGCGCACATCCTTGTTCGTCGACCTGTCGAAAGCGAACTGACGAAGACCAACATGGTAGCTGGCCCATCTATAGACTCGAAATTACAACTACCGTACATCTATATAAATAAAAATGTAAATGTTCGTTTGTTGAAAGTGTATTTTCGAAATTTTTTAACCAATTTCTTTGCAATTTTGACACTATGTTGCATTCTACGCATTCTAATACAGGCGTGTTTTTAGGTATCTAATTCTTTAATGGCCTTGCTGCAGTAGTAACACCACTTCCCGTCAGATCACCGAAGTTAAGCGCTGTCGAGCTGGGCTAGCACGTGGATGGGCAACCATCCGGTCTGCCGAGCGCTGTTGGCAAGCGGGGTGTATTCAGCAGCTGTAAGGCAAACTGAGGAGCTACTTTATCGAGAAGTAGTGGCTCCAGTCTCGTAAACTACATACGCCGGGAGAGCGGTTTGCTGACCACATGTCCCTCCATATCCGTATCCAGCGATGCGCGTGGGGCGTGAATGACACGGCAGCCGGTAGGCATCGCTGGGCCTTCATGGACTGTTCGGGAGGAGTATATATATATATAGAGAGAGAGAGAGAGAGAGAGATTTTTGTAACAACGTTTATAAAAAAAATTGTATATTAAAAATAAATATGTGAAGACGCACACATATTCCAATGCAAAGTTGTGTCAAAAAGTCAAGGCATTCGGTCAAAAACTTTCGGGTATTTGCGATTAGGAACATTCACAATTTTTAAATAAGTAGAAACATAGATGTTTTTTCCCCCAAAATCTCAAATCTCTGAAAGCTCTTCACGGATTGCTTTCAAATTTTGAAACAACATTGCATTCGAGTACTCACGTGTTTTTTATACTTACTGGAACGCCATCTGGTGCATATGTAATAGAAGGGGAAACATTATAAAAATGTAGATGTTGATTTGTTCAAAAGCTCTTGACCGATAGCTTTGAAATTTTGACACAGCGGTCTGCTACGCCAGGAATAATTATAAGCGTGGATTTGTGGAATTCTTCCAAAACTCGCACAGCTATGGCTGGAAGGCAGTAATTAAGGGACCGATTGGCACATCGGATGGTAGGCGCAGACGATGTTGATATTTTGTAAACGATTCTTCAAGGCAGGTTAACGCCACCACTCGCAGGCTAGAAGGCACGGCCCGACGGGCGCTTATACAAAATGTGAGGTAATCAGGGCAGCACAGGGCACCGAAGTGCTGTGAAGAACACATACGTTGCAGTTACAACAGCTCCGTCCGCCCCGGTAGCTGAGCCGTCAGCGTGACAGACTGTCAATTCTAAGAGCCCGGGTTCGATTCCCAGCTGGGTCGGAAATTTTCTCCGCTCAGGGACTGGGTGTTGTGTTGTCCTAATCATCATCATTTCATCCCCATCGACACGCAGGTCGCCGAAGTGGCGTCAAATCGAAAGACCTGCACCAGGCGAACGGCCTACCCGACGGGAGGCCGTAGCCACACGACATTTCCTTTTTTTACAACAGCGCCTAGTGACATGTGTGTAGGGGCCGAATAGGGCTGAGGAAAGCTGACGTAATTGTCAAAGAGCACTCCACTTGTCCCTTTCAGAGGAACTACGTCAGAGGCGTAGGGAAAACACGTATAAATAAGCGAACACAGAGGCTGAAGCCGGCCGCTGTGGCTGAGCGGTTCTAGGCGCTTCAGTCCGGAACCGCGCTACTGCTACGGTCGCAGGTTCGAATCCTGCCTCGGGCATGGATGTGCGTGATGTTCTTAGGTTAGTTAAGTTTAAGTAGTTCTAAGTCTAGGGGATTGATGACCTCAGATGTTAAGTGCCATAGTGCTTAGAACCATTTGAGGCTGAAAGCAGGCAGTCATGTAGTCAGTCATTTTGTCTGCTTCTAGAACTGGAGAGAACGACTATTGTTTACGTTGCAGGCCGACCACGACGACCTTTTGGTGATGGATATTTGCGGCCAACCGGCCGGCTGAAGCTACCTCCAACCTCCACAGCACGGCCGCGTCGCTGCTGTGGCGGGGCGCCCAGCACGTTGCAGCCATACCGGCACCAGGAGCGAGACCGCTCTCTGGGTGACATTGTCGGGTGGACTGCAAGCTTCCCGCCTGCAGAGCTGTCTGCGGGCACTGAACGAGCTGCTCTGGGTGGACGGCAGGAGCTGCTAAGGGTCGCTACAACGACGGCGGTCGGTTGTTTCCCCTTGGCGCTCTACATGGGGTCTACGAGTCGATCTTCAAGGAGCAGTCAGCCGTGTTCCGGGCCACTGGCACAGTTAACACACGCGGCAGCCACTTAGCCGTGGCGCCAGTAGGGTCTCTACGTCCGCAAGGCTGGCCAACCGGACGCCGACGCTGCAGATTCCAACATTCGCGTTGGCGTTGACCCACTCACGCTGCGCGGCGCTATCGCCGAGTTCAGCGCATGGCCGGCTTCGATGTAATAAAGTCTATAGGACACACTTCTCTGTGTTTCTCTGCACGCTTCGGCGTGAGTAATCCCTCTCTCCCAAACCATACATCTCGGTCGTTCTGACATATTACAACACCTGAGTTCAAGGAGTAGTCACAATTTGGTGTCAGTAAGTGGTCGTTCCGCTTTCCAACACAATACGTTGCGTCGGAAAGTGTCCGTCCACGTCCAACACTACGTTTTTGGGTTCAAAACGGTTCAAATGGCTCTGAGCACTATGGGACTTAACATCTATGGTCATCAGTCCCCTAGAACTTAGAACTACTTAAACCTAACTATCCTAAGGACATCACACAACACCCAGCCATCACGAGGCAGAGAAAATCCCTGACCCAGCCGGGAATCGAACCCGGAAACCCGGGCGCGGAAAGCGAGAACGCTACCGCACGACCACGAGCTGCGGGCACGTTTTTGGGAGAGAGTCGGTTTTGATGAGTGTTGAGTGAGGCATTGGCACTTGTCATACGTAACAGCTCAGCACAATGTGGTGCAGTGAGTATAAATTTTATTTATATTGTTTTTTATGTTTGCTCTCGTTGTCAGAGTTGGTGTGAGCAAAGGTACAAGATGTTCAGAGCTAATTCTGTGAAGTCAATGGGACCCGTGCACTTACCTTTGTTTAGAGGTAATGGTGGCCGGGATTATTTAGTGCCAGTGGGGTGTCCATTTTGCAGTTTGTCTGGTCACGAGTTGCCGTGTCCAGAACTGTAGCAGCTGTTTGTTCCGCATGCAGGCGTACTGGTCATCTGTCTAGTAGTTGTACTGAGTATATATGGGCGATGATTCGCCGGAGGAATTAATTTGTGTTTACATTTTTTGTGAAGAACTGAACAGGAGTTTGTGTTTTGTCTTGTTTTTAAAAAAATCTGTTGCATTAAGGTAGAAGTAGAGTACGCGAAATGGTCGAAACACGTGCTACTACCGCAGATGCAGTTGCTGCTTTAACTCGGCAAGTGCTAACGTCAACACAGCAGTTTGAGAGTAAGCAGGAGAGAAATGTCGAACGTAATCGTGACTTAGAGGCTCGTCAGGAGAGTGATGATCAGCCGCAGTCAGAGTCTCAGGAAAGTACGTCAGGATTGAGACTGTGTTCTGTTCCCTAAGACCCGGCAGTGGTCGCACTGATTAATCCGTTCTCGGGCAAGGCAACGGAGGACGTGACAGTTTTCGTTAAAGATATTAGGGGCGTTGCGGAAGCACATGTATGGCAGGGTGAAGTAACCCTGTATGTTCCTAATATGCATTTGGCGGGGGAAGCCAAAGCAAGTATGTGCAGACCCAGAATTCAGAAGCTAATAGGGTGTTGTTACAGGAGGCGGCAGAAAACAGAGCGGTAGATGTTTCTATGGCGTGGCATACCCGCTAAAATGTCACTGAGGGTATGGATGCAGAGCCCAGAGGACTTAGTCAGCTTGTAGGATCGCAACAGTTGTAGAGGAGGTGGATACAGCCACAAAGCAGAGAGCGGACCACTTCGTGTTCGCTTCTGAAGTCAAGTGGTCGGGAGGGGCGTGTAAGGAAGCAGTGTAAGCAACCAGAGTACTGTGCGTGTGGCATAGTGGGCCACCGGGCATATGAGTGTAGAGTTAGGAAGGGTGGAAAGCGCCGGCAAGGGAAGTAGCCGTTAAGGCAAACGGGATTGCTTTAAATGTTGGCAGGCAGTCCCAATAGATCGTAACACGGTACGTTAGTGCACAGACAGAATGTAGTTTGATGGGCTTGGTGAGTGGCAGGAAAAACTGAGATTTTTGGTGGACACGGGTGCGAATGTGTTCGTTATCAGTCTGGACCTCATGGGAGAGAGGAGACTGGGACCACCACGGTATAGGTTACGTGGGGCTGGCGATAATATTATGGAATCGTTTGATATGGCAGTACTGGAGTTTTCAATCGGGAAAGCTAAGCTTAGCGAACGCATGGAGTGTTACCATGCGTTATTCAGTGATTCTCGGGCTCGACTTTCTCGGCAAACATCACGCTAAGACTGATCTTTTGCAAGGCACAGTGGAACTCAGTAGGACTTTGTTTCAACTGGGGGAAACAGTTGCAACTGAGACAATGGTGCAAGGCTCACCTATCATGGACGGGAGACCAACTAAACTGCGTACGTTTTTAGTAAAAACAGATCAGCAGGTAAAAATAACGGCAGGTACGGGAAAGATAGTGTGGGTTCCAGTGGATACCGATTTGTCGAGGGAAACATTATATGTGGTTGAATCGTTCTTAAGCAATGAAGAGTTGGATAGTTCACATTGTTTTATCCGTAGTGAGTGACATTAATGGGGAACAGATGATCCGATTAGTGTGGCTAACTTTGGCGGAGGGGAGGTTGTAACCTTCCAGTATATAAAAATTTCCGGTACAAAATTGACTGTGAATTGAAACTGACAAATTTTGGACATAAGCAGCGCTACGTCACGGCCCTGTGAAATCCACCTGAATAAACTGAAAAATTCTTACCTCATAATGGTGTCGCCGGACAACGTTGTCTATATATCTGCTCCTAAATGGCACAGCATAGTGCAATGCTGGCCTATCTACTACTGCTGAACAACATTTGTCTGAGATTTGCATTATTAGACAAACAAAATGACTTTACTTGTTGACACAGCTGCATAGCTGGTCCTCTGATTATTCAACAACACATGACTATGACCTGCGAAAATTTGTAAGATATTTAAATTGAATTAAATGACTGGTAAAAAAATTATGTTCTGAAAAACCTTATTATTGAAAACATTTCTGCAAAGCATTACATAAAAACTTGAACATTACAAGTCTGACTTAATTAGTGCTGACAAATCACAAATAGATTGAAACAAATCCATATTAACATCTCAGCCAACAAGTTTAAGTACGAGCATGGCGATGAAGAATAATAAAGTTTACCTTACACTACATGGCATTGAACTGTGCTGCGCCAGCGGCGACTGCTATTGCTCTTACATGGCTAGCAACTCTACTGTAGCGGTGAGCTACTGCGACTGCTCCATAACAACGAACTATTGCGACTGCTCTGTAGGAGCGAACGATTATTACTGCTGCCGACACTGCACTGACCTGCGATTCTATTGCAGCAGAGATGTTTCATATCGCAGGCAGCGCGTGAGCAATACATCGATAATACATTTGTTCCAGTAGGGTAGTGAACAGTAAACCTACATAATGAACCCCTTACAACGGGACTCTGTCAAAAGATGCAATAATAGCCATTCTGGGAATCTTGTAAGGTGAGGACTTCAATAGGTCGAGCCTAGAGAAAAGACTCAAGCAAACCGTCGATAAGAAAGTGTTACGAGGGAAAGCAGATCATTTGAGGGCAATGATCGAATGGCTATGGAGAACTCGTTGTTAAGGTTTAGGAATTTATTTTGTGCAAACGGAAGGTTACCAGCAACTCCTGTTGATGCAACATCGCATACTGCCATGGGATAGTGCGCCAATTTATAGGAAACCATACAATATAGCAAAGCTGCTGCAACCATTGGTAGAAGAATTTATTGAACAACAACTACGGGATGGGATCATAGAACCGAGTGACAGTCTCTGGAGTGTAAATATTGTACCAAAAAAAGTCGCCAGGCGGGACACGGAAATACAGATATTGCTGTGAGTAGAAGTATCTAAACCCGCGAACCATTTCGGATGCTTATCCAATTCCAAACATCACGGAAACTTTGGATAACCTTGGTGAGCGTCCGTTCTTTACAACTATGGACCTCACGAGGGGGTGTCGTTACTTGGAGCTGGCGCATGAAGACAGGCCAAAAACGGCGTTTACCACGCCAGCAGAACATTTTCATTACAAAACGCATGCCATTGGACTAAAGAATGCACCGGCAACTTTTCAGCGGCTGTTAGATTGGGTAATGAGAGGATTAAAGCCAAAAACTTATCTAGTCTATCTCGATGACGTAATTGTATATTCAATGGATTTACCAGAGCATGTAAGACGTTTGTCGGATGTCTAGTAGACTATGTTCGACACATTTGACGTTAAGTGTGGACAAGTGCCACTTTGCGCAAACTCAAGTAAACTATCAGGGGCACGTGATTAATGAGCATGGCATATGTACCGATCCTCGTCTTACAGACGCAGTTAAAAATTATCCGATACCACAAACAACTGAGCAGATACAGTCATTCAGTAGTCTCTGTAATTACTATAGACGGTTCGTTAAAATCTTTGCGAAAATAGCCGGACCCGTGAACAAGCTACTGAAGAAGGGGCCGAAATTCCATTGGTTGCAGGAATGTCACGAAGCATTTGAAAAATTGAAAGAAATATTAGTTTCAGATCCAGTATTGGTTTTCCAGTATTTCGAGAAGGAGTTTATACTTCCGTGTGATGCTTCAAATAATTCAGTAGGTTGTATTTTGGGACAGATGGTATATGGTCAGGAACATCCGGTAACGTACGCTTTAAGGGGACCACACCCTGCCTATCTAACCTATGTTAATTTAGGCAAGCCTTTGACCCATTTCTGAAAAAACTATTAGATGTAGGACCTTAATATTTTGGGTGTATGTTACATGATGCTAATAGGGTCAACTGTACCAAAATCTACTTTATCCATTTTATAGTTTTTAAGAAATACTTTTTTAAATTTATTAATAAAAATATTAAGTTTTTTCTGCAGAAAATATTTTTTGTGAACTTCCTAGGGGGGGAATATTAATGAATGTAGTACCAGAGGTGGCTTTTTATGTTATGCAGAGTCTCTGAAAATTTCAATCATTTATCTATGATAGTTTCTGATATAACAGGGAATATGTAGTGAAAATTTTAGTTTGTGGGAAATTGACTTTAAAGAAAAAACTTTTGAAAGTTGTTACTTACAGTTAATTAAAACCGTCCTGCTGCATATGATGGCCCTTCTTTGGCCTCTAGCAGGTCTTCCAGCTTCTTTTTCACCTTCCTGGATGTTTGTCTTGCTTTCTTGGCCATATTAGATGCAGACCTGTCTGCTTGGGCTATTCTCATTTTATCGCAATGTTGAAGCCCAGTGATTGTATTTTCACCAGCTTTTTCGGTACCCAGCACCTTCCAGTATTACCACAATTGAATGTAATAACAGCATCATGAATTCCTAGTTTCTTTGTATGCATGCCTACAAGTACAGTTTTAGGAAGGCGGTTCCAAATTATGCTGCTGAAACATTCATTTGGGTTCTGTGTCTGCCCATGCAGACATTTCCTTAGAAGGTCAGGGTGAGCCACGTTCCTGAAAATAGGTTTAATTGCTGTAATAACAGCAGCAGGAAGAGAATGCCGGTGAGAATAAGATTCTCCAGTTGCCTGAGCCCTATTGTATTTGCACCACGAATTTTCTCCTGATGGACACAATCTATCACATGGCTTATCATCAGTAGAGGACTTAAGGAATAATATGGCCTCCAGATTTTCTATATTTCTCCTACTTGCCAGCCCATAGTATACCTGCAAGTATACAACTACTCGCAATCACATTTAAACAAAACTAATTGCGTGTTTGAAAGCGTGTTGTTTACAAACAGCAGAAACAAAAGAATACTGACCGTTGCATTCCAAGGATAGCCAACACACTTGGGAGTAAAAAAAAATCCCTTAAGTGCAATGTAGGGGGTATAAAGATCTAAAATATATACAGGAAAGTGGGTGGCGTGGCACATAAACACACGTGGTAGGAAAACGCTCGTTAAGTGCTCGAAAAAAAAAATTTCAGCAAAATCTTTTTCAGAGTACTTAAATAAAACCTTAATCTATCGAAATATGATGAAAACCGAAAATCGATTTTTTTCGACCTGAACCACGGTGTGGTCCCGTTGGTAGTTAAACAATGCAGAGCGTAACTAATCAACAACGGAGACTGAGGTGTTGGCGGTTATATATGGTATTACATATTTTCGGTGTTATCTGTATGGAGGAAGTTTAACGTCATGACAAATCATGCCTCACTGAAGTGGTTGCTCGATTTGAAAGATTCATCTACTAGACTAAGCTGATGGGCACTTAAGTTTAGTGAATTCGAATACAGGATAATGCATAAGCCAGGGAGATCACACGCAAATACAGGTTCATTAAGCCGCAGGGTAGCAATGTTAAGTATGCTAGGGATGAGAGTTGAAGAGTGGCAGCAGGCACAGGCGAGGGATAAGGAGTGCTACATTTCGTTATATGCAAGGGTTTGCTGTGTAGAACGACGAGGTGTGGACCACGTGTGGTGGTTCAAGACGGTTTTCGCAAGGAAGTTTTGCAGCGAGCTCACGACCATATGTTGTCGAGACATGGTGGGCGACGTGCGACGGACAGACGCGTAGCAGAGCAGTTTTGGTGGAGGATCAGGAAGCGTGACGTGGAGCAGTATGTTAACGACTGTGTGCCATGCGCGCAGGGGGCTGAATTTATACATCATAAAGTGCCATTGCAAAGGCTACCAGAGGCGTCCAGTTCTTTTTCTATGTTGGGATTAGATGTCCTCGGGCCATTTAATAAAACATGTTTAGGAAAAAAGGTATGTTCTCACGATCATCGATCATTTTCCGCGAGTTGCTTATAAGGAAGTTATAGACGAGTCCGTTTCATCTGCAGGATAATGGGAGAACGGAACACTTGCAAAAGACAATTGCAAATATGTTGAGCTATTACATAGGTTCCAGACACGACGACTAGGACACCTATTTACCGTATGTACAGTTTGCATGTAATTCGAAGGTTGATACACAACGGGCTTGTCGAAGTTTGAGGTGGTGTACGGCAGGAAAATTCCATCTCCCTTTGACGTTTTGGTTCCTAAATTAGGACCAGACGGTGAGTCGTTAAAGTTTGCCAGAATAATTAGGGAAGTTTGGAGGAATGTGCAAAAGGCAAACACCAAGGCATTAGAACACCAGGAACCGCCAAACAGACTCATGAGCAAATCGCCGCAATACCGCGTGGGCCTCTACATCAAAGGAGAAAACGAAGAAATATTTCGCAAACTATCAGGGACCATACCGGGTTGTGGAAATGACCTCACCAGTCAACGTGAAGATACAGTTCCCCATAAAAACGTCTGTTATACACATCAGTCGCATAAAACTGTTTAAACCATTGGCAAAGTCATCGGCAGCCTAACTGTTTTTTTTTTTTTTTATTTTGGTTTAGTATATCAGGGAGCATGTATGGTTTTGCCGTATGGATAGTTACTGTTTTTTGCGCATTTGTTAGTTTTTTATGTCGTTATTACCGATATTGTTTTTTTGTGGATTGTGCGTTCTAGTAAAGAGGGAGGAGATGACAGAGAATTTGTGATCTGACGGGTGGCCAAGTATGGACCAGTATGCGGACATGTGAAGCGAGTTTGTTTCCGGGGAAAGTAAGTGCTGTGGATAGGAGCTTCTGCCAGCCCTAACGTATTCCAGAGGATAGGTACTCATTGGATGTACGCTGTATTGGTACACGTTCGTATTTTTATTTACATAATTTTTAAATACACTCCTGGAAATGGAAAAAAGAACACATTGACACCGGTGTGTCAGACCCACCACACTTGCTCCGGACACTGCGAGAGGGCTGTACAAGCAATGATCACACGCACGGCACAGCGGACACACCAGGAACCGCGGTGTTGGCCGTCGAATGGCGCTAGCTGCGCAGCATTTGTGCACCGCCGCCGTCAGTGTCAGCCAGTTTGCCGTGGCATACGGAGCTCCATCGCAGTCTTTAACACTGGTAGCATGCCGCGACAGCGTGGACGTGAACCGTATGTGCAGTTGATGGACTTTGAGCGAGGGCGTATAGTGGGCATGCGGGAGGCCGGGTGGACGTACCGCCGAATTGCTCAACACGTGGGGCGTGAGGTCTCCACAGTACATCGATGTTGTCGCCAGTGGTCGGCGGAAGGTGCACGTGCCCGTCGACCTGGGACCGGACCGCAGCGACGCACGGATGCACGCCAAGACCGTAGGATCCTACGCAGTGCCGTAGGGGACCGCACCGCCACTTCCCAGCAAATTAGGGACACTGTTGCTCCTGGGGTATCGGCGAGGACCATTCGCAACCGTCTCCATGAAGCTGGGCTACGGTCCCGCACACCGTTAGGCCGTCTTCCGCTCACGCCCCAACATCGTGCAGCCCGCCTCCAGTGGTGTCGCGACAGGCGTGAATGGAGGGACGAATGTAGACGTGTCGTCTTCAGCGATGAGAGTCGCTTCTGCCTTGGTGCCAATGATGGTCGTATGCGTGTTTGGCGCCGTGCAGGTGAGCGCCACAATCAGGACTGCATACGACCGAGGCACACAGGGCCAACACCCGGCATCATGGTGTGGGGAGCGATCTCCTACACTGGCCGTACACGTGATCGTCGAGGGGACACTGAATAGTGCACGGTACATCCAAACCGTCATCGAACCCATCGTTCTACCATTCCTAGACCGGCAAGGGAACTTGCTGTTCCAACAGGACAGTGCACGTCCGCATGTATCCCGTGCCACCCAACGTGCTCTAGAAGGTGTAAGTCAACTACCCCGGCCAGCAAGATCTCCGGATCTGTCCCCCATTGAGCACGTTTGGGACTGGATGAAGCGTCGTCTCACGCGGTCTGCACGTCCAGCACGAACGCTGGTCCAACTGAGGCGCCAGGTGGAAATGGCATGGCAAGCCGTTCCACAGGACTACGTCCAGCATCTCTACGATCGTCTCCATGGGAGAATAGCAGCCTGCATTGCTGCGAAAGGTGGATATACACTGTACTAGTGCCGACATTGTGCATGCTCTGTTGCCTGTGTCTATGTGCCTGTGGTTCTGTCAGTGTGATCATGTGATGTATCTGACCCCAGGAATGTGTCAATAAAGTTTCCCCTTCCTGGGACAATGAATTCACGGTGTTCTTATTTCAATTTCCAGGAGTGTATATGTAATACATAAATTTATATAAAAAAGGAAAGTTCTATTTATGGCTTGCTGGCTTACGATTATAAAACTACTACAGAAACTGAATTAGCAATAACAATAAACAAGAATCAAGGTCAGAGAGAGGGAGCAGGAGGAGATGGTGAGAGGGGAGGGGGAGGAGAAGATGAACAGAGAGAGGGAGAAGGAGGAGGCGATGGACAAAGAAAGTGGGAGGAGGAGATTAGGACGTACATTGTAGAGTGTGTGTGTGTGTGTCTGTGTGTGTGTGTGTGTGTGTGTGCGTGTGTGTGTGTCGGCTCGATGGGGATGGAGGTTCAAGTCTGGCCGATCCAAGTCTGCGTCCGTCGATCGCGACAACCCCGATCTGTAACTGTTGAAACAAATTCCTCGCTTTGTTTGGTTAGTTTCAGATACTATCTCCCTTTAACAGTTATCCGCGTATGGAGCAGCATGCCGGAATGTACAAGCGGCCCTCGCTTATAATTGAAGCAATGGTGTTCGAAGGATGTCTGTCTTCTTTACTGCCACACACAGCGACTGCACCACTCGGTACCGCAACAACTCCCTTTATCTGAAACAATAAACCAAATATCCTTCGCGTGTTCGCGACGGGCTTATAAGCTTACGTGAAACTTGATAACATTAGTTCTTCATGCCCGGTTTGCAAATGAATGTTCAAACGGAGATAATATGATACCTCGAATTGTAAGTTCCACCATTCAAGGTGATGCCACATTATAATCTTGCGAGGATGTTGTTTCTTGAAGTATTATAGCGTCGTTAAGGCGTCGTTACGGTGCTAATTCAAAAATTCCTACGTCGTAAATCCAGAGATAAGGTATTCTCTAAACAACGCACAGAAGACGTCGTATTTCGATGTAAACTTACTGTTCCCTGTTAATAATGTCACTAAATCACCTTCAACTTCGGCGCTCTCTCAAGAAACAATTATTTCATAATTATGCAGTAAAGTTCCATTAAATGATGTAGCCGACACGAAACATTAAAGTTATATCTGAGTCTATTGAACTTCTGAATTATTTAACCACTGCACTTGATAGCACACCGATCTGTCATTCAGGGAATTGAAGCTATTTGCATCAGCAATTGTGATATTGACTACAGCCTCCGACAACACGGAGTTCCTGTGAATTCTTTATGATCCCGTGTAGACGTTTCCTACTCAAGGCTATTTGTAGAGTTTATGTCGGCGATTGGTATTTTGCTGCATACTCCAATGTTCGTGATTGTCACAGATCACGACGATTAAGTCCCAGAATTATGAATCATGCGACTTATTTTTCCTTCACGTATGATAACTGTTCCGTTGTCTGGCTAAACGGTAACTGTTATCTTACATCTGTTCAGAATTCTGACTAGTACGTCAAGACGATACTGGAAAAGCTTTAAAACTCCAGATCGGTCTGAAACAATATAGTAGCTGTCAATAGGCATACTGTTATCGCAACGTATACAAGAGAGCGAATTAATATCTCCATTGAAGTTCTACATTGTAGTCGCAGCCAACTTACAGCTCGATGCGGCTGCAACTCTCTTCTTGGATAAATGTAATCTCTGATCACTTTATCTTCTCGGAGTGCTAATCTTCGTAAGGCAGATATTTTGAATTCTTTATTTAGAGTTTCATGCTTCGCATCATCTGACAGTCTTTCATTTAGTTCTTTCCTTGTAATAAACGTAATTAGTTTACATGGTATTTCTGTTAGTCAGACTTTCAATAGTGTTAATATTTTGTTGCCAGTAGCTCCCGTCGAGGTCAGAATAACTAATTTTTTTTATCTTTTGCTACCAAAGGGATGTCAGTAGGGGCTCTAGATATTTGGGGTGTTATAACATCCAATTCCCATACATCGTATTAGAAACATTGCTTTCTCTTTTCTTTCTTTTCCGTTGAAGCAGACCGACGCACAGCAAAGCATGGCCGGGTACTGCTAGTGTTGCTGCAAAAAACATACACATAAACACTTTACACGATTCAAACTAGCGCGTTAATTCCTTTGAATTGTTAAAATAGCAGCTTCAATATCTGTTTTTCAAAAAATCTAGCATAGTATATTTCGTTGATTACACATGAATCTTATAACGAATAAAAAATTACATTGAACTTACGGCTGCCAGTCTTACACTCGGATTAGTGCTAGAATTATCCGAATGAGAGGGGTGTGATCTATATGTACAGACAAACAACTGATTATAATTTCATAAAAACTGGATGATTTATTCAAGAGAAATAGCTCCACAAATTGAGCAAGCCAATAACGCGTTGATCCATCACTGGCCCTTAAGCAAGCGGTTAATCGACTTGACATTGATTGACAGAGTTGTAGCATATTATGACGAAATATGTCTTGGTGGGGTGTTAATAGTCAAAATCCCGAGCTGGTTTGAGGGCACTGCCCGTACTAGAACAAGCGCTCTCAATTAGGGGGAGAACGGGCGACCTTGCCGGCCAAGGTAGGGTTTGGTAAACACAAGACAAGCAGTAGGAACTGTCATCGTATGTGTAATGGCATTAACTTGTTTAAATGTAATTTATACACCGATTTTAATTTACTGTTATTTGTGCTGATATTTACCGCTCCGCCGTCTTGTTAAATTCTGAAATATTGCAAACCCAAAGTTCTGTCAGCCACCAAATAACAACTCCAGCGCTAACACTAAACTACTACAGATAGATAATTAGACTATTATAGTAGTGTGTACGTATTTTTAACTTACCGTACCGCTAGCAGTAGAACCAGAATCGGTTTTTCTCTTTTTTCTTCATGCAAACTTATCCATAATTAGAAACTATCACAACAGCACACAGCACAAGAACAGTAAGCGGTAGCACTTACATTAAATTCAATAGCAAGTACGAACCGAACAGGTTAACAAAACAATGCGTTCAAGCAAAGCCAACAATTGCTCTTGGCTAAAATAGGAATAGGTGATGGCAGATAGTGCAGTGGATGTATAAGACAGTTTAAATTTATCGTTCGCCTTGATATCTATTGATAGTGCGTATCCCTTTTCTGTCATATGATTGAAAATCAAACTATCTTTCAGTTTCGCTACACGGCAACGTCGATTTGCAGTAGGGTTTTGGAACATATATTGTATTCGAACATTATGAAGTACCTCGAAGAAAACGATTTATTGACACATTGTCAGCACGGACTCAGAAAATATCGTTCTATGAAACACAACTAGCTCTTTATACTCATGAAGTAATAAGTACTATCGACAGGGGATGTCAAATTGATTCCGTATTTTTGGTTTTCCAGAAGGCTTTCGACACAGTTCCTCACAAGCGTCTTCTAACCAAACTGCGTGCCTACGGAGTATCGCCTCAATTGTGCGACTGGATTCGTGATTTCCAGTCAGAAAGGTCACAGTTCCTAGTAATAGACGGAAAGTCATCGAGTAAAACAGAAGTAATATCCGGCGTTCCCCAAGGAAGTGTTATAGGCCCTCTATTGTTCGTGATCTATATTAACGACATAGGAGACAATCTGAGCAGCCGTCTTCGTTTGTTTGCAGATGATGCTGTCATTTACCAACTTGTAAAGTCATCAGATGATCAAAACGACTTGCACAATGATTTAGATAAGATATCTGTATGGTGCGAAAAGCGGCAATTGACCCTGAATAAAGAAAAGTGTGAAGTTATTCACATGAGTACTAAAAGAAATCAGCTAAATTTCGATTAGCGATAAGTCACACAAATCTGAGGGCTGTAAATTCAACTAAATACTCAGGGATTACAGTTACAAATAACCTAAATTGGAACGATCACATATGTAATATTGTGGGTAGAGCAAGCCAAAGACTGCGATTCATTGGCAGAACACTTAGAAGGTGCAACAGGTCTACCAAAGAGACTGCTTACACTACGCTTGTCCGTCCTATTCTGGAGTGTTGCTGTGCGTTGTGGGATCCGCATCAGGTGGGACTGACGGATGACATCGAAAAAGTACAAAGAAGGGCAGCTCGTTTTGTATCATCGCGAAGTAATGGAGATAGTGTCACAGACATGATACGTGAATTGGAGTGGCAATCATTAAAACAAAGGCGTTTTTCGTTGCTACGGGATCTTCTCACGAAATTTTAATCACCTGTTTTCTCCTTCGATTGTGAAAATATTCTGTTGGCACCCACCTACATAGGGAGAGATGATCATCACGATAAAATAAGAGAAATCAGGGCTCGCACTGAAAAATTTAAGTGCTCGGTTTTCCCGCGTGCCGTTCGAGAGCGGAACGGTAGAGAGACAGCATGAAGGTGGTTCATTGAACCCTCTGCCAGGCACTTTATTGTGAATAGCAGAGTAATCACGTAGATGTGGATGTAGATCGTGTGTAATTTCATGTAGGTTGTGGGTGAGGGGGGGCGGGGAGGAAGGGAGAGGGGTCCCGACGCCTGGATCCTCCTTTCGGCTAAGTCCTTGTCGACTGACGGAATGTCCCTGGCCTGACGCATTACCAGGTTCCCTCCACACACGCTCTACATCTACTTCAAACATACCCCCGAAAGCCACCTTACGGTGCGTGGCGGAGGGTACCTTGTACCACTACTAGTTATTTCTTTCCTGTTCCACTTGCAAATAGAGCGAAGGAAAAGCAACTGTCTTGTTACCTCGGTACGAGCCCTAATTTCTCTTGTCTTATCTTCGTCGTCCTTGCGCGAACTGTACGTTGGCGGCAGTAGAAGTCTTCTGGAGTCAGCTTCAAATGCCGCTTCTCTAAATCTTCTTAGCATTGTTTCTCGAAAAGAACATCGCTTTCCCTCCAGGGCTTCCCATATGAGTTTACGAATCATCCCCGTAATAATCGCTTCATGATCGAACCAACCGGTAACAAATCTAGCGACTCGCTTCTGAATTTCTTCGATGCCTTCCTTTAATAAGACCTAGTGGGGATCCCAAATACTCGAGTAGCACTCAAAAATGGATCGCACTAGCGTACTGTACACGGTCTCATCTACAGGGTGACAATAATTGGACTATTTGAAAAAAAGGAAATTAGTTACAAAGTAAGGCTCAGCAGTAGTTTTGTGGTTATTGCTGCACACATTGTCTGTAACATAGCCTCACAAAAAGGAGTCGCATGTGTTCAGATCCAGACAATATGGCGCCCAATCTAGGCTCATACCAGTGGCCTCTGGGTGCACCAGACTCAGAATGCGGTCCCCAAAGTGCTTCTCCAGGACATCAAACACTCTCCTGATTCGATGGGGTCGAGCTCAGTCTTGCATGAGCCACGTCTTGTCCAAATCAGTGTCACTTTGGATAATGTGGATGAAATCGGCTTCCAAAACCTTAGTATACCATGCGG
The DNA here is from genome assembly GCF_021461385.2 of Schistocerca piceifrons. Classification (NCBI taxonomy): domain Eukaryota; kingdom Metazoa; phylum Arthropoda; class Insecta; order Orthoptera; family Acrididae; genus Schistocerca; species Schistocerca piceifrons. The sequence continues at coordinate 649,980,030 of NC_060142.1, forward strand.
TAGTCATCGTGCCATCAAGGAATATCGCACTTATTATTCCGTGACTGGACATTGCACACCACAGTCACCCGTTGAGGGTGAGAGACTTCTTGATCGCGAAAAGCGGATTCTCAGTCCCCCAAATGTGTCAATTTTGCTTATTGAGAAACCTAACCAAATGAAAGTGGGCTTCGTCGCTAACCAAACCATACAGTGCACACTAATTCCCATCATACCCCGCGTCCAGCCGTGTAGTTTGAACGTCCTAATGCAAACCGTTTCGTGGTCGTGCGGTAGCGTTCTCGCTTCCCACGCCCGGATTCCCGGCGGGGTCAGGGATTTTCTCTGCCTCGTGATGGCTGGGTGTTGTGTGCTGTCCTTAGGTTAGTTAGGATTAAGTAGTTCTAAGTTCTAGGGGACTTATGACCACAGCAGTTGAGTCCCATAGTGCTCAGAGCCATTTGAACCTTTTTTTTTTTTTCAAACCGTTCAGAAGTTATGACGATTTTATTTCGTATAGTTCAACAAATTATATGGACTACACTTCCCTAAAATCCTCCCAATTAGCCAAAGTTGGCCATTCGCCTTCCCTGCTACCGTCCTCGCTTCCTCGTTCCATTTCAAATCGCTTTGCAACGTTACGCCTAGATATTTAGTCGGAGTGACTGTGTCAAGTAGCACAGTATGCCAACTATAAATTTTGTCTAAGTCTTCTTGCATCATCTGACGGTCATCTGTTGTCAGACATATGTGGCATTCAGCCGTAGAGAGTAGTTTCCGACGAGTTTCCATAAAACACTGTTGGTGATTTTGTGTCCTTCTGTGTCGCTCAGCATGGTGTCGGGGTATAAGGGTCGGTTCTTTCTATGGCCACCCAGAGTACAGAGAGGTGTTGTTGAGTCTGTTTCTTACAGTTTGGTTGGACACACGTTTCCCGGTGGTCCTCGCAGCCATGGTTTACCACTGTGGCAGTCTGGTCGGCGTCGCAGATAGCCTAGGCCAACCAGCAAGGGCAAATCATAAACACCACCTGCAGTTTGAAAACGATACCATATCCCTCCAGCTCACTGCTAATCGCCCAGCAATTTCCTTGCTAACAGTTGTTGATGATATAAAGCAACAATGCATGTGCGATCAAAAGTTGATAACCATCTTCCTGGCCTCATGTTGTTGTTGTTGTGGTCTTCAGTCCTGAGACTGGTTTGATGCAGCTCTCCATGCTACTCTATCCTGTGCAAGCTTCTTCATCTCCCAGTACCTACTGCAACCTACATCCTTCTGAATCTGCTTAGTGTATTCATCTCTTGGTCTCCCTCTACGATTTTTACCCTCCACGCTGCGCTCCAATACTAAATTGGTGATCCCTTGATGCCTCAAAACATGTCCTACCAACCGATCCCTTCTTCAAGTCAAGTTGTGCCACAAACTTCTCTTCTCCCCAATCCTATTCCATACCTCCTCATTAGTTACGTGATCTACCCACCTTATCTTCAGCATTCTTCTGTAGCACCACATTTCGAAAGCTTCTAGTCTCTTCTTGTCCAAACTAGTTATCGTCCATGTTTCACTTCCATACATGGCTATACTCCATACAAATACTTTCAGGAACGACTTCCTGACACTTAAATCTATACTCGATGTTAACAAATTTCTCTTCTTCAGAAACGATTTCCGTGCCATTGCCACTCTATATTTCATATCCTCTCTACTTCGACCATCATCAGTTATTTTACTCCCTAAATATCAAAACTCCTTTACTACTTTAAGTGTCTCATTTCCTAATCTAATTCCCTCAGCATCACCCGATTTAATTTGACTACATTCCATAATCCTCGTTTTGCTTTTGTTGATGTTCATCTTATATGAACTGGTTTGTCTCAAGTACAGATAGTGTTGAGGATCAGTGGACAAAGTTCAAAACAATCGTACAATATGCGTTAGATGAGTATGTGCCAAGCAAGATCGTAAGAGATGGAAAAGAGCCACCGTGGTACAACAACCGAGTTAGAAAACTGCTGCGGAACCAAAGGGAACTTCACAGCAAACATAAACATAGCCAAAGCCTTGCAGACAAACAAAAATTACGCGAAGCGAAATGTAGTGTGAGGAGGGCTATGCGAGAGGCGTTCAATGAATTCGAAAGTAAAGTTCTATGTACTGACTTGGCAGAAAATCCTAAGAAATTTTGGTCTTATGTCAAAGCGGTAGGTGGGTCAAAACAAAATGTCCAGACACTCTTTGACCAAAATGGTACTGAAACAGAGGATGACAGACTAAAGGCCGAAATACTAAATGTCTTTTTCCAAAGTTGTTTCACAGAGGAAGATTGCACTGTAGTTCCTTCTCTAGATTGTCGCACAGATGACAAAATGGTAGATATCGAAATAGACGACAGAGGGATAGAGAAACAATTAAAATCGCTCAAAAGAGGAAAGGCCTCTGGACCCGATGGGATACCAGTTCAATTTTACACAGAGTACGCGAAGGAACTTGCCCCCCTTCTTGCAGCGGTGTACCGTAGGTCTCTAGAAGAGCGTAGCGTTCCAAAGGACTGGAAAAGGGCACAGGTCATCCCCGTTTTCAAGAAGGGACGTCGAGCAGATGTGCAGAACTATAGACCTATATCTCTAACGTCGATTAGTTGTAGAATTTTGGAACACGTATTGTGTTCGAGTATAATGACTTTTCTGGAGACAAGAAATCTACTCTGTAGGAATCAGCATGGGTTTCGAAAAAGACGGTCATGTGAAACCCAGCTCGCGCTATTCGTCCACGAGACTCAGAGGGCCATAGACACGGGTTCACAGGTAGGTGCCGTGTTTCTTGACTTCCGCAAGGCGTTCGATACAGCTCCCCACAGTCGTTCAATGAACAAAGTAAGAGCATATGGACTATCAGACCAATTGTGTGATTAGATTGAGGAGTTCCTACATAACAGGACGCAGCATGTCATTCTCAATGGAGAGAAGTCTTCCGAAGTAAGAGTGATTTCAGGTGTGCCGCAGGGGAGAGTCATAGGACCGTTGCTATTCACAATATACATAAATGACCTTGTGGATGACATCGGAAGTTCACTGAGGCTTTTTGCGGATGATGCTGTGGTGTATCGAGAGGTTGTAACCATGGAAAATTGTACTGAAATGCAGGAGGATCTGCAGCGAATTGACGCATGGTGCAGGGAATGGCAATTGAATCTCAATGTAGACAAGTGTAATGTGCTGCGAATACACAGAAAGAAAGATCCCTTATCATTTAGCTACAATATAGCAGGTCAGCAACTGGAAGCAGTTAATACCATAAATTATCTGGGAGTACGCATTAGGAGTGATTTAAAATGGAATGATCATATAATGTTGATCGTCGGTAAAGCAGATGCCAGACTGAGATTCATTGGAAGAATCCTAAGGAAATGCAATCCGAAAACAAAGGAAGTAGGTTACAGTACGCTTGTTCGCCCATTCCTTGAATACTGCTCAGCAGTGTGGGATCCGTACCAGATAGGGTTGATAGAAGATATAGAGAAGATCCAACGGAGAGCAGCGCGCTTCGTTACAAGATCATTTAGTAATAGCGAAAGCGTTACGGAGATGATAGATAAACTCCAGTGGAAGACTCTGCAGGAGAGACGCTCAGTAGCTCGGTACGGGCTTTTGTCAAAGTTTCGAGAACATACCTTCACCGAAGAGTCTAGCAGTATATTGCTCCCTCCTACCTATATCTCGCGAAGAGACCATGAGGATAAAATCAGAGAGAGCCCACACAGAGGCATACCGACAATCCTTCTTTCCACGAACAATACGAGACTGGAATAGAAGGGAGAACCGATAGAGGTACTCAAGGTACCCTCCGCCACACACCGTCAGGTGGCTTGCGGAGTGTGGATGTAGATGTAGATGTAGATATCCTCCTTTCAAGACACTGTCCATTCCGTTCAACTGTTCTTCCAAGTCCTTTGCTGTCTCTGACAGAATTACAATGTCACCGGCGAAACTCAAAGTTTTTATTTCTTCTCCATGAATTTTAATACCTACTCCGAGTTTTTCTTTTGTTTCCTTTACTGCTTGCTCAATATACAGATTGAATAACGTCGGGGAGAGGCTACAACCCTGTCTCACTCCTTTCCCAACCACTGCTTCCCTTTCATGCCCCTCGACTCTTATAACTGCCATCTGGTTTCTGTACAAATTGTAAATAACCTTTCGCTCCCTGTGTTTTACCCCTGCCACCTTCAGAATTTGAAAGAGAGTATTCCAGTTAACATTGTCAAAAGCTTTCTCTAATTCTACAAATGCTAGAAACGTAGGTTTGCCTTTTCTTAATCTTTCTTCTAAGATAAGTCGTAAGGTTAGTATTGCCTCACGTGTTCCAACAAACTCAGTTTACAAAACCCCTGCATTGTTATCGGAACTGAGGAACACATAACAACTGCCTCACCGACATTCGACCAACTAGTATGCTTGCGATAGACGTGGCTATATGTAAGGTTGTTTGCATGTGCACACAGTTTAATGTGGAGCAGACATTTCGAATCGTATCTTCGCAGGCTGAGGGGGAATGTGTTTATGCCATACTCGACCATACATAGGTAATACAATACTTTTTCAGTTCATGCAATACTTTTTACTGGCGGGAGTATGTCGGGAGCCCCTCTTAAGAGTCGTCGGGAGTTAGTGTTTCGACATGTATTTGCAGTTTGGTTCTTGGACAGCATGAATGAAGTTAGCTCATAGAAATAATTATCACCATGTGCTTCGTGCGATGACCAGAGTCAGTGGAAAACATCGGTTTTTTCCTCGTTCCAAACAAGAAGTGTTCAGTGGAATGATGTATGACCATTCGATCGCATATTAGTCTTACACGGTGTTCGTTTTAACGATGTTTATCAACAGAGACAACATAACACGAAGGATGTACATAAATCACACAGTGAGTAGAAGCACGCAGATAATGCGGCACGTGCCAACACAGAAGACGGGGCAATGCCGCACATGGAAGTCGCGGTGAATAATGTTTACCGAAATGACAAGTGCTAGACGACTTATAGTGAAACCAGATATCACACTACACCAATCTGGGACAGTTCTATCGAATAAGATTATCATATCCCACTTCAGAAACCTTTTGTACACTTGGATTTGTCTGTGTCGCCCAAAAATCGCGTCGATCAACAGAAATATGCCTAAACGGTGATAGTTGCGTTCCTTTAAAAAATTTGCTCAATATTCTAACATTAGTAGCCCAAATGGCATAATATCGCTCTATCTCGTCACGCGGACGGTACTCAAGGATGGGAACCAGTCCCGATACGGAAGGATTGGGAAGGGTTTGTGGTGAACGGAAGGGGTATGTCATGACAGCTCATTTTATAGTTTGTTCATTTCTAAAAGATTTTCTCAGCAGGCTGATTGAATTCGTCCGAGCTAACTGCGTCCTGGATCCCTCCATGCCCTTTCGTTCAAAATCTGTTTACACTCTTACAATACTAAATAACTTTTGCACAATTAAGCCTTAAAATATGCATGCATGCAAGCGCCATCTAATGACTAAACATGCACAGGTAAAGGAAAAACTTGCAAAGGCAGAATTAAATCTTTTGTTGTGATGCATTTTTTTTTTTTTAATTTTGAAACGATGTACAACGATCAGTTTTTCCTGGTTCTCCATCGACTAGGGGTGTTGAGCTACTGAGCGAGAAATCTCTGGATTCGGGAAGCGAGGTGTTTTGAATCCATCCATAGGCAGTCTTGAAAATGGTTTTATATAGATTCCCATTTTCAGTTTAGGCAAATGCCGGGGTTGGTCCCATACTATAGGCCACATCCAATTCCTTCCGAAGGCCTTTCTTTCCTGACACATTGAAGTTTCCTTAAAGATAGATGCCCTGTGCTTAAATGAAAAGAACTGCTTAGAAGGCGAGCTGAGCACGTCTTCGGAGACTCTCGGCACTAAAAGCCGTAAGATAAATAAATAATAAACCAAATTATCCTCATTTAGACCCATGTATTTGTCTGCTGGGACATTCTTTAATGCACAAAACGATGTTTCTTACATTGCAAGAAGTGACAGGTGCGTAATTAAATGAGGAAATTTGGGAAAATATGAGGTTGAACAATTCCAGATCCGTTACATTTTCGTCACCAAAAATTGTTAGAGCTTCTCTGTCGAACAGAGATGTCTTAAATCCAAAAGCTCTGTCGGTAATAAACGGGGTGTCCCAAAAAATTATCGCCCGTCCACTCTTGATCACTTCCTCAGCTCAAATGCAGACTGAAAGTCAAAGAGTTTAATGACCTTGGAACGTGAACAGAGATTGGAGCATGACTGCTTCCTATGGTTTGCCAGAATACAGTACTCCTCAGTAATGAGATTATATTTCCGCTTGGTGAAAACAGCGAGTTCATTATCAAATAAAATAATTTATAGTTCTTTATGGCAGTTTTGAGAATAAATTAAAAACATATGTCCCTTTAAAGTCCTCTCTAACAGATCCCCCCCACCCCTTGATAAAATCCTGGCTATGTTCTTGCAGTCGAGTGCAGCCAGGTGGCTGATCAGTGACGTTCTGTGCAGGCATCATGTGGAAGCATCGGACGTAACTATGATCTACCCAGGACAAACTCAACGCTCCATAATACAGGAATAATATCTTTCAGTCACCGCTGAATTTCTTCATCAGTATGCCGGCGAGTTTATGGATGACTACTCCCGACTCCATCGTGGAATATTCGTCAACGATTTCATCAGTCGTGCCAATATTGTTCGATTGGACTGGCCTTCATGTTCCCCCGATATCAGTCCCATCGCATACGCTTAGGTTCGATTGGAAAGAGCTATGGGAGCAAGTCAAGAACCACCACGATATTTGAGGGATTAGGCAAGATTTCCACTGCAGAATGGGGTAATTTAAACTAGCAATCGTTAAACCCGTGGGCAACATGCCACGTAGTGTGCAGTTTTGCATTCATGCAAGGTGGCGTGTTACTCTGTATTGTGTGGGGTTGTTATGTAACGGACTTACCTCAATGAAAGTGATTTTCATTTCCGCTATATTATAGTAGAAGTAATTTGTTGGTGTTTGGTTGTCAATAAGCAGTACAGAATGCTTAAGAACTTCCGTTTGGCGGGTGATGATTAACATTTTTATGTGTGCATACTGTGTGATTGAACTCAGTTGTTCTGTTCAAATATTCCCAGCGTCGTTTAAGGTAAACGTAAACGCCATTCCTGTAGCAGGCCTTAGACTGCTAGCCAGCCGCGGTAGCCGAGCGGTTCTAGGCGCTTCAGTTCGGAACCGCGCGACCGCTACGGTCGCAGGTTCGAATCCTGCCAAGGGCATGGATGAGTGTGATGCCCTTAGGTTAGTTAGGTTTAGGTAGTTCTAAGTTCTAGCGGACTGATGACCTCAGAAGTTAAGTCCCATAGCACTCAGAGCCATTTTTGAACATTACAAGGGAACCTCCCCATCGCACCCCCCTCAGATTTAGTTATAAATAGACACAGTGGATAGGTCTTGAAAAACTGAACACAGATCAATCGAGAAAACAGGAAGAAGTTGTGTGGAACTATGAAAAAAATAAGCAAAATCTACAAACTGAGTAGTCCATGCCCAAGATAGCAACATCAAGGATGTTCTGAGCTCAGGAGCGCCGTGGTCCCGTGGTTAGCGTGAGCAGCTGCGGAACGAGAGGTCCATGGCTCGAGTCTTCCCTCTAGTGAAACGTTTACTTGCTTTATTTTCGCAAAGTTACGATCTGTCCGTTCGTTCATTGACGTCTCTGTCCACTATAATAAGTTTAGTGTCTGTGTTTTGCGACCGCACCGCAAAACCGTGCGATTAGTAGACGAAAGGACGTGCCTCTCCAATAGGAACCGAAAACATTTGATCGCAAGGTCATAGGTCAACCGATTCCTCCACAGGAAGGCACGTCTGATATATTCTATACGACACTGGTGACGGCATGTGCGTCACATGACAGGAATATGTTGTCGACCCACCTAACTAGCACACCTGGCGAATGGGTAAAAAGATTCTTCTACCTTGCCCGATTTAGGTTTTCTTGTGGATGTGATAACCACTCCCAAAAAAGCGATGAAAACAAGAATTTGTCACATAAACTGCAACAAATGAATGCAACAGTTTCACAGTCGCACAGTTTTCCCTGTGCTCTGTCAAAACATATGTTTTTTACGTTTTCAAATGTTTTCGTGTGTAGACCGTCAAGTCCTGCATATGTCCAAGCAAATCTGAACATGTCCTGGAATTTTGGAGAGCGAGGTTGATTATGTGTGAGTGCCTGGACTTTGATAATTGGCTGAAAATAAAAAATTAAACTATTCACTCGAGAGAAGACTTGAACCAAGGCCCTGTCGTTCCGCAGCTGCTCATGCTAACCACTGGACCACGGCGCTCGTAAGCTCACATTTTCCTTGATGTGGCCTACCTTGCGCATGGACTACTCAGTTTGTATATTTTGCTTATTTTTTTCATAGTTCTACACAACTTCTTCCTGTTTTCTCGATTGATCTGTGTTCGGTTTTTCAAGGCCTATCCCTGTGCCAACTTACGACTAAATCTGAGGGGGGTGCGATGGGGTGGTTCCCTTATTAGACTGCCGCCTACAAGGCAGTGCGAGGAACGATTTATGATTGTGGGACATGAGGTCAATAAGTCGCTAATCCCTTCAGCCGTTACTGCCAGTAGATGAATCCGGATTACGGCGGTGCTTCTTTATTCAAGTATCTCCTCTTTGGGCCCACAGGGTGAGTGGATCCCGTTCCAGGACTCCCTTCCTCAGAAAAAAATTGAGGAGGGGTCAGGAAGCGAACCCGGGTCCTTCTGCACCGAAAACAGCGACGCTAATTATTCGGCGACGGAGGCGGTCGCCATTCAACTTGTAATACAGGATTTCGATTTCACCTAGATGCATCGTAGGAATATCCTAACTAAGCTGTCATAGCTGTATTAACTACAGAGATACCAGTATCAGTTTCACTTTTAATACTGCTGCTGGTATCAAAGATCTGAAAGAGTCACGTTTCACTCTCTGAAATCAGTTTCGGAGCATTAACGGTATTTGAAGTGAATAGCTTAGATCAGGGGCTCTCAACCTTTTTCAGCTTGAGATCTGCTACATCAAATTTAGTCCGTTTAGAGGTGTACTGACTTAAAGATGCAGCAATGCAAGTACAAAACACTAATTCGTCAGAGCCAACCTTACACAGTCTGAAAGATGACGATCAGTCAATTTATTTTTACAATTATATTTCACTTTGTTCATCGTTGAAAAAGCTGCCTCACATGGATAACTTGATCCAAACAGCGATAGAGCATACGATTTCACGATAACAAGGTAGGCTTTTACGCTCCTTATTTCCATAAGTTTGTCTTCATTGTATTGCTACTTTAAGGAGACGTCATTTTGAACTCAAATTATTCCCTCTTCAAGTGTAAGCTCACAACAAGAAAAGAGAGTAATCATTTCACTTAAAATTCTTCCATATACACTCATTGGAAAGATTGACCTATGAAAGCTACAACACGTTCCATTCCCCTGAAATCTGAAAATCTGTTATGAAAGTCTGACTAGAGCGCTGTCAGGTTGGTCATGTACTTCATTGTAGCTTCTTATCCTATGATCTTCGCTGATCCCCAGTTCTGACTGTATTTGAGGGAACTGTTTCACATTTAATTTGTGTAACTATGGTATCCAAAGGTCAAGTTTTTGCATGAAACACTGTGTACAAGGCATAAAAGGCATGACAGTTTGGTTTTTTCCTTGAGGTTCTCATTTAGTTTCAGTACCATATCAGCATGCATTATTGTGGCCAAGATAGATACGAAGCCCACACCTACTACAGTAGTACAAGTTTATATGCCAACTGGCTCTGCAGATGACGAAGAAATTGAAGAAATGTATGATGAAATAAAAGAAATTATTCAGATTGTGAAGGGAGACGAAAATTTAATAGTCGTGGGTGACTGGAATTCGAGTGTAGGAAAAGGGAGAGAGGGAAACATAGTAGGTGAATATGGACTGGGGCTAAGAAATGAAAGAGGAAGCCGCCTGGTAGAATTTTGCACAGAGCACAACATAATCATAACTAACACTTGGTTTAAGAATCATGAAAGAAGGTTGTATACATGGAAGAACCCTGGAGATACTAAAAGGTATCAGATAGATTATATAATGGTAAGACAGAGATTTAGGAACCAGGTTTTAAATTGTAAGAGATTTCCAGCGGCAGATGTGGACTCTGACCACAATCTATTGGTTATGACCTGTAGATTAAAACTGAAGAAACTGCAAAAAGGTGGGAATTTAAGGAGATGGGACCTGGATAAACTGAAAGAACCAGAGGTTGTACAGAGTTTCAGGGAGGGCATAAGGGAACAATTGACAGGAATGGGGGAAAGAAATACAGTAGAAGAAGAATGGGTAGCTTTGAGGGATGAAGTAGCGAAGGCAGCAGAGGATCAAGTAGGTAAAAAGACGAGGGCTAGTAGAAATCCTTGGGTAACAGAAGAAATATTTAATTTAACTGATGAAAGGAGAAAATATAAAAATGCAGTAAATGAAGCAGGCAAAAAGGAATACAAACGTCTCAAAAATGAGATCGACAGGAAGTGCAAAATGGCTAAGCAGGGATGGCTAGAGGACAAATGTAAGGATGTAGAGGCCTATCTCACTAGGGGTAAGAAAGATTAAGGAAAGGCAAACCTACGTTTCTAGCATTTGTAGACTTAGAGAAAGCTTTTGACAATGTTGACTGGAATACTCTCTTTCAAATTCTAAAGGTGGCAGGGGTAAAATACAGGGAGCGAAAGGCTATTTACAATTTGTACAGAAACCAGATGGCAGTTATAAGAGTCCAGGGACATGAAAGGGAAGCAGTGGTTGGGAAGGGAGTAAGACAGGGTTGTAGCCTCTCCCTGATGTTGTTCAATCTGTATATTGAGCAAGCAGTAAAGGAAACAAAAGAAAAATTCGGTTTAGGTATTAAAATTCATGGAGAAGAAATAAAAACTTTGAGGTTCGCCGATGACATTGTAATTCTGTCAGAGACAGCAAAGGACTTGGAAGAGCAGTTGAATGGAATGGACAGTGTCTTGAAAGGAGGATATAAGATGAACATCAACAAAAGCAAACCAAGGATAATGGAATGTAGTCTAATTAAGTCGGGTGATGCTGAGGGAATTAGATTAGGAAATGAGGCACTTAAAGTAGTAAAGGAGTTTTGCTATTTGGGGAGCAAAATAACTGATGATGGTCGAAGTAGAGAGGATATAAAATGTAGGCTGGCAATGGCAAGGAAAGCGTTTCTGAAGAAGAGAAATTTGTTAACATCCAGTATTGATTTAAGTGTCAGGAAGTCATTTCTGAAAGTATTCGTATGGAGTGTAGCCATGTATGGAAGTGAAACATGGACGATAAATAGTTTGGACAAGAAGAGAATAGAAGCTTTCGAAATATGGTGCTACAGAAGAATGCTGAAGATTAAATGGGTAGATCACATAACTAATGAGGAAGTATTGAATAGGATTGGGGAGAAGAGAAGTTTGTGGCATAACTTGACCAGAAGAAGGGATCGGTTGGTAGGACATGTTCTGAGGCATCAAGGGATCACCAATTTAGTATTGGAGGGCAGCGTGGAGGGTAAAAATCGTAGAGGGAGACCAAGAGATGACTACACTAAGCAGATTCAGAAGGATGTAGGTTGCAGTAGGCACTGGGAGATGAAAAAGCTTGCACAGGATAGAGTAGCATGGAGAACTGCATCAAACCAGTCTCAGGACTGAAGACCACAACAACAACAACCATATCAACTAGAAATACCAGATGCAACAACCAGTCCAAATCATACAATTGTCAGTTATTTTCCTCTCTTGTAAATACGAACAGCACTCTGAGTATCGATATCACAAAGCATTTAAGAGATCATTACAGATGTCATGCAAACCGTTGTTCTCTGGAAGCTGAAAACAGAGGCTCGTGTTGCCTATTTAGAGGCGGAGCTTGTTACCCCCGCTCGCCGAACCCCCCCCCCCCCCTCCCTCCCCCAGCAACGTGCCATTAAGTTACAGCTCGCAAGTAGTAACATCATTGTGCAGGAGGAAAGACTGTCGGCTGGCATGAGTGTTAAAAGGCGGCGACATGCAAATGGAGACAATAGAGGCGGAGACAGTGTTGTCAGATTTACTGTACCGCATACAAATAAGTGCGGAACACTCACTGTCAACAAAAACGGCATTTAACAAAAACAGTTCATTTGAACAGATTTCGGACACACCTTCTTAAAGATCGACTAATCGACCTCAATCGATCGGTTGAGCAACCCTGGCTTAGAAATATCGCCCAGTCACAAATCCTAACTTCTTGAACACAGACCTATAAGATGACGTGGGAGAACAATACATATTATTCCCACTGCTTCCTTCTGTGTATGCTACATACGTTAATACTGAGATTTGTTTGTTTCCCGTGTTAGCAGTTAATGCGAAGAACTAAGCTGCTAAACTTAGTCGTCTGATCATTTTCTTCTGGTTCAAATTCACGAAAATGTAACCCAAAGCTTTGGAGCATTCTCTCCTGTTCTTTGGCTCCTCTTCACGTGTCACATTAATCATGTGTCTGATAAGCCTCAGTGTTCTTGCAACCAGTGAGCAAACCAGGTTCAGTAACCTCCTGTGCTCTAAACAAACATCCACGCTTTCGTACATCCGTCAACACTGGTTTCAGTATAAAACTTCAATCGTCAATATGGGTCGACTTGTGCCGCTTCTACAAACTAATTACGCTTTTCTCCTTATTGCGCCAAAGTGTTGTCACGTTTCGTCCAGTGCCGCAGTAACCTGCCTCTTGAACGATGCCAGTCGTTGCGCTCTTTAGGATTTCGCCCGTTCAGCCTAAACAGAACAGCAGCGTCCGCGTCAATCGTCCCGCGTTATTGGCTGACGGCGACAGCGGCTTTCGAACCGTTTCAATCATTCAGGACCTGCAAATGGAAGCGGTAACCACGGCCGGCCGGTACCACTGCTGCCAGCAATTGGTTCATCTTCTGCCGTATCATCCGTCGACGCCGCGGCCGGATTTCGTTTTTGCTAATGATATCTGTCAAATTGACTTCTACTGAGGGACGCAACTGCAGACAATGGGGAGCAGTTCGTCATCACGTGATATGAAGTCGTCACTCAGATCCTCAGTTATGTGCTACGATACAGGTTGTGAGGAAACAAGCGCTGTATCATTGCGAGAGATACAGAGGCGAATGAGTGTGCCAAGACTTACACCAGTTCACTACTACTAGCGCCCCGTCATCATAACGCGCCTCTGCATACTATACAAGGTATTGTGTCATAATCTAAGAGTGAAATTAAAAAATGAAACAGCTTACCCTAACTTTGTCAGTGTATGCTTCAGTATATTAATGTTAACATTGTGAAGTCTCAGAATGATCTAACGAATGCTTTGCTATTTGTTGACTGGAATACTCTCTTTCAAATTCTGAGGTTGGTAGGGGTCAAATGCAGGGAGCGAAAGGCTATTTACAATTAGTACAGAAACCAGCAGGAAGTTATAAGAGTCGAGGCGCACGAAATGGAAGCAATGGTTGAGAAGGGAGTGAGACAAGATTGTAGCCTATTCCCGATGTTATTCAATCTGTACATTGAACAAGCAGTAAAGGTAACCACAGAAAATTTTGGAGTGGGATTTAAAATCCAGGGAGAAAAAATAAAAACTTTGAGGTTTGCCGGTGACATTGCAATTCTGTCAGGGACAGAAAATGACTTGGAAGAGGAGCTGAACGGAATGGACAGTGCGTCAAAGGAGGATACAACATGAATATCAACAAACGCAAAACGAGGATAATGGAATGTAGTCGAATTAAATTAGGTGATGCTGAGGGATTTAGATTAGGAAACGAGACACTTAAAGTAGTAAATAAGTTTTGCTATTTGGGCAGCAAAATAACTGATGATGATCGAAGTAGAGAGGATATAAAATGTAGACTGGCAAAGGTAAGGAAAGAGTTTCTGAAGAGAAGTTTATTAACATCGAGTATAGATTTAAGTATCAATAAGTCTTTTCAGAAAGTATTTCTGTGGAGTGTAGCCATGAAAGTGAAACATGGACGATAAATAGTCTGAATAAGAAGAGAATAGAAGCCTTCGAAATGTGGTGCTACAGAAGAATGCTGAAGATTAGATGGATAGATCACGTAACTAATGAGGAGGTACTGAACAGAATTGGCAAGAAGAGGAATTTATGGCACAACCCGAAGCGTTGATGGTAAAAATCGTAGAGGGAGAAAAAAATGGTTCAAATGGCTCTGAGCACTATGGGACTTAACATCTGAGGTCATCGGCCCTCTAGAACTTAGAACTACTTAAACCTAACTAACCCAAGGACATCACACACATCCATGCCCGAGGCAGGATTCGAACCTGCGACCGTAGCAGTCGCGCGGTTCCGGACTGCGTGCCTAGAACCGCTAGACCACCGCGGCCGGCTCGTACAGGGAGACCTAGGGATCAATACACTAACCAGATTCAGAATGATGTGGGTTGCTGTAGTTACTCGGAGATGAAGAGGCTTGCACAGGATAGAGTAGCATGGAGAGCTGCATCAAACCAGTCCCTGGACTGAACACCACAACAACAACCGTATTATTTTAAGAAAAAAATTATTGGCGTTAAATAATGCAGCTAGAAAGCTAAAAGTTCCTGAGCATGTACAAATTTGTCACAATCAAAGGTTACAAGTCTCAACTTGATCGGTGCAGTATTTTGGTCAGATTCAGCTTTTCTTTTACGAAAAATCAAGGCGGTAAATATTTCACCCAGGAACATGAAAATCCGTGTGTAGGCTCAGTTTCATATAAAAACATCAACTATGTAACTCCATTAAACTACCTCTAACAGTTTTCAAGTAGTTCACTAAAAACTAAATTTCTGACGAAAACGTCTGTATTTATAAAATATTAAGCGTGGTTTGTCTTTAAGATAGAAATTTCTACTTACAGCACTTGATTACATTAATTTAATAATATATCTGTACCAAATTTCACGACTTTGGTGTAAATAACAATGAAAATAAGGACTCTTAAAGTGGTAGTTCAAAGGTTAAGTTCTGCTGTGGGTTCCGTTCTAAAACTTCTAGCTGGCAAAGTTTAAATGCAGTGGAGTTAAAACTTGTTCAGTCCTTAAAGCCAACTACACTTCATTGATATAAAAATTATGAAGATTGTAAATTGAAAAACAACATAGGTATTAAATAATGCGTGTCTGAGAGAGCGGCCAGCCTGTGCCTACAACGGCTGAAAGCAGATGTTCCGTTAGCGGTCTACTGTGCCCATATACAGGATGGAGAAAAACTGAGTCACGAAATTTTAAACCTGGGTAGCTGATGCCAGTAGGAGCCAAAATTACTGATGTTGTGTAGTTCGACAACACACCATTTTTAAACTACGGAAACTTAGCGCCACACGCTCCGATTGGCCGCGCGATTGTCCTGTTATCGTTCGTCGGTTGGCGGGCACCGCTATGGTTGTCGGGTCACGCATACCGCCTTGGATACGTCGCGATCTCCGGCAGGCAAAGCATTCGCGGTCATGCGTTGTTCAGAGCATCCGGCAACAGGACGATCCCGCGGCCCCAGATCACGTCTGGGCCGCGGCCCATTGGAGCGCGTGGCGCCAAGTTTCCGTAGTTCAAAAATTGTGAACTGTCGACCTACACAACATTGGTAATTTTGATTCCTACTGGCATCAGCTACCCAGGGTTAAAGTTTCGTTACACAATTTTTCTGCACCCTGTATGTGTATGTACGGCGAGAGAGGCAGTGAGGAGACACTTTGCAGCCGCGCGGGATTAGCCGAGCGGTCTTGGGCGCTGCGGTCTTAGAGTGTACGGCTGGTCCCGGCGGAGGTTCGGGTCCTCCCTCGGGCATGGGTGTGTGTGTTTGTCCTTAGGATAATTTAGGTTAAGTAGTGTGTAAGCTTAGGGACTGATGACCTTAGCAGTTAAGTCCCATAAGATTTCACACACATTTGAACATTTTTGAGAGACTTTTCACTAAGCTATCAATCTGTCCGCGTCAGTCAAACGCCGGCATGGCTATGGATCGGATGACGTCAGAGCTAGGCACTGCCAAACGCGTTTTCGGTAAAAGTAAGAAGGAACTCGGGAGGACTGTACACCGTCCTGGATCGCTTAGATTTCACAGAAGTAACTGCTAATGTGCCACCCAAAATGTTGACAATATCGCGTGGCAAGTGGTGAGATTATTTTCCACTTTTGTGGCGAGCAATGAACTTTGATGATAAGAAGTCAGGGAGATAGAACATTTTACTTGGAACTTACCACAGAGGTCGCCTCTGAACTGCTAATAGTGCTGCTTCTGATAGGGACATTATTATTATTATTATCAGGAAATTTTATTTTGTTTCTGCATGTAACTTTTTCTGAATATTTTAATCGGAATTCAAAACTTTTAATTATAGCCATAGTCCCTGATCCCGTTGAGCAAATAACAAGTAGAAACAAAATATGGTTCAAATGGCTCTGAGCACTATGGGACTTAACTTCTGAGGTCATCAGTCCCCTAGAACTTAGAACTACTTAAACCTAACTAACCTAGAGACATCACACACATCGATGCCCGACGCAGGATTCGAACCTGCGACCGTAGCGGTCGCGCGGTTCCAGACTGTAGCGCCTAGAACCGCTCGGCCAACTCGGCCGGCTGTAGGAACATTTTCTATCAGTGAGCACAAGAATAATGTGGACTTGCAGACTGGAACTTAAGGCCAGTACGTTCTCCATCACTTTCTGACTGACCGCACAAATAGTTTTCAGGCTCTTATAAACGCCGCCCTACGAGGCGAGCCGTCTTTCTAAACGACTGATACTTGATGCACGGAAAATATTTCATCTGAAACGAAAATTTGTGTTATTTCTATGTTATACCGATTCGAAAGTTTTGGCAGCGACAATGTAAAACACGCAAAATTCAATAAATATCGGGATTCAGCGGAAGACGAACCATTACATCCTAATTCAAGGTCGAGCACACTTTCCTTCACGTCACTGTGCATGCGTCGTATACGCAAACATAAGAGGAAGATATTTTTGCAGATGAATTAAGATGCGGCGCTGGTTTTACTCTGAAAACGCAGTTGATTTACCTCATGTAGTAACAGGTAGGCAAAATAAGTTGGTAGATCATGGAATCTCCAAAACTGTAAAACCAACCCTTCTGGTCTTACCTGAAAACAATTACATCATATCCTCTGACTATATGGTCCACAGTGCTTACGAAAAACTGCCGAGTGCAGTGCTCTGCTTGCATTGTGTTTCCAATATTTCTCAGTGATTACTGGTAAACGCTTAATACACTGACGGAAAAAATCGCAAACCCAAAAATTAATTAAAATACAATAATGAAATTTCGGGAATACCTTTGTCTAAATAATATATTTAAATGATTAATATTCTAAGTTCACAAGTAAAAAATGTAAGCACGAGATAAGCCATTGCAAATGTGAAATGCTGGTATATTAATAACCGATGTAACCGCTAGAATGTTGAATACAAGCAAGCAAATGTCATGCATTGTGTTGTACAGGTGCCGGAATGTCAGTTTGTTCCTTGCCTGTTGTACTTGGTCAATTCAGGGTGGGTTAATGGTTCAAATGGCTCTGAGCACTATGGGACTTAACAGCTATGGTCATCAGTTCAAATGGCTCTGAGCACTATGGGACTTAACATCTGTGGTCATCAGTCCCCTAGAACTTAGAACTACTTAAACCTAACTAACCTAAGGACATCACACAACACCCAGTCATCACGAGGCAAAGAAAATCCCCGACCCCGCCGGAAATCGAACCCGGGAAACCGGGCGCGGGGGTGGGTTAATGCTCTACGTGTATGACGCTGGAGTTGCCGTCCGTTGATGTCCCATACGTGCTCCATTAGAGACAGCTATCGTGATCGAGCCGGCCAAGGCAACAGATCGACACTCTGTAGAGTAATTAAAAATAAATAAACAAAAAATAAAATAAAAAAAGGTCAGTACCCTACATATCTGACAAACAGTCTGCTGTGTGAACTCTTCTGATAATTACTTGAATGATGAAGTACCAGTACATGAAAAGTCCGGAATAACCCTGTAATTTCGTTCCGATTCGGTAAAATTCAAATATTCTAAGTCTAAAGCTCTAAATCATATGCAACTAGCGATTTTATTCCCATGCTCTAAGGCAGTAGTTCCCAACCCTGCAGATACAAGTAGCCCTGAGTGCAATCAGTCGTTAGCTACTTCCCTCCCCCCCCCCCCCCCTCCTACCCTTCCCCCACACTCCATATCATCATAAACATTTAACGAGTAACTAATCTTTTGAAAGTAAAAGTATTTTCTTTGAACATTCTTATTTTTAAATTGACGAAAGGTAGATCTCTAAATGATATTTAATTATTCATTGTTTTACTATATCAAGAATTAATGAATCACTGACACAAGTAATACTGCTTATTTCCACAAACCTTTTTTATGCAAAGATGACGCAATTCCCAATGCATCGTAAGTGCTACCTGAAACTGCTTTCAGAAAAAATTACGCTAACTATCCACATTGAAGGCAGACACTTGTTACAAAACATGCTTCTTCTGCACCATTCCTCTCCCTAGCGACACTTGCTTCACCTATACCCTCCACCACTGCCAATCTTCTGTGTCTGACCACTATCTCTAATAATAGTAGTAACGTAATAATAATAATAATAATAATAACGATATTGTCCCCCCCCATGAACCATGGACCTTGCCGTTGGGGGGGGGGGGGGGGGGGGGGGGGGGAGGCTTGCGGCTTGCGTGCCTCAACGATACAGATAGCCGTACCGTAGGTGCAACCACAACGGAGGGGTATCTGTTGAGAGGCCTGAAAAACGTGTGGTTCCTGAAGAGGGGCAGCAGCCTTTTCAGTAGTTGCAGGGGCAACAGTCTGGATGATTGACTGATCTGGCCCTGTAACACTAACCAAAACGGCCTTGCTGTTGTGGTACTGCGAAAGGCTGAAAGCAAGGGGAAACTACGGCCGTAATTTTTCCCGAGTGCATGCAGCTTTACTATGATGTAGGCTGCAGTAGGTACTGGGAGATGAAGAAGCATGCACAGGATAGAGTAGCATGGAGAACTGCATCAGACCAGTCTCAGGACTGAAGACCACAACAACAACAACAACGATATTGTGTTGGCTCTACAGCAGGGCTGCGGTGTGCTGTCGATTAGTTCAATTATTGTTGCGAAGTGAAGAATGAAGGAATTCTGGTCTGTGGTGGGAACTATCTAACTCTCAGAAGGGATTTTTCATGAGGTGTTTAAGCATAGGTGACAAATGTGTCTCAATTTTACTATAACAGATGCGTGGTACGAAGTATAAAGAATTTGTGTAGCGATTCAGTTAGGAAGATATTGAACACACATTCATTTCACAAGCTGTGCTATCCACCACATTGTATCACATCTTAATGTTATACTTCAAAAAAGAACGTAAACTTACGTAATCAGTATTAAAGTTGTATGTTTTACGAATGCATAGTGTCTGTTCTTTCTGAGAGCAGATGGCGTTCGATGGGAATGTGGAGCGGCGTCAAGCGTGCCAAGACAGTCCATGCAGGTGCGACAACGGGACGTCCCGGATGGCGTATTGGTTAACGCACCTGCCTGCAAAACAGGAGATCCCGGGTTCCCATCTCTGTCCGGTACACTTTTTCACTCGTCGTCGCTGATTCCGCGTAATGACTCTTTCCTTTCGCTTCTTCCCCTCGTCATCTTCAATTTACATATCATGGTATTACAGTCTTACAGCAAGCTAATAATAGTAATCGTCCTTTAAAAATAATTTAGTTTCTCGGCCGAAACACAAATGAACCCTTTTGTTATACCCTTCGGAAATTTTAATTTTAGTCCTCAAGGGGTAATGACCCTGAAGCTGGGAAGCACTCCTCTAAGCCATCTGTATGGGGTGAATCACCTAAAACTTGAAACTGCAAATACAGGGCTATTACAAATGATTGAAGCGATTTCATAAATTCACTGTAGCTCCATTCATTGACATATGGTCACGACACACTACAGATACGTAGAAAAACTCATAAAGTTTCCTTCGGCTGAAGCCGCACTTCAGGTTTCTGCCGCCAGAGCGCTCGAGAGCGCAGTGAGACAAAATGGCGACAGGAGCCGAGAAAGCGTATGTCGTGCTTGAAATGCACTCACATCAGTCAGTCATAACAGTGCAACGACACTTCAGGACGAAGTTCATCAAAGATCCACCAACTGCTAACTCCATTCGGCGATGGTATGCGCAGTTTAAAGCTTCTGGATGCCTCTGTAAGGGGAAATCAACGGGTCGGCCTGCAGTGAGCGAAGAAACGGTTGAACGCGTAGCCCGCGGAAGTCGACGAATAAAGCAAGCAGGGAGCTAAACGTACCACAGCCGACGGTTTGGAAAATCTTACGGAAAAGGCTAAAGCAGAAGCCTTACCATTTACAATTGCTACAAGCCCTGACACCCGATGACAAAGTCAAACGCTTTGAATTTTCGGCGCGGTTGCAACAGCTCATGGAAGAGGATGTGTTCAGTGCGAAACTTGTTTTCCGTGATGAAGCAGCATTTTTTCTTAATGGTGAAGTGAACAGACACAATGTGCGAATCTGGGCGGTAGAGATTCCTCACGCATTCGTGCAGCAAATTCGCAATTCACCAAAAGTTAATGTGTTTTGTGCAATCTCGCAGTTTAAAGTTTACGGTCCCTTTTTCTTCTGCGAAAAAACGTTACAGGACACGTGTATCTGGACATGCTGGAAAATTGGCTCATGACACAACTGGAGACCGACAGCGCCGACTTCATCTTTCAACAGGATGGTGCACCACTGCACTTCCATCATGATGTTCGGCATTTCTTAAACAGGAGATTGGAAACCCGATGGATCGGTCGTGGTGGAGATCATGATCAGCAATTCATGTCATGGCCTCCACGCTCTCCCGACTTAACCCCATGCGATTTCTTTCTGTGGCGTTATGTGAAAGATTCAGTGTTTAAACCTCCTCTACCAAGAAACGTGCCAGAACTGCGAGCTCACATCAACGATGCTTTCGAACTCATTGATGGGGACATACTGCACCGAGTGTGGGAGGAACTTGATTATCGGCTTGATGTCTGCCGAATCACTAAAGGGGCACATATCGAACATTTGTGAATGCCTAAAAAACTTTTTGAGTTGTTGTATGTGTGTGCAAAGCATTGTGAAAATATCTCAAATAATAAAGTTATTGTAGAGCTGTGAAATCGCTTCAATCAATTGTAATAACCCTGTATTGCGGAAACAGAAAGCACTATTGACCTGAGGTTTTCACAGAACAGATTGGTAGTCAGGAGCTCGTACTGTTAGCCAATAAACAGATTATAATAATGAAACTTCCTGGTAGATTAAAACTGTGTCCCCGACCGAGACTCGAACTCAGGACCTTCGCATTTCGCGGGCAAGTGCTCTACCATCTGAGCCACCGAAGCACGACTCACGCCCGGTGCTCACAGCTTTACTTCTGCCAGTATCTCGTCTCCTACTTTCCAAACTTTACAGAAGCTCTCCTGCGAACCTTGCAGAACTAGCACTCCTGAAAGAAAGGATACTGCGGAGGCATGGCTTAGCTGTGTGCTCGGTCGGGCACACAGTTTTAATCTAGCAGGAAGTTTCATATCAGCGCACACTCCGCTGCAGAGTGAAAATCTCATTCTGGAGATTATAATAATACTTAGAAAGTGTATTTTTTGTGCAAACACACACTTTTTCAAATGGAACAATGCCTATCGACTTTAACATACTAAAAGTAGAATAAATTGAAGTGTCTATGGTGTTTGTTACAGGATACTAGTGCGAGACGTTCACGAGATATCATATTTTGAAAACTTCCCACATCGACACTTGTTTACCTGCGTGGTTGCTAGGTGCGATGTTGTTATGTTTGCTTGCAGTGTGCTTGTGTGGTCCTCGAGTGTATTGCGACTTAATAGGCAGTTAGTGTGTGACAGTCCAAGCATTAGGTCGTGAGTGGGCGATAGGGTTTACCATTGCAGAGAAAGACGACATGCTCATTGTCCACGGAGAGTGTAGGAAGAATGCAGTTCGTTTTTGTACGGTATATACGACAAGATATCCCAATAGACGTCAACCACCTCGGCAGTTATTAATCAGCCTCTTCAACCAGTTACGTGAAAATGGTAGTGTAACACTTAGGTAATGTGTCATAAGGAAACAAGTGACGACAGAAGAAGCGAAGGTAATGTTCTTGCTGCTGTTGCAGTTACTCCGCTCGTTAGCTCCAGTGCAATGACAGTAGGAAGTGGGATCAGTAAGGCAAGTGTCCTATGCATTCTCCACCGACATAGGTTACATCCCTATTACGTCTCTTTCCACCAAGAGCTGCATGGAAACGATCATGCGAATCGTATTAAATTCTGCACATGAGCACTAAGACAGAGTACTCCAGATGTACCATGTACCTTCTTTAGTGACGAAGCCACATACACCAATTATGGCTGTGTAAACCGCCGAAACATACATTATTGGTCTGTTGGCAATCCCCATTGGCTTCATCGAGTGGACTGTTGGCGTCCATGGAGTGCCAACGTGTGGTGTGGGATAGTGAACCATCAGCTCATAGGCCCGTTTTTCATAGACGGAACACTGGCTGTGCAGAAGTATCACAGCCTCCAAACAGACCATCTTCTACATATGCTGGAATACGTTCCTCTGTCGAACGTGATGGCTGTCCACTCCATAGTGCGTGAAGTACTTACTACAGTCCCGGCTGGTGTGGCTGAGCGGTTCTAGGCGCTTCAGTCTGGAACCGCGCGACTGCAACGGTCGCAGGTTCGAATCCTGCCTCGGGCATGGATGTGTGTTATGTCCTTAGGTTAGTTAGGTTTAGGTAGTTCTAAGTTCTAGGGGACTGATGACCTCAGAAGTTAAGTCCCATAGTGCTCAGAGCCATTTGAATCATTCTGAACTTACTACAGCTTGTCTTCTCGAACTGTTTCCAAACCGCTGGATTTGGACGCAGAGGACCTATACCTTGGCTGGCCCGTTCCCTGGATTTGACGTATGTAGGCTTTTTCTGCGGGGAAAGCTAAAAGAGATTGTCCACAACGGCAAACCATCGACACCCGATGATACGCGACGACCTATTACTGCAGAGTGCTCGGACGTCTCCGCAGAATGCTAGCATGTTTGCAGCAATCGTTTCATACCAAGACTGGAAACGTGTATTGTCACTGCAGGTGATCATTCTGAACACAACCTGCAATGCTCAATTGTCTCGTTACTAGTCAGAATCACCGCAAGTAGTGTATCCACTTGTGTTGTTCTTTAGTATGTACTACAAAAGGTATTGTACAAGTGTCGGTGTGGAAACTTTTCAAAATACGGCATCTCGAAAACGACTTGCGCCAGATTCTCGCAACAAACACCAGTGACATTCCAATTTACCCTACTCTTAGTCTGTTAATGAAATAGGCATTGTTCCATTTAAAAAGTGTACTTTTTCATAAAAAATACACTGTCTCTTTCAAAGTATTATTACAGTCTGTTCATTGGCTAACAATACGAGCCCCTGACTATCAACCCATTCCGTAAAAACCGCACATAAGCAGCGCTTTCCATTTCCGCAATATTTGCGGTTCAGGTTTTAGGTGATTCAGCCTGTACATTCTTCTGCATAGCTGTCGTTATTTTTGCATATATAAATTAAATCTACTAAGGCCAAATATAAAAGGTCCAGTTTTTTCTCCCAAAATTTAAAAGGTTGAAAGGACGTTAGCACCTATATACTAGTCGATACCGTAGGTACTGCTATCTGAATTTAATTTTGGCCCTACAAAATGTAATGGTACTGTTGCCGGTACTTCATTTGTTTAACAAAAATCCAAAGTTAATGGGTAATGGTTCAGTTTAATTGAGATTGCCTCATCTGTTAACAAAATAAAAGTAGCCCTACTCTTGCAACCATAGACCATAAATATGGTCTACATCTGCAACATTCACATCCCTGAAAGCAAGATTGTTTTAGTATCTATGTACTATGTCCCAAAAATAGGTGCCAAAGTTATTCTACAACATTAAGATTATCTCTTATTGTACTTACTTAGATAAAAGAATCATAAAATTTTAATATCTGGTGACATTAACATAGATGTGATGGTGCAAATTTCTAGAAGTGGATCACTTCTAGATACTCTCAAGTCACACAGTTACAATTGCCTTAACTATAAGCCTACCATGCAGAACACCTGTCTAGATAATGTTATATCAAACATTGGCAAAGATGATCTCGTCTTAAGTGTTGTTAAACCAATGTTCTCTGACCATGATGGAATTTTCCTAAAATTGATTGGGTAAAAAAACGTGTCCAACCAGTATAACCGCGGACAGGGAGGCAGATAAATCCATCAAATGTAACAAATCTCAACAAAGACTTTTGACTATTTACTGGTGCAATACTGTCATGGAGAATAAGTCTTTAAGTGATGCTTTTGATTATTTCTTAGATACCATTACCACTGCCTTTAATGAATATTGGCCCCTCATCATTAAACACAATAGACTAAATGAAAGGAGCAAATGGAAAAGTAATGTAACTGACTGGCATACACCTTACCTAAATAAATTAAGAATTCTGTTAAGAATTTACTATGACAAATCTTGCTCGAATAATGAGTATAGACATTCATATACCAAATTAAAAAAGCTGTAAAGAAAAATATCATTTCTGCAAAGAAGAAAGCAAATGACAACTATATTTCTCAGGCCAGTAACAAATATAAAGCAGCATGGAAAATAATTAAAGCAGAAACAGGGTTAACTGCAGAAAATTTATCTGTCCCTCTAAGTGCAGATGAACTAAATAAAGTTTCATAAATTCTGGTGAATTAGCTATAACAGATGAAAGAAATTTAGAGGACGACAGAGATAGACTTCACAATTACGACATAGGAAACAATCTGAGTAGCCCTCCTAGATTGTTTGCAGATGATGCTGTCATTTACCGTCTTGTTAAGTGATCATATGACCAAAATGAATTGCTAAATGATTTAGATAAGATATTTGTGTGATGCGAAAAGTGGCAATTGACCATGAATAAAGAAAAATGTGAAATTATTTACTTGCATTCTAAAATAAATCCACTAAATTTCGATTATGCAATAAGTCACACATATCTGAATGCTGTAAATTCAACTAAATACTTAGGGGCTACAATTACAAATAACCTAAATTGGAACGATCACATAGATAATGTTGTGCGTAGAGCAAACCAAAGACAGCAAATCATTGGCAGAACACTTAGAAGGTGCAACAGATCTACTAAAGAGCCTACTTACACTGCACTTGTCCACCCTGGTCTGGAGTATTGCTGTACGGTGTGGAATCCATATCAGTTGGGACTGACGGATGATATTGAAAAAGTTCAAAGAAGGGCGGCTCGTTTTGTATTATCGCAAAATAGGGGAGATAGTGCCACAGAAATGATACGTGAGTTGCAGTGGCAATCATTAAAACAAAGACGTTTTTCGTTGCGACGGGATTTTCTCATGAATTTTCAATCACCAGTTTTCTCTTCCGATTGCGAAAACATTCTGTTGGCACCCATCTACATAGGAAGAAACGTTCATCACGATAAAATAAGAGAAATAAAGGCTCGCACAGAAAAATTTAAGTGCTCATTTTTCCCGCGTGCCGTTCGAGAGTGGAACAGTAGAGAGACAGCTTGAAGGTGGTTCATTGAACCCTCTGCCAGGCACTTAATTGTGAATAGCAGAGTAATCACGTAGATATAGATGTAGATGAAACAGAGTTGCCAGTAGACTTGCCAAAATTTGGATGGAGACCTATTTATCTTAAGGATATACTGAATGTAGTAAAATCATTGAGCAACTGCAGAACTGAGGACATCTATGGTTTTTCAAATTTTATCATAAAGATAATAATAGACACTACATGCAATCCAGTGTCTCACCTAACCAAAAGCATGTTTACAGAAGGAACATTTCCAGACTGTCTTAAACTGACAATTGCGTTGCTCATATTCAAAAAAAGGAGACAGAAATTCACCCCAAAATTACTGACCCTTTGGAATACTACCTATAATACCCAAAATTATTGAAACGTTAATGAAAGACCAATTAAATGATTCTTTTTTAGTCTTAAAACCTCCTAAATACGGCCCAATATGGATTCTGAAGTGGGCTATCAACAATAAAGGCAGTTCAGTAAGTTGTATTATCAATATTACATTGTTTTGAAAATAGGGAACACACCTATTCAACTTTGATAGATTTGACACTTTCCCAAACAGCATTTCAATTTAAAAACTTAAAAAATATGTAATAACTGATGTAGAACTATTATTGCTTAAAACATATTTGACAAGCAGAAACCAAATGGTAGTTTTAAATTCAAATAACAAATTTGACCTCATCAAGGTGAAATATGGAGTCCCACAATGATCTCTACTGGGACCTTCGTTATTTATTGTGTATATGAATGACCTTCCCAACTTATTTCCATATAAATCTGTAACGTATGCAGATGACACAACTTTTATCACACCACATAGCGATGTGAATGTTGTCAAACAAATGAACAGCTCAATGATGGGAAAGGCAGCTCAGTGGTTCCAAGAAAATAGACTGTCATTAAATAAAAACAAAACTGAACACATCGTCTTTTCCCCTAGAGATATTAATAATGAACCAAATGAACACTGACATTCAGTAAAATTGTTAGTCATTACGAAATTTAGATACTAAATAATGCTGGAATACCCACACAGAAGAGCTGTACAGTAAGTTGGTAAGAGTTTTATATCTCCGTAGGAAACTTAAGGGTTGTGTCACTGAGGAGTGCATGCTTATGATATATTATGCCTTTTTCCATACACATTTTCATTATGGAATACTTCTTTGGGGAAACTCTGCTGAAGCAAAAGATGTCTTCCTCTGGCAGAAGAAAGTCATTAGACACATTTTTGGTTTGGGCAAATTAACTTCTTGCAGATAGTACTTTATTGAGCATAAAATACTTACACTCCCCAGTCTATACATCTCAAAGCACTTATGCAAGCCAAACAGAATGCCCACATGTGTGAAAGCAGGTCAGATGTGCACTCATATAAAACCAGAAACAGGAACTTATTAGACATTCCTTGGACGCATTTGAGTAAAGTCCAAAATAATTTTGTATATGCTGGCAAAACACTTTTTAACACTATATTACATGGCACAAGGGAACTTCATGAAAATAAATTTATAATGATGGTAGTAACATGGCTTAGAGAGAAAGCATTCTGTAGTACATGTGAGTTCATGCATAATGAAAAAATATGATGCTCTTTTATACAATGAGAGATATGATGCTCTTTTATGCAACGAAAAAGACGCTCTTTTATTATAAACATGATTGTGAACTAACAAAATTTTATGTTATGACATACAACAAAGTATCATTTGTATAATCGTCTGTAGAATTATGTATCTATCTCTTGTATAATTTGTGTAACCAGCTGTGTAATTATGTAACAAATGTCGATGCCTTATACAACACAACGGTTGTCTACAGGCAAATAAATTCAGTTCAGTTCAATTCAGTACGAAAATCTGTGGCCAAGGGTACACTATTTATGAACCACGTAGTATTTTGATTACCGGTAGGAGAAAAGTAGATCCAGTACGAACATGTCGTGTGAGAGAGTTTCATTAGTGTCAGTTCTTTCAATGCCAATCGGGTTGATATCCGTTTCACAATACGTAACCCCCGCTCACTTGACCCCTTTTTCGTTCCATCAATCAGCTTGTTCCACTGATGAAACAAAGAACATCCTTTCATATTGTGCTGAAAACGTAGTTAGTACATTGAATATCAGTATTTTACATTTATTTTGCAACATGAATGCCCTTACTTCCTCTTTGAAAACAAATGCTACGCATTATGCGCATTCAGATTCAACAATGCAGCTGTCCCTGAAGCAATCATACCGTTGCTGAGCATCAGCATGGAACGAGAATCCCCAGCGAGCAACGGGGTTTGTATTAGAAAAACGTCAATTGCAGTAAGAGTGCGCAGAAGTGGAAGCAGCTTGAATGTAATTGAGAGCTAAATGTTATCGTTAGTTTCCTGTCCAGTTCCACAGAACACTGGACAAAAAATCGAAACAGAATCCGAAAAAGACAGTTGTCCAGAAGCAGACGTAATATCAATGCACAGAGAACTGTGTCGCGCCTGGACGGTAAATATCAGTAGGGCAGAGTAACACTTGGCAATTGAATCCTGTTGCATTATATTAATACTTGTGCTGTAGATCATGAATACGACATCGGTTGAACATAAGTTCTCATTAGACGATATAATCTTTTTGGGCAATTACTACGTCATGTCAAAAAATTCAAGTTCAGCTATTGAGTAGGAGTTCTCATTCAGAAATTCTTTTAATTTGTCTGTCAGATTTTTAATGCTATTTGGTAAATGACCAAACATTTTTGTGGCAGCATATTCACCGCCTTCTGTGCCAAAGTCAGATTTAATGCACAAGTAGTAAATATCATCCTTTCTTCTAGTGTTGTAGCTATGAAGTTTTGCTATTATTTTTGTCTTGGAGTGGGTTATTAATAACAAACTTTGTAAATGAATGTATATATTGCGAAGTTACCGTGGATATGCCTTGTTCCTTAAATAAATGTCTACAAGCTGATCATGAGTGGGATCCAGCTATTATTCTCATTATACGCTTTTGTGCAACGAATACTTTTAATTATGATTTACCCCAAAATATGATACCATATGAAAGCAGTGAATGAAAATATTAATCATAGACTTATTTACTGGTATGTTTTATCACCAAAGTTTCAACTAACCCTAATAGGATAGGTAGCTGAGCCTAAACATAAAAGCATTGTGTCTCTTCCCAGAAATTTTGAATATTCTTTCGTAGCAGTAGGCTCATGTCCAAAGTCTGTATAGCAATGGTTTTATGCCGTTTACTGTACAGAACTGTATATACTATGTTTTCTTAAAATTTAGTGACGGTACTTTTACAGAGAACAGCTGTTGCAGTATTACCTTGAAACTGGGGCATTTTGATTTAATTTGTAAATAAATATACTAAGAGGGCACAGGCGTGTTTCGAGATTTTGCATTCTGTGCACAGTTCTACGTTTATGTACATATGTTAAATGTACCGGTAACAGGGAAATTACAATAAAAAGGACTCTTGCTTAGTTTAGGTGCCGCGCGGGATTAGCCGAGCGGTCTAATGGCGTTGCAGTCATGGACTGTGCTGCTGGTTCCGGTGGATGTTCGAGTCCGCTCTCGGCCTTGGGTGTGTGTGTTTGTCATGATAATTTAGGTTAAGCAGCGTGTAAGCTTAGGGACTGATGACGTTAGCAGTTAAGTCCCATAAGATTTCACATACGTTTGAACATTTAGTTTAGGTGCTGGTAGCTCATAATTGTCTATGAGATTTCAGGCTCTATGGTAGCTGATATGTCACAAGCATTCCTCGTACATACATGAAACTGTCACTAGTGAGGTCATAATTGGAGAGTAAATTGAATGTGGGACGGGGGTGAGAGAGACATTGATTGTACAATTGACTTTTTAGGGCGGCAGTACTACTGAGTCTACTTGAATAATGTTGTTGTGGTCTTCAGTCCAGAGACTGGTTTGACGCAGCCCTCCATGCTACTGTATCCTGTGCAAGCTTCTTCATCTCCCAGTACCTACTGCAAACTACATCCTTCTGTTTAGTGTATTCATCTCTTCGTCTCCCTCTACGATTTTTACCCTCCATGCTGCCCTCCAATACTAAATTGGTGATCCCTTGATGCCTCAGAATATGTCCTACCAACCGATCCCGCCTTCTAGTCAAGCTGTGCCACAAATTTCTCTTCTCCCCAATTCGATTCAATACCTCCTCATTAGATATGTGATCTACCCATCTAATCTTCAGCATTCTTCTGTATCACCATATTTCGAAAGCTTCTGTTCTCTTCATGTCTAAACTATTTATCGTCCATGTTTCACTTCCATACGTGGCTACACTTCATATAAATACTTTCAGAAACGACTTCCTGACACGTAAATCTATAGTCGATGTTAACAAATTTCTCTTTTTCAGAAATGCTTTGCTTGCCATTGCCAGTTTACATCTCTACTTTGATCATAATCAGTTATTTTGTTCCCCAAATAGCAAAACTCATTTACTACTTTAAGCGTCCCATTTCCTAATTTAATACCCTCAGCATCACCCATTGAATAATAAAGTGTAGCATTTATTAATCAAAATCTAGTATGTTTCAGTACAATGATTTGCTTAGTATAAAATGCAAGTCATATGTAAATACTTTCCATCGACCCAGTATCATGCTAGTTGTGGGAAAACAGGTCTCAACCACAACCAGACTAATATTTTTTACTTGCATAGAAATAAAAATCCTGTTAAGTACGGTTCTTAGTGATTAACATTTTCATCATCCATACATTTTTGAAACAATAGTGGCTCACTATATTTTTGATGATCCTAATTTCATATAAGTTTCAAATATGTACAGTAAATTAGTTTTATTGACTATCGAAAGTTCCCCAAACAAGCAGTGTTGTCAAAGTTTACATTACAGTTTGGTAACTTCATATGGTGTGTTAACTCACTAGATAAGCCACCTACATATTGCTTGTTTCGCCTTACATATTACGCAATACTACAGTTTATTATTTAAAATAGCTTATCATCAGAAAATTTGCCCTCTATTCTAGTGTCTCGCAAGAAGCCAGATGTTTATAACTATCATGAAACTTGGCTAGTATGGTGTATGGCGTGTCACTTGTGTGTGAGGGGGTACTTCACAAGATTTTAGAATTGCCTTGAGATTGCAAAACGCAATTTCAATTTTTCTGATGCATATTAGACATAAAAATATTTTGTAGGATTTTCCATTTGCATGTTGGAATAACAGATTACTATAAATGATGAGTTTTATACCACAATTCGTTAAAGCCTGTATGCACTTGTTTCCCTTTGCTTCCAGAATATTATAAATTAAGAATAACATTATTTATGCTTTCTCTATAATGCTTTATTGGATGCTATCAATACTGTTGTATAAAATTGCTATTTGGAGTCTAATTAAACAGCCGTATAATGCTGTATGTACACAATGTCTTTTTGGCTTACAATAGTGAAACAAAATAAGAAAGGATATGGTTAACACATTGTCCCATTACTGAAAATATTTTGCACCGCCTAGGTTTTTTCCCTCCTCTCATGTAGGCTATCATAAAAAGATATTTAGGAAATATAGGCTAAAAAATTAAAAATCTGTATAACGCTACATGAACACAATGGGTTTTGTTGATACAGCATTTAAAATGTTGCTACAAAATAGGAAAGAGTCTGATCATACAATGTAAGCTTTCACAGGCGGTATTCTCTTCACTTAAAACTGATAGGCCTATCGGCCCGGAAGTTTTAAGTGAAAAGAAAGAGTCTATTCATAACCTGATTCCAGAAAGTCTGTCTCATCATCTGGCTCAAGTTCCTCAGGGCCATCCTAACTGTTCCTCCTCATTGCACTTCATGTGGAACCATGTGGAAGAATTCATGATGGGTAGATCGGATAAGTAGAAGCAAATCCAGAAGATTTTTGTGTGATTAGAAAGGTTGATCTTTGGAGATGCGTAGTACAGAGGTGATGAGAAAATATTTGTGGAAATTTTTCTTTCCCTCCTGGGAGAGACTAATATTCATCATCAAACACTGGTTTTTTAGTAGGAGGTATATGGCAAATTGTTTTCAAAATGGAACTAGGCCTATTCTATCTTGTGGTTATCTTATAGTGAATATTTCAGTACTGAATTCATTTCTCTTGCGCTTAAAAATCATCGTTTCTCATTGGAATGGCTGGTAATTTGCAACTTGCTTTAGTGATAGTATCACTACAATCTGTAGGAACAAAGATGTAGGGTGTATTCTTTTTCCTTTCGTTACTTGTCCCATAATTTTGATTACACTCCATGTAAGAGTGACCAGAACCAAGAAATCAATGATCCACTGTACTGATATTTGTGCAGATGACAACATAACTTCAGAACATTACTATGTTTTTGTTCTTTTTTGTACTTCATAGTTGTCATTGAAAACAACATTTGGACGCAAACCTTTTATGTGCAATATTTGAGTAAACAGGGAAAAATTTTTTGGATCCCGTGTGATTCTCTGTTTTCAGTTCAAATATGTTTATAGCTTTTTTCAAAGGAAAGACCAACACCACCACAATCAGACATCAAAATAATTTGATGGTGAAAGTTGAACATTTGTGCTGGACCCTGATTTAAACCCATATCTCCCGCTTAGTGTGAGCAGATTCCTTAACTGCCTCAGTGTGTGTGTGTGTGTGTGTGTGTGTGTGTGTGTGTGTGTGTGTGTGTGTGTGTGTGTGTGTGTGTGTGTTTACTATGGGACATGTCACTGAGTGAGGTGGCACAATGGTTAGCACGCTGGACTTGCATTCGGGAGGATGACGGTTCGAATCACCGTCTGGCCATTCAGATCTAGGTTTTCCCTGATTTCCCTAAATTGCCCCAGGCAAATGCTAGCATGATTTCTTGGAAAAGTGCATGGCTGATATACTGTGGTACATGTTAGAACATGATTTTGTAACACCTTTTGTAAATCAAAACAAATGATATGCCAAGCCTCTGAATTCTGCCCTAATTCTTTTGCTTTTTGTTTAGCTTTTCATGTTTTTGCATTTGCTTGTAGCACTCGTAGAAGTATTACATGTTATATAAGTAAATATTGGTGTAAAGTTTGTAGAATTGATGATTGAAAATAGTGTTAAAAACATATCTGTAATAAAATTTCTGAACAGGTAATTTACTATATTGTTCACAGCACTCAGTACACAGTTTATACAGTCTTTCAAAGGCAAGTCCTGTGCTTAGATAATGTGTGTTGGGACACGTTCTTCATAGCACTCAGTACACAGTTGATAACACTGTTTCGAAGGCAAGTCCTGTGCTTAGGTAATGTGTGTTGGGACTGTCACTTCTGATATAGTGACTTCAAAATTGTGGAAAGGAAGCAGTATGTTGTTCAACAAATTTGGTTTGTTCCATGGGGATTTTATTTGATGGCTCATGTTTTCCTCACATCTCTCTCTACGATACATCACTTACAGTCTAGTTGGCATAAGCTGATCCCTGACAGCTTGGCAGCACTGTTGCCAGCTTTCAGCTACAAATCACATACAGCTTCAGGCGAAAGCAGTAGCCATCTATAGAGCTATGGCAACTCGAAGTTGTTGCCATAGAGATATTTATAAAATTATTGAATGTGATTGGTTGCAGTAGGCACACGAAGCTCGGTGTACAGCCTGTAACAGCTGTCAGGGACATTGTAGTGATCCGACTATAGTTTTTTTATGTACCACATTCATGACTTTCTTCTTACTAATATGTAGAGTTGTAGAGTTTTGGTAGGTATTGAGTCCCATAAACCAACTTCTTACAGCACAATAATGATTTATTCGGATAACGTTCACAGGTTAACATCACAGTGCAAGAGTAAACACTTGACTCCCCCAACTCTCTAGGCGAAGCAGACCCAAGGATCATAAATATAGCAAAGACATATACATAGGTATGCACGGAAGTACAGGTTATTACTGTACGATCGCTACAGAGCCCCCCTCCCCTCCAGCATGGAGTGAGAGGAGTGTAGGAGAGTCACATACAGAACAAACAAAAGAAAAAAAAAATACATGTAGCCTACATTAAGAAAGCAAAAGGTACACATTGGTACATTGTGAAAAATGTCAAAATTAGTGCTAATCAATGCACAGTCACTGAGTGTCAAGTAATGCTGAAAAGGAAAGTACAAGAAATATACACAAAAAACTGTCTAATTGCAGTCATAATCCTCTAGGTAGCACAGGGGAACGAGGAGGCAGCCAGCCCGCGATCGTCGTTTGGCGTCGTGCACTAGGGAGGGGGGGGGGGGGGGGGGGGGGGACATCGTCAAACGCAGTATGGCCTCCCGAATAATCGTCACACGCATCATCATTGTCACACGCAGTATCATCACCTGAATACTTATCACACGCATCATCGTAGGTCGTGTCATTGTGGACAACAGGCGAAGTGGGCATGGCGGCGGCTGGGACACGTTCATCCGATTGTTCGGAGAGTGTCCAGGCTGGTTTCACGCGATGTGTCGAAACAGTAACTGTTTTTTTGATTAATATCAATGTCCATGGTATTTACACCCCGTCAGATCACCCGGTGTGGGCCTGAATAAGGTGGTTGTAAAGCTCCGTGAATTGTGTCGTTGCGTAAAATGACATGTGTGCAGGTTGCCAACTGTCTGCGGATGAAAACTCGTGGTGGCGAGTGTGTCTTGGGAGCTGACACACGGAGTTTTGAGATAACGGATCGTACTCGCTCCAATAAAGGGGCAAGTCAACAGTTGGCAACGGAGGTGAGTCATCGATATATTCGGCGGGGAGGACGAATGGTTCCCCGTACAACACCTCTATGAGTGAAGCATTTAGTTCCTCCTTGACTGCGATTCACAAGCCCAGTAAAACGCACGGGAGGGCGTCTGTCCACTGGCCACCATATGCCATGATTGCTGCTTTAAGGTGCGGTGGAAATTCTCCACCAGGGCGTTGCTCTGAGGGTGGTAAGCTGTCGTACGGTATCTGTCTACACCACACAGTTGACAGAGCCATGCGAAGAGGTTCGCTGCAAACTGGCGCCCCTGGTCCGTTGTTATACAGGAAGGACAGCCAAAACGTGAGATCCACGACTCGATAAAGGTGGGGACTATCGTTGTGGCGGAAGCATCGGTGATGGGCATGGTCTCGACCCAGCGGGTCGCTCTGTCTATCATTGTGAATAAGTAGTTAAATGGGCCTGCAGGGGGTAGGGGTCCCACAATGTCAATGTGGACTTGGCGAAAACGTCCGATAAATACATAAAAGGGGGTGAGAGGAGGGTGGGTGCGATGGGAAACCTTGCTACGTTGGCACGCCACACACGCTTGTGCCCTCCGTTTGCAGTCCTGACATACACAGGCCACACAAAACGTTCAGTCACAAGGCGGAAAGTGGTCCGGACGCCCAGGTGTGCTAAATCATGGAGTGCATGGAAAATGGGTTGTCGCGTGGACGGCGGGACCCATGGTCGAGGCTGTCCGGTTGAAATGTCACACCTTAGTGTAAGGTCTGAGTCCAGGAGCGGATGGTCTTCAAATCGAAGAGTTGAGGTTGAGCTATCAAACTCAGCATGATTTTCATGTTCAGTCCGCTGGCGGCGTGCAAGTTCGGTGAGGGATATGTCAGCTGAGACCACTGCGATCCTCGACCAAAAATCAGCGACCACATTATCGGAACAGCGAACATGTCATGCGTCGGTTGAAAACTGTGAAATGTATTCCAAATGGTGAAGTCTGCGAGGGAGTGTGTTGGCGCTCAGATTGTGGATCGCCTCTGCAAGGGGTTTGTGGTTGGTGTAAATGACAAAGACACGTTCCTCGAGGTCATCCTGAAAGTGGCGAATGGCGGCGTAAACCGCGAAAAGTTCTCTATCAAAAGCTGACCATTTAGTCTGAGCAGGTGACAGTTTTTACGAAAAGAAGTGTAGCAGTTCGACAGAACTACCTAAATGTTGGTGGAGCACGGCGCCGACTACTGAGTCACTTGTATCTGTCGTAAGTGGAAGCTGTGCATCCAGCATAGGATGTGAAAGAGTCACTGCTGTCTGAATGCCCGTTTTGAGTTTGTCGAAAGCCATCGTCATTTCATCTGTCCATTGAACTTTGCGCGTGCCTGAAGTATTCTTCCTGCGAAGCGCATCGATAAGCGGAAGTTGTAATGCCGCGGCATGGGGAATGTGTCTTCTATAAAAATTAACCATGCCGAGGAACTGTTGTAACCCTTGAAAGTCATTCGGTCGTGGGACTTTGGTAATTACCTCCACGCGAGGGGGTGGTGGAGTGATACCTGCAGCGGAAACCACATGTCCAAGGAAAGTTACTTGTGAAAGCGTAAGTTGCGATTTGTCCTGGTTGATTTCAACACCTGCGCTTGACAAAGTGTCTGTGACAGCACGTAGATGGGCTTGATGATCCTCGCTAGAGGGTGAGAAGATTAATTGTCATCTAAATATGCATACGCAAAGGGGAAAGGTCGTAACACCTCGTCAATAAATCTCTGCCAGGTTTGCGTGGCGTTTTTTAACCCAAAAGGCGTGTAAAAGTATTCAAAGAGCCCGATGGGTGTGATAATTGCCATCTTTTCGATATCGTCTGGTGCCATCGGTATCTAATGGTACACTGTTTTACAGTCTATCACCGAGAAAACCTGAGAGCCATGTAACCACTGTGTGAATTCCTGAATATGTGGCACCGGATAGTTATCCATGATTGTTCTGGAATTGAAAGCGCGGTAGTCACCACAAAGTCTGTATGTTCCATCGGGTTTATCTACTAAATGAATAGGAGACGACCAACTGCTACTGGAGCGCCTGATGATGTTGGCATCTGAGAGTTCGGATATGATGGCATGTGCACTCAGGAGTTTTTCCGGATTAAGCCTGCGGTCTTTGTATCTAATCGGCGGCACACGAAGCTCGGTGTACAGCCTGTAACAGCTGTCAGGGACATGGCAGTGATTCAACTACAGTTTTTTTTATGTTCCATATTCATGACTTTCTTCATACTAATATGTAGAGTTGTAGAGTTTTGTTAGGTATTGAGTCCCATAAACCAACTTCTTAAGCACAATAATAACGACTTATTCGGATAACGTTCACAGGTTAACATCACAGTGCAAGAGTAAACACTCGATTCCCCCAACTCTCTAGGCAAAGCAGACCCAAAGATTGTAAATATAGCAAAGACATATACATAGGTATGAACGGAAGTACAGGTTATTACCGTACGATCGCTACAGAGTTATCAAGGAAAAACGTTTAGCAAACCCTTTTACCACATAGCAAAAGAATGGTTATCACAGATTTTTTTTGTTGCATAATGTACTCTTTTTCTTTGAAAAGTAGGTTACAAACATATGTGTTTAAGAAAGCAGTTTGCAAATGCCATGCGCCTGATTTCCAGTTGTCACATAAACTAGTCCTACCTAGTATGGAATAAGCCTCTGTAGCTGCACAGTTTCACCAGATCACCACCTAAAATTGTTGTTGTAGGATTTATCCTTAAAATGAATAGCCAGAAACTAAATCCGCATTTGTGCTACAGATACACTACCTAAGAGAGACTTCATAATTTCACATGCAGGTCTGTGGTCAATAATGAAACCAAGAAGTTTTGTCGACATTATGTATGGTTTTAATGCACTCAAATTGAATAACATGTCTTCAGTTTTTATCATTTACTTGCAATGCATATTTGCCTCAAAATATGTGCTGCATGTGTCTGTTACTTTGGCTGCATTAAACTGTAATTCTTCCAGAGTTCAGTTTCAGAAGGTAATACTGTGGGCAGAGCATTCATATATATTTATAATCAACAAAAAGAGATCAAGAGCATTTTCTCTTAATCTGTAGTGGTTTATGAAGTAATGCACGCATACTTAAAAGCCATGCACATTAGCATTGTGCTGTCACTCGTGGGAATGTGCTGCAAAAGAGCAGTACTGTGAACTTCTGATAGAGCCCACCACAGGTGATCGCCTGTTTAAACCCTACCGCACTACGCCCACACCCAGTTTTCATGTTATTACTGCTTGCATGCATTTGCCTTATCTTATTGTGTTCAGTTTATGTTATGGTATTGGCATACATGCCACAGTCTAATACAGTTGTACTAACATCGTTGGTTGTGTTATGTGTCCCAAGTTACAAGACAAGTGACGGTGAGTGTGGGATTGTTCTCTGCTCGGTTTGCAGTCTCTGATTGGTCCTCTGTTGCATCTACAATGTCTGGTGGTGCTACTGATGAGTTTTTATGCCGGTTGGATGATTGCATGTGACTACCCTGGTTGTTTATCCCCTGCCGTTTCCAACATACAGTGAGTCTGTTGGAGAATGGGAACCCTACAAAAAACATTTAATGCAACATTTTCATGCATTTGGATTGACTGATGTTACCTAATGTTGACATATGTTGCCTTATGTCATGCTTTCTTTTTGTCTTGGTTATCACCTTGCATGTATCAACTCCTTTGCCAACTGGCCCCCCAACCTCCGTGCAGGATCAGTCTTCACTCTTTTGATAAAATGTGTGACCTTCATTCAAAATACTACTGTAAACGGACGCACACCATTGTCGCTCGAGTTGAGTTCTGTTGGTGTCACAAGAAACTGGAACATTCTCATAAGAGTTCGGCAGCTGAGCTTCACGGTTTAAACTGTTGTCTTGTCACTTTGTCACGCAAGGAGTCATGCACCAATCAAATGGCTCATGATGCAATCATTCGGTTGGCCCCCAATCATGAGGTTTATGAGCAGGCCTTTCAATGTAAAAACCCCTCCCTCTCCGAGGTTTTGATTATTGCACAATCGTTTGAGGTTTTGAGGGCTGGTACTCAAACTGAATCATGGTGTGAAGTTGCAAAAGTACAACTCGCATCCTCCTGACACCTGCACCTGCAGCAGCAAGCAGCAAGCCTGGTAGTGAACGACAATGCAAGTGCCTCATGCTTCACCCTTGTCTATAATGTTTCGTCATTCGTAAGTACAACTCGCATCCTCCTGACACCTGCAGCAGCAAGCAGCAAGCCTGGTAGTGAACGACAATGCAAGTGCCTCATGCTTCACCCTTGTCTATAATGTTTCGTCATTCGTGATGGGCTGGATTGTCCTAAGCAGTGGGCTGTTTGCAACCTGTGCAACAAAATGGGCTACATTGCTCCTGTATGTAACACAAAATTCCAACAGCCTATTGCAGACACTGACATGGATGTTAGTCGTGTATTGGCAATCTCCATTGCACCCAATAAGCTTATGAGAAGGTTTTGCACATGCAAGTCAACATTGGTGCTGCTATGTCATTACTCAACTTGCAGACGCACATTGACTTGGGTTTCCCCCCTTCAGTGGCAGTGTCAGATACATTAGTCACCTACAATAAACAAAAAATTCTGATATTAGGTAGTTTCTCTGCCTCAGTCACATATAAATCTATGGTTCGTCTGCTGACTTTTCTGGTGGTGAACAAACTTACACACCAAAAATTTGTTTGATTTGGATGCCTTTAACCTTTTCTGGTGGTTTACTATTCCCAATGAAGTTAATCTTGTCTCTGATCAAGTGCCTTGTACACAACTCAACTCTTCATGCTCTGCATACTCCACCCTGTTTTCTGCTGGTTTGGGTTGTGCTAATAATTTCAAAGCCCACATCACCATGAAATCTGTGGCCAGACCCCATTTCTTTTGGGCTCGCCTAGTGCCGATGGTGCTCTGTGACCAAGTCAAGATGGAGCATGGCCTCTGGGATCGTCCAACTGATCACATCCAGAGAATGGGATACTGCCTTAGTCATTGTCAAGAAGCTATTGGGGTGGTTATGCCTTTGCGGTGATTTCAAAGTTTCTTTCAATGCTCAGTCTACCATTGACACATATCCCTTTCTGTGCCCTGCGAAACTTTTTGCTAAGCTCACTGGCAGTCAGTAGTTTTTCAAGATTGCCCTTTCCTATGCATATTGCAGCTTCCTGTTGATGCTGACCCTCAACAGCTCTCAGTCGTTAGTGCGCCTTTTGGCTTGTATCATTACTTGTGGTTAACATTTGATGTGGCCAGTGCCCCAGCGATTCTTCAATGGGTTTTTTGAACAACTCATGAGATCTGTGCGTGGCTGTGTCAACTATCTTGATAATATTGTGATCTCTGGCTCTTCCACTGCTGAACATCTCAACAACTTGCGTACACTCTTTTTGAGATACAGGCTGCCATGCAATTCGGAAAAATGTCGCTTCTTTCAGCCTTCTGTTGTTTATCTTGGGTTTGAGGTCTCTAGTGCTGGTATCAAACCCCTTTGTCAGAATGTGACTCTTCCCCATCTCGCATTGGCCAAGGAACTCCAGGGTTTTTTTTTTTTTTTTTAGGCAAGATTGCTTATTATCATCAGCTTTTGACGGGAATGATGTCAGTTGCACAACTGTTTCATGCCTTGCTGCATAAGGGGACATCTTTCCACTGGTTGCAGGCGTGGGAAGCGGTGTTTTCCAAACTGAAGTAGCCTACCAGCTGGGCCACCATTTAATGTTAGCACCAGATGTGTCCAAGCATGAGCTGGGGGCAGTGTTAGCCCATAAATATTCTAATGGCTCCGAGCAGCTTATTGCATACCCATTGAAAACACTTAATTTGGCTTAGATCAGATATTCACAAATAGAGAAAGAAGTCCTTGCCATTGTTTAGCCTTAAAGAAGTTTCATGTTTTTGTGCGTGGTGTAAAATTCCATCTCATCATGGGTCACAAGCCATTAGTTTCACTGTTTCACTCCTCAGCATCATTGCCAGATAAAGCAGCGTGTTGCCTTCAGCGATGGGTGGTGTTCCTCTCTCAGTACAACTATGAGATTCAGCTTCACCTCACTGGTAAACATGTGAATGCTGATGTGCTCTCCTGTCTTCCTGATGTTCCGGACTCGTTTTTGGATTGATAAATGCACTCAACAAACTGTCGATGGTTTTCAATCAATAGCGCTCAGGTTGTGCAGGCTAGTGCTACCAATCCGATTTTACAAAAAGTGATACATTGCGTATAACATGGCTGGCTTGCAGTGTCTCCATAGACATCTACTCCCCCACCCCTTTCCCCTCCCCCCTTGTAACTACTATGTATTTTGATATCATTTCTCTGTCGTTGATGGTGTTCTATTAGGTGATATGGACTACTCAGCTCCTCGCGCAGCGGTTCCCTCAGCTCTCCATTCAGAAATTCTGCAATTGCTGCACACTGATCATTGGTGGGCATCACGCATCAGTGCGTTAGCCTACCGTCATGATTTTTGGCCTGGTTTGGATGGTGACATCACTCGTTTGGTCATGGCATGTTCTCAGTGAACATTGCAGCTAGCTGTTCATGGGCAACGTTGTCTCCATGGCCACAACCTTACCAGGTCTGGGACTGTCTTCATATCGATTTTGCCAGTGCTTTCCTTAATGAATGCTGGCTAATAGTAATTGATGTGTTCTCTCGGTTCCCATTTGTTGCTTGTTCCCATATGTTGCTCGTTGCCTGTCAACTTCTGCCTCTGCCACTGTGGCAGTCCCTTGTCGAAATTTTTTTCTACTGAAGGACTTCAGAAACATTTGTCACAGGAGTTTGCCTCCTTCTGCAACATCTGCAGGATTTCTCATATTTTTGCCCTGCCCTTCCACAAGCAGTTAAAGGATGAGACTGAAAGATTAGTTAAAAAATTCAAGATGCAAATGAAAAATAATACGTGACTTGGTCCCTCTCCGACGTTGCCTTGGATCAGTTTCTGTCTTGTCAGTTCATGTCACTCAGTGACAACAGCCCCACTGAGGAACGGAAGGTTCCTAATGATTGGAAAAGAGCACAGGTAGTCCCAGTCTTCAAGAAGGGTCGTCAAGCAGATGCCCAAAACTATAGACCTATATCTCTGACATCGATCTGTTGTAGAATTTTAGAACATGTTTTTTGCTCACGTATCATGTCGTTTCTGG
Organism: Schistocerca piceifrons; assembly: GCF_021461385.2. Taxonomy (NCBI): domain Eukaryota; kingdom Metazoa; phylum Arthropoda; class Insecta; order Orthoptera; family Acrididae; genus Schistocerca; species Schistocerca piceifrons. Next base: position 650,021,772 of record NC_060142.1, read on the forward strand.
AAACCCAGAATCTACTCTGTAGGAATCAACATGGATTCCGGAAACAGCGATCGTGTGAGACCCAACTCGCTTTATTTGTTCATAAGACCCAGAAAATATTAGATACAGGCTCCCAGGTAGATGCTATTTTCCTTGACTTCTAGGAGGCATTCGATACAGTTCCGCACTGTCGCCTGATAAACAAAGTAAGAGCCTACGGAATATCAGACCAGCTGTGGGGCTGGATTGAAGAGTTTTTAGCAAACAGAACACAGCATGTTGTTCTCAATGAAGACATGTCTACAGACTTTAAAGTAACCTCTGGCATGCCACAGGGGAGTGTTATGGGACCATTGCTTTTCACAATATATATAAATGACATAGTAGATAGTGTCGGAAGTTCCATGCGGCTTTTTGCGGATGATGCTGTAGTATACAGAGAAGTTGCAGCATTAGAAAATTGTAGTGAAATACAGGAAGATCTGCAGCGGATAGGCACTTGCTGCAGGGAGTGGCCACTGACCCGTAACGTATACAAATGTAATGTATTGCGAATACATAGAAAGAAGGATCCTTTATTGTATGATTATATGATAGCGGAACAAACACTGGTAGCAGTTACTTCTGTAAAATATCTGGGAGTATGCGTACGGAACGATTTGAAGTGGAATGATCATATAAAATTAATTGTTGGTAAGGCAGGTACCAGGTTGAGATTCATTGGGAGAGTCCTTAGAAAATGTAGCCCATCAACAAAGGAGGTGGCTTACGAAACACACGTTTGATCTATACTTGAGTATTGCTCATCAGTGTGGGATCCGTACCAGATCAGGTTGACGGAGGAGATAGAGAAGATCCAAAGAAGAGCGGCGCGTTTCGTCACAGGGTTATTTGGTAAGCGTGATAGCGTTACGGAGATGTTTAGCAAACTCAAGTGGCAGACTCTGCAAGAGAGGCGCTCTGCATCGTGGTTTAGCTTGCTGTCCAGGTTTCGAGAGGGTGTGTTTCTGGATGAGGTATCGAATATATTGCTTCCCCTATTTATACCTCCCGAGGAGATAACGAATGTAAAATTAGAGAGATTCGAGCGTGCATGGAGGCTTTCCGGCAGTCGTTCTTCCCACGAACCATACGTGACTGGAACAGAAAAGGGAGGTAATGACAGTGGCATGTAAAGTGCACTCCGCCACACACCGTTGGGTGGTTTGCAGAGTATAAATGTAGATGTAGATGTAGAAGAGCTCCAAGGGTGTCAATGCTGGACACTCCAGCATCTCCTGTGGCCTGGCCATGGATGCCAACCCCTGTGGCAGTCGCCCTGTTTCCGGTCTGGGGTGGCTATCTGGGCACACGGGTTTGGTCATTGTCCAAAATGGATTCTTGCCATCCTCTCCTGATGCCACGGCCCCTGTCTCTGTGATGTCCATACAGAGGAGGGCCTCCATGCATGTTATTACAACCTGGTGCATCTGCATGCCAATGACCAGACAACCCTGGCTGGGACCCCAATGTTGCCACGCCAGTTTGTGTCGCTCAGTGGATCACCTGATGCAGCTGGGTCCGTGGCTCGACATACAAGGGATCACCTGTAATCAGTGGACGGGCCTGGTGTAGTACCAATGCAGCTGCCATCGACAACAGAGCTGTCTCCTCCAGCTCAGCTGCCAACTGCGGGGGCACCACCACCATCAGGTCCTGGACATCGTGTGGACATGGAGCTCTCACTGATGCCACCAATTGTATTGTTTCGGTTGACACGAGAAGGCAGATGGCTACACTGCCCACGCCCCAAGGTCTTCCGACCATACACCCCATTATTAGCGTGTCATCCATGTCAGAGCCTCGTGGACGAAGACCTCATGGACATCTTGCAAATCCGAGCTGTTCCCCAGCAGAAGAGGAATGAATTAATGTGCACATACTTGAAAGCCGTGCACAATAGCAATGTGTTGTCATCCACGAGAGTGCACCACAAAAGAGCACTACTGTGAACTTCTGATAGAGCCTGCCATGAGTGAGTGCCTATTTAAACACGGCCGCGTTACGCTTGCGCTCAGTTATCATGTTATTACTGCTTGCATACATTCGCCTTTTTATTGTGTTCAGTGTATGTTATGGTGATTTGTGTACATGCCGCAGTCTAATAAAGCTGTACTAACATTCTCGGTTGTGTTGTGTGTCCAAGTTACAGCAGTGTAACCTTTTAATTGTTGTGTTATGGCAGACTTCATCAAAGATTTTGCTTGGGTCTAGTAGCATGCAGAGTAGAGATGGGAGAAACCGCTATGTTCAGGGATCAGATCAGAACCACTCACTCATTGAAATGAACCAGCTCTTTTTCATGACTCAACACTCACCATTCACTTACTAAAATAAGAGAGAAAAACGAATCTTCCATTCTTAATTCAAGGTCACTAGATCTGTATTTTTACCTTATTTTAAACTGTTTTGGAAGTATATAGGAAGAGCAATAATAATTTTCTGTTATGTTCCACATAGTTTCAAGATTTCCAAAAAGTTCTGCATTTCTTCCTCAGTAAAAATTAAAAATATCATAACAAAATTCTGAATAAGTGTGTGGGAAATTATAAAAATAACTTATCCTTGTTGTACATTTTCATAATTTTATTGAAAATGTAATATGTACTATAAAAACTGAAATATCATTGAAATTATGTTTCTACCTTCTGAAACTGACAACAGTTATTTACAATCAGTGTAGCAATATATGGCTAGTTTGACAACTGCTGCAGGTCCCAGGTTGGAACTTCCTTGGAGCTGATTGATGGTAACCTCTAACACCTTTCACATTGAACAGTTCTAACCCTTTGTTATTGTAATTAGTTGGTGATTGGTCTTTCTTTTAATTTTGTTGTATTTCATCAAGTTTTCTTAAGGTAAAAGTCTCTTATTTAAAAACATAACTGCTCTTCGATCTCATCAACAGTTTTGTCTCTTGACTTTTGTACTGCATGTTGCACAGTATGATGTAAAGAATGTGCAGAACATAGGACATATGGAAGGTTCAAAAGCATGATATCTGACTTCTTGTTTGCAGTTTTGTCCATTATTGTAACAGTGATTTGAAACTTCACACTATGATTGTTTGTAAAAGCCATTAAACAATTTGAAATATTTTCTGCTGTGTGTCTTTCCTCAGGTAGGGTGCACTCTAGAAAATACAACTTTAATTGAATCTACACAGTGTGCTGTGAGTGCACGCAGCTAATATTATTTATGGCTGTCCACCTGTCATTGGCTATCAATAACAAACTTCTAAAACTGGTTGTACCTGCTGCTGATTCCATACTATATTTTTCTCATTGCATCATGTGATGCTTTGTAGATGCTTGAAAAAGACACAAATGTAGGAACTGCAGTGGTGGAATAAAAAAAAGGTGAAAGATGAAAGTGAATATGATGCCACTTAAGAAACTTACAGAAGCTGTTGGCCATAGTATAAGAAACTAGTTATTTTTATAAAGTGACCAGCTTTATAGGATTGACAGATTAACTCCTTTATTGTTGAAAATGAAAATGAGTTGAGGGTAAGGATGTCACATGAGGAAGTATATGACAATGACAAGCTGGAAACAGATTGAGACTCACTTTGATTTCCATGATTAAGAGCTTCATCTGAAGTGGAAGCAGGCATTGGTGAGGACGATGAGAAAGAAACAATGTCCCGAATTTCTGCAGAATGATCATTGGTTGAATACGATCTTGGTGGGCTTCCTGACCCACATATTTCCATAGGTACTGCTGAATTCTTGAACCTTAGATGCGTCTTCAGGTTTGCTGAGGAGCTGGAAGAACAGGAAGCTATCACTGGTAGTAATGACATTTTACTTTTTTATCCAGTTTGGTATAATGATACCATAGATCACTAAACTGTTCCTTGCAAAGATGACAGTGTTGACTTAAGTCTCTGCAGCTTTCAAAAATGTATTATGTGGAAAAATTAAAATTCCTGCTATGAAGATGCACTCTTTAAATAGTAATAACTTAAAATGTCGTTAAATGTACACACAGTGTGTTCTGTAATCTCTAAATGTTCTAATATATATGTAAAATTTAATAATGTGATATACATACTGTTAACTGTGAGCCGAGTCAGTGAATGAGAGAGCTTGCAAGCCTAGTTAGTGAGTGAGCCAAGAACACAAAGAGCAGGGTGATTCTTGATTCACCTTTCATTCCACTCTATGCAGAGTTGAGAGCAGTGAGTGGCTGTTGGGAGCCAAATCAGTGAGTGAGCCAAGAATGCTGTGACTCACTCTGCTCAGTGTCAAGTCAGAAGTGGTAGAGAAGCCAAGTGCTTCCACTACACAGAGCACTATCTCTCATTGTAACGCCTCAGATGGTCCATTGCACCAGCTCCTTGCAAGCTGCCTTTTTCAAATCAAAAGCAGAAATAAAAGGCGAGAGTGTATTTTCTGCATTAATGCAGTGTTCGAAGGGAGGGACCTTTCTAGCTTTCTATTCTCTTCATTGCTGACAAATGCTGTTTATGTCGGTAAGTTATATACAAACACACACTTAATACATTGTATGTGCACTGAGGTGACAAAAGTCATGGGATACCTCCTAATATCATGCCAGGCCTCCTTTTGCCCAGCATAGTGCAGCAGTTCAACATGGCAGAGATTCAACAAGTCCTTGGAAGTCCCATGCAGAAATATTGAGCCATGCTGCCTCTATAGCCATCCATAACTGTGGAAAAGTTCCCAGTGAAGGATTTTGTACACTGACCTTTCGATTACATCCCATATATGTTTGGTAGGATTTATGTCGAATGATCTGTGTGGCCAAATCATTTGCCTGAATTGTCCAGAATGTTCTTCAAACCAGTCGCAAACAATTGTGGTCTGCGGACATGATGCATTGTCATCCATAAAAACCCCATTGATGTTTGCTGCAAATGGTCTCTAAGCAGCTGAATGTAACCATTTCCAGTCAGTGGCTGGTTCAGTTGGAGAGAGGACTGATCTATTCCATGTAAACACAGTCCACACCATATTGGGGCCACCACCAGCTTCCATAGTGCCTTGTTGACAACTCAGGTCCATGGCTTCATGCGTTCTGCACACACACTTGAACCGTACCACTAGCTCTTACCACCAGAAATTGTGACTCATTTGACCAGCCCACAGTTCTCCAGTCATCTATGGCCCAACTATATGATCATGAGCCCAGGAGAAGCACTGCAGGTGATGTGATGCTGATAGCAAAGACACTTGGGTTGGTCATCTGCTGCCATCGTCATATTCGGCACTCTAATCAGAACACTAACTTGATGTATTGTATAAATTACCACTGCAGTTCAGTACACCTCGAAAGTTACTGGAATATTAAGGAAAGAAACTGACACTGATAAGATCATTTGCATTTCTGAAGAGGAGTAACAGTTATGGCACTATTTACATAAATAAACGAAATTGCTTATAACACTTTTTTGAAGTTGTTTAATTAGAAAGATAGTTTGTTTTAATCAGAAAGATAATCTGTTCATTATTTTGTAGGTACTATCCTCTTTCATATGGTGTATCATGAGTGTGACTTTTGTGCAGTTGTTGCAATTATCTATAAACTATAATGGTAATAAGGTCCATAACTTTTTAGCTACTAAAGCTTCAGGCATGGATTTATGTTCAGTGAGCTCGTACCACTACTGCTGTTTGAAAACTGCCATTAGTTTTTCTCTAGCATGCTAGTGACAACATTTCACATCACAGTGTGACATTCACCTGCTTTATTTCTTCATTAGTAGTCCTCACTGACGTCGTACTGCATTGTTATACTGGCTGAAGAAGGGGGGGGGGGGGGGGTGGTGGTGGTGGAAGTTCAACACTGAATACTGTAAATGATGTAGCTGGCAGTTACACAATTGCATTTCACAGTTCTTTACTTTCACTGTTCACAACCCCACCCCCCCCCCCCCCCCCACCCCCCCCCCCCCGTATTACACAATTATATGGCCAGGTCACAACTGGTAAATGTTGATAAGCCTCATTACTAGGTTTCAGTCAAACATCAGCATACATTTACAATAGTTTACTGTTGAAAATCTATGAGCAGTAAAAACCTAACCAGACAGTACACAGTTCTTGCAGAATAATATGGTACATATGTGACACTATTTCTTAAATAAATTGAACAGACATTGTCATTAATTCTTTTAACACACACCCTATTTGTGTTACACTTATTCCACTGTTAAGTTGACGCATTGTTGTTACTTTAACCAATACATAATTCCCGTCTAAAAATCAGCCATGGACTGACTGTCTCAGGATCAAAAATCAATCCTTTATGTAACCTCACATTAAGAGGTTGTTTGATTTTAAGTTCAATTAAAACATAACTCATTCACTTAAATGAATACAAAAAAAAATTCCTTGTTTTTAATAGTTCACTCTACCACAAAGGTTAGGCTGAGTTGTTTGTTTAAGTAATGAAATTAACAGATATAGGTACACGAACAATATTTTTGACAAACCTGTGAAGTATTTTGGAATTAATTAAGAGCTGGCTTTGCTAATATGTTTTTGTGTAGAGCCAAATAAATACTTTAAGAATTCTAGTTGTTCTTCTTCCAAATGTTTATAATTAGTCGAGGGTTTATATTTGTTTATAAGTCAAGAAAAGAATCTAAGTCACAAAACAATTACTGATTTCACCCTATAACAAAAGTATTAACTAGGAATGGTCAAAATAAATTAGGAAATTAATTAAATACACAAAACTAAGCACAAAATTAGACCGTGTGCTGTATTCGTTAAGACTGAGGGGCAATGTTCCTCCTTTATGGAAATGCAGATTATATTCATGCTCGTTAATGATAATTTGGCAAAAATTGAAATAAAATGAATTTAAGGAGGCAGATGGCAAAATAAGATAGGAAGTAAAGAGGTCCCAGCTTGTCACATCAGGTCCCTCTATATTAGCTTGTCACGCACCTACGTCTCCGCCGTTGGATAAGCAGCTGCAGCAGCAAGTCGTATACTCCTAGCTCACTCATTTGTTACATAGTTTAATTCTTAATTTCTTTGCGTGTTTTTGGTACTTGCATTGTATAATTCATAAATTTCGAGTGTATTATAGTATTTGAGAGTTGTAGCATCGCGTTTTCGTACCTGAATAGTGTAAATTTGCGTAGTCGTCTGTCTCCTGTTTTTGTTTTGAACGGCCAGTGTCGGTTGGTCACAGTCAGTGTGCTCCCTGCCGTCGTTGGATAAGCAGCTGCAGCAGCAAGTCGTATACTCCTAGCTCACTCATTTGTTACATAGTTTAATTCTTAATTTCTTTGCGTGTTTTTGGTACTTGCATTGTTTAATTCATAAATTTTGGGCGTATTATAGTATTTGAGAGTTGTAGCATCGCGTTTTAGTACCTGAATAGTGTAAAATCGCGTAGTCTCCTTCCGCCGCCGAGCAGTGTGTCAGCAGTGCGCAAGTAGCAGCATTACTGCATTTACTAGGCAATCTTGTATTTTAATAACCGTTTAAATTTTCTGTCGATTTGTTTGTGCTCTCTGTAGATTAGTTCAGACGTTCTTTGCACAACAGTTTTTAGCATGGATAGGGACTGCAACTGCTGTTTTCGGATGCAGGCTGAGTTGGCATCCGTTCGCGCCCAGCTTCAGGCAGTGTTGGCTTCGGTCACACAGCTTGAAGCTGTGGGGGTCCGGATGGGGGTTTGTCGGGGACGGCCAGCTCATCCCACACATCCCCCGATTAGAATACGACTGTGGTTGCCCGGGATACTGCCCACATTGAGGCTGATCCCTCACCTGTGGTAGAGTGGGAGATCATCTCAAGGTGTGGCAGGGGGCGAAAGACATTCCAGAGGGCTGAACGGAAGACCTCTCCAGTTTGTCTGACGAACTGGTTTCAGGCTCTGTCTCAGGCTGATACTGATCTTCGGCCTGACATGGCTGCTTGTCCTGTTCCAGAGGTTGCCCCTCAGTCTGCAAGATCTGGGCGGTCGCAGAGGGTGGGCTTACTGGTAGTTGGGAGCTCCAACATCAGGCGCGTAATGGGGCCCCTTAGGGATATGGCAGCAAGAGAGGGGAAGAAAACCAATGTGCACTCCGTGTGCATACCGGGGGGAGTCATTCCAGATGTGGAAAGGGTCCTTCCGGATGCCAAGAAGGGTACAGGGTGCACCCATCTGCAGGTGGTCGCTCATGTCGGCACCAATGATGTGTGTCGCTATGGATCAGAGGAAATCCTCTCTGGCTTCCGGCGGCTATCTGATTTGGTGAAGACTGCCAGTCTTGCTAGCGGGATGAAAGGAGAGCTCACCATCTGCAGCATCGTCGACAGGACTGACTGCGGACCTTTGGTACAGAGCCGAGTGGAGGGTCTGAATCAGAAGCTGAGACGGTTCTGCGACCGTGTGGGCTGCAGATTCCTCGACTTGCGCCATAGGGTGGTGGGGTTTCGGGTTCCGCTGGATAGGTCAGGAGTCCACTACACGCAACAAGCGGCTACACGGTTAGCAGGGGTTGTGTGGCGTGGGCTGGGCGGTTTTTTAGGTTAGATGGCCTTGGGCAAATATAGAAAGGGCAACAGCCTCAACGGGTGCAGGGCAAAGTCAGGACATGCGGGGACCAAGCAGCAATCGGTATTGCAATTGTAAACTATCGAAGCTGTGTTGGTAAAGTACTGGAACTTCAAGCGCTGATAGAAAGCACCGAAGCTGAAATCGTTATAGGTACAGAAAGCTGGCTGAAGCCAGAGATAAATTCTGCCGAAATTTTTACAAAGGTACAAACAGTGTTTAGAAAGGATAGATTGCATGCAACCGGTGGTGGAGTGTTCGTCGCTGTTAGTAGTAGTTTATCCTGTAGTGAAGTAGAAGTGGATAGTTCCTGTGAATTATTGTGGGTGGAGGTTACACTCAACAACCGAGCTAGGTTAATAATTGGCTCCTTTTACCGACCTCCCGACTCAGCAGCATTAGTGGCAGAACAACTGAGAGAAAATTTGGAATACATTTCACATAAATTTTCTCAGCATGTTATAGTCTTAGGTGGAGATTTCAATTTGCCAGATATAGACTGGGACACTCAGATGTTTAGGACGGGTGGTAGGGACAGAGCATCGAGTGACATTATACTGAGTGCACTATCCGAAAGTTACCTCGAGCAATTAAACAGAGAACCGACTCATGGAGATAACATCTTGGACCTACTGATAACAAACAGACCCGAACTTTTCGACTCTGTATGTGCAGAACAGGGAATCAGTGATCATAAGGCCATTGCAGCATCCCTGAATATAGAAGTTAATAGGAATATAAAAAAAGGGGGAAGGTTTATCTGTTTAGCAAGAGTAATAGAAGGCAGATTTCAGACTACCTAACAGATCAAAATGAAAATTTCTGTTCTGACACTGACAATGTTGAGTGTTTATGGAAAAAGTTCAAGGCAATCGTAAAATGCATTTTAGACAGGTACGTGCTGAGTAAAACTGTGAGGGACGGGAAAAACCCACCGTGGTACAACAACAAAGTTAGGAAACTACTGCGAAAGCAAAGAGAGCTTCATTCCAAGTTTAAACGCAGCCAAAACCTCTCAGACAAACAGAAGATAAACGATGTCAAAGTTAGCGTAAGGAGGGCTATGCGTGAAGCGTTCACTGAATTCGAAAGTAAAATTCTGTGTACCGACTTGACAGAAAATCCTCGGAAGTTCTGGTCTTACGTTAAATCAGTAAGTGGCTCGAAACAGCATATCCAGACACTCCGGGATGATGATGGCATTGAAACAGAGGATAACCACGCGTAAAGCCAAAATACTAAACACCTTTTTCCAAAGCTGTTTCACAGAGGAAGACCGCACTGCAGTTCCTTCTCTAAATCCTCGCACAAACGGAAAAATGGCTGACATCGAAATAAGTGTCCAAGGAATAGAAAAGCAACTGGAATCACTCAACAGAGGAAAGTCCACTGGACCTGACGGGATACCAATTCGATTCTACACAGAGTACGCGAAAGAACTTGCCCCCCTTCTAACAGCCGTGTACCGCAAGTCTCTAGAGGAACGGAAAGTTCCAAATGATTGGAAAAGAGCACAGGTAGTCCCAGTCTTCAAGAAGGGTCGTCAAGCAGATGCGCAAAACTATAGACCTATATCTCTGACGTCGATCTGTTGTAGAATTTTAGTACATGTTTTTGCTCGAGTACCATGTCGTTTTTGGAAACCCAGAATCTACTATTTAGGAATCAACATGGATTCCGGAAACAGCGATCGTGTGAGACCCAACTCGCTTTATTTGTTCATGAGACCCAGAAAATATTAGATACAGGCTCCCAGGTAGATGCTATTTTTCTTGACTTCCGGAAGGCGTTCGATACAGTTCCACACTGTTGCCTGATAAACAAAGTAAGAGCCTACGGAATATCAGACCAGCTGTGTGGCTGGATTGAAGAGTTTTTAGCAAACAGAACACAGCATGTTATTATCAATGGAGAGACATCTACAGACGTTAAAGTAACCTCTGGCGTGCCCCAGGGGAGTGTTATGGGACCATTGCTTTTCACAATATATATAAATGACATAGTAGATAGTGTCGGAAGTTCCGTGCGGCTTTTTGCGGATGATGCTGTAGTATACAGAGAAGTTGCAGCATTAGAAAATTGTAGCGAAATGCAGGAAGATCTGCAGCGGATAGGCACTTGGTGCAGGGAGTGGCAACTGACCCTTAACATAGACAAATGTAATGTATTGCGAATACATAGAAAGAAGGATCCTTTATTGTATGATTATATGATAGCGGAGCAAACACTGGTAGCAGTTACTTCTGTAAAATATCTGGAAGTATGCGTGCGGAACGATTTGAAGTGGAATGATCATATAAAATTAATTGTTTGTAAGGCGGGTATCAGGTTGAGATTCATTGGGAGAGTCCTTAGAAAATGTAGTCCATCAACAAAGGAGGTGGCTTACAAAACACTCGTTCGACCTATACCTGAGTATTGCTAATCAGTGTGGGATCCATACCAGATCGGGTTGACGGAGGAGATAGAGAAGATCCAAAGAAGAGCGGCGCATTTCATCACAGGGTTATTTGGAAACCGTGATAGCGTTACGGAGATGTTTAACGAACTCAAGTGGCAGACTCTGCAAGAGAGGCGCTCTGCATCGTGGTGTAGCTTGCTCGCCAGGTTTCGAGAGGGTGCGTTTCTGGATGAGGTATCGAATATATTGCTTCCCCCTACTTATACCTCCCGAGAAGATCACGAATGTAAAATTAGAGAGATTAGAGCACGCACGGAGGCTTTCAGACAGTCGTTCTTCCCGCGAACCATACGCGACTGGAGCAGGAAAGGGAGGTAATGACAGTGGCACGTAAAGTGCACTCCGCCACACACCGTTGGGTGGCTTGCGGAGTATAAATGTAGATGTAGATGTAGAAGAATACACCCCTCTTTCTGCCTGGAAAAACCCTGATGACCACTGAGAGTCATGGCTTCTTAACCACCTTTACTTCTGCCTCAGCTTGCCTGTGACAGCCTTCTAACAGTTGGCCACTTCAACAATTCACGCTGGCTTACAACAGATCTGTCAGATTCAGTCCATCCTGTCGCTGTCAAACAAGCTGTGTGTAACATCACATATTCCAACTTCTCATATCACTCAACTTTTTTTCCCCATCTATCTTCTGACTGGTTTGAAGCGGCCTGCCATGAATTCATCTATTGTACCAACCTCTTCATCTCAAAGTAACACTTGCACCCTATGTTCCCAGTTATTTGCTGGATGTATTCCAATCCCTGTCTTCCTCTAGAGCTTTTACCTTCTACAGCTTCCTCTGGCGCCATATAAGTTATTCCCTGATGTCTTAACAGATGTCCTGTGATCCTGTATCTTCTTCTTGTCAGTGTTTTCCATATATTCCTTTCCTCATCAATTCTCCGGAGAACCTCCTCACTCCTTACCATATCAGTCCATCATAACTTTCAACATTCTTATGTAGCACCACATCTCGAATGCTTCAGTTTTAATCTTTTTTGTTTTTGCCACAGTCCATGTTTCACTGCCCTACATCCTCAGAGTTTTCCACCTCAAATTAACGCCTACAACTGACACTAGTAGACTTCTCTTGGCCAGGAATGCTCTTTTCACAACTGCTGATCTGCTTATTATGTTGTCCTTGCTTTGTCCGTCATGGATTATTTTGCTGCCTTGGTAGCAGAATTCTTTAACTTCATTTACTTCTTTATCACCAATTCTGATGTTAAATTTCTCACGTTTGTCATTTCTTCTGCTTCCCATTACTTTCGTTGTTCTTTGATTTACTGTTAAATCATATTCTGTACTCTTTAGACTGTTCATTCCATTCAGCAAATCCTGCTGAGTGATATACGAAGTAGCACCATACCCCACCATTGACATAATGTCAAGTAATACGAATTTTTCCAGATATTTAACAATACCAAAACTTGTGTAATAATTCTGCGAGTGGTGAATCAGTCAGAATGAGCACTATCATTACTAAACATATGCACATATTAACTTAAACATAATTGCTGTATCTTTACTTAAACAAGGTATTAATAATTTGATAATGAAATCTTTGAATGGGCCAGCAGCGAGAATGGTTTTACACGAAATAAATGCTAACATTATCACTTTCACTTTTTTTTCCCCCTACACACACACACACACACACACACACACACACACACACACACAGTTGTTTCTATACTTGCATCACGTTGGTGCAACTGCATTCTTGTGTCCGAGGCATTCTCTATGCAATTGTACACTTTCTACCCTTGTCGGTATACAGCCAGCAGTGATATGCCACCTATCACCAGGCAGCCATATCCTATCAAAATGTTCAAATAAAAGTCCCAATGAGTGAATGCTCAATATTTTTTACCCATGACTCCCCAGTGATCAGGCTATAGAAATTGTTCCCTTGTTCACCAAGTGTCCACGGTGTTTAGATCTCAAGTGAGACTAGAGGTGTACAAATTTCCCTTGCAGCTTGCTTGCCCCTAGCTCCTCTGCAATCATTCATGCAGGTCAGCCTGCCGCGACGTAAACACAAGAGTGCCCGTGTACTGAGGCATAGTGGGTAATGCGGCCGACTTGGGCTCCCGCGAGCCCAGGCTACCTGGGTTCCTGCAGGCCTGCCAAGCTTCACGGGACCCGCTCAGCATGCTGCGTCTGACAACATGTTGCGCTGTCAAGCTACTGTGACTAGAGTAGCCAGGTAGTTAGCCCGCAGTTCATTTATCGCAACAGTGGGGGCAGCACAATGAATAGGTCGAACTTTAGTGAGATAGAAACAAAACTGACAACTGGCGAATAAATTCTGGTAACGAAACAGAGCACAAGTGCCACATGGGAAACGTTTTCATGTGTTTATGAGGCCGCTTCAAATAAATTGGTAGGTGTGTCTCAATGCAAACTATGTAAAAAGTTCTTAAGTACTTATTCGGGAACCTCAAATATGTTACGACATGTGTGCAAATTTGACAAGCAGTTCCCTCACCCCGTAAATATCTTGAAAGAGGACAAATATTTAGTGGCTGAAAAGTGCGTTGAAATGTGTGCTAAGGACCTGAGGCCATTTAGCAGTATACAGGGAGAAGGATTTCCTAATTTAGGGCAGACACTGCTTGACATAGGTAAAAAATATGGCTCAGTTGATATTAAAAATATTATGCCTTCCCAAGTGACAGTAGCTAGGAAAGGTCAAACCTTACACACACACACACACACACACACACACACACACAGATATATATATATATATATATATATATATATATATATATATATATATATATATATAATGGAAGGAAACATTCCACGTGGGAAAAATTATATATAAAAACAAAGATGAGGTGACTTACCGAACAAAAGCGCTGGCAGGTCGATAGACACACAAACAAACACAAACATACACACAAAATTCAAGTTTTCGCAACAAACTGTTGCCTCATCAGGAAAGAGGGAAGGAGAGGGGAAGACGAAAGGAAGTAGGTTTTAAAGGAGAGGGTAAGGAGTCATTCCAATCCCGGGAGCGGAAAGACTTACCTTAGGGGGAAAAAAGGACAGGTATACACTCGCACACACGCACATATCCATCCACACGTACAGACACAAGCAGACATATTTAAAGACAAAGAGTTTGGGCAGAGATGTCAGTCGAGGCAGAAGTGTAGAGGCAAAGAAGTTGTTGAAAGACAGGTGAGGTATGAGTGGCGGCAACTTGAAATTAGCGGAGATTGAGGCCTGGCGGATGACGAGAAGAGAGGATATACTGAAGGGCAAGTTCCCATCTCCGGAGTTCGGATAGGTTGGTGTTGGTGGGAAGTATCCAGATAACCCGGACGGTGTAACACTGTGCCAAGATGTGCTGGCCGTGCACCAAGGCATGTTTAGCCACAGGGTGATCCTCATTACCAACAAACACTGTCTGCCTGTGTCCATTCATGCGAATGGACAGTTTGTTGCTGGTCATTCCCACATAGAATGCGTCACAGTGTAGGCAGGTCAGTTGGTAAAGCACGTGGGTGACTCTATTATATATATATATATATATATATATAATAGAGGGAAACATTCCACGTATGAAAAATATTGTGTGCGAGTGTATACCTGCCCTTTTTTCCCCCTAAGGTAAGTCTTTCCACTCCCGGGCTTGGAATGACTCCTTACCCTCTCTCTTAAAACACACTTCCTTTCGTCTTTCCTTCTCCTTCCCTCTTTCCTGATGAGGCAACAGTTTGTTGCGAAAGCTTGAATTTTGTGTGTATGTTTGTGTTTGTTTGTGTGTCTGTCGACCTGCCAGCACTTTCATTTGGTAAGTCACATCATCTTTGTTTTTTATATATATATATATATATATATATATATATTGATCGTGTACACCTTCCGGGTCACAGGACTGGAGTAGGTGGTGGTGGGAGGGTGCATGGGACAGGTTTTACACCGGGGGCGGTTACAAGGATAGGAGCCAGAGGGTAGGGAAGGTGGTTTGGGGATTTCGTAGGGATGAACTAACAGGTTACGAAGGTTAGGTGGACGGCGGAAAGACACTCTTGGTGGAGTGGGGAGGATTTCATGAAGGATGGATCTCATTTCAGGGCAGGATTTGAGGAAGTCGTATCCCTGCTGGAGAGCCACATTCAGAGTCTGGTCCAGTTCCAGAAAGTATCCTGTCACAAGTGGGGCACTTTTGTGGTTCTTCTGTGGGGGATTCTGGGTTTGAAGGGATGAGGAAGTGGCTCTGGTTATTTGCTTCTGTTGCTGGTCAAGGGTGGCAGGTCAATTCGCATGAATGGACACAGGCAGACAGTGTTTGTTGGTAATGAGGGTCACACTGTGGCTAAACATGCCTTGGTGCACGGCCAGCACATCTTGGCACAGTGTTACACTGTCCGGGTTATCTGGATACTTCCCACCAACACCAACCTATCCGAACTCCGGAGATGGGAATTTGCTCTTCAATATATCCTCTCTTCCCGTTACCCACCAGGCCTCAATCTCTGCTAATTTCAAGTTGCCGCCACTCATACCTCACCTGTCATTCAACATCATATTTGCCTCTGCACTTCCGCCACGACTGACATCTCTTCCCAAACTCTTTGTCTTTAAATATGTCTGCTTGTGTCTGTATATGTGTGGATGGATATGTGTGTGTGTGCGCGAGTGTATACCGGTCCTTTTTTCCCCCCAAGGTAAGTCTTTCCGCTCCCGGGATTGGAATGACTCCTTACCCTCTCCCTTAAAACCCACTTCCTTTCGTCTTTCCCTCTCCTTCGCTCATTCCTGACGAAGCAACCTTTTGGTGTGAAAGCTAGAATTTTGTGTGTATGTTTGTGTGTCTATCGACCTGCCAGCGCTTTCGTTCGGTAAGTCACATCATCTTTGTTTTTAGATATATTTTTCCCACGTGGAATGTTTCCCTCTATTATTTATATATATATATATATATATATATATATATATATATATATATATATATATGTTGTTGTTGTGGTCTTCAGTCCTGAGATTGGTTTGATGCAGCTCTCCATGCTACTCTATCCTGTGCAAGCTTCTTCATCTCCCAGTACCTACTGCAACCTACATCCTTCTGAATCTGCTTAGTGTATTCATCTCTTGGTCTCCCCCTATGATTTTTACCCTCCACGCTGCCCTCCAATACTAAATTGGTGATCCCTTGATGCCTCAGAACATGTCCTACCAACCAATCCCTTCTTCTGGTCAAGTTGTGCCACAAACTTCTCTTCTCCCCAATCCTATTCAATACTTCCTCATTAGTTATGTGATCTACACATCTGATCTTCAGCATTCTTCTGTAGCACCACATTTCAAAAGCTTCTATTCTCTTCTTGTCCAAACTATTTACCGTCCATGTTTCACTTCCATAAATGGCTACACTCCACACAAATACTTTCAGAAATAACTTCCTGACACTTAAATCTATACTCGATGTTAACAAATTTCTCTTCTTCAGAAACGCTTTCCTTGCCATTGCCAGTCTACATTTTATATCCTCTCTACTTCGTCCATCATCAGTTATTTTGCTCCCCAAATAGCAAAACTCATCTACTACTTTAAGTGTCTCATTTCCTAATCTAATACCCTCAGCATCACCCGACTTAACTCGACTACATTCCATTATCTTCGTTTTGCTTTTGTTGATGTTCATCTTATATCCTCCCTTCAAGACACCATCCATTCCGTTCAACTGCTCTTCCAAGTCCTTTGCTGTCTCTGACAGAATTACAATGTCATCGGCGAACCTCAAAGTTTTTATTTCTTCTCCATGGATTTTAATACCTACTCCAAATTTATCTTTTGTTTCCTTTACTGCTTGCTCAATATACAGATTGAATAACATCGGGGAGAGGCTACAACCCTGTCTTACTCCCTTCCCAACCACTGCTTCCCTTTCATGTCCCTCAACTCTTATAACTGCCATCTGGTTTCTGTACAAGTTGTAAATAGCCTTTCGCTCCCTGTATTTTACCCCTGCCACCTTTAGAATTTGAAAGAGAGTATTCCAGTCAACATTGTCAAAAGCTTTCTCTAGGTCTACAAATGCTAGAAACGTAGGTTTGCCTTTCCTTAATCTTTCTTCTAAGATAAGTCGTAAGGTCAGTATTGCCTCACGTGTTCCAGTATTTCTACGGAATCCAAACTGATCTTCCCCGAGGTCGGCTTCTACTAGTTTTTCCATTCGTCTGTAAAGAATTCGTGTTAGTACTTTGCAGCTGTGGCTTATTAAACTGATTGTTCGGTAATTTTCACATCTGTCAACACCTGCTTTCTTTGGGATTGGAATTATTATATTCTTCTTGAAGTCTGAGGGTATATCGCCTGTTTCAAACATCTTGCTCACCAGATGGTAGAGTTTTGTCAGGACTGGCGCTCCCAAGGCCGTTAGTAGTTCCAATGGAATGTTGTCTACTCCGGGGGCCTTGTTTCGACTCAGGTCCTTCAGTGCTCTGTCAAACTCTTCACGCAGTATCTTATCTCCCATTTCATCTTCATCTACATCCTCTTCCATTTCCATTATATTGTCCTCAAATGCATCGCCCTTGTATAGAGCCTCTATATACCCCTTCCACCTTTCTGCTTTCCCTTCTTTGCTTAGAACTGGGTTTCCATCTGAGCTCTTGATGTACATACATGTGGTTCTCTTATCTCCAAAGGTCTCTTTAATTTTCCTGTAGGCAGTATCTATCTTACCCCTAGTGAGATAAGCCTCTACATCCTTACATTTGTCCTCTAGCCATCCCTGCTTAGCCATTTTGCACTTCCTGTCGATTTCATTTTTGAGACGTTTGTATTCCTTTTTGCCTGCTTCATTTACTGCATTTTTATATTTTCTCCTTTCATCAATTAAATTCAATATTTCTTCTGTTACCCAAGGATTTCTACTAACCCTCTTCTTTTTACCTACTTGATCGTCTGCTGCCTTCACTACTTCATCCCTCAGAGCTACCCATTCTTCTTCTACTGTATTTCTTTCCCCCATTCCTTTCAATTGTTCCCTTATGCTCTCCCTGAAACTCTGTACAACCTCTGGTTCTTTCAGTTTATCCAGGTCCCATCTCCTTAAATTCCCACCTTTTTGCAGTTTCTTCAGTTTTAATCTACAGGTCATAACCAATAGATTGTGGTCAGAGTCCACATCTGCCCCTGGAAATGTCTTACAATTTAAAACCTGGTTCCTAAATCTCTGTCTTACCATTATATAATCTATCTGATACCTTTTAGTATCTCCAGGGTTCTTCCATGTATACAACCTTCTATCATGATTCTTAAACCAAGTGTTAGCTATGATTAAGTTGTGCTCTGTGCAAAATTCTATCAGGCGGATTCCTCTTTCATTTCTTAGCCCCAATCCATATTCACCTACTACGTTTCCTTCTCTCCCTTTTCCTACACTCGAATTCCAGTCACCCATGACTATTAAATTTTCGTCTCCCTTCACTATCTGAATAATTTCTTTTATTTCATCATACATTTCTTCAATTTCTTCGTCATCTGCAGAGCTAGTTGGCATATAAACTTGTACTACTGTAGTAGGTGTGGGCTTCGTATCTATCTTGGCCACAATAATGCGTTCACTATGCTGTTTGTAGTAGTTTACCCGCATTCCTATTTTCCTATTCATTATTAAACCTACTCCTGCATTACCCCTATTTGACTTTGTGTTTATAACCCTGTAGTCACCTGACCAAAAGTCTTGTTCCTCCTGCCACCGAACTTCACTAATTCCCACGATATCTAACTTTAACCTATCCATTTCCCTTTTTAAATTTTCTAACCTGCCTGCCCGATTAAGGGATCTGACATTCCACGCTCCGATCCGTAGAATGCCAGTTTTCTTTCTCCTGATAACGACACCCTCTTGAGTAGTCCCCGCCCGGAGATCCGAATGGGGGACTATTTTACCTCCGGAATATTTTACCCAAGAGGACGCCATCATCATTTAATCATACAGTAAAGCTGCATGCCCTCGTCCATGGAAACATGCGTACATGAGCCAACTTTCATGGTAACCCGCAAACGATGTCAAAACCTTTTGTAAGGTACTCTATTCCATACACTGTGTAGAAGTGTGTAAGTAAAGTACCCTCCGCCATGCACCATTCAGAATTTTAAGCAGACAGCGCCCTTCATTCTGCTTTGAATATCAAGTGTGCCAAATTTCATCAAGATCAGAATAAAAACGTACAATTTGTCGAATTTCGTTAGGTAAAGTAACCTCTGCCATGCACCCTACGAATTTTATGTACACTGACCTTCCTCTTGGTTTCAAGGTATAGTGTGCAAAATTTCATCAAGATTGTCTGCAATACAAACACACAGACACAATGAAAACTCACTTTCAGTTTTTCTCAAATTTTCCAATTTTTCGGTCGATTTTCCAAAAATTTTATTTCATAAAAACCCTGTCCTGAGAATTATAAACAAAGGGAAAAAAAAGAAATTAGCCGAATTGGTCCAGCTGTTCTCGAGTTTTACCCTTATCAACACATTTGGCAATTCATTTTTATTTATATAGACAATAAACCAGAAATATACGCGTAAAGGAAGAATGTACAAATAAAACCCAATATTTTTTGACCTGAAATTAATATATATATATATATAGTAATACGGGCAGGCAAGCAAGGATCCCGCAGCCTGTCCAGGTTGGGTTCTGCTTGGCTTGGCTGGGAGTGAAGCAGCCTGCCCGTTCTGTTGACAACGCGTGGCGGCCTGCCCGTTCTGTTGACAACGCGCGGCAGCCTGCCCACCTGGCCACCGGGCAAGCATCGGCGGGTTAAAAGCGGAACATGTACACCACTGAGTGAGACTTGTCAAGGCAACAATAAAATGCTTAAACGTGTTAAAACAGCTGGATAGTCCCATATATTAATTGATAATAAACAAATAATTTTAAATATTGCGAAAATTCCTTTGCATTCCTCAAGTTACCCATTTTACTAATTCGCAAAATAAACAATTAATTCTGGCTTTCACATATGCACAAATACGCACCAGACTATATTAACCCAATCCCAGCTCCACTGATTTACATAGCTCTTAACTCTGGATATCATATTTACATATGTGAATTTAGACTTTTTTGGTGAATCTTGATGATGAAGTCTTCTTGGGTTATCAGCTGAGTCAAGATGCCATTCTGCAGCAACGTTCCAACAAGTTTCCTACTTGTTGTCTTCAGATGAAGATGGCAAGAGAGAACAATCAATGTACTGTACATCCCCTTACTCGTCTCACTCCAACGCCCAGACTTAACCCCCATGAGTTATTTCCCATGTCACAGTTGCTTTATCTAATGTTTCCCCACATATATGCTTTCATATATGTATGTTCACTTATATAAATCCCTCATAACTCTTCTTTTACTTGTGACAATCGTATCATCATATATACTTAAATTTCTCTATATGGTCCCACATATGAATGTAATTAATTAATGTTTCTACCTGTTCATCTGGGAAACCAGCGTACTTTCTTGCCTGTCTAAACTTTTTCATCTAAATAATACACCCCTATAAATCATGTAATTCTGTTTTATTTTTTCATACCCTTTAAACCCAAAATTAACTTTAATGAATTTCAGTGTTGAATCCCCATTTTGAAACCTGAACATATACCTAAATATTGCTTTCCTCCCCTTCTATTCCTCTACACCTTTTGTATACATTATTTGGAACTCATTCTTAGACTCCATTTCTTCCTCAAACTATTCCTTAACAAATGGTAGCCAGGATAAGGCATCTGCCCTAGTGTTGTCCATCCCCTTTATACACTGAGTAAGATATATAAACTGCTGTAGAACCACTGCCCATGTCATTAGCCGATTATTCAACAGTTTATGTTCTTGGAGGTAGCTCCAAACTTTATGGTCAGTGAAGACAACCTCCTTCCCTTCCAGATAAATCCTAAATTTTTGGAAACCAAATACCACAGCCAGTAACTACTTTTCTGATATCCCAAACATTTCTTTCAAGATTAGATAGCATCTGTTCTTTTCTCTAGATAGTTCTTTTCTCTAGATTTCCACCTATCATTTTCTCCTGGAACAGGACTGATTCTACTCCATAATCTGAACTGACAGATCCAATGCAGAAACGTAATGAGGTGTCTGGATAGTATAGTACTTTACTTTTAACTAAGCTGCTCTTGATAGTTTCAAATTCCTTATCCACTCAGCAGACCAACTCCAGATAACATTTTTTTTAACAAACTACCATGAACCATGGACCTAGCCGTTGGTAGGGAGGCTTGCGTGCCTCAACGATACAGATAGCCGTACCGTAGGTGCAACCACGACGGAGGGGTATCTGTTGAGAGGCCAGACAAACGTGTGGTTCCTGAAGAGGGGCAGCAGCATTTTCAGTAGTTTCAGGGGCAACAGTCTGGATGATTGACTCATCTGGCCTTGTAACACTAACCAAAATGGCCTTGCTGTTGTGGTACTGCGAATGGCTGAAAGCAAGGGGAAACTACAGCCGTAATTTTTCCCGAGGGCATGCAGCTTTACTGTATGGTTAAATGATGATGGCGTCATCTTGGGTAAAATATTCTGGAGGTAAAATAGTCCCCCATTCGGATCTTCGGGCGGGGACTACTCAAGAGGACATCGTTATCAGGTGAAAGAAAACTGGCATTCTACGGATCGGAGTGTGGAATGTCAGTTGCCTTAATCGGGCAGGTAAGTTAGAAAATTTAAAAAGGGAAATGGATAGGTTGAAGTTAGAAATGGTGTGAATTAGTGAAGTTCGGTGGCAGGAGGAACAAAACTTCTGGTCAGGTGAAAACAGGGTTATAAATGCAAAATCAAATAGGGGTAATGCAGGAGTAGGTTTAATAATGAATAAAAAAATAGGAGTGCGGGTAAGCTACTACAAACAGCATAGTGGATGTATTATAGTGACCTAGATAGACGCGAAGCCCATGCCTACTACAGTAGTACAAGTTTGTATGCCAACTAGCTCTGCAGATGACGAAGAAATTGAAGAAATGTATGATGAGATAAAAGAAATTATTCAGATAGTGAAGGGAGACGAAAATTTAATAGTCATGGGTGACTGGAATTCGACAGTAGGAAAAGGGAGAGAAGGAAACATAGTAGGTGAATTTGAATTGGGGCTAAGAAATGAAAGAGGAAGCCGTCTGGTAGAATTTTGCACAGAGCATAACTTAATGATAGTTAACACTTGGTTCAAGAATCATAAAAGAAGGTTGTATACATGGAAGAATCCTGGAGATACTAAAAGGTATCTGACGGATTATATAATGGTAAGACAGAGATTTAGGAACCAGGTTTTAAATTGTAGGGCATTTCCAGGGGCGGATGTGGACTCTGACCACAATCTATTGGTTATGAACTGTAGATTAAAACTGAAGAAATTGCAAAAAGGTGGGAATTTAAGGAGATGGGACCTGGATAAACTGACTAAACCAGAGGTTGTACAGAGTTTGAGGGAGAGCATAAGGCAACAATTGTCAGGAATGTGGGAAAGAAGTACAGTAGAAGATGAATGGGTAGCTCTGAGGGATGAGGTAGTGTAGGCAGCAGAGGATCAAGTAGATAAAAAGACGAGGGCTAGTAGAAATCCTTGGATAACAGAAGAAATATTGAATTTAATTGATGAAAGGAGAAAATATAAAAACGCAGTGAATGAAGCAGGCAAAAAGGAATACAAATGTCTCAAAAATGAGATCGACAGGAAGTGCAAAATGGCTAAGCAGGCATGGCTAGAGGACAAATGTAAGGATGTAGAGGCTTATCTCACTAGGGGTAAGATAGAAACAGCCTACAGGAAAATTAAAGAGACCTTTGGAGAAAAGAGAGCCACTTGTATGAATATCAAGAGCTCAGATGGAAACCCAGTTCTAAGCAAAGAGGGGAAATCAGAAAGGTGGAAGGAGTATATAGAGGGTCTATACAAGGGCAATGTACTTGAGGACAATATTATGGAAATGGAAGAGGATGTAGATGAAGAATGGGAGATACGATACTGCGTTAAGAGTTTCACAGAGCACTGAAAGACCTGGGACGAAGCAAGGCCCCGGGAGTAGACAACATTCCATTAGAACTACTGACGGCCTTGGAAGAGCCTGTCCTGACAAAACTCTACCATCTGTTGAGCAAGATGTATGAGACAGGCGAAATACCCTCAGACTTCAAGAAGAATATAATAATTCCAATCCCAAAGATAGCAGGTGTTGACAGATGTGAAAATTACCAAACTATCAGTTTAGTAAGTCACAGCTGCAAAATACTAACGCGAATTCTTTACAGACGAATGGAAAAACTGGTAGAAGCCGACCTCGGGGAGATCAGTTTGGATTCCGTAGAAATGTTGGAACACGTGAGGCAATACTGACCTTACGACTTATCTTAGAAGAAAGATTAAGGAAAGACAAACCTACATTTCTAGCATTTGTAGACTTAGAGAAAGCTTTTGACAATGTTGACTGGAATACTCTCTTTCAAATTCTAAAGGTGGCAGGGGTTAAATACAGGGAGCGAAAGGCTATTTACAATTTGTACAGAAACCAGATGGCAGTTATAAGAGTCGAGGGGCATGAAAGGGAAGCAGTGGTTGGGAAGGGAGTGAGACAGGGTTGTAGCCTGCCCCCAATGTTATTCAATCTATATATTGAGCAAGCAGTAAAGGAAACAAAAAGAAAAATTTGGAGTAGGTATTAAAATCCAGGGAGAAGGAATAAAAACTTTGAGGTTCGCCGATGACATTGTAATTCTGTCAGAGACAGCAAAGGACTTGGACGAGCAGTTGAACGTAATGGACAGTGTCTTGAAAGGAGGATATAAGATGAACATCAACAAAAGCAAAACGAGGCTAATGGAATGTAGTCTAATTAAGTCGGGTGATGGTGAGGGAATTAGATTAGGAAATGAGACACTTAAAGTAGTAGAGTTTTGCTATTTGGGAAGCAAAATAACTGATGATGGTGGAAGTAGAGAGGATGTAAAGTGTAGACTGGCAATGGCAAGGAAAGCGTTTCTGAAGAAGAGAAATTTGTTAACATCGAGTATTGATTTAAGTGTCAGGAAGTCGTTTCTGAAAGTATTTGTATGGAGCGTAGCCATATATGGAAATGAAACATGGACGATAACTAGTTTGGACAAGAAGAGAATAGAAGCTTTTGAAATGTGGTGCTACAGAAGAATGCTGAAGATTAGATGGGTAGATCGCGTAACTAATGAGGAGGTATTGAACAGAATTGGGGAGAAGAGAAGTTTGTGGCACAACTTGACTAGAAGAAGGGATCGGTTGGTAGGACATGTCCTGAGGCATCAAGGGATCACAAATTTAGTATTGGAGGGCAGCGTGGAGGGTAAAAATTGTAGAGGGAGGCCAAGAGATGAATACACTAAGCAGATTCAGAAGGATGTAGGTTGCAGTAGGTACTGGGAGATGAAGGAGCTTGCACAGGATAGATTAGCGTGGAGAGCTGCATCAAACCAGTCTCAGGACTGAAGACCACAACAACAACAACACAGATTTAATGAATTCATACTTTAATCACAGATGAATTTCTGAGAAAATGTACGTAGCCCAATAAATGACTTCAGTTGCTTACTGTTTGTTGGTCTCTTGCACTCAGCAATAGCCTTTATCTTTTTATTGTTAGGTAGTATACTTTAGGTTATAAACCCTCAGAAGTTAAGAGTTGATCTAAGAATGAAAATTCTGCCTGGACACTTCAGATTTATCCAGGTTGAGAATCATCCCTCCATTATGTATACCTTTGAACACCACCTCCAATATTTGGCAATGTTTGTGCCAGGAGCTGCCGGTTGGCAATTTGTCATCAACATATACACTAAGTTTTCGCTACAACTCATATCCAAGAACATGATTCAATGCCCTGATGTACACAGCCGCTGATATCTATAGTCCAAATGGAACCTCTTTAATCATATATGTTTTCCCTTCAAATAAGAAAGCAGTATACTTCTTACTGTGTTCAGCTAACCTCACATGCCAGCAGTCAAATGTACACTACACATGAGCTGTATATTGTTAAAATATTGCAAATGTTCATTCATATTTTCCGTTCTCTTTTACAATTATTTTGTTCAGCCTCCTCACATCTAACACAATCCTCGCAGAACCATCTTATCATTTATTTGCTTTAGACAACATCCCTCCCCATTATACTCCCTCCCCACTACACTCATTCTTCGTTTGTAGGTGGGTTATCAGTTTACCTTCTGTCAGTTTGTTTCTAAATTTTACTCTTTTTCTGCCAACTCCATTAAATTCCAGAACTCTGTCTATTACAACAATACTGCAACCATACTTAACAAAGAAAATTCACCACGAGAATAATGTTCATAGCAAAGCCAGGCACCACAAAGCAATCCATTCCAAAATACTGATCCTCAATTTCAAAATCTAACAGAATCCCCATCTTCATTGGCTTGCTGCATCCCCCAGTTGCAGTCTTTATTTTAACCACAGTTACAGTCAGTTCTACCAAATCTCCGCTTCTTATGTGTCGCCAAACTGATTCAGATTCAACAGACACACTAGACCCAGAATCTGGTGATGCAATGCTTCCTACACTGCTCACTTTGTCATTAATAATTAGTTGAACTTTTTTAATAATCACCCACTTTAATTCACCCTCTTCTAACAGATCTGCCTCATTGTCTTCCCTTCTCTCTCTAATCCATTACATGAACACTCTTATACATATCCCTACGTTCTATATCTGAATCTTCTTTAAACAAATCCTTAACCATGTCCGATGTAACCTGTTCACTCATTCATTCTTCAGTTTTCCTTGCTACTTTAAATTTTAAATTATCCCATTTTTCAGGAATTAACATTTTATGAATCTTACCAAAAAATACTCAGTCATTAACATCATACTCAGCTTCCACTTTTCCCATCCAAGCACTACTAATATTCTTGTTTGGAACCATCTGACTACCTTCCATAAAAATGTGTGTCCAACTTCTTCCTCAGAACGAAACCTAACATTGTTTTCATTACTGCAGTCAACCTCAACTTCACTCACTGATTCATCAGTACCACACACAACATTATCAGGTGCACCCACTGGTCCAGTTACAGCATTTTCAAGTAAACCAATACCTATTGCTTCACCATGTGCACCCACTGATACAGGCACAATATTAATATTGTCACTAACAGCACATACATGTCCAAAGAAATTCTCTCATTATTCATCTCCATGTCCACGTACATAACCTGATTACAAATAATTTCGTTATTATTTGTTTGCCCCTAATTTCCACAACGCCTGTTACTACTTCTGACAGAGCAACTGCTTCTGTTTCAGAATTCTCTGTAATCTTCATTGAAGCTAAACCCACTCTATTTTCTTCACTATCTTCCAGTTGAACCATTTTATTTCTGGCAAACAATTCCCAACATAATAGCTAGAATCATCATTACTACATTTATCCATATTGCATGTATTATTAATATTGTTCCTCCTGTTCCAATTACTGTATTTTTTAAACCCTTCCCACATATTTTCATTGCCTATTATTGCATCCATGTTGATTATAGCAATTTCTCTTCTTTGTTTCTCAGTACAGTTCTCTTCCCCGTTGTAACCTTATCTAGTCCTATTCTTCGTATATCCAGTGGACCTCGAGTGAGGCACCCGTTAGTTTCCTGATGGTCTGCCTTAAGACCTTGCATCCTGTGCACTCTCATGGCTTGGCCCTTATCTTACTCCCTCTATCCTCCATTCAAAATTCTCCCTTCTTTCATTATAATTCCCATTATCTCACTGCTGTCTGTCTCTCCAATTCCTACTGTGATTATTATTATTTTTGCTCCAGTCATCTGTCCCCCATTCCAATAATTTCCATTGAAATTAAATCTGACATGATTTCTGTTACTATCCCTTTGCTCAACAAATTTTTGTCTGTAACACAGAGCCATATTAATGTTTTCTATAAAATCCAGGAACTCTTCTACAGAATCAGTAAGGCTGTGGATAAGTTCCCACTGCAGTGATTCTGGAAGTTCCTTTTTAATGTAGAGATTTTTGTAAGCACCCCTAATGGCCTATCCATTTAATTTATTTAATTCTCTTACACAAAATTCTTTCATGCTCTTTTTATCCATTCAGGAACTGAATTTGTAATCTTACACGTTTAGCTTACCCTCCAGTATCTATTTAAGAACATCATTTCAAACGTCTTGAAATCAAAAAATTGCTCTGCCCGTTGTCTGAGTTCCCCCTTCGAATAGCCTCCTTATGCATTTAATTTTAGTCATCTCACTCATGCCGGCAACAAAATTATCTTTATATGCAGCCAATAAAGTGCACTGCATGATACTTACCCTCTCCACTGAATGGTTTCCTACACAATCTTGGCGCCATAGGATGCTCCATCATTAAATTCCCTTGCCCCACTGCTACATTACTTATTGATTCCTTCAATTCATGTATTTGTTTCTCTCTTTTGCTAACTTTGTCTTCTAGCTTTTCACCTATACTTTTATAGCTATCACCAATGCCTAAATTAACTGATTTAAACTCTACTTTGTTTGTATTTCATAATTTATACATTTCTTTTCTTGTGCCTTAATTTGTTCCACAAGATGATCTCCCACAGTTTCCACTTTGGCTACAAATCCCTTTTCTACCTCATCAACTCTGAGAATAACTCTCTTGACCATTTTAACTGTATTTTCAACTTTATTTGCAATCTCAGTGTTGTCACAGCACTGCACTCACCTAGTGAGTGCACCACCATCTCACTCCATGAATACACCGGTCTGTAGTCTCCCTCATGGTCAGCATAAACACCGCCACATCTCGGCCACTCAGTGAGTCGTGTACTTCGTCTGATAGTATTCAGTTTCTGTCTCCACCATACTACTGACTATTCCTCGACAACTTCGCTTTGATATTGGTATTTCTCTCTGGTCTCATTTTGGATTGTGGTTGTACTTGATTTGTTGACAGCATTGTGCCGAAGGTTCGTCACACTTTGTTGTAGCCTAGATTGTCTTGCTTTTGTTGTGTTGGGTCTGCCATTTGTCTGCCTGTAGCTCAATTCCGGCATCATTGTCATTCTCGTCTGTTTGCTGATGTGTGCACTGCTATCTGGTGACTCCTAGATGTAGCCATTGGCGATGAGGAAAAAGGAAGTTGTTTCATTGCAGGGAAGCTAAATTTTTTAGCGTGCTTGAGCAACAGCAACAGCTGATGCATCAGCACCAGATAGAGATGGACTTTTACAAAAGTTGCTTCAGCTCTTAGCAGACAAGCTTCGTGTACAGGAGGCTGCTGTGATCCAGGGACTTATGCTCCCTGCACTCGACACCACATTCCATCCTCTGTCGTTCTCTCTTTTCAGAGACACTATGCAGGACTGGGACACATATTTGTATCAACTGAAGTAACATTTCATGGCATTTCAAGTCGCGTTCGATTCTGGTGCCTCTGTATGACCCCGTACCCTCTCCTTTCAGAAGATCTGCGGTCTGCTGACTAGTTATTGTTTCCAGTGTTACTGTGTGGTTGCCTCCTAGCTAGAATTTCATCAGTACCATAAACAGCCAGGACAGTGAAACTCTTCATGGGTCACTGACTTACAAGGACTTAGATGAAATTGCACAGATGACTAACGAACTACTCATGGCTAGGCTGCAAGTGGTGGCAGTTCATGCACCACCACATGCACCATCCCAGTGTCATCATCATAGGACAACTGCCAGGTTGCAGCAACGTTGTGATTCGTATTTGTCAGATGACTCTCTGACTTTTTGAGCCTCCAGCTACCCCTTCGCAATGGCTACAGGGACACTCCCAAGCAGACTGTCCATATCGCTGTGGTTCCTATACACACTGTGGCAAAGAGGGCACTTCTACTCAGTATGTCGTAGCCACACGATCAGGTTCCACCCAGCATGGCGACCACACCAGGACACAATACGCATGCTACAGTAGTCCCCCAGGGTGACCCCTTCACGCAGAAATTGTTTCTCAAGCTTCACGTGTCTCACCAGGACATCTGTTTCCAGGTGAACACTGGGGCCACCGTCTCTTTGATCAATCACCGACTGGGTTCACCTGATGTGTCACCACCCTCACACAATTTGGTGGCCTATGGTGAAGGGGCAATTCCTCTTTGCAGGCAGTTCTTGATTGTGGCAACTTACAAATATGTTACCTGGCTTTTGATGCTCTTTGTAGTCGACTGTCTATCGGCTGCAGCCTTGATGCCTTCATGATCTTTGGATTTTCTGTCTTGAATGAAGCCAAGGTGGTTTCCACTGCAGTCTCTTTCCAGGAACAGGACGAATTCTGCACAGAGGCCTGTGTTGTCATTCAGAGAGGTGCAGATTTTTTCAGCCAGGAGTGGAGTAGTTGGGACATTGGCTCTCCAAGTAGGGTATCCATCCTACCAATTAAAACATTGCCCCATCAGTTCTTTACCTCATCCGATGAACTTACCTGAATTACAGATGTTTTGGGGCAAGCTCAGCTACTATGTTAAATTCCTACCCCAGGTGGCCCACATTTCACGGCCTCTCAATCAGTTGCATAAAACAGGGGTCCCTTATATCTGGACTCCTGCCTGCAGCCACACTTTTGTCAAATGTAAAACTGGCATCCGCACCTGCCTTACGCCCTTTTCTCCCATCCCCCCACTGGTTGTGGCTGCCAATGTGTCTGGCTATGGTATTGGAGCAGTCTTGGCACACACGAATAGGGGGGAACAGCCTATTGCACATACATCCAAGACCCTTACCCCAGCACAGTGCAACTATTCGCAGATCAAAAAGGAAGCCTTGCCAATAGTGTTCGCAGTCAAAAAATTTCATGTCTCCCTTTTTGGGACACAATTCTCTCTAATTGTGCATCACAAGCCGTTGATGGCATCATTTGGGCCATGAGCCAAACACACAGAATGAACAGTGGAACACCTTCATTGTCTGACGTTGTTCCTCAGTGTCTACAATTATACTATCTGGTAGAAGCCAACAGACCAGCATTCTAATGCTGATGGATCGTCCTGTCCACCGGCTGGCCTGGACCTGGATTTCAACCAACAGGAGGCCCTCTGCTTCTACATCGATACTGAACACCAACATACGTTGGACGGTTTTCCCCTGGTGGGAAAGTGTGTTGCTGCTGCAACATGCTGAAAGTGCAGCCTGCGACAGGTCCTTTTCTATGTAATCCATGGCTTGCCCCATTTTCTCACTTGCCGTTTGACAATAGAGCTCTGCCCTTGGAAAAAGCTTTCTCACTGCCTGTCAGTCATGGTTTGTGTTATCCTTATGGATACTGAGACAGATGCATGTCAAGTGGTTATTCCGACAGAATTGCATCATCCAGCATTGAGTTTGCTCCATCGGGGTCACTGCGGCATGACCTGCATGAAGACGCTGGCACGCCACCATGTGTACTGGCCTGGGATCAATGGTGACTTCAAAAAGATGGTCCATAGTTGTGCAGCATGCGCCTGCCAACAGGTGGCACCCCCTCAATACTTTGCCCCCTGGCCTACCACTCATCTCCCTTGGGACTGCATCCATCTTGATTTTGCAGGCCCATTCTTGGGTTCTACATGGTTGCTTGTTGTGGACGCTTATTCAGAGTACTCCTATGTCGTACACATGGCATCCACCAAGACTGAGGCCACCTTTACTGCTTTAGCCCAAGTTTTGACCATTGAAGGGTTGCCTCGCACATTGATCCCTGACAATGGCCCTCAATTTCTAGCCTCTACCTTCAATGATTTCAGTGCCGCCAATGGCAACAATCACATGTGTAGCCCCCGTGCCACCCTTCCTTCAGTGCTAAAGCTGGACATCTGGTCCATACTTTTAAGCAGCAGATGAAGAATGCTATTGAATCCTCCACCACTATGGTGGCTCTTACGTTGTTTTTGAGTACTTACCACACCACACCGATTAACAATCATAGCCTTGTGGAGCCCCTTCACAGTTGTCAGCCTTGGGCCTTGCTTCATTTGCTGTCACTGTTGCCGTTGGAACCTCACTCGTGTCCCTCCAGATGCTACACACCAGTGTGGGCATGTTCCTATAGGAGTGCCGAGGCTTGGATGCCAACAACTATAGTGTTCACCCATAGGCGATGAGTTACGTTGGTCCAACAACAGAAGGGGCTTGAATGCTATCACCACAACCAGGTTAGTCCGTGGACAAAAGCAACCCCTCCTGTCCCTCGCTCTCTCTGGATCAGCGGTTCCTCCTGGAATGCCCGTCTCAGCAACATTCTGATGGATGCCCCTGACCACACTTCCACTGCACAGCCTGAAGTCGACCCAGCTGCACCTTTGCCCATATCTTCGTTTCACCTTCCACGGCACTGACTAGGGCATTTCTGCCCATATGCATCAGTTTTGGGGGGGGGGGGATCTGATATTGGGCTGCATGAAAGTTGAATGCCTGTTGGAACAAATGGAACTGAATGGCTGAATGAGGGCAGTGTCGCTGCAGCACTGCACTTGCCTAATGAGTGCACCACTGTCTCGCTCTGTGAATATATCGGCCGGTAGTGTCCGTCGCGGCTGGTATAAATACCACCACATCTTGACTGCTCAGTCAGTCACATACACTCCTGGAAATTGAAATAAGAACACCGTGAATTCATTGTCCCAGGAAGGGGAAACTTTATTGACACATTCCTGGGGTCAGATACATCACATGATCACACTGACAGAACCACAGGCACATAGACACAGGCAACAGAGCATGCACAATGTCGGCACTAGTACAGTGTATATCCACCTTTCGCAGCAATGCAGGCTGCTATTCTCCTATGGAGACGATCGTAGAGATGCTGGATGTAGTCCTGTGGAACGACTTGCCATGCCATTTCCACCTGGCGCCTCAGTTGGACCAGCGTTCGTGCTGGACGTGCAGACCGCGTGAGACGACGCTTCATCCAGTCCCAAACATGCTCAATGGGGGACAGATCCGGAGATCTTTCTGGCCAGGGTAGTTGACTTACACCTTCTAGAGCACGTTGGGTGGCACGGGATACATGTGGACGTGCACTGTCCTGTTGGAACAACAAATTCCCTTGCCGGTCTAGGAATGGTAGAACGATGGGTTCGATGACGGTTTGGATGTACCGTGCACTATTCAGTGTCCCCTCGACGATCACCAGTGGTGTACGGCCAGTGTAGGAGATCGCTCCCCACACCATGATGCCGGGTGTTGGCCCTGTGTGCCTCGGTCGTATGCAGTCCTGATTGTGGCGCTCACCTGCACGGCGCCAAACACGCATACGACCATCATTGGCACCAAGGCAGAAGCGACTCTCATCGCTGAAGACGACACGTCTTCATTCGTCCCTCCATTCACGCCTGTCGCGACACCACTGGAGGCGGGCTGCACGATGTTGGGGCGTGAGCGGAAGACGGCCTAACGGTGTGCGGGACCGTAGCCCAGCTTCATGGAGACGGTTGCGAATGGTCCTCGCCAATACCCCAGGAGCAACAGTGTCCCTAATTTGCTGGGAAGTGGCGGTGCGGTCCCCTACGGCACTGCGTAGGATCCTACGGTCTTAGCGTGCATCCGTGCGTCGCTGCGGTCCGGTCCCAGGTCGACGGGCACGTGCACCTTCCGCCGACCACTGGCGACAACATCGATGTACTGTGGAGACCTCACGCCCCACGTGTTGAGCAATTCGGCGGTACGTCCATCCGGCCTCCCGCATGCCCACTATACGCCCTCGCTCAAAGTCCGTCAACTGCACATACGGTTCACGTCCACGCTATCGCGGCATGCTACCAGTGTTAAAGACTGCGATGGAGCTCCGTATGCCACGGAAAACTGACTGACACTGACGGCGGCGGTGCACAAATGCTGCGCAGCTAGCGCCATTCGACGGCCAACACCGCGGTTCCTGGTGTGTCCGCTGTGCCGTGCGTGTGATCATTGCTTGTACAGCCCTCTCGCAGTGTCCGGAGCAAGTATGGTGGGTCTGACACACCGGTGTCAATGTGTTCTTTTTTCCATTTCCAGGAGTGTACTTTGTCTGATAGTGTTCACTTTCTATCCCCATTGTACTTCTAATTTCTTCCTGATGACTTGCTTTGATATTGGTATTTCTCTCTGGTCTCGTTTTGGATTTTGATTGATCTGTTGACAGCATTGTGCCGAAGGTTCATTGCACTTAGTTATAGCCTAGATTGCCTTGCTCTTGTTGTGTAGGGTCCACCTTTCATCTGCCCTGTTGCTTGACTCCAGTGTGGGCTTAAGTCCTGACTGCAGGTGGTTTTCCTGCCTTGCATCATCATCGTACTTTCATGGTTACTGATGTGTACTCTGGTATCCAGCGAATGATGGATATAGCAGATTCTATTTCCTCCAATTTTGAATCTGTATTCCCGACTATTTCAGTTTTTATACTCGCTATTTTACTGTCAGTTTTTGAATCTATATCTCCAACTATTTCACATTTTATACTCCCCATTTGTAAATCAATCTTTTCTAATTTCCTACTCAATATTTCAAAAAATCCATTCAGATCAATTCCTGGCACCCAGTCTATTTCTTCATGTCTCCCTAGTATACTGTTGCTATTAATATCACTCCCTGAACCATCTTACCCACAATCACTTTGTGAATTATTAATTTCATCAGCTACGGCTGGCCATGAGTAAAATTTTTAATGCACCCACTGATTGTACTTAATTTTATTTCCCCGCCAGTGTATGCAGCCTCTGCTGCTAAGCATGTCATCCGAAGCTGATGAAATGTCACCCGCAACATGGATCACACTTTGCCTCATATGACACTGAGTTAAGACGTCACCTCTGCAACTTGGTGCTGATGATGCCACCCGCATGTGATGCTTCTTCTGCTGCTTGGTGACAATGTGATGTCACTTGTGAGTGACACCGTGTAAATGCAACATCTACTGCTTGGTGACTTTGCTCACATGGATTGCTGTACCAGTGACGTCCTATGTTGCCATCATCTGCTGATGCCATTACTAACTTGCGCTATTACACTTATGCTGCTTTTATCACTGCTGCACTATACAGAAACTCATGAGCCCCCACGCTAATTGCTAACTACTACAGCTTGGATATTGGAATAATGTAAATAGGAGGTGACCATACACTGTTCCACTTTACCTCAACAACACAACATAATAATGTTAATACCAAAGCCTTATATTAGCAGTGGGATATTTGCAAATAATTTAATAAAAGATGTAGTGAGGGTTGTCTCTGGTGGTTGAAATCCCAAAGGATAATAACATTGCTTGGAACAGAGTGATTTTGTTTTGTAGAAATCTCTGTTAATTATTTTTTAGAGAAGCACAACATGTGCAAATGGTGGCTACAAACAAGTAAATCATTGAAACACAACAATGTGTATCGCCATTGCAAATTTTGGTATTTCTTTGTGCAGACATAGCATTACACCCAGTGGCGTGTGCTAAATCACAAACATACAAGTCCCAGTACACAGAAATAGCAATCGCAGCATACACGCTGTCCACAGCATTACAGGCTCCAGACAGAGTATCTCACCAACACTCCAGATGCAAGATGACAGGCAAAACACCATGAACTCTGCACTGCTCACACATTTAAAGGTTCTGTCACATGACCACTACTT
Organism: Schistocerca piceifrons; assembly: GCF_021461385.2. Lineage (NCBI taxonomy): Eukaryota > Metazoa > Arthropoda > Insecta > Orthoptera > Acrididae > Schistocerca > Schistocerca piceifrons. The sequence goes on from NC_060142.1 coordinate 650,056,392, forward strand.
GATTCGGTACAGATACTTTCATCCTGACCAACATTCATAATTTTTGATTACTTATGGTGAAACATATAAAAATCTTTGCAGTCATTTCCCAGTCTCTTAACAAACTCATTCATACATATTTTAACAATTTTAAATAAACCTCAACACGCAGATTGCCACATTCAGCACTCTAGTCAAAACACTAATTTGACCTATTTTATAAATCACCACTGCAGTTCAGTACATGTCAAAAGTTATCAGAATACTAAAGAAAGAAACTCCTGTTGATAAGAGTATTGGTGTCTCTGTGGGAGAGTTCATTATTTACGTAATTTACAATAATGGTAATAATGTTAATAGCTCTTCAACCATTGGATTTATGTTCAATGAGCTCGTCCCACTCTTGCAGTTCCAAAACTGTCATTGGTTTTTCTCTAGCATGCTTGTAATGATTTTTAATGCATTTTCATTAAAATCATATTGGTGATAACATTTAAAGTCACAAGTCCTTCCATATTAGCTTGTCGCACAACCATGTCACCAGAATACACCATTCTTCCTGCCTGGAAAAACCTCAATGACTGTCTGACAGTTGGCCACCCAAACAAACATTCACACTGGCCCACAGCTTTCCTCTCAGATTTAGTTGGTCCTGCAACAGTCAGACAAACTGCTTTTAATGTCTCATACTGATCTTATTATCTGCCTTTGTTTCATGTCATAGGCTTCAATAAAATTTGGCGGCGTATTGGTGCCAAAAATTAAGTAAGTTCCATCAGAGCTCCATATTTTTGTATATTAGCTTTGATTTTTCAGTAATGGGTTGAAGGGTGGATGTTGTGTAGGCATTTTGCCTTTTCATTATTTTTCTCATTGACAGTTCCTGGGAAGGTAGAAACCTTCAACTGATGTTGTGTTATGAAAAAGAGTACATGGATTTGCCTTTTTGCAATAAAGTACCGTCATTCCTTGTATCTTTGGCACAGTTTTCTTGTAATTCTGGTTTAGTGGTTGAAGATCAGTGAAGTTTTCATCCGTCATCCTGGCACCAAAAAAGTTTCAATTTACTGCGGCACCTAGACTCATCCAATCTTTATATTTCAGTGATCCCAGAGTCCTGATTGCATTTATTTCATGAATGAATGTAAACTAGAAATTGTGGTTGGTTGGTTTGGGGGATTAAAGGGACCAGACTGCTACGGTCATCGGTCCCAAATTTTCTGGTCAATAGTTTCAATTCAGGTGTTCTTAACAATATAACACCAAAATTTTACTATTAGATAGCTTTTGATCTCCCTCCACAGATGTCCCTGGAAGCTGAGATGTGCTATGCAGTGTGAGGGAGACTCTGGATATACTTCAACAGACAAGCTGCTGTCTCTTGGCAACCCTTACCCGTCTGTCCTTCATGCCACATAAACATATGGGCAGTGCCATGGATAAGGTTGTGAGTACTGAGGTTGCATGTCCACAGATGTCACAAATGATAGGCTTTTGAGTTTGTTGCAAGAAATGTCGGTATCATATGAAGGTCAAAGCTTATTGCAACATGGTTGTCTCCCTTTATTGTGTTCCTTTCCTTTTGGCTTGTTTTACTGCCTCTGCCTTTCATAGATGAACTTCTTTTTCCACTTCAGTTGCAATTTTTTCATCAGAAGTGCCATGCGTAATTTTAATTTTCAACCTTTCACAAGTTACACAGGTATTGGTATCAGGACTATGAAAGCTTAGGTTAAATTCCGTCTTGAATATATGACTATAAAAACCTGTTCTTTCAAAAGTTTCACTTTTTTCTTGACAAAATGTTTTATATATTTTATACATTATTTGCACATTTAAGTTTGAATAAGTACTCTCAGTTTAGAACTTTTACTGTGCTACAGTGACTTGAGTAGATTGGGAGTATTCTCATGTGCCCCATGAATATTTAAATTCTGTTTGTTGAGATTTTATATGAGGCTTCTTCTTTCCACGTTTGTCACTTGGTGAAATACCAGTTGGATCTGATTCTTTTCAACAATAATATTTCTTATCCCTTTGTTAGACGTCTCACCTTTTTTTAAGATTTTGCACACTCTAAAACCTTTCATTTTATAAGTACATGATATGTCTTTGTGAGTGACAGCTGTGGTTTTCTTCCTCAGAGCAATCTGTATTTCTAAGGCAACATTTACGGGATGACAATTATTGAACTATATGAAATAAAATCATCATAACTTCAGAACCGTTTGGGTTATGATGTTCAAACTGCACGGTTGGCTGTGGGACATGATGGAAATTAGTGTGCACTGTACGGTTTGGTTTAGCGACAAAACCACAATAAGCAAAATTGGTGCATTTAGGGGACTGAGAATCCGCATTTCGTGATCAAGAAATCTGTTCACCCACAGTGTGTGACTGTGTGGTGTGCAGCGTTCTGTCACGGAATAATCAGTGTGATATTCCTTCACGACACAGTGATTACTGAATGGTACGTGAAGGTTTTGAAAGATGATTTCATCCCCATTATCCAAAATGACCCTGATTTTGACAAGATGTGATTCATGCAAGATGGAACTTGCCCCCATAGAAGCAGGAGAGTGTTTGATGTCCTGGAGGACTTTGGGGACCACAATCTGGCTCCGGGGTACCCAAAGGCCACTGGCAAGGGCCTCGATTGGCCACCGTATTCTCTGGATCTGAACATATGCAACTCCTTTTTGTGGGGCTACATTAAAGACAAGGTGTACAGCAATAACCCCAAAACCATTTCTGAGCTGAAAACAGCTGCTCAGGAGGTCATTGACAGCATCAGTGTTCCGACACTTCAGTGAGTCATGCAGAATTTTGCTATTCGTCTACACCACATCATCACTATTGATGGCAGGCATATTGAACATGTCATACCTAAATCTGAATATCTGTGGTGATATTTACATGTTGAATAAAGTGTGTGCATGCTGTAGTTTGTAACTAATTTACATTTTTTTTCATATAGTTCCATAACTGTCACCCTGTAAGAACAATGTCTGAAGTCCCCAGCTACCTGGTTTCCATTATTCTTTAAATATTACTTCCCTCTGCTCCTGGGGGATAGTTTCATTACAGTTGTACCTACACTGGTTATTGTGTTCACAACTTTTTAGCCTCATGTAGCTCTATATTGCGATCAGTGTAAGCCTATCCTGTTTACCTCAATTTCTTTCTCTTCTGACATTTCCACGTTTGCTTGCTTCTTACTCTTTTTTTCATGGACTGAGGGTAATGAGGAATGTTCATAAAATCTTGCAAGTTTGGTATAGGAGAGTGGTCATGTGTCATTCATGCATTCAGAGCCTGATAATCCCCACACAGCCTCTAAATGCTGTCTCTTGTACTAACGAGCTGCAGTGGTGATGCACATGGGCTATTGGCAAATTCTACTTTTGCTTCTGTGAATCAGTCAGGCAGTAGCCTTCCAGGCCATCAGGAGAACATTTAGCCTGCGGCAGTCTTGATGTGGTGCACCGTGGTATGCAAGGTCTTCTGCCTTGTTTCAAGTGTAACTGAATAACCAGGTAAAGCGACTGTTTGGTTTCACTTTTGCCTATCATACTCGTTACCAACTCACTCCTCCACTTAATTTGCCCTGTGTTCAGCTGTAACCTCAGTCCATGGTGGTGGATAAAATCTGCACCTAGAATCGGCTCATGCACATCAGCCAGTATGAATCTCCATTTTTTTAAAAACCTTGCTGAAATCTCTGTCCACTGTCATCTCCTGTTTCCCATAAGTCACGATGGATGAATTGTTGTGGTGGTTAGGTGGAGTGCTGTGCCCAACCTCTCTCTCTGATTTCGGTTAAATGACAGTGTAATAACATCTGAGCACGAGTCTACCAGGTAACACTGCTTTACCTTTCTGTCCATCACATACAAGTGAGCAACAACTGGGGTGGGTAAGCTTGCTTAGATGTCTACACGAGCAGGGAATGACTGTCTCAAATAACCAGGCCGATATCGAGTGTTTCATCCAGGCTACTCTGTATCACTGAACTATCCTGTCTGTGGACACAATGTCCGTCCCCCTCTGGCACTCTTGTGAAGCTATGCATCCTGCTGCACCTCCTGCACACCAGTTTGGCTATTGGGGAATGCACAGAGAACTATGCATCACTGGTTCACAAGCTGAGCCTTTTTTGGTACTAACATACTCTACCATCCTAAAGACTTTGAAGAGAGAGAGTGCTTGAATCAGCTGCCCTGAAGCCAACAGTTTTTTGGTGGTATGTGGATGACACTTTCATAGTGTGGCCTCATGGAGAAGATAAATTAATGGAGTTTCTACATCACCTCAACTCCATTCATAGCAACATCCTGTTCACCATGGAAATAGAGAAGGATGGTTGTTTACCTTTCTTGGATGTCCTGGTTCGAAGGAAGAATGATGGTTCTCTAGGGCATTCAGTTTACCGGAAACCCACTCATACTGATTTGTACCTGCAAGCATCGAGTTGCTTCACCCATCGCAAACCATGAGTTTGCTTAAAACACTTGTTCATAGAGCTCATACTGTCTCAGATCTAGATAGCTTACCTCAAGAACTCGCCCATCTAAAGACAATATTCAGCGAAAATGGGTATTCCATCCGGCAGATTAACAGGGCACTAACAGTTAAAACTAAGAAGCAGGAAGTGAATAAAGAGGAGAACATGCCGGAACAATCTTTAGCTTTTCTTCCTTTCGTTGGCAACACTTCGTTTAAAATAGCAAGAATCCTCCGAAAATTTCCAGTAAAATTGGTTTTCCGCCCACCATCGAAGATTGCGGACCTTGTGGGATCAGTTAAGGACAATCTGTTACTACAAAAGGCCGGAATTTACAAGATACCATGCCAATGTGGTATGGCTTACATAGGTCAAACCACACGCACCATGAAAGAACGCTGCACTGAACATCAACGTTACACCCGCCTTTTGCAGCCAAGCAATTCCGCTATTGCTGAGCATTGTATTTCTACTGGGCATTCAATGGAGTATGAGAAAACAATGATTTTGTCCACAGCAACATCTTTCTGGGACTCCATTATTAAAGAATCCGTAGAAATACGACTGGCGGAAAATCTGTTAAACCGTGACAGCGGCTACCAGCTGGACAGTGCATGGAATCCCATCATCTCGACGATTTGCTTAAATTGAAGACTACAGAGTGCGTCGATGGCCGTGGCAAACAGCAACTCAGAGGGTGACTGCGTTCCGCTATTCCACCAGCGAGGGCGCTGCCGGCGGGCAGTGTGGTTCAACTATCAAGTTTTCGACGCATGCGCAGAATAGTTACAGTACGCTATATATTGCGGAACACAGGACGTTTTCGCCAGTCTGCGACAGCTCACCTGAAGATGACTGGCAGGTGCCCAGTTGAAATATCATGCGAAGTACTGAACGACGACCGGCTGCAAGCCCAAAATTTGTTTGAACAGGTATTCATTTTGCCTTTCTACAAACTGATCCTGGATGCATCTCTCTGTCTTGTTGAGGCATGATGCAAATTTGAGTTGTGAAGATTTTTTTTTTACTAGGTGTGGGGTGGCTGGGGGAGGGGGGCACAGCTGCCTTCTGCTGCCACTTAAGGGTTTTAATAACAAAAGAAGGGCCAGCACTGGCCTTGAAGTAGAAATCTTTGTTTATGTTGCAAATCAATTTCAGTCACTGTAAGACAGTTATAAGTTCTAGTATTAAGGCACTGTGCACACGTAAATACAAGCTGTAACACTGCAATATTGGCACATATGAATGAAGAATACTTGTCAGATGGAAGGTTGCAGTTGTATTTCTATCTTCAGTCTGACAAATACTACCCACAGGAAAACTAGCAACACATGGTATCATCAACTTGAGTCGAGCTATGTAGCACATCTTGAAAGACTGATACCAATACAGAAATTGTACAATACAACAGCACCACACACCATGTGAAAAATGGCCAAAAGTTGTGAAACACAATATTACCAATATAAGTAAACCACTATGGTTCAGCTTGACACACTGATACCAAAAAATAAATTCTGAAAGAAATCCCACTGCACATCCAATGAAAAAACGCTGAAACTAACAAAATGCAGTAGCAACAAAATGAGTTCAGCTACATAACACAACTTACAGTACTAACAGTGAAACAGCAAAACAGCAAAACAACACGTTACACATAAGAAATATTTCATTCACTCAAGACATCAAACTAACATGATACAAAATCCCAAATCAAAGAGAGATGAAGGCTCACACACATAATCAGACAGAGAAAAATTAAGAATGCCAAAATAATGCATTTCAAGAACCATTTTACAAACACCCAAACATTAACAACACACCACAACTAACAGAAGATAATGCCATGTGTGAAACAACCGCCACACAACCCAAAACCCCCTTCCAACCCAACAGAAAACACAAACAACTCACCACACTGACCCAACCAAAACCCCCACCATCCCACCCCACCAACCCAACCTAAGCCAAACTTCCCTCCCACCTCACCTCTCTCTCTCTCTCTCTCTCTCTCTCTCACACACACACACACACACACACACACACACACACACATAAAGGGGGGGGGGGGGGGGGTGCAGCCCACTCCCACTTAAATAACCTGTACATTTGCTCATCTACCTTCATCAAAACCTCTGATACATAAAATGTGTTGGAATACTCTTCAACCACCAGTACTTGTCAACGTGAGACTGAAGAATGGAGTACCTCCTTTTTGTCCTCCCAACAAGTTCTTATAGTAGCTCTCAATAGTATTAGCGCAGGTCCCAACCTTATAATCAGTATTGTGATTAACAACCAAATGCTCATACCTCCTACTACCCAAACCCTTATAAGACGCAAACCTGCCAGACATAACGGTGCACTCCTCTGCTACATATTCCTCTATTAAAGCCCTCAAAACCCACTTGGGTTGAGTCTCTACCCACTGGAAAATTGTGTCAGCACAATCCCGGCCCCCAGAAACAACTACCCCAAAGACCCTCTATATTATTTTTCCTACTATACTTCCTTTCTCGAAACATGACTCATTTACTTATGAATCCCAGCCCCCTAATAAATTACCTATATTTAATACACTCCCCACACATCTCCTTACAAAACAAAACCAATCAGTGACACTAGTTTCAAAAATTTCCATTTCATTAATGTCATTCGTCACAGACGACTGTTAACAAAAATACATCAACATAACAATCATGTCCAAACTGAGTCTTAATCTCTCAAGCCACTATCCACTCGTGATTGAGCACTGCTGAATTATCCTTTGAGGACCACCACATCTAACCATCAAAATATTCTGAAAATGGCATCTTGGTCAATTTCATGTTATTGCCACATATCTGGCATTTACAATACTCCACAATAACACAGAAGTTTTGTAAGAACTTCACAGTAGATATTACATCCTGCAGCTGGTCCCACAATAAATGACTGTTGAATACATCTGTTGCACCCATTATGAACACAGACACAAAGCCCAATCAGTTCACAACAACCAGCTAATGAAACTCTATTGTACACAGACAATATACAATTTAAAGACAAATGAATACAAGATGTGTGAGGAAAAGTAATGAGGCTGATTTTTTTATCTACCAAAGTTTTTATTTTTTTTCAAACAACAATATTATCCCATTCAAAGTAATTCCCTTCGGCAGCTGTACAGCGGTGGAGTTGTTCCCAGTCTTGGTAGCAGCACTGAAAGGCTTCATCAGGTAGGGCCTTTAACATGTCAATCACATTCTTTTGAATGTTCTCCCAAGTCCCAAAATGAGACTCCCTCGAAACATTTTTTTTTAGTTTCAGGAAAAAGAGTCACAAAGATTCAGATCAGGTGAACAGAGGGGCTGGGGAACAACAGGAATGCCTTTCAAGGTCAAAAATTCCATATTGGAAATGGCCATGTGACATGGGCATTGTCATGATGCATAATCCACTGGTCTGCAATGTATGATCTCATTCACTTCACCCTCTTCTTGAGCCTCTCAAGGAACAAAATCTGTGTACATGATACCCCTACTGTTAAATGTCTGTCTGCTTTTGCAACAGCATGCACACATTTGACGTATTTAACAGTTTTCAAAGTTGTCAGTCTCCCTGAGCAAGGTTCTTCTTCAATGCACTCTCAACCTTCCAAAAATGATTTGTGCCAGTGAAGAATTTTTGCTCTTGGTAATGAATGTTTCGCTTAGACCTGTTGCATCTTTTCAAAGGTCACACTTGTGGATTCCCCAAATTTAACCCAAAACTTGATGGCATACTGTTGCCCTAAATTCCGCTGTTTAATTTTTGTAATACACAATAAAAACACATCTTCACTGATTGCACTTCCAAAAAATCCCGTGATAGCTGTATGGAACTGAAGCTCAGACTGAGCACCTGGAAGAGATTAACACACCAGTCTACATAAATAGAACAACACAGAATTGCCAGATCGCTAGCAGTATTGTCAGTCTCATTATTTTTCTCACACACCTCATATACCACAAAAATAAAAAAAAAACACATATACACAGTGTAATTTAGAATCATACCTTATGCGAGTTACTAAGATGACAGTAGACAATATTTAATAACCAACTTATTACATCCTTTGCATTGTAAACTTGTGACATCACATATGATGACATGATGGAAAGCTGAGTATTAGAATTACATGCTACACTTGACCCTGAGTAAACTATTGTAGCAGTATGTGGACGTTTGCCTGCAACCTACTAATGAGGCTTATCGAAAGTTAAACGACAGTGCACTGACTGTGTAACTGTGTAATATTGGGGGGTTCTGAACAGTGAAAGCAAAGACAATGAAACGCAACTGTGTATCTGTTGGCTACATCATTTACAGTAGACAGTACTGCACTTCCACTCCTAATTTTTTCAGCCAGTATCACAACAAAGTACGTCTACATCTACATCTACATCCATACTCCACAATCCACCTGATAGTGTTTGGCGGAGGGTACCTTGAGTACCTCTATCGGTTCTCCCTTCTATTCCAGTCCTGTATTGTTTGTGGAAAGAAGGATTGTCGGTATGCCTCTGTGCGGGCTCTAATCTCTCTGATTTTATCCTCATAGTCTCTTCGCGAGATGTACGTAGGAGGGAGCAATATACTGCTTGACTCCTCGGTGAAGGTATGATCTCAAAACTTCAACAAAAGCCCGTACCTAGCTACTGAGCATCTCTCCTGCAGAGTCTTCCACTGGAGTTTATCTATCATCTCCGTAACGCTTTTGTGATTACTAAATGATCCTGTAACGAAGTGGGCTGCTCTCCGTTGGATCTTATCTATCTCTTCTATCAACCCTATCTGGTACGGATCCCACACTGCTGAGCAGTATTCAAGCAGTGGGCGAACAAGTGTACTGTAACCTACTTTCTTTGTTTTCGGATTGCATTTCCTTGGGATTCTTCCAATGAATCTCAGTCTGGCATCTGGTTTACCGACGATCAACTTTATATGATCATTCCATTTCAAATCACTCCTAATGCGTACTCCCAGATAATTTATGGAATTAACTGCTTCCAGTTGCTGACCTGCTATATTGTAGCTAAATGATAAGGGATCTTTCTTTCTATGTCAACGCAGAGGACAATCAACGAAGACATAAAGCAGGAGAACGTCACATTTTGTGACCCCAATGTGATGAATATTGTACATAACCACAATAAACTCACGTACTTTAACAGTGAAGTGTGAACACGAGCGGTTTACAGTGATTTACGTGGAGCAGATGCTACAGTCAATCAGTGCTGGGGTTTCATGGGCACAGTAGGACAGCAGCTAATCAGCAAGTGGGTTCTGTGGAAGCAGCCATTGAGTGCAGGAGCAGCCATTCAGTTCGCAGGTGGACACAGCCGACTGGAGATAAAAAAGATGCCTTGTCGAGAGAATTACAGCTGGGTCAGTCCATATGAAGTGCTCCAGTGATGGTTGCTTGACCGTTTCTAAATTATTTTTTTGATTGTGATTACCCTATAATTGGAAAGTTCAAAACAGTTTTAAAAAAATTTTACCTTTCACCTTTACTGAATGGCGGCCATTTTCATTTGTAAGTGTGTGACGATGTTTCAGTTTAGAGACATTAGCAAAAATATGAATATCTCTGCACTGGATTAAGTTACAACATTGCAATTGACATGACTGTTTTTAAAAAAGTGTCCTTTATAACATTGTCAATTACACAAAATACCCTAAATTCAAAAATAACCAGTCAAAATGACCTCCGAAGTTTGGTATCGAAATTTTCAAAAATCCACTTTTTAGGCCCAAAAATAACAAACCAAGTGTGATTTATGACAGTCTATTTTTCCCTATAGTTAGATATCATACACTACTAGCCTCATATAGAGCAAGAACACTTACAAATGTTTCCGTACTTTTTTATGAATTTTTGAAATTTGAATTTATTTATTTATTTATTTTTTCAAGTTTGTGGTTAGTTATCTCATGTGGGACTGAATATAAAAATATGATTTTTGCACAGTTTGTACACCTATATGATAGCAAAGCACTGTAAAAATTTCAAAATTGATATGACAATGTGGACAAAGATATGAATTTTTGAAAATGAGGAGATAATTCACATTACTCTACAACTGATCTTGTGGCTGTTGCCTAATTAAATGTTTTATTGTTTCATTGTAATAAAATTTAATTGTGGCATATATTTAGTTAACACTATCGCCCAATAATCATTAAGTTTATTTATTTTTAATAATGCAATGTTAAACAATAGGAGCCTTTACTTTTGTTCTATGGTAATAAAATACCCATTTACATTTAGGTTTATTGTCAATAAAGAAGTACGTTATTGCTGGGTGTGGCATTGTAGTAGTCAGTCTGTTCTAGAGATGGGCAAACTGAAACACGTAACTATTTCGAAACTAATGAAACAGTACAATGTAATGTTTCGATACACTGTTTCGAAACAGTGAAACAGTTTGTGTTTTGTAATCTAATAAATCCACACATTTTATCATCTTGAATGTCTACTGTATAAGTATGTCCACATAAACATAAATGAGGTGCGAGAGCGCTAATCATATCGTAGAAAGTATGAAACTATCACTTAGGTGTCTTGGCAGTTTCGTATTTCCTTCAGCAAATGCGCTGCTTTCGTGTCGTGTGACTTTCATACTTTTCAATTGGCTGAGGACAGCCATAGCTGAAGACATAAGAACCACCACGAACGGAACTGGAGGTGGGAGCAAACTGCAGAAACATTCCATTAGTATGGCTAATATACCCATCCTACTAATTTCCATGGACACAAAGGGAATCATTGTGGATAATAGACACAGTGACTATAGACTCAAATAACACCAAATAATTCGAATAAATAACAAAATATAACAGAAAAAAATTTTTGTGTTTCAAGGTGTTTCGAACCGTTACTATAAATTTACGATGCTTTCCGTTCACCATTACACTATCAGTGATATGTCAAACAGATTGCTTGCAATTATACCTACATCAAATTTATGTACATGTCTAATAACTGTCACTCTACGCCTTTTTTTATTTAAAATGTTGTAGTCTTACTTGCGTTTCTTAATATGATTTCTGTATATGACCAGAGAAGCGTATGTTATAAAAAAAAGTGTAATTTAACTGAATGATTTTCACATATTTATTATTTTGAATGTGAATAGTATGCATTGTTTTATTGTTTGGTTAGTGTTTATAAAGCAGATGTTACGCCATTTCAGAATAGGACAGTCAGCTAGAAATGAAGCTTTATTTTCGGATATCTTAAGCTTCATGCTATTGCTTGTCAAAAGATTTCGACACTCTTGAAAGTGTTTCATGAAGTGGTATGTTGTGTTTCAGTACCTGTGCCGAGCCCGAATCTCGTCCGATACAGAGCGTAATGAAACATCACTGTTTCGATACAATTAGTCCGTTCTAGGCACAGGTGGACTGAAACAGTCTTATTTTGAAACAACAATACAGTTTCTGTGTCTGGCTCGAGATCCGAGACAGGGGCGGAATGAAACACCACTGTTTCGAAACAGTGAACCATAGACGTTCCGAAACACTGAAACAGTTCCAGGTATCGATACACTGTATCGAAACATAGAAACAGTGGCCAAGTCTAGTCTGTTCTGAAACCTCTGTTGGCTGCACATACTTCATCAAGAGTGTAGAATGTGTTATGTGCTTTGTTCTGTGTGTAATTTGTAATTAATTTTGAGAGATTAACTGGAATGCAATAACATAGATGAACAGTGCCCTGTTGGACAGATAGCAAGTGAAGTCTGTCACAAAACAGTTTATGGTTGTTTCAAAAACGTGAAAAATGTCAATAACTTTGATGAAGTTAGACAAACTTTGTTTAAATATCGACTAAGTTCTTCTGTAACGTGGGTGTGTGAGTATCATCAGAAGAAATATATTCTGAAGTACAACCACATTTTTGGAAGAAAGTGCTGTGATCCATTATAAAATGTCTATTACTAAAGGTTTGAGGGAAATAAAACCTGAACATTTGTCCTTGTTATGTGAGAGTGAAACAGCTTCCCAAGTGAAACGTAATGTGATTCCTGGAAATTCCCAGTGCCCAAATTGTTACTCAAAAATATTTTTTGTGAATCCAGAACCAGAATCATGTAACTTCGTTAATGAAATTTATATTCCTAATGAGTAAGTTGTTAGCATATTGGATTTTGCTTGTTCTAAGTTAGTTGTATCTCCTGCTCCGAAAATAATAAAATTAAGTAGCAGAAAAAGAAAAGCAGCTATTGAAACTAAGGTACAACAAATTTCAGACAAAATTAGAAAAGACTTAGAAACATGCTTTAATAATACAGATATCAACATTATTTCTAAAGAAGAAGAAAACCTACCACCAGGTTCATCTGACACTGGATACTTGAGCTTAATAGTGAAATTAAAAATTAAATTCTCAGTGACATCTAAAGAGGAAAAAGCTAAAATTTTAAGTTTGCTCCCTGACTCATGGTCAAGAGTAAAAATAGTTCACGAATTCAAAATTTATCATCGTTTGGTTAAACTAACCTGAAAATTAGTGAAAGAGCAAGGCATTCTTCTAGTTTCAGGAAAGAAGAAATGAGTAGGTATAAGTGAAGAAACAATTAAAAAGATCCAGCAGTTTTTTGAAAATGATGAAAACACTAGAATGTGCCCAGGTTGCAAAGATAGCAAAAGAGTTGTTATAAATGGAGTTAAAGTAACAAAGCAGAAACGACTAGTGCTGTCAAATTTAAATGAACTTTATGTAGCTTTCAAAAATTCTCATCCTGAATGCAAAATTGGAAGGTCAAAATTTTGTGACCTCCACCCTAAGTGGTGTATTTTGGCTGGATCCTCAGACACACACTCCGTATGTGTTTGTTTATATCATCGAAATGTGAAACTGATGATTGCGGATGCAAAACTCAATGATCTTAAGTACAAAGAGTTAAAGAGTTACTAGATTTAATGGTCTGTGACACTTATCAGTTATGACTGCATGATGAGTTTCTGTAATAAATGCCCTTGTAAGGAAACTGTTATTGAATTGTTTCACGAATATGATGAGGAAATGCCAAACAGTATTACCTTAAAAAAGTGGGTCACAACTGACAGGGCAGAAATGATAACAGTGGTTAAATATCAGGAACAGTACTTGAAATCTTTAATTGATAACTTACAAAAATACAAAAGTCACCACTATGTTTCTAAAATCCAAAGTAAGTATTTGAAGGACGAAAACAGCACAACTTCATGAAACTGAATGCATAGTGCTAGCTGATTTTGCAGAAAATTTTACATTTTTGGTTCAGGATGCAATACAAGTGTACTACTGGGTCAATGACCAGGCAGCAGTGCATCCAATTATTCATCATCATCATCATTTAAGACTGATTATGCCTTTCAGCGTTCAGTCTGAAGCATAGCCTCCTTATAAAATTCCTCCATGATCCCTTATTCAGTGCTTACATTGGTGCCTCTTCTAATGTTAAACCTATTACTTCAAAATCATTCTTAACCGAATCCAATTATTCTCTACTTTAAAAATGAGAAAGATGAAGATCGCAGTTCTTCAATTTGCTTTCTAAGTGACTACTTGGAACACAACACTTTGGTTGTACATGTGTTTTAAAAGTATGTAATAAATTCCATAAAAGAAAATTTTCCCAAGGTTGAGAAGCTGATATACTTTTCAGATGGAAGTGGTAGTCAGTATAAGAACAAAAAGAATTTTTCAGATCTGTGCAACCACTAAGTAGGCTTTGGGTTGGAGGCTGAATGGCACTTTTTTGCATCTTGCCATCGTAAAAATGCATGTGATGGAATAGTAGGTACAACAAAATGTGAAGTAAGTAAAGCCAGCCTACAAAGACCAACCACAGACCAAATTCTCACAGTACAGGACATGTATGTCTTTTGCAAGGATAATATTAAAGGCATTACCTATTTTCTGATCAAGAAAGATGAAGTGGTTCTGCATATGAAAACAACACTTCAAATCAGATTTGAAAACAGTATAGCAATAAAAGGAACAAGGCGTTTCCTCAAATTCCTTGGCATTGCAGAAAACTTAGTTTGATGCTATGCAACATCATAAACTGCAATTTATGAGGATCATTGTGCCAGTAAAATTACATCTGTCTTTAACGTTGAATGACATAGTGGCATGTGTGTATGATGGGCAGTGGTGGCTTGCAGAGTTTGAAAGACTAAGTTTGGAAAACAGTGATGTTTTTGTGCATTTTTACTACCCTGCTGGCCCAAGAACATCATTCAAGAAATCTTCTAGTGACAAAGTTTGGATACCAATGAAAAATGTTTTAAGGAAACTTACAGTGCTTGAACTTACCACAGCAACTGGGAGGTATTATTCTATATCACAGAAGCTTTCTGTAGAAATAAGTGTCCTTAACATTCACCACCAGGTTCAGGAACAGTTGCATCTCGAAGGATGTTAATTGAAAATATTTATTTTAAGTATGTCAAAGTAATATAAATGTTAATTTCAGTGATGTTTCAGTTTTTTGTATATAATTCAGTACCTTACTTCAATAATAAATGATTATATCCTGCCAATATCACACATGAATAGGCAACAGCCATAAGATCAATTGTAGAGTAATGTGAATTATCTCCACATTTTCAAAAATTCATATCTTTGTTCACAGATATCAATGTTGAAATGTTTACAGTACATTTCTATCATATAGGTGTACAAAGTGCAAAAATCATATTTTTATATTCAGTCCCACCTGAGATAACTAAGCACAAACTTAAAAAAAAAGGAAATTTTCAAAAATTCATAAAAAACTAAGGAAACATTTGTAAGCGTTCTTGCTCTATGTGAGACTAGTAGTGTATGATATCTAACTATAGGAAAAAAATAGACTGTCATAAATCACACCTTGTTTGTTATTTTTTGGCCCAGAAAGTGGATTTTTGAAAATTTGGATACCAAACTTTGGGGGTCATTTTGACTGGTTGTTTTTAAATTTAGGGTTGTTGTTGTTGTTGTTGTCGTCTTCAGTCCTGAGACTGGTTTGATGCAGCTCTCCATGCTACTCTATCCTGTGCAAGCTTCTTCATCTCCCAGTACTTACTGCAACCTACATCCTTCTGAATCTGCTTAGTGTAATCATCTCTTGGCCCCCCTCTACGATTTTTACCCTCCACGCTGCCCTCCAATGCTAAACTTGTGATCCCTTGATGCCTCAGAACATGTCCTACCAACTGGTCCCTTCTTCTTGTCAAGTTGTGCCACAAACTCCTCTTCTCCCCAATTCTATTCAATACCTGCTCATTAGTTATGTGATCTACCCATCTAATCTTCAGCATTCTACTGTGGCACCACATTTCGAAATCTTCTATTCTCTTTTTGTCCAAACTAGTTATCGTCCATGTTTCACTTCCATATATGGCTACACTCCATACAAATACTTTCAGAAACGACTTCCTGACACTTAAATCTATACTCGATGTTAACAAATTTCTCTTCTTGAGAAATGCTTTCCTTGCAATTGCCAGTCTACATTTTATATCCTCTCTACTTCGACCACCATCAGTTATTTTGCTCCCCAAATAGCAAAACTCCTTTAATACTTTAAGTGTCTCATTTCCTAATCTAATTCCCTCAGCATCACCCGACTTATTTCGACTACATTCCATTATCCTCGTTTTGCTTTTGATGATGTTCATCTTATATCCTCCTTTCAAGACACTGTCCATTCCGTTCAACTGCTCTTCCAAGTCCTTTGCTGTCTCTGACAGAATTACAATGTCATCGGCGAACATCAACGTTTTTATTTCTTCTCCATGGACTTTAATACCTACTCCAAATTTTTCTTTTGTTTTCTTTACTGCTTGCTCAATATACAGATTGAATAACATCGGGGACAGGCACAACCCTGTCTCATTCCCTTCCCAACTGCTGCTTCCCGTTCATGCCCCTCGACTCTTATAACTGCCATCTGCTTTCTGTACAAATTGTAAATAGCCTTTCGCTCCCTGTATTTTACCCCTGCCACCTTTAGAATTTGAAAGAGAGTATTCCAGTCAACATTGTCAAAAGCTTTCTCTAAGTCCACAAATGGTAGAAATGTAGGTTTGCCTTTCCTTAATCTATTTTCTCAGATAAGTCGTACGGCCAGTATTGTCTCATGTGTTCCAACATTTCTGTGGAATCCAAACTGATCTTCGCCGAGGTCAGCTTCTACCAGTTTTTCCATTTGTCTGTAAAGAATTCGCATTGGTATTTTGCAGCTGTGTCTTATTAAACTGATAGTTTGGTAATTTTCACATCTGTCAACACCTGCTGTCTTCGGGATTGGAATTATTATATTCTTCTTGAAGTCTGAGGGTATTTCGCCTGTCTCATACATCTTGCTCAACAGATGGTAGAGTTTTGTCAGGAGAGGCTCTCCCAAGGCCGTCAGTAGTTCCAATGGAATGTTGTCTACTCCCGGGGCCTTGTTTCGACTCAGGTCTTTCAGTGCTCTGTCAAACTCTTCACGAAGTATCGTATCTCCCATTTCATCTTCATCTACATCCTCTTCTATTTCCATAATGTTGTCCTCAAGTACATCGCCCTTGTATAGACCCTCTATATACTCCTTCCACCTTTCTGATTTCCCCTCTTTGCTTAGAACTGGGTTTCCATCTGAGGTCTTGATATTCATACAAGTGGCTCTCTTTTCTCCAAAGGTCTCTTTAATTTTCCTGTAGGCAGTATCTATCTTACCTCTAGTGAGATAAGCCTCTACATCCTTACATTTGTCCTCTAGCCATCCCTGCTTAGCCATTTTGCACTTCCTGTCGATCTCATTTTTGAGATGTTTGTATTCCCTTTTGCCTGCTTCATTTACTGCGTTTTTATATTTTCTTCTTTCATCAATTAAATTCAATATTTCTTCTGTTATCCAAGGATTTCTACTAGCCCTCGTCTTTTTACCTACTTGATCCTCTGCTGCCTTCACTACTTCATCGCTCAGAGCTACCCATTCTTCTTCTACTGTATTTCTTTCCCCCATTCCTGTCTATTGTTCCCTTATGCTCTCCCTGAAACTCTGTACAACCTCTGGTTTAGTCAGTTTATCCAGGTCCCATCTCGTTAAATTCCCACCTTTTTGCAGTTTCTTCAGTTTTAATCTACAGTTCATAAGCAATAGATTGTGGTCAGAGTCCATAACTGCCCCTGGAAATGTCTTATAATTTAGAACCTGGTTCCTAAATCTCTGTCTTACCATTATATAATCTATCCGATATCTTCTATGATCTCCAGGATTCTTCCATGTATACAACCTTCTTTTATGATTCTTGAACCATGTGTTAGCTATGATTAGGTTAGGGTATTTTGTGTAATAGACAATGTTGTAGAGGGCACTTTCTAAAAACAATCATGTTAATGGCAATGTTGCAACTTAACCCAGTGCATAGATATTCATATATTTGCTAACGTCTCTAAACTGAAACATCGTCGCGCGCTTACAAAGGAAAATGGTCACCATTCAGTAAAGGTGAGACGTAAAATTTTTTTAAAAACTGTTTTGAACTTCTCAATCATAGGGTAATCACATATAAAAAAAATAAAATATTTAAAAATGGTCAATCAACCAACTTAATTTTTATTAAACTGCTTCATTTGGAACCCAGCTTGTAGCACCCATGCAGACGACAGATCCAGACAACAACTGCAGCCTCAGCAGCAGACGAGTGAATAAGAATAAGGTAACTTCATAGCAAAAACTGCTTTATAATAAGTGATATATAATGAGTGGCCTTAACAAACAAGACAGTGTGAAGGGACAACAGGCGATGTGTGGCTAGCTGCTACAGCATTATCTTCTCTTCAGAGATATCACAGCTTAACCAATTGCATGAATAGGAATATTTGTATTGTCAATGAAAACACATGGGAACTTTTTGATTTGCATTTTAAAACTTCCCTTTTGTATCTAAGCTTATTGAATGATGTTGCTAGACCTTTTTATCATTTTAATCTTTGCCACTTTGCAGAAATATTTCTACATTAAAACTGGACTGTGATAAGAACTAACTTATTTTTCCATGTACAAAAATTGAACATCAGATACTGGACCACTGTTTCCTTTTTTTTTAGTAAAATTTGTACACTGAATGACTTGATGGTGAGTCAAATGAGAAACCTGATAAGCCCACATTTCCAACCTACACTTCCTACTCAAAATAAATCATGAAGATTCCTGTACAGTTCTGCCTCTTTTTCACCTACCTTGTTCCTTTTCAGGTGTTGCTTTCTAACCTGCATTAAACATTTGCTGTTAATTTACATGTTATTTTGCAAATTATACTCAAATACTCACATCAACATCTGAGAATCAAAGCATGCTCCTTCTCGTACCTTATTGCATATTAACATAAAAGTCCAGATTATTATTCATCATACTGTTTGATGTGCTGCCTCTGGCTTAACTCTCCAAAAAATTTACATAGACCATAAAACTGTCAGTGGTGTAGTAGTTTGATTCTTTGCTTTAGTTATGATAATAATAGTCTTCAAATTTAGTGACCAGCTTGGCATTGATATCCAACATCTCTAGTCCATGTTCTCATTGGTAGATGACTCTGTCATTGCCGCATGTATCTTACGCAGTATAATATACAAGTAACATAACTTTACAGTCACAATTAATATGAACTGGAAAATAAAAATTAGTCCTTCACACAACTCATCACAAGTAATATATTTATTACCTAAACTTGGGTTAAAAGTGGAATTATGAAAGATGAAAGACATTTACGGAGAATTCTTCCATTGACCACATACAGATGACCTACTGATCATATTGATGGGAAGTACTTTGGATTGTGAAGCTCCTAATCAAATTTAGGAATAGCAACTACCATAGCATACCTGGAGACTGAGGAAATGTTCTATGAGGTGCCCTTAGATAGTAAAGATACACCATCTAAATACTCATGAATATTTCACAGTGATAAAGAATATACAGAAATTAAGTATTTTGGGGTTGCAAGGAGCTGTGCAACTTGACAAGGCTAACTTTTAAACAAGTGGGAGTACAATAAGAGTTTGTTGAGAAAATATGCAACTAATCATCAACTTGCAGTATTTCAAGAGAGCCATTACAAAGAAATGTGTTATACTTTCATTAATTTGCAGGTAAATTAAATGTTGACTGCAACAAGGAAAAATAATTTGGAATAGTTTATTACTTGCAGGAATAATGTATTGTAAGAATAATAAGAACAAGTTTGAAGAGAAGACACACAAAGCTTGAATGCATTGTGCATGAAGACTGAATTCTATAAGGCATTCATTTGTAATGTCATTTCAGAGAAATGAAGTCATAGAATATAATATATGCAAAACTAGAAAAAAATTAGAAAATAAAATTACTCAAAAAATTTGAAAAATAGATATTCATAATTTTTCAGTAACATAGAATTTAAAAAGAAAGTGTAAACCAAAAGAGAAAAGCAGAAATGAAATGGGCCACCTCAACAACTGTGTTCTGTCAACTGAACCTTCTATGCTAGAGCACCATGAAATATGTAGGATTTTTCATATTGTTCCCTTCAGGAATTTGCATTATTGTTTTAGATTACACTGCCGTACAATTAGTTATGGGCTGTAAGTAAGTAAATTTTTATGCAATGTGATTTTTGCTGCTCTTACAGTAAATAGAATGTTCCGTTTGTTTTCAGGCATGTATCTGAGCCATTGTCATATATTCTCCCAACATTTTAGATGAAAATTTTCCTGTTATTTCAAGGTAGGTTGTGAACTGCCTTAAGAGTTAAAATTCTGGGAATGCCAATAAGATGTAACTCAAACATTTATGGTAAAATTCAAAGCATGTGCATCACACAATTTGCACAGCAGTGTTTCACAATCATGTAAAAACTTCTACAATATGTTGAGGAATGAATCAAAGGCAAAATATTGAAAGTGTCATACATAAAAGGCCAACGGCCATGCCGCAGCTGTAACTCCGGTTCCCATCAGATCACCGAAGTTAAGCGCTGTCGGGCTGGGTAGCACTTGGATGGGTGACCATGCGGTCTGCCGAGTGCTGTTGGCTTGGTTGAGAAGTAGCGGCTCTGGTCTCAGAAACTGACATACAGCCGGGAGAGCGGTGTGCTGACCACATGCCCCTCCATATCCGCATCCAGTGATGCCTGTAGGCTGAGGATGACACAGCAGCCAGTCGGTACTGTTGGGCCTTCATGGCCTATTCGGGAGGAGTTTTTTTTTAGTCATATTATGTATGACTAAAAAAAAAAAAGCTCTGTTTAGTATCCTATAGTGATTCAGACACCCCTGCCATACCAAGTAACTATATGGGGGAAGGTCAGAGATACCCTGGCTTCATACCATGGCTGTAGCTTGATCCTGCAGATGTCACATGGGTCTGTCCAGTGATGTGGAAGTGTCTGAATTGTCTGATGGCAATTCTAACTATTTTCTAACTATTTTCTGAAGCATTTGATACACACCATTGATATTAGAGTGATTGACCTTGCCTGTATTCACATTTTTTTTTATCCAAGTTGCTTCCCCAGACTGTTTGTGCATGATTTGGTGACTTTCACTACTGTCTGGACTTCACTTTCAGCTACCCTTTACTTCACGAACTCCAATCACTGACTACAGGAACTGCCTGTTTTTTTGACCGCTCTCCACCAGAGTTAGGATACAATAATAGTTATTATGATAGTGCAGAGATAAAGTATTATTTTCATGATTTGACTTTGTTTTGCTGTTTTGTTGTGTTTAGTGAAAAGAATTTTCATGATGCCCAAATCTGAGAATTGTGAGGCATGTGTATTGGAAGGGGCAATGGTGTTGAGCAAGAAATGTGGCTCAGAAGGTAAGCATTTGAAGTTGTAAGAAGTGTTGGGATAGTAGCATGTATAATTATCTGCACCATTTGTTTTTTGTACAACTGGTAAAGGGTAATCATCTCATGGTAAGTGCCACAGGGAGTGAGTTTTTCAGAACCACAGGGGGCTACAGCAGAGGTGTTGAACATTGTAGCAGACAAAGTAGATACAACATGAGCAGACAATGGTAAGTTATAAAATATAAGTGGACACTGTAACATTGTCTAAGAGACTAAAGACACTTCGGGTTAGGGTGAAGGAAATAGCTTTTCACAGTTCTCTGCAATATGAGAAGGATTTGTGGAGGAGATTTGAAGAAGTGAGGAAGTAGGTGAGGATGGAAAGAAGGAAAAGAGAAGATGCAGAGAGGTGGGACAAAGAGAAATTTGAAAGGGAGAAGAGTCCTGTGTTTAGTTTACCTGTTTCTGCATTACATCCCACTATCATCGACATAGTTAAGCCTGTTATCTCTGTGAGGGTAGGACAAAATTTGACAACTCATGGAATGATCTTTTCTGTGGGAAGACAAAGATAATTAATGAAGAGAGTACTGGCATTGTGTAGATACCTGTAAGTTTACTCAATGCATAGATTATTAGCATTGTTGGCCATAATAAATAGAAGTAGCAGCTCTGATATCATGTATAAATATGGAGTCTGAAGTACCTGTAGTGGCAGACAAAGTAAGTGTGGGCTGTATGGAAGTGAATAATATGTGGATAACAACATAGGTGATCCAAGAGCTATCCCATTGGGTGATAATGGGTGTTGTTTAGAGGCTGGGGAACGTGGCTCAGATGTACAGGGAAGTACATGTGCCACTAGTTTTTATGTCATTCAGAGTGGAACTGCAAATGATGATGTTATTGTAGATACTATGGGAAATGCACAGGAGGTTGTTGAAGTTCTTAATTGTGTTGCTGCTGTTGTAGAAGAAGTGGCACAGACACATGTATTTCCTAAGCAGCATGGTGAAACAGTAATAGGTTTTTCACAGATAGAATGCCCAAAATTAATCTACAAGCATACAAGTTGTTGGACAGTGATTAGGCCAATAAGATTATACTCCAAGAAACACAGGGCACCAGATGCCTTCCTGAGGAGGTTGTCACCCAATATGTCTAGAAGGGTGCCCCAAAAGACTTGTACACTGTTGTCATG
The DNA here is from genome assembly GCF_021461385.2 of Schistocerca piceifrons. NCBI lineage: Eukaryota > Metazoa > Arthropoda > Insecta > Orthoptera > Acrididae > Schistocerca > Schistocerca piceifrons. Next base: position 650,078,896 of record NC_060142.1, read on the forward strand.
CTGGCTACAGAGTTTGAAGAAATTGCTACAGAAACAGGGATTTGTAACAAGCAAGGGGTGTTTTCTCCAAATCTGAAACGTTATGGATGTGGACAATTGGGGGATGTGCAGACAACTTCAGTGGATTAGAAATGGTGTAGTGTAGTGGAAATTATGAGAGGCAGGAAACATAATTTTTTGTTGGACAAAGCAGCTCGTGTGTCAGTGGCAAGTCAGGACCTTGTAGGTCAGAAGTGATTGAACACCTGTGCTATATGTTGTGTGGAGTGGGAGACAATGATGTGAAGTCATAGCATCAGTGATATTAAATTTTCAGTTTGGGACGATCCAGTTTGAACAGTGTGTGAAAGTAGTGCCTTATGTAAGTGAAGGTTACTGCATGATCCAGGGATTAGACTTCCTGTTAGAACAGCATACCAAACTTGAGCTCTGGTAAGAAAGATGGAACTTAGAAGGGCAACATTCCAGCTAGGGGAAACTGTCATCAATGAAGTACTCTTTGTCTAATTCAGGGGACAAATTGATTAACTGCGTACAAAAAAGGCTTGATTTGACTGATATTGTGTCAGACGGCAATGGCTAGTTGCTTTGGGTGGGTGTAGAACCTGAACTGCCTATTGATTTGTTGCGTACAGTAAAGCCACTAGAGGAGAACAATGTATTGGACACATCACATTGTTTTGTGAGAAGAAGCATGGTATGTATACAAGAAAGAGATGGTAGGAAAATAGTTCCTGTGAATTTTGATAATTTTGTCAACCATGAAATTAAGCTAACAAAGGGATTGCGGGTAGCAAATTTAGATGTCCTAGAGAAGGATGATTGGGACACATCAAATGTGAACTATAACCAGATGCAAGCCACCACTAAAAATTGCATTATGTAAGAAGATAGAGCACCAAGAAGGATCGGAAAAGTGTGGGATCAGTTCAGGTGTGTGTAGCAGGAGATATTGAACATATACAAAGAAGGGTATCATAAACTTTTATACGTTTGTTTGGAACATGGGAGAGTGTTGTGGAAGTGCGGAAAAATGTGAACTGACAGATCATTGAAGATCGAAACAGGGCTTTCACAGAAATGTAGCACTAAGTACCAAGAATGCTATGAAATAGGGAATCAAGGAATGTACTACAGCCCTCTACATGCCATTCCTGTAGGATTACAAAGCTGAGGTAGGGCTAATTACACCCAACTACACCTGCACCTGCTTTGTTTCAGCATCAGCACATGCCTTCCTGCTTCAATACTTCGGCCTGCAACAGGAACAATAGCTTGTTATCTGTGCCTGACCTCCATCTCCGTCCTACTGCTACGCCTCAGTGTTTTGTACCACGACATTCACCTTATCCGCACACCGTTTTGAGTGAAGTGACTATGAACACTGAACATTCACACATTCCGCCCAACTTTTGACATCATTTTCCTCACTGTGCTTCTGGACAGCCCGCACCTCCACAGCCTCCCTACAACACAGGTGGTTCCGACTCTGATCATACGTCGAGTTTTCCACGGACTGGTACGCTTTTTCAAACTTTGAACTTTTTCTCACCTGTCGCCCCTGCGCCGGCTCCAGTCAAGCTTCTGCTACCATTCTCAGCACATCTCAGTGCCTCATCCGCGTCGGTCTTCCGCGACACGTCAGTCTGAACACATCCGCTACATGTCGAACTTCTGCAACCGCAGTCGACACATTACGGTGTCTCACCTGCATCGGCCTTCCGCGTCGCGACGGTTCGCGCTCAACCACAATTCGTCACCTTGACGCTGCCACCCGACCAGCTGTCGTTGCCACATTCCCTGGAGACACTCTCTCCTGAAATACTGCAGCAACAGCAGCTCGTTTCAGGCAGTGCCCCGACAAATTCAACTCAACCTGTTCTTCCGAACGTTCTACGATGCTTACTGATGCTGCCGCCATTCAATCTCGACAGGGCAACAACCTCGTTCAAAATTGTGATGAAGTGTTTGACCATTTCAAACTCGACGAATCAACCACATTTCTGTGCCTTATCTCCCACCTGCATGACCAGGAGGACTTGATTGCTGACCTGGTCGACGCCCCGGACTCAGCTACCCTGTACACTCTAGCCAAAAAGACAGTTCTACGTCAGCTTGCACGCTCAACTGAGACAGCAATACGGCAAGTGCTCCACGTCAAGCAACTAGGCAACGACAAACCTTCACAACTCTGGAGACGGCTACGGGCTCTGGTCAGCGACGATCTACTCTCTGACACAGCTCTCCTCGCCATCTGGTCAGATAAACTACCTCCTCAGATCCGCTTTGCTCTGGCTCAGAGGTCTCCCGAACCTGTTGAGCAACGAATGACAGTTGCTGACAAACTACATGGTGTATCGCTGCTCTATTTCGCCAGCCACTGCCTACCTGGCAAGTCTCAGGTTCAGGCTCCTCGTCCCGCGGCCGGACCCGGCCAGGGCCGCACTGTACCGACTGTTCCGCTCGTTCTGGGACGCAGTAAATGAGCAGCTGGGACATCACTGGCTCCGCTCTCGGTCACGCCCCCTCCTGCAACCGAACCGGCTGCGGCCACTGAACGTCAACCACCGCCTCTGGCAACGAACTTTCCGCAGGAGATGCAACTGCACTACCCATACTGTTACTTCCACACACGGTTTGGTGAGGCGGCACAGAACTGCAGACCACCCTGCTACTTTCGAAAAACCAATCGCAGGTAGGTCCGGGTGCCGCCTCCTGAGCGCAAAATGACAGGCACCTCCCAGTGCTCCATTCTGTCTGCGAACAATTGGATAATTACGGACGACTTTATATTAAAGACATTTTGTTGGGATACTTATTCCTTGTGGACGCAGGCGCCGATGTTTCGCTGCTGCCTACGTCCTTAGTGTCGTTGAACATCCGCCCTCATCATACTTCACTGCAAGCTGTGAATTCAACTACACTACAATGCTCGGGTTCAGCCTCCCACATCATCTCACTTTCCGCAAACTGCAAACTCGAGTGGACTTTTTTAGTGTGCAGTATTGAGGAACCTATACTAGGCATTGACTTGTTGCGACACCACAAACATTCACTGGACCTAGTGCGGAACAACATGTTTCATCACCTGTCCAAAACTCACTTCCCCTGTGCTCCGTCGAGCAAACCTCCCGGTGACACGTCGGTCCGGCCTCATCTCATCTGTACATGCTCATCTCTGTCGACGACGTTACAAGAAACAACGCACAAGTGCCTTATCGAGCTTGAAAACGTCGCTCGACTATGCAAGGAAAACTTCGAGCTCTCCCTCTGGCTCCACGAAACTCAGCTGCAGCTCTCCGATGCAGCAAAGGAATTACAGACACTGCAGCAAGGACGAACCAAGGTCAGTGAGAGCGCCAAATCTGCCTGTGGTCCGAGCAATCGAGCCTCCGTGTACTTACCTCCTGCTACCCCTCGCAACTGTGCTGTCAAGTCTACCATAACGTGTACTGACAGTTCCACAGGACCACACCCCCCTAACATGGCAGCATTTGACACTCGGCCGGACATGAGTGCGCATACGAGACAAGTGTCACGTGTTCCCGAACTGACAGCTCCTACCCATCCCCTCACAAACAGCACCTCAAACTATGCAACTTCGCCTCGTGCGCACCGCTGTGCGACTGCCACTGACAACACAAACAGTGCACTCACGCCTAGCGCTTCGCCCGTGACCGTGCTGCCACAGGCTGCGCCCTCGGACAATGGACTCACTAACGCTTCATGAGCTCTTCCGAGCTCACCCGATCACGGTGATACTTCTTTGGGCCGGCGGCCATTTTGTCCCGTTGACTCCTGGGTCACTTCGCCGCCTTGGCTCCCGGCGGATCCGCCGAGTGGCTCCGAACAACACGACCTCGCCTCGCCTGCGCTGCACGCCACACATTGTAAACAAACCGCCTCCCATGGCGATGGCAACATTTCCGTCATCACCAATGGCATGGTTCACAAGCTTTGCCTCACGCCAGGCCTCCCCGATCTCCAGTAAACCATGTCAACTTTGTCCCAAGCACCTCTCGGAACCTTAAAAAGCAGATTTCTGAACTTCTAAGCTCCGGCGCCATCGAACCCTCTGCCAGCAGCTGGTCTACGCCCATTCATATGACACCCAAGAAAGATGGGTCTGGCGCACTTGCGGAGACTGCCGTTGACTAAACGCAGGAACAATTATGGACACCTCTCCCATACCCAACATTGCCGACTGTACAAGTTCCCTCGCAGGTGCATTCACGTTCTCTGTCACTGATTGCAAACGGGCCTACCACCAGATCCCCATGGCTCCTGAAGACATCGAGAAGACAGCAATCACCACCCCAATTGAGTTATTTCAGTTTCGATTCATGCCATTTGGTCTGGAAAACGAAACCCAGACCTGGCAACGCTTCGTCAACGAAATGCTATTCGAAGTAAAATTATGCTTTGCTTATCTTGATGACATTCTTGTGTTCAGCAGGCATCGAGACCAACCAGGACAAATTGCAGCTACAACTCGCTGTCACTTTTCTTGGTTTTCGGGTCTCTGCCGACGGCATTTCACCGCCCCCTGACAAAGTACAAACAATACTAAACCCATCCAGACCTTTGTCATTCAAAGAGCTCTGGCACTTTCTGGGGACGGTTAATTATTATCGCCGTTATCTACCTCGGGCTGCAGAGATTCAGGCCCCACTGACAGACGCCTTGGCAGGCACCAATACTTCTGGATCTCGGCCCGTTCCATGGACCCTGCTATGACTGCCTCTTTCACTGCCCTCAAAAATCTTCTTGCTGAGGCCTGCACCATCGCACATCCTCATCCCAATGCGCAGCTTTTCATCACCACAGGTTTATGGTGTAGGTTCCTGTAGTCAGGTCCTAGTTCATGAACCACGGGCAAAGTATGAGTGGCCAAGTAAGTGGTCCCGACAGTCGGGATACCAGTTACTTTGGAATAAGGCTGGGCATCTCGCACATATTCTGAGTCGTGGTCACCTTTGTGCTCATACGGCAAAGACTACCAAATCCTCCGATTAGTCCCTCAGCCGTTAGGGGTAAAACCCAATGGGACTCGGGGCAAGTAAGGCTAGCAACCTGCTTCCCTGGTACTTTAAATATGATGCTGGCAATAATCAGAGCAAAATGCCTCAGACCGTTGGAGGTGACGGAGTCCCACCTCTAACTGACAAACCAGAGACTCCTAAGATATGACTTGGCAAACAAATGGTAGTGAGATGGGGAGCTATTAACATCAATGGGGGCTACTCTGGGAAGAAGGTAGAGCTGGCAGAGGCTGCAAGTAAGATGGGGTGGACGTTTTAGCTGTTAGTGACATTTGGGTAAGGGGCGAGAAAGAAGAGGAAGTGGAGAATACAAGGTCTACCTGTCAGGAGTCAAAGCAGGAATAGCACAATGGGGTGTATGGCTTTACATCAGGAAAGAAATGGAACCCAGCGTTGTTGCAATAAGGTATGTAAACGAAAGACTGATGTGGATAGATTTGACAGTGTCTAGCAAGAAAATTAGGATTGTGTCAGTATATTTGCATTGTGAAGGGACAGATCAAGATAAGATGGATAGTTTTTATGAGGCACCCAGTGATGTAGTTGTTAGAGTAAAGGTCAAGGACAGTGGTCTGCTCATGGGTGATTTTAACGTCAGGATTGGAAATCGAACACAAGGGTATGAAAAGGTTATGGGTAAATTTGGAGAGGATATGGAGGCCAACAGGAACAGGAAACAACTCTCGGATTTCTGTGCCAGTATGGGCTTAGTAATCACAAAATCCTTTTTAAACATAAGAATATTCACCGGTATACTTGGGAAGGCAGGGGAACCAGATCTGTCATTGACTATATAATAAGAGATCAGGAATTCAGGAAGGCTGTTAGGGACACGCGTGTATTCAGGGGATTCTTTGATAACACTGATCATTATTTAATCTGCAGTGAAATTGGGATTGTGAGGCCGAAAGTACAGGAGATGAGGCCCATATGTAGGAGGATAAGAGTGGAGAAACTTCAGGATAAGGAAATCAGGCAGAAGTACATAACAGCGATCTCAGAAAGGTACCAGTTAGTTGAATGTAGTCAATTACAGTCCTTGGAAAAGGAATGGACAAGGTACAGGGACACAGTACTAGAAGTGGCTAAAGAATGTCTTGGAACAGTAGTGTGTAAAAGTAGGGTGAAGCAAATAGCTTGGTGGAATGACACAGTCAAGGCAGCCTGTAAAAGGAAAAAGAAGGCGTATCAAAAATGGCTACATACTAGAACACAGGTAGACAGAGAAAGTTAAGTTGAAGAAAGAAACCGAGCCAAACAGATAATTGCAGCATCCAAGAAGAAATCTTGGGAAGACTTTGGAAACAGGTTGGAGACTATGGGTCAAGCTGCTGGAAAACCATTCTGGAGTGTAATTAGCAATCTTCGAAAGGGAGGTAAGAAGGAAATGACAAGTATTTTGGACAGGTCAGGAAAACTGCTGGTGAATCCTGTGGATGCCTTGGGCAGATGGAGGGAATATTTTGAAGAGTTGCTCAATGTAGGTGAAAATACGATCAGTAATGTTTCAGATTTTGAGGTAGAACGGGATAGGAATGATGATGGAAATAGAATCACGTTTGAGGAAGTGGAGAAAATGGTCAATAGATTGCAGTGCAATAAAGCAGCTGTTGCGGATGAAATTAAGTCGGAACTCATCAAATACAATGGAATGTCAGGTCTTAAATGGCTACACAGGATAATTGAAATAGCCTGGGAGTCGGGACAGGTTCCATCAGACTGGACAAAAGCAGTAATCACACCAATCTTTAAACATGGAAACAGAAAAGATTGTAACAACTGCAGAAGTATCTCTTTAATCAGCGTTGTGGATCAAATCTTCTCAGGTATTGTTGAAAGGAAAGTGCGAGTATTAGTTGAGGACCAATTGGATGAAAATCAGTATGGGTTTAGGCCTCTTAGAGGTTGTCAGGACCAGATCTTTAGCTTACGGCAAATAATCGAGAAGTGTTGTGAGTGGAACAGGGAATTGTATCTATGCTTTATAGATCTAGAAAAGGCATATGACCGGGTTCCTAGGAGGAAGTTATTGTCTGTTCTACGAGCTTATGGAATAGGAGGCAAACTTTTGCAAGCAATTAAAGGTCTTTACATGGATAGTCAGGCAGCAGTTAGAGTTGACGGTAAATTGAGTTCATGGTTCAGAGTAGTTTCAGGAAGACAAGGCTGCAACCTGTCTCCACCATTGTTCATATTATTTATGGGTCATATGTTGAAAACAATAGACTGGCTGGGTGAGATTAAGGTATGTGAACACAAAATAAGCAGTCTCGCATATGCGGATGACTTAGTTGTGATGGCAGATTCAATTGAAAGTTTGCAAAGTAATATCTCAGAGCTAGATCAGAAATGTAAGGACTATGGTATGAAGATTAGCATCTCCAAAACGAAAGTAATGTCAGTGGGAAAGAAATATAAACGTATTGAGTGCCAAATAGGAGGAACAAAGTTAGAACAGGTGGACAGTTTCAAATACTGAGGATGCATATTCTCACAGGATGGCAAGATAGTGAAAGAACTGGAAGTGAGGTGTAGCAAAGCTAATGCAGTGAGTGCTCAGTTACGATCTACTCTCTTCTGCAAGAAGGAAGTCAGTACCAAGACTAAGTTATCTGTGCACCGTTCAATCGTTCGACCAACTTTGTTGTATGGGAGCGAAAGCTGCGTGGATTCAGGTTACCTTATCAACAAGGTTGAGGTTACGGATATGAAAGTAGCTAGGTTAATTGCAGGTACTAGTAGATGGGAACAATGGCAGGAGGGTGTCCACAATGAGGAAATCAAAGAAAAACTGGGAATGAACTCTATAGATGTAGCAGTCAGGGCGAACAGGCTTAGATGGTGGGGTCATGTTACACGCATGGGAGAAGCAAGGTTACCCAAGAGACTCATGGGTTCAGCAGTAAGAGGGTAGGAGTCGGGGCAGACCAAGGAGAAGGTACCTGGATTCGGTTAAGAATGATTTTGAAGTAATAGGTTTGACATCAGAAGAGGCACCAATGTTAGCACTGAATAGGGGATCATGGAGGAATTTTATAAGGGGGCTATGCTCCAGACTGAACGCTGAAAGGCATAATCAGTCTTAAATGATGATGATGATGAGACATGAGCGATACTGCCGTTGGCGCTGTCCTTAGCCAGGCAGTCGATGGCCAAACTTCGCCTCTGCAGTTCTTCTCGCGCAAGCTCACCAATGCACAACGGAAATATTCCGTGTTTGACAGGGAGTTGCTTGCGGTCTACGAAGCGATCAAGCATTTTAAGACGCACGTTGAGGGACGCCCTTCCTAGGTTTTAACAGACCACAAACCCCTGGCTGTGGCCATTTCAAACCCGCCAGCTGACCCGCCTCCTTGCCATTTCAGATACATGGACTTCATATCTCAGTTCACCACCAATGTCAGACACATGAAGTGTGCTGACAATATAGTTGCTGATTTCCTTACACGAGTCGACGCCGTTCATTCGCTGTTAGACCTCTCTGAACTGCCTAACCTGCAACCGGCCGACGAGGACATGCAGAACAAGATTTCATACTCTACCTCTTCACCACACTTCGTCCGCACCACCTTCCCTGGCATTTCTGGTGAGATCTAGTGCGACGACAGTACAGGCACGTTACGCCCCCTCATCCCAACCGTGCTCCGTCGAGCTGTCTTCAACGCACTGCATAATTTAGCCCACCCCGTTGTTCATGCGTCCGCCCGCCTTGTAGCGGAGTGCTTTGTGTGGAGAAATGTCAACAAGAACTGCCAGCAATGGGCATGCTTCTGTGTCGCGTGCCAACGCTGCAAAGTACACAAGCACACTTTGCCCCTCCTCGGCACCTTTTCGATCCTTCCTGGGCGTTTCCAGCATATTCATATTGACATTGTCAGCCCTCTCCCCCCCCCCCCCCCCCCCCCCCTCTAACGGCTTTTGTTATGTTCTCTCGTCTATCGACTGAACAACTCTCTGGGTCAAGGCTGTCCCCCTCCCCAATATCACAGTAGAAACTGTTGCTCGAGTTTTTGTCGAGTCATGGGTATCGTGTTTCGGATGTCCAGCTATAATCACGACTGACCAGGGCAGACAATTTGAGTCGGCCCTGTTCAACAAAATTTGTAACATTTGCGGCATCCAACGCATCCATACCACAGCATATCACCCACAAAGTAACGGGCTAGTTGAGCGCTGGCACTGCACTTTCAAGGTGGCTCTTCGATGCCACGACTCTCTATGGATGGGCACCCTTCCCCTTGTGCTACTCGGCATTCGTGTGATCTATAAGAAAGACCTCAAAGGCACAATAGCCGAGTTTGTATGCAGCCAGAACATTTTTCTCCCTGGTGAACTTGTGAGCCCTTCCACTTCTCTCCCTCAGTCTGACTTACCTTCCTTCATGGACTGCGTCAGACGCCACCTCATCAACCTCCACATCCCTCCGCCTGCCAGCCATTCCCAACCTAAGGTTCACGTCCCGCAATCTCTGAACAGTTGTGAGTACGTCATGCTCCGAGATGACACTGTCCGTGCTCCCCTAAAACCCCCATATACCGGCCCGTACTGAGTTCTCCGGTGCCAACACCTATGACATCCAGATAAAAGATTCAGCTGTTACAGTCTCTCTCAACAGACTTAAGCCTGCTCATGTCAAGTCCACTTCTAGCCCCCTTCAGGCCACGACCACTCCACTCACTGTCGTGACTCACGACGCTCCGACCACTCCCTCCATGTCGGACTTACACACTCAGTCAAGTGACTTCCAGCTGCAATCGTCAGGCTCTTCTCCAACCTCATCCTCTACTCTGGTCTCATAGACTCCGTCAAGTGATCACATGCTCCCCACGTCGAGCTTACCTACGATCATGCCCTCGCCACGGAGCCCTTCTCCGGTCCCTTCGACCTCTCCCCCATCGCCTGCCTCGCCCTGTCGAGGGTTCTCACGCTCCCCCATCTTGAACGTGCCCTCACTCGAGGTGTTTGTACCTGCCCCCCCCCCCCAGACATAATCCACGACATCTCTATTCTATAATACTACGCGATGACACACTGTTCGTCGTGTGTTTCCCTTCATCCGGTGCTCATGACACAATGTCCGCCATTCCCTGCCACATGTTGAAATGTGTTCCTCTCTCGCCCGACGTCAATCTGGACATGCTTCATGTGTTCGCCACGCCCACCGGAGACATCATCATCATCGCTCCATTCCTCCTGCAAACTGCCAGCCTACCTGTCGCCGCATGACCAGCACGCCCAGTACGGCACCCGGCGTGCTTCAACGACTTCCAGGTTCAGTGGCCGGACCTTCCTGCATGACATCTACTCACACAGCTCCCCGATGACACTGTTGATCTGAACATGGTCCGGTCACGCGGACCACCCCTGCCGACGCCATAGTCACCCCGCCCCCGGCCTCTCAAGATTACTCCATACTGTGGGACAGGGGGAGGGGAGGGGGGGGGGCGAGGGATAAATGAACTACTGTAAAATGGTAGTGTTGTTTGGTGAGGTGAAACCGACCCGAACTTCTTCCTCAAAGATAACACTTTCTTTGTCCTAATATTATGTAACTGAATAGATGAAAAAAATCTGTTCACCAAGCTGCTGCAGGAGAGTATACATGTAAAGGTATTGGAATTTCCAAGCTTTCAGAGCCAATGGCCTTCTTCTGGCAGAAAAGTTGAAGGGAAAGGAAGAGGAATGAAGGAAAAGACTGCTGAGGTTCACGAAATTGAGAGAGTTCGGAAAAGTTGCCCAGCACCGTGAGTCAGGATAGACTTACCAGACAGGATAAGAAGGAAAGACTGATTGTTGTGGACTGCATCAGACAATATTTGAAAATATGAGTGCCTGAATGTGGAAGATAGAGTAAAATGCAAGACAGAGATTACTGGCAAAACATCATGTATTAGTGAATGAGAGTGGAAAGCTAAGTGCATTGTATGTGATAAAGGTGGCAAGCATGGGAATAGACAGGTCAGAAAATGAAAAAGATAGAAAACTAAAAGTGAGTGAAGAAAGGGATAGTTACCATGAAAAAATGCTGAGACCAAAGAAATTAGCGTAAACTAAGACCATGTGGGTGGCGAATTAGTTAGTTACTTTCTTTCCTGTTCCATGGCTCATTTTGCATGATAAATCGTCATGATGTGGAATGAGTCATTTTAGATTCATATTGCAAATTAATTTGTACACCTATTTGTACTCTAAACATCACCAAATAGTTCCCCCCCCACTTGGCTTAGCAATTCCTGACCCACCACTTTTTACACGTTACAAACATAGAAATTCTTCTACAGAACAGGAGTTGTCAAGAAGAAACTTTTTCAATTTATTTTCAAATTTTACCTTGCTGTCTGTTAGACATTTTATATCACTGGGTAAGTGGTCAAAATTTTTTGTTGCAGCGTTGTGCACCTCTTTCTGTGCTAAAGACAACCTTAATGTTGAGTAATGAATGTCATTTTTTCTTCTAGTATTGTAATTATGTACTTCATTGTTCCTTTTGAACTGTAGTGGATTATTTACAACAAACTTCATTAGGGAATAAATATACTGTGAAGCAGTAGTCAGAATGTCCAACTCCTTAAACAGCTCTCTACAAGATAATCACGGGTGAGCATCCCATATTACTCTTACAGCAGGTTTTTGGGAAATGAAGACCTTCTTTCTTAAAGGTGAGTTATCACAGAACATTAAATATAATTCGCTTCTAAAAACACAGATGACATAGAAACTGTATCAGCACACTCATCTGATAAGGTGGTGCAGGACTCTCAAAACTTAGCGAACAGCCAAGTAAGGTATAAGAAAAAACGTAAAACCAAGATTTATTCAGATAGTTACGCCAGAGGATTAGCAGCAATGTTAACGGAAAGCGGACCTCGTGTGATTAACGAGTTTGAAATAGAAGGTACCGTTAAATCAGGAGCTGGTTTACGAGATGTTTCAACATCAATCAAGAAAGAAAGCACGGTCCCCGTGGACAGAGACTTTGTAGTGGTAATGGCCGGAGCAAACGACGTCAGCGGAAACGAAAGGAAGATTGCTACTTCGACACCAAAGAAGACTCTCGGAATGTTAACCCACACCAACGTGATTGTTGTTAATGTGCCACATTGACATGATTTGCCCCAGTGGTCATGTGTGAGTAAGGAAGTGGAGCAGACAAACAAGGAGTACAAAGCCATCTGTAAGCACTTTAAGAATGTTTCCTTAATTAACACCAGTAGTTGTAGCAGAGAATGGCATACCAAGCATGGTCAACATTTCAGCTATCTAGTTAAACGTGTTTTAAGTGATACAATTATTGGAATAGTATTGGATAAGCTAGAAAAGGGAAAAAGACCAGTAATGTGTTTGGATTATGTTTCAACTGAGATGACAAAAAACTTGTATGCATAGACCAGGTTGGGTGTTCTAGTAACATAAGGACACAACCCGGTCAACTTTCATGCAGTAACAGTAGGTCATGTCAACTAAGAGAATATGCAAAAAAAGAAATGCCTAAAGTAGAGTTTAAAATATGCTACCTCAATATTCAGGGCATGGCAGATAAAAACTTAATTGTCAACGAATTTTCAAATGAAAACGTGATAGATATTCTATGTTTAAGTGAACATTGGTGTAAAGAGGATGAACTTGGGTACAAAGTATTGGATGATTACACACTACTTAGTTGCTATTGCAGAAAACTGCACTTATGTGGTGGGGTAGCAATATATGCAAAAACACCTCTTGCATCAAACTGTGGCAGGATAGATCTCAATACCCTTTGTGATGAAATGTATTTTGAAATGTCAGGTCTGGTAATTGAGAGCCTTAAGCTAATGGTAGTAGTTTTGTACAGGCCAGCTAGTGGTGACCCACATATCTTTCTGGAGAAACTTGAGGAACTCTTAATGTACATATGTATACCGAAATGCAAAAAATACAATGTTGTCATTGGAGGGGATATCAATTCAAGTTTTGATGTCCTGCAGGACAGAAAAACTGTGACAGAGCTCAAAAATGTGCTTCGACAATTTAACATGTACTATGTTAACTGCAAACCTACCAGAGGCTCATCCTGTCTAGACAATATATTTACAAATATTAAGAGAACTTGTATGTCCACTGATGTAATTAGTTTCCCTTTCTCAGACCATGATGCAGTACATCTTAGTCTTAATAATGTAACTTCAGAGTGCACCAAACCAGAATCTAAAACTGTGGTTACTAGACCAGTAAGCAGAGAGAGGATGGATAGGTTTAGACATGCCCTCACTTATTTCAGTTGGGACACATGTTTTATTAGGCTTCAACACTGTTCAGCTGATATTGTATTCACAAAGTTTTTTTCCGCCTTTTTAAATGTATTTGAAAATAACATCCCTCTGAAAAAATGTACAGTGAATATTAGTAGTAATTACAAGAAAAGGAAATCAAAGGAATGATATACTCCACAGTTAGGGCAACTGAAAAATACTGTTATGCTGTATTCTAGTCTGTACAAAACCAGTAAATCAGAACTGTATAAAGACCTGTATGCTAAAGCTAAATGCAAGTATAGGAAGGCAATAAATGAAGCAAAGAAACTGCATAACATAGTAAACATTGAAAAATCTAACAATAAATGCAAGAAGGCCTGGAGTGTAATAAACTCCATTGCACACACTAAACACAAAGAGGAAATTGCCATTACCCCAGAAGAATTTAATAAATATTGTATTCAGTCCATTGAAGAAATTAGTAGTTCAATAATCAAACCACCTGAAAATGCACTTAGTATTATGGACAGCTGCTGTGAAAAGCTTCCCCCAAGCACCTTCACTTTCACAGAAGTGAGCCCAAATAATATCCTAAAAATAGTGAAAAATTTCAAACTTTCAGTTAGTGTTGATTACTATGATATGTCATGTAATTTGTTGAAAGATGTTATTGATTGTGTGATTTATCCTTTAACCTTTTGTGTTAACAAATGACTAGTTGAAAGTAAGTTCCCCGACATACTAAAAATTTCTAGAGTTGTGCCCATATACAAAAAAGGGGAAAAGAACTGACCCGCTAGTTACAGACCTATATCCATAACCCCAGTTTTTTCAAAAATTTTAGAAACGATTATGTATGAGCAAGTTAGTGCCTACTTGGGTAAACTAAATATAATTAGTGATAAACAGTTTGGATTTAGGAAATGTAAATCCACAACGGATGCAATGGACTCCCTTGTAAAATTAGTCCTAGATGTGTTCGAGGTTAGGGACTATGCCCAGGCTACATTTTGTGACCTGAGCAGAGCCTTTGACTGTGTAGAGCATGACACTGTGCTGAATAAGGTAGTTTACTATGGTTTTGATGACAACAGTATAAATATGTTCAGGTCTTTTCTAGAGAACCGTCAACAAGTTGTGTGCATTGGGAGGGAGAAATCAAATTTGGTTAATGTTAGGTACGGAGTGCCTCAAGGGTCAGTGCTTGGATCTTTACTGTTAATACTAACGATTAATGACCTGCCCTTATTCATAAATTCTCATACAATATTGTATGCTGATGACACAACTTTTCTACATAAAAGCTCTGATCTAGGTACACTGAAAACACTGACCGATAATACCCTTGCTCAGTCCTCATTATAGTTCAAAGCTAATGGCTTCTTGCTAAATGAAAACAAAACCTAGACACTTTACTTTAGCCTCAAAGAGATTCCTAACTACCAGGAAATAGAAACTGTTAAATTTTTAGGTGTTACTATTGACAATAAATTGATGTGGGAACCACACATTAAAAATATATTGGCTAGGCTTTCAAGAGTTATTTATCTAATTAGAAATTTAAAAAGACATGTTCCCAATGACTATGTGAGATCAGCATATTTTGCCTCCTTGCAAAGCATCATCTCTTTTGGAATTTTACTGTGGGGTAGTAGCTGTCATGTAAATGACATTTTACTTTTACAGAAGAAAGTAATAAGAATAATAACAGATTCTGATAAAACAGAACATTGTAAACCTCTGTTTATTAAAGTGCAGTGTCTTACTTAGATGTACCATATCATAGATTATCAAAATCGCATAACTCTTACCTAGTTCTTTGACTAAGGATGTTTAATAGACTAAGTGCTGATTTTAAAGAACTGCCTGTAAATATCTTTAAAGCTAAATTATACAAGCTACTAGCGAACAATCCGTTTTACACCATTGATGATTTCTTTGAAGATGAAAATACTGTATTCTAATGTGTACCTATTTTATGTAAACCAATTTACATCGATATAGTAGTTTATGTAGAAATATATGCTCTTGACTTTGTCTATTGCTGTATTCAGCTGAACGACAATAAAATTATTATTATTACACTCCTGGAAATGGAAAAAGGAACACATTGACACCGGTGTGTCAGACCCACCATACTTGCTCCGGAGACTGCGAGAGGGCTGTACAAGCAATGATCACACGCACGGCACAGCGGACACACCAGGAACCGCGGTGTTGGCCATCGAATGGCGCTAGCTGCGCAGCATTTGTGCACCGCCGCCGTCAGTGTCAGCCAGTTTGCCGTGGCATACGGAGCTCCATCGCAGTCTTTAACACTGGTAGCATGCCGCGACAGCGTGGACGTGAACCGTATGTGCAGTTGACGGACTTTGAGCGAGGGCGTATAGTGGGCATGCGGGAGGCCGGGTGGATGTACCGCCGAATTACTCAACACGTGGGGTGTGAGGTCTCCACAGTACATCAATGTTGTCGCCAGTGGTCGGCGGAAGGTGCACATGCCCGTCGACCTGGGACCGGACCGCAGCGATACACGGATGCACGCCAAGACCG
The DNA here is from genome assembly GCF_021461385.2 of Schistocerca piceifrons. NCBI lineage: Eukaryota > Metazoa > Arthropoda > Insecta > Orthoptera > Acrididae > Schistocerca > Schistocerca piceifrons. The sequence goes on from NC_060142.1 coordinate 650,094,722, forward strand.
TAGGATCCTACGCAGTGCCGTAGGGGACCGCACCGCCACTTCCCAGCAAATTAGGGACACTGTTGCTCCTGGGGTATCGTTGAGGACCATTCACAACCGTCTCCATGAAGCTGGGCTACGGTCCCGCACACCGTTAGGCCGTCTTCCGCTCACGCCCCAACATCGTGCAGCCCGCCTCCAGTGGTGTCGCGACAGGCGTGAATGGAGGGACGAATGGAGACGTGTCGTCTTCAGCTATGAGAGTCGGTTCTGCCTTGGTGCCAATGATGGTCGTATGCGTGTTTGGCGCCGTGCAGGTGAGCGCCACAATCAGGACTGCATATGACTGAGGCACACAGGGCCAACACCCGGCATCATGGTGTGGGGAGCGATCTCCTACACTGGCCGTACACCACTGGTGATCGTCGAGGGGACACTGAATAGTGCACGGTACATCCAAACCGTCATCGAACCCGTCGTTCTACCATTCCTAGACCGGCAAGGGAACTTGCTGTTCCAACAGGACAATGCACGTCCGCATGTATCCCGTGCCACCCAACGTGCTCTAGAAGGTGTAAGTCAACTACCCTGGCCAGCAAGATCTCCGGATCTGTCCCCCATTGAGCATGTTTGGGACTGGATGAAGCGTCGTCTCACGCGGTCTGCACGTCCAGCACGAATGCTGGTCCAACTGAGGCGCCAGGTGGAAATGGCATGGCAAGCCGTTCCACAGGACTACATCCAGCATCTCTATGATCGTCTCCATGGGAGAATAGCAGCCTGCATTGCTGCGAAAGGTGGATATACACTGTACTAGTGCCGACATTGTGCATGCTCTGTTGCCTGTGTCTATGTGCCTGTGGTTCTGTCAGTGTGATCATGTGATGTATCTGACCCCAGGAATGTGTCAATAAAGTTTCCCCTTCCTGGGACAATGAATTCACGGTGTTCTTATTTCAATTTCCAGGAGTGTATTATTATTATTATTCCATATGACATTACTGAATGAAAATAAGCAAAATATGTCAACTTACTGATTTATCTCTGCCTAGAATTTGCTGCGATTTTAAGTGTAAATGTGGCTAGTCTAAGTTGTTTAGGAGTTCCAAAATGTGTTGCTTCTTCTTTTTTTTTTTTCCCAATTTAAATTCTCATCAATATCGACAACTAAGAATTTTGAAGTTTCCACCCTATGTATTATTTCATCACCATCTGTTACATTTATCACTCGTGCAGTATCCCTAGAAGTGCAGAACTGAATATGATGTGTTTTTGTGAAATTCAGGGTGAGACCATTCGCAAAAAACTAGTCAATGACTTCGTTCACCATTTCTTCCATTTCCTTATGTATACTGTGAGTGATTACAATACTGGTGTCATCCGCAAAAAGAACAAACTCTGCTTGTTGTACATTAGACTGTAGATCATTTGCATATATGAGAAACAGTAGTGGACCCAAGATTGAGCCTTTCTCTCCTCAGTCTGAATTATGTCCCTGGATTCTGTTGGTTGAATTACTACTAAGTACAACTTTCTGCATTCTTTTGGTCAGATATGACATGATCCATTGGTTGGTAATACTATCAGTCCCATAAAACTTCAATTTATCTAGGAGTATACTATGATTCACACAATCAAATGCCTTGGATAGAGCACAGAAAGCACATACCAGTGCATTAAATATGCTTGTACTATATGGTGTGTGAACATGTAAATGGCATTCTCAGTAGGCCAACCCTTCTGAAACCCAGACTGTGAATTGCTGTTATGAGAGTTAGTTCATAACATATTGCTGTGATCTTCCTCTTGAACTGTTGGTCCCTATGCTTTCTACTATGTTTAGGAAATGATTATTAAATACATTTGCTACCTGTGACTTGTCATTTATAACCCTTCCATCCAATACAATAGTAATGTTATCCTCTTCTGTGATTGGCTGTCGTGTCTCTTGCTGCACTATATTCCATATTGCCTTCACTCTGTTGTCAGACGTACTGATTTCTGACATTATGTGCATTTTATTGATTTTTTAATAACCTTTCTTAATAATTTTGAGTAGTTTTTGTAGTGCGCAACTACTTCAGGGTCTTTACTTGTTCTTTCCAAATGATACATTTCCCTTTTCCTTTCACAAGATACTTTAATCCCCTTAGTCATCCATGGTTTTTTACATGGCTGTTTAATGTCCTTTCTGATTAACTTATGCGGAAAGCTATTTTCAAACACTGATATGAGTTTTTCATGGAATAGATTAAATTTTATATTGACATTTGGTTCTTTATAAATTTCATCCCAGGTTGTTTCTTGTAAACTACTCTTAAAAACATTTGCCCTGTGACCATTAATGATTGTGACTGACTTCCACAGAGGTGTGTCCACACTGTAAGGCACTATGTCATTTATCCTGACTAACTGTGAATCATGATCAGAGCATTTGTTACTGGGTAAACAGTTATTTTCTTGCTTTGTGGCTCATCAAAGAAAACAATATCAATTAGGGACCTGCTATCTTTATCCACCCCTGTTAGAAAGTTAACTACTGAGAGCAAATCGTAGAACCCAAATAAGGTTTCCATATAATTTTTCCCATCAGAATCCTTTAGAAAATCTACATTGAAGTTACCACAGACTATGAAGTGTTTGCTGATGTCTGACAGACAGCATAGTAAGGAATCTTAAGTTCCTCATAAATAATTCAAAATTTCCCAGTGGGGATCTGTATACTGCTACAATTAAAAGTGAACTGTTTTTCAGCATTAATTCACAAGCTCACACTTGTATGTACTGATTGCTACAAAATCTACTGTGTTAATGCTTTTCAACTTGTGTTCTGTCTTAAATATATGCAACAGTGCCTCCTTTTCCCATATTAGTTCTGCATGGGTAAGCTGCTAGACTGTAATCTTTTATGTGTAACTTATCTAACCCTGTGGTTATGTGGTGTTCAGACAGGCACAGGATGTCTATATTTTCCTCCAAATTTTGCAAGCAGGCAAGAAGCTCTTCTACCTTGTTACTCAGTCCTCTAATATTTTGGTGGAATAAGCCAACCTTACTTTTCTGTGCATACTTGTGGGGATCTACTGTAATAGTGACTTCTTTCAAAACAGGGTGCCTGAATCTTGAGTATATCATAAAAAAGGTGGCCTTCTGACACCGGTAACCACAGGGATGTTGCATTGTGTGATGGTGGCCCGCTGTACATTTCCTGCAAGAAGTTCAGCCAACCTCTCTTTCCCTCTCCTACTCAGGTGCAGGCCATGTCTAGTATAACCCCATCTCCCAATTGTAGCAATGGGCACTGCACTCATATGAGAATTCATTTCAGTCAGTATTAAACTGCTCAGCTCGGAGTTAACATGGCTCACAGCAGTATTAACCCAGGGATTGACATGGTGCTGCAGGACCTCCACGAAACTAACATTATTTATGTGTGTAGTTGCTACTCCTATTTTATCCAGGTCACCCCTAATGCTGTAATTACTGTTCTTAGCCAGGATATTTCCTGCTCCACCTACTATGATGACCTGATCCTCTTTGCCAAAACCTTTGCACAATTTTCCTGTGTCCTCTGACACCTGGCTAAGGCTAGCACTTGGCTTCACAATACTTGTGACCTGGTACCCTGCTCCCTGCTCCTAACTTTTCCTACACCATCTGGCCTATCCGCTCCCATGGCTTCCACCTAGCAGTAAGACACTCTTCTTTCTACTCTCTTTTGGTACCGACCTACATTGAGTTTCTTGGCTAGAAGCCTGCTGCACCCTACTGTAATCTACGGCTGTAGGAAGGAAGTGTTGCAACGTCGGTTCCCACTTGCATTGTTTTGAGAAACTTGTGTCTGGGGGGAGAATCCAGGCATCATGTGTGGCGAGACAGGGACCAAGGTGATGACTGTCATGTTGTAGAGCGTGTGTTGTGTGTTGCCAGTATACACCCTCTGACTATGCCCATTCATCCTAACTGATAACAGTGTTTACGTAACAGCTAGTATATCACGTGTCGTTTCAAAGGTGGCACTCCCTTTGGTAGTATGTGTTTCGCCACTTAAAGGGCTGGTATGTGGGTGTTGATAGGAAGGTGCATAGGGCAACTCTTACAGCAGGGATGGTCACAGGAGCAGGAACCATAGTGTAGGGAAATGGGTGAATGTAAGTACTACTGTTTATTAGTAGATTTAATGCAAACAGAAGTGTATAGCTGACCTTTGGTGAGGTTTAGGTCAGTGTCAAGGAAAGTGGCATGGAATTTGGAAAACAACCATGTGAAATTTAATTGGGAGAATGTATTTAGAGATTCCAAGAATTTTAACAGATCACCGTCACCATGAGTGCATATGGCTTATGGATCCCAAGAAAGTCCTCTCCAAGGTGTTTGAAATCAGGTGGTTGCTGACTGAGGAAATGTTCAGCAGCAGGCAGACCATGTACATGGGGATGTTGGTATACAGGGAGGTGACATCAATGGTGATAATCAGAGTGTGTGCTGGGAGTTGGATGGACACAGATTCCAGACGATCTAGGAAATGGGTCGTGTTTTCAATATAGGAGCCGGTGTTGATCAACTAAGGCAGATATTTGTTCGGTGATTGCTTTGAAACCAGCAACTATGGGACAGCAAGGTGATTTGGTTTGTGAATCTTGTGAGGGTGCATGGTTTGGGTGGGGTAAGAAGTATTATGGATTGAGATGTTAGTCCTTATGAGGGGCCAGAGTTTTTAAAGAGGAAGTGTAAGGCTAGGATCTTAATGGCAGATGGTGTATGTAGAGGTGTCATACAGATCGTAGACCTTTGCTTACCTACTCTTGTCAGTGAGGCACCACAGTGGTAGATCCCTTGTTCACTGGGAGGGTAATGATGGAGTGATGAAGAACCTGGAGTACTGCAGAGGACAGGTAAGGGTCCTGTTGCAGGAACCTGAGGATATGAAGCAATGCTGGATGGGAGAAATTAAGGGATGAGGTAGTGGTAGTGGATCAAGTAGGGATCGTGGTCATAACGGTTCAAGGCAGGGTTCATTGTTATGTTTGTTGATGGAAAGATTTTGGGATTGGGTTGCAGAGTGTTATTTCCAGTTGACATTATGTGTGAAAGAAAATAGGTCCTTCAACAAATTTTCATGACTGAATGGATAATACTGATAATGCAGGATGGGAGAGTGCCTTAGATGAGAGGTTGAGAACACTGACTGTTGTGACTGGTCTTTGTGATCATGAGGTCTCATTGGTCTGGGAGGGAGTGGTGAAGGCTGGGGATGTTAAGAAGTTTGGCCACACACTGTTTGTAGGAGAGGAGTGATGGCTGATGGTGTGGCTGTTTAGGGAGTTTCAGAGGGATAGGAAGGGAAACACCACTATTGACGTAGTTTAAGAGAAGATAGGGTAGCTTTTTGGGGTGAAATCTGGCACATTGTTACAGTTTGAAGTTGATGTGATGGATGATATCATCGAAGGAAACATGAATGGCAAATAACTGCAGAAATTTGTAGAAGAGAGAAGTCTGATGGAGTGGGAATTGGCAGCCGAGGTTATATGTCACAGATTAGCCAGTTAAGTGCAGGGGAGTGTTCTATTTGAAACTATAAAAGAAGTTATGTAGAGTACAGTTACATCCACAAGCAGGGACTTTCAATGTTGGGCCTTTAGGAGTAACTCCCAGGTTCAACCGCTTCGGAATGTGAGACCTTAGGTTCCCTAGTGTTTATCTGTTCTAGTGTGGCATCCACCTGTGTAGGTTTTGGCAGATTTTATTGTATTTAACTTTTTGGCCAGATGTCTTTCATGACCCCAGTCATCAAGGTAACCTAAGGAATGGAAGCAGTGTGCCCCATCTATCTGTGAATCATGTAACCGTATTCTGTTGTTATTGTAGTTTAACATGTTTGTGGACTGTATTTCCTAAGACATAAGTTGACAATGAGCCAAGTATATTCTAAATGAGATGGGAAAATGCCTGGAAACCACTCTTAACCATCCCTGTGTACCAGCCCATAGTCATTAATCCACCATGTGCATAAAATCCGGGTCTGGCTCACCTCTCGTCTTTCAGGCTAAAACGCTGCACTTTACATTGTTTGAGCAGGTCAAAATAATTAAGCTGAAACTATCAGCTCCCATCTTTTTCAGTGAGCAACCACATCCACTGGAGTTCTATCCTGTTTCTCAAATAATTCCTTCCTCCCGCCCAACTTCCAGCCTCTCAAAAATCTTAGGTGGACGAGGTAGATCAATTAGTTGGTTACTTATTCCACACATAATTTGAATGATTCTTTTATCAAAATGATATGGAACAAGTCAGTTTACAAAATATGTATACTCAATTACTGTTGAAATTTATGAAGACATTATTATTTTAGTCCTATTCATGCAACTACACATCTTTCACTGAATACCTACTTTTAAGTAGAAATTGATCAATGGAACAGCAAGAGTTGTGTAGGAGAAATGATTTGAGTGAACATAGAATATTATCCTTGCTGCTTGGTTTTGTGCAATCAGTACTTTCTTTCTAAGTGATGAGTTAATCCAGAAAATTGTTCTGTATGACATTACTGAGTGGAAATATGCAAGATATATCAGGGGTTGGTATGTTAGTTTCAAAGATTAGCAATTATATAAAGGGCAAAAGTAACTCAACGTAATTGTTTGTGAAGCTAAGTACGAGGGTCTTTCTTTTTTCTTCTTTTTTTTTCTTTTTTTTAACCTCCGATAGGCTATAAATAAAAGACAATGTCATAGAAAACTATTATTTTATTACCAAAAGTTTAGTACACTTATGGTTACTTTTCAATATAATCACCAAAAAGAAATGTTGCCACCAATGATTTCAAATGAGCATTGACGTTTTGAAGATCTTTGTTGGTTTCAAAGTGTTGCCTTCCTAGCCACATCTTCAGTTCAGGGAAAAGGTGAAAGTCACTGGGTGCCAGATCAGGACTGTATGGCAGATGATTGAAAATTTGCCGTTGTAATTGTTCAAAGAGCTATTGGGTTGTCCAAGCAGTGTGTGGACAAGCGTTGTCATGGACCCACACTATTCCTGAAGTCAGCATTCCTCTTGTTTCTTTTGAATGGCTCTCTGCAAATGTCGTAAAGTTTCACAATAAGCAGCTGCATTAATAGTGGTTTTGGGCTGCATGAACTTCACTAGCAACACACCTCTTTGGTCCCAAAACATGGTAGCCATAACCTTTCTGTTGTTGAATGTTTGTTTGAATTTTTTTGTTTGTTTGGTGAATTTGGATGCATTCATTGTTGTGTTTGTCGTTTTGTTTCCGGTGTGTTGTATTGGATCCAACTTTCATCTCCAGTAACAATTGATTTCAAAAAGTTCTCTCCTTCATTGTGATAATGGTTAAGGAAATTCAAAGCTGATGCCATTCGATGACTTTTGTGGTTGTCCGTCAACATTTTTGGAACCCAACGAGCACAAAGTTTTTTGTGGCCTAAATGTTCAGTAACAATAGAATGTCCGACAGCTCTTGAAACTCCTGGAATTTCAATACACAAAGAAGTTATCATGAACCTACGATTTTCTCTAACCATTCTGTGAACTAGTTCAGCAAGGCTGGCTGTAATGACAGACTTGCGTCCTTAGTCCCATTCACGCACAGCACCATCAGTCATGAAATTATCACCGTACACTTGGCTCATTCTGTGATGAATTTCTGCTGCAATATTCCCTTCTGCTTGCAGAAACCAAATTACACTTTGTGATTCACACTTGGCGGGAGCAACAATGGCAGCAGCCGTGTTTACGTGGCTGTAGTGCAACGCAGACTGATGCCTTGATGTTGGCAATGGCGGAGAGTGTAGTGCAAGAGTTGCTCAGTAGCCTACAGAACATGTCCACTTTCTGCCGCTGGCGTAGCTTCTATACTAAGCGATCGGAGGTTGAAAAAAAAATAGCCCTCATAATATCCACCTTCCAGTTCAAGTTTTCATCATTATGTACATCCAGAAATTTGGAGCATTCTACCCTACTTACAGATTCGGTATGGCCATGGGAACCAGGCTGGCTCCTTCCTATGAGAACCTTTTCATGGATCACTTGGAGGGGCTTTCCTGGGATCCATAAGTCTTCAACCCCTGGTTTGATTTAAATGCATTGATGACATCTTTATCATATGGACTCATGGTGAGGCTCACATGCTAAAATTGCTGGAATCTCTGAATACCTTGTAACAACAACGACGCTGTACTATTGTACATATAAGTAATTTTTTTTCTGATTTTTCAATAAACTTATGTAATTGATGTTCTGAATTCATTTCTTTTTTTGTTTCATGTCAGTATGTTAAGAAAACTGTAAATAAGTTTCAATGTGAATATTAATGTTTATGTCAAATTTCAAGCAATATTGTAATAGTATTGAAATGTAACAGATGTTGAAACTGTTATAAGATGTTTAAAATTGTAACTGTGCGTCTGGTCCATACGTAGGCAATGTGTTAGGATATGTAGATTGCAAAACCTCAGTTGAATACCCTGTCTGTAAGGGAGCGGTAAAAGGTGGATGGCAGGCGAGCGCGGGAAAATGTGCGCGGGCACTGCACGGCACAACGGGCTCAGTACTAGTTGGAGTTTGGCACTGGTTTGAGCAACACCTTCTGGAGTGAGGAGGCTCTCCTGGAAGAGATAGCTTCATTGAGCCCACACAGCATGGCAAAATTCCATAGGCACTAAATGGAAAAGTATTGCAACGCTAAGAAGATTTAAAGTGCTGATACGTCAAGAGCCATAGCTGTGGTTGTATGTGTGCTTAGTGCCTCGTCATCTCTCCACCCACAAACCGCCGCATCGATACTAGCAGGTTGAAACTTTTAGTACTGTATTCATATGGATCAGAGAGTGGACTGTGCAATAATAACCTAAATTTTACCAGAACTTTCCCATCATTTAATTATCCTCACAACTAACCTAGACAGGGTCCTTTCCAAATATTGTGCAATCCGAGTGTCCCGAAATGAAAAATTAAAATTTGTGTTAATAATAATTATTTGGAGACCTAGCTATGTTAGAATGGTGTTTAAAGAAATATTTTATTAATGAACCAGTAAATGAATAATGAAGGTCTAACGAAGTTGAAAGATAACTTTAATATTGATATAATAATGAAGTTTAATTATTTCAAGACAGATATAAAGGTATTTAAATGAGCAGTAAATAAGATGAAAGGAGTAGTAACTTATATGCTGGAAATCTTGAACGCATAATAAATTCAGTAATCATTTTTTGAATACAGTGATCATAACAATTTCTTGGTCCCCCCCCCCCCCCCCCCCCCCCCTCCCTTTTTATTCATTTGAATTCTGAAGTGTTGTAAATTGGTTTGACCAGCAAAAGTTAGTCAATATAAAAGTCAAAATATATCAGTGTTTTATCTTTGTTAAAATTGACATTTTGTGTGTGGCACGAAAGTGATATTTCTAGGGTAACCTATGCCCGATTTTAATCAGATTGATAGACAGTATAAAGTTTTGTAGTATACATTATAGTGTAGTGTTATGTATTCATGGGTTTTCCATATCAGTACAAAACTTGAAACTATCAGTTCAATAGATTTTCTGGTTCTAAAATTCTACTATATTATGCAGTGTTACTACTTGTTGTTTTGCATGAATATCTACCAACTTGTACAGGGAAGAAACTCAGTTAATGCCTAATTAGGCTGGCGACCGTATTATTATCAAATTGGTAGCATCTTCAGTGTTGGTTTTGGTCCATCCTGACGTGTAATTGCATTTCGAACTTGTTTCACAGATCGTTGTTATTACAGAGTGGGTGTAAGTCTGATTTGCCACCATTCAGGTACACGCGGTTGATATCTATACCAATATCCTTTCTCATAAGGTGAACCCCGCTCACTTACCATAGTACAGGCTTTAATGAGTACTGTGGCACGCGGGGGTTACAACCTTCTCCCAACTAAATTTCACATGGTCCTATTCTGAATCCCATGACACTTTCCTTGATGTTGATCTTGTCCTCACGAAAAGTCAGCTACGCACTTCTGTCCACATTAAACCTACCAACAAACAACAATACTTACATTTTGACAGTTTCCATCCTTTCCTTGTCAAACGTTCCCTCCCACAAAGCCTTGGCATCTGAGGCAAATGTACTTGGTCGGATGCAGACTCTTCATAGCAATGCACCACCATTCTCACCTCAACCTTCATTGCACGTAATTACCCCACTAGCCTAGTTAAAAAGCAAATTTCTTGGGCCATCACATCCAATTGTGGTACGGCTGATCCCTCCAAAAAACAGCTTCGGAGCTCACCGTTGGTGACTCAGTATTATACTGGTCTCAAATGTGTTAATCAGCTCCTTTGACAGGGTCATGACTTCCTAAAATCATGTGCTGAAATGACATCCATTCTTCAACTTTTTGTAGTCCTGTCTTCCTCAGTTGCATGCACTATTATGGTATATTGATAATTTTTACTTATGGACCGTCTGACAGCAACTGAATAAAACACATTTTTAGTGCCATACGCGTTTCGCCTTTATTTTCTGCAAGGCATAATCAGTGGCAGGTTGCGTGGACAATTTCTTACATATTACACTCCTGTTGCATTTGATGTGTTGTTCTTCTTCTTATGAACGCCAATTTGCGGTTTTTTTCCACATTCGACAGCACTGTGAACTGAACGCTTGTATTAATGCAATGTTTAATTGCATTAAAACAAGCGTTCAGTTCACAGTGCTGTCAAATGTGGAAAAAAACCGCAAATTGGCATTCATAAGAAGAAGAACAACACATAAAATGCAACAGGAACGTAATATGTAAGAAATTGTCCACACAACCTGCCACTATCTTGATGATGCCTTGCAGAAAATAAAGGTGAAATGCGTATGGCATTAAAATTGTGTTTTATTCAGTTGCTGTCAGACGGTCCATAAGTAAAAATTATCAATATACCGTAAGAGATCCATTCTGTCTGAAATTTTGCCCATCACTCCTAGAATAGCTTTCCATCACCCTCCCAATCTCTGCAATATTCTTGTCGGGTCCTATGCTCCTTCTGCACCCATCTCCCTACCCTATGGCTCCTACCCACGTGACTTGCCCTATGCACCCTCCTACCACCACCTATAATAGCCCTGTAACTGTCAAAACATATACTATCAAAGGGAAATCCACCTGTGAAACAATATGTCATGTAGCAGCTGTTATGTAAACTCTGTTCTGCCTTCTACATCAGCATAACTACCACCAAATTATCAATTAGGATGAAGGGGCATAGGCAGAGGGTGTATACTGGCAACTTCCAATATCCTGTTGCAGAGCATGCACTACAGCATGACATTCATGAGCTCAGCACCTGTTTCACCATACGCGCATCTGGATTCTTCCCCCAAGCACCAGTTTCTCAGAACTCCACAGGTGGGAACCAGCACTACAACATGTCCTTGGTTCTCGCCACCCACCTGGCCTTAATTTACATTAATTTCTTCCATCTCAGCATTTCTTCTCCCCAACTACTCTTTGCTTCACTCTGTTTTGGTTTTCTACATCTTTCATTGTCTTTCCCATCTATTTTTCACTGCCCCCCTCCCACCTCTTTTACATACAATGCACTTAGCTTTTCACTCTTATAAACTTGTGCTTGATGTTTAAGCAGTAATCTCTGTCTGCATATTACTCTGTCTTCCACTTTATGCTCTCAGGTGCAAACCTCATCCGATGCAGTCTCCAACAATCAGTTTTTCCTTCTCATACCATATGGTAAGTCTCCCCTGACCTGTGGTTCCAGGTGACTTCCCTGAAATCTACTCCATTTCCTAAACCTCTCCAGTCCTTTTCCTTCACCCTTCTTCCTTCCCCTACAACCCTTGTGCCTGAAGAAGGAGCCACTGGCTCCAAAAGCTTGCCAATTACAACCACCTTTTATGTGTGGGCGACCTGACGCTGCTTGTTGAGTAGATTTTTTATCTATCCAATTAAATAAATTAATTATTGGTGTGACTGTTTGTTGTATGGAACTGAATGTAGTGTGGTTTTTCAAAATTTAGGTACATTCCATTTTCAAAGAACAATAATTCTTGAAAAATATCATTTACTACCTCTTCTGTTGCTTACTTTCAAATTGGATTCATTATAACAGTAGTATCATCTGCAAAAAGTACTAGTTTTGCTTGTTGAACGTGAAGTGGAAGATCATTCATGTACAAGGAATAGGAGTGGACCCAAAATTGAACTCTCTGGGACTCCCTTTGTGATTTTATCCAAGTCACTAAAATTTTCTACCTTTCTGACATTGGCTAAATTATTCAGCACAAGTTTGTAAAGTATGATACACGCCAGCTGTGTGGAAAGCATAAAATTTGGCATTTTCTAAGCGTGTATCTTCACCTTCACAATCTAATGTCATGAAGAGATAACAAAAAATACTAATTGGTGATATATTATTATTTAAGGCTTGTACTACTTCATGAATGAATGTATAAATAGAATTCTCAGCCGAGCAGCCATTCTGGAATCCAAACTGTTATACGCAAAGTAACTTGTTTCCACTTAAGTGTGTGGCTACTCTCTAGTACATAACCTTTTCAAATATTTTGGAAAAAGATGCCACTAAGGAAATTGGACAATAATTGTTTAAGACTGTCTTGTCGCCTTTCTTATGAAGTGGTTTAATAACTGCACATTTTAACCTGTCTGGAAAAATTCCCTGTGCCAGTGATGCATTACATATATTGTTATGGACATTACTTATTAAGTTAGAATAACATTTTAGATTTCTGTTTGAAATTTCATCAATCCCACAACTTTTGTTTTTCAGATTTTTTTGTAATTATATTAATTTCAGTGAATATGTTGGTGCTACTTTTAGTTGCTTAAAGTTTTTGGGAATGGCATTTTTAATATATTCCCTTGCTTTCTTAACTGAAATGTTAAGTCCTATATTTGCTGCTATATTTAGAAAGTGGTGGTTAAAAATACTTGCAACTTGTGTATTATCAGTCACAACATTGTCATTTAGTTTAATTGTTATGGTATATTGTACACGGACTGGCCGTTCAGTTTCCTGTTTGACAGTTTCCCATATAGTCTTAATCTTACTATCTGCACTATTTATTTCCATTAGGACACACATACTTCTGGACATTTTAATGACTGTTCTTAAAATACTACAGTATTTTTTTGTAGTATAGCAAGTAATGTCACATCTTGACTTACTCTGTCCTTTACATGAATTTAACTGTTACTCTTAATGAGATTTTAATCCCCTTAATTATCCATGGCTTCCTCTTCGGGGGACACCACCTTGATGAAGCACTGTCCATGCGGGTGGAGAGGCTTGCATATCCATGGGAAGCTGAGGGCTATGCTGAAGGTAGAGGACCTACTGCCAGAAAGGCCTCAGCCGATGGATCAGACTAAGAGTGTCCCACAACGTCCCTTCTTCCCTATCCACTCCTAATCCTACCCTATTGCCTGGCCCAACCCAAGATGTGATGAGATCCGTGCTGAGGGGTGCATGGCACATGGGAAGATTGTCGCAAATGGAGCCTCAGGGATACCGAGCGACCTCCCTGAGTAATTAGCCTTATACTGCATGGGGTATTCGTGGTGTGGACCTTCTAGATCCATGTGGTGTTGGAGCCATCCTCATCGGACCACATGTACATTAAATTCAAAGTTGAAATGGGAATCAGACAGACCATGACTTATAGAAATCCAAGGAAAACAGACTTGGAGACATATAGGAGGGACCTTGACTTAGGCTTATCGTAAATTAAAACCGTGATAAGGAAGCCAGTAGAATTTGAGGAAGAAGCAGAGGCTGTTACCTCTGCCATAGTGACATATCAGGACAACTGCACAATCACCAGGAAGTGCACAAATAGGGGTGTTCCTTGGTGGAATAACAAATTGGAAACGCAAAGAAAACAGGTACGGAGACTGTTTAATGTTGTGAGACGTAAAGGACAATGCGCTAAATATCGTGAGGCCCTTGTCAGTTACAATCTTGCACTAAGACAAGCAAAGGAGGCATCCTGGAAGGCATTCTGCGAGGAAGTGGAAGGCACGGCTGCACAAGCCAGACTTCGCAAGATTCTCACTAAAGTACCAACTAATCCAGGAGGTACGTTGAGGAAGGAGGATGGGGAATATACAAAGACAGCACATGAGATGCTGGAATTGCTCCTCAAAACTCACTTTCCTCAATATGCTCTGCCAGATAACACAGACCAGTATGTGACCCCAGAGAGACAACGGTTCTCAGACACTCGAAGAGAGTACTGGGAATCGGCCAAGGAGTGTGTGAATTTCAACAAAATCCAGTGGGCGGTGGGAACATTCCAGCCATTCATGTCACCCGGCCCAGAAGGAATTTTTCCAGCTCTCCTGCAACAGGCAGGAGGAAAGCTTATAAGAATCCTATGCAGGCTATTTAGGGGTAGCTTAGCAGTAGGAATCATTCCCAATGTTTGGAGGGCAGTGATGGTTGTCTTCATTCCAAAGCCAGGAGAATTGATCATACAAAGGCCCAGGGTATGAGACCAATCAGTCTGTCCTCCTTCATTCTCAAAACATTGGAAAAACTGGTTAATGTATACATTGGGGAGAGGAGGCTATGTAGGGTCCCTCTACACCTGAACCAACACGCATACCAACCAAGTAAATCATATGAGACAGCTCTCCACCAACTCGTCGGGAAGGTGGAAAAAGTACTTCACTTCCAAGAAGCAGCCCTCTGCATCTTCCTGGATATCGAGGGGGCCTTTAGTAACATGACCTTTGATTCTATGGTAAGGGCAGCAGAGGTGGATGACCTGGGGACCACTATATGTAGGTGGACCAGAGCCATGTTTAGTGGAAGGAAGGTAGAGGCTACCATGATGAATGAAAAGATGGTAATTAAGACCACTAGAGGCTGCCCACAAGGAGGAGTTTTGTCTCCTGTATTGTGGGATCTAGTGGTGAACGAACTCATTGGGGAACTAAATTCCAGACAATGCTTCTGCCAAGGATACGCAGATGACCTTGTCATGGTAATACTTGGCAAATTCACTGACACAGTCAGGAATATGGCACAAGGAGGGTTGGACATTGTGCAAAATAGTGCGTGAAACAGGATCTGAGAGTTAATCCTAAGAAGACTGTTGTGGTGCCATTTATGAAGAGACATATTCAGCATGCAATTTGGAATCTAAAGCTCTTCGATGAAACTCTACCTGTGAAGGGGACAGTGAAATATCTAGAGGTAACCTTGGTGAGAAGCTAACTTGGACCCCTCATATTAAGAGTTTCTGCTTGAAGGCGAAAAGCACTTTAGTGAGCACTAGGAGGGCTTGTGGCAAAAACTGGGGCCTAATTCCCAGGAGTATGCACTGGATATACGCCACAGTGGTTAGACCTAGGATTTCCTATGGGGCCATAGTGTGGTGGAAGAAGGTGGAACAGCGGGTTGCTGCTAAAGAGCTTGCTAAGGTGCAGAGATTGGCCTGCTTAGCCATAACGGGTGGAATTAGCAGTACACCAACTGCTGGAATGGAAGCCATGCTGGATATGCCTCCACTTCACCTTTGGGTTAAGATGGAGGCTGCAGCTGGGGCATACAGACTTAAAACTGGCTAAAACTGGGTCCCATTTGGATATCCAGAATCACACACTAACATAGTGAGTGAGATAAATATAGGTATGGCTGGGGAAATGCCCGCTGACTATATAATAACTCCGAACTGCTTCGACAAGCCTTACAACATAATAATTGGAAGTAGGGAGCAGTGGGAGAAAACAATTCGACACCGTACGGGGGACATTGTTTGGTTCACTGATGGGTCGAAAACAGATCAAGGTGTTGGGGCAGGGTTGTACAGAGTTCAGCCAAGACTGGAGACAAGCATCTCTCTAGAGAGACTGGCCTCTGTATTCCAAGCCAAAATTACAGCAATCAGGGCATATGTGGAGGAGAATATGAGTAGGTGCTACAATGAACATAGCATCTACATCTTTGCAGACAGCCAGGCAGCCCTGAAATCATTGGCAGCTCCTGCAACAAGATATAAGATTGTTGCAGATTGCCACAGTGCTCTGGTGGAGCTAGGGGGAAGCAATAGGGTGTACCTAGTGTGGGTCCCTGGCCACTCAGGGATCTGTGGCAATGAACAAGCCGATAGATTGGCTAGGATGGGGGCAACAACTCCATTTATTGGACCAGAACCTGTCTTGACAATCACCAAGGCTATGATCAAATTAGAACTACAGAACTGGCTTAGGAAACAGCAAGGTCCATAAACAAAAACATGGTAAGGTAATGATGCCCAAGCCATGTTTTAAAAGAAGCTCTGTAATCCTGGGATTGAACAGGAAAGAGATCAAACTCATGAATGGACGGATGACCGGCCATGTGAACTTCAAAAAACACCTACACACAATGGGTACAATGGAAGAGGACCCTAAATGTAGGATCTGTGATGAGGGTGAAGAAACTGCATCACACCTAATCTTTGAATGCATGGCATTGGAGAGTAAAAGCTACAGAATCTTCGGGACAACTAGACCTGAAGAAATTGTGTCTAACAAAAAAACTGATAGAGGGACTCCTGGCACTATTTAAGGGCACTGGTTGGCTTTACTAGATACACAGGGAGTGATACCGCACAATAAACCTAGTTTCGGTGTGGGCAGTGGAGGGTTAGACCTAAGCTGTTTTAGCTCTCCTGTTAAAATCAATCACTCAATCAATCCATATGTGGGGCGGCGGGTGGAATTATGTCAATTTTATGTTGTTTATATAAATGTTAGGTTTGTAGAATGTTAAACCAGTTCCTATTATTTAGAATGTTATTTATGCTGTCTTTCGCCGTTCTCAACACTGGCTCTCTAACTATAATATTGGCAACCAGAAAGTGATTAGCAAAATGTGAAGCCTGTAATTAGAATTCCTAGTGCCCACTTCATCTGAGAATACACTTATAGTTACAGCTTATAGCTCTGATGAATTAGGAGATTGTCTGGGATTTATAATAAAAAACGGTCGTGAAAAAACGTTCTGTATTCTGAAAGTCACAGATCAAAACAAAAGAATCCACACAATCTAACTAACAGAGCAGTTCAGAGTCTAATGCGCTGATGCAACTATAAATGTCCAAATTAAATGTTTAAATGAATGCTCGCCATAATTTGATGATTAGGTTCATCAAACGCCACACTAAATAATGGTAGAATGTTTGTCCCGCGGCGGCACGTGAAAATACGACAATACGCAAATTGAAGATCGATAATTAAAGTCATCCCAGAATTAAAACTTCACTCGAAAATGATTTCATGGTTACGCGTATCCCAAGTAACTTAATACGGCATCCGAGGCTGTTTGTAGCAATGATACCAACGCGACGCGACTCCCGACACAGATGGCGTGCTATTCAGCGTCTGGAGAGAACTGGGGCCTTCCTCTCTCGCGCAGTGTTCTTATATATAAAGCCGCGGTGCGGACGGCTAAGGGAACGCCTGATCAAAACGGCTCTCCCGACTAGCCGCTGGGCTAGTAATGCACCACATTAAGTTACCGAATAAATCATAGCTTCTTTTGCTGATGGCCGATGAAGCTCTTAATTTAAATGTGCATTCAGCACACAGGTAAGTAATCATAATAAAAGTTTGACGTGGCTAAGTTAAATATTTTGGGCGAGAGAGCCTACTTAATCTATCTTGCTTCCTCAAGTTTTAAGACAAAAACCAGAAAATTATGAATTTCAACTAAAATCTTAATTTGTGAGATCCAAAGTACTGTTTCTATTAAATTATTATTGAAAAGGAATCTAAGTATAAATTTTTAAATCTCTAGCTCTTTTCTGTTGCGCCAATGATTTTTACAGAAAAACGTCCAAATTTCGAAAATGGTTAAAGTTATTGAACTGATATTCAACACATGTTAATTTAGTATTACTCCTGACATGCTAGAAACATTTTAGGTTATTTATTTGATTTTTAAAGTATTGCACAACATTTATGACGTGAGAGCTAGTTACAGCGGACTGGCTGGCACACAATGGAAAGACTGATGTGAATTTACTATGGCGTGAGTAGGCTGCTTCCCTACACATGGCTTACTTTTTTTTAATGGATCTTTTGGATAATTTTGTAGGAAAGTAACTATCACATATTGACACAAATTTACAATGTAATAAATCCATCTCTTTCTACATATACCTCATCCGATACTACCCCTCTCAGCTTACTCTTAAAACAAGTGTCCTGTTCTTATTAATAAGCCTCACTGCTTTGTATGAACCTGCCTCTGGCTTGCAACCACGTGATTTAGCAACTGACATGCCTACACTGTGAAGCCTTCTATGTGGGAATGACCAGCAACAAACTGTCCATTCGCATGAACGGACACAGGCAGACAGTTTCTGTTGGTAATGAGGATCACCCTGTGGCTAAACATGCCTTGCTGCACGTCCAGCACATCTTGGCACAGTGTTACACCATCCGGGTTATCTGGATACTTCCCACTGACACCAACCTATCCGAACTCCGCAGATGGGAACTTGCCCTTCAATGTATCCTCTCTTCCCGTTATCCACCAGGCCTCAATCTCCGCTAATTTCAAGTTGCCGCCACTCATACCTCACCTGTCATTCAACATCATCTTTGCCTCTGCACTTCCACCTCGACTGACGTCTCTGCCCAAACTCTTTGCCTTTAAACATGTCTGCTTGTGTCTGTATATGTGTGAATGGATATTTGTGTGTGTGCGAGTGTATACCTGTCCTTTTTTCCCCCTAAGGTAAGTCTTTCCGCTCCCGGGATTGGAATGACTCCTTACCCTCTCCCTTAAAACCCACATCCTTTCATATTTCCCTCTCCGTCCCTCTTTCCTGATGAAGCAGCCGTGGGTTGCGAAAGCTTGAATTTTGTGTGTTTGTTTGTGTGTGTCTATCGACCTGCCAGCGCTTTCGTTCGGTAAGTCACCTCATCTTTGTTTTTTTTATATATATATATATATATATATATATATATATATATATATATATATATATATATATATATATAATGGAAGGAAACATTCCACGTGGGAAAAATTATATATAAAAACATAGATGAGGTGACTTACCGAACAAAAGCGCTGGCAGGTCGATAGACACACAAACATACACACAAAATTCAAGCTTTCGCAACAAACTGTTGCCTCATCAGCAAAGAGGTAAGGAGAGGGGAAGACGAAAGGAAGTGGGTTTTAAGGGAGAGGGTAAGGAGTCATTCCAATCCCGGGAGCGGAAAGACTTACCTTAGGGGGAAAAAAGGACAGGTATACACTCGCACACACGCACATATCCATCCACACATACAGACACAAGCAGACATATTTAAAGACAAAGAGTTTGGGCAGAGATGTCAGTCGAGGCAGAAGTGTAGAGGCAAAGAAGTTGTTGAAAGACAGGTGAGGTATGAGTGGCGGCAACTTGAAATTAGCGGAGATTGAGGCCTGGTGGATGACGAGAAGAGAGGATATACTGAAGGGCAAGTTCCCATCTCCGGAGTTCGGATAGGTTGGTGTTGGTGGGAAGTATCCAGATAACCCGGACGGTGTAACACTGTGCCAAGATGTGCTGGCTGTGCACCAAGGCATGTTTAGCCACAGGGTGATCCTCATTACCAACAAACACTGTCTGCCTGTGTCCATTCATGCGAATGGACAGTTTGTTGCTGGTCATTCCCACATAGAACGCATCACAGTGTAGGCAGGTCAGTTGGTAAATCACGTGGGTGCTTTCACACGTGGCTCTGCCTCTGATCGTGTACACCTTCCGGGTTACAGGACTGGAGTAGGTGGTGGTGGGAGGGTGCATGGGACAGGTTTTGCATCGGGGGCGGTTACAAGGATAGGAGCCAGAGGGTAGGGAAGGTGGTTTGGGGATTTCATAGGGATGAACTAACAGGTTACGAAGGTTAGGTGGACGGCGGAAAGACACTCTTGGCGGAGTGGGGAGGATTTCATGAAGGATGGATCTCATTTCAGGGCAGGATTTGAGGAAATCGTATCCCTGCTGGAGAGCCACATTCAGAGTCTGGTCCAGTCCCGGAAAGTATCCTGTCACAAGTGGGGTACTTTTGTGGTTCTTCTGTGGGGGATTCTGGGTTTGAGGGGATGAGGAAGTGGCTCTGGTTATTTGCTTCTGTACCAGATCGGGAGGGTAGTTGCGGGATGCGAAAGCTGTTTTCAGGTTGTTGGTGTAATGATTCAGGGATTCTGGACTGGAGCAGATTCGTTTGCCACGAAGACCTAGGCTGTAGGGAAGGGACCGTTTGATGTGGAATGGGTGGCAGCTGTCATAATGGAGGTACTGTTGCTTGTTGGTGGGTTTGATGTGGACGGACGTGTGAAGTTGGCCATTGGACAGGTGGAGGTCAACGTCAAGGAAAGTGGCATGGGATTTGGAGTAGGACCAGGTGAAACTGATGGAACCAAAGGAGTTGAGGTTGGAGAGGAAATTCTGGAGTTGTTCTTCACTGTGAGTCCAGATCATGAAGATGTCATCAATAAATCTGTACCAAACTTTGGGTTGGCAGACTTGGGTAACCAAGAAGGCTTCCTCTAAGCGACCCATGAATAGGTTGGCGTACGAGGGGGCCATCCTGGTGCCCATGGCTGTTCCCTTTAATTGTTGGTATGTCTGGCCCTCAAAAGTGAAGAAGTTGTGGGTCAGGATGAAGCTGGTTAAGGTGATGAGGAAATAGGTTTTAGGTAGGGTGGCAGGTGATCGGCGTGAAAGGAAATGCTCCATCGCAGCGAGGCCCTGGACGTGCGGAATATTTGTGTATAAGGACGTGGCATCAATGGTTACAAGGATGGTTTCCGGGGGTAACAGATTGGGTAAGGATTCCAGGCGTTCAAGGAAGTGGTTGGTGTCCTTGATGAAGGATGGGAGACTGCATGTAATGGGTTGAAGGTGTTGATCTACGTAGGCAGAGATACGTTCTGTGGGGGCTTGGTAACCAGCTACAATGGGGCGGCCGGGATGATTGGGTTTGTGGATTTTAGGAAGAAGGTAGGGGTGCGGGGTGTCGGTGGGGTCAGGAGGTTGATGGAGTCAGGTGAAAGGTTTTGCAGGGGGCCTAAGGTTCTGAGGATTCCTTGAAGCTCCGCCTGGACATCGGGAATGGGGTTACCTTGGCAAACTTTGTATGTGGTGTTGTCTGAAAGCTGACGCAGTCCATCAGCCACATACTCCCGATGATCAAGTACCACGGTCGTGGAACCCTTGTCCGCCAGAAGAATGACGATGGATCGGTCAGCCTTCAGATCACGGATAGCCTGGGCTTCAGCAGTGGTGATGTTGGGTGTAGGATTAAGGTTTTTTAAGAAGGATTGAGATGCAAGGCTGGAAGTTAGAAATTCCTGGAAGGTTTGGAGAGGGTGATTTTGAGGAAGAGGAGGTGGGTCCCGCTGTGACGGAGGATGGAACTGTTCCAGGCAGGGTTCAATTTGGATGGTGTCTTGAGGAGTCGGATCATTAGGAGTAGGATTAGGATCATTTTTCTTCGTGGCAAAGTGATACTTCCAGCAGAGAGTACGAGTGTAGGACAGTAAATCTTTGATGAGGGCTGTTTGGTTGAATCTGGGAGTGGGGCTGAAGGTGAGGCCTTTGGATGGGACAGAGGTTTCGGATTGGGAGAGAGGTTTGGAAGAAAGGTTAACTAATGAATTAGGGTGTTGTGGTTCCAGATTGTGTTGATCGGAATTTTGAGGTTTTGGGGGGAGTGGAGCTGGAAGTGGGAGATTGAGTAGATGGGAGAGACTGGGTTTGTGTGCAATGAGAGGAGGTTGAGGTTTGCTGGAAAGGTTGTGAAGGGTGAGTGAGTTGCCTTTCCGGAGATGGGAAACCAGGAGATTGGATAGTTTTTTGAGGTGGAGGGTGGCATGCTGTTCTAATTTACGGTTGGCCTGTAGGAGGATGCTCTGAACAGCCGGTGTGGATGTGGGAGAGGAAAGATTAAGGACTTTTATTAAGGATAGGAGTTGACGGGTGTGTTCATTGGCTGAGTTGATGTGTAGGTGAAGGATTAGGTGGGTGAGGGCAATGGATTGTTCAGTTTGGAACTGGTATAGGGACTGATGGAAGGAAGGGTTGCAGCCAGAGATGGGAACTTTGAGTGTGAGGCCTTTGGGGGTAATGCCAAATGTCAGACAAGCCTGAGAAAATAAAATATGCGAGCGTAATCTGGCTAGGGCGAAGGCATGTTTGCGGAGGGAATGTAAATAAAACTTAATGGGGTCATTGTGGGGGTGTTGTGAGGGTGACATGGTATTAGAAGGTGGAAAGTGTAACATGAGGTGAAATGAAAATGAAAATAAAAATATATGGGGAGAGATAAAGGTGAACCGGAAAGAAACTGGTGATCTGGAATGAAAAAAGGCGAAAAGGTGTTGGTTACAGCTGGGCTATGTTGGACTTGGGTTGGTAGACAACGATGTGCATAAAGGTTAGGTGGTTGTGTTGCCGCCAAAACACGTTAAAGGACGGAGAAATTCGGGAAAATTTCGAAAAAACTGCGTGTAGTATATTAAAAGGAGTGGTATTGTGGTGGCAGATTATGAAAATGAGGCCAACAATTGTTTGACGAAGAAATAATGGCGTTAAAACCCGTGGGAAGCGGCTAAAAATGATCAGTGATGTGGGAAAAACGGAAATGGAAATAAAGCGAAAGTTATTAGAACTGGCCGAAATGGTTGTTTAAATGGTGAAAGGAGCTGTTTGTGAACTAGAAACGGTGGATATTATAGCGGCGGTAGTGCTGAAAGCGGCAAAAAAATATTTTTTTTGGTTATGGTTTGGAAGTGGGTTACGTATTATTGAGTATATATATAGGCGGGAAAAAAAGTATAGCAGATTACGGTAAAAAGGAGAAGGTGAATACAAAGTGAAACTACTGGCAAAAACAGAAAGAGGAAAATAAGACGACAGAAAAGATTTCGAAATGCAACAGTGACAATAACAAACGTAATTGTTGGATTCAAATTAATGATATCAATATAATGGAAGGAAACATTCCACGTGGGAAAAATTATATATAAAAACAAAGATGAGGTGACTTACCGAACAAAAGCGCTGGCAGGTCGATAGACACACAAACAAACACAAACATACACACAAAATTCAAGCTTTCGCAACAAACTGTTGCCTCATCAGGAAAGAGGGAAGGAGAGGGGAAGACGAAAGGAAGTGGGTTTTAAGGGAGAGGGTAAGGAGTCATTCCAATCCCGGGAGCGGAAAGACTTACCTTAGGGGGAAAAAAGGACAGGTATACACTCGCACACACGCACATATCCATCCACACATACAGACACAAGCAGACATATTTAAAGACAAAGAGTTTGGGCAGAGATGTCAGTCGAGGCAGAAGTGTAGAGGCAAAGAAGTTGTTGAAAGACAGGTGAGGTATGAGTGGCGGCAACTTGAAATTAGCGGAGATTGAGGCCTGGCGGATGACGAGAAGAGAGGATATACTGAAGAGCAAGTTCCCATCTCCGGAGTTCGGATAGGTTGGTGTTGGTGGGAAGTATCCAGATAACCCGGACGGTGTAACACTGTGCCAAGATGTGCTGGCTGTGCACCAAGGCATGTTTAGCCACAGGGTGATCCTCATTACCCGCAAACACTGTCTGCCTGTGTCCATTCATGCGAATGGACAGTTTGTTGCTGGTCATTCCCACATAGAACGCATCACAGTGTAGGCAGGTCAGTTGGTAAATCACGTGGGTGCTTTCACACGTCGCTCTGCCTCTGATCGTGTACACCTTCCGGGTTACAGGACTGGAGTAGGTGGTGGTGGGAGGGTGCATGGGACAGGTTTTGCATCGGGGGCGGTTACAAGGATAGGAGCCAGAGGGTAGGGAAGGTGGTTTGGGGATACTTCCCACCAACACCAACCTATCCGAACTCCGGAGATGGGAACTTGCCCTTCAGTATATCCTCTCTTCTCGTCATCCGCCAGGCCTCAATCTCCGCTAATTTCAAGTTGCCGCCACTCATACCTCACCTGTCTTTCAACAACTTCTTTGCCTCTACACTTCTGCCTCGACTGACATCTCTGCCCAAACTCTTTGTCTTTAAATATGTCTGCTTGTGTCTGTATGTGTGGATGGATATGTGCGTGTGTGCGAGTGTATACCTGTCCTTTTTTCCCCCTAAGGTAAGTCTTTCCGCTCCCGGGATTGGAATGACTCCTTACCCTCTCCCTTAAAACCCACTTCCTTTCGTCTTCCCCTCTCCTTCCCTCTTTCCTGATGAGGCAACAGTTTGTTGCGAAAGCTTGAATTTTGTGTGTATGTTTGTGTTTGTTTGTGTGTCTATCGACCTGCCAGCGCTTTTGTTCGGTAAGTCACCTCATCTTTGTTTATATATATATATATATATATATATATATATATATATATATATATATATATATATATATATATATATATATATATGTCTAAAAAGAAAGATGATGAAACTTACCAAACAAAAGCGCTGGCAGGTCGATAGACACACAAACAAACACAAACATACACACAAAATTCTAGCTTTCGCAACCAATGGTTGCCTCGTCAGGAAAGAGGGAAGGAGAAGGAAAGACAAAAGGATATGGGTTTTAAGGGAGAGGGTAAGGAGTCATTCCAATCCCGGGAGCGGAAAGACTTACCTTAGAGGGAAAAAAGGACAGGTATACACTCGCACACACACACATATCCATCCACACATACACAGACACAAGCTTGTGTCTGTGTATGTGTGGATGGATATGTGTGTGTGTACGAGTGTATACCTGTCCTTTTTTCCCTCTAAGGTAAGTCTTTCCGCTCCCGGGATTGGAATGACTCCTTACCCTCTCCCTTAAAACCCATATCCTTTTGTCTTTCCTTCTCCTTCCCTCTTTCCTGACGAGGCAACCATTGGTTGCGAAAGCTAGAATTTTGTGTGTATGTTTGTGTTTGTTTGTGTGTCTATCGACCTGCCAGCGCTTTTGTTTGGTAAGTTTCATCATCTTTCTTTTTAGACATATTTTTCCCACGTGGAATGTTTCCCTCTATTATATTCATATCATTTATATATATATATATATATATATATATATATATATATATATATATATATATATATATATATATATATATATATGTGTGTGTGTGTGTGTGTGTGTGTGTGTGTTTACGCGTGCTACTTCATGCAGCCATTACAGATGTAATGTCTTTACGAAGTGGGGGAGGGGGGGGGGGTCTTGCAAGATGACAGGTCGCAGTGTTGCGTAATTTAAGGTTCTGCACCACTCCACATAATATTTGACTGTTTGTTTATTGAATGAGAAGTTAGAAATTAGTATTAAAAAATAAGACATTTACATAGCACAGTGTGGAAATGGCAGGAGTAAATACAATAAGACTTTTGACCAGTTTGTGTGGATTCTGGTGATGTAAAGATATAAAAACAGTGCATTTCATAACAATTATGAATGAAATGAAAGAAAATTTTAATATTTATCATAAATAATTTTCACTGAATATCCCTAGACACCATGATTAACTATATCCTCACCCACAATCACTTCTCCTTTGAAGGCATCACCTACAAACAAATCTAGGGTATGGCTATGGGCACCTACATGGCACTACCCCATGTCAACTTATTCATGGGCCATCTAAAGGAATCCTTCTAACCAGCCAGAGTCCCAAACCCCTTATTTGGTTGTGATTCACTGATGATGTCTTCATGATCTGGATCGAGGGTGAAGACACGCTATCCACATTTCTCCAGAGCCTCAACACCTTCTCCCCCATTTGCTTCACCTGGTCCCCCTCAATCCAACAAGCAACCATCCTCTATATAGATCTCCACCTACAAGATGGCTACATTAGTATCTACATCCGTATGAAACCTACCAACCACCAGCAATACCTCCACTTTTACAGCTCCCACCCCTTCCATACCAATAAGTCCCTTCCATACAGCTTAGCTGTCGAAGGCCATCACATCTGTATTACTGAGCAGCCATCTTGAAATGTACCAAGGAACTCACTGAGGCCTTCACAGACTGTGATTAACCCCCCCCCCCCCAACCTTATACAAAAACAGATCTCCCGTGCCTTATCTCTCCAGTTACCCACCACCTCCCAAAGCCCACCATCCAGACGTACGAGGAGCATACCCATGACTCAGTATCGCTGAGGAATCAAGCAGCTGGATCATATTCTCTGCCAGGGTTTTGACAACCTCTCATCATGGCCTGAAATGAGAAATGTCCTACCCACTATCCTTCCCACCACTTCCACAGGGATATTCAGCCACACACCAAAACTACATAATATCCTTGTTCATCCCTACACAACCCCTGCTCCCAACCATTTGCGTCATGGATTATATCCGTGCAACTGACCCAGATGCAAGACCTGCCCCATAGATCCTCCCACCATCACCTACTCCAGTCCAGCCATAAGCATCACTTATACAACTCAGAGACAGGCCTACCTGTGAAATCAGCCATGTGGTCCATGAGCTATGCTGCAACCACTGTGCTGCATTCTACTTGGGCATGGCAGCCAACAAGCTGTCTGTCCACATGAATTACCACTGACAAACTGTGAACTGTGGCCAAGAAACAGCTGGACAACCCAGCTGCTGAGCATGCTGCCCAACACAACATTCTTCATTTCAATGACTACTTCACTGCCTGTGCTATATGGATCCTTCCCACCAACACCAGTTTTTATGAATTTTGCAGATGGGAACTCTCCCTATAATATGTCCTACATTCCCATAATGCTCCTGACCTCAACCTTTGTTAGTCACTGTACTTTAACCACCTCTATTACACCAGGGCACTCAGAGTCTTTTTACTTCTTTCCTTTTCCACTGCCCCCCCCCCCCCCCCAACCTGTCCACTGTCTAACCTCCCGACTGCACCTAGCTGCCCTAGCCTCTCCCCACCTTGTCCCCCTATGCTCCCACAAGCAGCACTTAACCATCCTACCTCCCAAGCCTGCTATTCCTCTCTCTCCTCGCCATTCTCCCATCATGCTCTGCTGCTTGCAATCTGGCATTGGCAGCCAGAGACTGTTGTCGTGTGTGAGAGTTGTATTTGTGTGTGTATGTTGTCTAATTCTGATGAAGGCCACTTTGGACAAAAGCTTTGTTTCACAGTCTTTTTGTTTTGCCTGTCACTGACTCACCATCTCCGCTGTATAGTGTGTAGTAACTGTCCTTTCCATAATACTGTCATCTTGGATTTTCCATTGTTTGGTTTAAATGTCAAGCATTAATGACTTTTTGTGACCAAATGTGGTTGGTGCAGATGGCCTTTTGACTATGGTAGCTGGTCACATGACTCAATGGGCTGAGACCATGCAGAAGGGTTTTCATGGTCTTTTGCTGGTGGAAGCTAATCTGGTAAGGTCGTTTAGGTGGAAAAGTGCTGCTCATGTATGTGCCAAGTAGGGCATCTTTGGACTGTGTTTTAATGCTCAGACTGAGAGATATTTGAGTGTTTCACTTAGTGGTTCTAAGATATCAGTAGCCAGTTTCCTTTTGTGCACAGCATAATGGCTCTTTGGATTTGCATATATAATTTGCCTGCAAACTGCTTTATGTGCATAGTAGACACATGATCAATACAATTTGTTCTTGGTATAGTATCGAAAAGATTTGTGACAACGTACAATCCCATAGTTCATTTTATATTTTGTATCGATGAATCTTGTGTTAAGCCAGCATTCAGTATTTGAATTATTGTCAATGAATGAAGAGTTTCAACAGAGTGGTTTACATTTGTCAGAAACACTGTCCTACCATCTGTTTAAATATATCACTCAATGTGTTTTGTTTTCTTTATTCACTGACTGAGTTTTATTGGCTGTCTCTTAGAACATGCACGTAAGGGCATATATACAACAGTGGATAGCTGTTCCCCTCAGATAAGTCATCTGCTAATGTTTAGGTTGTTCACCCCCTCCTTCAGTGAGAAAGAAGTGCTGGTAACTCCTATTGTAGTCTGGTAGGTATGACAGGTGTTTATTAGTGTACGCTACTCCCCCAGTACCTTGCAAGTATTTCTCTGACTGTGTGCTTAAAGGTATTAATGTTCATTATTTGGCTGATGCAGGCTGGAAGGCAGTTGAGTTGGTATAACCCCATGTGTATTACACCCCTCTCATAGCAACTTGTCCTGTGTTGGACTGCTTTTAGTTTCCAACAGTTTCTTGTTGATGAACCCCTTTGTTTTTATTAAAATGCTTATGTTTTTCTTAGTGCACACTAGTATTTTATATATAAACATTTGTTACTGTTAAAATGTATAGCAGTTTAAATTTCGATCTGCAGCATTTTGTTGTTTCATATTTTTGTTTCGTATTTATGTTTTTGTCATTATTCATATACCCCTTTTCTGTAGGATGAGAACCTTCTTCATATGTGTTGACCTTTCCCCTTAGCTCTATTCCAGACAACATTATTAACTGAAAAAGTGCAAAGTAAAACACTTTGAGGACTTTTATATTTACAATTTTGGCTAATTTTTGCAGTTCATAGCAGCTTGAATTTAATTTACTGTTTAGACTATTGATGTGCTCTGTTCATGTTAATTTATCATCAGGATGGAGACCCAGAAATTTTACCCTTGGGTTTTGATCAAGTTTGTTTTCTTCATTTTTAATACTATTGTGTTTTAGTATTTTTAATACTGTCTCTTGGTTAATTGTTTTTAAAGCTCATGATTATTGTCAGTTTACTACTTATAAAGCAGTTTTTTTCTAGTCAGCATAACAAACTTTCAGCTCCATGTGTAGCTTCTTCTAGAGCCATTCCCTTAGTTAGAATTTTTTTGTCATCTGCAAATAGCACTGATTTTTGTTGAATTTTATCTGGTAGGTCATTAATATACGTGTCAAGTGTTAGCAGTACATATTCCACAAGTTCTTGAGTTGCTGATGTAGTAGATTTAATGTTTGGAATCCATGCTGGCATCTGGCTATGACAATCTGTGATGTGAAAAAGATTATTAATCTGCTATACAGAATGGATTCAAAGATTTTAAATATTATTGGTATAATACTAACAGGTCTGTAGTTTTCAGTTCCTGTAGTGTCACCTTTTTTGTACAATGGTAGCACCCTAGCAATTTTTAAACTGTCTGGATACAGGCCATCTGCAGTGGCTTCATTAATCATGTTGGTCAAGGGTTTAATGATGAATTTGGATGAAAGGTTAATAATCTTATTTGAGATATTGTACCTGTCCTGGAACTTTGTGTTTTTCAACTTGTTTATCGATGGTAGGCAATGAAAACCTCGTAACTTAGTTTTGTTAAATTTTGCAGGTGAAGCAAAATTTGTTTCTCTAACACTAATATAAAGTGATACACAATGTTGCTACATGTGTAACTGTATAATATAAGCCTAGTTATTGACAATTAGAAAAATCAATGCACTTTCAAATTCTCTCTGATTACAGAGTTACCGGAATTACAGAGTTTTCACAGACAGACGAAGTTACGAAGTCTTCATTGCCTGCCACCATTATGGTTCTTGTTAATCCTTCTTCATTTGTTGGATATAGGATCATAGATTTTTTTGTGAATGTCTATTCTCTATCAAAGCATCTATAGTGCTTGTTGTTGGAACAGACATATCTTTTGTTAGATTTATGAAGTAGTCATTAAATGCTTTGGCTATGGTGCCTGGGTTTCTCTGTAGTGGAGTTTCACATCTGATTTCCTTGGGGCTATTATTTTTATATATTGTCTTTCCAGTTTCTGAATATTTGTGATCATCCACACTGTTTTTGCCTCATGGTCTCAGTTTATAATGCCCTGTTTGACATCTGTTTTCTTTGCGTATTTTATTACTTTGGTGTAGATTTTCTTAATTCCTTATAGTACCACTTAAAATCCAAGTACTTTGTTTTATATTCAGTTATTCTGTGAAGTACGTTAAGCTTTTGCTTGAAAGTGTTGCCCTTTCTAATCCATTTGTTTTGTCTTTCTTTACTTGTTACACATGTATTTTCGATAGGGAATCCATTTTTAATAAGTTCACAGTATTTCGTTATGAAGAAGCCAAAACTGTAGGCGCTTCCTTTGTCAATCTGAATCTCATTCCAGTCTTCTTTAGCCAAATTGTGACTGATGGTATTTACGTTGTTGTAATGCATTTCTTGGTATTTAATGTAGAGCTTCCAGGGTTTCAAAATTTGTTCGACTGAGATTATTTGCCCTTTGTGACCAGGTGGGTAGTTTTCAGTTACTGTTACTTTATATTTCTCTGCCTGTATGTTGCTGACCATGTAATCTATAGTAGAAGTACTGTTTGTGGTAATTCTGCTATAGTCATTGGTTGTATTATGCAATTCGTATGAGATCAGAAGTGAGCAGAGATCCTCTTTTAGTTTTTGACACCTTACTATAATTAATGTTGAAGTCACCACAGGGTAAAATTTTGTTGTTTCCTTTACAACTGCTAACCTTATTTAATACATCACCCAATTTTCTTAAAATGGCTTGGGATTACTGTCAGGTGAACGGTAAACACTGATGATGATATATTTTGTATTTTGAATTACAATTTCAATTGCCAAACACTCAAAATATTTCTCAGTACTGAATTTTACTAGATCAACTCTGGTCTTTACCATGACTGTAAGCCATTTTTTCACATATAGGCAGCTGCCCCATTTCTGTAATCTGACCTACAGAAGTGCAGTGCTACTGAATAGTTCTGTAGATTACACAGAGGATTTCCTGCTCATGGAGCCAATGTTCAGTAAAACACACCACTGTTGGGCTATCATCATCACTGAATAGTGCTTCTAAACTACAAATTTATTTCTTATGGACTGAATATTTTGGTGCGTCACTGATAGATCTTTATGGTGATTTTCATGTTAGTATTTTCCTGTTTTGAGTTTTGTCTGAAAAAGGAGTCTCGGCTTCTCGTAAGCAACCTATCAACACATGTTTGGTCTTTTTCTTTGTTTCCTGCACTTGCTAATAAAGAAAAATAATAAATAAAAACAGAAATAATTAAAGTGTGCAGGGAGAAATTAAGTTAGGTCGTAAATAATTGAAAATAAGAGGTGATCTACCAGTGTCACAAAAAATATATATATCTTCCAAAGTTAAAGAAGCTACTTGGAATTTCTGGCCCTGAAGATAAATGATAGCAGCCTTATCCTGTCTACAGGTGCTGTGCTGCCACTGTTCCTGGAGACAGTAGTGGCCATGTCCATGCGCATCAAGCTTGTGTGAAAGTTTGCATGTTTGTCACTCGCCTGATGAAAGACATTGTCCAAAAGTTTATATTTCCCTACATCTCCTTTTGAATATCCCTGTCTGACCCTCAACATTTCTTCTGTGGGGTGAGTAACAGCCTATCCAGTTCTCATTGTTACTCCATCCTAGCTTTCAGTTGTTCGTATGTTTTAAAATAACCCTTACAGTTCTATGAATCTTGTTTACCTTTCCAAAATGTCAGGCACTAAAGCACTGAAATTCAAGAGAAAAGATAGCTAACCTATGTGATCAAAGTCTATTGTGCACAAAAACCAAAATTCCAAGAAAAAAGCATACACACTTTGGGGTCTTATTAGAGCAGAATTCAATAAAACTGGTAAGGTAAATGATATTTCCCTCCCTAATAGCAGTACCAGTGAAACATAGGTTAAATTTGAATCATTGGCCATTATATCCAATGAATTATTCATAACAGTAGTTGAAAACACAGAAACAAAACATACAATTGAAAGCAGATCTATTAGAACATTTGGAAATACAAAAATTAAGTTCACTTCCAGATACCAAGTTTGTCAAATGAACTATTTGAGTGTTCACAAAAATCATTAGGTCACTGACACTTGCTTACCCATCTGGTTATGATATTTCAACTGTAATACTAAAATCTTGTGCCAATTCTGTAGTTTCCCCTCACCCTCTGTATTATCTTTGTACTGGAAAGAAGGAAGTGTCTTCCAATCATACACCCATCTCCCTCCTTTCAATGATGTTCTCAAATATTTTTGAGAAGGTAGCTTTAAAATACTGAATCAATTTTTTGGGAAATACCTTTTAATAGCAATGTAGTATGCTTTTCTGCTGATAGAGCAGTATATTATCTAATATACTAGATTCTGGTAGAGCTAAACTAGAAAATATTACCCTGCTGGCGTTTTCTGTGATGTTACTAAGGCCATCATTTGTGTAGACAATAAAATTCTACGTGGAGCATTAAAATATTGTTGTTTGTTTTTAAAGGTCCTCCATTTGCATACATGAAGGATAATCTTAACAGCAGGAAAGATAATATGAATTAACAAATGAGGTGACAGGAATAATACTAAACTCAGAGATGGGAAATATTAATGTGGCGTCTCAAAATTTATTTTTGAACTGCCATACATAAATAATTTATATAGGACATTGGAGGGCTCTTCAAAAACTGTGGTATTCCTGGTGACATTCATTTACTCATAAATGGCTCAACAACTTTATCTCACACATAATCATATTATGCAGTGCCAAGAAAATAAAAATGACTTACAGGTACCAGAACAATGATAATCCCTGGATGGAATAAAAGTAGACTTCATGTATGTATGTATGTTCGGGATCTCCTTCCAAACCCCTGGATTGATTTCAGCCAAATTTGACAGACAAACAACAAACTTCACTAGTATCAACACTGTATGGTTTATAAACTCCTAGCTCCAATAGGAGTGGATATGCGGGCAAAAACATGTTTTTCGCTACCTGAAATGTAGGTTGCTCAGTACAACAGGCACATTGTGGTGGTTGTATCAGCCTGCTTTATCGACCTGTTTTGCAGTAGCAATACATGTGGATCGTCAAAAATTTTTCATCTTTCCCTTAAGTGTACATGGATTTGTGATCAGTACCCATTGACTTAACCTGTACTGTGGTAAAGGTCCCAACCGCTTATTCTGTTCTTCCTGCCTTACCAATGCTTTCCTGTTGGTCTTCTGTACCCTTTTCCAGACTTCCCGTATTATCCGTGCAAATTTCCTCACTGTGTCCCCTTTAGCTCCCGATTTCAGACATAGAACGTCAAACGGTGAAGGCGTCTTTCTTCTATAGACCACCTTGAAGGGTGCCATTCCAAACCCCGAATGTATTTTGGTGTTATAACTCGATACCATGTGCGGAAGATAAACATTCCAGTTATCATAGTTTCCATTCTCATAATAACTAATCATTTTTGAAACTGTCTTATTTACTCGCTCCATTCTCCCATAGGCCTGCGGATGAAATGGACTGGTCCGTAATTTTCTAATTCTCAATAACCGACACAACTGTGACATTAATTCAAACATGAAGTTCGTTCCCTAGAATGGCACAGAGTAAGGAGGCTGAATCATTTTGCCGCCTGTTCATAATGGATTGCAACATATATTTTTGATTTTTGGTTAAGGGCCGAACAGACATTTCTGTATTGACATCAACACTATTAGATCACAAAAATGTACGGAAAATGCAACTCTATGCTGAAAATGGTCCTGTAATACATACAGTGAACAAGTACTGAATCCTGAAGCAGGCCTTTGATGAAGATTTCCATCGTCATTTCTTCTTGCAGATGTTTATCAGACAATTATTGGCACCCATTTCTTGAGCCATTATGGTCTGCTTTAATCACTGGTACTTACTGAAAGTTTAGTGTTTTTGATTGATCCAGAGCATAAAAATCAATACTCGCTAAAGAGATCTCCTAACATTCTCACAGTGAAATCTAATTACAATTTTCCTGAAGTTAATGTGCAACATGCATCATAACATTGGGATCTCAGTACATGCATGAGCCAGATGCTTGTCACCATAGCAATTAGTGCAAGCAAAACTTGAATTTCAGGAGATAATCCACCCTGGTATATGCCATCATTCTAAAAGCTGCTGGTTTAGTCTTCTCCATCTCATTCCTTCTCATCCCGTACAGTAAGTCTCCCTGACCCGAGGTTCTGGGTGACTTTCTCATCTCAAAATCCACTCCTTTTTCCAGACTGCTCCAGTCCTTTTCCGTCACCCTTCTTCCTTCCCCTTCAACCCTCCTGCCTGAAAAAGGAGCCACTGATTCTGAAAACCTGTCCATCACAACAGTCTTTTATGTGTGTGTTCTGCTGCCATGTGGTGAGTAGATATTTTTATCTACCCAATTAAATCATTCCAAAGAAAGATGTGACTTGGCATCCCTGTTGCAGTTGTAAACCTTTCAGTGCTGTCAGTGTCAGACAGCTATAGGGTAGCACATTTATGAGCTTTCAACTGTCATCTCAACAACAGAAAGATATGCTCTAAAACTGACCTTATCCCAGCTTATCATCACATTCCTGTTGTGACAGAAGATGTGCCTAAAACAGCTGTTTACACACCATTTACACGTTCCAAATTTCTGAAGATGTCATATAGCCTATGCAATGCAAGGCAAACAATCCAGTGATTTATTCATAGCATTCTGAATGATCTGCCTTTTGTGTAATACTATTTAGATGATGATATTGTTGCTTCAGCATCAGATTAAAAACACACAGTGCATCTGCAACAACATTTTCAATGGATGGGTAAATATCATCTTAACACTGAGATGGGAAAGTATATTTTTGGAGAGAAAGATTTTTGGGTTATCATGTCTCACAGGAAATTTCACCACTGGAGGAAAAAGTGGAAATAATCAAGAACTTCCCTTGTCCAGAACAGTAGCAGAACTGTGCTGCTTTTTAGGAGTGGTGAATTTCTATAGACATATGCTGCCACACATTCCAGAAATCCAACAACTTTTGTTTAACTTCTGCAAAAAAAAAAAAAAAAAAAAAAAAAAAACAACAGAAAGGATAATCACCCTGTTATGGGGACCAATGAATCAGACAAATTTTTCAAGAAGTTAAAGAGCTAGCTAATGCAATTAACCTTGCTCATTCCTCAACAGATTCACCCTTAACATTGATGTTTCAGAATATGTTGCAAGTGCTTCTTTACACCAAATGTGTAAAGGAATACCTGAATCACTTGCTTTTTCTCCATGTCTCTAATTGATACACAACATAACAATGGTATCTATGACTGTGAATTGTTGGCAACATATTTGGCAGTCAAACATTGTCATTGTCATTTGGAAGGCAGAGACTTCACAAGATTCACAGACTACAACCCATTAACATTTGCCTTTAAACAGTGGCCAGGAAAAGCAACAACCAGGCAACTGCACCACATGCAATTTCTCAACCAGTTCACAACAGGTATTAAATACCTTTCTGCTGGCAAAAAGATTCCTACTGATACATGTTCCAGACTTGTGGACATCACATTTCATGAAAAGTCATTGCAAAAGCACAAAGCAGTGACTCTAGACTGGCCAAATTCAAGAAATTATACTTCTGTTCCTTGCTGTTTGTAACAATACTATTACCTAATGGATCAGAACTACCTCCTGATAACTCTACAGGTACATATGCCCCCTCCAGCGTATCAACAACAATTCTTCCATGCACTACATGACTTGGCTCACCTTGGCATCAAATGCATGATACACTTGATTCTACAGTGCTTCATTTGACCTTCTTTGAAACAAGACATGAAGCAATGGACAAAAACGTGTACTCGCTGTCAATGAACAAAATTTTCAAAATATAAAACCATTGGTTGTGGAGCTTTCATTGAAGTTGACAGTCACTTCTCACATGTACATGTTGATCTAATTGGAGCATTTCTTTGCTCTCAAGGGTTCACCCATCTTTTAACAATGATTGAAAATTCTTGACCAAGGTTTCGGTACATATAAATATACCTTCATCAGAAGTACATTTCCTGAATAGAAAGACACATACATAAGAAAAGCCATATCAACGAAAGTGAGAAACAGAAGCTTAAATAACGGTGAAATTGCTAAAGTAATACAGGCACACAATCTTTAGTACTTACTAAAATTACATCATGCACTGGAGAATAATGAAACAATTATACCAAAAGGCGTCGTCAGTAATTAAAATATCATCTCCATTTGTACGACATGTGTAATGGGTACAGGATCAAAGCGAACAGTTTAACAATGTTACTTCGCCTATGAACTGTTGAGACACGAGTGTGAAGGCACTAAGGTAGATTGTTTCGCCGAGAGAGGGCACTTGCATGTGCCAGACTCGCGCATATTACAATCCATAAATACATACATAAGCGCATCTAAATTATTAAAGGTTGTGTTAATTCAAACTTTGTCTTATAAATAAAGCGTATCACGCCAATTAAAGACATTTATGTAAACTAGAAATATAGAACCAAGTTTACCTGTGTCCTAGTGTCAAACGGATAAAGCTTGCGCTTGGAACATCTAACGAGAGAGGGCACTACTGTAATGCGCGAGAGTCTCGCGTAATGTAGGCAGTGAAATACATACTAGCGAAACAACCAAAATGTTATAATAAAACGAAACCATCGGTCTGTATGAATAAAACATAGTAGTCATTTAACCCCACATACACATTGAAATTCATAATTAACAAACATCACAATATGTAGATCCCAACAAGATAGGAAAAGCGCATTTCACCGGCATCAACAAGCAAGAAAATAACTCCTAGTCAGCCAGACTATATTACATTAAGGCAATGAGGGGTTTGAAACTGTCTAAAAAAATTTTGTTTCGAAGCTGCACCTGTTCATTAAGAACAAAACCATCTTTTAGAGACAGATGCTTGAAAATCTCTAATTCTTCGAGCAAGTCTAGTTTGTCACCTTTATCAGCTTCATGAAGCAGCTCTACGTCGTCCAGTTCTCTTGGCGTGTGCTGTAAGAGCCATAGATGTTCAGCAAAAGTGGAATTATATACGTTTTCCCCATTTTTACCTAACTTGTGTTCTTTATACCTAACTTTAATGGGTCTACCTGTCTGCCCTATGTAATAGTTTGGGCAGTCGTTACAAGTAATTTTGTATACACCGGACTTGGTGCTGAGTTCTTCTCGTGCTCCAATATTATGAATTACTCTACGTTTGAGGCTATTATTTACGGAAAAAGCAACTCTATAACCGTATTGTTTCTGTAAAAGTCTTTTAATCTTATATGAAACGTTCCCTAAAAATGGAATAGAAATAAATTTATTACTCTCATAGTTCTTTGCCCTGTTATCTCCTAAAGTAGAAAATTTTACAGCTGTTTTTTTCCTAGCAATTTGGTCAATTAATTTAGGGTCGTATCCATTGTTAGTGGCTAATGATTTTAATAAAAATATTTCATTTTCAAAACAATTCTGTGCTAAAGGTGTGCTCACAGCGCGATGAACTGCAGAATGAAAAAAGGCGATCTTGTGAGTTTGAGGATGACAGGAATCTGCTGGAATAATATTATCAGAAAAAGT
Organism: Schistocerca piceifrons; assembly: GCF_021461385.2. Classification (NCBI taxonomy): domain Eukaryota; kingdom Metazoa; phylum Arthropoda; class Insecta; order Orthoptera; family Acrididae; genus Schistocerca; species Schistocerca piceifrons. The sequence continues at coordinate 650,132,049 of NC_060142.1, forward strand.
TTCTTTACGGAAAATGTCGAAGCTAATGGTGTTACCCGATAACTTAAGTTTCAAATCAAGAAAATTGAGTTCTCTCTCGTTATTTTGTATCTCTTTTGTAAATTTCATTTTCTCGTGGAAACTGTTGAAAACATGAAACAGTTGTTGTAGATCTTGGTCACAACCTTGAAATAGTATGAGTATATCATCAACATAATGAGCATAAAAAGAAATCTTATTGCCTAACGTAGGGTTGTTTTTGAAGAAATTTTCTTCTAGTGCATTCATAAAGATGTCAGCAAAGATGCCAGCTAACGGGCAACCCATGGCTAAGCCGAATGGTTGCTCATACATTTTACCATTAAACTGAAAGTAATTGTAATCTAGTACAACCTGCAGTAGTGACATAAGTTCCGACAACTGTAGCTCACTTAAAGTTTTATGTTGTCGAATGTTACCTTCAATAATCTTAAGAGTGATATCCACTGGAACATTGGTGTATAAACTTACGACGTCAAAAGAAACCAAACGAGAGGAAGAAGTGATCTCTATTGATTTTAGCTTGTTTATTACCTCAGCACTATTTTTAACAGAGTAATTGTTTTCAAAAACAAAGGCTTCTTTAATTTTAGTGTGTAAAAATCTCGCTAATTTGTGATGTGGGCTCTTTATTCCATTAACAATGGGACGAACTGGGTGTTGACTTTTGTGTACCTTAAACTGACTTCTAAGCGTAGGTGCTCTAGGGTTCATGTTAATTAAGGTTTTCTTTTGAAACTCTTTCATAAGATGTTTACTTCTCCTTAACGTATCTCTAATTTGCTTTTGTAACGTAGGGGTATGATCCTGCTCAATTTCAAATATACCATTTTCTTCGAAAAAAGCCAAAGTTTTAGCAATGTATTCACTTTTATAGGCTACAACAAGCGAATTTCCTTTGTCTGATTTAGTGATGAGAGCCTCATTATTTTTTAATTTACGGTTAATACTAGTAATAATGTTACCACCTCTCTGTTTTAAATCACTGTTTTTTACCGACTTGACCTCTCCTTCTATAATTGCGCTACATTCATGAGCTATCCTATTTTGTTGGGATTTTTCAGTTTTTACGGAGTCAAGACCAACTTTAAGGTCAACAATAAAATTATCTATCACTTTAGGATCGTTAATATCAGGCATGAAATTGTATTTAAAACCTCTCGCTAGCATGGCGCTTTCTTGAGGGGTAAAGCTTATAGAAGTTTTGTTTAGTACTCTGTCGAAAAATTGGTGTTCGCAATTGACAGTTCTTTTTGCATGAACAACATTAGATTTTGGGGTAACATTTTCTAGTTTATGAAGTTTAAAATCATGTCTACACTGAATTTCAACCTTACGATTGTGTAACCACTCATTAACACTATGCCAAACACTGTCTACGTGAAAGTTAAAATAATCTTTAAAAGTTCTAGTAATATAGAGATACAAAGAGTAAGCTTCTTCATTTAGTTTATCTTTCTTCTTATAAAGGTCATTGATTCTGTCACTCATAATTTGTTTCACCAGTTTAGCTTTAGTAGATGGAAACTTCTTACACTGTTTCACATTGATTAAAGCCTTCACATAATTCGGTGTCAAATGGCGTCTCTCACACTGTTTAGTGAAGTCAATAGCCATACCTGTTTTCAGGATTTTAAATGAGATGTCCATGTATTTTGAAACAGCCTTTGAAACCTGGGCAGGTACATATTTCAAGATTTTAAACATGGCTGCAGCAGCAACTGTTAAAATTCTTCACAATAAAGGATGGCAGCCAAAAACAGTTGCAGGATAGAATTTTTTTATTAAAATTCTTGACCAAGGTTTCGGTACATATAAATATACCTTCATCAGAAGTACATTTCCTGAATAGAAAGACACATACATAAGAAAAGCCATATCAACGAAAGTGAGAAACAGAAGCTTAAATAACGGTGAAATTGCTAAAGTAATACAGGCACACAATCTTTAGTACTTACTAAAATTACATCATGCACTGGAGAATAATGAAACAATTATGCCAAAAGGCGTCGTCAGTAATTAAAATATCATCTCCATTTGTACGACATGTGTAATGGGTACAGGATCAAAGCGAACAGTTTAACAATGTTACTTCGCCTATGAACTGTTGAGACACGAGTGTGAAGGCACTAAGGTAGATTGTTTCGCCGAGAGAGGGCACTTGCATGTGCCAGACTCGCGCATATTACAATCCATAAATACATACATAAGCGCATCTAAATTATTAAAGGTTGTGTTAATTCAAACTTTGTCTTATAAATAAAGCGTATCACGCCAATTAAAGACATTTATGTAAACTAGAAATATAGAACCAAGTTTACCTGTGTGCGCAAGCTTTATCCGTTTGACACTACCAACCCAAGTTCACCACAGGATCAACATAGCCCAGCTTTAACCAACACTTTTTCGCCTTTTTTCACACCAGATCTCCAGTTGCTTTCTAGTTCACCTTTATCTCTCCCAATATATTTTTATTTTCATTTTCATTTCAGCCTCATGTTACACTTTCCACCTTCTAATACCATGTCACCCTCACAACACCCCCACAACGACCCCATTAAGTTTTATTTACATTCCCTCCACAAACATGCCTTCGCCCTAGCCAGGTTACGCTCCCATATTTTATTTTCTCAGGCTTGTCTGACGTTTGGCATTACCCCCAAAGACCTCACACTTAAAGTTCCCATCTCTGGCTGCAACCCTTCTTTCCATCAGTCCCTACACCAATTCCAAACTGAACAATCCATTGCCCTCACCCACCTAATCCTTCACCTACACATCAACTCAGCCAATGAACACACCCGTCAACTCCTATCCTTAATAAAAGTCCTCAGTCTTTCCTCTCCCACATCCACACCGGCTGTTCAGAGCATCCTCCTACAGGCCAACCGCAAATTAGAACAGCATGCCACCCTCCGCCTCAAAAAACTATCCAGTCTCCTGGTTTCCCACCTCCAGAAAGGCAACTCACTCACCCTTCACAACCTTTCCAACAAACCTCAACCTCCTCTCATTGCACACAAACCCAGTCTCTCCCATCTACTCAATCTCCCACTTCCAGCTCCACTCCCTCCAAAACCTCAAAATTCCAATCAACACAATCTGGAACCACAACACCCTAATTCAGTAGTTAACCTTTCCTCCAAACTTCTCTCCCCGTCCGAAACCTCTGTCCTATCCAAAGTCCTCACCTTCAGCCCCACTCCCAGATTCAACCAAACAGCCCTTGTCAAAGATTTACTGTCCTACACTCGTACTCTCTGCTGGAAATATCGCTTTGCCACAAAGAAAAATGATCCTAATCCTACTCCTAATGATCCAAATCCCCAAGACACTATCCAAATTGAACCCTGCCTGGAACAGTTCCGGCCTCCGTCACAGTGGGACCCACCTCCTCTTCCTCAGAATCATCCTCTCCAAACCTTCCAGGAATTTCTGACTTACAGCCTTGCCTCTCAATCCTTCTTAAAAAACCTTAATCCTACTCCCAACATCACCACTGCTGAAGCCCAGGCTATCCGTGATCTGAAGGCTGACCGATCCATCGTCATTCTTCCAGCGGACAAGGGTTCCACGACCGTGGTACTTGATCGTTGGGAGTATGTGGCTGAGGGACTGCATCAGCTTTCAGACAACACCACATACAAAGTTTGCCAATGTAATCCCATTCCTGATGTCCAGGCAGAGCTTCAAGGAATCCTCAGAACCTTAGGCCCCCTACAAAACCTTTCACCTGACTCCATCAACGTCCTGACCCCACCGACACCCCTACCTTATACCTTCTTCCTAAAATTCACAAACCCAATCATCCCGGCCACCCCATTGTAGCTGGTTACCAAGCCCCCACAGAACGTATCTCTGCCTACGTAGATCAACACCTTCAACCCATTAAATGCAGTCTCCCATCCTTTATCAAAGACACCAACCATTTTCTCGAACGCCTGGAATCTTACCCAATCTGTTACCCCCGGAAACCATCCTTGTAACCATTGATGCCACTTCCTTATACACAAATATTCTGCATGTCCAGGGCCTCACTGCAATGGAGCACTTCCTTTCACGCCGATCACCTGCCACCCTACCTAAAACCTCTTTCCTCATTACCTTAGCCAGCTTCATTCTGACCCACAACTTCTTCACTTTTGAAGGCCAGACATACCAACAATTAAAGGGAACAGCCATGGGTACCAGGATGGCCCCCTCGTACGCCAACCTATTCATGGGTCGCTTAGAGGAAGCCTTGTTGGTTACCCAGGCCTGCCAACCCAAAGTTCGGTACAGATTTATTGATAGATTTATTGATGACATCTTCATGATCTGGACTCACAGTGAAGAAGAACTCCAGAATTTCCTCTCCAACCTCAACTCCTTTGGTTCCATCAGATTCACCTGGTCCTACTCCAGATCCCATGCCACTTTCCTTGTCGTTGACCTCTATCTGTCCAATGGCCAGCTTCATACGTCCATCCACATGAAACCCACCAACAAGCAACAGTACCTCCATTATGACAGCTGCCACCCATTCCACATCAAACGGTCCCTTCCCTGCAGCCTAGGTCTTCGTGGCAAACGAATCTGCTCCAGTCCAGAATCCCTGAACCATTACACCAACAATCTGAAAACAGCTTTCGCATCCCGCAACTACCCTCCCGACCTGGTACAGAAGCAAATAACCAGAGCCAATTCCTCATCCCCTCAAACCCAGAA